>NC_091282.1:130285640-131672985 GCF_032444005.1 Ranitomeya imitator
TGATGTGGTGGTCTCTTAACTTTTTTTTTCCCAGTACTATGCATCTCTGGCAAAAATTGTTGCAAAGTAAGAATTCTTTCAGAAATAAGTGCTGTAGCTGTTAGTTTATTTTTATTAATTAGCAAAGTGAATGAACAAAAGAGAAAAGGGTCATGGCTTGTTCACTATCATCCTTAGGAAGGCCAGGTGATGCAAATTTCACAGCTTTATAAATAATAAGCTCCTCTAACCTTGTGCCAAAAAAACAGCTGCCATGACTACTTCTAAGCAGCTGCCTAGCACTCTGAAAATGGTGGAGACCCACAAAGCAGGAGAAGGCTGTAAGAAGATAGCAAATTGATTTCAGGTTTACCTTTCCTCAGTTCAAACTGTAAGCTACTTTCACACTAGTGTCGTGCACTGCACGTCGCAATGCGTCGTTTAGGTGAAAAAAGCAATTTTGCAGGATGCGTTTTTTCTCCATTGACTAACATTAGCGACGCTTTGCCCCACGTCGCAACCGTCGTGCGACGGTTGCGTCGTGTTGTGGCGGACCGCCGGCAGCAAAAAACATTACATGTAACATTTTTTGCTGCGTTGTGTCCGCCATTTCCGACCGCCGGCCGGAACTCCGCCCCCACCTCCCCGCAACTCACAATTGGGCAGCAGATGCGTTGAAAAACAGCATCCGCTGCCCCCGTTGTGCGGCGCTTCCACAGTATGTGTCGGTACGTCGCATTGTGACGTGCAGTGCACGACGCTAGTGTGAAAGTAGCCTTATTAAGAAACTGCAGTTATCAGGAACAGTGGAGGTCAAGATAAGGTCTGGAAGACTAAGGCTAGGTTCAGATTGCGTTAGAGCAATCCGTTTAGCGCTAAGCGCTAGCGGGTTGCGCTAACGCAATGTGATTTTCGGGGTCGCGTTTAACGTCCCCGCTCTCGCAGATCCCTGATCTGCGAGAGCGGGGAACGGACCTCGGGCGCGCCGCGGACGCTGCAAGCAGCGTCCGCGGCGCACTACAAAACACCAGCACATCGCTAGCGCGTGCCGAAAATGGCACGCGCTAGCGATGCGCGTTCCCATTGCCTTGAATGGGCGCGCTAACGGACGCGTTGCACGGCGTTAATTTCGCCGTGCAACGCTGTCCGTTAAACGCGATCCCATAACGCAATGGGAACCCAGCCTTAGCAACATTTCAGTGAAAGCTGCTGGTAGAATTGCTGAAGAAGCAAATCAGAACCCCCGCTTAACTATAAAAGGCCTTCAAAAAGTTGTAGCAGACTCTGGAGTTGTGGTACTTTGTACATATTTGTGCAGATAAACCTGTACAAATATGGTCTTCATGGAGGAGTCATCTGAAAAATACCTTTCTTGCGTCTGCACCGTAAAGTTTAGCGTCACAAGTATGCAAAAGAACTAATAAACAAGCATGATGCATGTTAGAAAAAAAGTGCTGTGAACCAATGAGATTAAAATAGAACTGTTTGGCCACAATGATTAAAGGTATGTGTGGAGAAAAAAGTGCACAGAATTTCAGGAAAAGAACATCTCGCCAACCATTAATTGGGGGTGGATCAGTCATTCTTTTTTGGTTGTGTTGCAGCCAATGGCATTGTGAACATTTCATGGGTAGAGGGAAGAACGGATTCAATGAAATTTCAACAAATTCTTGATGCAACATAAAATCATCTGTTAAAAAAAAAAAAAAAAACTGAAGTTGGAAAGAGGATGGCTTCTACAAAGGGGTAAAGAATACTAACACACATCAAAACTCACAATAGACAAACTCAAAGGCGCAATCTGAAGGTTTTTACAATAGCCTTCACAGTCCTTTGATTTGAACATCATTGAAAATCTATTATTATTTTATTTATAGAGCACCATTGATTACATGGTGCTGTACATGAGAAGGGGTTATAT
The DNA here is from genome assembly GCF_032444005.1 of Ranitomeya imitator. Lineage (NCBI taxonomy): Eukaryota > Metazoa > Chordata > Amphibia > Anura > Dendrobatidae > Ranitomeya > Ranitomeya imitator. The sequence continues at coordinate 130,287,541 of NC_091282.1, forward strand.
TCAAAATAGAGATATCACTTACAGTAGACAATACTAACAATGATAGACTGGTACAGAGGTAAGAGGCCCCAGCCCTTACGGGCTTACATTCTGCAGGATGATGTGGAAGGAGACAGTAGGTCGGGGATTGCAGCAGCTTCGGTGGTGTTGAGATGGCAGCATTGTCTTTGCAAGTTGTAAGCTTTCTTGAAGAGATGGGTTTCTAGATTCCAGACATGTGTCTCAAAATAGCAGTGCATGCAAGACGACCCAGGAGTCTCACAGAACTGAGGAAATTATCCAAGGTATAATGGATGAAAATCCCTCAAACAAGAATTAAGACTCTTGATTGTGAACACTTTTTGTCGCCAATCTGTAGCACTTTTTCAAGAGTGGGTGCTACTGGGTGCTAAATATGCAGGGTTCTCAGACTTTTGCATCGGTAATTTTTAAAATATAAAAGATGAAAATATATTTAGATTTTTTTTGTTGCCTGAAATACAAAGGAAATGCATCATCTTTAACTTTAGCCGTTTTAGAGATAATTTAATCTCCAATGTGCTTAACTGTTCACAATAACAGTAATTTTGACCAGAGGTGTCCAAACTTTTACATGCCACTGTATAAATATATATACTGGATATATCATTTCACCATTACATAACTGCATCTAAATACTTTGCAATCCTTAAAAAAAAAAAAAAAAAAAAAAAAAAAAAAATGCGGGTACCTCTTATCCTAATTTCTGCATTGTACCATTGCCCTGTTGTTCCACCTAGAGATGTAGAAATTAATTGACTCTGTCCAATCAGTGCTGATAATTCGCCTTGAAAAAAAATTATATTAAATGCGTAGAATAAATACAGAAACATCGTACAGAAGGAAAAAGAAAAGCTGCAAATCTAAAAAATAAGTGTTTATGAAAATGTACATGTCAAAAGAAATACAAGTTCCATTTAAAGGGAATTCTAGAAATTATTTATCATGGGATTTATACATGGTCTCATTTATGAAAACTGTCTGGTTCCTAGACAGCTTTTCTTCCAATCAGTGCTCAGCTATTTTTGTTTTGTTATATATCTGATCTGGCAAACAAAGCGTAACTGTGAATGGCTGATATGAGCACCAAACGTTAAGGTACCTTCACACATAACGATATTGTTAACGATATCGTTGCTATTTGTGACGTAGCAACGATATCGTTAATGAAATCGTTATGTGTGACAGCGACCAACGATCAGGCCCCTGCTGGTAGATCGTTGGTCGCTGAATAAAGTCCAGAACTTTATTTCGTCGCTGGACTCCCTGGAGACATCGCTGGATCGGCGTGTGTGACACCGATCCAGCGATGTCTTCACTGGTAACCAGGGTAAACATCGGGTAACTAAGCGCAGGGCCGCGCTTAGTAACCCGATGTTTACCCTGGTTACCATGCTAAAAGTAAAAAAAAACAAACACTACATACTTACCTACAGCTGTCTGTCCTCCAGCGCTGCGCTCTGCTCTCCTCCTGTACTGTCTGTGAGCCGGAAAGCAGAGCGGTGACGTCACCGCTCTGCTTTCCGGCTCCCAGACAGTACAGGAGGAGAGCAGAGAAGCAGAGCGCAGCGCTGGAGGACAGACGGCTGTAGGTAAGTATGTACTGTTTGTTTTTTTTTACTTTTAGCATGGTAACCAGGGTAAACATCGGGTTACTAAGCGCGGCCCTGCGCTTAGTTACCCGATGTTTACCCTGGTTACCGGCATCGTTGGTCGCTGGAGAGCTGTCTGTGTGACAGCTCTCCAGCGACCAAACAGCGACGCTGCAGCGATCCGAATCGTTGTCGGTATCGCTGCAGCGTCGCTTAATGTGAAGGGGCCTTTATTCTCTATCTCATTATTGGGGCATACTGGAAACCATGGGTGCTGCTGCCACTAGGAGGCTGACACTATGCACAAAAAAGCTCCTCCTCAGCAGTGTACATCCCACCAACTGGCACTTGGTTAATCCGTTTTAGCTTAGTCAGTAGCATGATATCTACCTCCATTTTCGGCATTTTCCTGTAACATCTCCCTTTTTTATTTTTTAGATTGATCTCCTCCTTTACCTCTGTAGGGATACAGTGCGAACAGTCACACTGTACTCCCACCCCGTATCATCATACATCTATCCGGCAGGACCCTATTCCCTAACACATTAGTGTTTAGGTGACTCCTAACTTTGGTCCTGGCCCCCATCTCCTACCCACTCGCCCACCAGAGCCTGTCCGTTTCAGGAGTCATGGATGTCCCTCAATCCAAGAGGCTCGGACGTCTATTGATGGTCTTCTGTTGAGAGGTACATCTCGTTTTCTCTCCCCCTTCGGTTCCTGTCCAGAAGTGTTGAGGGGAAGGTTCAGGTAAGGATGAAGAAGGAAAGAATGAAGATAGAGTAAGATCTAGCTTTCCCTTATTGTATTTAATTTCTGTAAGGTTTTAGGGCATGTATAGACCTTTCTGTCTATACTGGGCTTATCTCCTAGGTTGGCTGCTATTGGTAGGTTTGCTAGTGCAGCAAACTCTGATGCAGCTGTCCCCCAGGTTTCCTATGTGGGCAGGCACTGAGGACGAGCAGCGCAGCAGGGATCAGGGGTGCAGTGTTACGGTACCGTTAACTTTGAGGCCTCCGCGCCGCTCTCCCCTGCTTCATCGGTGATTGTTTTCCACTTTAGTCCCTGACTTCAGCGCAGTCACCATTTGCTGGCATCAGAACCCGGATGGTGGCTTTTCTATGCAGAAAGTTCTGCATTTACTCCTGCAATTGTCCTGGAGCTCCCCTACAGCTTGGAACCAGGCAGGACCTGCATCTTTCTGTGAGTAGCTCTGCTCTGCAGACTGAGACTCTCCTCAGCATATATCTTTGTCCCCTGACCTTCTGGCTTTAGTTAGTGGGTTTGCTTCTTATCATGCCTAATCCTAAAGGAGAGAGCTCCTGCCTCTTCTTCCTTTGCTCTTGTCAGGCACTTTGTCTGCTCTTCATGTAAATGCAAACATCCTTCAGGTCAGTCTTCTCCCGTCTCAGGACTGCAGCAACCCCCCCCCCCCCCCTTGCCTGCTACCCAGGAGTCCCCTACTGTTCCCAGTGAGAGTGGTTCTCCTACCCCAGTGTAAGCCTCCTCTCTGTCAGTCTGTGACGGACCTCACCAAGGTGTTGCCTACCCTGTTGTCCGATCTCGACAGATTGCCCCTTCCTACTTCCGCTGTTAGTAGCGGATCGCAGGACTCGGCTGTACCTACCAACAAGGGTCATAAGAGATCTAGGCAGGAGCTTCGTTCTAGGTTTTCCTCATGCTCTTGCTCTCCCCCTTTGACTCTCCCAGCGGACAGCTTCCTCCCAGTCTTCCTCCCGAGTCAGGCGCGGACAGGCGGTTAGAAGGTCGAGAACAGCTCCCAAGTTCTTTGTACCACACAGAGAATTTGAGGAGGTACTTTCCAGGGAATGGAACCTGAAATACTTCCAAAGAGGCAAGCGCCTCGGCATCCTATATCACTTCGCCCCTGAGCTCACTGTGAACTGGACCGCTTCTCCGACTGTGGATTCTCCACTGGCTCACCAGGATAGGAAAAGGACTGGTGTCCCCGTAACGCACAGGGTACATCCACCAAGTCTAGACCTGGCAGATCTTTCTCTGCATTACTCATCTCTAGATTCCAGGGGGGAATCTCCCAGGCTGGGCGTCCGCCTCTCGTTTTTCAGAGATTTCTGGCTCGCCTCGGTGGAGGACGCTTGGGTCAGGATACAAAATAGATTGTTTTGCGGCCCCAAGATCGATGCTTCAAATCCCATCCTCCCACAGATACTTCTCTGGTTCTGGGATTCTTTGCGTCCATTGCCTCCCTTCTCAGTTCAGGTGTCATTGTTCCCGTCCCTGGCCAGGAATGTTTCACAGGGTTTTATTCAAGCCTTTTTGTTGTGCCAAAGGACGGCATGGTCCGACCCATTCTGCGTCTAAAGTTACTGAACCAAAGGGTCCGTCTGCAACATTTCAGGATGGAGTCCCTTCGTTCAGGAATTGCTTCCATGGAGCCGCAGGAGTTCTTGTGCTCCACAGACATCCAGGACGCCTATTTCCATGTCCCTATCTTCCCGGGGCATCAGAGATATCTGCTTTTTGCAGTACGGCAGGACCATTTTCAGTTCATCGCTCTGCCATTTGGACTTGCAACCGCTCCCAGGGTTTTCTCCAAAATCATGGCAGCAGTAATGACCATTTTAAGGATCAGAGGTCTAGTGCTTATCCCATACCTCGACAACATTCTCATCAAGTCTCCGTCCTACCAGGCCCAAGAAAGTCTGTCCATCGTTCTTGACACCCTGTTCCGATTCAGATGGCTAATCAACAGGGCAAAGTCTTGCCTTGTCCTGACTCAGCTCCTCATTTTTCTAGGCATGCTGTTAGACACCTGCCAGACAAGGGTTTTTCTTACCAGAGAGAGGATGGCAATCCTCCAGGTTCTGAGAGTGTCCAGGTTTTCAGATCTGGTGATTTCAGACCATGATTCAGGCTAGCAAGTCGTTGTCGTCCCAGGTCTATTATCCGACTGTCATTCCAGAGGGTGTGCATAGAGGACTGCCGGCCTCCAAGGCTACGATTGCCCGCTGGATCCGGATGGCAATTTTGGAGGCATAATGAGTTAATAGCAGAGCGCCTCCCCCTGAGATTAAGGCACACTCTACCCGGGCAGTGGGCGCCTCCTGGGGGATAAAGCATACTGCATCCGCTCTGCAAAGTGGCAACGTGGTCTTCCATCCACATGTTCGCCAAATTTTACAGGGTCCAAACCTACGCTTCGGCGGATGCCAGCCTAGGTAGAATGATCTTGTAGGCGGCAGTGGTGAGTTCTCCGACCTGAATTGAGTTATTTGCTGTTCCATCCCCAAGGACTGCTTTGGGACTTCCCATAGATTCCTGCGTCCCCCAAAGAAGCGATAGAGAAAACATGATTTTTAGTTACTCACTGTAAAATCTGTTTCTCGGAGTCTTCATTGGGGGACACAGCACCCGCGCATGTTTAACAGCTCTGGTTACCGTGTTATGTTGTTACAGTTTGTTGTGTTCATGTCTTTTACTTGTTGCGTCTACTGCTTCCTCACAAGCTGATTAATCTAGTGCCAGTCGGTGGGGTGTACACTGCAGAGGAGGAGCTAACTTTTTTATTTGCATAGTGTCAGCCTCCTAGTGGCAGCAGCATACACCCATGGATTCCTGTGTTCCCAATGAAAGCTCAGAGAAACAGATTTTACGGTGAGTAACCAAAAACCCTGTTTTCTTTAGGACTGTTTTCATAAATCTGCCAGAGTATTTTTATATTGTTTTTTACAGCATCAACGCTAAATGTTTTTTTTTTTACTTTGTCTTATGTTCAGGTTGAGTATCGTGCAGGGTCAGGGGGTCAGCCTCTCCCGCAGCTGTACTTGAATGACCTTGACAGCGCCCTCATCCCAGTCATCCACAACCGGACCTCAGACACCAGCATTTTACCTCTGGTAATGGAACTGATCTTCTTCTTTATAGAGAGCCTTAGTTAGTTATCGTACTCTCATCATCTTACTCCTCCGTCATTGATTGCATGGGCTCTCACCTGTTCTCTTACCAACTTGTTCATGACCTCTCTGTATATTTTGGACATTAAATGCTTTTATACTAAGAATTCATTGCTATAAAACCATTGTAGAAGTGACTTCGCTGTGATGTCCCCCATTTCTATTTGTGCCACAGGATGGGCCTATATACACATTGGTGCAAACAAAAATGTAGGAATCTTCCCTAAATTTTAATGTATAGCTGATTTTTCCCAAACTACAATGGTCTGTGTAATATTCAAGACTGGAACGAACTCCTGCATGCCTTGCACAATTGCATTGAAGCTTTTTCATAGGAGGGAATATCTCAGAATGACGGACACTAAGGACACAATAGCGATTCAACCTACAGACGACATGTTATTGTGGCACCAGCCAAAGCAAACCAAACCCACCGACTAAAGTAGCAGGTCACCCATGGAAGAGGGTTTACTAAAAGCCTCTACCTGAGCTGATCGTATTGCCTTTATTTAAGTGATTACTCAGTGATCTGTGAAAAATGTTTAATCTAGGCGTTACTAGTAAATGGAAGTTTTGGAAGTGACCGAGGAGCGGAGGTGGTGACTACTTCTCACTATGCCTTTGCAGTGAGAGTTCAGTTTTTCACTCTGGTCCTGCTGATCCCTAATAATGTCTCAAGACTTGGTTAACAGTAAATAAAGTGGGCAAAACTATAAAAGTAGGTGGAGAGCCGCTATTGTGTTAGGAATATTCATATATGCAAAATGGAATAAAAAAGCTGCACCCAAAATTACAGAGCGCATCTATCCATCTATCAAAAAAGATATAACCATGCTTTATTCCAGAACAAATCAAGTGATATTGGTTCCCCACCGCAGGCTCCGTACTTGGCTGCCCTTAATGCTTTTGTATGTGCGTAGAAGAAAAGGCTGCTTTTTCCTGCACTCCTGTCTATATCTGATATTGTACAGGGCTCAGCTGCCATGACTGACACAGACCAGTGACCAGAGTGTGAGGAAAGCCGAGCCTTTCTATTGAGGTTATACAACTTAGTGTTACTCCCATCTTATAAAGTGACTGTATAAATCTTGCACCATGCCACAGCTGTATTTCTTTTCTGATCCTGATAAAGAAGGGGCATATGGTTACTTCAGTGCTATGCCCCTTCCACTGTTTTATTTTTTCCCCTGCTCGGCGGCATATCTCACTCTGGTCCTCAGCACAGCTCTACCCCTATGCGATTTGTGACTACTTTATATAAAGGAAATAACGCTTTAAATAATTCTGAGAAATCCACATGCACCTCGAGTTGAGCAAAATAATTCACAGGCCCCTGGTCCTGCTAATACGTCGGTACTTCTTAGCAGAGCACTGCAAGCTTACAACTGTCAGCCTCCTCTGCGCCTCTTTTTTGATTAGTAGGCCACGACACATTATGATGATGTTGTGCAATGCAAATCATGACATCGCAAGGGGCTAGTAATCGGAAAAGGTGAAGATTATGCCAGCAGGTAGTTTGCAGTGCTCTGGTCTCATTGCCATGGAGTTACCAGTGTGTCGACTGGACCAGGAGCTTGGAAAGCGGTTTATATACTTATTCATGGAAACTTTTACAGACTGAATCTGCCAGAGAGCAGCTTCACTTTCTTTATAGAGACCCCCCGACGGCAAGAGCACTACTAGATCAAACCGCGACTCTTCTCTCATGGTATCATCCATTTATCATCATCTTCTTCCTAATCCTTACACCTAATAGTCAAATTCAGTTAGAAATGTTTGTGTTTAGGGTTTTTAAGATCTTATAGTATTAAAAATCACAAGGGTCTGGAATAATTCCTTCCTGCTAGTTAAAGCAAGTTAAAAAATAGAAACCAAGCAGGAGCTAAAAAACGATAAAATCTGGAGCCAGCATTACCCGGCAAGCACAATTACAAACTTGGAATCTGCCGCCATCATATAAGGACGATATATCTGATGGGAATCTTCCGCCATCATGTAAGGACGATATATCTGATGGGAATCTGCCGCCATCACATAAGGATGATATATCTGATGGGAATCTGCCGCCATCACATAAGGATGATATATCTGATTGGAATCTGCCGCCATCACATAAGGATGATATATCTGATGGGAATCTGCCGCCATCACATAAAGATGATATATCTGATGGGAATCCTTTTACTGTAGCGCCTATAATTGCTAAGCAAACAGATAACACTTGCTGCAGATGGCACTGTCCTCAGTATGGACGCACTGAACACTACATTGTACTATTGCTTTTTGTATCATTGTAAAAGTAAGACAAGTATTGTATCTTCTGCTAATCCTTGACAATAACAAGGGACGGCTCCAGAGAAACCGCTCAGAATAGCACTTTCCAATTCTCTCCTAGTAGACACGTGAGGTTAGCCATTACAGCATCCCCAGTGCAATTTATCCCTATGTACATTTGCTTTCCTGATTAATATGAAGCTTGTATAATTATTCCTGCCCCTATAATTACACTGCTGGATCAGTTTTTCACATCGAACATGCCAGGCTGGTTTTTCAGGCCAGGGCTGTAAATTTACTGCATAAAGATCTCCCATGTGTTGTCATTTCCAAGGCTGTAAAAGTGTTCTGTATCTTGTGCTTTCCGTGTAGTTTAGATACACATAGATGCATCCCGCCTCCGTGGAGCTCCTGAGGTTCCTCGTCATGCCTTTATATCCTATAAGCTATATTTAGATACGACTGATCAGTATGAGACAAATAATTTAATTTACTTTGTATATTTCTAATGACACAAGCAATAATTTACAGAAGGCTCACATATATTTTTGTATTGCATTTATTAACATTGCATAGCGTATCCATTGCATTTAAGCCATGTGTAATAATTAAAAAAAAATCTTCATATGCAAAACCTTTCGGCGTTTCTGAAGTGGCTAAACCAGATGCTGTACTCCTTGCCAATAATGGCTTATATTTGTGTTTGGTTTGCACATGCTGACTAACTCTCTCTCTTAATATAATTTATTATAACAGTAAAATGTAGAGACAGGGAGCATGATTCCAGTGATGGGTAAAATAAAAGCTGCCAAGACGGTAAGCGCAAAAGGCTATTGTCCAGTAAACAAGGGAAAAAGTGAAAATTGATTTGCTCACCTGACAGGGTTGTGACAGTCACAACAACCCTCTGTGATTGCTTGTTTGAAAAGGCAATCCACTAAAAATGATTGGGTGCAAAACTTGTAAGTAAAATGGATTAAATCCATGCTGCCAGAGGTCCCATGACGCTGAGGCCAAATACAGCATGGATGCAGTTTTTATTTGGCAATGAATTTCAAGATCATCATACCCCTTCATCAGGGCAATTCATCATTGTATGAAACTCATTGACAAATAAAAACCGCATCCATTCTGTATTTGGCCTCTCATTGTCATTGGTCCTCTGGCAGCACGGATTTAAATCCAATTTACCTCCAAGTTTTGCACCTGATTCCAGTGATGTATCACTTAGAGCTGCTTGCTGTAGTTTTGACAAACTCCTGCTAAGTAATTTTATCATTACAGGACTAGTAAACCTGTTCCCAAGTAGGCAAGCAGCATATTAACAATCCTGCCACCACCACTGATAGGCAGCTTTCTGTATATACTGTGCATAGGCAGAAATCTGACAATCTGTGTTGTGGGAGGGATTATACTGAGTTCAACATTCAGGCTACCGTCACACTAGCAGTATTTGGTCAGTATTTTCCATCAGTATTTGTAAGCCAAAACCAGGAGTGGAACAAATAGAGGAAAAGTATAATAGAAACATATGCACCACTTCTGAATTTATCATCCACTCCTGGTTTTGGCTACAAATACTGATGTAAAATACTGACCAAATACTGCTAGTGTGACGGCAGCCTTAGAGAACTGCTAAATCTGCAGTAAATAATGGTTTCAAAGCGCCAGCAAGCAGTAAGTGATTGCTGAAATCTGGGTTTCTGCCCCTACATCATGCTGCATTCAAAAGAGGCATCAAAGCATGGTGACAGATTCCCTTTAAAATGAGAAATGTTGCCATGATTTAATATTTGAGGTTGACCCAATCATCTTTCCTCTTGCTTCTCTTACATTGCAGTGTATAACCTGGGAAGTGTGCTATGTACTATAACATTTGGCCTGCTAATGGTGGAGTTATCTAATCTGCTGAAACGTCACTTAACCAATTGGCTATCTATTGTCTGTATACTGACTGACATATTTTTTTTCTCCCCAGTTTGCAGATCAAACTCTGCTATTCATGTGAATGAGTCTGTCAAAAAAAAAAAAAAAAAACAGCATGCACTTGGACAAAATCTTTGTCATCCAAGTGCTGTCCATTTTTTGCTGTTTTTAAATATAGGTTTTTTGTTTGTTTGTTTTTTTGGCACAACAGAAAAATTTATGCCAGACTGATGGTGAAAAAGAATATACAGACCAAAAAAAGATAAAAGCAGATTCGGCATACTGATGAAAGACCATTATGTTGTTGTTTTTTTTTGCTATGTAAAAAACCAAAGCCCAGACGTCTGAATAAGGCGTTACCTAGTTTTCACCAAACAACCCGTAATCCCCATCCATGGAAAAGGTGATAACTTGTTGATTGGTGGAGTCCGACCCCAGAGCACACTAAAGGTACCTTCACACTGAACGATATCGCTAGCGATCCGTGACGTTGCAGTGTCCTGGCTAGCGATATCGTTCAGTGTGACAGCGACCAACGATCAGGCCCCTGCTGGGAGATCGTTGGTCGCTGCAGAAAGTCCAGGACTTTTATTTCGTCGCTGGACTCCCTGCAGACATCGCTGAATCGGCGTGTGTGACGCCGATTCAGCGATGTCTTCACTGGTAACCAGGGTAAACATCGGGTTACTAAGCGCAGGGCCGCGCTTAGTAACCCGATGTTTACCCTGGTTACCATCGTAAAAGTAAAAAAAAAAAAAACACTACATACTTACTTTCAGCTGTCTGTCCCCAGCGCTGTGCTTTCCTGCACTGGCTGTGAGCGCCGGCCAGCCGGAAAGCAGAGCGGTGACGTCACCGCTCTGCTTTCCGGCCGCTGTGCTCACAGCCAGTGCAGAGAAGCAGAGCGCCGGGGACAGACAGCTGAAGGTAAGTATGTAGTGTTTGTTTTTTTACTTTTACGATGGTAACCAGGGTAAACGGGTTACTAAGTGCGGCCCTGCGCTTAGTAACCCGATGTTTACCCTGGTTACCGGCATCGTTGATCGCTGGAGAGCTGTCTGTGTGACAGCTCTCCAGCGACCAAACAGCGACGCTGCAGCGATCGACATCGTTGTCGGTATCGCTGCAGCGTCGCTGAGTGTGAAGGTACCTTAAGGCTATGTGCACACGTAGGAAATGTGGTGCAGAATTTTCTGCACTAAATCTGCATCTCCTGGCAGAATCCGCAGGTGCGTTTTTTGTGCAGATTTTACCACTGTGGATTTCTATAAGGGGTGCAGAAACGCTGCAGAACTGCACAAAAGAAGTGACATGCACTTCTTTGAAATCTGCAGCTTTTTCTGCACCATGTGCACAGCTTTTTTTTTTCACATTGATTTACATTGTACTGTAAATCACAGTGCAGTTCTGCAGCGTTTCTGCTGCAGAAAAATCTGCTGCAGTTCTGCACTAAATCTGCATCGTGTGCACATACCCTTATACCTGTTAGGATGGAGCAGCAGTGCACATGTTTGACTGTCGCTCAGTTTATTTCCTATGGGGCTGCCAGTAGCTGCACTGGGTAGAGAATGAATAGAGCTGCGTTCAGGTTGCATTTTTGAACTGGGATAAAAATTCCCATTTTTCTGATCGTTGCGAGTCCCAGTGGTTGGACCACCACCAGTCAGCAAGTTATCACCAATCCTTCCGTCAGATAGGTGATAACTTGATTCATTCATATTTGTTTAAGACTCATAATACATGTGGTATTGGTTCAGTTAGAGAATCATTTTCCAAACATCAGCCTATGGGGACCACACTCTTAAAGGGAACCTGTCACCCCCAAAATCGCGGGTGAGGCAAGCCCACCGGCATCGGGGGCTTATCTACAGCATTCTGGAATGCTGTAGATAAGCCCCCGATGTATCCTAAAAGATGAGAAAAAGAAGTTAGATTATACTCACCCAGGGGCGGTCCCGCTGTTGGTCCGGGTCCTCCCATCTTCATCAGATGACGTCCTCTTCGGGTCTTCACGCTGCGGCTCCGGCGTACTTTGTCTGTCCTGTTGAAGGCAAAGTACTGCAGTGCGCAGGTCTCTGACCTTTCCCGGCGCCTGCGATTTTGGGGGTCACAGGTTCCCTTAAAGTCCTATAATTTTACTTTGCCGTTTTCTTCCTTTAAGAATGACTGATCTCCTTTTTCGTGACCATGTAATGTATTTGTTCACCAGGTGCCTTGCATTTCAATGATATGCTCAGTCCCTAGAAAACTACAAAATATTTATCATGTAAATTTAAGCCTGATCATTCAATAATATGTCTGCATTGTCCTAAAATTTCCTCTCCATTTTTCCAGTCAGTATTGGCAGTGCTTTGGACGCAGCACATGAACGTCTCCGCAAGATAAATTGACATGCTGCGGTCTAGAAAGATGCGCCTCGTGTGTATATGCAGGGAAGCCGGAGTCATCCGTGCATGCATAGTGCAGATGGGATTTCATAAAATCCCCCCCACTATGCTGTAACATCTGGCCTCTGCTGATGTACGCAGTGTTCAATCCGCAGCGTATACTGACTGTGGAAACATACCCTAACTCTCTGGAATTCTTCCAATCACCGATGACAAACACAGATCCTAAGAATTTGAGCGATTACACTTCATTTATGTACACCCCATTAAATCCCAATCATTTTGAAAATTCAGTTTTACCCCGGAGATACCACCAATGATTCCACTAGGATTCAGCAAAGGGTATTTATTATGCAGATACCTTGCCGCTGAAGGCAAGACCTGTCACTAACCTGTTCTGGAGGCTATCGGATAGAAAAACTCTAGGGGTTTTCACAGTGCTGTACCCCTGATAGGTAAACATTAGAGAATGGCTATTTCAAATCAAAAATCTAAATATATACTTTTTTCCATTTTTATGCTGCAATTTTTGGTGTTTTTTGTGTTCTGTATGTGTCTACACCCACACATTGCATTTATCATACAGTTTATAACAGTGCTCTCTTAGGCTGCTTTCTCAGTCTGTCATTTTCAGATTGTCCACAGACCTGACATGAACTCCAAGGGTTTGTACACACGTTGCGGATTTGGCTGCGGATTCGCAGCAGTTTTCCATGCGTTGTACAGTACTATGAAAACCAAATCTGCAGTGTCCATGGTGCAAAAAATACCACACGGAAATGCTGCAGTTTATATTCCGCAGCATGTCAATTCTTCCGCAGCGTTTTACACCTGCTCCTCAATAGGAATCCGCAGGTGTAAAAACGCAGGTGAAATACGCATAAAAAATGCAGGAAATCCGCGGGTACAACGCAATCTGCAATGTGGGCACATAGCCTTAAAAAAAATTCCTTCGCGTATCAGGCTATAGTCAGGAGATCTGTGGCCCAAAATCACAGGTCATATGCATAGATCTTACTGTGTCCCATACTATGTTACATACTCCTATAGTGCCAAAGAGATCCCATTGGTTCAGTCTTCAGAGATTTTTTTTCTTTAATGGTTAGGCTTGCTTCACTCTTCACTTTGTGACAAATCTCTTGTGTTACAACAGCTTAAAGCGTTATCTGGCATCGGCCAGAGCGGCTCCCTTATGGGAAGTGACATTACAACACGCATACTGGCCGAGACGTGTCTGATCAGCAGGTGGTGTGCTCCTGTCCTAGGGAACAGGATAATACCTGCCAGTTGTGCACAGCTCTCGGCAGTTTCCAAAGCGGTAGTGATCTGCTGTGGATGTCAATGGCTAACCCAATTAAGAGGAACCTATCAGCTGAATGGGCAGCTTGCTTACAGCCAGGTACGTTTTTATCTGAAATGCTTCGGCGCTTGAAAAGCTGGGATTATAGGCAGAGATGAGACTAGTCTGGCCCCGGCCTGCTTCTCCCCGCACTGCTGTGGTTGATGAACAGGTCTCTCCCATGTGAGTACATTGACAGGTATCTCCCAATCAGCTAGAGTGGTGCTGGGAGAAGTTGGCCGAGGGCTGTGCCGGACTAGTCTGTCTTTTTCTGGGAAAGACATAACTGGCTACAGTCGTGCTGATACAGGCTGCCTGCGGTTTGGGCAGCATGACTCGACACGCCCGTTTCCTGTAAACCCAGTTTCCCTATAAACAGCAGTATTGTTTTCCATGGTTGGTGACTGGTATTGCAGCTTAGTCCTTTTCACGTAAATACCAGATGCAGCTCGTGGACATTTTGCTTTTCTTGGGCAAGACTTTCCAGTAAGTATTCTAACTCTACACATCAACTGATGAGATTCTTCTCCTCTGAAACGAAAAACTCTTGGTTTTTGATCCCTATCTTCTGAACAGGAAAAACTTTTATACTTGCGTATTCTTTAGATGATTTATTAATGATTTTATATGAAAAGATATCTTAAAATATCAGCATTTAATGGTCGCTCATTTTCTATCACCTTCATCCTAGATGAGTTGTAGTTTTGGATCAATGAAAACTGTAGTCTTTTTCACAAGATACAATTATCCAAAGCTTCCATAGACAAGTCATGCTGGACTGGATAGTTTCCTACCACTATATTTTATGGTGTCGTAGTAAAATAATCTAGAGTCACATGCAGATCCATTCATAGTAGTGGCATGACATTGGTTAAAGCTAGAAAAGCAGGTATTCATATATGAAGTGAAGATTAATGCGCTTTACTGATGCTCTCGAAAAATGGCAAATTTCAGCTATGCAATCCTATAGATTCCCTAAACTGCTGGCAGTCCATAGCTTTTCAGTGCATTCAGATCTCTTGTAATCGTCACAGGCTTTAGCATTTGTTTTGTATTGAATCTCTCTACACTTTTCTACCTGTCTGTCAAAAGATTAAATGTAAAATAACACAAAAATGGGGGCTGTATTGTCCCCCGTGCAGGGTCGTGTGTGTGCACCACTGCAGAATATGATGGTATAAGTCTAGACTGACATTCAAAATTCTGTTGGTAGTTTTCAGAAACACTTGACAAGTTTGTTATTAGACACATTTCTGAGCCGTACTTCTTTAAGGCTATGTGCACACTGTGCGGATTTGCCAGCGGATCCGCAGCGGATTGGCCTCTGCGGATTCGCAGCAGTTTTCCATCAGGTTTACAATACCATGGAAAACCAAATCCGCCGTGCCCATGGTGCGGAAAATACAGCGCGGAAGGCGCTGCTTCCTGTCCTGGCCGCACCTTCTACTGTATGAGCGGTCACGTGGGGCCGCTCATTTACAGTAATGAATGTGGCTCCACCCCTATGGGAGGTGGAGCCGCATATTCATGACTGTAATTGGCGGCCCCACGTGACCGCTCATACAGTAGAAGGTGCGGCCAGGACAGGAAGCAGCGCCAGCCAGCGAGGGAGCCGGGTGAGTATTTTAAGAACAGCGGGTGGGCGCACAGGGGGTGGGAGCGAGGTGGGGACATGGAGCTTTATTTTAGACATGAGAACCAAAAAAACAAAAACGAATATTCATATCTTCTCTACAGCAAACGCTGCTGCAGGAAAGATATGAATGGGGCTTCAGCACCAGTGGGGGGGACAGCGCTTACTGTAGCGCTGTCTCCTGCACGGCACACGGACTGCACACAGACAACGTCCGTGTGCGGTACGTGTTTTACACGGACCCATTGACTTTAATGGGTCCGTGTAATCCGTGCGCTCCCACGAACACTGACATGTCTCCGTGTTTGGCACACGGAGACACGGTCCGCAAAAAATCAATGACATCTGCACAGATGCATTGATTTTAATGTGTCTACGTGAGTCAGTGTCTCCGGTACATGAGGAAACTGTCACCTCACGTACCTGAGCCACAGACGTGTGAAACCGGCCTAATGGCTGTCTCACAGGAACATGGTTTACACGTATCACAGCTCCTGGGCAGAGGAAGAAACAAAGGAGTATACAGACAGGACAGCATGGCATTGTAACTTGGGCTTTCTTTGAAGTAAAAAATTTTGCTTTTGTTTTATCACGGGAGCATTATTAATCAAGTCAATGAGGTTGGTACTGCAGCTGCCACTCAGCTAATATGTTCAGAGGGCTGGAGACGAGCAGAAATACTTGCTCCTGGGATTAAATAGGACCATAAGTGACTTGTGCTCCCCTCCCACACCCCAGCCAGGAGCTGTGATATGTACTGACCATGGATAGGAGCAGCTCTGCACAGTCACACAGCCATTACACAGTACACAGCAGGACACCATTTATAAGATTGCAAGGAAGAGGGAGGATGAAGGAAAAGTCAGCTCACCGAAATGCCTTGCAACATGTTTGCAAAAATCATGCACACAGAGCCGTCCTAGTCTAAGGCTACTTTCACACTAGCGTCGTACGACGCACGTCGCAATGCGTCATTTTGCAGATGCAGAAAAAACGCATCCTGCAAAGTTGTTTGCAGGATGCGTTTTTTCTCCATAGGCTTGTATTAGCAACGCATTGCCACACGTTGCAACCGTCGTGCGACGGTTGTGGCGGACCGTCGGCACCAAAAAACGTTGCTTGTAACGTTTTTTGGTGCGTTGTGTCCGCCATTTCCGACCACGCATGCGCGTCCGGAACTCTGCCCCCTCCTCCCTGCAACTCACACTGGGGCAGCGGATGTGTTGTAATAATGCATCCGCTGCCACCGTTGTGCTGCGTTGTCACAGGATGCGTTGGTACGTCGGCCCGACGCTAGTGTGAAAGTAGCCTAAGATGTGGTCAGTGAGGCAGGAAGGAAAGGAGGGGTTCTCCAGAGATGAGGTAAGTAGAATCCACCAGTAAGATAAAAAGTAACTTTTAATTTATTGAAAAATTGTTTGCAACCAGTATAGCAGTATAGGACTCGGTTCAGATGGTACACATAAAGGAAACCAACGCGTTTCAGCGATATACCTTAGTCACCATACCATGATTAAGGCATATCGCTGAAATGCGTTGGTTTCCTTTATGTGTAAGATCTGAACGGAGTCCTATACTGGTTGCAAACAATTTTTCAATAAATTAAGTTACTTTTTATCTTACTGGTGGATTCTACTTTCCTCATGGCTGAAGAACCCCTCCTTTCCTTCCTGCTACATTTATAAGATTATCGCAATACAAGAACTTTTTTTTTACACCTCCAATTGTGGAACATATTATTGTTTCAAGATCTATTGATTTAAAATGTACGTTTTCGCGGAATATATTTAAGAGCCTAGACTCTTGGCTTTCTTTGATAACAGGAATGTGACGACTTGGCTCTGAAATAGATCCCAATGAATCCAGATATATCCCATAAACCTATATTTCAGCTAAACCTAACTTAACTTTATAACACTATTACATTTAATCTGCATAAAAGAGATAATCTTAGATGCAGCCTCGTGCTAGAACGCTAAAGATTGACTTAGTAAGGCAGTGTGTGCTGACCCCCAGTAGTTCCCAGTCATGAGCTTCTCCAAAGTAAGGACCTTTACCCATTATAGTTTATGGTGCTAAGCAGGAGTGTCTGCAAAAAGAAACAAATCAAACTCTGCGATTTTAAACCAATGAGTCCCTGAAAAATTAAGGACTGTGCGTAGATACCATCTGGGTGTCATGAAAGTGCTTCCCATCTTTAAATTTTCTAATGGTTTGGAGAAGATTGTAGGGCTTCTTTTTTCCCATACGAAAAAAACTGATGCCATACTGATGGCTAATAGACCAAAAATGGATAAAATGAGATCCAGCACACTGATACAAAGTCAATTTGTTCCCATAAGCAACCCCCATCCACTTGTTCCCTCTGCAAAAAAAAAAAAAAAAAACTTCACATGTGGGACGTTGCATAGATGTGCTGCCACACCTGTGCTGGAGGCTGTAGAAGCTTAGCACATCACCAGCACTTGCAATTCCATGATACAGGTATTGCACATCAATAAATAAGAGTTTATTACAATGATCTGTAAATAGTCCAGTTATGGTTTAGTTTTGAACCATTATGCATTTGGACAAAACACTTGATTCAGACTTAATTTTTTTTCCCTTCCTTTGTAAAGGGCTTGGCATGCCCGTCCATACGATTGCCACATACCGGCCTTCCTATGCTTGTTATGCACATTACTGGGTTTTTCTAAAATTCGAAAAATTTCTTGATAATAAAGGTTCTTGGTTTTTTTCCTCCTTTCCCTATCAACATACTTAATTATTCTTAAGAAATGACTTTTCTTTTCCATTTATTTATTTTTTAAACTTTATATGCAAAAGCCGAGCATGAGTTTATCCTATCAATGGTGCACATCTCCTCTGTACTCCACATCAGGGATATATATATTATTATTATTATTATTATTATTATTATTATACATACGCTCAGGATTTTCATAGCTTACGTGCAGTCTGTTAACATTTTCAACCATTGCGGATAGATACATCATACATCACTGACACCGCTCGGTAACGCAGCGCTGCCAGGATTTTGGAAAGATCATTAATTATTTAATTACAACGTCTGGCGTATTTTGTGCTCATTTTACCACTTCGTCCAAAGGTCCATTTACACGACAGGATGAAATATCTGTTTCATGTCGGTGTATTAGAGGTGTGTTAGGGTATGTGTCCACGTTCAGGATTGCATCAGGATTTGGTCAGGATTTTTCATCAGTATTTGTAAGCCAAAAACCAGGAGTGGAACAATTAGAGGAAAAGTATAATATAAACATATGCTCCACTTTTGCATTTATCACCCACTCCTGGTTTTGGCTTACAAATACTGATGAAAAATCCTGACCAAATCCTGATGCAATCCTGAACGTGGACACATACCCTTACTGTTTCTGCAAATAAGGGTATATTATTTTGTATAATGAAAAGCTTTACAACCATCCAATATAATATTTGTATTCATTCCCACTGGGTTTCCAGTGTGATCACTATATTAACCGAACAAGATTTGTATCCATAGAAGTAACGTTGTTACTTTCTGTGGTATGACAGCAAGCCGAGGTATTGAAAATGGTGAGAAATCGGTATAGAAAATATATTGGGAGATTATAGAACAATTATTTATATACGAAGAATGAGGCTACGTGCACACGTTGCGGAAAGTCCTGTGGATTTTTCCGGACTGATTTTGGTAAATCCGCAGGTAACCCGCACTGCGGATTACCTGCTGGATTACCGATTTTTTTGTGCGGATTTCACGTGCAGATTTACACCTGCGGATTCTTATTATGGAGCAGGTGTAAACCGCTGCGGAATCCGCACAAAGTATTGACATGCTGCGGAATAAACAACGCTACGTTTCCGCGTGGTTTTTTTTTTTCCACAGCATGTGCACTGTGGATTTTGTTTTCCATAGGTTTACATGGTACTGTAAACTCAGGGAAAACAGCTGCGGATCCGCAGCAAAATCTGCAACGTGTGCACACAGCCTAAGACTTATTTGCTGGAAGTAGAGATGTGCAAAAAGATTTTCAGTACTCTGTTCCGACCTCTCATCCGATCCACTGCTGCGGCTGAACGGACTTCTGCTGCTGGTATCCTCATCTGGGAATCTTCATAGTGAACGGGTCTCGCCCAATATCATGATGATTCAGGGTCTAGGATGAGACGAGCGCACAGCAGATGCCAACGGTGTCGGCCACAGGGTGAAGTCCGAGCTGCAACATCGGAACGGACAGGATAGAACAGGGTACTACAGAACTTTTTTGCTCATCTCTATCTGGGACAGTAATATCCCTTTAGGAAATTCATGTATGACCGTGTTCTGGGTCAGAATTTTGCATCAGTATTTGTAAGAGAACCAGGAGTGGATGAAAAACAGCAGGGTTTTTTTGTTTGTTTTTTCTCCGTATTACTCCACATGAGAAATCCAGTGTTGCCAGGAGAAACACTATGTATATTACCCATATTTTTGATTACCGTAGTTTTTCATGCGTGTTTTGTTTTTGATGCATTTTATATTTATTCAATTGCATGAATATAAAAGCATTGTCGTTGTGCGATTTAAAAAAAAAAAAAAAAAAATGCACCAGAGTTTAAAAACCATAAGTAAAAAGGCACTGTGTGAATGGCAATTCAGAAATTATTTGTTCTCCACTTCTGTAACATGCAGCATTTTTTTTCCCCTGCACAGAAAAAAAGGCCACAAAACACACTGTGGGTGAAAAAAGTCCTAATGAAAAGAATTGCACCACTTCTGTATTTTAACCCCACTCCTGGTTTTTGTTTTGAAAAAAACAAAAAAGCAAAATACTGACCAAAATTATTTCAATGGCCATGTTCAACTGTGAACAAGGTAATTTTGGTGTGAAATATCAGTTTCCTGCTCCCGATTTATACAGTCTGTTTGCATTGTTATATGTATATTAGTTATGATGTTATGAAACGCTGACAAATGTGCGTTACCGATGGGTTAATGGTTCTCATTTCTGTATTGGTGTCAGTGTCACACCATGGCCCTGAGCATTACCAAATGTTCATAACCATCACACACACCGATTACCCAGCATTATATTGGATTGTTTTTATGCAAAAAAAAAACAGTTAAAATTAAAAATGGCACAAAATGGTGATAGAAGCAGTAAGGAGGAGATGGGAATATTTCTCTACAATGATCGTCCTCTGCACTTTGTAAAGGTTGGGAAACAATTTTATCCTATTTTGTATTTTTTCTTTACTTTTGCGTTTGTCTTGATTTTTAGATAATTTGTAACGTGTTAATTCATTGTACAATAAAGCAATTTGTATTTAATAAACTGCGAATAAACGTTATTCAGTCCAGTCGTGTCCGTGTTTGTTGAATGCACCTTTTTAGTTGTTGCCATTCATCTTGTCATAGACATACAGCATAAGCCCACATCTGGATGTAGGGTGAGTGGGTGCTAAGGAACAGAGATGAGCGAATATCGTCGGCTCCCTCCTTATACTGAAGTAGATGCAGCGGGAACCTGGATACCTGGAGCGCTCCCGATTAATCAGGTGTTCGGAGCCGCAACTGCATGTGTCGTGGCTGTGTGACCGTTACATCACACAGGCTCTCTCCATGCATGTGTTGTGACTGTCACACAGCTGCGACACATACAACTGCGGAGCTGATCAGCCGGAGCGAGCTTCCCTCTGCAGCTTATTCAGTAAGTACCATAGCTTGCCAAATAAGCCCGGACCCAATCAAATTCGCTCATCTCTACTCAAGAGCCACCAACAGGTCATGTTTTCAGGATTTCCTTAGTATTGCACAGGTGATCATTTCATCACCTGCTCAAGCGTTAATTCCATCACCTATGCAATACTAAGGAAATTCTGAAAGCACACAGCAGAAGCTGCAGAGATCAGCAGCAGGGTCCTGGCTTGTGGTGCTTTCACACTGTATTTTGGCACCCATTCGTTGGTCCCTTTTGGTGCTTATGTCTGTATCCCCCCACCCCTCCTCCCCAACCCAGCGAAATTGCATTCAGGTGTAGACGCCAACAGGGCTATAGACAATAATTTTGCCGATAGTGAATGTGCGCTCTGTTGTGTATCCTGCTCGATCTGCAAAATTATAGTTTATGGCCTTGTCGGCGAATACATCTGAATCCCGTTTTGCAGGGGGTTCAGACATAAGCCCAGACGGGACCAGTGAACAGGTGTCTGAAGGCAATGGGATAGCACAGTTAGGCTATATGCTCACATTGCAGATTTGACTGTGGAATTTTCTGTGCAGATTCTGTATTTCTTGGTAGAAAACGCAGGTCAGAATCTGCACCTTTTTTTTTTTGTATGTGCACACGTTGCAAACTTTTGTGCAGATTTTTTCCTTTTTTTTACCCCTGCGGATTTCTATTATGGAATGGGTGCATAAATGCAGCAGATCTGCAAAAAGAATTTACATGGTCCTTTTTTGACTCTACTGCGTTTTCCGTGCACCATCAACACAGCATTTTTTATTTTTTTTTGCCATTGATTTACATTGTACTGTAAATTACTTGTGGACCTGCAGTGTTTCTGCACGGAAAAAAACACTGCAGATCTGCAGGAAATCTGCAATGTGTGCACATACCCTTACATTGTGGGACCCTCCCAGACCCTCAGGAGACCACCACTCTCAAATATATCTGTATCTACATGACCCTGGTGCAGTTAATCATGATAGATCACAGCACTACGGCCTCCAGCTCTACCGCTCTAGATCACAGCACTATGGCCTCTGGCTCTACCGCTCTAGATCACAGCACTATGGCCTCCGGCTCTACCGCTCTAGATCACAGCACTATGGCCTCCGGCTCTATAGATCACGGCACTATGGCCTTCGGCTCTACTGCTCTAGATCACAGCACTATGGCCTCTGGCTCTACCGCTCTAGATCACAGCACTATGGCCTCTGGCTCTACCGCTCTAGATCACAGCACTATGGCCTCCGGCTCTATAGATCACGGCACTATGGCCTTCGGCTCTACTGCTCTAGATCACAGCACTATGGCCTTCGGCTCTACCGCTCTAGATCACATCACTATGGCCTCCGGCTCTATCGCTCTAGATCACATCACTATGGCCTCTGGCTCTACCGCTCTAGATCACAGCACTATGGCCTTCGGCTCTACCGCTCTAGATCACATCACTATGGCCTCTGGCTCTACCGCTCTAGATCACATCACTATGGCCTCTGGCTCTACCACTCTAGATCACATCACTATGGCCTCCGGCTCTACCGCTCTAGATCACATCACTATGGCCTCTGGCTCTACCACTCTAGATCATAGCACTATGGCCTCTGGCTCTACTGCTCTAGATCACATCACTATGGCCTCCGGCTCTACCGCTCTAGATCACATCACTATGGCCTCTGGCTCTACCGCTCTAGATCACATCACTATGGCCTCCGGCTCTACCACTCTAGATCACATCACTATGGCCTCTGGCTCTACTGCTCTAGATCACATCACTATGGCCTCCGGCTCTACCGCTCTAGATCACATCACTATGGCCTCTGGCTCTACCGCTCTAGATCACAGCACTATGGCCTCCGGCTCTACCACTCTAGATCACAGCACTATGGCCTCTGGCTCTACCACTCTAGATGACATCACTATGGCCTCCGGCTCTACCGCCCTAGATCACATCACTATGGCCTCTGGCTCTACCGCCCTAGATCACATCACTATGGCCTCTGGCTCTACCGCCCTAGATCACATCACTATGGCCTCTGGCTCTACCGCTCTAGATCACAGCACTATGGCCTCTGGCTCTACCGCTCTAGATCACATCACTATGGCCTCTGGCTCTACCGCCCTAGATCACAGCACTATGGCCTCTGGCTCTACCGCTCTAGATCACAGCACTATGGCCTCCGGCTCTACCACTCTAGATCACATCACTATGGCCTCCGGCTCTACCGCCCTAGATCACAGCACTATGGCCTCTGGCTCTACCACTCTAGATCACAGCACTATGGCCTCCGGCTCTACCACTCTCTATCTTGTAGACAGCAGGTTGCTTTATGGCTGCAGCCTGTAGGACATTGAGGGGCACATACAATGCCAGCGTCCTGGGCCAGGAGCTGCAGTGATGACGCCGTATTGCTTGTCTACTCTTTGACGTTAATGCTGGGGTCACACAAGTGTGTGTGTGTGTGTATATGTGTATGTATATATTATACACACACATAATCCAGAAAAGTGGGATGACTTTTTGTTTTTTTTTCTTCCCATCAAGTGTCAGTTTTTTACAAGACTGTAATGCATCTGGAAAAATTCTATGCCACACTGGGTCTGTATGACATGCGACTATTTTTTTTTTTCCCCTTTTCACACCCATCCAATTTTGGAGTGAAATCACATCACACAGTAATGAAAAAAATCTTTCATCGGCAAGTTAGGTAAATCTAAATATATTAGGCTTTATTACAAGTGTCTCTCTCTTGGACATTACTAATTGTTAGAGGGGCACTTTACTGGCAATGTTACTTTTGGGGGGCGGTCAGGACAATATACCGTAATATGGGCACACAAGTGACTGTAACGTTCACTAAGTATTGCACACAGGAGTATTGTTATTCTTTAGGGCATTAGGTTGAGGGGTGTGAAGGAAAAGTCACAAGTCCAATGTGTCAGTCCTAACCGCTGCAGCCAGTCAGGGCAGCCTGATGGAAAGGCCTGACTGGCATTACTGAGCTTCCTGCCATTCCATCTGGCCCAGTCATTGCACCTTCCAGACACACCAGGGCTGCAGCTCGGGGATTTTCTGTCTATTTTCTATGTCTTTTTCTACCACTAACAAGGTCAGTAGTTTTGGGGGGGTCAATGTGGGCTATAAAGGTGGTCTCACTGCAGTAGAGGTTCGACTGATGGGCACAGTTCTGCTCCACTCCCAGCCTATGGCCTGGCTGCAATAGCTGTGGGCAGGATTCATCTGTGACCACCCCTACAAGCAGACCACTGGCGCAGCACCTCCGTTCTGGGGGTCCCAGTGATCCTACAGAAAAAGATTTCTTGTCCGACAACCACTTTCTTAGTGCATGGAAACGTCAAGCACCTGACCTGCATTTCCTGACGCCTTTTTAAAAAGTTCTGGTAGCTGAACCTTCCACAGTGTGATGAGGGCACAGTCACACCTGCGGCATTCATTGCTCCCCGCTCACACTGAGGATGACACGTCTGCAGCAGCACGATGGCGGCGGTCCCTCCCCTAGGATCACACTGTACGTATGAAGCTCCGCCTACGTGGTGTAGGTCACGTGGTGGGCCGTGGCGCCGCCCTCTTCCCTAATGCTCGCTCAGTGCGGCGGCGCCGGCTCGTGTATGCAGCGCTGCAGGTTGTCGCTGTGTATCGCTGGCAGCGCAGTAGCAGCGCTCGTCACTTTCTGCCTCCTGTTCTGTGCGCTGCCCCCGGGGCGGACCATGGCCAAGAGCGGCGGTAAGGCCCAGCGCCGATGTCACTGCTGTCACCAGAGCTCTAGTAGGAGTATAATAAATGGGAACTTACTGACCGCTATGCATTCTGGAACACAAGACAAATTGGGGCCGTTTTCTGATTTAAAGGGGTTGTCCAGTGAATGCAGATGATGATTTATAGCGATCAAAAGAGCACTACAATGGGGGGTCTAGAATGGAGCGGAGGCGCATAGTGTCCCTGACTGCTGCTTCAGTCCTTCTCTGTGACACTGGGGCCGGACCCCACGATAAGTTACCACCGGCCTGTGGAGAGCCGACAACACCGTGAACTTCTTGTCAGGAGAATGTGCAAAATCCTCTTCACAGGAAGAGGACAGGAACTCCACAGCGCCACCTGTTGGAAGCAGCCATCCTACAAGTCACTATTGACCCATTAACAAGCCTTGGAATGTGAAACCTTTAGGCCATGTTCACACTATGCGGTTTTTACTGCGGAACCGCGGCGATTTTGCCGCTGCGGGTCCGCAGCTGTTTTCCATGCAGGGTACAGTACAATGTTACCCTATGGAAAACAGAAACCGCAGTGCACATGATGCGGAAAAACCCGAAAAAAAACGCACAGAATTGCTGCGGAAAAAAAGAAGGACCATGTCACTTCTTTGTGCAGAATCGCAGCGATTCTGCACCCATAGAAGTGCATTGATCCGCTTACTTCCCACATGGGGCTGTGCACACCATGCGGGAAGTAAGCGGATAATGTGCGGGTTATACCCCTCCAGGCCCCGGGAACCATATTTGTATTTAAAAAAAAAAGAATTAAAATAAAAAATCATGTATACTCACCTCTGAAGTCTCAGCGCTGCACGCGGCCGTCCGGTCTCAGGTTTGCTATGCGACCAGGACCTTCGGTGACATCGCGGTCACATGACCGTGACGTCACCGAAGGTCCTGGTCGCACAGCATCTTTGGAACCGGACCGCCGCCTGCAGCGCCCAGGAGATCGGGACGTCAGAGGGTGAGTATATCATCATGATTTTATTATTTTTAACACTACTATTGATGCTGCATATTGCTGAATATGCAGCATCAATAGTAGGGGTAAATCCCGCAGCGGAACCCGCAGAACAAACCGCGATTAATCTGCAGGGATAACCGCAGCGGGTTTGCCCTGCAGATTTATCAAATCCGCTGCGGGAAAACCCGCGGGACAAAAAGGAACGTGTGAATGTGGCCTTAAGGTACCGTCACACGACGCTGCAGCGATCTAGACAACTATGCCGATCGCTGTGTGGTCGCTGGAGAGCTGTCACAAAGACAGCTCTCCAGCGACCAACTATGCGAAGTCCCCTGGTAACCAGGGTAAACATCGGGTTACTAAGCGCAGGGCCGCGCTTAGTAACCCGATATTTACCCTGGTTACCAGTGAAAATGTAAAAAAAAAAAAACACTACATACTTACATTCCGATGTCTGTCCCCCGGCGTTCTGCTTCCTGCACTGACTGAGGGCCGGCCATAAAGCAGAGTGTTGACGTCACCGCTGTGCTTTACGGCCGGCCGGCGCTGACAGTGCAGGAAGCAGAACGCCGGGGGACAGACACCGGAATGTAAGTATGTAGTGTTTGGTTTTTTTTACATTTACACTGGTAACCAGGGTAAACATCGGGTTACTAAGCGCGGCCCTGCGCTTAGTAACCTGATATTTACCCTGGTTACCAGTGAAGACATCGCTGAATCGGCATCACACACGCCGATTCAGCGATGTCTGCAGGAGATCCAGCGACGAAATAAAGTTCTGGCCTTTCTGCTCCGACCAACGATGTCACAGCAGGATCCAGATTGCTGCTGCGTGTCAAACACAACGATATCGCTAGCCAGGACGCTGCAACGTCACGGATTGCTAGCGATATCGTTGTTAAATTGTTCAGTGTGAAGGTACCTTTACACTAAACGACTTACCAACGATCACGACCAGTGATACGACCTGGCCGTGATCGTTGGTAAGTCGTTGTGTGGTCGCTGGAGATCTGTCACACAGACAGCTCTCTCCGGCGACCAACGATCAGGGGAAAGACTTCGGCATCGTTGAAACTGTCTTCAACGATGCCGAAGTCCCCCTACAGCACCAGGGTAAATATCGGGTTACTAAGTGCAGGGCCGCGCTTAGTAACCCGATATTTACCCTGGTTACCATTGTAAAAGTAAAAAAAAAACCACTACATACTCACATTCTGATGTCTGTCACGTCCCCCGCCAGCGTCCACAGAGTTAAAACTGCTTTCGGCAGGAGCACTGCTAATGCACGAGCTGCTGCCGAGAACTTCCCTGCACTTTCTGTGTCAGCGCCGGCAGTAACAGCGGTGACGTCACCGCTGTGCTCTGCTTTACGGCCGGCGCTGACACAGTGGACGCCGGGGGACGTGACAGACATCAGAATGTGAGTATGTAGTGTTTTTTTTTTTAACTTTTACAATGGTAACCAGGGTAAATATCCAGTTACTAAGCGCGGCCCTGCGCTTAGTAACCCGATATTTACCCTGGTTACAAGTGAACACATCGCTGGATCGGCGTCACACACACCAATCCAGCGATGACAGCGGGTGATCAGCGACCAAAAAATGGTCCTGATCATTCCCCAACGATCTCCCAGCAGGGGCCTGATCTTTGGTCGCTGTCACACATAACGAGATCGTTAGCGGGATCGTTGCTACGTCACCAAAAGCGTGACGTTGCAACGATGTCATTAACGATATCGTTCTGTGTGACGGTACCTATAGGACAAAAGCCAAATCGGAATCTGTTTGCAGACGCGGTGTTTCAGGGTATTGTCCCCTCATCAGTGTCACAAGTATGAGAACTGATTTAACCTCAGTTTAGAGCCTCTCACCCAGCCAAATCAGCTCTCATACTTTGCACTGACGAGGGCCATTAGTGCGAAACACCACGTCTGCAAACTGCGATTCTGATTTGGCTTTTGTCCTAAGTCACATTTAGGCCATGTTCACACGTTCCTGATTTCCATCCTTTTTTTTCTGCACTAGAAACCGCAGCTCTTGGCAGAAAACGCAGGTCCTTTTTTTGGTGCGTTTTTTGATGCGTTTTTTGATGCGTTTTTTAGTGCGTTTTTTTATGCAGTTTTCTATGCAGAGTCTGTGTGTTTTCTAGGGAGTTTTTTAGGGTTAAAATGGCTGAAAATACCCTACCCCTAACCCTAACCCTACCCCTAACCCTATTCTAACCTTAGTGGAAAAAAAAAAAAAATTCTTTATTTTTTTTATTGTCCCTACCTATGGGGGTGACAAAGGGGGGGGAGGGTCATTTACTATTTTTTTTATTTTGATCACTGAGATAGGTTATATCTCAGTGATCAAAATGCACTTTGGAACGAATCTGCCGGCCGGCAGATTCGGCGGGCGCACTGCGCATGCGCCCGCCATTTTGGAAGATGGCGGCGCCCAGGGAGAAGACGGCCGGAGGGACACCGGGAGGCCGGGTAAGTATAAGGGGGGGAGATGAGGGCACGGGGGGGGGCGTCGGAGCACGGGGGGTGGCATCGGAGCATGGGGGGGGTGGGATTGGGGCACGGGGGGCAGCCACACTGCAGCGGTTCTGCACCACAAACCGCAGGAAAACCCGCAGATATATTTTTCATCTGCGGGTTTTACTGCGGGTTTGACCTCACAATGGAGGTCAATGGGTGGGTGCAGAACCGCTGCAGTTTTGCAAAAAGAAGTGACATGGTACTTCTTTTTTACCGCGGCTATTCAGCGCGGCTTTTTTTTCCCGATTCCCGCATCATGTGCACAGTGGTTCCTGTTTTCCATAGGGTACAGTGTACTGTACCCTGCATGGAAAACAGCTGCGGAGCCGCAGCGGCAAAATCGCGGCGGTTCCGCAGTAAAAAAATGCACTGTGTGAACATGGCCTTAAAGGGTCAATAGTGACCTGTAGGATTGCTGCTTCCAACAGGTGGCGCTGTAGAGTTCAAGTCCTCTTTCTCTCTGAAGATGCAATTTGCATATTAAATTTCCCAGAGGAGCATTGCACGGCGACTAAGCCTCCTTACCTTGGCATGCCAGAGTTGGTATGTTGCTCTCCACAAGGAGAATCCTTACCCCTTAGACCTTTGTCGGGAAAATGTGAATCAGAATATCTGCCCTTATCTCCCCCTCATCTCTCCATAGAATTTCATGTGCACCAACTGCCATCTCCTGTCCCAGTAATAGGAAATCTCACTGGATCATCCGTCAATTAAAGCACCAACACAGTGTTTTGTTTTAATTTCAGTGCTGGAGTGGTGCTACTAAAGCAAGACCCCTGCACCTAATATTATGCTCCCCACCCGCTGTCTTCAGCTTTTCCCGGGGCCTCTCCGGTCCTGAGCCGCGGACGTCAGAGGTAACGGCCACAAGCTCCGTGTCAGTCTATGAGCCTCGTTCTGCCTCTCATAGACTTACATTGAGTTGTGACTTCCGTCTCATCCAGCAAACAGGAGCGATCCGGCCGGTCACAATCTGCAGAAGAGAAGCGGTGCCGATTACAGAGTTACTTACGTTAGTGGCGCCACTCCAGCGCTGGGGAAAAAATAAAACCGCTGCAGTGGTGCTTTAATAATTTAGAGAATCAATGATCGGTCTGGGAGGAAAAAAGAAGCAGATTTCTCCAATAATCAATATATGAAAACGTTTTTTCTTTGTGTGTGCTATTGATTTGTGGAAATAAAATGTTAAATATTGGTTACAATTGACACGTTGATAAATCTGGATGGGGGTGACCAGATCTCCTCCCAATTTCAGCACTTTGCCAAACTGTAATGTGCAGCGAAAAGTGTGAACTGCTGCGTTTCTGTGTTTGAACAACTGGACACTCAGGAAAAAATAAGCACAAGCAATTTTTAAGGGAATTCTGGCAGAACCCCCGGATGCACTGAGAGCACCAGTGTGAACATTGGAAATAAAGCCGTTGTGTGGGTGTTTCCAGTATGACACCCTGATATTTACCGGCCACGTAGAAATGCTTGACAATTAACACATCCATGACCAATCTGAGTCTTTTTTTGTCATCTGTTGGGAATGTTATGAGCGTATAAATAATAGAAATGTGTATGCCGCCATCATATTTCACTGCAGGGAAACTACAAACTGACATATCTTTATCATTACTATCTCTTCCTTTCTCCTATATCCATTTTCTTGGAAATAAAAGTCCAGAACTTGTGTCCTTTTACTCGGCCTGACAGAGGATCGCTGTTGTTCTTCCCTTAGGTCGATGGCGAGAGGATATCTTGGATTATTTCCTGGACAAGGACCTGATAAACGTCAGAGATGGAGTAGAAATACTCTGGGAGCATGCGACAAACAGCAAGGAGAAGCTAGAGCAGGCGCTGCAGGGTGAGTAGTGTGGATCCCAGGCAGCTGTAGGTGACACAGAACCAGCACTCCACGGACATTTGGCTTTCTATGATGGATCCCAGTCACTTTCTTGCAGATCTTATATTTCAGTTGTAGATCTCGCCACCTTCTGACATCGGTGTACTACATGGTGATTAAAAAAAAAATAATCCCCAAAACGAAAAAGTGAATCACAGAGCAAAATATATATAAAATATAATGTCTTTATTAATCCAAATGATAACAATAAAACCAAGTAACAAAAGAAAAATCAGCAGGGTAAGTGGCACCAATGGGCTATGCTCAATAAATACAAATATAAGGGGGTATACATATGTTATATATTCAGAGCGGATAATCCACAGGGTGGGTAATAGGAGACATATTTAGCAGAGTACACAGTGGTTAAATGTGGCGGCCTGGATGGACATACAAAATATGCAGTCACTAATAGTAAACAACAATGAATATGTCTATAATGACCAGAATCAAACCATATATGCCCACATAGTGCATAATATAAATCAAGAGTCCCCAATATCCACAGTGGGTATACCGGCAGATGATAAACAGTAAGTAAAAAAAAAATATACCAACCTAAGTACAGAGCATAGAAGAGGCCCCGACGCGCGTTTCGCTTTCAATGCTTCCTCGGGGGGCCTAATACTCTGGGAGCATGCGACAAACAGCAAGGAGAAGCTAGAGCAGGCGCTGCAGGGTGAGTAGTGTGGATCCCAGGCAGCTGTAGGTGACACAGAACCAGCACTCCACGGACATTTGGCTTTCTATGATGGATCCCAGTCACTTTCTTGCAGATTTTATATTTCAGTTGTAGATCTCGCCACCTTCTGACATCGGTGTACTACATGGTGATTCAGTGCAAAAAGTGGCTGTGATTGACAGCTGCCCTCCTTCTCTAATAAAGGAGATCTAAGAAGTTCTTATTGACCCCATAGCACTTCAATCATCAGTGCTGAATGCAGGGCCGACAGGGTGGGGGTTCCCTTTTTACTTTTCAATCTGTCTAGTATCAATAATAAGAAGCAAAAAATCCAGCATCCGCAGCAATGTTTGGTAAAGTTAAAACATAACTGTTATTGCGACATTAAAACAAAAATGGGTAAAAAAAAACGCGGTAAGGAAAGGGGATGGTTAAAGGATCCTGAGGTCTACATGTCTAAGAGTGTGTGCGACACACATAGACTTGTGTCCCCTGAGATCCTTTTAAACCCCCCTATTCTCTTTTTGAGATTTTTTTTTTTTTACCAATTTTTTGTTTTAATGTCACAATAAAAGTCATGTTTTAACTTTACTAAGCCTTGCTGTGGATGCTGGATTTTTTCCTTCTCATTACTCCTGTCCCCCAGCTGTTGGTTTGGAGTATCCGTGCACCACAGTTGATGGAGGCAATCTATATTTGATGAGCTGATCTACTTTTTTCTTGTCTAGTATCAATGTCTGCTGTGTTTTATACCTTTAACCCAAACCACGGGCAGCAAGAATCAGACTTTGGCTGCATGAATCACATAGGGAGAGACCTGTCAGTCAAATTGATCAGGGTGGGGAGAAGCATCAGACTAGTCATTCGAGACACACAAGCTCTGATTCATCAAAGTGTTAATACCCAAAATCTGACATAAAACCTTACAGCAGAAATACATAAGTTTTTTTGTAAGGCGCTTACCACTTTTCAGATGTGCCTGATTTATTTAGAGGCATGCACCTCTTAATGAATCCAGCACCTCTGACTCCGGCACACCCCCAATAACTTGGGTCTTGGTCCTCTTGGAGAATCGAGGCCTATAGTGCCCGGCCAGCTTTTCAATATATCTTTTCTCTGACATCTCCAGCATTTCACAGGACACCTACGTAGTGCAATCACACAGTCAGTGTCTGATTCACATGGTTCTGATGAAAGGTTCCCTTTTAGGGCAGTCTCACACGTCCAGATAATTCCGGTACCGGAAAAATCAGTACCGGAATTATCCGTGTCCGTGTGCCGGTGCGTTTCTGTGGCACACCAGTGTGGCACACGTGTGCCGCCCGTGTGCCCACAGGGTACCACTTGCACCGTGCAGGAGACAGCGCTAAAGTTTAGCGCTGTCCCCTGCATCTGGTGCTGAAGCCGCGATTCACATCTTCCCTGCAGCAGCGTTTGCTGTAGAGAAGATATGAATAATCGTGTTTAACCCCTTAATGACAGCCAATACGTCTTTTAACTGACCTGAGATATAAGAGAATAGCCTCCCCATACAGGTGACAATCCAGCAGCTGTCGCTGTCCATTATAGCTGACAACTTTCTGCATCAGCCACGATCAGTGTTTGCACCTTCCAAATCTGTTTAACCCCTTAGATGCTGCTGTAAATAGTGACTACGTCATTATAAATGGTTAACAGAGTGTGGGGGCTTCATCTTTATCCCAATTGGTGCCCTCAGATCATGATTTTGTGGTCCTGATGTTTGCCGTGGCAATTCATGACCAAACAGCAGCATTAGCATCTGATGGCTTTTGTAACCTGTTCAGAAGTTAGAGGCATTTAGGTGGTAAAAATGCACATTTACATTCCTGTCATGCCACTTTGCATTAATTCCTGTAAAGCACCTGAAGGGTTAATAAACTACCTGACAGCAGTTTTCGATATGTCAGGGGGTGCTGTTTTTAAAATGGTATAACTTGTGGGGGTTTCCCAATATATGAGTCCCCTAAAGTCACTTCAAACATGGATAAGTCCCTAAAAAAATAAATTTTGTCAATTTCCTTGAAAAAATGAAAAATTGCTGCTACACTTTTAAACCTCCAAAAATGCTAACAAAATAAAATAACATTTTACAAATCATGCTGCTATAAAGCCGACATGTGGGAAATGTTATTTATTAATGGTTTGCTGTGGTATGACCATCTGGATTAAAGGGATAATCATTCAAACTTTGAAAATTGCTAATTTTTTAACATTTTTCTCAAATTTTTTGATATTTTTATAAACAAACACAAAACATATTGACCTAAATTTACCATTATCATAAAGTATAGTGTGTCAAGAAAAAACAGTCTCAAAATCACTGGGATTTGTTGAATCGTTGCAGAGTTATTACCACATAAAGTGACACTGGTCAGATTTCAAAAATTTGGCTCCGTCACTAAGGGGTTAAAATAAAGCTCCATGACCCCATAGCCCCCTCCCACCACCTATGCGCCCCCCCCCCCCCCCTGCTGTTATTAAAATACTCACCCGGCTCCCTCGCTGGCTGGCGCTGCTTCCTGTCCTGGCCGCACCTTCTACTGTATGAGCGGTCACGTGGGGCCGCTCATTTACAGTAATGAATATGCGGCTCTGCCCCTACAGGAGGTGGAGCCACATATTCATGATTGTAATGGGCGGCCCCACGTGACCGCTCATACAGTAGAAGGTGCGGCCAGGACATGAAGCAGCGCCAGCCAGCGAGGGAGCCGGGTGAGTATTTTAATAACAGCGGGGGGGGGGGGGGCGCACAGGGGGCGGGAGGGGGTTGGGGTCATGGAGCTTTATTTTAAACACGATTATTCATATCTTCTCTACAGCAAACGCTGCTGCAGGGAAGATATGAATCGCGGCTTCAGCACCAGTGGGGGGGGACAGCGCTTACAGTAGCGCTGTCTCCTGCACAGCACACGGACTGCACACGGACAACGTCCGTGTGCGGTACGTGTTTTACACGGACCCATTGACTTTAATGGGTCCGTGTAATCCGTGCGCTCACATGAACACTGACATGTCTCCGTGTTTTGCACACGGAGACACGGTCCGCAAAAAATCAATGACATCTGCACAGATGCATTGATTTCACTTTGTCTACATGTGTCAGTGGCTCCGGTACGTGAGGAAACTGTCACTTCACGTACCGGAGCCACTGACGTGTGAAAACGGCCTTAGGTATGGTCCACTCATGAAGTACGGCTGTTTACTGTGTAGTGGCAGTTGCTGAGAACTGAAGTTCGGCTCCTATTCATTTCAATAGCATCTGATCTGCAGTCCCTGAGAACGGCTACTACTTAATAAATGGAGCTGTGCTGGAACCGAATCCGGAGCTGATCCTTGGGGGTGCTGGGTTTGGAAACGCCATTGATCTGATATTTATGCCCTACCTATAGATTTGGTTATCTATTTCATTAGTGTGGATAACCCTTTTAAGGATTTAGATTGAGAAAAAAATGCTTTTTCTTGCTTTATGGAATTCTGAAGAGTTTTGTCTACAGCTTCTATGGAGACTTATGTGTCTCCATTATGAAAGACTGCAAACCAGCGGTGTGATCTGCCATAATACCTCCTCCGCCTGTCCACTACTTACTTTTTGATAGGTTATTTAGAATTAGCAGAAAGATGTAGACAGGCAATTAACAGTAAAAAGAAAGCATTTGCACTACTAAAGCAGGATGGCACCATTGAAGCTCTAAAAAACTATAGGGAGAAAAATACTTTATCTAAAAAACTAATTAAAGCTGCCAAAAAGGAAACAGAGAAGCACATTGCTAAGGAGAGTAAAACTAATCCCAAACTGTTCTTCAACTATATCAATAGTAAAAGAATAAAAACTGAAAATGTAGGCCCCTTAAAAAATAGTGAGGAAAGAATGGTTGTAGATGACGAGGAAAAAGCTAACATATTAAACACCTTCTTCTCCACGGTATTCACGGTGGAAAATGAAATGCTAGGTGAAATCCCAAGAAACAATGAAAACCCTATATTAAGGGTCACCAATCTAACCCAAGAAGAGGTGCGAAACCGGCTAAATAAGATTAAAATAGATAAATCTCCGGGTCCGGATGGCATACACCCACGAGTACTAAGAGAACTAAGTAATGTAATAGATAAACCATTATTTCTTATTTTTAGTGACTCTATAGCGACAGGGTCTGTTCCGCAGGACTGGCGCATAGCAAATGTGGTGCCAATATTCAAAAAGGGCTCTAAAAGTGAACCTGGAAATTATAGGCCAGTAAGTCTAACCTCTATTGTTGGTAAAATATTTGAAGGGTTTCTGAGGGATGTTATTCTGGATTATCTCAATGAGAATAACTGTTTAACTCCATATCAGCATGGGTTTATGAGAAATCGCTCCTGTCAAACCAATCTAATCAGTTTTTATGAAGAGGTAAGCTATAGACTGGACCACGGTGAGTCATTGGACGTGGTATATCTCGATTTTTCCAAAGCGTTTGATACCATGCCGCACAAGAGGTTGGTACACAAAATGAGAATGCTTGGTCTGGGGGAAAATGTGTGTAAATGGGTTAGTAACTGGCTTAGTGATAGAAAGCAGAGGGTGGTTATAAATGGTATAGTCTCTAACTGGGTCGCTGTGACCAGTGGGGTACCGCAGGGGTCAGTATTGGGAGCTGTTCTCTTCAACATATTCATTAATGATCTGGTAGAAGGTTTACACAGTAAAATATCGATATTTGCAGATGATACAAAACTATGTAAAGCAGTTAATACAAGAGAAGATAGTATTCTGCTACAGATGGATCTGGATAAGTTGGAAACTTGGGCTGAAAGGTGGCAGATGAGGTTTAACAATGATAAATGTAAGGTTATACACATGGGAAGAGGGAATCAATATCACCATTACACACTGAACGGGAAACCACTGGGTAAATCTGACAGGGAGAAGGACTTGGGGATCCTAGTTAATGATAAACTTACCTGGAGCAGCCAGTGCCAGGCAGCAGCTGCCAAGGCAAACAGGATCATGGGGTGCATTAAAAGAGGTCTGGATACACATGATGAGAGCATTATACTGCCTCTGTACAAATCCCTAGTTAGACCGCACATGGAGTACTGTGTCCAGTTTTGGGCACCGGTGCTCAGGAAGGATATAATGGAACTAGAGAGAGTACAAAGGAGGGCAACAAAATTAATAAAGGGGATGGGAGAACTACAATACCTAGATAGATTAGCGAAATTAGGATTATTTAGTCTAGAAAAAAGACGACTGAGGGGCGATCTAATAACCATGTATAAGTATATAAGGGGACAATACAAATATCTCGCTGAGGATCTGTTTATACCAAGGAAGGTGACGGGCACAAGGGGGCATTCTTTGCGTCTGGAGGAGAGAAGGTTTTTCCACCAACATAGAAGAGGATTCTTTACTGTTAGGGCAGTGAGAATCTGGAATTGCTTGCCTGAGGAGGTGGTGATGGCGAACTCAGTCGAGGGGTTCAAGAGAGGCCTGGATGTCTTCCTGGAGCAGAACAATATTGTATCATACAATTATTAGGTTCTGTAGAAGGACGTAGATCTGGGTATTTATTATGATGGAATATAGGCTGAACTGGATGGACAAATGTCTTTTTTCGGCCTTACTAACTATGTTACTATGTTACTATGTAGGCGGTCCGACTGCGGTGTCAGATTGTTCAAGGCTGGTTTGTTGTATGTCACTGTTATGTCCTATGAATGAGACATTTTACATACTGTCCTGTACATTTTACATGCAGTCTCTCATATTGTTTATTGTTGCTATGTGTTCCTGTGTTTTGCATAGCCGAAATCCTCCCTTTCCATGAAGTTTGTCCCTTCTGTCTCCCTGTCTCCCTCCCTGTTACTTCCTTCTTCTTCTCCCTGTGTATCAGTCTCCATCTTGGCTTCATTACAGGCTCATGTGCTTTCAGTTTGTCTGAAGGAAGTCTTTTTTACCTGCTGCTGTTTGTATGCATTCAGCAAGAATTCTTAAAGATATCAAAGTCTCCTCTGGATTCTTCATAACATGTGTGCCTGCAGCTGAGTTAAGCTATCTGTGAATGTCGCCAATTGTAAGTAGGGTGAAGAGATTCAGCATCTCACAGAGCCATATTTGCAGCCATAGGCCCTGTGGACAGAATAGTAAAAAAGACTTACTAGATTAATCTGTAAAGCCACCCACAGCTTCCATAAAGCTACAGAACTTTCTGCAGAGCATCTGCTCTCCGCATATAAGAGAGTATACAACCCCCTTCTCCCTGTGAATCAGGATGGCTGAAGGAATGACTACACGGTCTCTGCCAGACCCATTGTTAGAGGAAGAGTGCATAGAACTTGATCCACCATCTAGTGAGAAGGCTAGACGTCCCACAAAGCCCACATGGAAAGTAAGGGAGAATCTGGAATCCAGTAAATGTGATCTTCTCTGTGCTATGGCAGAGCTATGGCAAAAACTGCTGAGTCACATAGCCTGTCTCAGCCTGCTTCTCTCGAACGACCACCAGAGGGATCCCTTGCACAACTGTGTTCAGCTTATCGACTGTATGCAGAAATTGCAGCTCAGTGCTCCTCCGTGTTACAGAGACTTAACCCGTCAGTGTCCTGCAAAGAGCTGCAAGCTTTCCAACAACTTAACTCTGAGAGAGAAAGCATGGTGCGCAATATAAAATCCAAGACAGAGGCAAGAATCGCGCTAATAGCCGAGATATCTTGTATTTCCGGCTCAGCCAGACAGTCAAAGTGATCATCTAAGTCACGTTCTTCAAAATCCTCAACCCTCAGTGAATAGCTCGTAAGAGCACGTGCAGAAGCTGAGGCCACTAAAATACAAGCTGCCTTCGCTCAAAAGAAAACTGAGATAGAAATAGAGGCCCTAGAGAAGGAAAGAAAGGCAGAAAAAGAGGCCCTAGAGAAGAAAAAAAAGGCAGAAATAGAGGCCCTAGAGAAGGAATGTGAATATGCCGCAGCCATGGCAAGGTTAAAGGTCCTGGAACAAGCCATCAGTGAGAGCCAAAGAGACAGTGTCAGTTTAAGTGATTTTGATACTGAAGACCCTCTTAAGTGTACTAGAGACTATGTACAAAGCCAACACAGCGCTCCCCCTGCTCCTGCAATCCTTCCTGACTGCACAGATGCTCCCCTGAGACAACAGGACACAGATTGTTTACCCACATCCTGCACCCAAGGTCAGTACAATACGCTGCCCACCCTGCATCCTGATCCTCCTCTGTTCTCCGGAATGTACCGGAAACCTGCACCGCTCCAAGCCTTATACACAGAATGTACGTGCAGGCCAATATGCAGGCAAGTCACCACACTCCGGTCAGTCACACAGTTCTAGTCCCATGTGTGGCAGAAACTAAGCTCATTATGCCAGTTAATGGACTTAATGCCTACGCTGCCCCATATTTTCCTGCATTCCCAGGTCAAAGCACAGACTGTATAAACAATGCTACCCAGCCAGCAACGGTCCTTCCAAAATTGGAGAATGTTGAGATGACTGGCTTTGCAAGGTACATGATTCGGCGTGATCTAACTAAGACCAGTCTTACAAAGTTTGACGATAAACCTGAGAA
Source organism: Ranitomeya imitator (assembly GCF_032444005.1). Taxonomy (NCBI): domain Eukaryota; kingdom Metazoa; phylum Chordata; class Amphibia; order Anura; family Dendrobatidae; genus Ranitomeya; species Ranitomeya imitator. Next base: position 130,325,759 of record NC_091282.1, read on the forward strand.
CTACAGGGGTTGGAAATGTACCTTTAAAACCAAAATCAGTGACCTAGGCATCACCGCCGCTGAAGAGCTAGACCTGCTAATCAGGTGGCTTGGGCCACAATCCACCGATTGGATCAAGAGACTTAAATCCGTCCACATCAGTAATCCTATTGCGGGTCTCACCACTGCATGGAAGAGACTAGAAAGAAGCTATGGCAGTACTGAGACCAAAGAAAAGACCCTGTTCAAGCGACTAGAGGAATCTCCAAAGGTATCTAGTAAGGACAGTACAAGGTTCCTAGAGCTCAGCGACCTCCTGTTAGAGCTTCAGCTGGTCAAAGCAAACCCGTACATGCCTGGCCTCAGCTACCTGGACACTGCTCATGGGGTAACCCTAATAGTTTCCAAGCTGCCGTCCAATATCCAAAATAAGTGGGCCATGGTTGGATCAAAATACAAAAGGGAAAACCAAGTCTCCTTCCCTCTATTTTCCTACTTCTGCGAGTTCATCGAAAATATTGCAGAGTGTAAGACTGATCCAAGTTTTTCCTATGAAGAACACAGCGACCCTGTTTCATCTCCTAAACACGAGAGTCCACATCTTAACTATAGGAACCGCCGAGCTCCAATGTCCATAACGAAGACTGATGTTCTTCCCACACCTACAGTATCACAAGATAAGAGCAACAAAGGTGAGAAGGTTGAGAATCCTAATCGTATGTGTCCCATTCACAAGAAACCTCACCGCTTAAAGAAGGGCATCGGCTTCAGAAAGAAACCACTCCAGGAACGCAAGAGCTTCTGAAGAACTTTGGGATATGTTATAGGTGCTGCACTTCTACTGAACACTTTGCTAAGGACTGTAAAATATCTAGTAAGTGTTTGGAGTGCGACAGTGAGGAGCATGTGCAAGCGCTCCATCCATCCCAATCTAACACTGCACAGCTTACTCCTTCCCCCACCACAAGGCAAGGCGGGGAGGATGAGGTTCAAACAGTGAGTTCTATCACAATATCTTCATGCGGAGAAGGCCTCTGGGACAAGTCGTGTACGAAGATATGCCTGGTGAATGTGTATCCCAAGGGTCAACCAGAGAAAACCGCAAGGGTGTATGTTATCCTGGACGATCAGAGCAACCGGTCACTTGCAAGGTCAGAAATCTTTGATATGTTTGACTTAAAGGGAAACTCTCACCCCTACACCCTGGGCACCTGCAGCGGTGTTACGGAGGCCTCTGGGAGAAGAGCCATTGGACTCATGGTGTCTTCTCTTGAGAACAATGTGAAGATACCCTTACCCACTCTGGTCGAATGCAACTAGATACCGTCCAACAGAGAGGAAATCCCAACTCCAGAGGCTGCACTCCATCACCCTCATCTAAGGACTTTGGCAGGCAAGATACCAGCTCTCGACAACAGCGCAAACATTCTGATCTTGCTTGGCAGAGACATTCTGCAACTACACAAGGTACGTAAGCAAATCAACGGGCCACACGACGCTCCATTTGCTCAACGCTTTGACCTAGGCTGGGTTATCATAGGCGATGTCTGTATAGGAAAGATGAAGAGACCCACGAGGATTTCCTCATTTAAGACTCACATTTTACCAAATGGTAGCAGCGCTTACTTTCAACCATGCCCACATCATTACTGAGTGAAAGAGAAGATAAGCGATAACAAGTGGATGAAAGAAACCTCTGACGACATGAACATATTCCTGTCCCGCAATGATGACCTCGGGCCAACAGTGTTCAACTCTACAAGAGAAGACAACCAGCTAGCACCTGCAAGAAAGGAAAAAGAGTTCGTAAAGATTATGGAAAAGAAATTCGCCCAAATGATTCAAATAGCTGGGTAGCACCTTTACCTTTTTGTTCTCCAAGAACAAGACTACCTAATAATCTGCAACAAGCAACGGCAAGGTTTTCATCCCTAAAACGCACCTTAAAGAGAAGGCCAGAGATGGAGAAACATTTTGTCGACTTCATGCAGAATACCTTCAACAGAGGTCTCGCAGAACCCGCACCCCCGTTAAAACAAGGTGAAGAATGCTGGCATCTCCCATCCTTTGGTGTCTACCATCCTCGCAAACCCGACCAAATTAGAGTGGTGTTTGACTCCAGTGCTCAGTATGAAGGCATCTCCCTAAATAGCCTGCTGCTCACTGGGCCTAATCTAAACAACAGCCTTATAGGAGTACTGATTCGCTTCAGACAAGAACCTGTCGCAGTAATGGCTGACATTCAACAAATGTTTCATTGTTTTATCGTGAGAGAAGACAGCAGAAGCTACCTCATATTCCTATGACACAAAGACAACGACATCCATAACAAGGTCATAGACTACAAGATGAAAGTGCACGTCTTCGGGAACAGCCCCTCGCCTGCAGTGGCCATCTAAGGATTAAAATGGACAGCACAGGAAGGTGAGAGAGAGTATGGGTCTGATGCACATCTATTTGTGGAAAGAAACTTCTACGTAGATGATGGGCTTAAGTCTCTACCCACAAGTGAAGAGACAATCGATCTGCTTTCTAGGACTCAGGAAATGCTGTCAATAGCAAACTTTAGACTCCACAAGATCATCTCCAACAGTAAAAAGGTAATGAAAGCATTTCCATCTGAGGATCACGCTGCTGGTGTAAGGGATCTTGTTCTGGGTTGTGACGTTCCTCTCACGCAACGCAGCCTTGGTCTGCTTTGGGATATTAAGCAGGACACGTTCACTTTCCAGGTGTCAGCTTGTGATAAACCTTTCACTAAACGAGGAGTCCTATCTGTTGTGAACAGCATCTATGATCCACTCGGGTTTATCGCACTCATCACCATTCAAGGCAAGATACTGTTGAGACAGTTGACCGCTGAGAGTACGGATTGGGACACTCTGCTACCATCCCAGAAACAACAAAGGTGGGAGGCATGGAAGAAGCCTCTGAAGGTCTTAGAACATTTCCAAGTCCCACGATGTTGTTCCCCTGGCACCCTTTCAGCCACCATCAGAAGAGAAGTCTCTCCAAGAGGGAGACCTCGTCCTCCTTAAAGATAAAGAAGCTCATCGCAATGACTGGCCAATGGGTCTTATCACCAAGGTTACACCAAGCAATGTCGGGAAGATCCGTAAGGGAGAAGTCAAGGTTACGAAAGGCGGTTCAACTCGTATTTTCTTCCGTCCAGGCACTGAGCTTGTGCTACTTTTACCAAAGGAGGACATCATATAAAGTCGTTGTTTATGGACACAGCTCAAGGCGGGGAGCCTACCGCCATATATTCCTCCAGCTGTGTTGGAACATTTGAACTTTCTCCAGCGGATTGTTGGGTTGGTGGAAATGTTTGCACGTTGCGGCTTCCCCAATCTGAAGATGGGTTTACGTTTGGACTCGGACTATCCCGCTGTTGAGGAATTTATGTCTCCAACTGAAGATTGGACCATGCCAATTGGACTACAACTGTTGTTGTTTCTTGCATGCTTGTTTTCCTTTTGTTTTTTCAGGTCTACAGTGATATCCCCAGAGGACATCATAAGAATTATGAAATCTAAAGATTTCAGACGGGGAGTGTTATGTCCCATGAATGAGACATTTTTCATACTGTCCTGTACATTTTACATGCTCTATTGCAGTCTCCCATATTGTTTATTGTTGCTGTGTGTTTCTGTGTGTTGCATAGCCGAAATCCTCCCTTTCCATGAAGTTTGTCCCTTCTGTCTCCCTCTGCTGGGTGTCATGTTCCATCCTTCTTCTCCCTGTGTCTCAGTTTCCATCTTGGCTTCATTAGAGCCACATGTGCTTTCAGTTTGTCTGAAGAAAGTCTTTTTTACCTGCTGCTGTTTGTATGCATTCAACAAGAATTCTTAAAGAAATCAAAGTCTCTTCTGGAATCTTCATAACATGTGTGCTGTGCCTGCAGCTGAGTTAAGCTATCTGCGAACGTCGCCAATTGTAAGTAGGGTGAAGAGATTCAGCATCTCACAGAGCCATATTTGCAGCCACAGGCCCCGGGGACAGAATAGTCACCATGGAGACACATTGTTCTACATAGCGGCCTTTCTTCTCCATATTTAGGCCTATAGAAAGGTTTATTCATTTTATACACAATGGCACAATAAAAAAAAGTTGATCACAAAGGTGAACCTATCCTTAAAGCATAACTGTCGTTTTGTAGACTTTTTTTTTATTGCATGTGCTGCATAAGGTTTTTGATAGATGGGCGTCCGAGCCCTAAGACCCCAACTGATCGCTGGCAAGAGCTCCCTGAAGTGTGCAGCTTCTGCATGATCTGTGCGCACACAGCAGTGTACAGACCCATAGATTGACTATTGTGCTCTTTCCTTCATGCAGGAAGTTGATTATTGGGGGTCTCGGGAATCGGAAACCCATTGATCAGAAATACTGTGCAGTACCTTTCAATATATAAAAACTTTACATAGTTTTACATATTGAGAGTTACACTTTAAAGATTCCCACCGAACCCTAGTCTTAGGCAATGTACACACGCTGAGCAGGAGATTTTTTTTCTACAGCAAAAAACAGAGTGTTGGCAGGAAAAATACATAAAATACCTGAGTTTTTGCCATATTGTTAAATGCGTTTTTGGTGCTTTTTTACTTGCGTTTTTTCCCATTTATTAGAATGGATGAAAGAAACACTTGCAAAATAATACAAGAATTTACATGTTGCAGATTAAAATAACAAATAAACGTTATAATGGTTCAAAGCCGCAATGAAAAACATTAAGCAGCATTAGGATGAGATTTCAGAAATCTCATTCACTTTGCTGGTGCTGTAAAGTGCAGCGTGTTTCCCCCCCCCCTTTGAAAAACGTGTGGAAAAAACTCAGTGTGTGAATAAACCCTTATATGTTTTTGTCTAAAACATGGCAGTGGTGAGAAATGTCATGGTTCAGCTTCCTGAATAATGGTGCCTGTACCTTTGGTATCATACGCAGGTGATGTGCACATGATAGAGGCAGACATTCTGCTTCGAGGGACTGGAGATAAAGAACCAATAATGGCTCATCCTCCTGCATCGGACAGTGACATAAATCTACAAGACTGGTTGGCCAAGGTCTCTGCCTCTAACAAAGGCATTAAGCTTGATTTCAAAAGGTAAGTTCTGTTATAGAAGCAAGAAGGGTGAAATGCATTTTTATCACTTTTTTGGGGGGTGGCTACACACAGCTATGGCACTTGAGCAAAAATTAGAAAGCCCTTTTATTTTCACGTCTCAACGTTATAAACTTCTGTGAAGCACCTGCGGGTTCAAGATGGTCACTGCACATCTGGATACATTCCTTGAAGGGTCTGGTTTCTAAAATAGGTTCACTTGTGAGGGGTTTCCATTGTTCTGGAACATCAGGGGCTCTCCAAACAGGAAATGGCGTCCACTAATGATTCCAGGAAATTTTATATTCAAAAACTCAAATGACGCTCCTTCTCTTCCGAGCCCTGCTGTGCACCCAAACAGTAGTTTTCTCCCTCATATATGGTATCGATGTACTCGGGTGAAATTGCACTACAAGTTGTATGGTACAATTTCTCATTTTACCCTCATGAAAATGCTAACTTTGAGGCTAAAAACATTTTTTGTGGAAAATGTTTTTATTTTATTTTTTTCACGGCTCAACGTTAAAAACTTTTGCGAAGCACCTGAGAGTTCAGTGTACTCACCACACATCTGGATCAGTTTCCTGAGGGTTCTAGTTTCCAAAATGATGTCACTTGCATCAGATTTTCACTGTTTAGGCACATTCAGGGGCTCTTCAAACGCGACATGGCGTCCACAAATTGTTTCAGCCAATTTTGCATCCAAAAACGTCAAATGGTGCACCTTCCCTTCCGAGCTCTGCCGTGCGCCCATACAATTGTTTTCCTCCATATATGAGGTATTTGCTTGCTCAGGAGAAATTGCACAACACATTTTGGAGTCCATCTGTTCCCTGTGAAAATTTTAAAACAATTTGGGTCTAAAGTAATATTTTTATGAAAAAAAGTTAAATGTTCATTTTGTTTGCACATTCCAAAAATTCCTTTGACCCACCTGAAGGGTTAATAAACTTCTTGAATGTGGTTTTGAGCACATTGACAGGTGCAATTTTTAGAATGGTGTCACTTTTGGGTACTATAATATAGTATCTATCATTTAGACCACTCAAAGTCACTTCAAATGTGAGGTGTCCCTAAAAAAAAAAATGGTTTTGTAAATTTTCCCTCACGCAATCTTTGATCCTCCCAAGACCTCCTACTCTCCACCACACTTATTCGTTCTTCACACAAACGCTTCCAAGATTTCTCCTGAATATCCCCCATCCTCTGGAATTCCACGCCTCAACACATATGATTATCCACCACCCTCGGATCCTTCTGACGGAACCTGAAAACCCATCTCTTCAGAAAAGCCTACAGCCTGCAATAACCATTCTTCTGCCTCACCACCACCACCCGAGCTGCCGCCTCACCACCACCAGAGCTGCTGCACCCACGACCTTCTGTCTCTTCCCCATTATCCCATGGGATGTAAGTCCGCAAGGACAGGGTCCTCTCCCCTCTGTACCAGTCTGTCATTGTAAATTCGTTTACTGTAAATTATATCTATGACTCTGTATGTAACCCCTTTCTTATGTACAGCACCATGGAATTAATGGTGCTATATAAATAAATAATAATAATAATAATAATAATAAATGTTGTTGGAAAAAGGAGAAATCGCTGGTCAACTTTTAACCCTTATAACTTCCTAACAAAAAAAAATTGTTTAAAAAATGGTGCTGATGTAAAGTAGACATATTGGAAATCTTGTTATTTATTAACTCTTTTGAGTGACATATCTCTCTGATTTAAGGGCATAAGAATTCAAAGTTTGAAAATTGCTAATTTTTCCAAATTTTTGCCAAATTTCAGTTTTTTCACAAATAAACTCAAGTTATATCGAATAAATTTTACCACTGTCAAGAAATACAATACGTCACCAAAAAACAGTCTCACAATCAGTGGGATCCGTTGAAGAGTTCCAGAGTTATTACCTCATAAATTGAAACCGGTCAGAATTTGTAAAAATCGGTCTGGTCATTACCGTGCAAACCAGCTTGGGGGTAAAGGGGTTAATATGATAGTGGAGTGCTTCTAATCAGTGCTGGAGTATGAAAATTCAGACCGCGCTGTCTTCTGGCTCTTCTCTGTCTTGGTAAATCCATGACAGCGGCAATGGAGGTCTATGTCTTCAGCGATGAATCCTACTTTTGTCTTGGTCTCAATGACAGCAAGAGATTGGTCTGCAGACCATGTGGGCATTGCCATAAAAGGCAACGTCACACTGGTCCTACTCCTAGGATTATGGTTTGGGTTGGCAGAATGTACGGTAGCTGACCTCTCTAGTCTTCATTCCGGGTATACTAACAGCTCGGTGTTACACTGGTTTTGTCGTAGAATTACTGGAACGGCCATTTCTTCAAAGTTAATTTTTTTTTTTTATGTTTCCATTTTTTCATCATTTGCATATTATTAATGCGTCTATCGATCCTGTGATTTCCATAATTCCATTTGTTTATTTTATATCTGAAAACTCATGTCTGTGTAGTAGCTGGATGTGTGTTGGAGAGATTACTGGTCCCGAGACCTGCTGCTCCCACACTGTATTATGACAGGCAGAATGCAGAACAGCCAACGGTGGGAAGTCTCGGTCTTACGGACGAATTGGCACAGATGCTGTTTGTTATAGCAGATTATCCTGTCTAGTAAAGCTGTGAGGATGGCAGCTAGCATGGCACATGACATCCACTGTAAGAACGCTGAGAGCTTTCTCTGCAAAGTGAAGCAACGCCGCAGCTGACAAATATAAAAATACTTCTGGGAAAGCAAAGCAGTGTAAATACTGAGGAGAAATCATTGGCTTCATGTTTCCACATTATTAACTTCATAACCGTAACCACCAATAAATGTCATTACAGTAGAAACCTGATGAGTCTTCTTCCTCTTAATCCCATAGCTGTCACTTGCCTCATCCAAATGCAGAGTAATTCTGGTCCCTGTGGTGATAAATGGCGAACTTGTGTTTCTTCCTCAGTTATTCGAAAAAATAAGCTGTCGGCTCAATAAAGCAGTAATTTGTTATATCCTGTATGTCATGGACACTATTTACATGTATCTGCACCTTTGTTATCCCGTCTTCTGCACCTCTGCATTGAAAAGTGGAGGTTACATCTTCTGGGCAAGAACAGAAAGGCCAAATAACAATTTTTTGGTTAGCAGAAAGGACTGATACGCTGCAAATGTAACCCTTTAAGGACCAGAGAATTTTTTTGCGTGTGTATGTTTTCTTTGGGGGGGTTGCCTTGTTTCAAGAGCCATAACTTAGGGGTTTTTTTGTTTGCTTTTTTTGCAAGATGAGTTGAGTTGTAGTTTTGAAGGGCAAAATTCATTGCCACTGAAATGCCATGCTGGAAAAAATTCTAATTGAAATTGGGAAAAAATAAGAATGGAGTTTTAAAATTTTTGGATTTCTTTTTTTTTTTTTTTGGCTTTTACGGCATTTATTGTGAAGTAAAAATGACCAGGAATTGTCCAGGTCAGTCTGATTACGGCAATATTAAACAAGCATCAATATTTTTAATTTTTTTTTCGATCTAAATGATGAAATAAAGCTGTGAATGTTGCTTTGTGTCACCATTTTTTGAGACCTGTAACATGCAGCTGAGTGAGAGCTTATTTTTTTGCACGGCGATGTTTTTCTCTGCAGTCAAGTCCTGGCTGGAAGAAGTTGTCATGTCGGTCTGGGCCAGATGGAAATGACTGGAAAAGTGAACAATTCCATCAGAACGTCAGCTGTAAGTTACACTATATTCAGTTGTGATCAAAAGTTTACATACCCCGGCAGAATTTTTGCTTTCTTGGCCTTTTTTCATAGAATATGAATGATTACGCCAAAGCTTTTTCTCCACTCATGGTTAGTGGTTGGGTGAAGCCATTTATTGTTAAACTTACTGTGTTTTCTCTTTTTAAATATGACAACCCAAAACATCCAAATGAGCCTAATCAAAAATTCACATACCCCATTTCTGAATACCGTGTATTGCCCCCTCTAACATCAATGATAGCTTGAAGTATTTTGTGGTAGTTGTTAATGAGGTTCTTTATTTTCTCAGATGGTAAAGCTGCTCACTCTTCTGGGCAAAAAGCCTCCAGTTCCTGTAAATTCCTGGGCTGTCTAGCATGAACTGCATGCTTGAGATCTCCCTAGAGTAGCTCAATGATATTGAGGTCAGGAGACTGAGATGGCCACTCCAGAACCTTCACTTTGTTCTGCTGTAGCCAATGACAGGTCGACTTGGCCTTGTGTTGTGGATCGTTGTCATGTTGGAACGTCCAAGTACGTCCCATGTGCAGCTTCCGGGTTGATGAGTGCAAATTTGCCTCCAGTATTTGCTGATAACGTGCTGCATTCATCTTTCCTTCAACTTTGACCAAGTTTTCTGTGCCTTTGTAGCTCACGCATACCCAAAACATCAGCGATCCACCTCCTTGCTTTACAGTAGGAATGGTGTTCCTTTAATCTTAGGTCTTGTTGACCTCTATCCAAGTGTAACGTTTGTTTGTGGCCAAAAAGTTCAATTTTAGTCTCATCACTTCAAATTACCTTGCTCCAGAAGTTTTGAAGCTTGTCTCTGTGCTGTTTTGTGTATTGTAGACGAGATACTTAGTGGCATTTGCACAGTAATGGCTTTCTTCTGGTAACTCAACCAAGCAGACCATTTTTCTTCAAGTGCCTCCTTATTGTGCATCTTGGAACAGCCACACCGCTAGTTTTCAGAGGGTCCTGTATTTCAGCTGATGATATTTGTGGGTTTTTCTTTGCATCCTGAACAATTTTCCTGGCGGTTCCTGGACGATATTTTTGTTCATCTACCTCACCGTGGTTTTGTTTGTACAGAACCCCTAATTTTCCATTTGTTAATCACAGTTTGAACACTGCTGACTGGCATTATCAATTCCTTGGATATCTTTTTGTATCCCTTTCCTGTTTTATACAGATCTCTTGACAATTCTTTTGCTTTCTCCATGATTCACAATCCAGAAACATCAGTGGCTGGATGAAAGATACAAGAGTCTGTCTGGATCCCAGAAACTCAGTCACCTTTTATGCACACACACTGATTGCAAGCAAACAGGTCACAGGTGAGGATGTTACCTTTAATAGCCATTCAAACCCATTTGTGTCAACTTCTGTTCATGTTATCAGTCCAAAATCACCAGGGTATGTGAACTTTTGATCAGGGTAATTTGGATGTTTTGGGTTGTCATTATGACTTTAAAAGAGAAAACACAGTAGTTTGACAATAAATGGCTTCACCCAAACACAAACCACGAGTGGAGAAAAAGTTTTGGTGTTCTCATTCATATTCTCTGAAAAAAGGCCAAGCAAAAATTCTGCCAGGGTATGTAAACTTTTGAGTGAGCAAAACCGTAACCGTTCTATAATCTCCTATATGTTCTGCGGGCCTACTATATGTTAACACCACGGTTATCTGCTGAGGTTCTCCTACATGCACTATTAAGGGGGGCCACCACAGATGTAATCAGGGTTACCTGGTTAGGTGCCCACACAGAAGTTTTCCTCCTTTCGAAGGCAGAGGGAGGTCACACTCCGGCGCAGGCGCCTTTCTGACCTTTCCCGGCGCCTGCGCACTGCAGTACTTTGCTCTGCCCTCAACAGGGCAGACAAAGTACACCTGCGCCGGAGCCGCAGCGTGAAGACCAGAAGAGAACGTCATCCTATGAAGTTGGGAGGCCCCAGACCGGACCTCGATGCCCACCAGATCGGACCGCCCGCCCAGGTGAGTATAATCTAACCTCTTTTTCTCCTCTTTTAGGATACATCGGGGGCTTATCTACAGCATTACAGAATGCTGTAGATAAGCCCCTGATGCCGGTGGGCTTAGCTCACCCTCGATTTTGGGGGTGACAGGTTCCCCTTAACTGATAAAAATAAACTATTAACACTTCTATTTTTGAGAAGATTCTTAGGCTGCCGTCACACTAGCAGTATTTGGTCAGTATTTTACATCAGTATTTGTAAGCCAAAACCAGGAATGGGTGATAAATGCAGAAGTGGTGCATATATTTCTATTATACTTTTCCTCTAATTGTTCCACTCCTGGTTTTGGCTTACAGATACTGATGTAAAATACTGACCAAATACTGCTAGTGTGACGGCAGCCTTACTTTCCAGATTTTTTTTCCCAAACCTGCCTAAATCTTTAGCGCAGTACTGTATATTTTGTATATTACATTTAGATAATACTACCCTCTTTGAAGTTATAATGAATTGGTAAAATAAAATGAAGTCCTTATTACATGAAGCCACTAGGCTGCAGTATCCATCTCCTGTCTGTTCGTAAGTAACAGCTTTGTCCAAACAGTACAACAGTAATCTAGTGCAAAATAGGGATAATTGTGATGAACGTGTTGTTTCTGTGTGTTAGCCTCCAAGGCCATTGTCTGGCTCTTTTAGTTAAGATGTGGGCAGGCTGAACTAAATAATTTAGCAGAAAGATGCACAACTCGCAGGAGTTTTGTAAAAGTTTTGAGTCAGAAAGAAAATGTCACTTGGGAAATGAATCTACTAAAATTTGTCCTGTTCTCAATAGATGTGATGTCAAAACTGTATGGAATGTTAATTGTGAAAAAAATCTCAGCCCACCATCGTCTTCAAACTTAAAGTGTAACCGTCATTTTAATTTGATTTCATAAATCAATATTTTAACCCCTTCACGACATGCGCCGTACTTGTTGGCATGTTGTAGAGCGATGCGTTGGCATAACAACCTGAGGTCTCCTTGAGACCTCTATGGTTTTGACTCAAATGTTTTTATTAAATATAAGAGTACAAAAAAACATTTTACATTAAGGTATACATTCCCATTTTAGACAGCCCTTCCCTTTTAGACAGCTCACGCCTTCCTGTTAACATATCCTGTAGTATTATATTCGTTATCCATATACAATAACTTTTATGTGTACACAAGTACACCATAAATATATAGGCGAACCCTCCTCAGGCCTAACTTCTCTTAGCCTCCCCTAGCCTAGATCCAGCCATGGCATCCACAATTTATCAGACAGGCCCATCTTCCCTCTTTTCTGATATACACCTTTTTCCAGGGTAATGACCTGCTTCACATATTTAAGATATTCTCCCCTCGAGGGAGGTTCCTCTTTGATCCAATTTTTGGCTATGACCTTTCGAGCCATGTATAGTAGTCTAGCGATTGCTATTTTCAGCTTGTTATCCACAGTTATCTCTTCCACGTACCCCAGCATGCACACCAAAGGTTCTCTTGGAATTACACATCTGTATGCCCCTTCTATCTGGCTTACAACCACCAACCAAAAAGCAGTCAATCTCGGACTCGACCATAACATATGAAATATTCCAGCACTATCATTCCTACATCTAGGCCTAGGGCATTCCGAGTCAGATCTCAGCCCTGCTCTATACAGGACATCTGGGGATCTGTACACTCTGTGTACAATATAAAGCTAGGAGAGCCTATATGGCTCATTCAGTGATAGTTTCGGTATCCATTCTAATACAGACTCCCACGTTTCATCCTCCAAACGACCCAGCTCTCTTTCCCATTTAGCCCTCGCACCAATCAGATATTCTAATAGGTGAGTGTGAAGCAGATCCTTATATAAAGATGAAATAGCACCCCTCGTTGTCCCCACTCCACAGATGTAGTCTAATACTAAGTCGAATCTGGAAACAATCCCCCTCAGTCTGGGCCACAAACGCATGCCGTACTTGTGCATATTGGAACCCCCCAGATGCCTTAAGACCATATTCCGATTGTAGCTGGGAAAAGGATTTCAACTCCCGTCGCTCTAAAATCTGACAAGCATACAGGATCCCCCTGGCTTGCCATTCTGGTATTTGTCCCATCGCCAAAAACTCCGGGAGATTATTATTAAACCACAGCGGAGAAAACCTGGTCAGACAAGTAACCCCGCAAATTTATTTAACTGTCCCCCATACTTTATATATCATTAATAATGTTGGGTATTTCTTCCCCAGTATCCCTAGGGATCCATCTTCCAGACACTGTACCGCCGGACTTCTCTTCACCACCCTTTCCATCAAAAGTTGTGCTATATCGGTAGACGACTCATGTTCCCAGCCCTTTAAATGCTGACATTGGGCCGCCAAGAAATATTTTTCAGGGTTAGGTAAAGCCAAGCCTCCTGCGTCCTTAGGGCGTTGAAGCGTCTCCAATCTAATTCGCGGGTGTTGCCTCCCCCACACCAGGCCTCTAAATAAAGAGTTAATCAATTTGAATTTTACACGTGGTATCCAGATTGGTGAGTAATGGAGAACATACAGTATCTTTGGCATCAGAATCATCTTACTGAGATTAATTCGGCCTACAACAGATAAATGCAACTTAAACCAAGCTCCTACCTTTGCCTTAAGAGTTCCCAGCATCGGTGTAAGATTCATATGTAAGTAATTCGTGATCGGCAAAGAAATTAGTGTCCCCAAATATTTGAATTGATCTGCTACTTTAAAGGGAACCTGTCACCCCGTTTTTTCAGCAGGAGATAATACCGTTAAATAGGGCCTGAGCTGTGCTTTACAATAGGGTATTTTTTGTCCCCTGATTCCCCACCTATGCTGCCGAAATACCTTACAAAAGTGTCCTTTTTCGCCTGTCAATCAGGCTGGTCAGGTCAGATGGGCGTGGTCACAGCGCTGTTTCTCCCCCACATCTTGCTTATGTTCCCGTTGGTGGCGTAGTGCTTCTCGCATGCACAAGTGCCGAATGCACTGCGCAGCTGTAGAAAGAGAGCGCGCTCGCCGCTATTCAGCGGTTTCTCGGGCGCGGCCATCTTCCTGAGGCCGCGCGTGCGCAGATGGAGTCTCCTGCTTCCCGGGGCTTCAGGAAAATGGCCACGGGATGCAGATAGACATAGACAGTTCGAATCTCGGCTTCAGGAAAATGGCCGCTGAGATGTCCATCTGCGCACGCGCTGCATCCCGCGGCCATTTTCCTGAAGCCCCGGGAAGCAGGAGACTCCATCTGCGCACGCGTGGCCTCAGGAAGATGGCCGCGCCCACCGAGAAACCACTGAATATCGGCGAGCGCGCTCTTTTTCTACAGCTGCGCAGTGCATTTGGCACTTGCGCATGCGAGAAGCACTACGCCACCAACGGGAACATAAGCAAGATGTGGGGGACAAACAGCGCTGTGACCACGCCCATCTGACCTGACCAGCCTGATTGACAGGCGAAAAAGGACACTTTTGTAAGGTATTTTGGCAGCATAGGTAGGGAATCAGGGGACAAAAAATACCCTATTGTAAAGCACAGCTCAGGCCCTATTTAACGGTATTTTTATCTCCTACTGAAAAAACGGGGTGACAGGTTTCCTTTAAGTCTACCCTGTTGTGAATTCCGCTCTTGGGCTCCGTCCGGTGGTTGTAAGTGGCACTTTTGTGAGTTCTGCTCTTGGGCTCCATCTTGTGGTTTCTAGTGGTATGGCTGCTCCTTGGAGTTAGCTGTCATCAGCTGCCTCCACTTATCGTCTCTTCTGCTCGGCTATTTAAGTCTGGCTCTATCTTCAGACAGTGCCACTTGTAAATGGTTCCTGGTTGGATTCACATCTCTTTGGAGTTCCCTGTTATCCTGACCAGTTCAGCTAAGCCAAGTTTTTGCTTGCCCTTTTCTGTCCATAGATTGTGGACTTATCCATTCTGTGCTTTCTATGTTTGTCCAGCTTATCAGTGTGAATTAATTCTGTCTTGCTGGAAGCTCTGGGAGGCAGATTTGCCCTCCCCACCTTTAGTCAGGTGTGGAGATTTTTTGTAAACTCTGCGTGGATTTTTGTAGTGTTTTATACTGACCGCACAGTATTCCATCCTGTCCTATCTATTTAGTTAGACTGGCCTCCTGTGCTCATCCTGGTTTCATTCTGTGTATGTCTTTTCCCTCTCCACTCACAGTCATTATTTGTGGGGGGCTAATCTATCCTTTGGGGATTTTCTCTGAGGCAAGATAGCTTTCCTGCTTCTATCTTTAAGGGTAGTTAGCTCTTAGGCTGTGACGAGATGCCTAGGGAGAGTTAGGAGCAGTGTTGTGTTGAGCTTAGGGACTGCGGTCAGTACAGTTACCATTTCCTTCAGAGCTTGTTCCATGTTGCTCCTAGACCACCGTATCATAACAGTACAAGTGGCCAAAAATGAATTAAATGCATCTCAAAAGAAGGAAAAGAAAGTTCTGAACCATTTTTTTTTCTGAGCTCTAGTTTGTCTTTTTTTTTTTTTCTTTTCCTCTTGATATCTGGGTGGTTCAGGATATATGCTTTGGCATGGATGTTCAGGGTTTGTTTTCTCGTGTGGATCAACTTGCTGCAAGAGTACAGTGTATCCAGGACTATGTTGTCCAGACTCCGGCTTTAGAGCCTAGAATTCCTACTCCTGATTTGCTTTTTGGGGACAGATCCAAGTTTTTGAACTTTAAAAATAACTGCAAATTGTTTTTTGCTTTGAAACCCCGTTCTTCTGGTGATCCCATTCAGCAAGTAAAAATCATCATATCCTTGCTGCGTGGTGACCCTCAAGACTGGGCTTTTTCTCTTGAAACAGGGGATCCGGCATTATTGAATGTAGATGCATTTTTTCAAGCGCTCGAATTATTGTTTGATGAACCTAATTCTGTGGATCATGCGGAAAAAACCCTGTTGGCCTTGTGTCAAGGTCAGGAAGCGGCAGAGTTATACTGCCAGAAATTTAGAAAATCGTCTGTGCTCACTAAATGGAATGAAGAGGCTCTGGCTGCTATTTTCAGAAAAGGTCTTTCTGAAACCCTTAAAGATGTTATGTTGGGCTTTCCTACGCCTGCCGGTTTGAGCGAATCTTTGTCTCTAGCCATTCAGATTGATCGGCGTCTGCGCAAGCGCAAAGCTGTGCACCATATGGCAGTATCCTCTGAGCAAAGACCTGAACCTATGCAATGTGATAGGATTTTGACTAGAATAGAACGGCAGGAATTCAGACGCCAGAATAGGCTGTGTTTTTACTGTGGTGATTCGGCTCATGTTATCTCTGATTGCCCTAAGCGTACTAAGAGATTCGCTAGGTCTGTTACCATTAGTACTATACAGCCTAAATTTCTCTTATCTGTTACCCTGATTTGCTCATTGTCGTCCTTTTCTGTCATGGCATTTGTGGATTCAGGCGCTGCCCTGAACTTAATGGACTTAGAATTCGCCAGGCGCTGTGGTTTTTCCTTGCAGCCTTTGCAGAGCCCTATTCCTTTGAGGGGCATTGATGCTACACCCTTGGCCAAGGATAAACCTCAGTACTGGACACAGATGACTATGTACATGGCTCCTGCATATCAGGAAGATTGCCGTTTTTTGCTGTTGCATAACTTGCATGATGTTGTTATACTGGGATTTCCATGGTTACAGAAACATAATCCGGTGCTGGATTGGAAAACTATGTCGGTGACTAGTTGGGGTTGTCGAGGAGTACATAGTGACGCTCCTTTGATGTCAATTTCCTCTTCCTCCTCTTCTGAGGTCCCTGAGTTTTTGTCGGATTTCCAGGATGTATTTGATGAGCCCAAGTCCAGTTCCCTTCCTCCGCACAGGGACTGTGATTGTGCTATTAACTTGATTCCTGGTTGTAAGTTCCCTAAGGGCCGACTTTTCAATCTGTCTGTGCCAGAGCATGCCGCCATGCGGAGCTATGTTAAGGAATCTTTGGAGAAAGGGCATATTCGGCCCTCTTCGTCACCATTGGGAGCGGGTTTCTTTTTTGTTGCTAAGAAGGATGGCTCCTTGAGACCCTGTATTGATTATCGTCTTCTTAATAAGATCACGGTCAAATTCCAATACCCCTTGCCTTTGCTTACTGATTTGTTTGCTCAGATTAAGGGGGCTAGTTGGTTTACTAAGATTGACCTCCGAGGGGCATATAATCTTGTTCGTATTAAACAGGGTGACGAATGGAAAACTGCATTTAATACGCCCGAAGGCCATTTTGAATACCTTGTGATGCCATTTGGGCTCTCTAATGCTCCATCTGTGTTTCAGTCTTTCATGCATGATATTTTCCGCAATTATCTTGATAAATTCATGGTTGTATATTTGGATGATATTTTGATTTTTTCCGATGATTGGGAGTCTCATGTGAAGCAGGTCAGGATGGTGTTCCAGATCCTTCGTGATAATGCTTTATTTGTGAAGGGGTCTAAGTGCCTATTCGGAGTTCAGAAGGTCTCTTTTTTGGGTTTTATTTTTTCTCCCTCGTCTATAGAAATGGATCCTGTTAAGGTCCAAGCTATTCATGACTGGATCCAACCCACATCTGTGAAAGGTTTTCAAAAATTTTTGGGTTTTGCTAATTTCTATCGCTGTTTCATTGCCAACTTTTCCAGTGTGGTTAAGCCCCTGATTTGACGAAGAAAGGCGCTGATGTGACGAATTGGTCCTCTGAGGCTGTTGAGGCCTTTCAGGAGCTTAAACGCCGATTTACTTCTGCCCCTGTGTTGCGTCAACCGGATGTTTCTCTTCCTTTTCAGGTTGAGGTCGACGCTTCTGAGATTGGGGCAGGGGCCGTTTTGTCTCAGAGGGAGTCTGATGGTTCTTTGATGAAACCGTGTGCTTTTTTTTCCAGAAAGTTTTGGCCTGCGGAACGCAATTAGGATGTCGGCATTCGGGAGTTGTTGGCTATGAAGTGGGCGTTTGAGGAGTGGCGACATTGGCTTGAGGGAGCTAAACACCGTGTTGTGGTCCTGACCGATCATAAGAATCTGATTTACCTCGAGTCGGCCAAGCGGCTGAATCCTAGACAGGCTCGATGGTCCCTGTTCTCCCGTTTTGATTTTGTGGTCTCGTATCTTTCGGGATCTAAGAATGTTAAGGCTGATGCCCTCTCTAGGAGTTTTTTGCCTGATTCTCCTGGAGTCCTTGAGCCGGTTGGCATTCTTAAGGAGGGGGTGATTCTTTCTGCTATCTCCCCTGATTTGCGGCGGGTGCTTCAGGAATTTCAGGCTGATAGGCCTGACCGCTGTCCAGTGGGGAAGCTGTTTGTTCCTGATAGATGGACAAGTAAGGTAATTTCTGAGGTTCATTGTTCAGTGTTGGCTGGGCATCCTGGGATTTTTGGTACCAGAGATTTGGTTGCTTGGTCCTTTTGGTGGCCTTCCTTGTCACGCGATGTGCGTGCTTTTGTGCAGTCCTGTGGGACTTGCACCCGGGCCAAGCCTTGCTGTTCCTGCGCTAGTGGGTTGCTTTTGCCTTTGCCGGTCCCTGAGAGGCCCTGGACGCATATTTCCATGGATTTTATTTCAGATCTTCCTGTTTCCCAGAAGATGTCTGTTATCTGGGTTGTTTGTGACAGGTTCTCTAAAATGGTCCATCTGGTACCTTTGCCTAAGTTGCCTTCCTCCTCAGATCTGGTTCCATTATTTTTTCAGCATGTGGTTCGTTTGCATGACATTCCGGAGAATATTGTGTCTGACAGAGGTTCTCAGTTTGTCTCTAGATTTTGGCGGGCCTTTTGTGCTAGGATGGGCATTGATTTGTCTTTTTCTTCGGCGTTTCATCCTCAGACTAATGGCTAAACTGAGCGAACTAATCAGACCTTGGAGACCTATTTGAGATGCTTTGTGTCTGCTGATCAGGATGATTGGGTGTCTTTCTTGCCGTTGGCCGAGTTTGCCCTTAATAATCGGGCTAGTTCGGCTACTTTGGTTTCACCTTTCTTTTGTAATTTTGGTTTTCATCCTCGTTTTTCTTCTGGGCAGGTTGAGCCTTCTGATTGTCCTGGTGTTGATTCTGTGGTGGACAGGCTGCAGCAGATTTGGACTCATGTGGTGGACAATTTGACGTCTCAGGAAAGGGCTCAACATTTTGCCAACCGCCGTCGGTGTGTTGGTCCCCGGCTTCATGTGGGGGATTTGGTTTGGTTGTCTTCTCGTCATGTTCCTATGAAGGTTTCTTCTCCTAAGTTTAAGCCTCGGTTTATTGGTCCTTATAAAATTTCTGAAATTATTAATCCGGTGTCGTTTCGTTTGGCTCTTCCTGCCTCTTTTGCCATTCATAATGTTTTCCATAGATCTTTGTTGCGGAGATATGTGGTGCCCGTTGTTCCCTCGGTTGACCCTCCTGCCCCGGTGTTGGTTGAGGGAGAGTTGGAATATGAGGTTGAGAAGATTTTGGATTCTCGTTTTTCGAGGCGGAGGCTTCAGTATCTTGTAAAGTGGAAGGGTTATGGCCAGGAGGATAATTCTTGGGTTGTTGCCTCCGATGTCCATGCCACCGATTTGGTTCGTGCTTTTCACTTGGCTCGTCCTGATCGGCCTGGGGGCTCTGGTGAGGGTTCGGTGACCCCTCCTCAAGGGGGGGGATACTGTTGTGAATTCCGCTCTTGGGCTCCCTCCGGTGGTTGTAAGTGGCACTTTTGTGAGTTCTGCTCTTGGGCTCCCTCTTGTGGTTTCTAGTGGTATGGCTGCTCCTTGGAGTTAGCTGTCATCAGCTGCCTCCACTTATCGTCTCTTCTGCTCGGCTATTTAAGTCTGGCTCTATCTTCAGACAGTGCCACTTGTAAATGGTTCCTGGTTGGATTCACATCTCTTTGGAGTTCCCTGTTATCCTGACCAGTTCAGCTAAGCCAAGTTTTTGCTTGCCCTTTTCTGTCCATAGATTGTGGACTTATCCATTCTGTGCTTTCTATGTTTGTCCAGCTTATCAGTGTGAATTAATTCTGTCTTGCTGGAAGCTCTGGGAGGCAGATTTGCCTTCACACCTTTAGTCAGGTGTGGAGATTTTTTGTAAACTCTGCGTGGATTTTTGTAGTGTTTTATACTGACCGCACAGTATTCCATCCTGTCCTATCTATTTAGTTAGACTGGCCTCCTGTGCTCATCCTGGTTTCATTCTATGTATGTCTTTTCCCTCTCCACTCACAGTCATTATTTGTGGGGGGCTAATCTATCCTTTGGGGATTTTCTCTGAGGCAAGATAGCTTTCCTGCTTCTATCTTTAGGGGTAGTTAGCTCTTAGGCTGTGACGAGATGCCTATTGAGAGTTAGGAGCATTCCACGGCTACTTCTAGTGTTGTGTTGAGCTTAGGGACTGCGGTCAGTACAGTTACCACTTCCTTCAGAGCTCGTTCCATGTTGCTCCTAGACCACCGTATCATAACACTACCCCTTTTCATAGAATCTCCCAACTCACCCTCTACATCATCCACCATAAACAGAGTTGACTAAGGCTACTTTCACACTGGCGTTTTTTGCCAGACGTTGCAATGCGTCGTTTATGGCAAAAAACGCATCCTGCAAAGTTTGCAGGATGCGTTTTTGCCCCATAGATTAACATAAGCGACGCATTGCGATGCTTTGCCACACGTTGCAACCATCCTGCGACGGTTGCGCTGTGTTGTGACGGACTGCCGGGAGCAAAAAACGTTACATGTTACTCCGCCCTTACCTCCCCGCACCTCACAATGGGGCAGCGGATGCGCCGGAGAAATGCATCTGCTGCACCCGTTGTGCAGTGCGTCAAACGCTAGCGTCAGAATCTCTGCCCGACGCATTGTGACGGGGAGATTCCGACGCTAGTGTGAAAGTAGCTTTATTCCAGTTTATTTTAAGCCCCGACAAAGCACCAAATCCCTCAATGAGCCGAATTGCATTACTCAATGAATCATGTGGATCACTCAAGATCAGCAGTATATCATCCGCATAAAGTGCAATCTTTTCCTCTATCATTCCATATTTAAACCAAGAGACGGACTGTCGGATCTTGGCGGCCAGCGGCTCCACAGCTAAAGCAAACAAAAGAGGGGAGAGCGGGCACCCCTGTCTCGTCCCGCTATGTAGCCTTATCGTGTGAGAAAGCTCCCCATTCACTCTCACCCTAGCTGATGGTTGCGCGTACAGTAGCTGAACCCAGGACACAAATTGTGGGCCGAAGCCAAAGAATTGCAATACCTGCCTCAAGTATCCCCATTCCACACTGTCAAATGCCTTATGGGCATCTAAAGAAGCAATAACTCTATGCCCACCATTATCAGTCCCCAATTGTAAATTCAAAAATAGCCTTCTAAGATTGACTGCTGTGGACCTGCCTGGCATAAAGCCAGATTGATCTGGATGAATCAATCCAGAAATAACACCTGATAATCGGGCCGCCAACACCCCAGACAGTTTAACATCTGTTGTGAGCAAAGAAATCAGGCGATATGATTCAGGCAGTCGTAAATCTTCATCTTCCTTCGGGATTACAACTATTATGGCCTCCCTCATAGAGGCTGGGAGAATCCCCCCATTCCTAGCCTCCTCCAAAACTACTCGTAATCTTGGTAGCAACACCTCCTCCATCCATCTCCTTATAAATTTCAGCTGGCAATCTATCTGCTCCTGGGGCCTTACCTCTTGCCATGGCTCTTAAAGCTTGACTTAGTTCTTCGTCCGTGATAGGTCCCTCCAAACTTTCCCTATCCTCCTCACTCAGTCTAGGTAGGACAATACCTTCTAGAAATGCCACGTTGTCAGTCCCCGATGGGTCCACACCAGAGGAGTATTGATCCGTGTAGAAGTCCGTAAAGACCCTTAAGATCTCAGAGGTATCCAACACTTTTATACAGTTAACAGGCTCTAGTGAATGTACGAATAGTCTACCCCTCTGGGCCAACGCCTCCAGCGAGAGCATATGTCCCACTACCTCCCCTTCCTGGTAAAAGGCTAGTCGTTGGAACTCTCTCTTCCTCCCTGCCCTCTCCAGAAGAAGTTTATCCGTATCATTCTGGGCTTCTCTTAACCGTTTCCCAGCTTCAGGGGTACCTAGTGTGGCCATTTCATCTTCAGCAATTCTCAGCCTTTCCCTTGCAGCATTCTCCGCCTGTTTTGATCGCCGCTTACATCTACTGATGTCCCTGAACAGCAAACCTCTCAAATATGCCTTCATCATCTCCCATATAGTGGGTATGTCCGAGCTGCCCTCGTTAATTTCAAAAAACTCCTCCACCTCCCGCTATATGCCCTCCAAACTCACACTATTCGGCCAGTTAGGGTGAAATTTCCACTCTCCCCTATGCCATGCTTGTGTCCCCATTGGCCATAACTCCACCTCTATCGGATTATGATCAGAGATCGCCCATGGCAAGTACCTCACTTCTCCCACCATAGAATCAAACATATTGTTTTCGAGCGCCATATCTATTCTGGATAAAGTATCATGAGCCGGTGAATAGCAAGAGTATCCTCTCTCCCCCACGTGCCGCACTCTCCACAAATCAGTCATACCGATCTCTCGAATATATGTTCCGAACGGCGTAATATGGCTTTCCGACATGTTTTGAGTATTTTTGTTTTTATCCCAGAAATCATCACATATATTGTTGAGGTCTCCAATAATTAAAAGCAGCATCGGATCTCCCCGTCCGATCAATTCTAACACTTCTCAAGTTTTTTACTCGAATAAGGGGGAGGAATGTACATAGCCACCACACACATCAATATACCAAGCATTCTGCATTTCACTACCACATACTGTCCATCCACATCAGCATACACCTTCATCTCTTCATAGCGCACCCCTGATGGGACCAACACCGACACCCCCCTCGAGTAGAGAAAGTGGAGTGATACGTTTTTTGCAACCCCCGCCTGCGTAAGACGTCCACCCTCTCACGAACCAAGTGTGTCTCCAGCAGACATATCAGTGAGGCCCTCTGGTCTCGTGCGTATTGTAGCACCGACGCTCGTCTAGTTTTGTCAGCTAGGCCTCTAACGTTCCAACTCTGTATTTTAATACGGTCCCCCATCATGATGCAGAACATTAATCAAGAAAATCCTACTCCTTAACCTGAGCTGTCTAACCCCTCTCCCCCACCTTTTAAACTCCCACTCCCCCAACCTCCCCCCAAGATGAAACCCTCTCATGGAGAGTGGGTCTCCTTGGCCCGTTTGAAGCACTCTCACCTAAGTAACCTCCTCTAACTGGCTCCCGCGACCCTCAGAACCTCATCTCTTTACATTAATTATTAACAGTACAGAACAAACAGTGAAGTAAAGAGAGTCAAAAAACAAACAAACATCGTTTGCAGTACACCCTATTAACAATCCCCACCCCACCCCTCATTTTCCAGCACAACTCTAACTGGCGTAATAGTTAAGCCCAGTCATATTCCACTCCTCCAAAAGTGAAAGAGACACAGATATTAAATGGGTACAAATAGCAATCCAGTTCTCTTATCCCAAACATCTTGGTAACAATAACAGCTCACGCCTCCGCTGAAAGTCAGTCTCCTGCCGCTTGTAGTTTCTTGGCATTGATGTCTATCCATTGTGTAGCATCCTCTGGTGTCGTGAAGAAATGAGCTTTATTAAAGGCAACCACTCTCAACCTCGCAGGAAAAAAATAGGAGTATTGCACCCCCAGTTCTCTCAGTCGCATGCCAGTAAATTGCATTCTCTGTTTCTGGACCACAGCAGAGTAATCCGGGTAGATGGCAATCCTCTGTCTGTCAACAGCGAGATCCTCCATTTCTCTGGCCTTCCTGAGAATAATATCTCTGTCTCTGTAGTTTAATATCTTAGCCAGCATGGTACGAGGGTTGGCTCCAGGGCGAGGGGGCTGCGGCGGAACTCTGTGTGCTCTTTCCACAGCAAAGACCCTTGTCAGAATCTCGGTTCCAACCTTCTCCTTCAACCAGTTTTCAATAAACTCAGTAGAATTTCTCCCCTCTGTTTTTTCTGGCAGACCCACTATCCTGATGTTATTTCTTCTAAATCTGTTTTCTAGATCCTCATTTTTTGCCACCAATTCCGATATCTGTTGGGCAAACTTTCTCTCTGCTTTTTGTAGTTGAACCACATGATCCTCCGCTGTACTCATCCTCTTCTCCACCTCCCCCATGCGTTTATCCATTTTTTGTATGGCAGTCTTTATCTGTATAATTTCCCCTTTCATCTCCTTCATCTGAAGGGTTAAATCATTCAGGGACTGGTTACAACAGGATAAAAGGATAAAGACGTCCTTTATAGTCGGCTCCCCTCTCAATTCCACTTCCTTCTCAGCCTCTCCTGCTGCAGCCATGCTACTTTCTTCTTCCCCCTTCTGTGCCCCCCTCGCTCCATCATCAGTTTTCTCCTCCTCCTCCTCTCCTTCAGATCTCTCCTCCATAGCCTCTTGTGCCTCTTCCCCACCAACCACCCGGGCAAACCTTTGAAGTTTTGCTGCAGCTTCCATGTGCTTCTGACAAGCAGCATTCTCCTTCTGAGCTTCTGCTCCGGCCTCAGCGCCATCTTGGGGCCCTCCAGCATCTCCTGCCCCTGCATCTCTCTGCCTCCTCTGTGTCATTGCGAGCCTCTCCGGGTGTCTCCACAGCTCTCCTTCACGCTCGGGTGATTCAGCTTCCAGCTATTGCTAGATTTATGGCAAAGAAAATAGCAATATCTGTAGTTCAACTACCAATCGTACAGATGATCCCACTGAAAATGTCTATAATACAGCGTAAATATAAAACATAACTTTTAATAATTATTTAAATAAGTACAACCAAACAAAGTCACCCAAAGTGAAAATAAAACTTGGGGTAAAGTCTCATACAGACCAAGGTATGATATATAAGATAACTGCAGTTATCTTATATATCATACCTTGGTCTGTATTTATTTCGCAAGTGCCACTGCAGGCGGAATTTCTGAATCCTAACGGGGGCTTTCAAGTTTCTATGGTTGAGACTTTACCCCAGGTTTTATTTTCACTCTGGATGACTTTGTTTGGTTTTACTTATTTAAATAATTATTAAAAGTTATGTTTTATATTTCCACTTACGCTGTATTATAGATTTATGGCAACCAGCAATGTCTGTTCAGGATAATTATGCTTGTGGCCGCGGGAGCTCTTTCCTCAGCGTCCGCTCACATGGCCGTCCAGGCCACGTCCCTGAGACCTCTATGGTTGTTGACTCTGTGGACAGCGCTCATAGCAAGCCTGTAATTCAGCTACATAGGAGCGATCTGATGATCGCTGCTATGTAGCAGAGGCGATCAGGCTATGCCAGCTTCTAGCCTCCCATGGAGGCTATTGAAGCATGGCAAAAGTTAAAAAAAATGTTTTAAAAAATATGAAAAAAATTAAAAAATATATAAAAGTTTAACCCCTTCCAAACCACAGTACTAGTACGGCGCTGCTATTTCCGGTCACCGCGCGATGTTTCTAACAGCAGGCCATCCAGGCATGTCACCGCGAGGGGCTGATCCGCCCCCCCCCCCCCCCGTGTCGGCGATTGCTGTTATTGGCTGGTGAACTCTCACAAGCCAATCACAGAAAAGCTCCCAATAAAGTTGCTAAAAAAAGAAAAAAGCATGTGACAGGCTGTGATTGGTGCTGTGTGACGTCGCACCAATCACAGCCGTCACAGTAGGTGGGGTGATCGCCATGTCACCTCACCTGATTAACCCCTATGGCGCTGATTGGCTGAACAATACCTTCTAGCCAATCAGCCCCAAAGGGGTTAATTTAAAATACCGATCACCGCCCTGCACGCCATCTTTACCTCATATTTGGCATGCAGAGCGGTGGTCTAAGCCCCTCTGTGTTACCTGACATAGAGAATCCATTGGTGGCCAGTGTGATCAACCCGGCGATCTCCTGCCTCCAAGTGCTGCTTCTTCACTGAAGTCTCCTGGGATCTGCCTGCTCTCTGCTGCCATCTGCCTGCTGTGTGAGGCCTGTGATCACAGCAGCAGCACCTCCCCCACCCCTTTCCCATCCCCCATCCCTGTTCCACTACCCCCCTACCCTCTCCTCCCTCCAATTGATTTTTTTGCGTACTTTTTTGCGCTTTTTTTCCTGTGTGCGGCGTCCCGCACAGACCATTCGTGCTCTTCCTGTGTCCGCAGCGCTTTGATCAGTATTGCTGCTGATCAGAGACTGCGCCACGGGAATTTTTCTTTTCTAGCTAGTTAGTGTAGCGGACTTCGCAGTCTAAGCGACATCCAAGTTTTTTTAGAAAAAATAATAGTAGTTAGTACAGCATAGTTTTAGACATACTGTAGCAAGGTAGCGTAGCCGGCGTCACATTGTTAGTGACGACCGATCTTTTATAGAAAAAAAATTGTACAGCGTAGTTTTAGTGGTAGCGTGTTAGTACAGCCGACGTCACAACGTTAGTGACGGCCGATCTTGTTTTAGAAAAAAAAAGTACAGAGTAGATTTATAGGTAGGGAGGTAGCTTTTTTTTTCTTGCATAAAAAGTGCATTAGGGGAGCGTAAGTCACATTGTTGGTGACGTCCTTTTTTCTTTTGTAAAAAAAATGAATTAGTTGTGTCGATTAACTTTTTAGCGAGTGCATTAGGGGAGTGTACTTCACATTGTTGGTGACATCCGTTTTTCTTTTGTAAAAAGGAATTTTCGTCGGATAAATTTATAGGGAGGGCATTAGTGTAGTGAACGTCTGTTTTTTTTTTATCCAAACTTTTTTTTTAAATCTGATTTTTCTTTACATTTTTACTTCTACATTTTACCTCTCTACTTCTTTTTTCTCTGGTTTGTTATAATAATGAGTACCCTATACACAATCCCCACACATTACACATGTAAAACCACCACTTACATACACATCCCCGGGGTTTGGGGAAAAAAATAAAAATGTCCCATCCATCAACAAGGCGCTATTCACCAGAGGAGGCTTACGCCATCCTTGCGTCCGACACGGATACAGCCAGTGAGGAAGATCCCACATTCCTCTATTCCTCCTCCTCATCCTTTTCATCTGGTGAGGATGGACCCCCAACAAGGTGCCCTAGGACCCAGGCAACTCCTGCAGCAATCGATCCCGTATGGATTGCACCCCACGAACATTTTCAGCCTGTCATTCCGGATATCAGCAGCAGCCCAGAAATCCAGTTTGACACCACTGGCCTCACTGAAATTGACTTCTTCAAATTCTTTTTCAGTGAGGAAATAATAAATCTTATGGTGGCCCGGCGAACCTTTATGCCCAGCAATTTTTCACCCAAAATCCCATGTCATCTGGACCCCCATAAATGCAGGAGAGATGATTACATTTTGGGGAATTGTGCTGCATATGGGCATAATAAAAAAACAGAGATTATTTATAAATAAATAATAATAATAGTAATAAAAGTACTGGAATGCTGATATTCTCTACAGTACACCAGTATTCCGCATGGCCATGACAAGGACACGATTTGAAGGGATCCAAAGATTTTTGCATTATAGTGATAATGCGCAGTGTCCTCCCCGAGACGATCCTAACTTTGATCGTCTATATAAAATTCGGCCAGTGGTTGAACACATCAGCAGAAAATTTGCTGAAGTGTACATACCCCAGAGGGACATTGCTATTGATGAATCTCTCGTTCATTTCAAAGGGAGGCTAAAATTCCGACAATACCTGCCCAGTAAGAGGTCCAGGTATGGAATAAAGCTGTACAAACTGTGCGAAAGTACCTCAGGTTACACCCACAGATTTAGGGTCTACGAGGGGAAGGACACCCAAATTAACCCCCCTGAATGCCCCCCATCCTGGGGGTGAGTGGGAAAATTGTGTGGGAATTGCTGCACCCACTGCTGGATAAGGGTTATCACCTCTACATTGACAACTTTTACACCAGCATCCCACTCTTCAAAGCCCTCTCTGCCAGAGGTACAGCTGCATGTGGCACCGTACGAAAAAACCAGCGAGGCCTCCATAAGCCACTAATTGGGCAAATGCTGAGAAAAGTGGAAAGCAGAGCCCAATGCAGCGACAACATGCTGGTGGTCAAGTACAGTATAAGGACAAAAGGGATGTCCTTATCCTGACCACCATACACCATGACAACAGCACCCTTGTCAATGTTCATGGGACCACAGCACAAGTCCGAAAGCCAGATTGTATCTTGGATTACAATAGGTACATGGGGGGTGTGGATCTTTTAGATGAGGTCCTCCAACCATACAGTGCATTGCGAAAAGCCAAAGTATGGTACAAAAAATTGGCCGTGCACATTGTACAGATGGCACTGTACAATGCTTTTGTGCTGTCCAGATCTGCAGGCAATACGGGGACCTTCCTTCATTTTCAGGAGGAAGTCATCAATGCCCTAATGTTTGGCACTCGAGGAGGTGAGGGCCCCAGTACTTCTGAATCTGATAGTGCCCGTATTGTCCCAAGTCAACATTTCCCAGGACAGGTTCCCCAAACAGCGAGGACAGGACGATCACAAAAACGGTGCAGAGTATGTTCCAAGAGGGGAATCCGAAAGGACACAATTTACCATTGTGAAAACTGCCCTAAGAAACCTGGCCTTTGCATTAAGGATTGCTTCAAAGCATACCACACGTCCACAAATTAATAAAATTTGTTTATACCCTGTTGACACAACACACTTTTATAAATCTGATGTACCCCGCACATCTTACATATTACATTATAAATTCATACACCAGTAAAACAAAAAGCATTATAATCAATACTATAAAACTATGTCTCTAGATAAATTCATTCAGTGGTTTAGATTCCAAAATGGGGGCCACTTGTGAGGGGTTTCCACTGTTTAGGCACATCAGAGGCTCTGCAAACGCAACATGACGCCTGCAGACCATTCCATCAAAATCTGCAATCCAAAACGTCACTCCTATTCTAAGCCCTGCCGTGCGCACAAAGTGGTTTTCCCTCACATATGGGGTATCGGCGTATTCAGGAGAAAATGTACAACAACTTTAGTGGTTTATTTTTTCCCGTTACCTTTGTGAAAATAAAAAAATTGGGGCTAAAAGATCATTTTTGTGGAAAAAATGTTGTTGTTTTTTCAGGGCTCTACGTTATAAACTTCTGTGAAGCACCTAAGGGTTCAAAGTGCTCACCACACAGCTACATAAGTTCGTTAAAGGGTGTAGCTTCCAAAATGGGGTCACTTGTGGGGTTTTTTCAATGTTTAGGCACGTCAGGGGCAACATGACGCCCGCAGACCATTCCATCAAAGTCTGCAATCCAAAACAGCACTCCTTCTATTCTGAGCCCTGCCGTGCGCACAAAGTGGTTTTCCCCCACATATGGGGTATCGACGTATTCAGGAGAAAATGTGCAACAACTTTAGTGGCTTATTTTTTCCCATTACCTTTGTGAAAATGAAAAAATTGGGGCTAAAAGATCATTTTTGTGGAAAAACGTTATAAACTTCTGTGAAGCACCTGGGGGTTCAAAGTGCTCACCACAGTTACATAAGTTCGTTAAAGGGTCTAGTTTCCAAAATGGGGTCACTTGTGGGGGTTTTCCAATGTTTAGGCACATCAGGGGCTCTGCAAATGCAACATAGAGTCCACTCTCAATTTTAGCCAATTTTGCGTTCAAAAAGTCAAAAGGCGCTCCTTCCCTTCCGATCCCTGCTGTGTGCCCAAACAGTGGTTTTCCCCCACATATGGGGTATCGTTGTATTCAGGAGAAATCGCTCAACAATGTTAGTGGACCATTTTCTCCTTTTACACTTGTGAAAATAAAAAAATTGTTGCTAAAAGATCATTTTCGTGGCAAAATTGTGATTTTTTTTTCACGTCTCTACGTTATAAACTTCTGTGAAGCACCTGGGGGTTCAAAGTGCTCACCACACAGCTACATAAGTTCATTAAAGGGTCTAGTTTCCAAAATGGGGTCACTTGTGGGGGTTTTCCAATGTTTAGGCAAATCAGGGTCTCTTCAAACGCGACATGGCGTCCACTCTCAATTCCAGCCAATTTTGCGTTCAAAAAGTCAAAAGGTGCTCCTTCCCTTCCGAGCCCTGCTGTGCACCCAAACAGTGGTTTTCCCCCACATATGGGGTATTGGCGTATTCAGGAGAAATAGCTCAACAATGTTAGTGGACCATTTTCTCCTTTTACACTTGTGAAAATAAAACAATCGTTGCTAAAAGATCATTTTCGTGGCAAAATTGTGATTTTTTTTCACGTCTCTACGTTATAAACTTCTGTGAAGCACCTGGGGGTTCAAACTGCTCACCACACAGCTACTTAAGTTCGTTAAAGGGTCTAGTTTCCAAAATGGGGTCACTTGGGGTTTTCCAATGTTTAGGCACATCAGGGTCTCTTCAAACGCGACATGGCGTCCACTCCCAATTCCAGCCAATTTTGCATTCAAAAAGTCAAAAGGTGCTACTTCCCTTCCGAGCCCTGCTGTGCACCCAAACAGTGGTTTTCCCCCACATATGGTGTATCGGCTTATTCAGGAGAAGTTACTCAACAATGTTAGTGGACCATTTTCTCCTTTTACCCTTGTGAAAATAAACAAATTGATGCCGAATGATCATTTTTGTGACTAAAAAGTTACCGTATATACTCGAGTATAAGCCGACCCAAGTATAAGCCGACCCCCCTAATTTTGCCACAAAAAACTGGGAAAACCTATTGACTCGAGTATAAGCCTAGGGTGGAAATGATGCAGCTACCGGTGAATTTCAAAAATAAAAATAGATCATTATTTCCCCATAGCTGTGCCATATAGTGCTCTGCGCCGTTCATATCTCCCCATAGCTGTGCCCCATATAGTGCTCTGCACTGTTCATATTCCCCCTTGGCTGTGCCATATAGTGCTCTGCAGCATTCATATCTCCCCATAGCTGTGCCCCATACAGTGCTCTGCAGCGTTCATATCTCCCCATAGCTGTGCCCCATATAGTGCTCTGCAGCGTTCATATATCCCCATAGATGCTCCACATAAATCTGTGCCATGGCCGCTGCTGCAATAAAAAAAAAAAAGCCATACTCACCTCTCTTGCTTGCAGCTCCCAGCGTCCGGTCCCGGCGTCTCGTCCCGGCGTCTCTGCACTGACTGATCAGGCAGAGGGCGCCGCGCACACTATATGCGTCATCGCGCCCTCTGACCTGCACAGTCAGAGCGGAGACGCTGGGAAGATGGAGCGGCGCCCGGCGGCTGGAACGCGGACAAGTGAATATTACATACTTACCTGCTCCCGACGTCCGGCTCCCTCTGCCTGTCACAGCTGTCTTCGGTGCCGCAGCTTCTTTCTCTATCAGCGGTCACCGTTACCGCTGATTAGAGAAATGAATAGGCGGCTCCACCCCTATGGGAGGTGGAGCCGCCTATTCATTTCTCTAATGAGCGGTCCCACGTGACCGCTGAAGAGGGGAAGAAGCTGCAGCACAGAAGACCGTGGGACGGCAGGGACAGCGCGAGGATCGCAGGGACTAGGTAAGTATGCCTCAGCGCCCTCACCCGCCGACCCCACCGCTACCGTGACTCAAGTATAAGCCGAGAGGGGCACTTTCAGCCCAAAAATTTCGGCTGAAAATCTCGGCTTATACTCGAGTATATACGGTAAATGTTCATTTTTTCCTTCCATATTGCTTCAGCTCCTGTGAAGCACCCGAAGGGTTAATAATCTTCTTGAATGTGGTCCTGAGTACTTTGAGGGGTGCAGTTTTTGGAATGGTGTCACTTTTGGGTATTTTCTGGTATATAGACCCCTCAAAGTAACTTCAAGTGTGAGGTGGTGTCTAAAAAAAATGGTTTCCTAAATTTTATTGAAAAAATGAAAAATCGCAGGTCATATTTTAACCCTTATAACTTCCTGACAATAAAATATTTTGGTTCCAAAATTGTGCTGATGTATAGTACACATGTGGGAAATGTTATTTATGAACTAATTTTTGTGACATACCTCTCTGATTTAAGGGTATAAATATTTAAAGTTTAAAAATTGCAAAATTTTCTAAACTTTTCACAAATAAACGCAAGTCAAATCGAAGAAATTTTACAACTATCATAAAGTACAATATGTCACAAGAATGACCAGGATCCGTTGAAGCGTTTCAGAGTTATGATCTCATAAAGTGACAGTGGTCAAAATTGAAAAAAATGGCCTGGTCAGGAAGTTGAAAGCAGGCTTCAGGGTGAAGGGGTTAAGTCACCCCCCTTTTGCTCCATTCAAAATAAAACAATTAAAAAAAAATCAAACATGCACATCTTTGGTATCGACGTGTTCAGAATCGCCCGATCTATCAATTAACCCCTTTACCCCCAGGGGTGGTTTGCACGTTATGGACCGGGCCAATTTTTACAATTCTGACCACTGTCCCTTTATGAGGTTATAACTCTGGAACGCTTCAACGGATCCCGGTGATTCTGACATTGTTTTCTCGTGACATATTGTACTTCATGATAGTGGTAAAATTTCTTTGATATTACCTGCGTTTATTTGTGAAAAAAACAGAAATATGGCGAAAATTTTGAAAATTTCGCAATTTTCCAACTTTGAATTTTTATGCAATTAAATCACAGAGATATGTCACACAAAATACTTAATAAGTAACATTTCCCACATGTCTACTTTACATCAGCACAATTTTGGAACCAAATTTTTTTTTTGTTAGGGAGTTATAAGGGTTAAAAGTTGACCAGCAATTTCTCATTTTTACAACACCATTTTATTTTAGGGACCACATCTCATTTGAAGTCATTTTGAGGGGTCTATATGATAGAAAATACCCAAGTGTGACACCATTCTAAAAACTGCACCCCTCAAGGTTCTCAAAACCACATTCAAGAAGTTTATTAACCCTTCAGGTGTTTCACAGGAATTTTTGGAATGTTTAAATAAAAATGAACATTTAACTTTTTTTCACAAAAAATTTAGGAGAAAATGGACCCCAAACCTTGTTGTACAATTTGTCCTGAGTACGCCAATACCCCATAAGTGGAGGTAAACCACTGTTTGGGCACATGACAGAGCTTGGAAGCGAAGGAGCGCCATTTGACTTTTTAATGCAAAATTGACTGGAATTGAGATGGGATGCCATGTTGCGTTTGGAGAGCCACTGATGTGCCTAAACATTGAAACCCCCCACAAGTGACACCATTTTGGAAAGTAGACCCCCTAAGGAACTTATCTAGAGGTGTGGTGAGCACTTTGACCCACCAAGTGCTTCACAGAAGTTTATAATGCAGAACCGTAAAAATAAAAAATCATTTTTTTTTCACAAAAATTATCATTTCGCCCCCAATTTTTTTATTTTTCCAATGGTAAGAGAAGAAATTGGAACAAAAAAGTTGTTGCACAATTTGTCCTGAGTACTCTGATACCCCATATGTGGGGGTAAACCACTGTTTGGGCGCATGGGAGAGCTCGGAAGGGAAGGAGCGCCGTTTGACTTTTCAACGCAAAATTCACAGGAATTGAGATGAGACGCCATGTTGCGTTTGGAGAGCCACTGATGTGCCTAAACATTGAAACCCCCCACAAGTGACACCATTTTGGAAAGTAGACCCCCTAAGGAACTTATCTAAATGTGTGGTGAGCACTTTGACCCACCAAGAGCTTCACAGAAGTTTATAATGCAGAGCCGTAAAAATAAAACAAAAATTTTTTCCCACAAAAATTATTTTTTAGCCCCCAGTTTTGTATTTTCCCGAGGGTAAAAGGAGAAATTGGACCCCAAAAGTTGTTGTGCAATTTGTCCTGAGTGCGCTGATACCCCATGTGTGGGGGGGAACCACCGTTTGGGCGCATGGGAGGGCTCGGAAGGGAAGGAGCGCCACTTGGAATACAGACTTAGATGGAATTGTCTGCAGGCGTCACATTGCGTTTGCAGAGCCCCTAATGTACCTAAACAGTAGAAACCCCCCTAAAGTGACCACATATTGGAAACTAGACCCCCCCACAAACTTATCTAGATGTGTTGTGAGAACTTTGAGCCCCCAAGTGTTTCACTACAGTTTATAACGCAGAGCCGTGAAAATAAAAAATCTTTTTTTTTCCCACAAAAATTATTTTTTAGCCCCCAGTTTTGTATTTTCCCAAGGGTAACAGGAGAAATTGGACCCCAAAAGTTGTTGTCCAATTTGTCCTGAGTACGCTGATACCCCATATGTTGGGGTAAACTCCTGTTTGGGCACACGGGAGAGCTCGGAAGGGAAGGAGCACTGTTTTACTTTTTCAACGCAGAATTGGCTGGAATTGAGATCGCACGCCATGTCGCATTTGGAGAGCCCCTGATGTGTCTAAACAGTGGAAACCCCCCAATTATAACTGAAACGCTAATCCAAACTCACCCCTAATTCCAACGGTAACCCTAACCACACCTCTAACCCAGACACACCCCTAACCCTAATCCCAACCCTATTCCCAACCGCAAATGTAATCCAAACCCTAACTTTAGCCCCAACCCTAACTGTAGCCTTAACCCTAACTGTAGCCTTAACCCTAACTGTAGCCCTAACCCTAGCCCTAATCATAACTCTAGCCCTAACCCTAGCCCTAACCCTAGCCCTAACGGGAAAATGGAAATAAATACATTTTTTAAATTTTTTGATTTTTCCCTAACTAAGGGGGTGGTGAAGGGGGGTTTTATTTACTATTTATAGCTTTTTTTAGCGGATTTTTATTATTGGCAGCCGTCACACACTGAAAGACGCTTTTTATTGCAAAAAATATTTTTTGCGTTACCACATTTTGAGAGCTATAATTTTTCCATATTTTGGTCCACAGAGTCATGTGAGGTCTTGTTTTTTGCGGGACGAGTTGACGTTTTTATTGCTAACATTTTCGGGCACGTGACATTTTTTGATCGCTTTTTATTCCGATTTTTGTGAGGCAGAATTACCAAAAACCAGCTATTCATGAATTTCTTTTGAAGGCGGCGTATATACCGTTCCGCGTTTGGTAAAATTGATAAAGCAGTTTTATTCTTCGGGTCAGTACGATTACAGCGACACCTCATTTATATCATTTTTTTATGTTTTGGCGCTTTTATACGATAAAAACTATGTTATAGAAAAAATAATTATTTTTGCATCGCTTTATTCTGAGGACTATAACTTTTTTATTTTTTTGCTGATGTTGCTGTATGGTGGCTCGTTTTTTGCGGTTATTTATATCCGTCTTTTTGATCGCGTGTTATTCCACTTTTTGTACGGCGGTATGATAATAAAGCGTTGTTTTTTGTCTCGTTTTTTTTTTTTCTTACGGTGTTTACTGAAGGGGTTAACTAATGGGACAGTTTTATAGGTCGGGTCGTTACGGACGCGGCGATACTAAATATGTGTACTTTTATTGTTTTTTTTTTTATTTAGATTAAGAAATGTATTTCTGGGAATAATATTGTTTTTTTTTCATTATTTAGGATTTTTTTTTTTTTTTTTAAACACTTGTAAAAAAATTTTTTGAACTTTTTTACTTTGTCCCAGGGGGGAACAATACAGATCGGTGATCTGCCAGTTTGCACAGCACTCTGACAGATCACCGATCTGTCTCAGAGTGCTGCAGCGTTACCAAGTGCCTGCTCTGAACAGGCACTTGGTAAGCCACCTCCCTCCCTGCAGGACCCGGATCCGCGGCCATCTTGGATCCGGGACTTGCTGCAGGGGGGAAGGTAGGAGACCCCCGGAGCAACGCGATCACATCGCGTTGCTGCAGGGGTCTCAGGGAAGCCCGCAGAGAGCCCCCTCCCTGCGCGATGCTTCCCTGCACCGCCGACACATCGCGATCATGTTTGATCGCGGTGTACCGGGGGTTAATGTGCCGGGGGCGGTTCGTGACCGCTCCTGGCACATAGTGCCGAATGTCAGCTGCGATAAGCAGCTGACACCCGGCCGCGATCGGCCGCGCTCCCCCCGTGAGCGCAGCCGATCGCCTATGACGTACTATTCTGTCCTTGGGAAGTAAAGCCCACCCCACATGGACGGAATAGTACGTCTAATGGCAGAAAGGGGTTAAAAAAAGGATTAACCTGATCGCTCAACGGCGTAGCGAGAAAAAAATTAAAAACGGCAGAAATTTTATTTTTGGGGGTCGCCGCGACATTGCAATAACGGGCGATCAAAAGAATGTATCGGCACAATAGTGGTATCATTAAAAACGTCAGCTCGGTTCGCAAAAAATAAGCCCTCATCTGACCCGAGATCCCGAAAAATGGAAACGCTATAGGTATCAGAAAATGGCGCAATTTTTTTTTTTTTTTTTTAGCAAAGTTTGGAATTTTTTTTCAACACCTAGATAAAAAATAACCTAGACATGTTTGGTGTCTATGAACTCATAATTTCCTGGACAATCACAATGGCAGGTCAGTTTTAGCATTTAGTGAACCTAGCAAAAAATAAGCCCTCACATGGCTATATTGACGGAAAAATAAAAAAGTTATGCATCTGGAAGGAGGGGAGCGAAAAACGAAAAAGCAAAAACGAAAAAGGTCTGCGTCTTAAAGGGGTTAAATGAATATTTAAAAAAACTTTGTAATATATTTTATTAGAGAAATCTGGTTCTTTCTTCTGGATTCATCTTTCACTCTCAGTTTATTGGTAAAATCTGTACAATTTTTATTCAATGAATGACTGACATTTACAGTGAACTTGCAGCAGAGTGTCTGTCTCTGCCTCCATCTCCTCCTTCCTTATCCTGCTTCTTTTATGAGCGGTATCTCAGTGATGGTAAAAGTGACAGCTTTTACCTATGAATTGAGATTGAAAAATCAGTCCAGGAGAAGAAAGAAACAGATTTCTCTGATAAGATATATACAAAGTTGCTTATTTTCATGTGTGCTATTGATTTATGAAATAAAAATTAGACTGTAAATATTTTACTCTTTCACCCCTGAGCCTCTTTTCACCTTCATGACCGTGCCAATTTTTTTAACTCTTAGGCCGGCGTCACACACAGCGTATGAAAATACGGTCCGTATATTACGGCCGTAATACGCTGAAAAGTCCCGAAAATAGTGGTCCGTAGCTCCTCCGTCGGCAGGGTGTGTCACCGTTTTTTGCGCATGGCATCCTCCGTATGTAATCCGTATGGCAGCCGTAATGCTTGTTTTTAGCGCAGGCTTGCAAAACCGACATACCGCTA
Source organism: Ranitomeya imitator (assembly GCF_032444005.1). Taxonomy (NCBI): domain Eukaryota; kingdom Metazoa; phylum Chordata; class Amphibia; order Anura; family Dendrobatidae; genus Ranitomeya; species Ranitomeya imitator. The sequence continues at coordinate 130,362,603 of NC_091282.1, forward strand.
TACAAGGGATCCATGTGTAAAAAAAAAAAAAAAAACATATATACTGTCTCTATATATATATATATATATATATATATATATATATATATATATGTCAGTAGACACATATATGTATATATATTATTGCTTCATACAGCGCGAGATAGCAGAAAGCCGGTAATTCAATTACCGGCTTTTGCTTTCTCCTTCCTAAACCCGACATGATATGAGACCTGGTTTACATATAGTAAACCATCTCATATCACCATTTTTTTTGCATATTCCACACTACTAATGTCAGTAGTGTGTCTATGCAAAATTTGTCCATTCTAGCTAGTAAATTAAAGGGTTAAATGGCGGAAAAAATTGGCGTGGGCTCCCGCGCAATTTTCTCCGCCAGAGTAGTATAGCCAGTGACTGAGGGCAGATATTAATAGCCTGGAGAGGGTCCACGGTTATTGCCCCCCCCCTGGTTAAAAACATCTGCCCCCAGCCACCCCAGAAAAGGCACATCTGGAAGATGCGCCTATTCTGGCACTTGGCCACTCTCTTCCCATTCCCGTGTAGCGGTGGGATATGGGGTAATGAAGGGTTAATGTCACCTTGCTATTGTAAGGTGACATTAAGCCAAATTAATAATGGAGAGGCGTCAAATATGACACCTATCCATTATTAATCTAATACTAGTAAAGGGTTAAAAAAAACACACATTATTAAAAAATTAATTTATTGAAAAAATCACAAAGGTTGTTGTATTAATTTATTCTACTCTCAATCCACTCACTGAAGACCCTCGATCTGTAAATTAAAAAAAAATAATAAACCAACAATATACATACCTTCCGAGGATCTGTAAGGTCCAACGATGTAGATCCATCTGAAGGGGTTAAAATATTTTGCAGACACGAGCTCCGCTAATGCAGGCTGCTCATTTCTGCAAAACCCCGGCGAATGAAGCTAAATATAGATCAATCAGCTATATATATATAGGTGCGAAAGAAAAAAATGACAATTTTAATTTTTCCGACAAAGATGTTATTTTAGTCCCACATTTTACATTTTCACAAGGGTAACAGCGGTACCCATGTGTGATGGAACCTAGTGTTTTGGCACACAGCAGAGCTTGGAAGGGGAAAAGCAATATATCACTTTTGGAGCTCAAAATTGGCTGATACAGATAGCGGATGCCATGTCGCGTTTGCAAGAGCCCCTGATATGCTTAAACAGTGGACCCCCCCAAGAAGTGACCCCATTTTGGAAACTACACCCCTCAACGAATTTATCTAGAGTTGTGGTGAGCACCTTGAAACCACAGGTGCTTCACAGAATTGTATACAGTTGAGCCATAAAAATAAAAAATACATTTTTCCCATGAAAATATTGCTTTAGCCCTACATTTTTCATTTTCACAAGGGTAACAGAAGAAAATGTACCTCAAAAGTTATTGACCAATTTCTCCTGAATACACACATGCCCCATATGTGGTAGAAAATTAGTCTTCAGGCACACGGCAAGGTTTGGAAGGGAAGGAGCACAATTTGACTTTTGAAGTGCAAAATTGGCTAGAAAAGAATGCAGACACCATGTCATATTTCAAGACATGCCAAAACAGCGAAAACCCCCACGAGTGACCCCATTTTAAAAACTACATCTCTTGAGGGATTCATTTAAGGGTTTACAGGGCATTTTTAGCGATTCACAGAATTGATCACATTGGGCTGAGTAAATGAAAAGTTACCATTTTTTTCCCTCTAAAATTTTGCTTCAGCCTCAAGTTTTTAATTTTCAAAAGGGATGGTGGGAGGCAATAACAGTACAATTTGTTATGCAATTTCTCCTGAGTACTCCAATACCCCAAACTACTTTTGAGGCACAGTGCAAAGCTCAGATGGCACGGAGCGCTATATTGGAGTTCAAATTTTGCTGGAATGGTTTGAGGGTGCCATGACTCACTGGCAGAGCCCATGAGGTGCCAGAACAGCAGAACCTCACCATAAGTGACCCCATTTTACAAACTACACACCTCAGTGAATTCATCTAGGTGTGCAGTGATCATATTGACACCATGGAGTGGTGAAGAAAGAATAATTACATCTTTACCACAAAAATGTTGTTTTAGCCCCATATTTTTTATTTTTATATTACTAATAGTAAAAAGTGCACCAGTACCCTTCCTTTAATCTGGAACTACTTTTCAGGCACAGTGGAAAGCTCAGAAGGGAAGGAGCACCATATTATAGTACAGATTATGCTGTCATGATTTCTGGGTGTTACGACCCACTGAAAGAGCCCCTGAGGTGCCAGAACAGCAGAACCCCCACATAAGGGACCCCATCAATGTGCACCTCTTAATTCATTTAAGGTTGCAATGATCATAGTGACAGAATCACAGAATTGAGTACCATTGGTCGGTGAAGAAAAAATAATTACATATTAACTACAAAAATTTAGTTTTGGTCCTAATTTTACATTTTCACATGGGGGAAAAATCGCACCAAAATTTGTCACACAATTTCTGCTGAACATAGCATTTCCCTATGTGTGGTTGTACAGTACTGCTTAGCCACACAGCGCAACTCTGGAAGAAAGGAGCGCTATTTGACTATCAGAGTACAAATTTTCGTTGAATAGTTTGTGTACTCCATATGCAGAGCCCCCAAGTGCCAGAACAGCAAAAAAAAAAACTCCCTACAACTGACCGCATTTTGGATTTTACAGCCCCCTGAGAATTTATCTACAGGTGTACTGATGATTTTTACTCCATGAGTGTTTTATAGTGATGAGCGAGTGTTCTTGGATATAATGTTTTCCGAATAGCGCAGGGGTTCGAGTAATATATTTGAGTCCCCACGGCTGCAATTTTAGCTTCTGTTAGACAGCTGCAACACATACTGTGGTTGCCTGTTTTCTAAAGATATGTTTATGTATGTAATGTAATAATACAGGCACTGTTAGGCAGGGACTTTATATATGCAGACACAACTGCTGGTGGTTTTGGGGGCATGGGGGACCTAATGGGTTCCCTTTAAAAAGATGGACATTGCCGGATCATAGGCCAGAAAGAGTCCAAAGTGCATCCACCTGCCTCATAGGGAATCTTCTGTCGTAGTTTCTATCTGAATAATGTATTTCAGAGATTTACACACAAACCCTGGTGTAAGCCCTCAGCCACAGTTTTGTGAGCCCAAAACAAATGTGCGCCGAGCCTTACTGCAATCTTTGGGAAGCAGAATAAACAAATCAACAGCAGGTTAAGCATGTGTTCTATTTATTTTTTACGCCGTTTTTCATGGGGTATAAGTGATTTATTTCTTGGGTCGGTGTGATTACAGCAATACCAGATTTTTATCATTTTTTATGTTTGGCTGCTATCACACACTAAAAAATTTCCCCCTAATTTTTTTTATTTGCCATATTTTGAGAGTTCTTTCCTTTTCTATGTTTATGCCAACAGTCAAGTGAAAGCTTGTTTTTTTGTGTGATGATTTGACATTTTTATTTGTACCATGCTTGGGTACATAACATTTTTTATTGTTTTCTACTACAATTTTTGAGAAGCAGAATAAACAAAAATCAGCAATTGAGGAATTTTTTTTTTCTTTTGTTTTTTTAAAACACTGTTGTAAAAGTCATAGAACAGCTTTATTTTTCAGGTCAGTACTACTACAGCGATAACTCGCACATATATATATATATATATATATATATATATATATATATATATACACACACTAGATGGTGGCCCGATTCTAACCCATCGGGTATTCTAGAATATGTATAGTAGTATATAGCCACTACCCACGTAGTATATAACACAGCCCACGTAGTATATAACACAGCCACGTAGTATATTTCTTGCATAAGAAAATAAAACAGAAGAGCTTTTCTTCAGCTCAAAACACATAATAAACCAAACAGTCCTTTTGTCAAAGTAAGTACAGTACTTTAGTATGGTTGTGCTCCCAGCACAGGCATTAGTTGTTGCAGGCACAGTCTGTAAATCAAGATTGACTTCTCTCCAGCTCCATTACTTCAGAGACGTTTTCAACTCCCTGATAGCTCACATTTGCTGGTCACACACCAGCTCCAACACACAGACTGCTCTGCTTTCCTGGCTGACTAAACAAATGAAATCAAGGCCTAGCTGTAGACATAGCAAACAGTGTGCACGTAATCAGGACCTCCAGGTTTTAACTCTGTCTTACCATGTACTATATGATTAAATGAGCTGTTGGTTTTTAGCACTACCTGTCACTATATAGTCAGGTCACTTTTTGATATTACTAAGCCAGTTTTTCAGTTAAAGGGAACATGTCACCTCAGAAAATGCTATTTGTCTGCAGATATAGGGTTAATCTGCAGGTAAAAATCATTACAATGCTGCCCAGACACACAACAAAAAGCACATCCCAACACTTTGACTGTAATTTTGCAGAGCATCTATGCAGAGCGACCTGTCAATCAAAGTTCCAGGGAATGCTCACATTATATTGTGTGGTACTGTGAGCAATGACTAATTTTTCCTTGCAAGCTCCCATGACTGAAAGCCATCAGCTCCCAGGAGGAAATAAGTTCATATTCTCCTGGTAGCTGCAAGTTCAGTTAGGTGGCCATGCAGCAAACTATATTTTCAGGTAAATACCTTATATACTCGAGTATAAGCTGACCCGAGTATAAGCAGTGACCCCTAACTTTGCCACAAAAAACTGGGAAAACTTAATGACTCGAGTATAAGCCTTGGGTGGAAAATGCAGCAGCTACTGGTAAATTTCAAAAATAAAAATAGGTACCAATAAAAGTAAAATTAATTGAGATATCAGTAGGTTAAGTGTTTTTGAATATCCATATTGAATCAGGAGCCCCATATAATGCTCCATACAGTTCATGATGTGCCCCATAAGATGCTCCATACAAAATATGCCTCATATAATGCTGCACAAAGGTTAATAATGGCCCCATAAGATGCTCCATAGACAAATTTGCCCCATATAGTGCTGCATAAAGGTTAATAAGGGCCCCATAAGATGCTCCATAGAGACATTTGCCCCATATAATGCTGCACAAATGTTGATTATGGCCCCATAACATGCTCCATAGAGATATTTGCCCCATATAATGCTCCACAAATGTTGATTATGGCCCCATAAGATGCTCCATAGAGATATTTGCCCCGTATAATGCTGCACAGATGCTGATTTTGGCCACATTTGAGTATAATGGGGAGGGTGAGCAGCATTGCGCGATATTCACCTGTCTTTTATAAAGGTGACTATGTAAGACAGCTGTCTTTAATGCAGGTAACGAGTTGACTACCAGTGTCTAACTGGTCTGTAGGAACCAGAACTCTTAATGGTAGGTAGGGGATCAAGTATCGTACCTTCAACCCATAGAAAACTTATGGAGGAAGTTGAAGCTCCGAGTTACCAAGCGACAGCCTCAAAATCTTAATGATTTAGAGATGATCTACAAAGAAGAGTGGACCAAAATTCCTCCTGACATGTGCGCAAACCTCATCATCAACTACAAAAAACGTCTGACTGCTGTGCTTGCCAACAGGGGTTTGTATTAAGTGTTGTTTGCCAGAGGAATCAAATACTTATTTCTCACTGCAAAATGCAAATAAATTTATATAATTTATACAATGTGATTTTTTGGATTTTTTTTTTGATATTCTATTTCTCAATGTTAAAATTAACCTACCCTTAAGATTACAGACTGTTCATGTCTTTGTCAGTGGGTAAACTTACAAAATCAGCAAGGGATCAAATACGTAATTATTTCCTTCACTGTAAAAGTTCTCTTCCTTCTGAAGAGGATATTTGCATATTTAAATTCCCCGAGGAGCATTGGATGACCTTTTGAGTCTCCTTACACTGTCTTGATGTTAATTTCAAAATAACAATCTATTCTCTCTTGACCACCACAACAAAACGTTAGCATAATCTAAAGTCAGACAGGGTTATTTGTGTCAAATATTATTAAAAAAAAACCTTATGAAAATTTGCTATATGCTTAAGTACATCATAATCACAGTGAGAGATGAATTACATATCCTGCCCTAGGTATGTCCAGTTTACTGATAGTCTAGCCAAAAGTTTTGAGACTGACACAAATTGTATTTTTAGCAAAGTTTGCAACCTTTACTCTGATGTTTTTTGTGGTAATTGAAGTACAATTATAATAATTTCATAAGTTTTTAAACTTTTATTGACAAATAATACAACTTTATTGAAAGACTCAATATTCACAGTGTTTACCCTTCGGCTACGTTCCCATGATGAGCTTTTGTTTTGTTTTTTGCGTTTTTGATGCTGCGTGTTTTTGCTGGTTCAAAAACACAGCATATTCCATTTGTAGCAAAGTGATGTCATTTTTACAATCTTATGCCCACTGTGCTTCTTTGTCATTCTCTGTAAACTGACCTGCAGTGCGTTTTTCAAATCCGCAGAGTGCCAATTTCTCTTGCAGGTTTGATGAGTTTTCAGTGCGGATTTTCCCCATTGACTAACATTAGATTTGGAAAATCCTCAGTACAAAAAAAAGCAGAAACTCATCAAAAACAAATGTAATCCGCACCTAAGTATAGCAATAAAGTTTGGTCAATGCAAAATAAAAATTAGTATAAAAAACAAAGCAGCTTTATTTAAAGCATGACACACCAAAGAGAGACAAAAAAAACAGTTCAAAAACATCATAAAAAGACACGTTGAAAAAATGCAGTGAAAAAACTCAAGTAACCTACCGTATATACTCGAGTATAAGCCGAGATTTTCAGCCCATTTTTGGGGGCTAAAAGTGCCCCTCTCGGGTTATACTCGAGTCATACCCGGTGGTCGGCAGGGGAGGGGGAGAGGGGGCTATCTAATTATACTCACCTACTCCTGGCGCGGTCCCTGCAGTCCCTGCTTTTTCCAGCGCTGCAGATTCTTCCTGTACTGAGCGGTCACATGGTACCGCTCATTACAGAAATGAATATGCGGCTCCACCTCCCATAGAGGTGGAGCCGCATATTCATTTCTGTAATGATCGGTAACTGTGACCGCTCAATACAAGAAGAAGATGCAGCGGTGGTAGAAGCAGGGACTGCACAGCGCCAGGAGCAGGTGAGCATACGGGGAGCGCTGCGCGATATTTACCGCTCCTCGTTCCGGTGCGGCTCCGTCTCCAGCGTCCTCTGGCTGTGACGCTCAGGTCAGAGGGTGCGATGACGTGGTCAGTGTGCGCCCTCTGCTTAGCGTCAGTGCTGGAGATGGAGCCGCACGAGGAGCAGGTAAATATTGAAAGCGCCGGCATCCTGAGCGAAGAGAGGGGAGTATGTGATTTTTTTTTATTGCAGCAGCAGCATTATATATTGCACAGCTTTATATGGAGCATCTATGGGGCAATAATGAACAGTGTAGAGCATTATATATGGCACAGCATTATATGGAGCATCTATGGGGCAATAATCAACGGTATGGAGCATTATATATGGCACAGCTTTATATGGAGCATCTATGGGGCCATAATGAACGGTGCAGAGCATTGTATGTGGCACAGCTTTATATGGAGCATATATGGGGCAATAATCAACGGTATGGAGCATTATATATGGCACAGCTTTATATGGAGCATCTATGGGGCCATAATGAACGGTGCAGAGCATTATATATGGCACAGCTTTATATGGAGCATATATGGGGCAATAATCAACGGTATGGAGCACTATATATGGCACAGCTTTATATGGAGCATCTATGGGGCCATAATGAACGGTGCAGAGCATTATATATGGCACAGCTTTATATGGAGCATCTATGGGGCAATAATGAACGGTGCAGAGCATTATATCTGGCACAGCTTTATATGGAGCATCTATGGGGCAATAATGAACAGTATGGAGCATTATATATGGCACAGCTTTATATGGAGCATCTATGGGGCAATAATGAACAGTATGGAGCATTATATATGGCACAGCTTTATATGGAGCATCTATGGGGCAATAATGAACAGTATGGAGCATTATATATGGCACAGCTTTATATGGAGCATCTATGGGGCAATAATAAACAGTATGGAGCATTATATATGGCACAGCTTTATATGGAGCATCTATGGGGCAATAATGAACGGTATGGAGCATTATATGTGGCACAGCTTTATATGGAGCATCTATGGGGCAATAATGAACGGTATGGAGCACCTATTTTTATTTTTGAAATTCACCGGTAGCTGCATTTCCTACCCTAGGCTTATACTCGAGTCAATAAATTTTCCCAGTTTTTTGTGGCAAAATTAGGGGGTTCGGCTTATACTCGGGTCGGCTTATACTCGAGTATATACGGGTAATTTAAGTAATAGGTGCAGAAATGGTACAGAAATTCTGCAACATCAAATACACCTCAAAAGCTCTTCATGGGAACATAGCCTTATTTTTTAGACTTTTGTAATTCAACTTGGCATGCTGGATATCCACTTCTGGGTCAAATCCTGACTGATGACATTCCGTTATTGTTTAATCAGTTTTTGGAGTTTATAACAATTTCTATGTTCTTGTTAGTCCACCCGCATTTTGAGGATTGCGTACAGGTTTCCAATGAGATTGAGATCTGGAGAGTTTCCTGGGCCATGGACCCAAAATTTACCTTATTTTTCGGATTATAAGACGTTCTGGATTACAAGATGCACCCCAAATTTTGAGGAGAAAAATAGTGAAAAAAAACCTTTTTTTTTAATAAAATTGTGGTGCTTCTTATCCATGCATCTTATGGCTTACCGGGGGTGGTGGCTGTGGTGAAGTGGGGTACCAGGGTCGCTGCTGGAGGAGGCAAGAGTGGAGCGTTGCTGCAGGCCGCAGGCTGGGATGGGGGAGTGTTCGGATGTGCGGTGTGCCGCAGCAGTTGGTGTGCGGTGCTGTGGTTGGTGTCAGTTGCTGCATGTGGTGTATGGTGCTGCTGCAGGGGGCTCTGCCGACATTTTGTGAAAGGCCAGAGCCCCCACAGTTCCATGGTTTCCGATGCGGTGGACTCATCTCCTGAGATCTTGATGCCGAGATCTCCATTTGCATGCGCCGCCCCCGGCAGCCATTTTTCCAGAGTCCACTGCATAGGAAACCATGGAACTGCTGGGACTCTGACCTTTCACAAAATGTCGGCAGAGTCCCCCGCAGCACCGGACACCACCCTCAGCGGCACATCTGAACACCCCCTGCGGCCTGCAGCAACGCTCCACTCTTTCCTCTTCCAGCCACGACCCTGGGACCCTGCTCCACTGCAGCCGGTAAGGTATATCGGGGATGGAGGGGGGGGGGTGCGTCTTACAATCAGAAAAATACGACATATGTTTTACTCACTGAGCCATTTCGGTATCACTTTCGCCTTATGGCATGTGGCATGGTTTCCATCATGCTAGAAAAAGCATTGTTCATCAACAAATTACTCCTGGATCTTTAGGAGAAATTGCTCTTGGAAGATCTTGAGATCCCATGGTGAGCACACTCCAATAAATAAAAAGCCCCCACACATGAATGGTCTCAGAATGTGACGCTTTGTACATGGACATTTTTATTGCATCAATTGTTATTACTGTATATGTTTTATTCATGTATTTTACTTTATAGTTTGGATGCTGTTTTGCCTTCTATGAAGATCTTGGATGCAATGAAGGATAAAATTCATCAACCTGTGTGGATAAATGCTGACATACTTCATGGACCTGGTGGAAATGTCAGAGTAGAAGCAACAGAATTTCTTAAGACTGTAACCTCCTTCTTCCCAGACTTTACCCTATCATTGGGCTGGACAACTGTATGGTATCCTGACAGAAGAAATGAAGGTATGAACTGTTGTTTAGTCAACAGATATATGGATATAACTTTTCCATAATGCTTTTATATTACTGTTGCGAGTGTGTGGTTTAATAGCATTGTCACATTGAGACAATCACAGTCCATATGTCCATATTATTACACATGAACGTTATAAAGGTGGGTGCTCTGGTCTGCACAAGGGGGTCCTGATGGACTTCTCTAGACAAACTTTGTCTGACAGTCTCTAGTTATTACCATGTTTATTTTTTTCAATCTCTGTATACACTTCGCAGAATTAGTGCTTGTGTACACAGACGAGGAAGCGGTAGCACTTGACAGTTCTTCCTCCTCCAGACCCAGTGAACATGAGATAGCTGGGTGTAAGGAAGGAGATCCAGTCAGCACTGCTATTCAGGCAGAAGGCTAAAATTCCTCTGTAACTAGGGTTAATATACAAGCCCCAATCACAGGGGAAATCGGCAATAAAACCAATGTATTAATGTGTTAAAATGCTCCTAACAGGTCTTTTAAGACTTTATAGGGAGCACAATGTGTAAAATAAATGAATGAATGAATGAATGAATGAATGAATGAATGAATGAATGAAAGAATATAATTAAATTAAAATAGAAAAAAAACACACTCACAAAAATGAGACAATGGCAGTCTAAATCACTCTTTCTGTCCTTCACCCATCTGAAAAAAATGTGTGCAATATATTAACATTTCTGTGGAAAAGAAACATAATTTACCCTATATTTTGGATTGTGAGACTCCCTTTTTTTCCTCCTGATTTGGGAGGAAACTGGGTATGCGCCTTATAATCCGAATGCAGCTTACTTGCTGCTGTGCAGCGGGATCACAGTTAGTCTGGCCGCAGCAGGTGTGGGGTGATGCTGTGGGCTCTGAACTTGGAGGAGGGGGTATTCCGGCGGTGCGAAGCTGCTGGCCCTGGGCTTTCATAAAATGTCGGTGGTGAGCAGAGTACCATTCCCATTGGTTTCCCTGCTGTGGGCTTCGGGAAAATGGCCAACAGAGGCAGCATATGCTCATAATGAGGTCTCAGGAGTCTTATAGTCCTCAAAATACGGGTAAAATGTTTTTACTGGCCCTTTGTGGTCGTAAAAAAAAAAAAAATAAACTGAAAAATGGACATGCATTTCCTATTTTTTTTTTTTACATATAGGCAGCGCATACTCATAATGAGGTCTCGGGAGTCTTATAGTCCTCAAAATCTGGGTAAAATGTTTTTAGTGGCCCCTTGTGGTCGTAAAAAAAAAAAACTGAAAAATGGACATGCATTTCCTATTGTTTTACATATAAAGGTAACATAAAAACAAAGCCCTTTGTATTGCAAATGAAAGGCAATTATTTGAATATCTCAGCAAGAAAAAATGTGAAGAGCACATGTACAAATGGCCAGGTCATGAGCTGGTTAAAAAGGGTTCTCTTTATCAAAACTGAAATAAATGTCACCTACAGTCATGGCCGAAAGTGTTGGCACCCATCAAATTATTCCAGAAAATGAAGTATTTCTCCCAGACAAGTATTGCAGTTATATATGTTTTGTTATACACATGTTTATTTCCTTTGTGTGTCTTGGAACAACACAGCAAAAAAAAAACCGAAAAAAAAATCAAATTGGACATCATTTCACACAAAACCCCAAAAATGGGCCAGACAAAATTGTTGACACTTTTCCCTTTCCAAAACTCTGGGTAAACAACTTTGTTTCAAGCATGTGATGCTTGTTCAAACTCACCTGTGGCAAGTAACAAGTGTGGGCTGTATGAAAATCACACCTGAAACCAGAAAAAAAGGGAAGATGTTGACTCAATCTATGCATTGTGTGTCTGTGTGTGCCACATTAAGCATGGAGAACAGAAAGAGAAGAAAACTGTCTGAGGACTTGCAGCCTTGAGATTGTTGATATTGCTCAACAATTTTGGTACTCAAGCCCATCTCCAGAGATCTTACTGTTCCTTTGTCCCAGATGCGCAATATAATCAAGAAATGTACAACCCATAGCACTGTATCTAATCTCCCTGGATGTGGACGGCAGAGAAAAATTGATGAAAGGTTGCAACGTAGGAGGGCCCGGATGGTGGATAAGCAGCCCCAATCAAGTTCCAATGAAAATCAAGCTGTCCTACAGGCTCAGGGTGCATCAGTGATCAGTGTCAGCACAAACTATCCATCGACATATGAATGAAATTAAATGCTATGGCAGGAGATGCAGAATGATCACACTGCAGCCATAGAGACCTAAAAGAGATAGACTGCAGTTTGCCAAAATGTATTTGAGTAAGCCAAAATCCTTCTGGGAAAGTGCCTTGTGGACAGATGAGACCAAGATAGAGCTTTTTGGTAAAGAACATCATTCTACTGTTTGCCAAAAATGGAATGAGGCCTACAAAGAAAAGGTTCAAATATGTTTTGAGGTTGTTTTCTACCTCTGGCACTGGATGCCTTGACTGTGTGCAAGGCATCATAAAATCTGATGATTACCGGTAATTAAGAATTTTGGGTCCCAATGTAGTGCCCAGTGTCAGAAAGCTGGGATTTGCGTTCTAGGTCATGGGTCTTCCAGCAGGACAATGACACCAAACATACTTAAAGAAGCACCCGGAAATGGATGGAAACAAAGCGCGTGAGAGTTCTGAAGTGGCCAGCAATGAGACTGGATCTAAATCGCATTGAACACATATGGAGAGATCTTAAAATTTACTTTTTTTTGTGTTGATCCAGTACGCACAAAGGAAATCAACTTGAAAACAAACCATGTGTAATTGCAATATTTTTCTGGGAGAAATACTACATTGTCTGTAATAATTTCAAGGGTGCCAACACTTTCGGCCATGACTGTATAACATATATCTGCATGTGCCTGATATTATTGAGGCCCATTGTGGATACTGTATGTTGCCATCCAAGAACATTGCCACAGTTTTAAGATTTATATTTGTAAAACAATTAGAAAACCATGTTTCATTTCTTTACACTTTACAAACATTTGCTACTTTATGGTGGTATACCACATAAAATCTCAATAAAATTAATTTATGTTTATGGGTGTACCGAGAAAATAATGTGGATATGTTCATGGAGTATGAACTTGTATGGCATCTTTGAAAGCCACTTTTCTATGGGACCTCAGTGACTATAACCCATCCCGTGGAGCTTCGGACATACGTACCTGATAATTATCGTTCTCATGTTATAATGTTGACAAAACATTATAATTGATTGAAGTTCAACCTCTACTTAAGTGAACGTGTTGCATTTCCTCGCTCAATGGCTGGGAATATAGAGGAGCAGAGAAACAACATGAGGCAGCAGCAGAGCTTAAAATAGCTGTAAAATAGGGATGTTCAACAAGCGTATTTATGTAGGTGGCCAAATGATAGAAGTCTGTGCTCCAACATAATCGGCAATAAAACTGATCAAATATGGCCCCCTTGACACGAAATACACAGTGTAAACAGGAGTGATATACAACATGTTAAAGATACATATGAAGATACATATTTCTTAGTCTTAGGCCTTAGATTATAAATGTACGTACTATAATACTTAGTAATGATTACTGTCCTTATAACATATACGGTATTGGTTCATTATCCTCTTTTATCACTAGTGCAAACTTTCTGGTCATTTACGTCTTACGTCTTTGAGAAAAGTGTGGCATAAAGGATCCAGACTCTGAATGCCTGTTTGTTCCATCACTCGGTGACTTGATCACGTTTAAATTCTTAAAATTTCATTTCTCCTTTGATAAAAGCTGAATATATTCAATGTCAATGTATTTTTCACTGACGCGTAAATGCCAGTCTCTGCCGCTGCCTAACAAAAAATGGCCTTGATGAAAAGAGCAGAACAGGTAGAAATTGTTGGTTCCGATGACGCTGTGAACACAAAGCTTGTATCTGATGAAGGACAGCCAATATATTCTCGTCTCACTTAAATAAAACATTGGATCTCAATGAACAGAAGACATTTTTTCTTATATATATTGTGGTATTCGGTAAGAACAAAAAGACATATCGATGGTCAGGGGAAACAAAAAACTTTAATTGAGGGCTGTATTCCAAGTCACAAACGTTGTACTGGGCAGCCCCCAAAGAAGGAATGATTTAAAAATCACCTGTCGTGATTTTGCCCTGAAAGTCAAATGAAATAAAGTTCACATCACAGGCGGATAAACTTTACATGAATTTTCATCATGGCATCTCATAATGTTATTCCACAGCATGTATGACTACCCATGCCAAATGTCTTGGCCTGCGCCTGATGCTGTCCTGTGGTATTGTCTCCCAAACCTGGACCGAGGGTATCAGAAAGCTCATGGGCAGTCTGTGGTGCTGTCGTATGAACTGATACATCAGGTTCCAGAGGGTCTACATTGAAATCGGGTCTGGGTAAATGTGAAGGCCTGTCAATGACATCAATGGCTTTGTTATCCAGGATCTGACTACATTCTCTGGCCACTTGAGGCCCATCACTGTATTGCACATGATTAAGGTTTAGCATTTTAATAGTTTTGAGTATTTCAGCCCAACAACAGTCAGGACACCACTGGTTGTCATGTGGAAGTTTGTGTAACCCTCTTGATATGCCTCCCCAAAGGCCATCACTGATCCTCTGTCAAGCCAGTCATGATGGATGATGATGCAGGCAGCATAACATTGACCACTACGGCTCCAGACATTTTCACGTCTGTCATGTGCGCAGTGTGAACCTGCTTTTATCTGTGAAGAGAATTTGGTGTCTATAGTTGACCTATTAAATCTGGTGTTTTTTTTGATGAATGTAAAACAAGCTGCAAATTGTTTAGCTGTGGAGCAGAGTTCCCACTGCAGGACATCAGGCCTTCATGGAATGTGGTTTTGAGTTTGCCCATTGGAGGTCTTTTTTGTATATTTTTTTAAGGTTTTAAGCATACAAATTGTTACAGTAGTAAATTGGGTACTCCCCTGCCACCTGTACAACCGCACTTTATGATGTTAACTGTATAAAGAAATAAAGGATTTTTCACCTTCAAGGATCAAGTAAGTGCTGCCATTTCTTATTTCTTTCTCGGATAGTTTATGCATTCTCTGGTAGTGCACCACCCTGAAAAGATCTCAACAAGAGGTTCATAAAGCAAACCAGGATCACTGACACATATAAAGCCAGAACTTGGTCCCTCGATTTCTCTTTTAGAAGTTGAAATTGAACAATACCTGACCAACTCAAATGCTATCCAAAGTGTGAAAAACAGTGTCCTACAATGTCAGTGTTCTGCCAATGTCCTAGGTAAACTATGCCTGACCAATTCAACTCCCCCACTGTTTCATTTGTATCTGTATTTTTTCATGAACTTTGCTGTTCAGAATAGTCACTATTTTTTCAGACATAAAAATCTTTTTCCACTAAATAATTTGATCAAATTGCTCTTTTTTCTAAAAATGGTTTTATGGTTTCACATCTGTCTTGGCGGCCTAACACCTTGCATTGTTCTTGCTTCTTTGGTGTAACCAAAGTTGAACTTTGGGATCCTGAAAAATGCAGCAGAACCTTCTTTTTGAAGGCCACTTTTTTACTGCCAAAAGAACAGGTTTTGTCTGCAGAAAAAAAAAATGGACCAAAAACGCAGCGTGTGATCATAGCCTAAAAGGGATTTGAGCTGTTTTTCAGAGTGAATGACAAGTTCAGGGAGGGAGTGTCTGATTAAGGAAGCTAATTTCTCTGATAAGATTTATTGCAAGGTTTATCATATTTGCTTGTACTATTGATTTTAATCAAAGCTTGTTGAAAGGAAAGTACACTTCCATTTTAAGTGATCATATGGCGTTGTGTCCTGATGTGCAGAACCAAGCTCATTTAGATAGTCATTATTTTATGAAGATCACGAATACCAAAAGTTAAGTTCCGTTTGCATGGAGTTACCTGAGACAATCTCGTAGGTGGGATGACGTCTCGGACTACTAAAGCACACTGTGCAGACTGGTTCAGGAAAGTCGCAGTCATTTTACAGAAATGAAGATGGGACTGGAAAGCATAGGAGCCGCACTAGAAAGACTGAAAAGCAGGGCATCTTGTATTTTAACTATGTATTATGCAGTCATAACTACATTTTTATCCTAAGTCAGAAGGCCGCTCTAGGGCAGTTATTGTATTTCAGACTAAGTAAGGTTGTATTCACACTAGCCTCATGGCTTTTATCTATATTATGCCATGACTTTCCATTTCATTGTGGAAATGTGGATGACGCTACTGTCACTATTTGTAATTTCTTGTACTAAATGTCTTTCAGGCTACAGCTGGGAGATGGTAAGAGAAATGGAAAAGATCTGTAAAGGTCTGAGTCAGCCTGTGACATTCCCAGTACGAGCGGTGTTAGTGCGACAATCGTGGCCTCAGCTGCAGTGGTTGCTGCAGACATCAGACAGGTAAAGTAATGAAAATAATGACTCTTAGGATGATCATATCGGCATATGTCCATCTAGTATGTACTGTACATATGACAGGGGTAGGGCCAATGGGGTATGTGCACTGGGTGCTTTGTACTAAGGAGTGGGCCAACAATCGCCTTACTATCCAGTGTCTTAAGATACAAGATAAGGACAGAAAATTAACAGTGCATTTATCATTTTCACTGCCTCTTTAATTCTCTGCCATTGCCACATGATACTTGTGCTTTGTACTCAGGCTGTCAATCATATGACAACACTTGTTTATTGGGTGAAATGATCTTTTCATTTGCATCATCGTTCTTGGCAAATCATCATCCTGTGTAAACAGGACTTGTGCTGCCGAGAACACTAGTAGCCTATGTGCACTGATCAATGTATAACAGATCGTTCAGTGCGCCTTTGAAGTATGGTTTCCCATTGCCAACAGGCTATTAAACAGACAGCGGCCAATCAGAAAACAAATTGCTGATCAGCGGTTGTTTAGTGCCACCTGTTGGTAGATGAAAATGGACCTTTATTTTTTTTTCCTTGGAGAAAGAAACCCTTGCTACTGTTAGACTACATGGCTGTGGGCAAACCGACATGGATTTTTGCCACATAACAGCGATTAATCCACATTAAAATCTGTAACATGTAGATATTCTCATGAGTTTAGGCTCTAATTTCACCCTCTGAGTGACCTCAATCTTTCTAAATGTCCATTTACACTGCAAGATTATCGTAAACGAACATTCCTAGCAAAGCAGGCTGCCAAGCTCCCGACAAATGGGCAAAACATTCATTCTTTGTATGAAATGAATGTTTTTTCAACAGCACATTGTTCTGTGTAAATGGGACCTGTGCTGCCGAGAACAATGTTAGCCTGTGTGCCATGAGCGATCGATTACTGATTGTTCTGTGCACAGCTGAAGATCAGTCTGCCTGTGTAAACGGTATTAAACGACTACCATTTTCAGGTGTAAACACACAGACCCTTAGAAGAGATAAATCACAGCACTATGTTCTGTTTCTTTCCTGGCTTTCATACAATAGCCCTTCAGTGTGTTATATAGTATTTTCAGTATTTTTTAGCTCATGGTTTGTATTTTAGATTTTTATCTTTTGCATTGGTTGAAAATGAGAAAGAATAGAAAAGCCCACTGCACACAAGCTATAGCCCAGTTCCATGCAGTGTTTGTTTGAGGTGAGCTTGTGATTATACACAGCAGCCGATCGGAAGAAATAGAGCCTCAGTTTATAGCATGAAGCAATAAACTTCTAATGCACTTGCAGCGCCCCAGAGATCTGGTCGTTGCAGTATGACACTCTGCCACTAAGGGGAGTGATGGTACGTCTGATGGCACTGAAGGAATTCTCCTGACGAGGTATCACCAGAACACATTACACTTCACACTCCGGCCACTAGGGAGAGAGAAAGGCTTTATTTATTGGGCCCCTCCTCACACTGGTAAAACTAGGGGTTGGATAGGAAGTTAGTCAGAAGCTAACTGGGTTGGATTCAGGCAACATCCCGTGGCAGGGGGTGTTGCAGGGAGAAGACACAGGGGGGTCCCTGTCAGGCGTGGGAACCTGGCAGGTGCCTAGCGAACAGAGCAGAACGTAACGGAGCCGCGCCTGCACCCCCTTGCGGCGGCATCCTAAGAAAGAGACACGAAGGGAAGGATATTGTGGAACAGTGTAAACGAGATCAAGCAAAAAGGAGTACCAGTAGGAGTCGTGCCGTGAGACCGAGGCAACATCCTACTGAGGCGCGTAGCCGGTGGCCGGAACACCGCGGGAGTAACTGACTCTAGGCCTTACTTCGAACTCCGCAGGACAGTTAATTATAGGTTGGCTGTCTACCTTAAATTTCCTAAGAAGACGTAGGGGGCAACAGTGGGAGAGGGGCGTCTCTAGGGTCCCGGAAGACCTCCAGGCCTTCCCGTCATACGGCTGCGTCCTACCCATAACATATCTGGGGGACGAGAAACTAGCAACATCTGGAACTAAAGAGAGAGAGAGCTGTAGAGAACGACGAACGAGAACAGCAGTTGTGAGGACTATTCCGAATGCTCAGCAGGGTAGGACTAAAACACACAGGCGCTAGTGGTGGGCAACGATTTCCATCTGCGAGGGAAACTCTGGAAGTGCCCATCAGGCCGGCCGGTCTCTGATAGCCCTGTTAAATGTGCTCTGGATTGAGGATCCTGAAGTCTTCAGTAAAGAGGTAAAGAGACTGCAACCTTGTGTCCTCGTTATTGACTGCACCTCACACCATCACCATCCACCTTACTGGGAAGCCCTGGGGACATACTTCACCTGTGGGAAGGTATACCATCCAGCTGCCATTCCATCACCCCAGTGGACCCCACAGCAGCGTCGGTCACCCTGACCGAACACCACAGGTGGCGGCACAAACCCCTGACAGACTGCACCACCTTTATTGGACGCCCCTTAGCAGGGTCGCAGACCGGGTCTAGCCACCGTGACAGCCTCAGAACTGAACCAGAGAAGTCCGGTACCGAGAACTCGTGGCCCTGTGTCTGGGGGCGATCCACACTCATGTAGGTTGCAGACTACCTAAGTTTTTCCATAAGCTGGGATCACGGAAAATTAAACTTTATAGATTTTTTTTTGCTACATGGCTTCACCAATCTTGGACGTCTGAAATTATTTTAGAGTTGCCTAAATTTAATGTAGTATGTTGCTTTATCACGAGACCCCGATCATATTTCTGTGGGTTCCAGTCATTTTGTTGACCATCCATATGCTAAATTTGATTTGACTAAATATGTGTCACCATTTGATTGAAAGGGGTTGTCCAGGATTAGATAAACTTGTTTTTTTTTTTGTTTTTTTTTTTAGCAAAAATGGCACCACACTTGTACACTGGTTTTGTAGTGCAGCTTAGCTTCATTGAAGTCAATAAGGTTGGGTCGCTGTACTGCACATAACGTATGGGGAAAGCCATGTTTTTCTAAATCTGGAGACATTGATTTGTCAGATACTGAAGCAAGGCAACAACACCACCAAGGGAGTGGTCGAGGGAGGGGGCAGTATAACAGGAGAGGAGCACACAAAAAATGGTCAAGAGGTGGTCAGAAGGGAAGACCAGGGCAAAACTATCAGATCGCCCCGGGAGCTGGTCCATCAAACGGCTCAGCCTCCTCCTCCTCTGCTTCCTCTTCTCTTACTTTTTTAGAGCGGAGAGAAATTCCCTCATACGATTTACGCACACGATTTCCTCAAAATCAGAGAAGATAAATAGTAATTTAGAAGATGGGGGAGCGGAACATATCATTAATCTCTCTTCTCATTCCCTGTCTTCTTCAGAAAAAATGGTATTGAGCCATGGCTTGTCATTTGTTCCAACTACTAAATTTGATCCGTTTATATGGATAAAAGATCTTAATCTTTTTGTAAGAAAGTTAAAGTGGAAGAAATTCTTTTCCCAAAAAGACAGTTTACAGTGTCAGCAATTGGGTATATCATCTGACTCACTGGAGGATGTGAGGTTATTGGCTGGTTTAGCTGAGGAAGGTGCACGACACAGTGGAGACGGTCCATATTCAGAGCTTAAACCAAAAAGCAAAAGATCACCCCTTATTGGCAACTATGGTAACATTGATATGTTCTTGACCTTGGTTACTGATGAGATTAAGAGAATAAAACCAAGGTTAGGTACGCCAGAACCCAATTTGGAGAAGCATGAATGGGAGGCACTTGCCTCCTTAGAAAAGGATCATAATATTGTTGTTAAGCCGTCTGACAAGGGGGGCAATGTGGTGGTCTTGGATAGGTCACAGTATTTAATTATGTGTAAAAATATCCTATCTGATGTAACAACTTATGAGATACTTAAAAAGGACCCCACATTGCCCTACCAAGCAGAATTAAATGGATTACTGACAGAAGCTTTGGGAGACGGTCTCTTATCCAGGAGTGAGTTTGATTACATGTATCCAAAATGTCCTACATTAGCGACCTTCTATTCCCTACCCAAGACATAGTAACATAACATAGTAACATAGTTAGTAAGGCCGAAAAAAGACATTTGTCCATCCAGTTCAGCCTATATTCCATCATAATAAATCCCCAGATCTACGTCCTTCTACAGAACCTAATTGTATGATACAATATTGTTCTGCTCCAGGAAGACATCCAGGCCTCTCTTGAACCCCTCGACTGAGTTCGCCATCACCACCTCCTCAGGCAAGCAATTCCAGATTCTCACTGCCCTAACAGTAAAGAATCCTCTTCTATGTTGGTGGAAAAACCTTCTCTCCTCCAGACGCAAAGAATGCCCCCTTGTGCCCGTCACCTTCCTTGGTATAAACAGATCCTCAGCGAGATATTTTTATTGTCCCCTTATATACTTATACATGGTTATTAGATCGCCCCTCAGTCGTCTTTTTTCTAGACTAAATAATCCTAATTTCGCTAATCTATCCCACATAAGGGATTGGACCCATTGAAAGGGCGCCCGATTGTGGCAGGTATAGACGCATTGTGTCAAAATTCAAGTGTATACCTTGACCAGATCTTACGTCCCTTTGTGTATTCTTTACCATCGTTTATCAGAGACACCTCTGACTTACTTACGAAGTTAGATGGTGTTTACCTTGACCACAACACCATTATGGCATCTATAGATGTTGAAAACTTATATAGCAGCATACCACATAACAAAGGCTTGGAAGCTGTTGAGTATTATCTTAGAGCAAGGGGTAATCACTGTCTCCAGCATAATGATTTTTTGATGAGATTGCTTAAATACGTATTAACACATAATTTTTTTCTTTTTGATGGGAGGGTCTTCCACCAGCTCAGGGGCACAGCGATGGGGAGTCCATGTGCCCCAACTTACGCTAATTTGCTCCTGGGCTGGTGGGAGGAGACGATGGTGTTTAGAGATGACGATGACAAGTGGTGTCCCCATATTGTTTTTTGGGGACGCTTTATTGATGATATTTTGGTTATCTGGTCTGGTGATGGAGGTACATTTAAGGAATTTGTGGCACATTTAAATGTTAATGATGTGGGCCTTAGGTTCACCCATGAAGTAGGGGGTGATTGCATCTCATTTCTGGACGTACGGCTGAGGAGAGTTGGGTACCATTAATAGCACCATCTTTTGTAAAAAAACGGCAACTAATAGTCTCCTACGATGGGAAAGCTATCATCCCACTAGTTTAAAGAAAGGGATCCCAAAAGGCCAGTTTTTTAGACTTCGGCGTAATTGTTCCTCACTACAGGACTTTGACTATCAAGCCAATATTCTAAAAAGGAGATTTAGAGACAGGGGGTACCCCGAACATGTAATAGAGAAAGGGTATGAGATTGCAAAGAATTCCAATCGTTTGCAATTACTTACACCTAGACCAAAAAAGGAAGAGGGTAATGTTACCCGTCTGATTGCGACTTATGACGATCAAAATTCTAAAATGATGAGAATACTGGGAAGGTATTGGAATATCCTGAGGGCAGACCCCGATATAGTGGATTATATCCCTAAGACTCCTTCGGTGACATATAGGAGAGGAAAGTCGATACGGGATCGTGTCATCCATAGTCATCTCCAACCCCAAAAAACAGGTGGTACGTGGCTAGAACAGAGGGGTATAGGTACCTTTAAATGTAGAGGATGTAAAGTGTGCCAATATGTTAAACAATCTAATACCTTCACTAGTGCCACAACAGGACGGATTTTTAAGAATAGAGATTTTGCTAGTTGTGTAACGGCGGGGGTTGTCTACCTGTGTACCTGCAGCTGTCCTTTGAACTATGTGGGAAAAACTAAAAGGCAGTTGAAAATAAAGATAAGTGAACACATAGGGGACATAAAACATAAGAGGGATACCCCGTTGGCACGACATATGGTGGAGAAGCATAAAGGTGACCTAACATCTTTCCACTTTCAAGTTATCGAGACCGTCCCTCAATCTGTCAGGCTAGGTGATTGGGATCGCAAGATATTACAGCGAGAAACAAGGTGGATTTACCTGCTAGACTCCATGTCCCCTTTGGGATTAAACGAGCAACTTAGCTTTACCAGTTTTATTTAAAGTAGTGTTCACTTTGGTTTACAAGATGAGAACTGTTTACTGGTATATGTCCTCTTAGTGACCACCAATTTGTTCAGTACCTTATGGTGTGAACATAATTAATAGGCAGCACGGTGGCGCAGTGGTTAGCACAGCAGCCTTGCAGCGCTGGGGTCCTGGGTTCTAATCCCACCCAGGACAACATCTGCAAAGAGTTTGTATGTTCTCTCCGTGTTTGCGTGGGTTTCCTCCGGGCACTCCGGTTTCCTCCCACATTCAAAAGACATACTGATAGGGATTCTAGATTGTGAGCCCTATCGGGGACAGTGATGATAATGTGTGCAAAAACTGTAAAGCGCTGCGGAATATGTTAGCGCTATATAAAAATAAAGATTATTTTTTATTATTAATAGGTCTTTCTAAAATGGAATCATACTTATTCTGTATGATGGTCAGTTTTGGACTGATTTTATTTTTGCTGCACGGTCATTTTTTCAAAAATATTACCTTCCCCTTTATTTTTGGGGCCAGGTTATAATTTTAGTATTACTTTATTAAAAGTTTTGAATTAGTAGAGCTCTTATATATTTGCGGTATTGTATACAATGCTTGGTACTGCCTCTTTTTTTTGACCAGTGTACAATGCGGTGAGCTCTATTGGCCGAGTATGCTCTGATGTCGTAGGCCAAGCAAGCTTGTATGAGGCTTGGTACAAGTTTGACAGACCAGCGTGGAACGCTGTGAGCTCCACAGAACGGAAATACTCTGGCGTCATAGACTAAGCGCCACTTCCGGTTTCTTCGGGCGCTCTGGCATGGCGGTGTATAAGAAACACATTCTGGTAAGACACGTGCAGCCCTTCACTGAGAGCGGTCATTCCGGGACGCAGCTCATTATAGTTGCCCCGGACTTGCTGAGCGGTTACTTCGGGACGCAGCTTATTATAGCTTCCTCGGTCCGCTAGAGGCCCCACTCCTTCCCCTGGTGCATTATCCTGGGGGGAAACGCGTCGGGATGGGCGGCAGCATATGGATGAGTACATCCTTTATTTTTGACCATTGCTTTATTATTTGAGAGGTGCTAGTGTTTGGCATATTGGCATTTGATTGTCTCTGTAGTATATTAATTTGCTAACATAAGGTATACTCCTGTGAATACACTGTGCTTATGATTAGGGTATACCATAAGGTGTTGACAAAAGGCTTATTATTATTGTATACCGCAACTGATTATTTTGCCTCTATATATTAGACACCTTGTGCACCTTTCTTATATTAAGATCAATAGAAGGGTAACAGTCTATATGACCCTCTTCTTGTGGAAACTATCCCACATTAGATCTTTAAAACTATTTCTTTACACCTTATAAGTATTTGTACACTTTATATTAAGTTATGGTGTGGTGGTGGTTTCATTTTTGATAAGATCCTGTAGGGTCACAAGGGAGAGCCGTTGACGAGTGGGGGCGCCACATCGATTTTAGGGTGCCAACCTCCGCTGTTAGGTAGGGTGAGTGAGGGAAAGATCACGCCCCCCCCACCGTCTAGTCTCTATCCTTTCATATATTGTTTATGTTAAGATAGATTAAGGTGTTACTGTCTCCTGACCTGTTTTTATGGGTATTTTTACTCGGTATTTATTAAAAGTTATATTTTAAAGGGTTTTTTCAGTTCTTTGGTTATACCCCCTAAATCTGGAGAACCCCATTAATGAATGAGTCGTTTGTTTTAGTCACTTTGCGGATCCTGTACAGCAGGGGTTTCAAACTGCATTCCTGGCATGTTTTCAGGATTTCCTTGTATTGCACAGGTGATAATTTAATTACCTGCACAGAATGATTCCAGCACCTTGTGTAATGCAAAGGAAATCTTGAAAACACGCATGGTCTGAGGCCCTCGAGGAATGCAGTTTGACACCCCTGGTGTACAGTCATTCAGTTTGAGGTATTTTAGCTCCAAGCAAATTTTATATTTGCGGTGTATGTTATTTTACTATGATGCTATTTTATCAAATGATTCCTAAACACGGTATTTTTTTCCCCAAATCACTTCAGTTTAATATATATATAGTTTTTAGTTTGACCCCTAAAAAATTGAAAATGCTAAATTACAGAGAATGACATCTGACGAGTCAGCAGTCTCACACAACGACTGAATGAAGATCTGGCTTCCACCCTAAAAACTACCAAGCTTCCATGAGAGATTAATGCTTGTTACATACAGTTAGGGCCAGAAATATTTGGACAGTGACACAATTTTCGCGAGTTGGGCTCTGCATGCCACCACATTGGATTTGAAATGAAACCTCTACAACAGAATTCAAGTGCAGATTAAACGTTACAATTTGAAGGGTTGAACAAAAATATCTGATAGAAAATGTAGGAATTGTACACATTTCTTTACAAACACTCCACATTTTAGGAGGTCAAAAGTAATTGGACAAATAAACATAACCCAAACAAAATATTTTTATTTTCAATATTTTGTTGCAAATCCTTTGGAGGCAATCACTGCCTTAAGTCTGGAACCCATGGACATCACCAAACGCTGGGTTTCCTCCTTCTTAATGCTTTGCCAGGCCTTTACAGCCGCAGCCTTCAGGTCTTGCTTGTTTGTGGGTCTTTCCGTCTTAAGTCTGGATTTGAGCAAGTGAAATGCATGCTCAATTGGGTTTAGATCTGGAGACTGACTTGGCCATTGCAGAATGTTCCACTTTTTGGCACTCATGAACTCCTGGGTAGCTTTGTATGTATGCTTGGGGTTATTGTCCATCTGTACTATGAAGCGCTGTCCAATCAACTTTGCAGCATTTGGCTGAATCTGGGCTGAAAGTATATCCCGGTACACTTCAGAATTCATCCGGCTACTCTTGTCTGCTCTTATGTCATCAATAAACACAAGTGACCCAGTGCCATTGAAAGCCATGCATGCCCATGCCATCACGTTGCCTCCACCATGTTTTACAGAGGATGTGATGTGCCTTGGATCATGTGCCGTTCCCTTTCTTCTCCAAACTTTTTTCTTCCCATCATTCTGGTACAGGTTGATCTTTGTCTCATCTGTCCATAGAATACTTTTCCAGAACTGAGCTGGCTTCTTGAGGTGTTTTTCTGCAAATTTAACTCTGGCCTGTCTATTTTTGGTATTGATGAATGGTTTGCATCTAGATGTGAACCCTTTGTATTTACTGTCATGGAGTCTTCTCTTTACTGTTGACTTAGAGACAGATACACCTACTTCACTGAGAGTGTTCTGGACTTCAGTTGATGTTGTGAATGGGTTCTTCTTCACCAAATTAAGTATGCGGCGATCATCCACCACTGTTGTCATCCGTGGACGCCCAGGCCTTTTTGAGTTCCCAAGCTCACCAGTCAATTCCTTTTTTCTCAGAATGTACCCAACTGTTGATTTTGCTACTCCAAGCATGTCTGCTATCTCTTTTTTTTTTTTTTCAGCCTCAGGATGTTCTGCTTCACCTCAATTGAGAGTTCCTTTGACCGCATGTTGTCTGCTCACAGCAACAGCTTCCAAATGCAAAACCACACACCTGGAATCCACCCCTAACCTTTTAACTACTTCATTGATTACAGGTTAACGAGGGAGACGCCTTCAGAGTTAATTGCAGCCCTTAGAGTCCATTGTCCAATTACTTTTGGTCCCTTGAAAAAGAGGACGCTATGCATTACAGAGCTATGATTCCTAAACCCTTTCTCCGATTTGGATGTGGAAACTATCATATTGCAGCTGGGAGTGTGCACTTTCAGCCCATATTATATATATAATTGTATTTCTGAACATGTTTTTGTAAACAGCTAAAATAACAAAACTTGTGTCACTGTCCAAATATTTCTGGCCCTAACTGTAGGTCTCATGACGCTGTAAGGCACTAACCGCCGATACCACTATCCATTCTTACATGGAGGACTCCCCTCCCTCTCCCCTATCTCCTCTCCTTCATCTGATTTTCCCCACCCTACTTTTTCTACCTGTCTCTCTACATCAATGTTATAATTTAAGATCAATAGGTGTGTACACATTTGGTTAGACTCCTTCCTTATAAAAAAAAGTAGGGAAATGAAGACAAACTTGTGGAATGAAAGATTGTAACTTCTACTATGATTAATCTTAACATGTACTATGTGACGACCTAACGAAAGAACTTTTGATAACATTCTATTGAAAAACACACACACCCTCTTATGTAGTTTTACATTATTGTTTACTTGTGTTATATAACCCAATAAAAAAATGTTTAAAAGAATGAAATCTGACGTTATCAGATTGCAGAAATCCAATGGCACAAAAGAAAAGAGCAGAAACATTATACACTAAAATGAAGCATGGCAACCATGCTTTGGCTGGGGCAGAGACACAGGTTCTATAGTTTGACAGGCAGAGTAGACATTAGTACATATGGAAGACCCAACTAGTTTGTCTCATGTTCTCTGCATCTACACCAAATCTGAAGACTGAAAATATCTTCAGCAGATAACAGTAGGAGCAAAGCCAATGTGATTTACCACTCGCTTTGGATCATTTCTGTGCCAAAACAGACCTGCACTGCGGATTTATAAATCTGTGTGTCACTTCTTTCTGCAGGTTTTCACTGTGGATTTCATCCATTGCAACACAATCACATTTCTTTTTTGTTGTGTACACTCATTTATTTCTTTTCTTATTTAATGCTGTTTTTGCCACTTTTAAAATGTGGGTGAACAAAAGAGTGTGGTTAACCAGAATTAAGACAACTTTTGACACACAAAAAAGTTTCCCTTCTGACTCCAGGAAGGGGTGGAGTAAACAGTAGTTAAAAAAAAGCTTTAGAATAAAGTGTTATAGCTAATAATTCGCTAAATTTATCAAACTGACAAGATAAATTCCTCCGATTGCCTTTTGTCACAATCATATGTGAGGAAATTCTTTAATTTTATCATGATTATAACGTTTGTATTCAACTGCTGTGAACAATTATCTGTTTTTCTTTGTAATTGTATAAGGCCAGCATAACAGCAGCGTTAGAGTACCTTTTTATTTAATAAGAGCGGGCAGCCTCAGACTAGTAACTTTACGAAATATAAGTTATTGTCAAAAGTGCTCATATCTAACCCTAATGCCCCGCAAAAGGACCTGATTTTCTATCAAAAGTCAAGCCTACACTTCTTTTCCGTTGTGGGATCCTGGTGTGCGGAGTGGGATCCCATAACCCTTCATGGTCCTTCCTTGCAGTGAAAGAGTGAGGTCTTGCTCCTTGCACTAATCCAATCCTGCAGCCTACTTTTATAACATGTTAATGAATGGTACCTGCGCTAATGATGGTGCTGTTCTGTAACTTCTTAGTAAAGTTTGTAGTAGCACCGAATTAGTGCAAAATGCAAGATTCCACGATCTCTCTTTCACTGCAAGAGCGACCCAGAGTGTTTGGGATCCCACATTCTGGAAATTCGGACTCAACTTTTGTTAGAATGTCAGGGCCCTTTTGGGGGCATTAGGGTTACTTATGAACACTTTTGGCAAAACTTATGTTTAGAAAAATCACAAGTCCAAGACTGCCTTTCTTTTATTAAAGTCACAGATTGGTGATAGATACTACTTAAAACCAAAAAGACTTTGGCCAGATGTTATATAAGAGCCTAAAGTGAAAGATAAATGGTCAACAATAGAAGCAAAATACGGTACAATGCATTTTGGTTTGGGCCACAATTATTTATTTATTTTTTTAACTCTCACTGTTCTGGTTTTGTCATTCTTCCCATTGGCTTCTCTATGTAACTTGAAAAACACCTGTATAAAATAACACCTAAATAGAGAACATAAAAATAAAGTTTAATAACCATAACATAGCACTGGTATTAGATTTAGGGAGAAAATAATAATTTTACGTGAGGCACAAATTTGCATATTCACAATTTTTAAATCCTACCCAATGTATCCTTATATCATGTATACATTTATACATTAAGTCCTTCCCACATTATAGTTCAAGTAAATTTGCTTAGAGGTCTAGGGACGTCAAGAGATTTTTTCTATTTGTGATGAATAATTTAGTGTATGTCATTAAATAGCAAAGTTACTTTTTTATAATTGTGGTATTGTATGCCTTTCTAATTGGGTCTTATTGAGCTAATTAAAAATAATTCAAAATAATAATGATAAAAATTTATTGCAGCTGAAAATGATGATAAATAACATTGACTTATTGCAGGTACAGCCTCACTGTCTGGTCAGGGAAGGATGACATTTACCCGGTAGAGGATCTTCTGTACATTCGAGAGCATTCAAGGAAAGATCGGGTATTTTATGATTTGTTTGAACCTCAGAACAGTGAACTAAAGAAAACTGTAAGACAGAAGCAGCAAGCAGAAAAGTGACTTCAAGACACAGACAATGGAAAGTTGACCTCTTTTATTAAACCTCAATTAGATGATGACTGGGAAAGTTTCCCAACTGGCTTTCAGGTGTTAAAGCTGGGAAAACCGCTGGCTCAGAATGCAGCGCTGCGTGGAACATGGCGCTATACATATTCTCCATTACAATCAGTATCTGTACATCTGTTTCTTACAGGAGCTCGGGGGGGAGCCTCCATGCTACTCTCTCTTGGGCCTTTGAATGGCATTCTTCACAAACCTTCATTTTGAGATAATTTTACATTCCTTTCTTTGCACTCTGCATTTCGGGATACATCATGTAGATTGATCACATTTTTCATTCCACCTCCCTAATAAAAGTTACAGCTACACGTAACAAATTTTGGGTTCTTTATTTCATAAATGTAGTAAAGCTTAACAAAAACTAATTATGTAAATTTGGTATTGCTGTAATTGTACTGACCTACAGAATAACTTCAAAAACAAAATCCAAACAATTGTGGCTGAAATTGTTTTTTTCCCATTCCACTGAAAGTTTTTCAAAATATATGATGTAAAAAAAAAGTCCTCAGGAAAGCATTTTGACTGAATATTTATAGTGGGATTAACAAATAAAATAAGACTGATTTTGGCGACAGTGGGTTTAAAGGGAACCTGTCATCAGATTCTTGCTGCCTGTGTATGTTTTACTTTGAAATTCTACAGCTGACTTGTCCTATGCGGCCTACATCCGCCTTCTTCCTGCCTTGCTACCTATGACTGATAAGAATAAACAGCTCCTCTCAATCCCTCAAACTCTGTCATTGGAAAAAAAAACTTTTCTGAAAAATTCCGAATCAGATTATTTACTATCATTGGGAATATACATTGTAAGCTTTGTTTAACATATACCATCTGTTACAGAACCCCCAGCACCAAGAATATGTTATGCTATATATATATTATGTATAATAGGTTCCATGTGAAATGCATCAGTCCACAGGCTGCATCCCTGGGCAGAGAGGACAAGATATCCCCCTTCTGTCCTCCCCCACCTTTGTAATTCTCCCAGTAAATACCAGCAGGCTCCGGCCTCCTGCGGCTATTGTAGTGTATATCTGGCCTGTTTTTTCTATTGGCCGGCCCTGTGTATCTGTGTTATATATTCTGTGTGCTGTAAATAAAGTGTGTTCGTTTAGACCGGAAATACCTGGAGTAGCAGTCAGCTTTTATATGCTCCCATGTAATCAAGAAATCCTAGCCAGCGTCCTTCATTCAGAATCCAGCAAAAGCAGAATGAACCTCCTGAAACACGGGGGGTGCTGAAAGAGGTACTACAGCACAGTAGACCCCGTTACACCATCTTATCAAGTCAGATCTGATGGCTAGTATATTTAAGTCGTATACCTGTAGAAGAAGACTCATTACTTATCCAGTGGTGTTTACACTGCTCAAAAAAATAAAGGGAACACTAAAACCCCACATCCTAGATATCACTGAATTAAATATTCCAGTTGTAAATCTTTATTTATTACATAGTGGAATGTGTTGAGAACAATAAAACCTAAAACTTATCAATGTAAATCACAACTAATATCCCACAGAGGTCGGCAGGTGGAATGATGCTCAAAATCAAAGTGGAAAATGAAGTTACCGGCTGACCCAACTTCAGTGGAAATGGCTCAAGACAAGGAAATGATGCTCAGTAGTGTGTGTGGCCTCCACGTGCCTGTATGAGCTCCCTACAATGCCTGGCCATGCTCCTGATGAGGCGGCAGATGG
The DNA here is from genome assembly GCF_032444005.1 of Ranitomeya imitator. Classification (NCBI taxonomy): domain Eukaryota; kingdom Metazoa; phylum Chordata; class Amphibia; order Anura; family Dendrobatidae; genus Ranitomeya; species Ranitomeya imitator. The sequence goes on from NC_091282.1 coordinate 130,392,975, forward strand.
TCTCCTGAGGGATCTCCTCCCAGACCTGGACTAAAGCATCCGCCAACTCCTGGACTGTCTGTGGTGCAACGTGATGGTGGATGGTGCAAGAGATGTCCCAGATGTGTTCAATCGGATTCAGGTCTGGGGAACGGACGGGCCAGTCCATAGCTTTAATGGCTTCATCTTGCAGGAACTGCTGACACACTCCAGCCACATGAGGTCTGGCATTGTCCTGCACTAGGAGGAACCCAGGGCCAACCGCACCAGTATATGGTCTCACAAGGGGTCTGAGGACCTCATCTCGGTACCTAATGCAGTCAGTCTACCTCTGGCGAGCTGTGCGGCCCTCCAAAGAAATGCCACCCCACACCATTACTGACCTACTGTCAAACCGGTCATGCTGAAGGATGTTGCAGGCAGCAGATCGCTCTCCACGGCGTCTCCAGACTCTGTCACGTCTGTCACGTGATCAGTGTGAACCTGCTTTCATCTATGAAGAGCACAGGGCTTCAGTGGCGAATTTTCCAATCCTGGTGTTCTGTGACAAATGCCAAGCGTCCTGCATGGTGTTGGGCTGTGAGCACAACCCCTATCTGTGGCCGTCGGGCACTCAGACCATGCAGTTGGTTTTTAACCATTTGTGCATACACATACACATTTGTAGCCTGTTGGAGGTCATTTTGCAGGGCTCTTGCAGTGCTCCTCCAGTTCCTCCTTGCACAAAGGCTGAGGTAGCAGTCCTGCTGCTGGGTTGTTGCCCTCTTATGGCCCCCTCCACATCTCCTGGTGTACTGGCTTGTCTCCTGGTAGTGCCTCCAGCCTCTGGACACTACGCTGACAGACACAGCAAACCTTCTTGCCACAGCTCGCATTGATGTGCCATCCTGGATGAGCTGTGCTACCTGAGCCATTTGTGTGGGTTGTAGAGTCCGTCTCATGCTACCACGAGTGTGAAAGCACAACCAACATTCAAAAGTGAACAAAACATCAGCCAGAAAGCATTGGTATTGAGATGTGGTCTGTGGTCCCCACCTGCAGAACTGCTCCTTTATTGTGTGTCTTGATAATTGCCAATAATTTCCATCTGTTGTCTATTCCATTTGCACAACAGCATGTGAAATTGATTATCAAACAGTGTTGCTTCCTAAGTGGACAGTTTAATTTACTTGGGAGTTATATTCTGTTGTTTAAGTGTGCCCTTTATTTTTTTGAGCAGTGTATAAGTTCTAAGACAAAATAAATTAGACACAGCCAATCTGATGCATTTGTCTCTGGACATGATAGACATATTTTCTGACATCGTATTTCTATAAAAAGACCAGTAGCGCTTCTACCCTTAGGAAACTCGGCAGCAAGTAATGATACAATTCCACCTTATTGTATCGTAATATATAGAGAAATAAAAATCAAGTAATACCTGCGCTGAGTAACAAAAAATCCTCCGTACCCTACAATCTATGTTATCCAAAAGAGAATTATTACAGGTTACCTAACCAAAAAGCAGAAGCATAGCCACAATGTAGATAAATATCCTATAAAATACCAGGAGCGTCTTAGTTGTCAAATAGGTAAATGTAACAGATTATTACCTTGGAGTAATGAGTAGAATTAACAAGTAGAATCAGCCGGCTCCTTATGATGGTCTTACTAAACTGTATCAATTGCATCCGTGATGTTGAAAGGAATTAGCAGGCTTCTTATGATGATCCTACTGGGCTGTATCCACTGCGTCCGTAGTTGCGGTGTAAATCTTCAGGTGGAGCCGCTCTGGGCTGTATCCACTGCGTCCGTAGTTCCGGTGTATATCTTCCAGTGGAGCCGCTCTGTGCGCTGCCCCGGCCGGTGACAGGACGCTCAAAGCACGCTCCCCACTTGGGACCAGTGAGCGCTGGAATAGCCGCTGGGTTCTGTGCCGAGGCAGGACCTTCCGTGACGTCACGATCACGTGAGTAACCACGTGACTAGGCTAAGGAGAGCAGCGAGGACCAAATCCTACACGTTTCGGAACTAACGTGTTCCTTCTTCAGGGATGGTCCGTGATAGCAGCTCTACATCTTATATACCCTCCAGCGCTCATTAGGTACCCTTAATTAGTGAATGCAAATAACTCTACTTCGCTGTTGAGGCCCCTTGGGGCCAATGTATCCAACTCAAAAATCATTTTCGTTTCCTCTCTCGACATTTGTCTGATATAGTCACCCTTTCTCCAACTTTTAAGTACGGTTTTCAAACCTGTGATACATGTACCACTGAGTGAGCTTCCATGATAGGTTGAAAAATGTTTAGATAAAGGGTGACCTTGGAATTTTTTCTTTATGTTCCTAAGATGTTCATTTATCCTCACATGTAGGGGACGCTTCGTCCTCCCGACGTAGATCTTATCACACGGGCACCTTATGGCCTAAAGGACTAAAATATGCTCCAAACACCAAATTTGATAAGTTCCAAGCTTTTATTGGTATTAAACAATTTATGAGACAACTTGCTATAAAAAAATATTTTATGAAAAACAAGGTCTCTACTGCCAGTGTCACCTCATCTTCCTCCCCCCCCAAGTCTGATCCATTCATTCATACCTCACTAAGAGCTAAATCTAACTTTAATCCGTCTCAAGAGTATTCGGAATCATTTGAAGCCTTCCAAAAAAATGTTATTAGGGACATCAAGAAAGTCTCTGAAAAAAGATGTTCCAAATTTAAAAATAATTTGACAAATGAGGAACGGAAGGCCATAAAACGGATTCAAGACAATAAGGAAATAATAATCCGCCCAGCGGATAAAGGGGGAGGCATTGTTATCTTGGATTTGGAAGACTATACGAAAGAGGCCTCACGCATACTTGGGGACAAACAAACATACAGCATCCTACCAGAGGACCCATCAAAGGGATACATCCAAGAGATGAAGACACTGATTAAAAGGGGTTTTCAACAAGGGATCCTTAATAAACACGAATTTGAATTTATTAATACGGAACATCCAAGAACTCCTTTCTTTTATTATCTCCCCAAAATACATAAAAGTTTAACTAATCCTCCTGGGAGACCAATTATATCAGGGGTTGGGTGCCTAACAGCTAATATGTCCAAGTATGTTGATAGCCATTTACAGAAATTGGTTCCGAAACTCCCCTCGTACCTAAGGGACAGTACACATATATTGCAAATTCTAGAGGGTGTGGAATGGAAGGACCACTATATCCTGGGAACCCTGGATATCACATCCTTATGTACAGTCATACAGCATGATAAAGGGTGTGAGGCTACTAAATTCTTTCTAGACACAGGGGGATGTTCCTGGTGAGCAAGTGGAGTTCATTTTAGATTGTATGAAGTTTATTTTAACACATAATTATTTTAAACACAATGTGCACTACTACTCCCAGCAGTGGGGCACTGCTATGGGTACCAGGTTCGCACCAAGTTATGCAAATTTATACGTGGGAGAATGGGAGCATCATACTATTTATGAGAATGGCTCCCTTGGTGCGAACCTGGTACTCTGGCAGCGTTTTATTGATGACATTGTTTTTATCTGGTCTGGTGGCCCTAACTCATTGTTGGATTTTATTACTAATTTAAATAAAAATTCGTATTTTTTAAATTTTACTGCGGTCACCAGCACCGTATCCATAGATTTTTTGGATCTCACTTTTTATAGAGGACAAACACATTTGCACTAAAACTTTTCACAAGCCTACTGATGTGAATAACTATATCTCTTTGGGCAGCTGCCATCTCCCTAGTTGGTTAATGAACATTCCCAAGAGTCAGTTTATACGTGCGCATAGAAATTGCTCTAGGGCACAGGATTTTAACAAAGAAGTGGACATCCTGACACAGAAATTTGTGCAGAAGGGATAGAATCAAAACTCTCTGTCCAATACCAAGAATATAATTGGGGGGATTCCTAGAAGCCAATTCTTGAATAATAATAATAAAAAAGAAAAAGAAAAACAATTCCCAATGGAGATTACTCCTATCATTACGCAATTTAATGCGAACACGTATATTTTGAAATGCATAGTTAATAGACATTGGGACATATTAAAAGAAGACAAAATAATTGGGGAGAAGATTCCGGATCGTCCCAATTTTATTTACAGAAGGGCAAACAACCTGGGTAATAAAATAGCCCCTACTGTACCACACTCCTATGCTGCCAAGTTATATCCATCTGTCTGTAAACCATCAGGTTTTTATCCTTGCTTAAAATGTAAATCTTGCAAACTACTAAACACCAAAAAACAATTTATATTGTCAAATGCTAATACCAACTGGCATATTAAGGATCATATTTCCTGCAAGACTGAAGGGGTGATTTACGCCATAAGGTGCCCGTGTGATAAGATCTACGTCGGGAGGACGAAGCGTCCCCTACATGTGAGGATAAATGAACATCTTAGGAACATAAAGAAAAAATTCCAAGGTCACCCTTTATCTAAACATTTTTCAACCTATCATGGAAGCTCACTCAGTGGTACATGTATCACAGGTTTGAAAACCGTACTTAAAAGTTGGAGAAAGGGTGACTATATCAGACAAATGTCAAGAGAGGAAACGAAAATGATTTTTGAGTTGGATACATTGGCCCCAAGGGGCCTCAACAGCGAAGTAGAGTTATTTGCATTCACTAATTAAGGGTACCTAATGAGCGCTGGAGGGTATATAAGATGTAGAGCTGCTATCACGGACCATCCCTGAAGAAGGAACACGTTAGTTCCGAAACGTGTAGGATTTGGTCCTCGCTGCTCTCCTTAGCCTAGTCACGTGGTTACTCACGTGATCGTGACGTCACGGAAGGTCCTGCCTCGGCACAGAACCCAGCGGCTATTCCAGCGCTCACTGGTCCCAAGTGGGGAGAGTGCTTTGAGCGTCCTGCCACCGGCCGGGGCAGCGCACAGAGCAGCTCCACTGGAAGATATACACCGGAACTACGGACGCAGTGGATACAGCCCAGAGCGGCTCCACCTGAAGATTTACACCGCAACTACGGACGCAGTGGATACAGCCCAGTAGGATCATCATAAGAAGCCTGCTAATTCCTTTCAACATCACGGACGCAATGGATATATTTTCTGACATGTAGGCAATAGGATTAAAAGAAATCCATGCTTTTCAAAGACTAAAGTACTTTCTGTGGAAAATTTAAAATTGAGAAATTCTATGAGGAGCATAAAATGAGATTTCTCAATTAATTTTAGAATTCTCTTAAATTTCCAATAGGACTGACATAACTGGCTCAATTAGAAAATACATTAAAAGGAACTTTATTCAGCTTTTTCTTCAGAAGAGATTTACCGTATATACTCTAGTATAAGCCGAGATTTTCAGCCCACTTTTTTGGGCTGAAAGTCCCCCTCTCGGCTTATACTCGAGTCATACCCAGGGTCGGCAGGTGAGGGGGAGCGGGGGCTGTCTAATTATACTCACCTACTCCTGGCGTGGTCCCTGCAGGTCCCTGGCTTCCCGGAGCCGGCAGCTTCCTCCTGTACTGAGCGGTCACATGGTACCACTCATTACAGTAATAAATATGCGGCTCCACCTCCCATAGAGCAGGAGCAGGTAAGTATAACGGGGAGGGGGAGCGCTGCGCTGCGCGATACTCACTTGGTCCTCGTTTCGGCGCCCCTCCATCTTCAGTAGTGGCGCTCAGGTCAGAGGGCACGGTGACGTAGTTAGTGCGCACCCTCAGCCTGAACGTCAGTGCTGAAGATGGAGCAGCGCCAGAACGATCAGCACGTGAATATTGAAAGCGCCGGGGGCCTGAGCGACGGAGAGGTATGTGATTTTTTTTTATCACAGCAAATGGGGCAAGTGTCTGTATGGAGCATCTATGGGGCTATAACGTTTGTGCAGCACTATAAGGGGCCATGACGTTAGTGCAGCACTATATGGGGCCATAACATTTGTGCAGTACTATATGGGGCCATAACATTTGTGCAGCATTATATGGGGCCATAATGTTTGTGCAGCACTATAAGGGGCCATAACGTTTGTGCAGCACTATAAGGGGCCATAACGTTTGTGCAGCACTATAAGGGGCCATAACGTTTGTGCAGCACTATAAGGGGCCATAACGTTTGTGCAGCACTATAAGGGGCCATAACGTTTGTGCAGCACTATATGGGGCCATAATGTTTGTGCAGCACTATATGGGGCCATAATGTTTGTGCAGCACTATATGGGGCCATAATGTTTGTGCAGCACTATATGGGGCCATAATGTTTGTGCAGCACTATAAGGGGCCATAACGTTTGTGCAGCACTATAAGGGGCCATAACGTTTGTGCAGCACTATATGGGGCCATAACGTTTGTGCAGCACTATATGGGGCCATAATGTTTGTGCAGCACTATATGTGGCCATAATGTTTGTGCAGCACTATATGGGGCCATAATTTTTGTGCAGCACTATATGGGGACATAATGTTTGTGCAGCACTATAAGGGGCCATAACGCTTGTGCAGCACTATATGGGGCAAGTGTCTGTATGGGGCCATAATCAATGTTTGCACTATATGGGGCAAATATCTTTATGGAGCATCTTATGGGGCCATAATCAGCATTTGCGCAGCATTATATTGGGCAAATATGTCTATGGAGCATCTATGGGGCCATTATTAACCTTTATGCAGGATTATATGGGGCATATTTTAATATGGAGCATCTTATGGGGCCATAATGATCTTTATGGAGCATTATATGGGGCTCCTGATTCAATACGGATATTCAAAAACACTTAACCTACTGATGTCTCAATTAATTTTACTTTTATTGGTATCTATTTTCACTTTTGACATTTACCGGTAGCTGCTACATTTCCCACCCTAGGCTTATACTCGAGTCATTAAGTTTTCCCAGTTTTTTGTGGCAAAATTGGGAGGGTCGACTTATACTCGGGTCAGCTTATACTCGAGTATATACGGTATGTAATTTGACAGTCAGACTCTCATAATTATCTCAGTTGATGGAGGGAGATCTTGCATCTTGATGTACAGTATTCACAGTTTAAACACATGCACAAATAGAAAATAATAAAGTCCTTATTGCTCAAGTTATACTTTCATTGTAGGTCATTAAGGCTGTGTGCACACATTCCGGATTTTTCGTGTTTTTCCGGTGGTTTTCCGCTGCAAAAACGCTTAAAAAACACATACATTAAGCATCCCATCATTTTTAATGCATTCCGCAATTTTTGTGCACATGTTGCGTTTTTTTCTGTGATAAAAGCGCATTGCGGAAAAAACGGAGCATGTTCATTAATTTTGCAGATTTTTAGCGGATTTCCCACTATTGAATGCATTGGGAAGCACCGGAACAAAATGTGAAAAATCCGCACAAAAAACGCGAGTAAAATGCGAGAAAAGCTCGAATATCCTGCAGAAAAAGTCCCTGCAAAGATTCCTGACGTGTGCACATACCCTAAAGCCAAGCGCAATCCCCTTCTTCAACTTTCTTTTCTAGTGGAAACAGTCTCTTCCCTTTCCAAAAAGATGGATCTATCACTGAAATCTTATGTCAGACAGGAATGCCACCAGAAATATTACGGTCCTTCTTGACACCTCTCCAAATGTTATGAACGATATGATATGAGGATAGCACACATAGGGTAGTGTTATGAACAGGTAATTCAGAACCACAATGGACCTTGAAGTTCAGAGCACACAAAGTGACCTGACAATTACCAAAAACATAGGACGAGCTCTGAGACGTGGGAACTCTGCTGACCGCAATCCCTAATCCTATCCAACCACACTAGAGGTAGCCATGGAGCGCTCCTGACCAGTCCTATGCGCCTCGAGCACAGCCTGAGAAACTAGCTAGCCCTAAGAAAGAAAAATAAGCCTAGCTTGCCTCAGAGAAATACCCCAAAGGAAAAGGCAGCCCCCCACATATAATGACTGTCAGTTGAGATGAAAATACAAACGCAGAGATGAAATAGATTTAGCAAAGTGAGGCCCAACTTACTGAACAGACCGAAGATAGGAAAGATTGCTTTGCGGTCAACACAAAACCCTACAAACAACCACGCAGAGGGGGCAAAAAGACCCTCCGCACCGACTAACGGTACGGAGGTGCTCCCTCTGCGTCCCAGAGCTTCCAGCAAGCAAGAAAAACCAATATAGCAAGCTGGACAGAAAAAATAGCAAACAAAAAATAACACAAGCAAAACTTAGCTTATGCAGGAAGACAGGCCACAGGAACGATCCAGGAGAAAGCAAGACCAATACTAGAACATTGACTGGAGGCCAGGATCAAAGCACTAGGTGGAGTTAAATAGAGCAGCACCTAACGACTTAACCTCATCACCTGAGGAAGGAAACTCAGAAGCCGCAGTACCACTCTCATCCACCAAAGGAAGCTCATTGACAGAACCAGCCGAAGTACCACTCACGACCACAGGAGGGAGCTTAGCCACAGAATTCACAACAGTACCTCCCCCTTGAGGAGGGGTCACCGAACCCTCACCAGAGTCCCCAGGCCGACCAGGATGAGCCACATGAAAGGCACGAACCAGATCGGCAGCATGGACATCAGAGGCAAAGACCCAGGAATTATCTTCCTGAGCATAACCCTTCCACTTAACCAGATACTGGAGTTTCCGTCTCGAAACACGAGAATCCAAAATCTTCTCCACTATATACTCCAACTCCCCTTCAACCAAAACCAGAGCAGGAGGATCAATAGATGGAACCACAGGTGCCACGTATCTCCGCAACAATGACCTATGGAACACGTTATGGATGGAAAAAGAAGCTGGAAGAGTCAAACGAAAAGACAGGATTAAGAACCTCAGAAATCCTATATGGACCAATGAAACGAGGCTTAAACTTAGGAGAGGAAACCTTCATAGGAATATAACGAGATGACAACCAAACCAAATCCCCAACACGAAGTCGGGGACCCACACAGCACCTGCGGTTAGCGAAACGTTGAGCCTTCTCCTGGGACAAAGTCAAATTGTCCACTACATGAGTCCAAATCTGCTGCAACCTATCCACCACAGTATCCACACCAGGACAGTCCGAAGACTCAACCTGCCCTGAAGAGAAACGAGGGTGGAACCCAGAATTGCAGAAAAACGGCGAAACCAAAGTAGCCGAGCTGGCCTGATTATTAAGGGCGAACTCAGCCAACGGCAAAAAGGACACCCAATCATCCTGATCAGCAGAAACAAAACATCTCAGATATGTTTCCAAGGTCTGATTGGTTCGTTCAGTCTGGCCATTTGTCTGAGGATGGAAAGCCGAGGAAAAAGACAAATCAATGCCCATCCTAGCACAAAAGGCTCGCCAAAACCTCGAAACAAACTGGGAACTTCTGTCAGAAACGATGTTCTCTGGAATGCCATGTAAACGAACCACATGCTGGAAAAACAATGGCACCAAATCAGAGGAGGAAGGCAATTTAGACAAGGGCACCAAATGGACGATCTTAGAGAAGAGATCACAAACCACCCAAATGACCGACATTCTTTGAGAGACGGGGAGATCCGAAATAAAATCCATAGAGATATGTGTCCAAGGCCTCTTCGGGACCGGCAAGGGCAAAAGCAACCCACTGGCACAAGAACAGCAGGGCTTAGCCCGAGCACAAATCCCACAGGACTGCACGAAAGAACGCACATCCCGCGACAGAGACGGCCACCAAAAGGATCTAGCCACCAAATCTCTGGTACCAAAAATTCCAGGATGACCAGCCAACACCGAACAATGAACCTCAGAGATAACTTTATTCGTCCACCTATCAGGGACAAACAGTTTCTCCGCTGACGGTCAGGTCTATTAGCCTGAAATTTTTGCAGCACCCGCCGCAAATTATTATTATTATTATTATTATTTATTTATATAGCACCATTGATTCCATGGTGCTGTACATGAGAAGGGGTTACATACAAGTTACAAATATCACATACAGTAAACAAACTAACAATGACGGTGTCACGATTCCCCTGACCGCTGTCACCAATTGGTCAGGATTCCCACCTTGACCGTCACCCCTACGTCACGGATTGAGGTGACTTTAGGCCAACAGACGGCTACCACATGTGCAGGGGGGCTTATCTTAGTTATCGCTCCACTCCACGATGTGATGAAAAACCACACACAAGGCTATTGACCTCCTAGTTTACAGCAGGGGCTTATTCTAGGTATCCCACTGCTTTTCTATATACCACGAACTGCAGGGATTTATGTATATCCCGCTTACAGTTCCACTTAACACTTGCAGCTCTCTGGCGCCCCCCTTACTCTCAGGTCAGATTAGGTACTGCACCCTGGGTAATTAGTCGCCAGAAAGGCTGCCTGCTATGTACTGGCTATTGGGCACGCTGCAACGACGCGATAACTACTCCCACTTAGGCAGGATCAATAATTATTAACGACGCAGCCGCTACAACATAACCCAAAAGTCTGCACACTTCTCGCTGCCACCAGCTTCGATTAAACGGGTCCGAAGCTAACCCAACACAGTAGCGTAATTCTCTTCAAGAGACAGGGTACGTTTAGAGCATGGATGAACGAACTAATATGAAATATTATATCCCATAAAAATAATTAGGCAGTGCTTTATCAAAAATAGTTTATAAAGATGTTACAAATGAGACAATTGCAAATATGTACAAGGGTAATTATAACATAAAGGGAATAAATGAGAAAAAAAACAACACTTACATGTTCAAAGCATGACAGGCAAGCAGGCTAGTGGAGTTTTCCATATGTCCCAGCTCATTAGGATGGGCTGCTGGCTTCAGGAGAAGACAAGAAGTCCAGTAGAAGAAATCAAGCAGAGAGAGTGAGCTGGGGAGCCTGCCACAACTTAACACCTTAAGGCTTTGACATCACAGAAGGGCTGGCTTATCCAGACCCTCCTCTCTCTACATTCTGAGTACTTCAATCTTAAATTTATCTACTTGCTATAACTTCGCTACAACACATGACAGAGTCAGACCAAACCTATCATTCATCTCGGATTAACGTGAGCATTCTAATGAGATCAAATATGTCCTATCTGGGATACATATTTACAGAGAAAACCCTACTTCTTTACCAGACGGAGTTAGAAGCCCGAATTTCAAGGGATGGGTAGATACACCGAGTGAGGATAAGAATATATATTTTCGTATTTCTAGCTTAAAATGTTTGCCTAATATCTAACAAAAACTAAACAAAGAATCTTTCATGGATCCTTGAAGTTTCTACTTCACTGATAGCTGAACAAGAGCTTACACAGGAAATGCCGGTCGTAAATTCCGTTCGGCCTTAAAACTCCCCACACTCTCTGAGAAGGAAAGCCAGGAATTGGCAGCTACAAACTGTTACTCCAAGAAGGGGGGCTTAGCCCACGCAGGCTAGCAAGAGAACTACTTATGATATTTCATACCATATCGTGACACCTCCCCCTTTTGGTGTGCGCTAGGGAGGTAGAACCCGACGGTATGCCTCCATGGGCACCTCAGTAGGTTCACCCTGGCGGGAGAGTCCATCTGCATTCCCATGCTCCCTGCCCGTTTTGTGTTCAATGGTGAAGTCAAACTGCTGAAGGGCAAGGCTCCAGCGTAGCAACCTGCCGTTGGTTCCACACATGGCGTTTAGCCAGCGCAGAGGGTTGTGGTCGGTCACCACAGTGAAAGTGTGACCGTACAAGTAGGGCTGCAAGCGCTGCAGGGCCCAGACTATGGCCAGGCACTCCTTCTCGATTGTGGAGTAGGCCACTTCCCTCGGCAAAAGTTTCCGGCTCAGGTATAACACGGGGTGTTCTTGGTCCTCCGAGTCAACCTGGCTGAGCACAGCACCAAGGCCAAACTCGCTGGCGTCGGTCTGCACCAAGAACGGTCGACTGCTGTCAACTGCTTTCAACACAGGGGCGTTGCACAGTGCGGTTTTCAACGCCTGGAAGGCCCCCTCACAGCCATCTGTCCAGTTGACGATGTGGGGTAGCTTCTTCCTGGTGAGGTCCGTCAAAGGTTTTGCCAGGCTACTATAGTGCTGTACGAAGCGCCTATAGTACCCTGCAGTGCCCAAGAAGGACATCACCTGTTTCTTGGTCACGGGAGTGGGCCAGTTCACGATCACTCCCACTTTGTCAGGCTCTGGCTTCAGGGTGTTCCCGCCTACCCGGTGCCCCAGGTAGTGAACCTCCCTCATGCCCATCTGGCACTTTCCCGGCTTGATAGTCAGTCCTGCTTGGTGAATTCGCCTGAGCACCTCCTCGAGATGCTGCAGGTGTTCCTTCCAGGAGGGACTGAAGATGGCAATGTCATCCAAGTGCGCCACGGCGTACGTCTCCAGTCCCTGAAGCAGGAGGTTGACCATCCGCTGAAAAGTGGCAGGGGCATTCTTCATGCCGAAGGGCATGACCGTGGACTCGTACAGTCCGAAGGGCGTGATAAAGGCGGACTTCTCCTGCGCCTCGGGGCTCAGGGGAATCTGCCAGTATCCTCTACTCAAATCCATTATTGTCAGGTATTTTGCGCCAGCTAACTTCTCAAGCAGCTCCTCGATGCGCGGCATGGGGTGCGCGTCAGATGCTGTGATGGCGTTGAGCCCCCTGTAGTCCACGCAGAACCGGGTGGACTACAGAAGGGCAAGAGAACGAGAACTACAGGTGAGGCCCACGCACTCTTTGTCGAATCACCCCCAGCTGTAACATCTCATCAATCTCTTGGCGCATAATCTGCTGCACCTGGTCAGAGATTCGATAGGGTGTTCGCCGTAGTGGGGCGTGATTCCCGGTGTCCACCTCGTGGACTGCTAACTCAGTCCTCCCAGGTCGGTTGGAGAACACGACCCGGAAAGGTTCCAGTGTGGTTTGCAACTGCACCCGCTGGGGTTCAGTTAACGAGGCGCTTACCTCCACATCCTCGATGGACCCATTGGCCTTGGCTTGGGCCAGCAAGTCCAGGAGGGTGTCTTCCTCACCGTCTTCGGGCAAGCTGCAGACCGGTAGGACGAAAGGTTCACGTTCGTGATGAGCCTTCATCATGTTGACGTGAAAGGCCTTTCGCCTACCCCGAGCGTGGTCGAGCGTGACCACGTAAGTGACCGGGTTGAGCTGTTGGTGGACGACGTACGGGCCCTCCCAGGCGGCCTGAAGCTTATCCGTTGGTACGGGGACCAGCACCCACACCTTTTGACCCACGTGGTAGGTCCGCTCCCGGGCGTTCTGGTCGTACCAGTGCTTCTGATCAGCCTGAGCCTGCGTCATGTTGTCATGCACCAACTGCGTCAAGGTCTGCATCTTGTCACGGAAGCGCATGACATACTCCACTATGGACACTTCAGAAGGGTTCAGCTCCTCTTCCCAGGATTCTCTTACCAACCCATGGGGTCCCCGGACTCGCCTGCCATACAGGAGCTCGAAGGGGGAGAACCCCGTCGAGGCCTGCGGAACCTCTCGGTAAGCGAACAACAGGTGTGGGAGGTACCGCTCCCAGTCATGCCCTTGAGTCTCAGCCAGCATGCGTAGCATCTGTTTGAGGGTACCATTGAAGCGTTCACACAAGCCATTGGTCTGTGGGTGATACGCACTCGATACCAGGTGCTTCACCTGCATTCTCTTACAGAGAGCCTCCATTAGGTGAGACATAAATTGGGTCCCTTGATCAGTAAGCATTTCCCTGGGAAATCCTACACGTGAAAAGATAGCCAACAGGGCATCCGCCACCTTATCTGCCCTAGTTGACGACAGAGCTACTGCCTCTGGGTACCGGGTAGCATAGTCTACCACAGTAAGGATGTATTGCTTTCCAGAGCTGCTGGGGACGGCCAGCGGGCCCACAATGTCCACCGCGATCCTCTGGAAAGGCTCCTCTATCACTGGTAAAGGGATCAGGGAGCCTTAATAGCAGGCCCCGCCTTCCCCACTCTTTGATAAGTGATACAGGAGCAGCAGTAGTTTGACACATCTGTCCCCATCTTAGGCCAATAGAAGTGTTGAGACAGCCGGGCCTTAGTTTTGCTGATCCCCAAGTGTCCAGCTAGCGGGATCTCATGGGCAATCCGCAACAACTCACCCCGGAATTGCTGCGGGACGACCAGCTGTCTTTCCCTCAACCACTCCTTTTGTGATTCTCCGGGTACTGTCTCCCGGTACAACCTTCCTTGTTCCCAGAACACCTTCTCCTTATCAGTCTCGGAGAAGCGCGTCCCGGCGAGTTGTCTCAAACTCTCTAGGCTCGCATCTGTGTGCAGAGCGGCCTGAAACTCCTGGCTAGGGGAAGCCAGAAGCGACGTCAGGGTCCCTTCCCCACGGGAACCCTCTTGGACCTGCTCTGGGTCCACCTCTGGTTCAGTCACAGTGGTGACTGAGGAGGGTCCGGAAGGCTGACAGTTATCTGCGTTCCGGGCACTCTGACTGCGGGTGACAGCAGCTACGTAGGCTGTCTCCCCGGGGGTTTCTACAGACCCATCAACCGGCGCTGCTATGGGCTCTACCTCCCCATCCACCCCCAACACTCCAGGGGCAGTGCTACTTATGGGCCAGTTACCTTCCTCGGTGGCACTAGTCACTTTCATGGCGTCACCTTCCTCACGGTTCCCATGCATCTCCCCATTTCCTGTAGCACCGACACTTGCCCCTGTTAGGGGTTCCTCAGCCGTCTCACTCCGCAGAGAGACGTGGCTGGGCACACCTGTACCTATGGACACATTAACCTTCACAGAAAATTCATTATCAGGTTCAGCTGGCACAGGTACAACATTTTCACCATCAATCCTAGGGAAAAAATGGTTATTAGATGCATCATTACAAGATAAAGCATGGTCAGGTAACACATGCGATCTCCCATCATCATCATCATCAGGGTTAACGTTACCCTTATTAGTAGATTGGGGAGGGGTATCAGTGACGTAGTGGGCAACCAACCTCCCCAAATCAGTCCCCAACAAAACATCAGTGGGCAAATTATCAGACAGCCCCACTTCCTTCACCCCGCTCCCGGCACCCCAATCAATAAAAACCCGGGCCATCGGTAAGGGACAGCTGATGCCCCCAATCCCAGTGACAGTTAGGGTTTTCCCCGGAATGATTTCTTCAGGGGCCGCCAGTTCGGGTCGGATGAGGGTTCGTTCAGCCCCGGTGTCCTTGAGGCCTGTAGCAACATGGCCTCCCACAGTGACGTGCTGTACGTTGTCACACACCCTCCCAACCATACCACCCACCAAAAGAACTGCTGCATTAGGCCCTGGGGCCTTGGCTGGGGTGTTCTTCTGCTTGGCTGGGCAGTAGGTACTGATATGACCAGTCTGATTGCAGTGGTAACACTTGCGAGGTTCGGTGGTAGGTCTGGTGCTGTTGGCTATGGGGACAGGACCTCTGGTGTGCTGGCTGGCAGGGGTACTGGCGTTGGTTGCAGGCTTACCCCCTCTCCAGCTGGTGGTGACTGGCTTCCGCGCTTCCGATCTACGGTTGGCCTCATAGGCATCGGCAATCTGCGCTGCTTTCGTCACGTCTTTGGGTTCTCTGTCCATCACGAACTGTCGCACCTCAGCTGGGCAAAGATGAAAGAACTGGTCTTTGATCATCAGGTCTCGCAGCTGTGCAAAGGTGGTCACTGACAGTCCTTGGGTCCACTGGTCAAAGTGGGTCCCCAGTCCATGCACCACATCACTGTAACTGTCGTGTGGGCCACGTTGGAGGGTCCGGAACTTTCTACGGTACACCTCGGGTGTAAGCTGGTACTTGGCTATCAGAGCCTGCTTGATGGCCTCATAGTCACCATCTTGTTCTTGAGGGAGGGCAGCAAACGCCTCCAGAGCTTTACCTCTCAGCCCTGGTGTCAGGTATCGTGCCCATTCATCTGTAGGCAGTCAGTACTGTCTGCAGGCTTTCTCAAAGGCCCGCAGAAAAGTGTCCAAGTCTCCGTCCTTCTCCATAACAGGAAAGTGATTGGGCCGGGGCTTAGGTATCTGAGCGCTGCTGGGCTCACGGCTGGACTGGGACGACCCCTGCATTTGCAGTTGGGCTAACTGCAGCTGGTACTCCCGCTCCGCTTGCCGCTCGGCTCGCTGGGCCTCTCGCTCGGCTCACTCATGGTATTGCTGAATCAGCTGCCGACGTCCCTCTAGGTCATCTGCGGCGCATTGTTGCAGAGCCAGCTGAAGGAGGAGGTCTGCGCCCCCCTGGTTGCCAGTAGGGCCCGTATTCAGTGGTTGGACCTCTGCTGCAGCACCATGTTCACTTGTGCTGGCTTCTGCGGCCTCTGGGCTCTGTGGCCTGGCTTGGTCTGCTTCAAATTGCACCAGTTCAGCGACCATTTGAGTCTTGGTCTTACCCTGGGGGTTCAGGCCATGGCACGTGCATATCCCAGCAAGAAAGTCCTTCTGCTGGTTGTACCAGGCTTCCCCTTTCGCAGCCATGGTTGCCAAATAAAAGATAGGATAGAAAAACGAAGAGAAAGGGAAGGGATAATTACCAGTACGCAATTGTCTCACAACAAAAAGCACTGAGTTCGTTCTCCAAACTTATTTGCGCAGAGTCCTCGCAAGAACTTTCTGCAAGTTTTTAGTGAGAGGAATGATTACTCAAACCAAATCACTAATGCTCTAAGATATCCCACCGCCTTGCCACCAATTGTCACGATTCCCCTGACCGCTGTCACCAATTGGTCAGGATTCCCACCGTGACCGTCACCCCTACGTCACGGATTGAGGTGACTTTAGGCCAACAGACGGCTACCACATGTGCAGGGGGGCTTATCTTAGTTATCCCTCCACTCCACGATGTGATGAAAAACCACACACAAGGCTATTGACCTCCTAGTTTACAGCAGGGGCTTATTCTAGGTATCCCACTGCTTTTCTATATACCACGAACTGCAGGGATTTATGTATATCCCGCTTACAGTTCCACTTAACACTTGCAGCTCTCTGGCGCCCCCCTTACTCTCAGGTCAGATTAGGTACTGCACCCTGGGTAATTAGTCGCCAGAAAGGCTGCCTGCTATGTACTGGCTATTGGGCACGCTGCAACGACGCGATAACTACTCCCACTTAGGCAGGATCAATAATTATTAACGCCGCAGCCGCTACAACATAACCCAAAAGTCTGCACACTTCTCGCTGCCACCAGCTTCGATTAAACGGTTCCGAAGCTAACCCAACACAGTAGCGTAATTCTCTTCAAGAGACAGGGTACGTTTAGAGCATGGATGAACGAACTAATATGAAATATTATATCCCATAAAAATAATTAGGCAGTGCTTATCAAAAATAGTTTATAAAGATGTTACAAATGAGACAATTGCAAATATGTACAAGGGTAATTATAACATAAAGGGAATAAATGAGAAAAAAAACAACACTTACATGTTCAAAGCATGACAGGCAAGCAGGCTAGTGGAGTTTTCCATATGTCCCAGCTCATTAGGACGGGCTGCTGGCTTCAGGAGAAGACAAGAAGTCCAGAAGAAGAAATCAAGCAGAGAGAGTGAGCTGGGGAGCCTGCCACAACTTAATACCTTAAGGCTTTGACATCACAGAAGGGCTGGCTTATCCAGACCCTCCTCTCTCTACATTCTGAGTACTTCAATCTTAAATTTATCTACTTGCTATAACTTCGCTACAACACATGACAGAGTCAGACCAAACCTATCATTCATCTCGGATTAACGTGAGCATTCTAATGAGATCAAATATGTCCTATCTGGGATACATATTTACAGAGAAAACCCTACTTCTTTACCAGACGGAGTTAGAAGCCCGAATTTCAAGGGATGGGTAGATACACCGAGTGAGGATAAGAATATATATTTTCGTATTTCTAGGTTAAAACGTTTGCCTAATATCTAACAAAAACTAAACAAAGAATCTTTCATGGATCCTTGAAGTTTCTACTTCACTGATAGCTGAACAAGAGCTTACACAGGAAATGCCGGTCGTAAATTCCGTTCGGCCATAAAACTCCCCACACTCTCTGAGAAGGAAAGCCAGGAATTGGCAGCTACAAACTGTTACTCCAAGAAGGGGGGCTTAGCCCACGCAGGCTAGCAAGAAAACTACTTATGATATTTCATACCATATCGTGACAGACGGACTGATACAGAGGGGCGAGGACCCTGCCCTTGCGGGCTTACATTTTACAAGATTATGGGTAAGGAGACAGTAGGTTGAGGGTTGCAGGAGCTCTGGGGTTGGTGAGGCGGTAGCTCCGGTGTTGGTGAGGCGGTAGCTCTGGTGTTGGTGAGGCGGTAGCTCCGGTGTTGGTGAGGCGGTAGCTCCGATGTTGGTGAGGCAGCAGCGGTGTCAGTGCAGGCTGTAGGCTTTCCTGAAGAGATGAGTTTTCAGGTTCCGTCTGAAGGATCCGACTGTGGTTGATAGTCGGACGTGTTGGGGCAGAGAGTTCCAGAGGATGGGGGATATTCGGGAGAAGTCTTGGAGGCGATTGGATGAGGAGCGAATAAGTGTGGAGGAGAGAAGGAGGTCTTGGGAGGACCGGAGATCACGTGAGGGAAGATATCGAGAGATTAGTTCAGAGATATATGGAGGAGACAGGTTGTGGATGGCTTTGTAGGTCAGTATTAGCAATTTGAACTGGATACGCTGAGGGAATAGGAGCCAGTGAAGAGATTTGCAGAGGGGGGAAGCGGAGGAGTAGCGAGGAGAGAGATGGATTAGTCGGGCAGCAGAGTTAAGGATGGACTGGAGAGGTGCAAGTGTGTTAGCAGGGAGGCCACAGAAAAGGATGTTGCAGTAGTCAAGGCGGGAAATGATGAGGGCGTGCACAAGCATTTTAGTAGATTGGGGGTTGAGGAAAGGACGGATCCTGGAGATATTTTTGAGTTGGAGGCGACAGGAGGTGGAAAGAGCTTGGATGTGTGGTTTGAAGGACAGGGCAGAGTAAATCAGGGGAGATGGCAGACAAAATTACCCCCTCTTTGAGAACACCCGCCGGCTCAGGCAAACCCGGAGAATCGGGCACAAAACTCCTAGACAGGGCATCCGCCTTCACATTTTTAGAGCCCGGAAGGTACGAAACCACAAAGTCAAAACGGGAGAAAAACAGCGACCAACGAGCCTGTCTAGGATTCAACCGTTTGGCAGACTCGAGATAAGTCAAGTTCTTGTGATCAGTCAAGACCACCACGCGATGCTTAGCTCCTTCAAGCCAATGACGCCACTCCTCAAATGCCCACTTCATGGCTAGCAACTCTCGATTGCCAACATCATAATTTCGCTCAGCAGGCGAAAATTTCCTGGAAAAGAAGGCGCTTGGTTTCATCTCCGAGCAATCAGAACTTCTCTGCGACAAAACAGCCCCTGCTCCAATTTCAGAAGCATCAACCTCGACCTGGAACGGAAGAGAAACATCTGGTTGGCACAACACAGGGGCAGAAGAAAAACGACGCTTCAACTCCTGAAAAGCTTCCACAGCAGCAGAAGACCAATTGACCACATCAGCACCCTTCTTGGTTAAATCAGTCAACGGTTTAGCAATACTAGAAAAATTATTGATGAAACGACGATAAAAATTAGCAAAGCCCAGAAACTTCTGCAGACTTTTCAGAGATGTTGGCTGAGTCCAATCATAAATGGCCTGAACTTTAACAGGGTCCATCTCGATAGTAGAAGGAGAAAAAATGAACCCCAAAAATGAAACCTTCTGAACACCAAAGAGACACTTTGACCCCTTCACAAACAAAGAATTAGCACGCAGGACCTGGAACACCATTCTGACCTGCTTCACATGAGACTCCCAATCATCCGAGAAGACCAAAATATCATCCAAGTATACAATCAGGAATTTATCCAGGTACTCTCGGAAGATGTCATGCATAAAGGACTGAAACACTGATGGAGCATTAGAAAGCCCGAATGGCATAACCAGGTACTCAAAATGGCCTTCGGGCCTATTAAATGCTGTTTTCCATTCATCGCCCCGTTTAATACGCACAAGATTATATGCACCACGAAGATCTATCTTGGTGAACCAACTAGCCCCCTTAATCCGAGCAAACAAATCAGACAGCAGCGGCAAGGGGTACTGAAATTTGACCGTAATTTTATTTAGAAGGCAGTAATCAATACAAGGTCTCAGCGAACCATCCTTCTTGGCCACAAAAAAGAACCCCGCTCCCAATGGCGACGATGACGGGCGAATATGACCCTTCTCCAAAGACTCCTTCACGTAACTCCGCATAGCGGCGTGCTCAGGTACAGATAAATTAAACAGTCGACCCCTAGGAAACTTACCACCAGGAATCAAATCGATAGCACAATCACAATCCCTATGCGGAGGTAGGGCATTGGACTTGGGCTCATCGAATACATCCCGGTAATCAGACAAGAACTCTGGAACCTCAGAAGGGGTGGATGATGAGATAGACAGAAATGGAACATCACCATGTACCCCCTGACAACCCCAGCTGGACACAGACATTGATTTCCAATCTAATACTGGGTTATGGACTTGTAGCCATGGCAACCCCAACACGACCACATCATGCAGATTATGCAACACCAGAAAGCGAATATCCTCCTGGTGCGCAGGAGCCATGCACATGGTCAGCTGGGTCCAATACTGAGGCTTATTCTTGGCCAAAGGCGTAGCATCAATTCCTTTCAATGGAATAGGACACTGCAAGGGCTCCAAGACAAACCCACAGCGCCTAGCAAACTCCAAGTCCATCAAATTCAGGGCAGCGCCTGAATCCACAAATGCCATGAGACAATAGAAAGACAAAGAGCAGATCAAAGTAACGGACAAAAAAAATTTTGACTGTACCGTACCAATGGTGGCAGACCTAGCGAACCGCTTAGTGCGCTTAGGACAATCGGAGATAGCATGAGTGGAATCACCACAGTAGAAACACAGCCCATTCTGACATCTGTGTTCTTGCCTTTCAGCTCTGGTCAAAGTCCTATCGCACTGCATAGGCTCAGGTTTATGCTCAGATAATACCGCCAAATGGTGCACAGATTTACGCTCACGCAAGCGTCGACCGATCTGAATGGCCAAAGACATAGACTCATTCAGACCAGCAGGCATAGGAAATCCCACCATGACATCCTTAAGGGCTTCAGAGAGACCCTTTCTGAAAATAGCTGCCAGCGCACATTCATTCCATTGAGTGAGCACGGACCACTTTCTAAACTTCTGACAATAAATCTCTATCTCATCCTGACCCTGACACAGAGCCAGCAAATTTTTCTCTGCCTGATCCACTGAATTAGGTTCATCGTACAGCAATCCGAGCGCCAGAAAAAATGCATCAATATTACATAATGCAGGATCTCCTGGCGCAAGGGAAAATGCCCAGTCTTGAGGGTCGCCACGTAATAAAGAAATAATGATCTTAACTTGTTGAACTGGGTCACCAGAGGAGCGGGGTTTCAAAGCCAGAAATAGTTTACAATTATTTTTAAAATTCAAAAACTTAGCTCTATCTCCAGAAAATAACTCAGGAATAGGAATTTTAGGTTCTAACATAGGATTCTGAACCACTAAATCTTGAATATTCTGTACATTTATAGCGAGATTATCCATCAAAGAGAACAGACCCTGAATGTCCATGTCCACACCTGTGTTCTGAACCACCCTGATGTAAAGGGGAAAAGAAAGACAGAACACAGTGCAAAGAAAAAAAAATGGTCTCAGAACTTCTCTTTTCCCTCTATTGAGAAGCATTAGTACTTTGGGCCTCCAGTACTGTTATGAATAGGTAATTCAGAACCACAATGGATCTTGAAGTTCAGAGCACACAAAGTGACCTGACAATTACCAAAAACATAGGACGAGCTCTGAGACGTGGGAACTCTGCTGACCGCAATCCCTAATCCTATCCAACCACACTAGAGGTAGCCGTGGAGCGCTCCTGACCAGTCCTATGCGCCTCGAGCACAGCCTGAGAAACTAGCTAGCCCTAAGAAAGAAAAATAAGCCTAGCTTGCCTCAGAGAAATACCCAAAGGAAAAGGCAGCCCCCCACATATAATGACTGTGAGTTGAGATGAAAATACAAACGCAGAGATGAAATAGATTTAGCAAAGTGAGGCCCAACTTACTGAGCAGACCGAAGATAGGAAAGATTGCTTTGCGGTCAACACAAAACCCTACAAACAACCACGCAGAGGGGGCAAAAAGACCCTCCGCACCGACTAACGGTACGGAGGTGCTCCCTCTGTGTCCCAGAGCTTCCAGGAAGCAAGAAAAACCAATATAGCAAGCTGGACAGAAAAAATAGCAAACAAAAAATAACACAAGCAAAACTTAGCTTATGCAGGAAGACAGGCCACAGGAACGATCCAGGAGAAAGCAAGACCAATACTAGAACATTGACTGGAGGCCAGGATCAAAGCACTAGGTGGAGTTAAATAGAGCAGCACCTAACGACTTAACCTCATCACCTGAGGATGGAAACTCAGAAGCCGCAGTACCACTCTCATCCACCAAAGGAAGCTCATAGACAGAACCAGCCGAAGTACCACTCACGACCACAGGAGGGAGCTTGGCTACAGAATTCACAACAGGGTAGCCAAATTGAAAATGTCAGACTCTCACAACTGAAAAATTGTTTGCCCCCTTCTTGATCTCCTATTCTTTTGCATGTTTTCCACACTTAAATGTTTCAGGTCACCAAGCAAATGTAAATATTAGTCTAAGTTAACAGAATTAAACATGGTATGCAGTTTTTTTTTAATGAATTTTATTATATTGAAGGTTATCGTATATTATATATATAATTATATATTATATATTATTATATATTATTATAAATGAAGGTTCTTATTCATTCTTGTCTGGACTACTGCAACTCTCTTCTGATTGGTCTCCCTCTTTCCAAACTTTCTCCTCTCCAATCCATCTTGAATGCGGCAGCCAGAGTCATATTTCTGTCCTGCAGCTTCACCAATGCCTCCATCTTGTGCCAGTCATTACACTGGCTACCCATTCGCTACAGGGTCCAGTATAAACTCATCTCTCTCACCCACAAAGCTCTCCACAGTTCTGCACCGCCTTATATCTCCTCTCTCATCTCCGTCTATCGCCCTACACGTGCTGTTATGACCTGGTGGTCAGGACAATAATGGACCTGGTGGTTAAGAGCACACGGAATGACCTGATAGTTACTGATAATAAGGACGAGCTCTGGGACGTGGGAACTCTGCTGACCGCAATCCCTAAACCTATCAAACACACTAGAAATAGCCGTGGATTGCGCCTAACGCTCCCTATGCAACTCGGCACAGCCTAAGAAACTAGCTAGCCCTGAAGATAGAAAAATAAAGCCTACCTTGCCTCAGAGAAATTCCCCAAAGGAAAAGGCAGCCCCCCACATATAATGACTGTGAGTAAAGATGAAAATACAAACACAGAGATGAAATAGATTTAGCAAACTGAGGCCCGACTTACTGAACAGACCGAGAATAGAAAAGGTTACTTTGCGGTCAGCACAAAAACCTACAAAAAGACCACGCAGAGGGCGCAAAAAGGACCTCCGCACCGACTCACGGTGCGGAGGCGCTCCCTCTGCGTCCCAGAGCTTCCTGCAAGCAAGACAACAAATTAAATAGCAAGCTGGACAGAAAAATAGCAAACCAAAGAAATACAAGCTGGAACTTAGCTTCTGATGGGAAGACAGGTCACAAGAATGATCCAGGAGTGAACAGACCAATACTGGAACATTGACAGGTGGCATGGAGCAAAGATCTAAGTGGAGTTAAATAGAGCAGCAGCTAACGAATTAACCTCGTCACCTGTGAAACTCAGAAACACCCACCAGAGGAAGTCCATGGACAGAACCAGCCGAAGTACCATTCATGACCACAGGAGGGAGCCTGACAACAGAATTCACAACAGTACCCCCCCCCTTGAGGAGGGGTCACTGAACCCTCACCAGAGCCCCCAGGCCGACCAGGATGAGCCAAATGAAAGGCACGAACCAGATCGGCAGCATGAACATCAGAGGCAAAAACCCAGGAATTATCTTCCTGACCATAACCCTTCCACTTGGCCAGGTGCTGGAGTTTCCGTCTCGAAATACGAGAATCCAAAATCTTCTCCACCACATACTCCAACTCCCCCTCAACTAACACCGGGGCAGGAGGATCAACGGATGGAACCACAGGCGCCACGTATCTCCGCAATAACGACCTATGGAACACATTATGGATGGCAAAAGAAGCAGGAAGGGCCAAACGAAATGACACAGGATTGATAACCTCAGAAATCTTATACGGACCAATGAAACGAGGCTTAAACTTAGGAGAGGAAACCTTCATAGGAACATAACGAGACGACAACCAAACCAAATCCCCAACATGAAGTCGGGGACCCACACAGCGCCGGCGGTTAGCGAAACGTTGAGCCTTCTCCTGGGACAATGTCAAATTGTCCACCACATGAGTCCAAATCTGCTGCAACCTATCCACCACAGTATCTACACCAGGACAGTCTGAAGACTCAACCTGCCCTGAAGAGAAACGAGGATGGAAACCAGAATTGCAGAAAAACGGCGAAACCAAAGTAGCCGAGCTGGCCGGATTATTAAGGGCGAACTCAGCCAACGGCAAAAAGGACACCCAATCATCCTGATCAGCAGAAACAAAGCATCTCAGATATGTTTCCAAAGTTTGATTAGTTCGTTCGGTTTGGACATTTGTCTGAGGATGGAAAGCCGAGGAAAAAGACAAATCAATGCCCAACCTAGCACAAAAGGATCGCCAAAACCTTGAAACAAACTGGGAACCTCTGTCAGAAACGATGTTCTCCGGGATACCATGTAAACGAACCACATGCTGGAAAAGTAATGGCACCAAATCAGTGGAGGAAGGCAATTTAGACAAAGGTACCAAATGGACCATCTTAGAAAAGCGATCACAAACCACCCAAATGACCGACATCTTTTGAGAGACAGGGAGATCCCAAATAAAATCCATAGAAATATGCGTCCAGGGCCTCTTCGGGACCGGCAAGGGCAAAAGCAACCCACTGGCACGAGAACAGCAGTGCTTAGCCCGAGCACAAGTCCCACAGGACTGCACAAAAGAACGCACATCCCGTGACAAAGACGGCCACCAGAATTATCTAGCCACCAAATCTCTGGTACCAAAGATTCCAGGATGCCCAGCCAACACTGAACAATGAATCTCAGAGATAACTCTACTAGTCCATCTATCAGGGACAAACAGTTTCTCCGCTGGGCAACGGTCAGGTCTATCAGCCTGAAATTTTTGCAGCACCCGCCGCAAATCAGGGGAGATGGCAGACAAAATTACCCCCTCTTTGAGAATACCCGTCGGCTCAGGAGCACCCGGAGAGTCAGGCACAAAACTCCTTGACAGGGCATCTGCCTTCACATTCTTAGAGCCCGGAAGGTACGAAACCACAAAATCAAAACGGGAGAAAAATAATGACCATCGAGCCTGTCTCGGATTCAACCGTTTGGCAGACTCAAGATAAGTCAAATTCTTGTGATTTGTCAAGACCACCACGCAATGCTTGGCTCCTTCCAGCCAATGACGCCACTCCTCGAATGCCCACTTCATGGCCAACAATTCACGATTACCAACATCATAGTTATGCTCAGCAGGCGAAAACTTTCTAGAAAAGAAAGCACATGGCTTCATCACCGAGCCCTCAGAACTTCTTTGCGACAAAACAGCCCCTGCTCCAATCTCAGAAGCATCAACCTCAACCTGAAACGGAAGCGAAACATCTGGCTGGCACAACACAGGGGCAGAAGAAAAACGACGCTTCAACTCCTGAAAAGCCTCTACAGCCGCAGAAGACCAATTGACCACATCAGCACCCTTCTTGGTCAAATCAGTCAACGGTTTAGCAACAGTAGAAAAATTAGCGATGAAGCGCCGATAAAAATTAGCAAAGCCCAGGAACTTTTGCAGGCTCTTCACAGATGTCGGCTGAGTCCAATCGTAAATGGCCTGGACTTTAACAGGGTCCATCTCGATAGTAGAAGGGGAAAAAATGAACCCCAAAAATGAAACCTTCTGAACTCCAAAGAGACACTTTGACCCCTTCACAAACAAGGAATTCGCACGAAGGACCTGGAACACCATTCTTCACATGAGACTCCCAATCATCCGAAAATACCAAAATATCATCCAAATACACAATCAGGAATTTATCCAGGTACTCTCGGAAGATGTCATACATAAAGGACTGAAATACTGATGGAGCATTGGAAAGCCCGAATGGCATAACCAGGTACTCAAAATGGCCCTCGGGCGTATTAAATGCTGTTTTCCATTCATCGCCTTGTTTAATACGCACAAGATTATATGCTCCTCAAAGATCTATCTTGGTGAACCAACTAGCCCCTTTAATACGAGTAAACAAATCAGACAGCAACGACAAAGGATACTGAAATATGACTGTAATTTTATTAAGAAGGCGGTAATCAATACAAGGTCTCAAAGAACCATCCTTCTTGGCCACAAAAAAGAACCCTGCTCCTAACGGTGATGACGACAGGCGAATATGGCCTTTCTCCAAGGATTCCTTTATATAACTCTGCATAGCGGCGTGTTCTGGCACAGATAAATTGAACAATCGGCCCTTAGGAAACTTACTACCAGGAATCAAATTAATTGCACAATCGCAATCCCTATGAGGAGGTAGGGCACTGGATTTGGGCTCATCAAATACATCCCGATAATCCGACAAAAACTCTGGAACTTCAGAAGGAGTGGAAGACGAAATAGACAAAAATGGAACATCACCATGCACCCCCTGGCAACCCCAGCTGGACACAAACATAGATTTCCAGTCCAATACTGGATTATGAACCTGTAGCCATGGCAACCCCAAAACGACCACATCATGCAGATTATGCAACACCAGAAAGCGGATATCCTCCTGATGTGCAGGAGCCATGCACATGGTCAATTGGGTCCAATACTGAAGCTTATTCTTGGCCAAAGGCGTAGCATCAATTCCTCTCAATCGAATAGGATACTGCAAGGGCTCCAAGAAAAAACCACAGCGCCTAGCATACTCCAAGTCCATCAAATTCAGGGCAGCGCCTGAATCCACAAATGCCATAACAGAATAGGATGACAAAGAGCAAATCAGAGTAACAGACAATAGAAATTTAGACTGTACCGTACCAATGGTGGCAGACCTAGCGAACCGCTTAGTGCGCTTAGGACAATCGGAGATAGCATGAGTGGAATCACCACAGTAAAAACATAGCCCATTCCGACGTCTGTGTTCTTGCCGTTCAGCTCTGGTCAAAGTCCTATCACATTGCATAGGCTCAGGCCCATGCTCAGATAGTACCGCCAAATGGTGCACAGCTTTACGCTCACGCAAGCGTCGATCGATCTGAATGGCCAAGGACATAGACTCATTCAGACCAGCAGGCATGGGAAACCCCACCATGACATCCTTAAGGGCTTCAGAGAGACCCTTTCTGAAGATTGCTGCCAGGGCACATTCATTCCACTGAGTGAGCACAGACCACTTTCTAAACTTCTGACAATATATCTCCGCTTCATCCTGACCCTGACACAGAGCCAGCAAGATTTTCTCTGCCTGATCCACTGAATTAGGTTCGTCATAAAGCAATCCAAGCGCCAGTAAAAACGCATCAACATCACGCAATGCCGGATCTCCTGGCGCAAGGGAAAATGCCCAGTCTTGAGGGTCACCACGTAACAAAGAAATAATGATCTTTACTTGTTGAACAGGGTCACCTGAGGAGTGAGGTTTCAAGGTAAGAAACAATTTACAATTATTTTTGAAATTCAAGAACTTAGATCTATCACCAAAAAACAAATCAGGAATTGGAATCCTAGGCTCTGACATCGGATTCTGAACCACAAAATCTTGAATGTTTTGTATCCTTGTAGTGAGATTATCCATCCAAGAGGACAGACCTTGAATGTCCATGTTTACACCAGTGTCCTGAACCACCCAGAGGTAAAGGGGAAAATAGAGACAAAACACACTGCAAAGAAAAAAAAATGGTCTCAGAACTTCTCTTATCCCTCTATAGAGATGCATTAGTACTTTGGGCCACCTGTACTGTTATGACCTGGTGGTCAGGACAATAATGGACCTGGTGGTTAAGAGCACACGGAATGACCTGATAGTTACTGATAATAAGGATGAGCTCTGGGACGTGGGAACTCTGCTGACCGCAATCCCTAAACCTATCAAACACACTAGAAATAGCCATGGATTGCGCCTAACGCTCCCTATGCAACTCGGCACAGCCTAAGAAGCTAGCTAGCCCTGAAGATAGAAAAATAAAGCCTACCTTGCCTCAGAGAAATTCCCCAAAGGAAAAGGCAGCCCCCCACATATAATGACTGTGAGTAAAGATGAAAATACAAACACAGAGATGAAATAGATTTAGCAAACTGAGGCCCGACTTACTGAACAGACCGAGAATAGGAAAGGTTACTTTGTGGTCAGCACAAAAACCTACAAAAAGACCACGCAGAGGGCGCAAAAAGACCCTCCGCACCGACTCACGGTGCGGAGGTGCTCCCTCTGCGTCCCAGAGCTTCCAGCAAGCAAGACAACAAATTAAATAGCAAGCTGGACAGAAAAATTGCAAACCAAAGAAATACAAGCTGGAACTTAGCTTCTGATGGGAAGACAGGTCACAAGAACGATCCAGGAGTGAACAGACCAATACTGGAACATTGACAGGTGGCATGGAGCAAAGATCTAAGTGGAGTTAAATAGAGCAGCAGCTAACGAATTAACCTTGTCACCTGTGAAACTCAGAAACACCCACCAGAGGAAGTCCATGGACAGAACCAGCCGAAGTACCATTCATGACCACAGGAGGGAGCCTGACAACAGAATTCACAACAACGTGCCCTCCATTCTACAAATCACCTAAGACTAACATCCCCCGTAATCCGAACCTCGCACCTCCGTCTCCAAGACTTCTCTCGTGCTGCGCCAGCTCTCTGGAATGCACTTCCCAAGACGATCAGACTGATACCTAGCTACGACCTATTCAAGCGCGCTTTAAAAACCCATCTCTTCAAACAGGCCTAGCACATCAACTACTCGGTAAACTAACTTTGTCCTGTTCCCTCCTTCCAAATATTATCTGCATGTGAATCTGCACCCTACTATTCATCTGTCTCCACACCCTCCATGCACATGATAACTGCACTTGATACTTGACTATTGCACTTAAACACACGGGCTGATGACCGGATCATGCAGCTTTATATGAAAATCCCTATTTATTATAATTGCCAGACATGAAATAATAAGCACTTTTCACCTATTGTGTCCCCCCATTTCCTTGTAGATTGTAAGCTTGCGAGCAGGGACCTCACCCCTAATGTCACTGTTTAAATTGTCTTAACTTGTACTGAATTTATTGTCTGTACATGGCCCCGCTTAATTGTAAAGTGCTGCGGAATATATTGGTGCTATATAAATAAAAATTATTATAATTATTATAAATTATTATTATTATTATTATTAAGGGAAAAAGAAATCTAAATCAACAGGACCCTTTGTGAAGAAGTGATTGCCCCCTAAAGCTAATTGGTTGAGCCACCCTTATGCCGTTCAGAAGTGAACTTGCTGGTGTGTTTTGGATCAATATCCTGCTGCATAACCCAAGTGCGCTTAAAGTCATTAATAGATTGCTGGACATTCTCCTCCAGGATTTTTTGGCAGACTGTAGAATTTATTCTATTTATGACAGCAAGTCTTCCAGGGCCTGAAGCAGTAAAACAGCACCAGACCATCACACTACCACCACCATATTTTACTGTTGGTATGATGTTACTTTTCTGAAATGCTGTGTTACTTCTACGTCAGATGTAATGGGACATACAACTTCCAAACATTTCAACTTTTGTCTCGTCAATCCACAGAATATTCTCCCAAAAGCCTTGGGGATCATCAAGTTGTTTTGTGGAAAAACTGTGATAATCCTTTATGTTCTTATGGCTCAGCAGTCGTTTCCATCCTGCCATGCAGGCAATTTTTGCCCAGTCTCTTTCTTATGGTGGAGTCATGAACACTGACCTTAACTGAGGCAAGTAAGGCCTGAAGTTCTTTAGATGTTGTTGTGGGGTCTTTTGTGACCTATTGGATGAGTCATCGCTGCACTCTTGGGGTAATTTTTGTCTGCCTGTCATTCCTGGAAAGGTTCACGATTGTTCCATGTTTTCACCATTTGTGGATAATGACTCTCACTGTGGTTCGCTTGAGTCCCAAAGCTTTAGAAATGGCTTTATAACCTATACCAGACTGATAGATCTCAATTACTTGGTTTCCCATTTGTTCTAGAATTTATTGGATCATGGCATGATGTGTTGCTTTTGATGATCTTTTGGTCTGTCTACTTCACTTTGTCAGGCAGGTCCTATTTAAGTGATTTCTTAATTGAGAGCAGGTATGGCAGTTGTCAGGCCTGTGTGTGCTATGGAATTGGAACTCAGCCTTCCAAAGATGTGATAAACCAAAGTTAATTTATTTCTTAAAAAGTGGTTTAGGGGCAAACACTTTATCACACCGGGCCCTGTAGGTTTGGATTTCTTTTTCCCTTATTAATAAAGACCTTCATTTAAAAGCTGCATTTTGTGTTTACTTGTGTTATCTTTGTCTAATATTTAAATTTGTTTGGTGACCTGAAACATTTAAGTGTGGCAAACCTGCAAAAGAATAGGAAATTAGAACAGGGGCAAACACTTTTTGTGCCACTGTATATTGTATCTCCGTCCCTTATAACCAAGAAGTTATATGTATTTCCTAACAGCAGATTTCACATAAAGTAACATTTAAGATGATCATTAGTGAAATAAGCAAATAGATTAGGTATCAAGAATCCACTGGGAAAAGCAAATAGATAAATTTTTGTCTCAGATATCTTTTCCTCCAGGCCATTTCTCTAAATCTGAAATCAAAGATCTAAAAATATCTCCTTGGAATCCTAACACATCTTAAGTAGCGCAATCAGAATCATCAGCATAAAGCGATATATTTTTTGTAACCTCACCAAAGAGAATTCCCTGCACCTCGACTTCCTATCTCAGAAAAGAGGATTACAGTATATACTCGAGTATAAGCCGACCCGAGTATAAGCCGAGGTACCTAATTTTACCTAAAAAATTGGGAAAACTTATTGACCCGACTATACGCTGAGGGGGAGGATCCAGCAACTACTGGGTCCCCGAGTCTCCCCTCTCCCCACGAGTCTTTCCCCTCCCCATGAGGCAATGAGTCTCCCACAGGAGTGTTTCTTACCCACTTCTACACAGCAGCAGCGGCGGTGGAGCAGCGCCATCCTGTCATATATGGAGTCCCGGAGGTAGCGGCATGCCGGTAACGTATGGAGCAGCAGTAGCAGTCGTGGAGGCAAGCAGTAGCCGTACGGCAGGTGGAGGTTACGGGCGGCCTGTTTTTTCGCTGCCCACACTTCACTTTCTGTCCCACTCATTATGGCTTATGAATATTCGTGACATCACCGGAAGTGAAGCGTGCAGCACTGAAAATACAGGCCGCCCGCAACCTCCACCTGCCGTACAGTTACCGCTTGCCTTCACGACTGCTGCTCCATACGTTACCGGCACGCCGCTACTGCCGTAACCCCATACATGACAGGATGGTGCTGCTACAGCTTGCTCCATAGCTTACCGACACGCCGCTACCTCTGGGACTCAATACATGCCAGGATCGCGCTGCTCCTGTGAAGGAGGAGCTAAAACACCCCCAGGGAAGAGAGATGGACCAAGTGAGAGGGGAGATAGACCGGTGGGGGTGACAGGAGACAGACCGGTGGGGGTGACTCGAGTATAAGCCGAGAGGGGCACTTTCAGCCTAAAAAAATGGGCTGCAAATCTTGGCTTATACTCGAGTATATACGGTAAGGCTCCTGAATTATTTTAAACAACAAAGGGGCTGACTGGGGTCCCCCGTGTTGCTAAAAAAGATGAATAAACTGAGATATTTATATAAACTCAAGGAGCTGTGCAATAATATAACTATTTAATACACTAAATAAATTCAAGCTCGAAACTCCTTTTCAATTGAATAACTCTACTTTTATCAAATGATAATATAATAATAGAATTGTCCTTTCCCAAGGATTATAAGGCGTCAACTAGAAGTCTAGTTAAAAATGTCTAATATTATCAGATGTGTCTCTCCCAGGAATAAATACACATTAGTCCGGTCGTATAATAGATTCAAAAATGTTTTAAACCTTGAAATCAAGATTTTTGTCAAAAATGTTAAGCAGTTGTCCACTACTCAAACAACTTCTTCTCAATCAGTAGGTTCCCCACCTTATAAAATAATAAGAGCTATACTTCCCTCCAGTGCAGGCACCTCTTTCAGGGCTCTCGTGACATTATGTCACACGAGTCATGCAGATGGTCAGCAGACGCTTCACTCTCCACTCCTTTAGACAAATCAGACATCAGGAGGAAGTCGAGGCAGACACAGCTCTGACTTTCTCCGTATAGTTGACAGTGAAGCGGCGGCTGATCGGCTCCAGGACTCGCATGACATAATGTCACAAGAGCCATGGGAGAGTCATTGCCAACACTGATGGAATGGCGCCTGCACCAGAATGACTATAGCTGTTATTATTTTAAGGGGGAAACATGATTTAGAAAGAGTTGTCCGAGTAGTGGACAACCCCATTAATATGAGTGTTAATCAAAGAAATAGAACAACACAATAAAATCCAATTTAATAAGATCCTTATCTTTCCTTAAAATAACTCACTCCCAATTTACACCTTTTTTAACTTTGTATGTCTGGTAAGTTCAGGCTTCCTAAACAGAATATTCCTCACACCCATTGATACTAATTCACACCTACTGTTTATATATCTATTTCTGGTAAGTTCTTGCTTCCCTTCCCTGCTATATACCTGTATTCTTTTCCTGTCTATAACATATCCTAGCTCATACTGTTCCCCAGATTACTTCTGATGGTGCAGCCACCGGGGCCACGTACCTTGCCTTAGACCCCGAATCTGCCTCAAGCTGTACCCTTCCCTCACCAAAGAAAGAGGAGAGTAGTAGTTACAGATAAATCCAGCAAACACCTACTCAAATATCCACCAACAACCTCGAGCCATGCAGCAAAAGCTACTCTGACAATGAGTGCTAGCCAGGACCCAGTGTATATAGGAGATGGGAGTGGCAAACAGTGCACAGCTGAGAGCCAGTAGCTCTCAACTGGACAGATTAACCCCTGCACTGCCGAAATAAATTTACACCATTTAATATGAAGGTGAAGTGCTTCTAATCAGTGCAGGAGAAGGAGGAAACCTGTGATAGTACCTGGCAAGCTTTTCTTATTATCTCCCATCTGTTTATTAATCCTGTTATGAAAGGCAATTCAGTACCACAATGGACATAGCGGTCAGACCACATACAGTGATCTGACAATAACCCAAAATCATAGAACGAGCTCTGAGACGTGGGAACTCTGCAGACCGCAATCCCTAATCCTCTCCAAACAACACTAGAGGCAGCCGTGGATTGCGCCTAACTCTGCCTATGCAACTCGGCACAGCCTGAGAAACTAACTAGCCTGAAGATAGAAAATAAGCCTACCTTGCCTCAGAGAAATACCCCAAAGGAAAAGGCAGCCCCCCACATATAATGACTGTGAGTTAAGATGAAAAGACAAATGTAGAGATGAAATAGATTCAGCAAAGTGAGGCCCGACTTTCTTAACAGAGCGAGGATAGAAAAGGTAACTTTGCGGTCTACACAAAACCCTAAAGAAAACCACGCAAAGAACTAACGGCACGGAGGTACACCCTTTGAGTCCCAGAGCTTCCAGCAACAAATTAGACAAGCTGGACAGAAAAAATAGCAAACAAATAGCAAAGAAGAACTTAGCTATGCAGAGCAGCAGGCCACAGGAATGATCCAGGGAAAAGCAAGTCCAACACTGGAACATTGACAGGAAGCCAGGATCAAAGCATTAGGTGGAGTTAAGTAGAGAAGCACCTAACGACCTCACCAGATCACCTGAGGGAGGAAACTCAGAAGCCGCAGTACCACTTCCCTCCACCAACAGAAGCTCACAGAGAGAATCAGCCGAAGTACCACTTGTGACCACAGGAGGGAGCTCTGCCACAGAATTCACAACATAATCCCATTCCTTCATTGTATGACCTGTCTTCCTGCTCTTCCCTACCGTTGTGACCTGGTATCATTCATGTGCAATTAAAGGTGTATAACATGTATAAATTTAAAGCAACAGGACCCTGACCATGGTCTCTGCATGCACAATTTTCAAGAGCATCTTTGAGTGCACAATAGAAATATACCAGAAGGTAAAATATACTACTGTTTATTAACTGTGCTTACCTTTTTATTTTCCCACACTTACTCTTTCACCATGCTTTCATATGCCCTTACAGTTTTTGCTCCACTAATCCTTACTCTCTTTCTCTAACCCCAAAACCCAGCACTCCCCAAACAAATATCTCACCTTCCCTCTTACCTCATTGTAGACCTGCTCCTTGTTAGGAGTCGAGTTCCCGCCGCTGCACAGGGGGAATCTCGAGCCATGTCTGCTGCGGTCTCCCATTCTGCATCAGCCGCAGTGGAGCCTGCTCAGCGGAGACGTCGGTCCCAGCATCTCACTCAGCCTGATACTGTGCAAAGGGTTACTGCTGCCTTTTCATGCTCTGCTATTGTACCCTGCACTGGTCTGCGGCGAGGACTGTTTGTATGCTTTTCTGGGTGCGTGACCACTGACTGCCTCCAGCTCAGCAGTTAGCTGTGTTCCCCTGTGACGCTAACAGGGCACAGCATCTTATTTCTAGCGACTCTGTGGAGTTAACAGAGTTCGCTTATACTGCCAAATAGCGCCACCATTTGCCAGCAGCAGGATCCTCTCCTGCACGGTGGACCCCGGGTTGCGAACGCACCTATTTATCCATATATATATATATACTCGGTGCATTCCGCCAACCCTAACACTCCTCAACCCCACATCTCTCCTAAAACACAAAACAAGTGGGGCACTCTCCTTTCCCTCTTACTGCTTCTCACTGCTGGCAATATATCTCCAAATCCTGGACCTCCACAGCTGACTCCCCCCATTAATTCTCCCACTTATCACTCCCCACCTACTAGAAACTACCGGAAACTCTGCAACATAAAACCCATTCCTTTGACCTCCACTCCTCTGCTCTCTTTTTCTGGAGCGCTTTGGAACATCCATTTCATCTGCAATAAGCTCTTTGCCATCTACAACTTTTTACCTCTCGCAATCTATCTTTCTTGGGCCTCACTGAAAGATGGCTGTCGCCCCCTGACACGTCTTCACGTTCTGCGCTGTGCTACAGTGTTAACCCAAAAGAAAACCTGAACAAGATTTTTTTTTTTATTAAACAGATGATATAGATACAGGTTAAAATACCTTTACAGTATTAATATTGGTAAGGTAAGTAATGCTATCAACACAAGATGTGCCCGCACTTGTAATGACATTTATGACATTAAAAAAATGTATAAAAGACCACCAAAATCAGGTACAAATAACAAAAAGTAATCAAATACTGTGAAAGGATTAAATATCCATTTTCACACAGAAAAGAAAAAAGAAGTCACAGGAGAGCCCACCTAATGCTCCATCATAAATTATAATATATAATAATCACAGCAGTGGCAAAAAGGCTTTCAAAGTGATAAATATTCTAGTGATTTTGTCCATAAGTATGCATTGTAGAAAAAAACAAAAACAAATATATATTACAAAAAATATACTGCACATAAAAAAGTTCTATGTGCAAAGTGCAAATTCTTGAAAAAAATTATAAATAAAACATATATACTGAAAAAAATATATAAAATACTCAGATGATTGACAGAGAAGATTTGGCCACAATAAAATACTGTGATAAAAATGGATGTTACAATGACCAGGATGGTACAAGGTAATATGGTCAAAATAGTGTACCCAGAGTTGCTGCAAATGAATAAATTATACTGCAGTTGTATAATTAATGTTGAAAAAGAATTCTCCATAGTATAACCATAATTTGATTTAAAAAATGCAGCAAATCTGGGAAGCACTGCGGCTAGAAAGGGGAGTATATCGTAATGCTCCCAGTGTTGTCCTAATTAGTTTCAGTATAAGCAGATTTAAAATACACAAAGATAGATTACCTGATGTACAGTGGTCTACACAAAGATAGATTACCTGATGTACAGTGGTCACAAGTGTGGAGCACACCCCGACGTGCGTTTCGGAGATTGCTCCTTCGTCAGTGGCCTTTAATTCACCAATACTTTACACCCTGCCAATAGATTCGGTGATAGAGTGGGCCTTCTCCTTTCCTGCAATTGCACCTTCAACCCCATCCCACCTCTACCCTCCCTCATCCTCCCTTTTTTTGAAGTGCAGTCTGTCCATATCTACTTTCCCTATAATCTACAAATGGCCATCATATATGGGCCCCCACCACTGCCTTTTACTACCTCTCCGCCTGGCTTCTACATTTTCTTTCTGCTGGCATTCCCACCATCATCATGGGTGACCTCAATATCTCCCACTGACACCCGCTAGTGTGCAGCCTCAAAAATCCTGTTCCTCTTAGTCCTTTGGTCTTGCTCAGTGGTCACACGGACATACAATCACGCCTTATCTTCACCCGCATCTGCTGCCTATCTAACCTCACAACTTCACCTTGTCCCCTATCTGACCACATCTACTTTCTCATCCCTGTCCTCCTCACCTACTGTCCATGTCCAGCAACTTAGATCACCCCCTCAGAAACCTCGCACATCTAGATGTTCACAAACTTTGACTATGTTATACCACTGTCCTCCATATCTTAACTCCATGACAAACAGCTCCACCGCTTTCTGCAATAACATGCTCGCATCAGTTATTGACTCAGTCGTCCCTCTCATGCATGGTAGAGGGTGGCAAATCAATAGACAACCCTGGCAAGAAGACTTAACCGCATTTAAAAAGTAACTTTCACTTTCACAAGTCTGCCCTCACATCTGTTAAACAGCTCTACTTAACAACACTAGCATCTTCTTTATCCCAAAACCCCAAACAGTTATTCAACCCTATTAACTCTCACCACGACCCTCTCTGACCTCCCTCATCTCTGCAGAAGACTTTGCAGTATGTGTCAAAAATAAGATCGCACAAATAAGACAAGTCTTTACTGCACAACCCCTACATATAAGAGACCAGTGCCGCTTCTCCATAACCTTCCTCCCAACCATCACTAAGGAGAGCTTTCTCATTTGTTTTCCAAATCCTACTTCACCACTTGTGCACTTGACCCCATCCCACCTCCTTCCAAACCTCACCACCATGCTTATCCCAGCCCTAACCCATTTCTTCAACCTATCATTAACTTCTGGTACCTTCCCTTCTGCTTTCAAACATGCTATGATTACAGCTATCCTGAAGAAACTATCCCCCGACCTTAGCTCTATGTCCAGCTATCTTCCCATATCGCTGTTCCGGTTTGTCTCCAAACTCCTCAAACAGGATGTCCATGCTGAACTTTCCTCACGCCTCTCATCTAACTGACTCCTTGACATCCTACAATCTGGCTTCTGTCCCCATCACTCTACCGAAACTGCCCTGATCAAAATTACAAATGACTTACTGCCAAAGCTAACATACAATTCTCTATACTCATCCTTCTAGATCTGTCCTCTGCCTTCGACACAGTTGACCACTCCCTCCTACTGCAAATCTTATCTTCCCTTGGCAACAAAGACATTACCCTCTATTGGATCTATTGATACTTTTCTAAAGCACATTTAGTGTCTACCACTCCCACATTGCCTCATAATCCTGCCCTCTTCATGTTGGTGACCCTCAAGGCTCTGTCCTAGGACCAGTAGACTTCTCAATCTATGCCTCTAGCCTGGGACAGCTCATAAAGTCCCATGGCTTTCATTACCACCTATTTGCTGATGACACTCAGATCTACCTTCCTTGCCTGGACGTCACCTCTCTGTTATCCAGAATCCCAGAGTTTCTATCAGCCACATCCTCCTTGTCTTCTAAAACACCTCTCTTCCTAAAACACCGTGTTGACAAAACTGAATTCATCATCTTTCCTCCATCTCGCCTAATCCTCCAAACAGATCAATCTATGACAATTAATGACACCATGCTCTTCGTAGTACCGAAAGTACGCTGTCTCTGTGTTACCCTTGACACTGCCTTGCCTTCAAACCGCACATCAAAGCTCTTGCCGCCTCCTGCAACCTCCAGCTCAAAAATACTTCCGGAATCCATCCTTTCCTCAAGCCTGAGTCTACTAAAATGTTAGTGCATGTCCTCATCGACTACTGCAATATCCTCCTCTGTGGCCTACCTGATAGCACTCTCGCACCATTGGCTCCCAGTTCCCGAATGTATCCAGTTTAAACTGCCAACACTGACATACAAATCCATAATCTGTCTCCACTATATATCTCTGAACTAATCTCCCGATATCTTTCTGTTCCTCGCAATACCTCCTTCTCTCCTCAACACTTATACGTTTCTCACCCAATCACCTCAAAAACTTCTCTGAGTATTCTCCATGTTCTGGAATTCTGTACCTCTTTCTGTCCAGTTATCCACCACATTCAGAACCTTCAGACAAAACTTGAAAACCCATCTGTTCAAGAAAGCTCATCTCATCATGACCAACAAAGCTGCCGTAATTCACTAACCTACTGTATTCTTCCCCATTATCATGTAGAGTGTAAGTCCGTAATGGCAGAGCCCTCTCCTTTCTGCACCAGTCTGCCATTGTTAGTTTGTTCACCATGGATTCAATGGTGCTCTAAAAATAAATAATAATTCTTCATGCTTGGATGCAAGAGTCTCACACATGCCTTTGGTCATCTTCCAAGTCCACGGTAGCCTTGGGAGATAACTCTACCATACACATACTTCTTGACTGACTTAATTGGAATTTTAAGGAAAGGAAAACTTCAGAGGGAGAAGTGCACATATAGGGTAACACCCCAATCATTATTGGTTTCTTCACTTGATAAAGATGCCAGTATGGCCTTGAAACACGTAGCTGACAATGAAAAAAAGTCTCAAATATTAACACAACAATAAACTTTTTTTCCAGAAACACAGCCAGCATACATGTTTATATCCTATTTGGTATAATCTGAATTTTAATATCTCTGTGAATTAATATGTACACAGCTCTCACATGTGAAGTGGAGTGTGAAAAAAAAACAATGAAAATCCATTTTTCTCTAACCATCTCTGCTTCTCTTTCCTGCAAAAGAATAATTGCAGGGAGATTGTTGTTAATAAGATTAAAGTCTGGAACCTAGTTCCCTAACAATCCAGGATAATATATTCATATACAACTAAAACAAAATAAAAAGCTCCTCTAGTGTTTCTGCCCATCTCCCACCTCCCAACAAAATAACCCATCACTTGGAAGATAGTACAAAGCACAGACTTCTAATCTGAGAATTTCTACTCCCATTCACCCATATAAGCAAATGTTATATAGTAAGGTGCCATATTCATTCTATATTTGTAATCCATTCCGAAACTACATTAGGGGTTAGAATATAACAGAATGCTTCCAGATAATCATTAATTCGGCTTTAAAAATTGTAGCATGTTTAATACCATGTGTTCTTAACAAAAAAATTTAAATCAGTCTATTTAAGTTTGTCCTTCCGCATCTCTGCTGCTTAGTCAGCAAAAAGCATTACCTTGCTACCAGGGCTGTGGTGTCAGTAAGCCAAACCTCCAACCTCTTCCACTCATTGATCCTCCTCACTATCAAAAAGTTTTTTCTAATATGTAATCTGTATCTTCTCCCTTTCAGTTTCATTCCATTGCTTCTCGTGTTCCATGTGCAAATCAGAATAAGGATGATCCCTCAACACTGTGACATCCCTTCAGATATTTGTAGACAGCTATTAATAAGTCTCCTCTTAACCCTCTTTTATGCAGGCTAAACATTCCCAGATCCTTTAACTGTTCCTCATCTATATATAATAGTCTAAGGGTCACTTCCGTCTGTTTGTCTGTCTATCTGTTTGTCTGTCTGTCACGGAAATCCCGCATTGCTGATTGGCGGCCGCGACCAATCAGCGACGGGCACAGCCCGACCGCGAATGCGCCCCTTCCTACTCTCTGTCAGTGCCCCCTCCAATCAGCGCTCACACAGGGTTATGTTATGAACTGATGGTTTAGAACCACAATGGACCAGGTGATTAAGAGCACACAAAATGACCTGATAGTTACTAATAACATAGGACAAGCTCTGAGACGTGGGAACTCTGCTGACCGCAATCCCTAATCCTATCACACCACACTAGAAGTAGCCGTGGAGCGCTCCTGACCAGACCTAGGCGCCTCGGCACAACCTAAGAAACTAGCTAGCCCTGAAGATAGAAAAATAAGCCTACCTTGCCTCAGAGAAATTCCCCAAAGGAAATGGCAGCCCCCCACATATAATGACTGTGAGTAAAGATGAAAATACAAACACACAGATGAAATAGTAACATAGTAACATAGTAACATAGTAACATAGTTAGTAAGGCCGAAAAAAGACATTTGTCCATCCAGTTCAGCCTATATTCAATCATAATAAATCCCCAGATCTACGTCCTTCTACAGAACCTAATAATTGTATGATACAATATTGTTCTGCTCCAGGAAGACATCCAGGCCTCTCTTGAACCCCATAGTAACATAGTTTTTTTTTTTCACACAAATAGAAATACAAATAGATTTTAGCAAAGTGAGGCCCGACTTACTGAATAGACCGAGGATAGGAAAGATAGCTTTGCGGTCAGCACAAAAACCTACAAACAACCACGCAGAAGGCGCAAAAAGACCCTCCGCACCGACTAACGGTACGGAGGTGCTCCCTCTGCGTCCCAGAGCTTCCAGCAAGCAAGACAAACCAAAATAGCAAGCTGGACAGAAAAAATAGCAAACAAAAGAAACACAAGCAGAACTAAGCTTATGCAGGGAAGACAGGCCACAAGAACGATCCAGGAGAGAGCAAGACCAATACTGGAACATTGACTGGAGGCAAGGAACAAAGAACTAGGTGGAGTTAAATAGAGCAGCACCTAACGACTTAACCTTGTCACCTGAGGAAGGAAACTCAGAAGCCGCAGCCCCACTCACATCCACCAGAGGAAGCCCATGGACAGAACCAGCCAAAGTACCACTCATGACCACAGGAGGGAGCTTGACCACAGAACTCACAACAGTACCCCCCCTTGAGGAGGGGTCACCGAACCCTCACCAGAGCCCCCAGGCCGACCAGGATGAGCCAAATGAAAGGCACGAACCAGATCGGCAGCATGAACATCAGAGGCAAAGACCCAGGAATTATCTTCCTGACCATAACCCTTCCACTTAACCAGGTACTGGAGTTTCCGTCTCGAAATACGAGAATCCAAAATCTTCTCCACCACATACTCCAACTCCCCCTCAACCAAAACCGGGGCAGGAGGATCAACGGATGGAACCACAGGTGCCACGTATCTCCGCAACAATGACCTATGGAATACATTATGGATGGAAAAAGAAGCTGGAAGGGTCAAACGAAACGACACAGGATTAAGAACCTCAGAAATCCTATACGGACCAATGAAACGAGGCTTAAACTTAGGAGAGGAAACTTTCATAGGAATATGACGAGATGACAACCAAACCAAATCCCCAACACAAAGTCGGGGACCCACACAGCGCCTGCGGTTAGCGAAACGTTGAGCCTTCTCCTGGGACAATGTCAAATTGTCCACTAAATGAGTCCAAATCTGCTGCAACCTATCCACCACAGTATCCACACCAGGACAGTCCGAAGACTCAACCTGCCCTGAAGAGAAACGAGGATGGAAACCAGAATTGCAGAAAAACGGCAAAACCAAAGTAGCCGAGCTGGCCCGATTATTAAGGGCGAACTCAGCCAAAGGCAAAAAGGACACCCAATCATCCTGATCAGCAGAAACAAAGCATCTCAGATATGTTTCCAAGGTCTGATTGGTTCGTTCAGTTTGGCCATTTGTCTGAGGATGGAAAGCCAAGGAAAAAGACAAATCAATGCCCATCCTAGCACAAAAGGCTCGCCAAAACCTCGAAACAAACTGGGAACCTCTGTCAGAAACGATGTTCTCCGGAATGCCATGTGTTGTGAATTCTGTGGCAGAGCTCCCTCCTGTGGTCACAAGTGGTACTTCGGCTGGTTCTCTCTGTGAGCTTCCGTTGGTGGAGGAAAGTGGTACTGCGGCTTCTGAGTTTCCTTCCTCAGGTGATGTGGTGAAGTCGTTAGGTGCTGCTCTATTTAACTCCACCTAGTGCTTTGATCCTGGCCTCCAGTCAATGTTCTAGTATTGGACCTGTTTCCTCCTGGATCGTTCCTGTGGCCTGCTGCTCTGCATAGCTAAGTTACTCTTTGCTATTTGTTTGCTGTTTTTTTCTGTTCAGCTTGTCAATTTGTTTTTTTTCTGCTTGCTGGAAGCTCTGGGACGCAGAGGGTGTACCTAGGTGCCGTTAGTTCGGCACGGAGGGTCTTTTTGCCCCCTTTGCGTGGTTTTTGTAGGGTTTTGTGTTGACCGCAAAGTTGCCTTTCCTATCCTCGCTCTGTTCAGAAAGTTGGGCCTCACTTTGCTAAATCTATTTCATCTCTACGTTTGTCTTTTCATCTTAACTCACAGTCATTATATGTGGGAGCTGCCTTTTCCTTTGGGGTATTTCTCTGAGGCAAGATAGGCTTATTTTCTATCTTCAGGCTAGCTAGTTTCTCAGGCCGTGCCGAGTTGCATAGGGAGCGTTAGGCGCAATCCACGGCTGCCTTTAGTGTGGTTGGAGAGGATTAGGGATTGCGGTCAACAGAGTTCCCACGTGTCAGAGCTCGTTCTTGTTTTTTGGGTTATTGCCAGGTCACTGTATGTGCGCTGACCTCTATGTCCATTGTGGTACTGAATTACCTTTCATAACAGCCATGTAAACGAACCACATGCTGGAAAAACAGTGGCACCAAATCAGAGGAGGAAGGCAATTTAGACAAGGGTACCAAATGGACCATCTTAGAGAAGCGATCACAAACCACCCAAATGACCGACATCTTTTGAGAGACAGGGAGATCCCAAATAAAATCCATAGAGATACGTGTCCAGGGCCTCTTCGGGACCGGCAAGGGCAAAAGCAACCCACTGGCACGAGAACAGCAGGGCTTAGCCCGAGCACAAGTCCCACAGGACTGCACAAACGAACGCACATCCCGCGACAGAGACGGCCACCAAAAGGATCTAGCCACCAAATCTCTGGTACCAAAGATTCCAGGATGACCAGCCAACACCGAACAATGAACCTCAGAGATAACTCTACTCGTCCATTTATCAGGGACAAACAGTTTCTCCGCTGGGCAACGGTCAGGTCTATTAGCCTGAAATTTTTGCAGCACCCGCCGCAAATCAAGGGAGATGGCAGACAAAATTACCCCCTCTTTGAGAATACCCGCTGGCTCAGGCAAACCCGGAGAGTCTGGCACAAAACTCCTAGACAGGGCATCCGCCTTCACATTCTTAGAGCCCGGAAGGTACGAAACCACAAAGTCAAAACGGGAGAAAAACAGCGACCAACGAGCCTGTCTAGGATTCAACCGTTTGGCAGACTCGAGATAAGTCAAGTTCTTGTGATCAGTCAAGACCACCACGCGATGCTTAGCTCCTTCAAGCCAATGACGCCACTCCTCGAATGCCCACTTCATGGCCAGCAACTCTCGATTGCCAACATCATAATTACGCTCAGCAGGCGAAAACTTCCTGGAAAAGAAGGCACATGGTTTCATCACCGAGCCATCAGAACTTCTCTGTGACAAAACAGCCCCTGCTCCAATCTCAGAAGCATCAACCTCGACCTGGAACGGGAGCGAAACATCTGGCTGGCACAACACAGGGGCAGAAGAAAAACGACGCTTCAACTCCTGAAAAGCTTCCACAGCAGCAGAAGACCAATTGACCACATCAGCACCCTTCTTGGTTAAATCAGTCAACGGTTTAGCAATACTAGAAAAATTATTGATGAAGCGACGATAAAAATTAGCAAAGCCCAGGAACTTTTGCAGACTCTTCAGAAATGTCGGCTGAGTCCAATCATAAATGGCCTGAACTTTAACAGGGTCCATCTCGATAGTAGAAGGGGAAAAAATGAAACCCAAAAATGAAACCTTCTGAACACCAAAGAGACACTTTGACCCCTTCACAAATAAAGAATTCGCACGCAGGACCTGGAACACCATTCTAACCTGCTTCACGTGAGACTCCCAATCATCCGAGAAGACCAAAATATCATCCAAGTATACAATCAGGAATTTGTCCAGGTACTCTCGGAAGATGTCATGCATAAAGGACTGAAATACTGATGGAGCATTGGAAAGCCCGAATGGCATAACCAGGTACTCAAAATGGCCCTCGGGCATATTAAATGCTGTTTTCCATTCATCACCCTGTTTAATACGCACAAGATTATACGCACCACGAAGATCTATCTTGGTGAACCAACTAGCCCCCTTAATCCGAGCAAACAAATCAGACAACAGTGGCAAGGGGTACTGAAATTTGACTGTGATTTTATTAAGAAGGCGGTAATCAATACAAGGTCTCAACGAACCATCCTTCTTGGCCACAAAAAAGA
Organism: Ranitomeya imitator; assembly: GCF_032444005.1. Taxonomy (NCBI): domain Eukaryota; kingdom Metazoa; phylum Chordata; class Amphibia; order Anura; family Dendrobatidae; genus Ranitomeya; species Ranitomeya imitator. The sequence goes on from NC_091282.1 coordinate 130,437,536, forward strand.
ACCCTGCTCCCAATGGCGACGACAACGGGCGAATATGACCCTTCTCCAAGGATTCCTTTACATAACTCCACATAGCGGCGTGCTCAGGCACAGACAAATTAAACAGTCGACCTTTAGGAAACTTACTACCAGGAATCAAATCGATAGCACAATCGCAATCCCTATGCGGAGGTAGGGCACTGGATTTGGGCTCATCAAATATATCCCGGTAATCCGACAAGAACTCTGGGACCTCAGAAGGGGTGGATGATGAAATAGACAGAAATGGAACATCACAATGTACCCCCTGACAACCCCAGCTGGACACAGACATAGATTTCCAATCCAATACTGGGTTATGGGCCTGTAGCCATGGCAACCCCAACACGACCACATCATGCAGATTATGCAACACCAAAAAGCGAATATCCTCCTGATGCGCAGGAGCCATGCACATGGTCAGTTGGGTCCAGTACTGAGGCTTATTCTTGGCCAAAGGCGTAGCATCAATTCCTCTCAATGGAATAGGATACTGCAAGGGCTCCAAGAAAAACCCACAGCGCCTAGCAAACTCCAAGTCCATCAAATTCAGGGCAGCGCCTGAATCCACAAATGCCATGACAGAATAGGATGACAAAGAGCAGATCAAAGTAACGGACAAAAGAAATTTCGACTGTACCGTACCAATGGTGGCAGACCTAGCGAAACGCCTAATGCGCTTAAGACAATCGGAGATAGCATGAGTGGAATCACCACAGTAAAAACACAGCCCATTCCGACGTCTGTGTTCTTGCCGTTCAGCTCTGGTCAAAGTCCTAGCACATTGCATAGGCTCAGGTTTATGCTCAGATAATACCGCCAAATGGTGCACAGTTTTACGCTCACGTAAGCGTCGATCGATCTGAATGGCCCAAGACATAGACTCATTCAGACCAGCAGGCATAGGAAATCCCACAATGACATCCTTAAGGGCTTCAGAGAGACCCTTTCTGAAAATTGCTGCCAGAGCACATTCATTCCATTGAGTGAGCACAGACCACTTCCTAAACTTCTGACAATAAACCTCTACCTCATCCTGGCCCTGACACAGAGCCAGCAAGATTTTCTCTGCCTGATCCACTGAATTAGGTTCATCATAAAGCAATCCGAGTGCCAGAAAAAACGCATCAATATCACATAATGCAGGATCTCCTGGCGCAAGGGAAAATGCCCAGTCTTGAGGGTCGCCACGTAATAAGGAAATAATGATCTTTACTTGTTGAAATGGGTCACCAGAGGAGCGGGGTTTCAAAGCCAGAAACAGTTTACAATTATTTTTGAAATTCAGAAACTTAGCTCTATCTCCAGAAAATAACTCAGGAATAGGAATTTTAGGTTCTAACATAGGATTCTGAACCACTAAATCTTGAATGTTCTGTACACTTATAGTGAGATTATCCATCAAAGAGGACAGACCTTGAATGTCCATGTCTACACCTGTGTTCTGAACCACCCAGATGTAAAGGGGAAAAGAAAGACAAAACACAGTGCAAAGAAAAAAAATGGTCTCAGAACTTCTCTTTTCCCTCTATTGAGAAGCATTAGTACTTTGGGCCTCCAGTACTGTTATGAACTGGTGGTTTAGAACCACAATGGACCAGGTGATTAAGAGCACACAAAATGACCTTATAGTTACTAATAACATAGGACGAGCTCTGAGACGTGGGAACTCTGCTGACCGCAATCCCTAATCCTATCACACCACACTAGAAGTAGCCGTGGAGCGCTCCTGACCTGACCTAGGCGCCTCGGCACAGCCTAAGAAACTAGCTAGCCCTGAAGATAGAAAAATAAGCCTACCTTGCCTCAGAGAAATTCCCCAAAGGAAAAGGCAGCCCCCCACATATAATGACTGTGAGTAAAGATGAAAATACAAACACAGAGATGAAATAGATTTTAGCAAAGCGAGGCCCGACTTACTGAATAGACCGAGGATAGGAAAGATAGCTTTGCGGTCAGCACAAAAACCTACAAACAACCACGCAGAGGGCGCAAAAAGACCCTCCGCACCGACTAACGGTACGGAGGTGCTCCCTCTGCGTCCCAGAGCTTCCAGCAAGCAAGACAAACCAAAATAGCAAGCTAGACAGAAAAAATAGCAAACAAAAGAAACACAAGCAGAACTTAGCTTATGCAGGGAAGACAGGCCACAAGAACGATCCAGGAGAGAGCAAGACCAATACTGGAACATTGACTGGAGGCAAGGAACAAAGAACTAGGTGGAGTTAAATAGAGCAGCACCTAACGACTTAACCTCGTCACCTGAGGAAGGAAACTCAGAAGCCGCAGCCCCACTCACATCCACCAGAGGAAGCCCATGGACAGAACCAGCCAAAGTACCACTCATGACCACAGGAGGGAGCTTGACCACAGAACTCACAACAGGGTTAATGGCTGCATTACACCGCATTATGCCGCAGTGTAATGCAGTCCGTTTATGCTGCTATTAACCTTGTGTGACCAACTTTTTACTATTGATGCTGCCTATGCAGCATCAATAGTAAAAAGATCTAATGTTAAAAATAATAAACAAAATGAAAAATCATTATATTCTCACCTTCCGTTGCCTTTCCCGTTGTTCCTCGTGACGGTCCGATCCATGTATTGCCGTCTCGCGAGATGATGACGTAGTGGTCACGCGAGACCGCTATGTCATCATCTCGCAAGATCGCAATGCATTCTTGGAACCGTAGCGTCGCGAGGAGCATCGGTAAACGCCTGGGCTGGGTCCGGGGGCTACCAGAAGGTGAGTATATAACTATTTTTTATTTTAATTCTTTTTTAACATGGATATGGTGCCCACATTGCTATATACTACGTGGGCTGTGTTAGATACTGCATGGCCTGTTATATACTACGTCTCTGTGGTATATGCTACGTGGCCGTGGTATATATTACGTGGCTGGGGAATATACTACATCGCTGTGCTCTATACTATGTGGCCTGTGTTATATACTACGTGGCTGTGCTATATACTACGTGACTGCAATATATTACATGGCTGTGCAATATATTCCGTGGCTGTGCAGTATATTACGTGGCTGGGCAATATACTACGTGGGCTGTGTTATATACTGCATGGGCTGTGTTATATACTATGTCTCTGTGCTATATACTACGTGACTGGGGTGTATATTACGTGGCTGGGCAATATACTACATCGCTGTGCTCTATACTACATGGCCTGTGTTATATACTGCATGGGAGGTGTTATATACTACGTCTCTGTGCTATATACTACGTGGCTGTGCTATATACTATGTGGCTGTGCAATATATTACGTGTTATATACTACGTCTCTGTGCTATATACTACGTGGCTGGGTAATATACTACATGGGCTGTGCTATATACTACATGGGCTGTGTTATATACTACATGGGCTGTTATATACTACGTGGGCTGTGTTATATACTACGTGGGCTGTATGCTACTTGGCTGTGCTATATTTCTCTGCTGTATCTGTGCATCATGAATCGTGGTATGTGTTAAAGAGGGGGGCCCACTGAGACTCTTTCGCCCGGGGCCCTCAAAAACCTTCACTGATTGTTCATGGCCGGGCATGACCAATCAGCGACAGGTGCAGTCCGGCTGTGAATTGGCTCAGAATTTGAACCACGCTTCGCCAATTGGTTGCGCCCAGACGGCCGAATCCTGTGCATAAATTGCATTATTCTGAAAACTTCATAAATAAACTACATACATATTCTAGAATTCCAAATGTGTTAGAATCGGGCCACCATCTAGTAGGACATACTTTGCAGTCTGCTCACCATCCTTTTAGCTCTTCTCTGAACTTGCTTCTATTTTTCAATGTCTTTTTTAAAATGTGGGGCCAGACCTGGACATAGTATTCCAAATGAGGCCTGACCAAGGAGGAGTAGAGGGGGATAATTACTTCAAGTGATCTAGACTGTATGCTTCTCTTTATACATCCTAGAACTGTGTTTTCATTTTTTGCTGCTGCATCACACTGTTGACTCATGTGCAGTCTGTGATCTATTAGTATACCCAAGTCTTTTTCACTCATGCTGTTTAATTCTTTTCCTCCCATTCTGTAGATGTAATTTTTTTTATTTCTGGCCCAGATGTAGAATCTTGCATTTCTCCCTGTTAAATACCATTCTATTAGTTGCTGCGCATTGTTCAAGCTTATCTAGATCCTTCTGAATCTTTTATCTGTCTTCTCTAGTGTTAAGGTACCTTCACACATAACAATATTGTTAACGATATCGTTGCTTTTTGTGATGTAGCAACGATATCGTTAAGGAAATCGTTATGTGTGACAGCGGCCAACGATCAGGCCCCTGCTGGGAGATCGTTGGTCGCTGAGGAAAGTCCAGAACTTTATTTCGTCGCTGGATCTCCCGCTGACATCGCTGAATCGGCGTGTGTGACGCCAATCCAGCGATGTCTTCACTGGTAACCAGGGTAAACATCGGGTTACTAAGCACAGGGCCGCTCTTAGTAACCCGATGTTTACCCTGGTTACCAGCGTAAACGTTAAAAAAACAAACACTACATACTTACCTTCAGCTGTCTGTCCCCGGCGCTCTGCTTCTCTGCACTCCTCCTGCATGCTGTGTCAGCGCCGGCCAGCCAGAAAGCACAGCGGTGACGTCACCGCTCTGCTTTCCGGCTGACCGGCGCTGACAGTGCAGAGGAAAGCAGAGCGCCGGAGGACAGACAGCTGAAGGTAAGTATGTCTCCACAGTGCGGCACCCCCTTACATCTCCTCCCTCATTTCTGTCTATCAGCCTAACAGACCACTGCGCTCCGCAAATGACTTTCGATTAACCTCTGCACTAATCCGTACCTCCCACTCCCGACTCCAAGACTTCTCCCGTGCTGCGCCAATCCTCTGGAATGCTCTACCCCAAGATATTAGGACCATCCATAATTTGCATAGTTTTAGGCGCACGCTCAAAACACATTTGTTCAGAGCGGCCTATCACGTTCACTAATCAAAGTTATGTTATGTTTGTGTGTGTGTAGCCCATTCACTATCCCCATCTATTCCCCAACCCCTGAAGATGGCTGGACCATGATTGTAAATACATCATTGTAAATACACACCTGTACTTTGCATCTCCCCCTCCTCATTGTAGATTGTAAGCTCTCACGAGCAGGGTCGTCTTATTTTGCTTTAATTATTGTATTGTTAACGTTGTTACTTATGACTTTTGTGTTTGAAACTGTTAAACTGTAAAGCGCTGCGGAATATGTTGGCGCTATATAAATAAAGATTATTATTATTATTATTATGTAGTGTTTGTTTTTTTAACGTTTACGCTGGTAACCAGGGTAAACATCGGGTTACTAAGCGAGGCCCTGCGCTTAGTAACCCGATGTTTACCCTGGTTACCGGGGACCTCGGAATCGTTGGTCGCTGGAGAGCTGTCTGTGTGACAGCTCTCCAGCGACCAAACAGCGACGCTGCAGCGATCGACATCGTTGTCGGTATCGCTGCAGCGTCGCTTAGTGTGAAGGTACCTTTAGCTATCTCTCCTAGCTTTGCATTGTCTGCAAATTTGATTAGTTTACCTTCAGTTCCCTTATCTAGATCATTTATAAAACTGTTGAACACTGAGGCCAGGATAGAACCTTGTGGTACTTCACTTAAAACACTCTTTCAATTGGGTGTGCACTCAGTTATTACCACTCTTTGAGTATGATCACTGAGCCAGTTATGAATCCACCCAACCATAGCCTTGTCTATCCCATACTTCGTAATTTGTTCAATAAGGATAATATTGGATACTTATGACATATTGTACGTCATGGTAGTGGTATATTTTGGGCGATATGATATATGTGAATATTTATGAAAATATTGAAAATTTGACCAAAAATTAGCAAATTTTGCAATTTTCAAAGCATAAAATTTTATGCCCTTACATCATATAGTTATACCACACAATAATTAGTAAATGACATTTCCCATATGTCTACTTTACATCTGTATCATTTTTTTAAACATATTTTTTTTGTTAGGATGTTAGAGCAATTTCAAATTGTTGCAGCAAATTTGCAAAACCTGTTTCTTTAGAGTCCTATTCAGATTTAAATAAAGTTTGAGGGGCCTATATATTGGAAACTCCCTCAAATAGTTCAATACTGTTATCTGGAAATGTTTTAACCCTTCAGTTGCTACACAGTAATTAATGCAAAGTAGTATGAAAAAAAAAGTCATTTTAAATTTTACCTCTAAAAATCTTGCTTTAGCCCCAAATTTCTCACTTTTTCAAGAGGTAACACCAAAAGTGGACCCCACAGTTTGTTACCCATTTTCTTATGAGCGCTATGATGCCCCGCATGTAGTCAAAAAGTTCTATTTGGGCAAACGGCAGGAGCAATATTTGAACTTTGGAACAAATATTTGTCTGAAAGATACTGTAAATTAAAGGAAAAAAGAAGTGTGCTGAATAATTGTGATCACCGTATTCAATGCAAAATAAATGTATTTAGGAAAGCGAACAACAACATACAATGATTAAAAACATTTAAAAAGCAAAGACTGCTACGAAAATGTAGTCCACTGGCCTGGGTGTGTCCGTATTAGGACTGACACCCCCTCCTACAGTGTCTACTACAGGTATAAACTGTTATTCCCTTAGGACGTTAAATAAAGTCAGTACAATGACCAAAATTGTTGATTGTAAGGGTGTTATGAAATTATAAAAGTTTTGATTGCAATCACAAACCCCATAAATAAGAGGAAATTGTTAGAGATGACCACCACAATAAAATGGGGATAATTGTACAACAATGTATGGTAACATGGTAATCAGTATTAAAACTGGACAACTCCTGCTGACTAGCAACACAATATGATGCGTGAATAAAAATATTACACTACTATTACACTTACAAATAAAATAGTAAATGGCATATGAGTACTATTGTACTATTCAGTAGTGTTCAAAATAATAGCAGTCCAATATGACTAACCAGATTAATCACTGTTTTGGTATAAATTATATCACCCCATGTCAAACAATTTACCAGTTGGTGCAGTAGATTCTAAGAAAACGACCAGACTCCGAATTCATGATCTGCATGTTTGTGAGTCGAGTCTGTGTATTAGAATAATTAAAGGGGTGTGTTCAAAATAATAGCTGTGTGGAGTTCAATTAGTGAGGTCAATAATTTTGTGAAGAAGCAGGTGTGAATCAGATGGCCCTTATTTAAGAGTGAGGCCAGTACATGTTGTATATGCATTTCACCATGAAAGCCTGAGAAATATGGGACGTATGGGAAATATAGGACGTTCGAGACATTGTTCAGAAGAACAACGTACATTGATTAAAAAGTTGATTGGAGAGGGTAAAATTTATCATGCTCCAGTCAGGAGAGCCACGGCCAGTTCATGCATTGCAGCTTGATCTTGGAACGAATTGTGTGGACGTCTGAATGAACCCTTACACGGTCAGATTCTTATCACAAGTTCTGATCCCAGATGTTCACAATAAAATCCCTGGGCCCCTCACACTGAGCCAGAAATTCTGACTCTGAAAAGGCAGGGCACGGTTGCACACATGTGCACACAAGGTCATGGTGCACGTCATGGTGTTGTAATCTTGTGTATGCTTGTGAAGAACCCAGGGGATAATATGGGACACAAAATTTACAGATAAAAACGTCTCCACAAATTGAATTACCTGGTAAAAAATCCACGTGAACAAGCAAAGTAGAATTTTGCCTGATCCACTCATCTCTTGAAAGGTCTCTGTAAATGCCCATCATAGATACGACTAGCTATTGTAAAATGTTTCCAATGAAAAAGTTTATTTGTCTGTTTATTTATATGAAGTGAATAAACTTTCTCCTTTCCTGTCTGTGACGTCTGACCTTACCCAATGATACCTGGTGAAGCCTGATCGTGTACAGGGTTGCTGTGTAGTGTTGAGCCACCCCCCTATTGTTCGAGTTCGGTTTGGTTTGTCGAACTGGGGCGTGTTCGACGAACAGTCGTCAAACGTTTGACGAACACCGTCGAACCCCATTGAAACCAATGGCAGGCAAACATAAACACATACAAACACATAGAAAACACATAGAAAACACCTTAAAAGTTGTCCAAAAGCTGACAAACTGGGCTAGATGTAGCTAAAAATTAGTAATTAGATCAACAGGTGGTGTAGCTTGCTTCATGGGTGGGGTACTCTGCTGAGTAGCACAAAATGCTACTAGGCCCAAAAGGATTTCCTGGGCTAGATGCCGTTAAAAAATAGTACTTAGGTAAACAGGCGGTGTAGCTTGCTTCATGGGTGGGGTACTCTGCTGAGTAGCACAAAATTGTACTAGGCCCAAAAGGATTTCCTGGGCTACATGCTGTTAAAAAATAGTACTTAAGTAAACAGGCGGTGTAGCTTGCTTCATAGGTGGGTACTCTGCTGAATAGCAGAAATTGCTACTAGACCCAAAAGGATTTCCTGGGCCAGATGCCGTTAAAAAATAGTACTTAGGTAAACAGGCAGTGTAGCTTGCTTCATGGGTGGGGTACTCTGCTGAGTAGCACAAAATTCTACTAGGTCCAAAAGGATTTCCTGGGCTAGATGCCGTTAAAAAATAGTACTTAGGTAAACAGGCGGTGTAACTTGCTTCATGGGTGGGGTACGCTGCTGAGTAGCACAAAATTCTACTAGGCCCAAAAGGATTTACTGGGCTAGATGCCGTTAAAAATTAGTACTTAGGTAAACAGGCGGTGTAGCTTGCTTCATGGGTGGGGTACGCTGCTGAGTAGTACAAAATTCTACTAGTCCCAAAACAATTTCCTGGGCTAGATGCAGTTAAAAAATAGTACTTAGGTAAACAGGCCGTGTAGCTTGCTTCATGGATGGGGTACTCTGCTGAGTAGCAGAAATTGCTACTAGGCCCAAAAGGATTTCCTGGGCTAGATGCCGTTAAAAAATAGTACTTAGGTAAACAGGCGGTGTAGCTTGCTTCATGGGTGGGGTACGCTGCTGAGTAGCAGAAAATTCTACTAGGCCCAAGAGGATTACCTGAGCTAGATGCAGTTAAAAAATAGTACTTAGGTAAACAGGCGGTGCGTGGGTGGGCTACTCTGTTGACTAGCAGACACTGAAGCTTTGGAGCAGACCTCTGAATCCCAGGCCATAGTATGACTAAACAACTCTGCAGATGACCCCACCCACCTGGAATTGACGATAGCAACGTCATGTAAAACACAGCAAGGGGACTCAATAAAGAGTCTCCATTTTTTCCAAAAATTCGGCCACAGATACCACTTAAGTGGCATCAATTTCGCTAGAGTTTTTTTAAACGGTTGGTGAGGTGATTTTCAAAAATCATCAAGCTTTTAGTCCCCCCAGGATGACACAGCGGTAGAAAAATCCTTGCGGATCCAGGATTTGTTCATCTTGATAAACGTTAGTCTGTCTACATTGTCACTGGACAGCCTTGTGTGCTTATCTGTCAGTACACCACCAGCAGCACTGAACACACATTCAGAGAGAACACTGGCTGTGGGGCACGACAAGATCTCCAAGGCGTGAATGGCAAGCTCAGGCCATTTTTCAAGATTGGATGCCCAAAATGAGCAAGGGTCCAGTTCCACAGTCATGGCATCGATGTTAACTTGGAGAGACTCTTGTACCATCCTCTCTAGGCGTTGGCTGTGCGTCAGACTTCTTGTCTCCTGTGGTCTTGCAAAGGATGGTCTAAAAAAATCTTGAAACATTTGGAAAAAATTGCTGATACCACCAGATACGATGTTACTGTTATGGTTTGAGTGATGACTCGATAGTCCCATGGTTGGCAAGTTAGAACTCAGAGATTCACTACGTGCACCACTGGTGTTTTGTGGAAAAGCAGATGTTAGATTCTGTAACAGTCTCTGCTGATACTCCTGCATGCGTGAATCCCTTTCTATGGCAGGAATTATTTCGCCAAATTTACTTTTGTATCGGGGATCTAAGAGTGTGCAACCCAGTAGTCGGCATTACTTCGGATTCTGACAATCTGAGGGTCATGTTGCAGGTAGTGTAGCAAGAAGGCACTCATGTGTCTTGCGCATCCAGGAGGACCAAGACCTTGTTGTCTTGGTGGCGGTGAGATGAGAATCATGCTTCCTTCCTCTGCCCTCTCCCCCCAACCTTGCACAACAGAAATTTGATCAAGGTCTCCCTCATCTGATGAGTCTTCCATGCCCAGCGCCAGATCATCCTCCACTTCTTCCTCGCCTCCTGCTCCCTCCTCAACAGTTTGGCTGCTACCATGCGCTACTCAGTAATCCCTCTCCCCCAGCCTCGAATGCCAGCCGCCTTGGTGCTGCCGACCGTCTGGACCTTGGCGATATTATCCCTTCTGCATACGACTCCTCCTGTTCCTCCTCCTCCTCCTTTTGTTCCACCACCTGACTCCGAATACTGTTTAAGATGTGCTCCAGCATGTAAATCACTGGAATAGTCATGCTGATAATGGCATCGTCAGCACTAAACATCTTCGTCGCTATTTCAAAACTGTGCAGAAGGGTGCATAGGTCCCTGATCTGAGACCACTCCTGCAGTGTGATTTGCCCCACCTCTGGATCTCGTTGGCCCAGGCTATACATCATAACGTATTGCACCAGGGCACGTCGGTGCTGCCACAGTCGCTGCAACATGTGCAGAGTTGAATTCCACCGTGTGGGGACATCGCATTTCAGCCGGTGAACTGGCCGGGCCATTGACTTCTGTAGAGATGTAAGTCGTTGAGCTGCAGGATGCAAATGGCGGAAGTGAGCACACAGCGACTGTGCCCTCTGCAGAAGCCCATCTAGTCCGGGATAGTGGGATAAAAATTGCTGGACAACCAGGTTCAAAACGTGAGCCATACAAGGCACGTGTGTGACATTGCCCCCGCAAAGGGACGCACCCAGGTTTGCAGCGTTGTCACACACGGCCTTCCCTGGCTGCAGGTTGAGTGGAGACAACCATTGATGGAACTCTGTCTCCAGAGCTGACCACAACTCCTCAGCTGTGTGACTCACATTTCCCCGACATTTCAATGTAAACACTGCCTGATGCCATTGAGCCCTGGTGACAGCAAAGTAAGGAGGTGTGCAGGATTCCTTCTGCGCAATTAGAATGCGGGTGGCATTACCAGACAGGCTTTGGGTGCAGGGGGAGGACCGAGAGGAGGGTGGGGAGGCAGAAGCAGTGGAGGAACTTCTAGATACAGAGGATCGACAAGCACCTTGTGGGGACGGCAAGACTTGGACAGCAGCCACTTCTCCTCATGTCACCATAGTTACCCAGTGCCCAGTCACTGACATGTAACGCCCCTGTCCATGTCTACTTGTCCAAGTGTCTGTGGTGAAATGCACCCTATCACACACAGAGTTTCTCAAGGAAGCGGTGATGTTCTGTGCGACATGCTGGTGTAGCGCAGGCACAGCTTTCTTTGAGAATTAGTGGTGACTGGGCATCTGGTACTGGGGCACTGCGACGGACATAAGGTCTCAAAAATCCTGTGTCCACCAGGCGGAAAGGCAGCATTTCTGTAGCCAATAGCTTGCAGATGGTGAAATTCAACCTCTTAGGTTTGTCATGGCAAGGAGGAAATGGTCTTTTACTTGTCCACATCTGAGGGACTGAGCACTGGCTGCCGTGCTTAGACGGAGTTGAGAAGGGTGTCCCTGGAAAACTGCTGGTCTGTGAGGAAGGTGCAGGCGGAGATGTTATGTTGCCTTCATCAAAATGTGGTGTTGATGTCAGAGAGCGCTCAACACCAGCAGGTGTTTCCACTTGCAAATGTCCTGATGACCTGCCAATCATACTGGCTGTTGCGGGTAAAGAGATGGAAGGTCTGCATCCAAAACCATGTGCGACTGCTGTCCACACAGTCACTGAGGATGCGGATGCACTTGATGGGGCAGACGGTGGTTGGCCCGGCCCACTAGGCTGCATTGTAGCACAGTGAGCTTCCCACTGCAACTTATGCCTCATATCCATGTGATGGTTCATGCATGAAGTACTCAAGCTAGTCATTTTTTGGCCTCTACTGAGATTTTGTTGACAAATCTTACAGACAACATGAGTTGGGTCATCCTTTGCGATGTCAAAAAATCGAACAAAGTCCAGCTCACCATGATCGACATCCTTGGAGACTCGGAGCACGGAACCGCTGTGTCAGGGCATAGAAAATCAAAGAAGACATGAGGAATCCAGCTCAACGAGGTAGTGAAAAAAACTTCTTTCTTTATTCACTTGAAAATATATTCAGTGGAGGATAAAAACATCAGCATCTTGCTGATGTTTTTATCCTCCACTGAATATATTTTCAAGTGATCAGTGGAGGATAAAAACATCAGCATGTTGCTGATGTTTTTATCCTCCACTGAATTTATTTTCAAGTGAATAAAGAAAGAAGTTGTTTTCACTACCTCGTTGAGCTGAATTCCTCATTTCTTCTTTGATGTCAAAAAATGCCCAGGCTATGCAAGGCTTAGAGCTCGTACGACCTGAAGAGCCATCACGACTTCTGCTCAGAGACACAGATGGGGTTGAGGATGCAGTTGTTGACGTGCTTCCAGTACTCCGTCTCTGTCCAGGAAGGCGCAACCTAATCTCGTCGTCAGACTCGTCACTAGCATCCTCCTCCACCTCCTCTGCTGATCTCATGGATTGGTGGGTTGACAGTAAGTGGGGTCTCCAACCCCGTTGTCATCATCCTGTGTGTTTTCACACTCGTCGTCCTCAGAGCCAACCTCTTCCTGCCCTGACCGAAAAGTCAAGTTTTCGTTCCAATCAGGTATCTCAGTCTCATCATCATCTTCCTCATTGTCTCCACCAACAGGAGTTACAGTTTGGGAACGAGGGTCTACATTATGCTCAGAACCTTCTTCATCTGGGCCTGGATCCGACTCACAAAGATTCTGGGCATCAGTGCAGATAATTTCCTTGTCTGGATTCACAGAAGCTCTGGAGCAGACCTCTGATTACCAGGCTATAGTATGAGTAAACAGCTCTGCAGACTCAACCATCTGTGTTACACCATACTCAGACGGTCGGCTGGAGACTTAGGAGCTGTGAGGAAGCAAGTGCGATTGGGGTGACAACTCTGAGGACTGGAGTAGTTGTGATGTTGAAGTTGACCAGTAGGAGAGCCCACTTGAACGAGCACTTGATATCCGTTCAAGCACCTGCTGACTTTGTGCCTCATCTGGAATCTTTGGCGATGCTCATAGCAATGGTCGTAAGAAAGGGATCATATCAGATTCTCCACGAAAAGAAGTAGACATCTTACTTTGGCTAGAAGATGGTCTTTCTTCTGCAGATGTTACTGTTGCTTTACCACCAACCCCACGGACCTAACCTTCTTTTCCCTTTCCAACACGCCTATTCCCCTTTCCACCAGCAGCAGGCCTTTTGCCACTCATTTTGGTGCTTAACTAATTGGCAACTCTGTATCTGTAGTTGTTGGCACAGCAACCAATGGATGAAAACCGAGCAGAACTGAGTGGCCAAACTGTGGTAGTAGGCCCAAAAGGATTTACTGGGTTAGATGCAGTAAAAATTTAGATACACAGGAGGTGTAGCTAGCTTCCCAGGCGGGCTACTCCGCTGATGTGCAGGCACTGCTAATAAGCCCAAAACGATTTACTGGGTTAGATGCAGTAAAAATTTAGATACACAGGCATGCAGACACCGCTCCTAGGCCCAAAACTATTTACTGGGTTAGATGAAGTAAAAATTTAGATACACAGGCGGTGTAGCTAGCTTCACAGGCGGGCTAATCCGCTGACTTGCAGACACTGCTACTAAGCCCAAAAAGATTTACTGGGTTAGATGCAGTAAAAATTTAGATATACGGGTGGTGTTGCTAGCTTCATAGGCGGGCTACTCTGCTGACTTGCAGACACTGCTACTAAGCCCAAAACAATTTCCTGGGTTAGATGCAGTAAAAATATAGATACACAGGCGGTGTAGCTAGCTTCACAGGCGGGCTACTCAGATGACTATCAGACAATGCTACTAGCCCAAAAGGATTGGCTGAGCTAGATTACACCAAATGCTGTGACAAACACTTGCACAGCACTGGCACAGACCTGCCTGGCAAAAAGTGCTAGGAACTGCTGTAAACTACCCTGAAAAGGGCTGATATTACAACTAGTCCCGACTCCTCCCGACTCCCTAAACCTATCTCTCTGAAAATTTGCTCCAAAAAAAGACTCGTAGTCTGTATAGCGCCCACAGGAGCAGCGGTGCCGTCTAACACTAAGCTGCAGCAGTGAGGAAATGGTGGCGGTGGGGCAAATGGCTGGTTCTTATAGGGCAAGGACATGTGACATACACAGCCAATGACACATGCCCTTGCTTATGTGCATCACATGCACATTGCTGTGTGTGTGTGAACTGCTGATAGGCTGAGAGACTGCACCGCCCCACTGTAAATGCGGGAAAGAAAAAATAAAATGGAGATCGGCATTATTTCAGCACAGATCTATCTCCCGCCCCCCCCACCCGCCCACTATACACTGAAACAGTCTATTAACAATGATAAACAGTTTTAATGTCCAAATCAAGTTAGGCCTTTGGTGAACGAACAGTTATCGAACAGAAACTCGAACAGCCGAATTTTAAGCAAATTGTTCGAGTTCGACGAACGACTCGAACACCGCCCAAAACAGCTCGAATTTGAAATTGGTGAACAGTTCGACTCGAACACCGCTCATCTCTATTGCTGTGTACAATTACGGTATGTTGTCTTTTAAGTGTGCAGCGTAATATGAAGCCGGTTGCCATAGTTACACTTTTTATCAAGTGTTTTTAATATTTGTGAATTCATAGTAACTCTGCATTAAGGTTTTAATATGTCTCACTACAATGTTACTCCAAAGACCAGTGTTTTATCATCACCATATTGCTACAAGAGAAACTGTGCTAATTAGATTCTAATTTCTTGTTTGGGATTTATATATTTTGTATCATTTGTTGAATTTTGTATTTTTTTCGGTTCCATCTGCAAGCCATCAGCCACTGGTATTGGTAGTTACCTTGAGAACACAAACTTGGGGTTTCCTCCACAAGTCTGTATCGGTAAGATAACATAAAAACATTTTTAACTATACTGTAAAGTTTCTTGAAAAATAGATGAATGAGGACAGGCATTAAACATGTAAATGATGAGAATACATTGTGCCTTATGATTAAAAACCTGAAGAAATCAACGTGAACATCAAATAGACTTCCTAAACGAAATGCCAAACTAACCACTGATTGTGATTTTGTACATAACCCTTCAATTCTCTTACAATATAATCTTACATTAATGTTCATACATATAGTTATTCATTTAGTACAGTACAGTAGTCTGTTAGATTAATTTTTGTTTTCTGCCATCTGTATCAACATAGCTGCATGTGTCTTTTTACATCTTTGATCTGTTAGCTTGCTTCCAGCAGACGTCAACAGTTCTGCACTATGCTTTGCTGTGCCAACACCACAAGGACCCGCAGATACAAGCAGGGCTTTGCTGTGTTTTTATTCCTCTAGTGATAGTTTAGTGATGTGAAACTGCAAATGCTGCTATTTGGATGCTATGGCAAAATATGATCCTTTACCATATGCATTTGCAGAGTGGCATTTGCAATTTTGCATCACTGTTCAGAAGCAGGCATCAAACAGCTCAGCTTGTTTCAGCTCTACTCTGCCTAGTTATTATCAGCTTCACTATGCTGGCATGGCAGAGGACTATGGATCTCTGCTGGAACCATGTAACAGATTAATGATGTAAAAGTACACATGCTATGTTTCCCCTCCCTTTTCCCATTGACATTCTTTTCCCTCCTTTCCTAATCCCATTCTTTCCTTCCCCATTAGTTTATTATGTATAAAAGTTAGTAAAGTTCTTCGGGAAAAAAAAAGTACACATGCGGCTATGTGGCTGTAGAAGGCGGAAGGAAAAATAGGTCAGGTAGAGTTTTGTACAGCATCAAATAGGGCACAAAAGAATAGAATGAATTCTAAGCATAAATTGGTTTGATAGTGTGCCAAATATCTGTTGGATGCAGCGCAGTATAGCTGTGTTGGATGCCTGTAGTATTTTACACATTTATCAGTCAGTGAGCTTCCAACACAGAACTCAGTCATCAATTCATGGTGGTGGTGCTAGTTAGGATGTAGGAGTCTGTAGCACTGAGGAGAAGCAGGGTGCTGCAAGGATTTGTGGTTCCAGCAGTTTGAAAATAAGACCGCCCATTCAGCGATGTGAAGCTGGAAACACAGATGCACGTGCAGATGGAGATGAGAAATTACACAAAAGAACAGGAAATAAATTGATGTTGAGCTTTGTCGGTACATTGACAATAAGTATGCATTTACTGTGCTTTATGAAAAATAATTAAATTGTGGGGATAGCCTTTTAAGCTGTTGGCAAAATGTAAACTTTGCACATGGCTGATTTATTCTTTTTAGTTGAAATGACAGCTACTGTCTACACAATTGCGTACAACTCAATGTATTCCTTAGGACTGAAGCCATACATATCTCTGTTTAAAGGCATAATTCCATGTTAGACCTTATAATTTTTGTTATATAGATAGATGTGGGTCCCATGTTTTGGTATGACGGCTGTTTTAAATGGAAAGGAATCTGCAAATGCTTGTTTATTTTTATTCATTTTGATAGGTATTAAAGAAACACTCTCATCAAAGTTTTTATCCTCTTAATATATTGCAATCAATATATTATAATAGCACTGTGTACTTTGCCCATTTTGCCTCTCTACACAGTTCATTCTTCTCTTTACGATTAGGTCTGTGACCAGGGCCGTATTTGTCACCAGGCACTTGAGGGCACGTGCCTAGGGTGGCAGGATGCGGGGGGCGCCCTTGAGCAAGGATTTTTTTTTAGTTTTATTTTTTTTATAAAGTCCGGGGTCAAGCGCACGCCCCCCCCCTCCCTCCCGCCCCCTCCCTGAAGACTTCATACTCACCCTCCTCCAGCGGTGCCGCCGGCAACTCCGTCTCAGCGCCGGCAGTTCGTCCTGTCCTCAGCGGTCACGTGGTACCACTCATTAAGGTGATGAATATGGATGCATATTCATCACCTTAATGAGCGGTACCACGTGACCACTCATAAAGGAAGGAAGACGCTACAGAGATGCCAGGAAGTTCTGCGCCGCGCGGTGAGAGAAAGGTGAGTATGACAGGGGTGGAGGATGGGGGAGCCTTGCACACAGGGTGGGAGGATGGGGGAGCCTTACACACAGGGTGGGAGGATGGGGGGAGCCGTGCACACAGGGTGGGAGGATGGAGGAGCCGTGCACACAGGGTGGGAGGATGGGGGAGCCGTGCACACAGGGTGGGAGGATGGGGGAGCCGTGCACACAGGGTGGGAGGATGGGGGAGCAATGCACACAGGGTGGGAGGATGGGGGAGCCTTGCACACAGGGTGGAAGGATGGGGGAGCCGTGCACACAGGGTGGGAGGATGGAGGAGCCGTCCACACAGGGTGGGAGGGTGGGGGAGCTGTGCACACAGGGTGGAAGGATGGCGGAGCTGTCCACACAGGGTGGGAAGATGGGGGAGCCATGCACACAGGGTGGAAGGATCGGGGAGCCGTGCACACAGGGTGGGAGGATGGGGGAGCCGTGCACACAGGGTGGGAGGATGGGGGAGCCGTGAACACAGGGTGGGAGGATGGGGGAGCCGTGTACACAGGGTGGGAGGATGGGGGAGCCATGCACACAGGGTGGGAGGATGGGGGAGCTGAGCCATGCATACAGGGTGGGGGAGCCATGCATACAGGATGGGAGGATGGGGGAGCCGTGCACACAAGGTGGGAGGATGGGGAGCCATGCACACAGGGTGGGAGGATGGGGGAGCCATACACACAGGGTGGGAGGATGGGGGAGCAATGCACACAGGGTGGGAGGATGGGGGAGCCGTGCACACAGGGTGGGAGGATGGGGGAGCCGTGTACACAGGGTGGGAGGATGGGGGAGCCATGCACATAGGGTGGGCGGATGGGGTAGCTGAGCCATGCATACAGGGTGGGGGAGCAAAGCATACAGGATGGGAGGAAGGGGAGCCATGCACACAAGGTGGGAGGATGGGGAGCCATGCACACAGGGTAGGAGGATGGGGGAGCCATGCACACAGGGTGGGAGGATGGGGGAGCAATGCACACAGGGTGGGAGGATGGGGGAGCCGTGCACACAGGGTGGGAGGATGGGGGAGCCGTGCACACAGGGTGGGAGGATGGGGGAGCCGTGCACACAGGGTTGGAGGATGGGGGAGCCGTGCACACAGGGTGGGAGGATGGGGGAGCCGTGCACACAGGGTGGGAGGATGGGGGAGCCTGTTATGTTTGCTAATGACAGGTGTTATGAAGGCAATCCAGAAACACAGTGTGCTTAGCGATCAGAGCGCACACAGTGATCTGACAAATACCCAAAAATACAAGAACGAGCTCTGAGACGTGGAAACTCTGTAGACTGCACACCTGATCCTATCCTAAACACAACTAAAAGCGGCTGTGGATTGCGCCTAACAACTACCTAGGCAACTCGGCACAGCCTAAGAAACTAGCTAGCCTGAAGATAGAAAAATAGGCCTGACTTGCCCCAGAGAAATTCCCCAAAGGAAAAGGCAGCCCCCCACATATAATGACTGTGAGTAAGATGAAAAGACAAAACGTAGGGATGAAATAGATTCAGCAAAGTGGGGCCCGATATTCTAGGACAGAGCGAGGACAGTAAAGCGAACTTTGCAGTCTACAAAAAACCCTAAAGCAAAACCACGCAAAGGGGGCAAAAAAAAACCACCGTGCCGAACTAACGGCACGGCGGTACACCCTTTGCGTCTCAGAGCTTCCAGCAAAACAAAAGACAAGCTGGACAGAAAAAAAAAACAACAAAAAAGCAAAAAGCACTTAGCTATACAGAGCAGCAGGTCACAGGAACAATCAGGAGAAGCTCAGATCCAACACTGAAACATTGACAAGGAGCAAGGATAGCAGCATCAGGCGGAGTTAAGTAATGAAGCAGTTAACGAGCTCACCAGAACACCTGAGGCAGGAAGCTCAGAAGCTGCAGTACCACTTGTGACCACAGGAGTGAATTCAGCCACAGAATTCACAACAGTACCCCCCCCCTTGAGGAGGGGTCACCGAACCCTCACCAGAGCCCCCAGGCCGACCAGGATGAGCCGCATGAAAGGCACGAACAAGATCGGAAGCATGAACATCAGAGGCAAAAACCCAGGAATTATCTTCCTGAGCATAACCCTTCCATTTAACCAGATACTGGAGTTTCCGTCTAGAAACACGAGAATCCAAAATCTTCTCCACAATATACTCCAATTCCCCCTCCACCAAAACCGGGGCAGGAGGCTCAACAGATGGAACCATAGGTGCCACGTATCTCCGCAACAACGACCTATGGAATACATTATGTATGGAAAAGGAGTCTGGGAGGGTCAAACGAAAAGACACAGGATTGAGAACCTCAGAAATCCTATACGGACCAATAAAACGAGGTTTAAATTTAGGAGAGGAAACCTTCATAGGAATATGACGAGAAGATAACCAAACCAGATCCCCAACACGAAGTCGGGGACCCACACGGCGTCTGCGATTAGTGAAAAGTTGAGCTTTCTCCTGGGACAAGATCAAATTGTCCACTACCTGAGTCCAGATCTGCTGCAACCTATCCACCACAGAATCCACACCAGGACAGTCCGAAGACTCAACCTGTCCTGAAGAGAAACGAGGATGGAACCCAGAATTGCAAAAAAATGGAGAAACCAAGGTAGCCGAGCTGGCCCGATTATTAAGGGCGAACTCAGCCAACGGCAAAAAGGACACCCAATCATCCTGGTCTGCAGAAACAAAACATCTCAGATATGTTTCCAAGGTCTGATTGGTTCGTTCGGTCTGGCCATTAGTCTGAGGATGGAAAGCCGAGGAAAAGGATAGGTCAATGCCCATCCTACCACAAAAGGCTCGCCAAAACCTTGAAACAAACTGGGAACCTCTGTCAGAAACAATATTCTCAGGAATGCCATGCAACCGAACCACATGCTGAAAGAACAAAGGTACCAAATCAGAGGAGGAAGGCAATTTAGCCAAGGGCACCAGATGGACCATTTTAGAAAAGCGATCACAGACCACCCAAATGACTGACATCTTTTGAGAAACGGGAAGGTCAGAAATGAAATCCATCGAAATATGTGTCCAAGGCCTCTTTGGGACCGGCAAGGGCAAAAGCAACCCACTGGCACGAGAACAGCAGGGCTTAGCCCTAGCACAAATCCCACAGGACTGCACAAAAGTACGTACATCCCGTGACAGAGATGGCCACCAGAAGGATCTAGCCACTAACTCTCTGGTACCAAAGATTCCAGGATGACCAGCCAACACCGAACAATGAAGTTCAGAGATAAGTTTATTAGTCCACCTATCAGGGACGAACAGTTTCTCTGCTGGACAACGATCAGGTTTATTCGCCTGAAATTTTTGCAGCACCCGCCGCAAATCAGGGGAGATGGCAGACACAATGACTCCTTCCTTGAGGATACCCGCTGGCTCAGATAAACCCGGAGAGTCGGGCACAAAACTCCTAGACAGAGCATCCGCCTTCACATTTTTAGAGCCCGGAAGGTACGAAATCACAAAGTCGAAGCGGGCAAAAAATAACGACCAACGGGCCTGTCTAGGATTCAAGCGCTTGGCAGACTCGAGATAAGTCAAGTTCTTATGATCAGTCAATACCACCACGCGATGCTTAGCTCCTTCAAGCCAATGACGCCACTCCTCGAATGCCCACTTCATGGCCAGCAACTCTCGATTGCCCAGATCATAATTACGCTCAGCGGGCGAAAACTTCCTGGAAAAGAAAGCACATGGTTTCATCACTGAGCAATCAGAACCTCTCTGTGACAAAACCGCCCCTGCTCCAATCTCTGAAGCATCAACCTCGACCTGGAACGGAAGAGAAACATCTGGCTGACACAACACAGGGGCAGAACAAAAACGACGCTTCAACTCCTGAAAAGCTTCCACAGCAGCAGAAGACCAATTAACCAAATCAGCACCCTTCTTGGTCAAATCGGTCAATGGTTTGGCAATGCTAGAAAAATTACAGATGAAGCGACGATAAAAATTAGCAAAGCCCAGGAACTTTTGCAGACTTTTCAGAGATGTCGGCTGAATCCAATCCTGGATGGCTTGGACCTTAACTGGATCCATCTCGATAGTAGAAGGGGTAAAGATGAACCCCAAAAATGAAACTTTCTGCACACCGAAGAGACACTTTGATCCCTTCACAAACAAAGAGTTAGCACGCAGGACCTGAAAAACCATTCTGACCTGCTTCACATGAGACTCCCAATCATCTGAGAAGATCAAAATGTCATCCAAGTAAACAATCAGGAATTTATCCAGATACTCACGGAAGATGTCATGCATAAAAGACTGAAACACAGATGGAGCATTGGCAAGTCCGAACGGCATCACTAGATACTCAAAATGACCCTCGGGCGTATTGAATGCAGTTTTCCATTCATCTCCTTGCCTGATTCTCACCAGATTATACGCACCACGAAGATCTATCTTAGTGAACCAACTAGCCCCCTTAATCCGAGCAAACAAGTCAGATAACAATGGCAAGGGATACTGAAATTTAACAGTGATCTTATTAAGAAGGTGGTAATCAATACACGGTCTCAGCGAACCATCCTTCTTGGCTACAAAGAAGAACCCTGCTCCCAGTGGTGATGACGATGGGCGAATATGTCCCTTCTCCAGGGATTCCTTCACATAACTGCGCATAGCGGCGTGTTCGGGCACGGATAAATTAAATAATCGACCTTTAGGGAATTTACTACCAGGAATCAAATTGATAGCACAATCACAATCCCTATGCGGAGGTAGAGCATCGGACTTGGGCTCTTCAAATACATCCTGATAATCAGACAAGAACTCTGGGACCTCAGAAGGGGTGGATGACGAAATCGACAAAAATGGAACATCACCATGTACCCCCTGACAACCCCAGCTGGATACCGACATGGAATTCCAATCCAATACTGGATTATGGGTTTGTAGCCATGGCAACCCCAACACGACCACATCATGCAGATCATGCAACACCAGAAAGCGAATAACTTCCTGATGTGCAGGAGCCATGCACATGGTCAGCTGGGCCCAGTATTGAGGTTTATTCTTGGCCAAAGGTGTAGCATCAATTCCTCTCAATGGAATAGGACACCGCAAAGGCTCCAAGAAAAACCCACAACGTTTAGCATAATCCAAATCCATCAGATTCAGGGCAGCGCCCGAATCCACAAACGCCATGACAGAAAACGACGACAAAGAGCATATCAAGGTAATGGACAGAAGGAATTTGGACTGTACAGTACCAATGACGGCAGACCTAGCGGACCGCTTAGTGCGCTTAGGACAATCAGAAATAGCATGAGTGGAATCACCACAGTAGAAACACAGACCATTCAGACGTCTGTATTCCTGCCGTTTAACTCTAGTCATAGTCCTATCGCACTGCATAGGCTCAGGTTTAACCTCAGGCAGTACCGCCAAATGGTGCACAGATTTACGCTCGCGCAAGCGTCGACCGATCTGAATGGCCAAAGACAAAGACTCATTCAAACCAGCAGGCATAGGAAATCCCACCATGACATCCTTAAGAGCCTCAGAGAGACCCTTTCTGAACAAAGCTGCCAGCGCAGATTCATTCCACTGAGTGAGTACTGACCATTTCCTAAATTTCTGACAATATACTTCTATATCATCCTGACCCTGGCACAAAGCCAGCAAATTTTTCTCAGCCTGATCCACTGAATTAGGCTCATCGTACAGCAATCCGAGCGCCAGGAAAAACGCATCGACACTACTCAATGCAGGGTCTCCTGGCGCAAGAGAAAATGCCCAGTCTTGAGGGTCGCCGCGCAAAAAAGAAATAATAATCAAAACCTGTTGAATAGGATTACCAGAAGAATGAGGTTTCAAGGCCAGAAATAGCTTACAATTATTTTTGAAACTTAGAAACTTAGTTCTATCTCCAAAAAACAAATCAGGAATAGGAATTCTTGGTTCTAACATAGATTTCTGATCAATAGTATCTTGAATTTTTTGTACATTTATAACGAGATTATCCATTGAAGAGCACAGACCCTGAATATCCATGTCCACACCTGTGTCCAGAATCACCCAAATGTCTAGGGGGAAAAAAAAAGTGAACACAGAGCAGAAAAAAAAAAAAAAAAAATGATGTCAGAACTTTTTCTTTCCCTCTATTGAGAATCATTAGTTTGGCTCCTTGTACTGTTATGTTTGCTAATGACAGGTGTTATGAAGGCAATCCAGAAACACAGTGTGCTTAGCGATCAGAGCGCACACAGTGATCTGACAAATACCCAAAAATACAAGAACGAGCTCTGAGACGTGGAAACTCTGTAGACTGCACACCTGATCCTATCCTAAACACAACTAAAAGCGGCTGTGGATTGCGCCTAACAACTACCTAGGCAACTCGGCACAGCCTAAGAAACTAGCTAGCCTGAAGATAGAAAAATAGGCCTGACTTGCCCCAGAGAAATTCCCCAAAGGAAAAGGCAGCCCCCCACATATAATGACTGTGAGTAAGATGAAAAGACAAAACGTAGGGATGAAATAGATTCAGCAAAGTGGGGCCCGATATTCTAGGACAGAGCGAGGACAGTAAAGCGAACTTTGCAGTCTACAAAAAACCCTAAAGCAAAACCACGCAAAGGGGGCAAAAAAAAACCACCGTGCCGAACTAACGGCACGGCGGTACACCCTTTGCGTCTCAGAGCTTCCAGCAAAACAAAAGACAAGCTGGACAGAAAAAAAAAAACAACAAAAAAGCAAAAAGCACTTAGCTATACAGAGCAGCAGGTCACAGGAACAATCAGGAGAAGCTCAGATCCAACACTGAAACATTGACAAGGAGCAAGGATAGCAGCATCAGGCGGAGTTAAGTAATGAAGCAGTTAACGAGCTCACCAGAACACCTGAGGGAGGAAGCTCAGAAGCTGCAGTACCACTTGTGACCACAGGAGTGAATTCAGCCACAGAATTCACAACAGGAGCCTTGCACACAGGGTGGAAGGATGGGGGAGCCGTGCACACAGGGTGGGAGGATGGAGGAGCCGTCCACACAGGGTGGGAGGATGGGGGAGCAATGCACACAGGGTGGGAGGATGGGGGAGCCGTGCACACAGGGTGGGAGGATGGGGGAGCCGTGCACACAGGGTGGGAGGATAGGGGAGCCGTGCACACAGGGTTGGAGGATGGGGGAGCCGTGCACACAGGGTGGGAGGATGGGGGAGCCATGCACACAGGGTGGGAGGATGGGGGAGCCGTGCACACAGGGTGGGAGGATGGGGGAGCCTTGCACACAGGGTGGAAGGATGGGGGAGCCGTGCACACAGGGTGGGAGGATGGGGGAGCCGTGCACACAGGGTGGGAGGATGGGGGAGCCGTGCACACAGGGTTGGAGGATGGGGAAGCCGTGCACACAGGGTGGGAGGATGGGGGAGCCGTGCACACAGGGTGGGAGGATGGGGGAGCCGTGCACACAGGGTTGGACGATGGGGGAGCCGTGCACACAGGGTGGTAGGATGGGGGAGCCGTGCACACAGGGTGGGAGGATGGGGGAGCCGTGCACACAGGGTGGGAGGATGGGGGAGCCTTGCACACAGGGTGGAAGGATGGGGGAGCCGTGCACACAGGGTGGGAGGATGGAGGAGCCGTCCACACAGGGTGGGAGGATGGGGGAGCAATGCACACAGGGTGGGAGGATGGGGGAGCCGTGCACACAGGGTGGGAGGATGGGGGAGCCGTGCACACAGGGTGGGAGGATAGGGGAGCCGTGCACACAGGGTGGGAGGATGGGGGAGGCGTGCACACAGGGTGGGAGGATGGGGGAGGCATGCACACAGGGTGGGAGGATGGGGGAGCCGTGCACACAGGGTGGGAGGATGGGGGAGGCTTGCACACAGGGTGGAAGGATGGGGAAGCCGTGCACACAGGGTGGGAGGATGGAGGAGCCGTCCAAACAGGGTGGGAGGATGGGGGAGTCGTGCACACAGGGTGGAAGGATGGCGGAGCCATGCACATAGGGTGGGAGGATGGGGGAGCCTTGCACACAGGGTGGAAGGATGGGGGAGCCGTGCACACAGGGTGGGAGGATGGAGGAGCCGTCCACACAGGGTGGGAGGATGGGGGAGTCGTGCACTCAGGGTGGAAGGATGGCGGAGCTGTGCACACAGGGTGGGAAGATGGGGGAGCCGTGCACATAGGGTGGAAGGATGTGGGAGCCGTGCACACAGGGTGGGAGGATGGGGGAGCCGTGCACACAGAGTGGGAGGATGGGGGAGCCGTGCACACAGGGTGGGAGGATGGGGGAGCCGTGCACACAGGGTGGGAGGATGGGGGAGCCGAGCCATGCATACAGGGTGGTGGAGCCATGTATACAGGATGGGAGGATGGGGGAGCCATGCATACAGGGTGGGAGGATGGGGGAACCGAGCCATGCATACAGGGTGGGTGAGCCATGCATACAGGTTGGGAGGATGCGGGAGCCGTGCACATAAGGTGGGAGGATGGGGAGCCATGCACACAGGATGGGAGGATGGGGGAGCCATGCACACAGGGTGGGAGGATGGGGGAGCCATGCACACAGGGTGGGAGGATGGGGGAGCTGAGCCATGCATACAGGGTGGGGGAGCCATGCATACAGGATGGGAGGATGGGGGAGCCGTGCACACAAGGTGGGAGGATGGGGAGCCATGCACACAGGGTGGGAGGATGGGGGAGCCATACACACAGGGTGGGAGGATGGGGGAACCGAGCCATACATACAGGGTGGGGGAGCCATGCATACAGGTTGGGCAGATGGGGGAGCCGTGCACATAAGGTGGGAGGATGGGGAGCCATGCACACAGGGTGGGAGGATGGGGGAGCCATGCACACAGGGTGGGAGGATGGGGGAGCAATGCACACAGGGTGGGAGGATGGGGGAGCCATGCACACAGGGTGGGAGGATGGGGGAGCTGTACACACAGGGTGGGAGGATGGGGGAGCAATGCACACAGGGTGGGAGGATGGGGGAGCCGAGCCATGCATACAGGGTGGTGGAGCCATGTATACAGGATGGGAGGATGGGGGAGCCATGCATACAGGGTGGGAGGATGGGGGAACCGAGCCATGCATACAGGGTGGGGGAGCCATGCATACAGGTTGGGCAGATGGGGGAGCCGTGCACATAAGGTGGGAGGATGGGGAGCCATGCACACAGGGTGGGAGGATGGGGGAGCCATGCACACAGGGTGGGAGGATGGGGGAGCAATGCACACAGGGTGGGAGGATGGGGGAGCCATGCACACAGGGTGGGAGGATGGGGGAGCTGTACACACAGGGTGGGAGGATGGGGGAGCAATGCACACAGGGTGGGAGGATGGGGGAGCCGTGCACACAGGGTGGAAGGATGGCGGAGCCGTGCACACAGGGTGGGAAGATGGGGGAGCCGTGCACACAGGGTGGAAGGATGGGGGAGCCGTGCACATAGGGTGGGAGGATGAGGGAGCCGTGCACACAGGGTGGGAGGATGGGGGAGCCGTGCACACAGGGTGGGAGGATGGGGGAGCCATACACACAGGGTGGGAGGATCGGGGAGCCGAGCCATGCATACAGGGTGGTGGAGCCATGCATACAGGATGGGAGGATGGGGGAGCCATGCATACAGGGTGGGAGGATGGTTAACCGAGCCATGCATACAGGGTGGGGGAGCCATGCATACAGGTTGGGAGGATGGAGGAGCTGTGCAAATAAGGTGGAAGGATGGGGAGCCATGCACACAGGGTGGGAGGATGGGGCAGCCATGCACACAGGGTGGGAGGATGGGGGAGCAATGCACACAGGGTGGGAGGATGGGGAAGCCATGCACACAGGGTGGGAGGATGGGGGAGCCATACACACAGGGTGGGAGGATGGAGGAGCAATGCACACAGGGTGGGAGGATGGGGGAGCCGTGCACACAGGGTGGAAGGATGGCAGAGCCGTGTACACAGGGTGGGAAGATGGGGGAGCTGTGCACACAGGGTGGAAGGATGGGGGAGCCGTGCACACAGGGTGGGAGGATGGGGGAGCTGTGCACACAGGTTGGGAGGATGGGGGAGCCATGCACACAGGGTGGGAGGATGGGGGAGCCATGCACTCAGGGTGGGAGGATGGGGGAGCCGAGCCATGCATACTGGGTGGTGGAGCCATGCATACTGGAAGGGAGGATGGGGAGCCATGCATACAGGGTGGGAGGATGGGGGAACCGAGCCATGCATACAGTGTGGGGGAGCCATGCATACAGGTTGGGAGGATGCGGGAGCCGTGCTCACAAGGTGGGAGGATGGGGAGCCATGCACACAGGGTGGGAGGATGGGGGAGCCATGCACATAGGGTGGGAGGATGGGGGAGCAATGCACACAGGGTGGGAGGATGGGGGAGCCGTGCACACAGGGTGGGAGGATGGGGGAGCCGTCCACACAGGGTGGGAGGATGGGGGAGCCGTGTACACAGGGTGGGAGGATAGGGGAGCCATGCACACAGGGTGGGAGGACGGGGGAGCGGAGCCATGCTTACAGGGTGGGGGAGCCATGCATACAGGATGGGAGGATGGGGGAGCCATGCACACAAGGTGGGAGGATGGGGAGCCATGCACACAGGGTGGGAGGATGGGGGAACCGTGCACACAGGGTGGGAGGATGGGGGAGCCATGCACACAGGGTGGGAAGATGGGGGAGCCGAGCCATGCATACAGGGTCGTGGAGCCATGCATAAAGGATGGGAGGATGGGGGAGCCATGCATACAGGGTGGGAGGATGGGGGAACCGAGCCATGCATACAGGGTGGGGGAGCCATGCATACAGGTTGGGAGGATGGGGGAGCCGTGCACATAAGGTGGAAGGATGTGGGAGCCGTGCACACAGGGTGGGAGGATGGGGGAGCCGTGCACACAGAGTGGGAGGATGGGGGAGCCGTGCACACAGGGTGGGAGGATGGGGGAGCCGTGCACACAGGGTGGGAGGATGGGGGAGCCGAGCCATGCATACAGGGTGGTGGAGCCATGTATACAGGATGGGAGGATGGGGGAGCCATGCATACAGGGTGGGAGGATGGGGGAACCGAGCCATGCATACAGGGTGGGTGAGCCATGCATACAGGTTGGGAGGATGCGGGAGCCGTGCACATAAGGTGGGAGGATGGGGAGCCATGCACACAGGATGGGAGGATGGGGGAGCCATGCACACAGGGTGGGAGGATGGGGGAGCCATGCACACAGGGTGGGAGGATGGGGGAGCTGAGCCATGCATACAGGGTGGGGGAGCCATGCATACAGGATGGGAGGATGGGGGAGCCGTGCACACAAGGTGGGAGGATGGGGAGCCATGCACACAGGGTGGGAGGATGGGGGAGCCATACACACAGGGTGGGAGGATGGGGGAACCGAGCCATACATACAGGGTGGGGGAGCCATGCATACAGGTTGGGCAGATGGGGGAGCCGTGCACATAAGGTGGGAGGATGGGGAGCCATGCACACAGGGTGGGAGGATGGGGGAGCCATGCACACAGGGTGGGAGGATGGGGGAGCAATGCACACAGGGTGGGAGGATGGGGGAGCCATGCACACAGGGTGGGAGGATGGGGGAGCTGTACACACAGGGTGGGAGGATGGGGGAGCAATGCACACAGGGTGGGAGGATGGGGGAGCCGAGCCATGCATACAGGGTGGTGGAGCCATGTATACAGGATGGGAGGATGGGGGAGCCATGCATACAGGGTGGGAGGATGGGGGAACCGAGCCATGCATACAGGGTGGGGGAGCCATGCATACAGGTTGGGCAGATGGGGGAGCCGTGCACATAAGGTGGGAGGATGGGGAGCCATGCACACAGGGTGGGAGGATGGGGGAGCCATGCACACAGGGTGGGAGGATGGGGGAGCAATGCACACAGGGTGGGAGGATGGGGGAGCCATGCACACAGGGTGGGAGGATGGGGGAGCTGTACACACAGGGTGGGAGGATGGGGGAGCAATGCACACAGGGTGGGAGGATGGGGGAGCCGTGCACACAGGGTGGAAGGATGGCGGAGCCGTGCACACAGGGTGGGAAGATGGGGGAGCCGTGCACACAGGGTGGAAGGATGGGGGAGCCGTGCACATAGGGTGGGAGGATGAGGGAGCCGTGCACACAGGGTGGGAGGATGGGGGAGCCGTGCACACAGGGTGGGAGGATGGGGGAGCCATACACACAGGGTGGGAGGATCGGGGAGCCGAGCCATGCATACAGGGTGGTGGAGCCATGCATACAGGATGGGAGGATGGGGGAGCCATGCATACAGGGTGGGAGGATGGTTAACCGAGCCATGCATACAGGGTGGGGGAGCCATGCATACAGGTTGGGAGGATGGAGGAGCTGTGCAAATAAGGTGGAAGGATGGGGAGCCATGCACACAGGGTGGGAGGATGGGGCAGCCATGCACACAGGGTGGGAGGATGGGGGAGCAATGCACACAGGGTGGGAGGATGGGGAAGCCATGCACACAGGGTGGGAGGATGGGGGAGCCATACACACAGGGTGGGAGGATGGAGGAGCAATGCACACAGGGTGGGAGGATGGGGGAGCCGTGCACACAGGGTGGAAGGATGGCAGAGCCGTGTACACAGGGTGGGAAGATGGGGGAGCTGTGCACACAGGGTGGAAGGATGGGGGAGCCGTGCACACAGGGTGGGAGGATGGGGGAGCTGTGCACACAGGTTGGGAGGATGGGGGAGCCATGCACACAGGGTGGGAGGATGGGGGAGCCATGCACTCAGGGTGGGAGGATGGGGGAGCCGAGCCATGCATACTGGGTGGTGGAGCCATGCATACTGGAAGGGAGGATGGGGAGCCATGCATACAGGGTGGGAGGATGGGGGAACCGAGCCATGCATACAGTGTGGGGGAGCCATGCATACAGGTTGGGAGGATGCGGGAGCCGTGCTCACAAGGTGGGAGGATGGGGAGCCATGCACACAGGGTGGGAGGATGGGGGAGCCATGCACATAGGGTGGGAGGATGGGGGAGCAATGCACACAGGGTGGGAGGATGGGGGAGCCGTGCACACAGGGTGGGAGGATGGGGGAGCCGTCCACACAGGGTGGGAGGATGGGGGAGCCGTGTACACAGGGTGGGAGGATAGGGGAGCCATGCACACAGGGTGGGAGGACGGGGGAGCGGAGCCATGCTTACAGGGTGGGGGAGCCATGCATACAGGATGGGAGGATGGGGGAGCCATGCACACAAGGTGGGAGGATGGGGAGCCATGCACACAGGGTGGGAGGATGGGGGAACCGTGCACACAGGGTGGGAGGATGGGGGAGCCATGCACACAGGGTGGGAAGATGGGGGAGCCGAGCCATGCATACAGGGTCGTGGAGCCATGCATAAAGGATGGGAGGATGGGGGAGCCATGCATACAGGGTGGGAGGATGGGGGAACCGAGCCATGCATACAGGGTGGGGGAGCCATGCATACAGGTTGGGAGGATGGGGGAGCCGTGCACATAAGGTGGAAGGATGGGGAGCCATGCACACAGGGTGGGAGGATGGGGCAGCCATGCACACAGGGTGGGAGGATGGGGGAGCAATGCACACAGGCTGGGAGGATGGGGGAGCCATGCATACAGGGTGGGAGGATGGGGGAGCCATACACACAGGGTGGGAGGATGGAGGAGCAATGCACACAGGGTGGGAGGATGGGGAGCCGTGCACACAGGGTGGAAGGATGGCGGAGCCGTGTACACAGGGTGGGAGGATGGGGGAACCGAGCCATGCATACAGGGTGGGGGAGCCATGCATACAGGTTGGGCGGATCGGGGAGCCGTGCACATAAGGTGGGAGGATGGGGAGCCATGCACACAGGGTGGGAGGATAGGGCAGCCATGCACACAGGGTGGGAGGATGGGGGAGCAATGCACACAGGCTGGGAGGATGGGGAGCCATGCACACAGGGTGGGAGGATGGGGGAGCCGTGCACACAGGGTGGGAGGATGGGGGAGCAATGCACACAGGGTGGGAAGATGGGGGAGCCATGCACACAGGGTGGGAGGATGGGGGAGCCATACACACAGGGTGGGAAGATGGAGGAGCAATGCACACAGGGTGGGAGGATGGGGGAGCCGTGCACACAGGGTGGGAGGATGGGGCAGCCATGCACACAGGGTGGGAGGATGGGGGAGCAATGCACACAGGGTAGGAAGATGGGGGAGCCATGCACACAGGGTTGGAGAATGGGGGAGCCATACACACAGGGTGGGAGGATGGAAGAGCAATGCACACAGGGTGGGAGGATGGGGAGCCGTGCACACAGGGTGGAAGGATGGCGGAGCCGTGTACACAGGGTGGGAAGATGGGGGAGCTGTGCACACAGGGTGGAAGGATGGGGGAGCCGTGCACACAGGGTGGGAGGATGGGGGAGCCGTGCACACAGGGTGGGAGGATGGGGGAGCCATGCACACAGGGTGGGAGGATGGGGGAGCCATGCACACAGGGTGGGAGGATGGGGGAGCCGAGCCATGCATACAGGGTGGTGGAGCCATGCACACAGGGTGGGAGGATGGGGAGCCATGCATACAGGGTGGGAGGATGGGGGAACCGAGCCATGCATACAGGGTGGGGGAGCCATGCATACAGGTTGGGAGGATGGGGGAGCCGTGCTCACAAGGTGGGAGGATGGGGAGCCATGCACACAGGGTGGGAGGATGGGGGAGTCATGCACACAGGGTGGGAGGATGGGGGAGCAATGCACACAGGGTGGGAGGATGGGGGAGCCGTGCACACAGGGTGGGAGGATGGGGGAGCCGTCCACACAGGGTGGGAGGATGGGGGAGCCGTGTACACAGGGTGGGAGGATAGGGGAACCATGCACACAGGGTGGGAGGACGGGGGAGTGGAGCCATGCTTACAGGGTGGGGGAGCCATGCATACAGGATGGGAGGATGGGGGAGCCATGCACACAGGGTGGGAGGATGGGGAGCCATGCACACAGGGTGGGAGGATGGGGGAGCCGTGCACACAGGGTGGGAGGATGTGGGAGCCATGCACACAGGGTGGGAGGATGGGGGAGCCGAGCCATGCATACAGGGTGGTGGAGCCATGCATACAGGATGGGAGGATGGGGGAGCCATGCATACAGGGTGGGAGGATGGGGGAACCGAGCCATGCATACAGGGTGGGGGAGCCATGCATACAGGTTGGGAGGATGGGGGAGCCGTGCACATAAGGTGGAAGGATGGGGAGCCATGCACACAGGGTGGGAGGATGGGGCAGCCATGCACACAGGGTGGGAGGATGGGGGAGCAATGCACACAGGCTGGGAGGATGGGAAAGCCATGCACACAGGGTGGGAGGATGGGGGAGCCATACACACAGGGTGGGAGGATGGAGGAGCAATGCACACAGGGTGGGAGGATGGGGGAGCCGTGCACACAGGGTGGAAGGATGGCGGAGCCGTGTACACAGGGTGGGAAGATGGGGGAGCTGTGCACACAGGGTGGAAGTATGGGGGAGCCGTGCACACAGGGTGGGAGGATGGGGGAGCCGTGCACCCAGGGTGGGAGGATGGGGGAGCCATGCACACAGGGTGGGAGGATGGGGGAGCCATGCACACAGGGTGGGAGGATGGGGGAGCCGAGCCATGCATACAGGGTGGTGGAGCCATGCATACAGGAAGGGAGGATGGGGAGCTATGCATACAGGGTGGGAGGATGGGGGAACCGAGCCATGCATACAGGGTGGGGGAGCCATGCATACAGGTTGGGAGGATGGGGGAGCCGTGCTCACAAGATGGGAGAATGGGGAGCCATGCACACAGGGTGGGAGGATGGGGGAGCCATGCACACAGGGTGGGAGGATGGGGGAGCCATGCACACAGGGTGGGAGGATGGGGGAGCAATGCACACAGGGTGGGAGGATGGGGGAGCCGTGCACACAGGGTGGAAGGATGGCGGAGCCGTGTACACAGGGTGGGAAGATGGGGGAGCTGTGCACACAGGGTGGAAGTATGGGGGAGCCGTGCACACAGGGTGGGAGGATGGGGGAGCCGTGCACCCAGGGTGGGAGGATGGGGGAGCCATGCACACAGGGTGGGAGGATGGGGGAGCCATGCACACAGGGTGGGAGGATGGGGGAGCCGAGCCATGCATACAGGGTGGTGGAGCCATGCATACAGGAAGGGAGGATGGGGAGCTATGCATACAGGGTGGGAGGATGGGGGAACCGAGCCATGCATACAGGGTGGGGGAGCCATGCATACAGGTTGGGAGGATGGGGAAGCCGTGCTCACAAGGTGGGAGAATGGGGAGCCATGCACACAGGGTGGGAGGATGGGGGAGCCATGCACACAGGGTGGGAGGATGGGGGAGCCATGCACACAGGGTGGGAGGATGGGGGAGCAATGCACACAGGGTGGGAGGATGGGGGAGCCGTGCACACAGGGTGGGAGGATGGGGGAGCCGTCCACACAGGGTGGGAGGATGGGGGAGCCATGTACACAGGGTGGGAGGATAGGGGAGCCATGCACACAGGGTGGGAGGATGGGGGAACTGAGCCATGCTTTCAGGGTGGGGGAGCCATGCATACAGGATGGGAGGATGGGGAGCCATGCACACAAGGTGGGAGGATGGGGAGCCATGCACACAGGGTGGGAGGATGGGGGAGCCGTGCACACAGGGTGGGAGGATGGGAGAGCAATGCACAAAGTATGGGAGGATGGGGGAGTCGTGCACACAGGGTGGGAGGATGGGGGAGCCATGCACACAGGGTGGGAGGATGGGGGAGCAATGCACACAGGGTGGGAGGATGGGGGAGCCGTGCACACAGGGTGGGAGGATGGGGGAGCCGTCCACACAGGGTGGGAGGATGGGGGAGCCATGTACACAGGGTGGGAGGATAGGGGAGCCATGCACACAGGGTGGGAGGATGGGGGAACTGAGCCATGCTTTCAGGGTGGGGGAGCCATGCATACAGGATGGGAGGATGGGGAGCCATGCACACAAGGTGGGAGGATGGGGAGCCATGCACACAGGGTGGGAGGATGGGGGAGCCGTGCACACAGGGTGGGAGGATGGGAGAGCAATGCACAAAGTGTGGGAGGATGGGGGAGTCGTGCACACAGGGTGGGAGAATGGGGGAGCCGTGCACACAGGGTGGGAGGATGGGGGAGCTGTGCACACAGGATGGGAGGATGGGGGAGCAATGCACACAGGGTGGAAGGATAGGGGAGCTGTGCACACAGGGTGGGAGGATGGGAGAGCCATGCACACAGGGTGGGAGGATGGGGGAGCTGAGCTATGCATACAGGGCGGGGGAGCCATGCATACAGGATGGGAGGATGGGGGAGCAATGTATACAGAATGGGAGAATGGGGGAGCCATGCATACAGGAAGGGAGGATGAGGGAGCCGAGCAATGCATACAGGGTGGGGGAGCCATGCATACAGGATGGGAGGATGGGGGAGCCATGCACACAAGGTGGGAGGATGGGGAGCCATGCACACAGGGTGGGAGGATGGGGGAGCAATGCTCACAGGGAGGGAGGATGGGGGAGCCGTGCACACAGGGTGGGAGGATGGGGGAGCCATGCACACAGGGTGGGAGGATGGGGGAGCTGTGCACACAGGATGGGAGGATGGGAGAGTCATGGACACAGGGTGAGAGGATGGGGGAACCGAGCCATGCATACAGGGTGGTGCAGCCATGCATACAGGATTGGAGGATGGGGGACCCATGCATACAGGGTGGGAGGATGGGGGAACCGAGCCATGCATACAGGGTGGGGGAGCCATGCATACAGGATGGGAGGATGGGGGAGCCATGCACACAAGGTGGGAGGATGGGGAGCCATGCACACAGGGTGGGAGGATGGGGGATCAATGCACACAGGGAGGGAGGATGGGGGAGCCGTGCACACAGGGTGGGAGGATGGGGGAGCCATGCACACAGGGTGGGAGGATGGGGGAGCTGTGCACACAGGGTGGGAGGATGGGGGAGTCATGGACACAGGGTGAGAGGATGGGGGAGCCGAGCCATGCATACAGGGTGGTGGAGCCATGCATACAGGATGGGAGGATGGGGGACCCATGCATACAGAGTGGGAGGATGGGGGAACCGAGCCATGCATACAGGGTGGGGGAGCCATGCATACAGGTTGGGAGGATGCGTGAGCCGTGCGCACAAGCTGGGAGGATGGGGAGCCATGTACACAGGGTGGGAGGATGGGGGAGCCATGCACACAGGGTGGGAGGATGGGGGAGCAATGCACACAGGGTCGGAGGATGGGGGAGCCGTGCACACAGGGTGGGAGGATGGGGGAGCCGTGTACACAGGGTGGGAGGATGGAGGAGCCATGCACACAGGGTGGGAGGATGGGGGAGCCGTGCACACAGGGTGGGAGGATGGGGGAGCCATGTACACAGGGTGGGAGGATGGGGGAGCCATGCACACAGGGTGGGAGGATGGGGGAGCCGTGTACACAGGGTGGGAGGATGGGGGAGCCATGCACACAGGGTGGGAGGATGGGGGAGCTGAGCCATGTATACAGGGTGGGGGAGCCATGCGTACAGGATGGGAGAATGGGGGAGCCATGCACACAAGGTGGGAGGATGGGGAGCCATGCACACAGGGTGGGAGGATGGGGGAGCCGTGCACACAGGGTGGGAGGATGGGGGAGCAATGCACACAGGGTGGGAGGATGGGGGAGCCGTGCACACAGGGTGGGAGCATGGGGGAGCAATGTATACAGAATGGGAGAATGGGGGAGCCATGCATACAGGAAGGGAGGATGGGGGAGCCGAACCATGCGTACAGGGTGGGGGAGCCATGCATACAGGATGGGAGAATGGGGGAGCCATGCACACATGGTGGGAGGATGGGGAGCCATGCACACAGGGTGGGAGGATGGGGGAGCAATGCACACAGGGTGGGAGGATGGGGGAGCCGTGCACACAGGGTGGGAGGATGGGGGAGCCATGCACACAGGGTGGGAGGATGGGGGAGCTGTGCACACAGGGTGGGAGGATGGGGGGCCATGCACACAGGGTGGGAGGATGGGGGAGCCGTGCACACAGGGTGGGAGCATGGGGGAGCAATGTATACAGAATGGGAGAATGGGGGAGCCATGCATACAGGAAGGGAGGATGGGGGAGCCGAGCAATGCATACAGGGTGGGGGAGCCATGCATACAGGATGGGAGGATGGGGGAGCCATGCACACAAGGTGGGAGGATGGGGAGCCATGCACACAGGGTGGGAGGATGGGGGAGCTGAGCCATGCTTACAGGGTGGGGGAGCCATGCATACAGGATGGGAGGATGGGGGAGCCATGCACACAAGGTGGGAGGATGGGGAGCCATGCACACAGGGTGGGAGGATGGGGGAGCCGTGCACACAGGGTGGGAGGATGGGAGAGCAATGCACAAAGGGTGGGAGGATGGGGGAGCCGTGCACACAGGGTGGGAGGATGGGGGAGCCGTGCACACAGGGTGGGAGGATGGGGGAGCTGTGCACACAGGGTGGGAGGATGGGGGAGCAATGCACACAGGGTGGAAGGATAGGGGAGCTGTGCACACAGGGTGGGAGGATGGGGGAGCCATGCACACAGGGTGGGAGGATGGGGGAGCTGAGCTATGCATACAGGGTGGGGGAGCCATGCATACAGGATGAGAGGATGGGGGAGCAATGTATACAGAATGGGAGAATGGGGGAGCCTTGCATACAGGATGGGAGGATGGGGGAGCCGAACCATGCGTACAGGGTGGGGGAGCCATGCATACAGGATGGGAGAATGGGGGAGCCATGCACACATGGTGGGAGGATGGGGAGCCATGCACACAGGGTGGGAGGATGGGGGAGCAATGCACACAGGGTGGGAGGATGGGGGAGCCGTGCACACAGGGTGGGAGGATGGGGGAGCCATGCACACAGGGTGGGAGGATGGGGGAGCTGTGCACACAGGGTGGGAGGATGGGGGAGCCATGCACACAGGGTGGGAGGATGGGGGAGCCGAGCCATGCATACAGGGTGGTGGAGCCATGCACACAGGGTGGGAGGATGGGGAGCCATGCACACAGGGTATGAGGATGGGGGAGCTGAGCCATGCATACAGGGTGGTGGAGCCATGCATACAGGATGGGAGCATGGGGGACCCATGCATACAGGGTGGGAGGATGGGGGAACCGAGCCATGCATACAGGGTGGGGGAGCCATACATACAGGTTGGGAGGATGCGGGAGCCGTGCGCACAAGCTGGGAGGATGGGGAGCCATGCACACAGGGTGGGAGGATGGGGGAGCCATGCACACAGGGTGGGAGGATGGGGGAGCAATGCACACAGGGTGGGAGGATGGGGGAGCCGTGCACACAGGGTGGAAGGATGGGGGAGCCGTGCACACAGGGTGGGAGGATGGGGGAGCCATGCACACAGGGTGGGAGGATGGGGGAGCCGTGTACACAGGGTGGGAGGATGGGGGAGCCATGCACACAGGGTGGGAGGATGGGGGAGCCGTGTACACAGGGTGGAAGGATGGGGGAGCCATGCACACAGGGTGGGAGGATGGGGGAGCCGTGTACACAGGGTGGGAGGATGGGGGAGCCATGCACACAGGGTGGGAGGATGGGGGAGCCGTGTACACAGGCTGGAAGGATGGGGGAGCCATGCACACAGGGTGGGAGGATGGGGGAGCTGTGCACACAGGGTGGAAGTATGGGGGAGCCGTGCACACAGGGTGGGAGGATGGGGGAGCCGTGCACCCAGGGTTGGAGGATGGGGGAGCCATGCACACAGGGTGGGAGGATGGGGGAGCCATGCACACAGGGTGGGAGGATGGGGGAGCCGAGCCATGCATACAGGGTGGTGGAGCCATGCATACAGGAAGGGAGGATGGGGAGCTATGCATACAGGGTGGGAGGATGGGGGAACCGAGCCATGCATACAGGGTGGGGGAGCCATGCATACAGGTTGGGAGGATGGGGGAGCCGTGCTCACAAGGTGGGAGAATGGGGAGCCATGCACACAGGGTGGGAGGATGGGGGAGCCATGCACACAGGGTGGGAGGATGGGGGAGCCATGCACACAGGGTGGGAGGATGGGGGAGCAATGCACACAGGGTGGGAGGATGGGGGAGCCGTGCACACAGGGTGGGAGTATGGGGGAGCCGTCCACACAGGGTGGGAGGATGGGGGAGCCATGTACACAGGGTGGGAGGATAGGGGAGCCATGCACACAGGGTGGGAGGATGGGGGAGCTGAGCCATGCTTACAGGGTGGGGGAGCCATGCATACAGGATGGGAGGATGGGGAGCCATGCAAACAAGGTGGGAGGATGGGGAGCCATGCACACAGGGTGGGAGGATGGGGGAGCCGTGCACACAGGGTGGGAGGATGGGAGAGCAATGCACAAAGTGTGGGAGGATGGGGGAGTCGTGCACACAGGGTGGGAGAATGGGGGAGCCGTGCACACAGGGTGGGAGGATGGGGTTGCTGTGCACACAGAATGGGAGGATGGGGGACCAATGCACACAGGGTGGAAGGATAGGGGAGCTGTGCACACAGGGTGGGAGGATGGGAGAGCCATGCACACAGGGTGGGAGGATGGGGGAGCTGAGCTATGCATACAGGGCGGGGGAGCCATGCATACAGGATGGGAGGATGGGGGAGCAATGTATACAGAATGGGAGAATGGGGGAGCCATGCATACAGGAAGGGAGGATGAGGGAGCCGAGCAATGCATACAGGGTGGGGGAGCCATGCATACAGGATGGGAGGATGGGGGAGCCATGCACACAAGGTGGGAGGATGGGGAGCCATGCACACAGGGTGGGAGGATGGGGGAGCAATGCTCACAGGGAGGGAGGATGGGTGAGCCGTGCACACAGGGTGGGAGGATGGGGGAGCCATGCACACAGGGTGGGAGGATGGGGGAGCTGTGCACACAGGATGGGAGGATGGGAGAGTCATGGACACAGGGTGAGAGGATGGGGGAGCCGAGCCATGCATACAGGGTGGTGGAGCCATGCATACAGGATGGGAGGATGGGGGACCCATGCATACAGGGTGGGAGGATGGGGGAACCGAGCCATGCATACAGGGTGGGGGAGCCATGCATACAGGATGGGAGGATGGGGGAGCCATGCACACAAGGTGGGAGGATGGGGAGCCATGCACACAGGGTGGGAGGATGGGGGATCAATGCACACAGGGAGGGAGGATGGGGGAGCCGTGCACACAGGGTGGGAGGATGGGGGAGCGATGCACACAGGGTGGGAGGATGGGGGAGCTGTGCACACAGGGTGGGAGGATGGGGGAGTCATGGACACAGGGTGAGAGGATGGGGGAGCCGAGCCATGCATACAGGGTGGTGGAGCCATGCATACAGGATGGGAGAATGGGGGACCCATGCATACAGAGTGGGAGGATGGGGGAACCGAGCCATGCATACAGGGTGGGGGAGCCATGCATACAGGTTGGGAGGATGCGTGAGCCGTGCGCACAAGCTGGGAGGATGGGGAGCCATGTACACAGGGTGGGAGGATGGGGGAGCCATGCACACAGGGTGGGAGGATGGGGGAGCAATGCACACAGGGTCGGAGGATGGGGGAGCCGTGCACACAGGGTGGGAGGATGGGGGAGCCGTGTACACAGGGTGGGAGGATGGAGGAGCCATGCACACAGGGTGGGAGGATGGGGGAGCCGTGCACACAGGGTGGGAGGATGGGGGAGCCATGTACACAGGGTGGGAGGATGGGGGAGCCATGCACACAGGGTGGGAGGATGGGGGAGCCGTGTACACAGGGTGGGAGGATGGGGGAGCCATGCACACAGGGTGGGAGGATGGGGGAGCTGAGCCATGTATACAGGGTGGGGGAGCCATGCGTACAGGATGGGAGAATGGGGGAGCCATGCACACAAGGTGGGAGGATGGGGAGCCATGCACACAGGGTGGGAGGATGGGGGAGCCGTGCACACAGGGTGGGAGGATGGGGGAGCAATGCACACAGGGTGGGAGGATGGGGGAGCCGTGCACACAGGGTGGGAGCATGGGGGAGCAATGTATACAGAATGGGAGAATGGGGGAGCCATGCATACAGGAAGGGAGGATGGGGGAGCAGAACCATGCGTACAGGGTGGGGGAGCCATGCATACAGGATGGGAGAATGGGGGAGCCATGCACACATGGTGGGAGGATGGGGAGCCATGCACACAGGGTGGGAGGATGGGGGAGCAATGCACACAGGGTGGGAGGATGGGGGAGCCGTGCACACAGGGTGGGAGGATGGGGGAGCCATGCACACAGGGTGGGAGGATGGGGGAGCTGTGCACACAGGGTGGGAGGATGGGGGGCCATGCACACAGGGTGGGAGGATGGGGGAGCCGTGCACACAGGGTGGGAGCATGGGGGAGCAATGTATACAGAATGGGAGAATGGGGGAGCCATGCATACAGGAAGGGAGGATGGGGGAGCCGAGCAATGCATACAGGGTGGGGGAGCCATGCATACAGGATGGGAGGATGGGGGAGCCATGCACACAAGGTGGGAGGATGGGGAGCCATGCACACAGGGTGGGAGGATGGGGGAGCTGAGCCATGCTTACAGGGTGGGGGAGCCATGCATACAGGATGGGAGGATGGGGGAGCCATGCACACAAGGTGGGAGGATGGGGAGCCATGCACACAGGGTGGGAGGATGGGGGAGCCGTGCACACAGGGTGGGAGGATGGGAGAGCAATGCACAAAGGGTGGGAGGATGGGGGAGCCGTGCACACAGGGTGGGAGGATGGGGGAGCCGTGCACACAGGGTGGGAGGATGGGGGAGCTGTGCACACAGGGTGGGAGGATGGGGGAGCAATGCACACAGGGTGGAAGGATAGGGGAGCTGTGCACACAGGGTGGGAGGATGGGGGAGCCATGCACACAGGGTGGGAGGATGGGGGAGCTGAGCTATGCATACAGGGTGGGGGAGCCATGCATCCAGGATGGGGGGATGGGGGAGCAATGTATACAGAATGGGAGAATGGGGGAGCCTTGCATACAGGATGGGAGGATGGGGGAGCCGAACCATGCGTACAGGGTGGGGGAGCCATGCATACAGGATGGGAGAATGGGGGAGCCATGCACACATGGTGGGAGGATGGGGAGCCATGCACACAGGGTGGGAGGATGGGGGAGCAATGCACACAGGGTGGGAGGATGGGGGAGCCGTGCACACAGGGTGGGAGGATGGGGGAGCCATGCACACAGGGTGGGAGGATGGGGGAGCTGTGCACACAGGGTGGGAGGATGGGGGAGCCATGCACACAGGGTGAGAGGATGGGGGAGCTGAGCCATGCATACAGGGTGGTGGAGCCATGCATACAGGATGGGAGCATGGGGGACCCATGCATACAGGGTGGGAGGATGGGGGAACCGAGCCATGCATACAGGGTGGGGGAGCCATACATACAAGTTGGGAGGATGCGGGAGCCGTGCGCACAAGCTGGGAGGATGGGGAGCCATGCACACAGGGTGGGAGGATGGGGGAGCCATGCACACAGGGTGGGAGGATGGGGGAGCAATGCACACAGGGTGGGAGGATGGGGGAGCCGTGCACACAGGGTGGAAGGATGGGGGAGCCGTGCACACAGGGTGGGAGGATGGGGGAGCCATGCACACAGGGTGGGAGGATGGGGGAGCCGTGTACACAGGGTGGGAGGATGGGGGAGCCATGCACACAGGGTTGGAGGATGGGGGAGCCGTGTACACAGGGTGGAAGGATGGGGGAGCCATGCACACAGGGTGGGAGGATGGGGGAGCCGTGTACACAGGGTGGGAGGATGGGGGAGCCATGCACACAGGGTGGGAGGATGGGGGAGCCGTGTACACAGGCTGGAAGGATGGGGGAGCCATGCACACAGGGTGGGAGGATGGGGGAGCTGAGCCATGCATACAGGGTGGGGGAGCCATGCATACAGGATGGGAGACTGGGGGAGCCATGCACACAAGGTGGGAGGATGGGGAGCCATGCACACAGGGTGGGAGGATGGGGGAGCCATGCACACAGGGTGGGAGGATGGGGGAGCAATGCACACAGGGTGGGATGATGGGGGAGCCGTGCACACAGGGTGGGAGCATGGGGGAGCCGTGCACACAGGGTGGGATGATGGGGGAGCCATGCACACAGGGTGGGAGGATGGGGGAGCTGAGCCATGCATACAGGGTGGGGGAGCCATGCATACAGGATGGGAGAATGGGGGAGCCATGCATACAGGGTGGGAGGATGGGGGAGCCGAGCCATGCATACAGGGTGGGGGAGCCATGCATACAGGATGGGAGGATGGGGGAGCCATGCATAAAGGATGGGAGGATAGAGGAGCCATGCATACAGGGTGGGAGGATGGGGGAGCAATGCATACAGTGTGGGAGGATGGGCGGAGCCATGCATACAGGATGGGAGAATGGGGGAGCCATGCATACAGGGTGGGAGGATGGGGGAACCGTGCACACAGGGTGGGAGGATGGGGGAGCCATGCATACAGGGTGGGAGGATTGGGGAGCCGAGCCATGCATACAGGGTAGGGGAGCCATGCACACAGGATGGGAGGATGGAGGAGCCATGCATACAGGGTGGGAGGATGGGAGAGCCATGCATACAGGATGGGAGGATGGGGGAGCCATGCATACAGGATAGGAGGATGGAGGAGCCGAGCCATGCATACAAGATGGTAGGATGGGGGAGCCATGCATACAGGGTGGGAGGATAGGGGAGCCATGCATACAGGGTGGGAGGATGGGGGAGCCGAGCCATACATACAAGAGGGGAGCTGTTATGAAAGGTAATTCAGTACCACAATGGACATAGAGGTCAGCGCACATACAGTGACCTGGCAATAACCCATAAAACAAGAACGAGCTCTGAGACGTGGGAACTCTGTTGACCGCAATCCCTAATCCTCTCCAACCACACTAAAGGCAGCCGTGGATTGCGCCTAACGCTCCCTATGCAACTCGGCACAGCCTGAGAAACTAGCTAGTCTGAAGATAGAAAATAAGCCTACCTTGCCTCAGAGAAATACCCCAAAGGAAAAGGCAGCCCCCACATATAATGACTGTGAGTTAAGATGAAAAGACAAACGTAGAGATGAAATAGATTTAGCAAAGGGAGGTCCAACTTTCTGAACAGAGCGAGGATAGGAAAGGTAACTTTGCGGTCAACACAAAACCCTACAAAAACCACGCAAAGGGGGCAAAAAGACCCTCCGTACCGAACTAACGGCACGGAGGTACACCCTCTGCGTCCCAGAGCTTCCAGCAAGCAGTAAAAAACAAATTGACAAGCTGGACAGAAAAAAACAGCAAACAAATAGCAAAGAGGCACTTAGCTATGCAGAGCAGCAGGCCACAGGAACGATCCAGGAGGAAACAGGTCCAATACTAGAACATTGACTGGAGGCCAGGATAAAAGCACTAGGTGGAGTTAAATAGAGCAGCACCTAACGACTTCACCACATCACCTGAGGAAGGAAACTCAGAAGCCGCAGTACCACTTTCCTCCACCAACGGAAGCTCACAGAGAGAACCAGCCGAAGTACCACTTGTGACCACAGGAGGGAGCTCTGCCACAGAATTCACAACAGGGAGGATGGGAGAGCCTAGCCATGCATACAAGATGAGGGAGCCGAGCCATGCATACAGGATGGGAGGATGGGGGACATGTATGAGGAAACAGTACTGGGGAATGGGGGGCATGTATGAGGAAACAGTATGGGGGAATGAGGGGCATATATGAGGAAACAATATGGGGGGATGGGTGCAGACAGTATGGGGAGCGAACGAGGGAATGTGTGTGGACACAGTATGAGTAGCAATGTGAAAAATGGATGTGGACAGAGTGAGGGTGATGGGATGTGTGCAGACAAAGTACAGTTATATGAAAAAGTTTGGGCACCCCTATTAATCTTAAGCTTAATGTTTTATAAAAATTGTTTTTTTGCAACAGCTATTTCAGTTTCATATATCTAATAACTGTTGGACACAGTAATGTTTCTGCCTTGAAATGAGGTTTATTGTACTAACAGAAAATGTGCAATCTGCATTCAAACAAAATTTGACAGGTGCATAAGTATGGGCACCCCACCAGAAAAGGGACATTAATATTTAGAAGATCTTCCTTTTGCAAAAATAACAGCCTCTAGTCGCTTCCTGTAGCTTTTAATGAGTTCCTGGATCCTGGATGAAGGTATTTTTGACCATTCCTCTTTACAAAACAATTCCAGTTCAGTTAAATTTGATGGTCGCCAAGCATGAACAGCCCTCTTCAAATGATCCCACAGATGTTCAATGATATTCAGGTCTGGGGACTAGGATGGCCATTCCAGAACAGTGTAATTGTTCCTCTGCATGAATGCCTGAGTAGATTTGGAGCGGTGTTTTGGATCATTGTCTTGCTGAAAGATCCATCCCCTGCGTAACTTCAATTTTGTCACTGATTCATGAACATTATTGTCAAGAATCTGCTGATACTGAGAGAAATCCATGCGTCCCTTAACTTTAACAAGATTCCCGGTGCCGGCATTGGCCACACAGCCGCAAAGCATGATGGAACTTCCACCAAATTTTATTGTGGGTAGCAAGTGTTTTTCTTGGAATGCTGTGTTTTTGCATAACGCCTTTTTGTATGACCAAACAACTCAATCTTGGTTTCATCAGTCCACAGGACCTTCTTCCAAAACGAAATTGGCTTCTCCAAATGTGCTT
The DNA here is from genome assembly GCF_032444005.1 of Ranitomeya imitator. NCBI lineage: Eukaryota > Metazoa > Chordata > Amphibia > Anura > Dendrobatidae > Ranitomeya > Ranitomeya imitator. Next base: position 130,482,363 of record NC_091282.1, read on the forward strand.
TTGCATACCTCAGCCAACTCTGTTTGTGGCGTGCTTGCAGAAACGGCTTCTTTTGCATCACTGTCCCATACAGCTTCTCCTTGTGCAAAGTGCATTGTGTAGTTGACCGATGCACAGTGACACCATCTGCAGCAAGTTGATGCTGCAGCTCTCTGGAGGTGGTATGAGGATTGTCCTTGACTGATCTCACCATTCTTCTTCTCTGCCTTTCTAATGTTTTTCTTGGCCTGCCACTTATGGCCTTAACAAGAAATGTACCTGTGTTCTTCCATTTCCTTACTATGTTCCTCACAGTGGAAATTGACAGGTTAAATCTCTGAGACAGCTTTTTTTATCCTTCCCCTGAACAACTATGTTGAATCTTTGTTTTCAGATCATTAGACAGTTGTTTTGAGGAGCCCATGATGCCACTCTTCAGAGGAGATTCAAACAGGAGAACAACTTGCAAGTGGCCACTTTAGGTAGCTTTTCTCATGATTGCCTACACCTGGCTATGAAGTTCAAAGCTCAATGAGGTTAGAAAACCAAAAAAAGTGCTTTAGTAAGTCAGTAAAAAGTAGGTAGGAGTATTTAAAACAAGAAAATGATAAGGGTGCCCATACTTATGCACCTGTCAAATTTTGTTTGAATGCAGATTGCACATTTTCTGTAAGTACAATAAACTTCATTTCAAGGCAGAAACATTACTGTGTCCATCAGTTATTAGATATATGAAACTGAAATAGCTGTTGCAAAATAACCAATTTTTATAAAACATTAAGCTTAAGATTAATAGGGGGTGCCCAAACTTTTTCATATAACTGTATGGGGAGTCAGGTGAGCAGGTAGTATAGAAAGTGAGGGGGTAAATATATGAGGAGACAGGATGGTGAACAGGGGGGGATGTGAGAAGAGACAGTATGAGGAGGGAGGAAAATGGTGTGAGGGGACAGTATGGGGGCAGAAAAGTGAGTGGGCACAGAATAGAAACTGAGTAGTGGGGGCGTAGCATAGAGGGACAGTGTAAGGGCACAGCCAGGAGGGGACAGTATATCAAGGAGGGGGAGTGTGATGAGAGAGTACAGTATAAATACTGAGCCCTATAGGGGACACAGTGTGAGAGGACAATGTGAAGAGGGGGGCCGGTATGGAAAGGAGAGGTCATTGTGAAGAGCATGTACCATAAGAAGGACAGTGTGGGGGTCATATTTTGTGCAGACAATATAGTGAGGGGCAATTTTTTATTCAGGAGCATTATAATGACACTTATATCTTTAAGGGCGTCATGTGGAGATTTTCTGCAAAAGAGCGGAGAAGATGTAAGGCTGCAGAGATGCCTGTGGATGAGAAAACTCATCATGGGATCTGGACAAAATGAAGAAAAGAAGAACGGCTCCAGAGGCGACGTCACCTATAAGGTACCTGGATGTAAATGTTATTTGTGATACTGACTAACTCTCATGTTTTTATTTATGTTAGGAGCATTAAAGGGAATGCCCAGGTTTGTGATGAGTCTGCAGTCATTCTTTGTGACTGCAGACTTCTGAATTCTCACAGTGCGCACTGCACGCTGTCAGTCATATGCGATTTTCATACTTGTGGTCCTGTGACAACGAGCCTCTCTTCTGCTTCTCTCACTTTTTCAATGAACATTGAGAGCATTAGGGAGAGGAGCTCGTCGGTACATGACTAAGTGTGCAAATCACATATGTCCTTGGTGGAGGGGGGCACCAAAATGAATTCTTGCCCCTGGTGCCAGAAACCCTAGATACACCTCTGCCAGCATGCCACTGCGAGCCGTGATTACCGGGTCCGGTGGAGGGATGTCTGTGCACAGGCAGTGAGGCAGGGACTGAGGGTGTGCACAGAGAGAATGAAGATCCGGAGACTGCCCGTCCCAGTCTACACCATAGCCTGGAGCCTCATTATCATAGGAACATGTCAGTTATTAAATTGTTTTTCTAAAGCTTTATAGTGTAGTTTTAGGTCAGGGAGGGATGGTTAGGGATGAGCTAGGAAGGTGCAGGGACAGGTAGTGATGGCTACTTGCGGACATGTGCGGCACTTGCGGTTTTGCACTTGTGGTGATACAAAAAACACTGCTAGCAGTGTTTTTTTCCATTGCTGCAAGTACCGCAATTGCCGGATCGCGGCGAAACCGCAAGTGCCGTATAGGGAATGAATGAAGCCGAACGCAGTTTTGCCATAAGTGATCCGTTACACGGCAGATGCGGAAAAACTGCCGGATCTGCTGCAAAAGGCTACTTTCACATCAGCGATTTATGGCAAAGTCACTGCCGATAGTGTCATACTCACCAAAGCACCATCTAGTGATTAATAACTGAATACCTGAATTCTTCTAAACTCTGTGTAGAAACAGGTCAGTTTCCCATGTATGAGTCATAAGTCATTTGAAAAGTCCCTGACAGGGAGAAGAGAGGAGCAGCTGGGTCAGGTGTTGAAGAGGGAAATGAGTCATGCAAGGAGAAGACAGTTCCTGTTTCTACATAGACCAAAGAGATTAACTGGGTAGAAAGGCAAAATGAGCAATTGTAAGTACCCAGTGCTGTGTAATATGATGATTGCAATATATAGAGAAGATTAAAAGTTTGATGGGAGTGCTTCTTTAAAGAAATAGGGGCGTGACACTCCTGTATGTACAGCATGGATACTGAACACAGACTGGACATAATGAAAGCAATTATACTATGTTTTTCTCCACTCCCGATCTTGGTCTAAAAATACTGATCAAATACTCAAGCACAAATAATGCCAATAGTGTATTTAAGGAAACTGTTTGACTACCATGTTAAGGAAAGCCTACAACCTGTATTTGGCTGAAGAAAAGAAGATGAGGATAAGAGTTGGGCTCCACATATATGCTGCGGTGACCAGAAAAATGCCCTCAGGAAAATTGCCCACAGGACAATTGCCCACATGGAAAATTGCCCACACGGAAAATTGCCCACATGGAAAATTACCCTCACGGAAAATTGCCCACACAGAAAATTGCCAATTGCAGTATCACAAAGTTTCAGATCCATGATATTTAAGGTGCAAGGTGAAGAATGCCCACAGAAAATTGCCCATAGGCTGAATTATAGGTTAAATGCTCTGTAGGACAGGGGGATAGTATATGGATGTATACATGAGATTCTCTGCAGGGCAGAAGAATAATAAATAATTATAGGTGAGATGCTCTGCAGGACAGAATAGCAAAAAGATATAGGTTAAATGCTCTGCAGGACAGGGGGATAGTATGCAGGTATACGTGAGATGCTCTGCAGGGCAGAAGAATAATATAGAATTATAGGTGAGATGCTCTGCAGGACAGAGAATAGCAAAGAGATATAGGTTAAATTCTCTGCAGGACAGGGGGATAGTATGCAGGTATATGTGAGATGCTCTGCAGGGCAGAAGAATAATATAGAATTATAGGTGAGATGCTCTGCAGGACAGAGAATAGCAAAGAGATATAGGTTAAATGCTCTGCAGGACAGGGGGATAGTATGCAGGTATACGTGAGACGCTCTGCAGGGCAGAAGAATAATAAAGAATTATAGGTGAAATGCTCTGCAGAACAGAGAATAGCAAAGAGATATAGGTTAAATGCTCTGCAGGACAGGGGGATAGTATGCAGGTATACGTGAGATGCTCTGCAGGGCAGAAGAATAATATAGAATTATAGGTGAGATGCTCTGCAGGACAGAGAATAGCAAAGAGATATAGGTTAAATGCTCTGCAGGACAGGGGGATAGTATGAAGGTATACGTGAGATGCTCTGCACGGCAGAAGAATAATATAAAATTATAGGTGAGATGCTTTGCAGGACAGAGAATAGCAAAGAGATATAGGTTAAATGCTCTGCAGGACAGGGGGATAGTATGCAGGTATACGTGAAATGCTCTGCAGAACAGAGAATAGTATAGAATTATAGGTGAGAAGTGTTATGATCTGGTGGCCTAGGAGTAGCATGAGACGGACTCTGGAGAACGTGGTCCCTGTACTGACCGCAAACCCTGAACCTAGCAGCGCAACTAGAAGTAGCCGTGGGGGCACAGCCTAAGATCTAACTACCCCTAAAGACAGAAACAGGAAACCTATCTTGCCTCAGAGAAAATCCCCAAAGGATAGATAGCCCCCCACAAATATTGACTGTGAGAGGAGAGGGAAAAAAAACACGCAGATATGAAATCAGATTTTAGCATAGGAGGCCATACTAGCTAAAAAGAAAGAATAGAACAGAGTACTATGCGGTCAGTATAAAAACACTACAAAATATCCACCGCAGAAAATACGGATCACCACATCTGACTAAAGACATGGGGGGTATATCTGCATCTCCAGAAAAATTGCTAGGCTGCAAAAAATCCTTCACAGACTAAGCTGGACAAGACAAAAACATGAAAAAGCACAGAACTATAAGGTCCACTGCAGGTGGACAGCAAAAACAAAGCCAGGACTTATCTTTGTAGAAAAGCACAGAAAACTGGAGAGACCAGCAGGGAAGTGAATCCTTCCAGAACAATGGACAACTGGCACTGACTAAAGGATCCTGCAAAGCTATATACCCCAGTCAGTCCTGTAATTAGTAGATACACATGTCCACTCCTGCAATCCAGGCACAACTGCATTACCCTCTACAACCACCGGAGGGAGCCCAAAAGCTAAATTCACAACAGTACGCCCCCCTTGAGGAGGGGTCACCGAACCCTCACCAGAGCCCCCAGGCCGATCAGGATGAGCCCGATGAAAGGCACGAACCAAATCAACGGCATGGGCATCAGAGGCAGAAACCCAAGAATTATCTTCCTGGCCATAACCCTTCCACTTGACAAGGTACTGAAGCTTCCGCCTCGAAAAACGGGAATCCAAAATCTTCTCAACAACATATTCCAACTCCCCATCGACCAATACAGGGGCCGGAGGATCAACAGAGGGAACAACGGGCTCCACATATTTCCGCAACAAAGATCTATGGAAGACATTATGAATAGCAAAAGAGGCCGGAAGCGCCAGGCAAAAGGACACCGGATTAATAATCTCAGAAATCCTATAAGGACCAATAAATCGAGGCTTAAACTTAGGGGAAGAAACCTTCATAGGAACATGACGGGAAGATAACCAAACCAGATCACCAACCCGAAGCCGGGAACCAACACACCGACGACGATTAGCAAAACGCTGAGCCTCCTCCTGAGACAGCACCAAATTGTCCACCACATAAGCCCAAATCTGCTGCAACCTGTCGACCACAGAATCCACACCAGGAAGGTCAGAAGGCTCAACCTTCCCAGAAGAAAAACGAGGATGAAAACCAAAATTACAAAAAAAAGGCGAAACCAAAGTAGCCGAACTAGCCTGATTATTAAGGGCAAACTCGGCCAATGGCAAAAAAAAGCCACCCAATCATCCTGATCAGCAGACACAAAGCATCTCAAATAGGTCTCCAAGGTCTGATTAGTTCGCTCAGTCTGGCCATTTGTCTGAGGATGAAATGCAGAGGAAAAAGACAAATCAATGCCCAGCTTGGCACAAAAGGCCCGCCAAAACCTGGAAACAAACTGGGAACCTCTGTCAGACACAATATTCTCCGGAATACCATGCAAACGCACCACATGCTGAAAAAACAACGGAACCAAATCAGAAGAAGAAGGCAATTTAGGCAAAGGCACCAAATGAACCATCTTAGAAAATCGGTCACAGACAACCCAGATAACCGACATTCTTTGGGAAACAGGAAGATCGGAAATAAAATCCATAGAAATATGCGTCCAAGGTCTCTCAGGGACCGGCAATGGCAAAAGCAACCCACTAGCGTGGGAACAGCAAGGCTTAGCCCGCGCACAAATCCCACAGGACTGCACAAAAGAACGCACTTCCCGTGACAAAGAAGGCCACCAAAAGGACCTACTAACCAAATCTCTGATACCAAAAATCCCAGGATGGCCAGCCAACACAGAACAATGAACCTCAGAAATCACTTTACTAGTCCATCTATCAGGAACAAACAGTTTCCCCACAGGACAGCGGTCAGGCTTATCAGCCTGAAATTCCTGAAGAACCTGTCGCAAATCAGGGGAGATGGCAGAGAGAATCACCCCTTCCTTCAAGAACCCCAGGGGAATCAGGAAAAAAACTCCTAGAGAGGGCATCCGCCTTAACATTCTTAGTACCAGGAATGTACGAGACCACAAAATCAAAACGGGAGAAAAACAGGGACCATCGAGCCTGTCTAGAATTTAGCCGTTTGGCAGACTCGAGGTAAATCAGATTCTTATGATCGGTCAGGACCACAATATGGTGCTTCGCCCCCTCAAGCCAATGTCGCCGCTCCTCAAATGCCCACTTCATAGCCAACAATTCCCGATTGCCGACATCATAATTGCGTTCCGCAGGCGAAAACTTCCGAGAAAAGAAGGCACACGGTTTCATCAAGGAACCATCAGAATTCCTCTGAGACAAAACGGCCCCTGCCCCAATGTCAGACGCGTCAACCTCAACCTGAAATGGAAGAGAAACATCTGGCTGACGCAACACAGGGGCAGAAGTAAATCGGCGTTTAAGCTCCTGAAAGGCAGAAACAGCCGCGGAGGACCAATTCGTTACATCAGCGCCTTTCTTGGTCAAATCGGTTAGAGGTTTAACCACACTGGAGAAGTTGGCAATGAAACGACGATAAAAATTAGCAAAGCCCAAGAATTTCTGAAGGCTCTTCACAGATGTGGGCTGAATCCAATCATGAATGGCCTGAACCTTAACCGGATCCATTTCTATAGATGAGGGAGAAAAAATGAAACCCAAAAAAGAAACCTTCTGCACTCCAAAGAGGCTCTTTGACCCCTTCACAAATAAAGCATTATTACGGAGGATCTGAAATACCATCCTGACCTGTTTCACATGAGACTCCCAATCATTAGAAAAAATTAAAATATCATCCAAATATACAACCATGAATTTATCAAGATAACTCCGAAAGATATCATGCATGAAGGATTGGAACACAGATGGGGCATTAGAGAGTCCGAATGGCATCACAAGGTATTCAAAATGGCCTTCGGGCGTATTAAATGCAGTTTTCCATTCGTCACCCTGCTTGATACGAATAAGATTATATGCCCCTCGAAGGTCAATCTTAGTAAAGCAGCTAGACCCCTTAATCCTAGCAAACAAATCAGTAAGCAAAGGCAAGGGGTATTGAAATTTAACCATGATCTTATTCAAGAGGCGATAATCAATACAGGGTCTCAAGGAGCCATCCTTCTTGGCAACAAAAAAGAACCCCGCTCCCAACGGTGAAGAAGATGGCCGAATATGCCCTTTCTCCAAAGACTCCTTAATATAGCTCCGCATGGCGGTATGTTCAGGCACAGACAGGTTGAAAAGTCGGCCCTAGGGAACTTACAACCTGGAATCAGGTCAATAGCACAATCATAGTCCCTATGCGGTGGAAGGGAACTGGATTTGGGCTCATCAAATACATCCTGGAAGTCAGACAAAAACTCAGGAACTTCAGAAGAGGGGGAAGAGGAAATTGACATCAAATGAACCTGATCATGAACCCCCTGACAACCCCAACTAGTCACAGACATGAATTTCCAATCTAACACCGGATTATGTAGCTGCAACCATGGAAAACCCAGCACAATATCATCATGCAAATTATGCAAAACCAGAAAACGACAATCTTCCTGATGGGCTGGCGCTATGTGCATGGTCAGCTGTGTCCAAAACTGAGGTTTATTTTTAGCCAATGGTGTAGCATCAATGCCCCTCAAAGGAATAGGGTTCTGCAAAGGCTGCAAGGGAAAACCACAACGTCTGGCAAATTCTAAGTCCATTAAGTTCAGAGCGGTGCCTGAATCCACAAATGCCCTGACAGAAAATGATGATAATGAGCAGATCAAGGTCACGGATAACAGAAATTTAGGTTGTATAGTACTGATGGCAACAGAACTAGCGATTCTCTTAGTACGCTTAGGGCAATCAGAAATAACATGAGCAGAATCGCCGCAGTAAAAACACAACCTATTCTGACGCCTGAATGTTTGACGTTCAGCTCTAGACAAAATCCTATCACACTGCAAAGGCTCAGGGCTCCGCTCAGAGGGCAACGCCACAGTCTGCACAACTCTGCGCTCGCGCAAGCGCCGATCAATCTGAATGGCCAGAGACATAGAATCACTCAGACCAGCAGGCGTGGGGAACCCCACCATAACATTTTTAACGGATTCAGAAAGACCCTTTCTGAAAATTGCCGCCAAGGCATCCTCATTCCATTTAGTCAGTACAGACCATTTTCTAAATTTCTGGCAATACAATTCTGCCGCTTCTTGACCTTGACACAGGGCTAACAAGATTTTATCAGCCTGATCCACAGAATTAGGCTCATCATACAACAACCCCAATGCCTGAAAGAACGAATCAACATTAAGCAATGCAGGATTGCCAGATTCCAGGGAAAATGCCCAATCCTGTGGGTCACCACGCAGCAGAGATATGATAATTTTAACCTGCTGAATAGGATCACCAGAAGACCGGGGTCTTAATGCAAAAAACAGTTTACAGTTATTTTTGAAACTCAAAAATTTGGATCTGTCACCAAAGAATAAATCAGGAGTGGGAATCTTAGGTTCTAAGGCAGGAGTTTGAACAATGAAATCTGAAATACCCTGTACCCTAGCAGCAAGCTGATCCACCCGAGAAACTAACTCCTGAACATTCATGTTAATACTAGACTCCGTAGCCACCCAGAGGTAAAGAAGGAGGAAAATACCAAACAGGCTAAGGAAAAAAAAATGGCTCAAAAGCTTCCCGCCCTTCTTCTGAGATGCAATTAACTCATTGTTGTCCAGTTGTACTGTTATGATCTGGTGGCCTAGGAGCAGCATGAGACAGACTCTGGAGAAGGTGGTCCCTGTACTGACCGCAAACCCTGAACCTAGCAGCGCAACTAGAAGTAGCCGTGGGGGGTACCTAACACTCCCTAGAGACAGAAACAGGAAACCTATCTTGCCTCAGAGAAAATCCCCAAAGGATAGATAGCCCCCCACAAATATTGACTGTGAGAGGAGAGGGAAATAACACACGCAGATATGAAATCAGATTTTAGCATAGGAGGCCATACTAGCTAAAAAGAAAGAATAGAACAGAGTACTATGCGGTCAGTATAAAAACACTAGAAAATATCCACCGCAGAAAATACGGATCACCACATCTGACTAAAGACATGGGGGGTATATCTGCATCTCCAGAGAAATAGCTAGGCTGCAAAAAATCCTTCACAGACTAAGCTGGACAAGACAAAAACAAGAAAAAGCACAGAACTATAAGGTCCACTGCAGGTGGACAGCAAAAACAAAGCCAGGACTTATCTTTGTAGAAAAGCACAGCAAACTGGAGAGACCAGCAGGGATGTGAATCCTCCAAAAACAATGGACAACTGGCACTGACTAAAGGATCAAGCAAGGCTATATAGCCCAGCCCAAATTGCAAAAAATAGATACACCTGATAAATGTTGCGATCCAACTACCGCAGCACTACCACTCATAACCACCGGAGGGAGCCCAAGAGCAGAATTCACAACACCGGGTTCCAGTAATGTCAGCTGGTCCTCGGTTGTTCCATTGGCTCTTGTACCTTCGGCTAGTCATCCGGGTTTCAGTACCATCAGCTGGTTCGTACCTTCTGCTCCCCATCCTGGTTCCAGTACCGTCAGCTGGTTCCGGGCAGAGCCTTTGGCTTAGGTTCCTCCTTCTGGGTATCCGAGTTCCACCAACGTCAGGAGGTCCTTGGTAGTGCTTTCTGGCATGGGTACCTCCTGCTTGGTAACCGGGTTCCAGTAACGTCAGCTGGTCCTCGGTTGTTCCATTGGCTCTTGTACCTTTGGCTAGCCATCCGGGTTCCAGTACCGTCAGCTGGGTTCTCGGCAGGGTCTTTTGCTCTTGTACCTTCTGCTCCCCATCCTGGTTCCAGTACCGTCAGCTGGTTCTGGGCAGAGCCTTTGGCTTAGGTGCCTCCTTCTGGGTATCCGAGTGCCACCAACGTCAGGTGGTCCTTGGTAGTGCTTTGTGGCACGGGTACCTCCTGCTTAGTAACCGGGTTCCAGTAACGTCAGCTGGTCCTCGGTTGTTCCATTGGCTCTTGTACCTTTGGCTAGCCATCCGGGTTCCAGTACCATCAGCTGGTTCTCGGCAGGGTCTTTTGCTCTTGTACCTTCTGCTCCCCATCCTGGTTCCAGTACCATCAGATGGTTCTGGGCAGAACCTTTGGCTTAGGTGCCTCCTTCTGTTTGTCCAAGTTCCACCAACGTCAGGTAGTCCTTGGTAGTGCTTTCTGGCACGGGTACCTTCTGCTTAGTAACCGGGTTCCAGTAACGTCAGCTGGTCCTCGGTTGTTCCATTGGCTCTTGTGCCTTCGGCTAGCCATCTGGGTTTCAGTACCGTCAGCTGGTCTGTACCTTCTGCTCCCCATCCGGGTTACAGTACCGTCAGCTGGTTCCGGGCAGAGCCTTTGGCTTAGGTGCCTCCTTCTGGGTATCCGAGTTCCACCAACGTCAGGTGGTCCTTGGTAGTGCTTTCTGGCACGGGTACCTCCTGCTTAGTAACCGGGTTCCAGTAACGTCAGCTGGTCCTCGGTTGTTCCATTGGCTCTTGTACCTTCGGCTAGCCATCCGGGTTCCAGTACTGTCAGCTGGTTCTCGGCAGGGTCCTTTGCTCTTGTACCTTCTGCTACATTTCCAAGTTCAAAACCGTAAAGATGGCGACCCTGAAGACCAAGAAGCAGAAGAACAAGAAGCTGGAGAATAAAAAGCAGAAGAACATTAAGCATAAGACTAAACATCAGAGCAAAAGATATTATCTAAATTATAAGCAGAAGAAGACTAAGCAGTGTATGGGGGTGAGTCCGTTCCTCCTCGTGATGCCCCTGGAAAAAACCTGTTGCTGCAGGCCAAACTGAACGCGGACAAATCCTGTTGTAAATCTTTTGTGACAGGCAGAACAGAAGGTGTAATCTTCAAACTTTTATAGATAACAGCTACAGGAAGGCCTGGCTGTCACAAATAAGAATATGATGATGAAGAAGATGAAGAAGATGAAGAAGTTGATTATGAAGAAGAATAATAGTTGAACAAAAAGAATATGAAGAATGTAAAAAAAAAATAATACGAAGAAGGTGAAGAAAAAGAAGATGAATAAGGTGAAGGAGAAGTTGATGGAAAAGATTATGCTGCTGAGGATGATGAAGAACAAAGTGTGGGAGAAGTTAAAAAGAAGGTGAACAGCATGGAAGTAGTGAAACATAAATATCTGACAAAATATAAAAAATCTCAACATAGTGAATATCTTTGTAACTCCGAACGTCTTAAAAAAAAAAATAATTCCTGCTATTCCATTTGATTGGGCTAAACCTATATGCCTTTAATGTCTCCTCCACCTCCCCCAATCCATCCTACATTATTCTTAGGTGTTTTCCTTCATGAAGAAAGAAAGAAAGAAAGAAAGAAAGAAAGAAAGAAAAAAAGAAAGAAAGAAAGAAAGAAAGAAAGAAAGAAAGAAAGAAAGAAAGAAAGAAAGAAAGAAAGAAAGAAAGAAAGGGTTTATTTTAATTCCGATATTTTTGTCCCATTGACTTGCATTGGTATCGGATATCGGTATCGGCGATATCCGATATTTTTTTGAATATCGATACAATCCGATACCGATACTTATGGATATCGGAAGTTATCGCTCAACACTACTCTTAAATGAATGAATAAGGGGTATTGGCCCTGAATGGATCATGGAGTAATCTATCTGCCTTTAAATCAATTGTTGATATCTTGATGTTCTAACTGGAGTTGAGCGACTTTTAATTTTATAGGATCGAGTCGGGTTTTCGCGAAACCGACTTTGTCAAAAGTCGGGTCGGGTGAAATCGGCCAATTATTGCGAAAAGTCGGGGATCCCCAATGCAAGTCAATGGGAAATCAAAGTCGGCAGTGAGTGGAGGACAGGAAAACACCTACAGTGCCCATTTTAATGCCAAAAACATCAATTCTTGTTACTTAAGCTTGTCAATCTTAATTTACCTTATAATAATAGTTAGTCATTGAAAATTGGGGGTTATTTGGCTAAAGTTGTGGGGGGGGTAGGGCTGGTTCAAGTTTTTCGTGGGCTCAGGAAAGGTGGACTACGTCACGGCAATGGAGCAGGAAGAGGTAAGTATTTAAACTTTGCAAGTGCTGTGATCCTGAGCAAGCAGGGGGGTGCACTCGTTCGCATTGGCACTGGTACAGGGCCCCTCAAAGTACGGCAGTGTGTTTGACGATGGGGGCGCCTCCCACTGGCAGAGACACTTTTGTGTACTATGAGGGGCCCTGCGCCAGTGCCAAGTGTCAACGAGTGGGCCCCCCCTGCTTGCTCAGGATCACAGCACTTGCAAAGTTGAAATACTTACCTCTCCCTGCTCCACCGCCGTGACGTATTCCACGATTCCTGCGCCCGCGAAAATCTTGAGCCAGCCCTACCCCCCCACAACTTTAGCCAAATGACCCTCTGTTTTCAATGCCTAACTATTATTATAAAGTAAATTTTCACGGATCCCTTCTCCGTGGAGTCACTTATTCGTCACGTGCCTACTCTCACACATGACTTGGGGTTGTGCCTGCAAGGGTTAATCTATCTCCCCACTCTCAGTCCAGCATTCAACCTCTGTCCTATGCTGTAAAGGGAGCATAAATCACACACCGACCCAGGCCACACACCCGCTCATACGCGCTGCCACCACTAATCGAATACACAGGTGATGAGTCCTGGAACTACTAATACTAATAAAAATATGTCTATCACTCATAAGGCTCACACACCTTTTGGCTGTGGATTCTTTAGGACATTCAAGGTTCAACTTGTTAAAGTTTTATACTTTAATAGCAAAAAGTTTAATGCTTATAATAAGAAAAAGGTATAAAAATATGATAATAGAAAGACATACACCTTATGCAAACGATGTCAAAATAAACAGGATAAACTTACAGAAATCATCTAACTGGTAGTGTTGAGCGATACCTTCCGATATCGGAAAGTATCGGTATCGGATAGGATCGGCCGATATTCAAAAAATATCGGATATCGCCGATACCGATACCCGATCCCAATGCAAGTCAATGGGACCAAAATATCGGAATTAAAATAAACCCTTTCTTGCCTTGTAGGTTCATTCTACATGAAGGAAAACAACTAAGAATAATGCCGGATGTATTTGGGGAGGTGGCGGAGACATTAAAGTCATAGAGGTTTATCCCAATCAAATAGAATAGCATGTTTTTTGGTTTTTTTTAAGACGTTCGGAGTGACAAAGATATTGACTATGTAAATTTTTTTTTTTTTTTGTCAGATATTGATGTTTCACTATTCCACGCCCTTCCCCTTCTTTTTTTTCTTTTTTTTTTTTTCTTTTCCCACACTTTCATCTTCATCATCATCAGCATCTTTGACATCAACTTCTTCTTCACCTTATTCATCTTCTTCTTCATCCTTTACCTTTTTTTTTTTTTTTTGATTACATTCTTCATATTCATTTTATTCAACTATTATTATTCTTCCTATTCTACATATTCTTTTTATTCCACTGTTATTATTCTTCCTATTCTACTTCTTCATCATATTATCATTTGTGACAGGCATTCCCGTAGTTGTTATCTATAAAAGTTGGAAGATTACACCTTCCGTTCTGCCAGTCACAAAAGTTACATTTGTCCGCGTTCAGTTTGGCCTGCAGCATCAGGCTTTATCCAGGGGCACCACGAGGAGGAACGGACTCACCCCCATACACTGCTTAGTCTTCTTCTGCATATAATTTAGATAATATCTTTTGCTCTGATATTAAGTCTTATGCTTAATGTTCTTCTGCTCTTTGTTCTGCAGCCTCTTGTTCTTCTGCTTCTCGGTCTTCCATGTCGTCGTCTCCAGGGTCGTCGTCTCCAGTGTCGTCATCTCCGCCGTCGTCGTCTCAGCCGTCGTCGTCTCCGCCGTCGTCGTCTCCGCCGTCGTCGTCGTCGTCATCGGGGTGGTCTTCCGGGTCGTCGTCGTCGTCATCGGGGTGGTCTTCCGGGTCGTCGACTTTAGGGTCTTCAACTTGGAAATGTAGCAGAAGGTACAAGAAGGCTGAGAAAATGCCAAGAACCAGCTGATGGAACTGGAACTCGGATGGCTACCCGAAGGTTCAATAGCCTATGGAACTACCGAGGACCAGCTGACGTTACTGGAACCCGGTTACTAAGCAGGAGGTACCCGTGCTAAAAAGCACTACCAAGGACCGCCTGACGTTGGCGGAACTCGGATACCCAGAAGGAGGCACCTAAGCCAAAGGCTCTGCCCGGAACCAGCTGACGGTACTGGAACCAGGATGGGGAGCAGAAGGTACAAGAGCAAAAGACACTGCCGAGAACCAGCTGACGGTACTGGAACCCGGATGGGTAGCCGAAGGTCCAAGAGCCAATGGAACTACCGAGGACCAGCTGACGTTACTGGAACCCGGTTACTAAGCAGGAGGTACCCGTGCCTGAAAGCAGTACCAAGGACCACCTGACGTTGGTGGAACTTGGATACCCAGAAGGAGGCACCTAAGCCAAAGGTTCTGCCCGGAACCAGCTGACGGTACTGGAACCAGGATGGGGAGCAGAAGGTACAAGAACAAAAGACACTGCCGAGAACCAGCTGACGGTGCTGGAACCAGGTGGTGGACCTGAAGGTCCACAGGAGAGGAGAGAACAGCTAGGCCGCGAGGCAGCCGCAGTTAACGAACCCCAACAGTCCTACAGGGGGAGCTGGGCCTACTGGCACTACAGAACCAGCCTTGACTACCAGTTCACGCAGCCCACATAGGAAGCTCCTAAACTGGAGGCACCCTGGAGTTGGCTAACCCGACAGCACCACGACGGGGCAAGCATAGGCGTCTCAGTGAGCTTGACACAACCCGGAAACAGCTGACGGTGCTGAAACCAGGCTTGGCACGAGGGAAAACCTGTGACAAAAACACTGCCGAGAACCAGCTGGCGGTGCTGGAACCCAGATGCGTTGCCCCAGTGTGCAAGAGCCAATGGCACGACCGAGGACCAGCTGACGGTGCTGAAACCCAGTTACTAAGCTGTAGGTGCCCGCGCTTAAAAGCACTACCAAGGACCGCCTGACGTTGGCGGAACTCGGATACCCAGGAGGAGGCACCTAAGCTAAAGGCTCGGCCTGGAACCAGCTGACGGTGCTGGAACCAGGTGGTGGACCCGAAGGCCCACAGGAGAGGAGAGAACAGCTAGGCCGCGAGGCAGCCGCAGTTACCGAACCCCAACAGTCCTACAGGGGGAGCTGGGCCTACTGGCACTACAGAACCAGCCTTGACTACCAGTTCACGCAGCCCACATAGGAAGCTCCTAAACTGGAGGCACCCTGGAGTTGGCTAACCCGACCGCACCACGACGGGGCAAGCATAGGCGTCTCAGTGAGCTTGATACAACCCGGAAACAGCTGACGGTGCTGAAACCAGGCTTGGCACGAGGGAGTACCTGTGTCAAGAACACTGCCGAGAACCAGCTGGCGGTGCTGGAACCCAGATGCGTTGCCCCAGTGTGCAAGAGCCAATGGCACGACCGAGGACCAGCTGGCGGTGCTGGAACCCGGTTACTAAGCTGTAGGTGCCCGCGCTTAAAAGCACTACCAAGGACCGCCTGACGTTGGCGGAACTCGGATACCCAGGAGGAGGCACCTAAGCCAAAGGCTCGGCCTGGAACCAGCTGACGGTGCTGGAACCAGGTGGTGGACCCGAAGGTCCACAGGAGAGGAGAGAACAGCTAGGCCGCGAGGCAGCCGCAGTTACCGAACCCCAACAGTCCTACAGGGGGAGCTGGGCCTACTGGCACTACAGAACCAGCCTTGACTACCAGTTCACGCAGCCCACATAGGAAGCTCCTAAACTGGAGGCACCCTGGAGTTGGCTAACCCGACCGCACCACGACGGGGCAAGCATAGGCGTCTCAGTGAGCTTGACACAACCCGGAAACAGCTGACGGTGCTGAAACCAGGCTTGGCACGAGGGAGTACCTGTGTCAAGAACACTGCCGAGAACCAGCTGGCGGTGCTGGAATCCAGATGCGTTGCCCCAGTGTGCAAGAGCCAATGGCACGACCGAGGACCAGCTGGCGGTGCTGGAACCCGGTTACTAAGCTGTAGGTGCCCGCGCTTAAAAGCACTACCAAGGACCGCCTGACGTTGGCGGAACTCGGATACCCAGGAGGAGGCACCTAAGCCAAAGGCTCTGCCTGGAACCAGCTGACGGTGCTGGAACCAGGTGGTGGACCCGAAGGCCCACAGGAGAGGAGAGAACAGCTAGGCCGCGAGGCAGCCGCAGTTACCGAACCCCAACAGTCCTACAGGGGGAGCTGGGCCTACTGGCACTACAGAACCAGCCTTGACAACCAGTTCACGCAGCCCACATAGGAAGCTCCTAAACTGGAGGCACCCTGGAGTTGGCTAACCCGACCGCACCACGACGGGGCAAGCATAGGCGTCTCAGTGAGCTTGACACAACCCGGAAACAGCTGACGGTGCTGAAACCAGGCTTGGCACGAGGGAGTACCTGTGTCAAAAACACTGCCGAGAACCAGCTGGCGTTGCTGGAACCCAGATGCGTTGCCCCAGTATGCAAGAGCCAATGGCACGACCGAGGACCAGCTGGCGGTGCTGGAACCCGGTTACTAAGCTGTAGGTGCCCGCGCTTAAAAGCACTACCAAGGACCGCCTGACGTTGGCGGAACTCGGATACCCAGGAGGAGGCACCTAAGCCAAAGGCTCGGCCTGGAACCAGCTGACGGTGCTGGAACCAGGTGGTGGACCCGAAGGCCCACAGGAGAGGAGAGAACAGCTAGGCCGCGAGGCAGCCGCAGTTACCGAACCCCAACAGTCCTACAGGGGGAGCTGGGCCTACTGGCACTACAGAACCAGCCTTGACTACCAGTTCACGCAGCCCACATAGGAAGCTCCTAAACTGGAGGCACCCTGGAGTTGGCTAACCCGACCGCACCACGACGGGGCAAGCATAGGCGTCTCAGTGAGCTTGACACAACCCGGAAACAGCTGACGGTGCTGAAACCAGGCTTGGCACGAGGGAGTACCTGTGTCAAGAACACTGCCGAGAACCAGCTGGCGGTGCTGGAACCCAGATGCGTTGCCCCAGTGTGCAAGAGCCAATGGCACCGAGGACCAGCTGGCGGTGCTGGAACCCGGTTACTAAGCTGTAGGTGCCCGCGCTTAAAAGCACTACCAAGGACCGCCTGGCGTTGGCGGAACTCGGATACCCAGGAGGAGGCACCTAAGCCAAAGGCTCGGCCCGGAACCAGCTGACGGTGCTGGAACCAGGTGGTGGACCCGAAGGTCCACAGGAGAGGAGAGAACAGCTAGGCCGCGAGGCAGCCGCAGTTACCGAACCCCAACAGTCCTACAGGGGGAGCTGGGCCTACTGGCACTACAGAACCAGCCTTGACTACCAGTTCACGCAGCCCACATAGGAAGCTCCTAAACTGGAGGCACCCTGGAGTTGGCTAACCCGAACGCACCACGATGGGGCAAGCATAGGCGTCTCAGTGAGCTTGACACAACCCGGAAACAGCTGACGGTGCTGAAACCAGGCTTGGCACGAGGGAGTACCTGTGTCAAGAACACTGCCGAGAACCAGCTGGCGGTGCTGGAACCCAGATGCGTTGCCCCAGTGTGCAAGAGCCAATGGCACGACCGAGGACCAGCTGGCGGTGCTGGAACCCGGTTACTAAGCTGTAGGTGCCCGCGCTTAAAAGCACTACCAAGGACCGCCTGGCGTTGGCGGAACTCGGATACCCAGGAGGAGGCACCTAAGCCAAAGGCTCGGCCCGGAACCAGCTGACGGTGCTGGAACCAGGTGGTGGACCCGAAGGCCCACAGGAGAGGAGAGAACAGCTAGGCCGCGAGGCAGCCGCAGTTACCGAACCCCAACAGTCCTACAGGGGGAGCTGGGCCTACTGGCACTACAGAACCAGCCTTGACTACCAGTTCACGCAGCCCACATAGGAAGCTCCTAAACTGGAGGCACCCTGGAGTTGGCTAACCCGACCACACCACGACGGGGCAAGCATAGGCGTCTCAGTGAGCTTGACACAACCCGGAAACAGCTGACGGTGCTGAAACCAGGCTTGGCACGAGGGAGTACCTGTGTCAAGAACACTGCCGAGAACCAGCTGGCGGTGCTGGAACCCAGATGCGTTGCCCCAGTGTGCAAGAGCCAATGGCACCGAGGACCAGCTGGCGGTGCTGGAACCCGGTTACTAAGCTGTAGGTGCCCGCGCTTAAAAGCACTACCAAGGACCGCCTGGCGTTGGCGGAACTCGGATACCCAGGAGGAGGCACCTAAGCCAAAGGCTCGGCCCGGAACCAGCTGACGGTGCTGGAACCAGGTGGTGGACCCGAAGGTCCACAGGAGAGGAGAGAACAGCTAGGCCGCGAGGCAGCCGCAGTTACCAAACCCCAACAGTCCTACAGGGGGAGCTGGGCCTACTGGCACTACAGAACCAGCCTTGACTACCAGTTCACGCAGCCCACATAGGAAGCTCCTAAACTGGAGGCACCCTGGAGTTGGCTAACCCGACCGCACCACGACGGGGCAAGCATAGGCGTCTCAGTGAGCTTGACACAACCCGGAAACAGCTGACGGTGCTGAAACCAGGCTTGGCACGAGGGAGTACCTGTGTCAAGAACACTGCCGAGAACCAGCTGGCGGTGCTGGAACCCAGATGCGTTGCCCCAGTGTGCAAGAGCCAATGGCACGACCGAGGACCAGCTGGCGGTGCTGGAACCCGGTTACTAAGCTGTAGGTGCCCGCGCTTAAAAGCACTACCAAGGACCGCCTGACGTTGGCGGAACTCGGATACCCAGGAGGAGGCACCTAAGCCAAAGGCTCTGCCTGGAACCAGCTGACGGTGCTGGAACCAGGTGGTGGACCCGAAGGCCCACAGGAGAGGAGAGAACAGCTAGGCCGCGAGGCAGCCGCAGTTACCGAACCCCAACAGTCCTACAGGGGGAGCTGGGCCTACTGGCACTACAGAACCAGCCTTGACAACCAGTTCACGCAGCCCACATAGGAAGCTCCTAAACTGGAGGCACCCTGGAGTTGGCTAACCCGACCGCACCACGACGGGGCAAGCATAGGCGTCTCAGTGAGCTTGACACAACCCGGAAACAGCTGACGGTGCTGAAACCAGGCTTGGCACGAGGGAGTACCTGTGTCAAAAACACTGCCGAGAACCAGCTGGCGTTGCTGGAACCCAGATGCATTGCCCCAGTATGCAAGAGCCAATGGCACGACCGAGGACCAGCTGGCGGTGCTGGAACCCGGTTACTAAGCTGTAGGTGCCCGCGCTTAAAAGCACTACCAAGGACCGCCTGACGTTGGCGGAACTCGGATACCCAGGAGGAGGCACCTAAGCCAAAGGCTCGGCCTGGAACCAGCTGACGGTGCTGGAACCAGGTGGTGGACCCGAAGGCCCACAGGAGAGGAGAGAACAGCTAGGCCGCGAGGCAGCCGCAGTTACCGAACCCCAACAGTCCTACAGGGGGAGCTGGGCCTACTGGCACTACAGAACCAGCCTTGACTACCAGTTCACGCAGCCCACATAGGAAGCTCCTAAACTGGAGGCACCCTGGAGTTGGCTAACCCGACCGCACCACGACGGGGCAAGCATAGGCGTCTCAGTGAGCTTGACACAACCCGGAAACAGCTGACGGTGCTGAAACCAGGCTTGGCACGAGGGAGTACCTGTGTCAAGAACACTGCCGAGAACCAGCTGGCGGTGCTGGAACCCAGATGCGTTGCCCCAGTGTGCAAGAGCCAATGGCACCGAGGACCAGCTGGCGGTGCTGGAACCCGGTTACTAAGCTGTAGGTGCCCGCGCTTAAAAGCACTACCAAGGACCGCCTGGCGTTGGCGGAACTCGGATACCCAGGAGGAGGCACCTAAGCCAAAGGCTCGGCCCGGAACCAGCTGACGGTGCTGGAACCAGGTGGTGGACCCGAAGGTCCACAGGAGAGGAGAGAACAGCTAGGCCGCGAGGCAGCCGCAGTTACCGAACCCCAACAGTCCTACAGGGGGAGCTGGGCCTACTGGCACTACAGAACCAGCCTTGACTACCAGTTCACGCAGCCCACATAGGAAGCTCCTTAACTGGAGGCACCCTGGAGTTGGCTAACCCGAACGCACCACGATGGGGCAAGCATAGGCGTCTCAGTGAGCTTGACACAACCCGGAAACAGCTGACGGTGCTGAAACCAGGCTTGGCACGAGGGAGTACCTGTGTCAAGAACACTGCCGAGAACCAGCTGGCGGTGCTGGAACCCAGATGCGTTGCCCCAGTGTGCAAGAGCCAATGGCACGACCGAGGACCAGCTGGCGGTGCTGGAACCCGGTTACTAAGCTGTAGGTGCCCGCGCTTAACAGCACTACCAAGGACCGCCTGGCGTTGGCGGAACTCGGATACCCAGGAGGAGGCACCTAAGCCAAAGGCTCGGCCCGGAACCAGCTGACGGTGCTGGAACCAGGTGGTGGACCCGAAGGTCCACAGGAGAGGAGAGAACAGCTAGGCCGCGAGGCAGCCGCAGTTACCGAACCCCAACAGTCCTACAGGGGGAGCTGGGCCTACTGGCACTACAGAACCAGCCTTGACTACCAGTTCACGCAGCCCACATAGGAAGCTCCTAAACTGGAGGCACCCTGGAGTTGGCTAACCCGACCGCACCACGACGGGGCAAGCATAGGCGTCTCAGTGAGCTTGACACAACCTTGAAACAGCTGATGGTGCTGAAACCAGGCTTGGCACGAGGGAGTACCTGTGTCAAGAACACTGCCGAGAACCAGCTGGCGGTGCTGGAACCCAGATGCGTTGCCCCAGTGTGCAAGAGCCAATGGCACCGAGGACCAGCTGGCGGTGCTGGAACCCGGTTACTAAGCTGTAGGTGCCCGCGCTTAAAAGCACTACCAAGGACCGCCTGGCGTTGGCGGAACTCGGATACCCAGGAGGAGGCACCTAAGCCAAAGGCTCGGCCCGGAACCAGCTGACGGTGCTGGAACCAGGTGGTGGACCCGAAGGCCCACAGGAGAGGAGAGAACAGCTAGGCCGCGAGGCAGCCGCAGTTACCGAACCCCAACAGTCCTACAGGGGGAGCTGGGCCTACTGGCACTACAGAACCAGCCTTGACTACCAGTTCACGCAGCCCACATAGGAAGCTCCTAAACTGGAGGCACCCTGGAGTTGGCTAACCCGACCACACCACGACGGGGCAAGCATAGGCGTCTCAGTGAGCTTGACACAACCCGGAAACAGCTGACGGTGCTGAAACCAGGCTTGGCACGAGGGAGTACCTGTGTCAAGAACACTGCCGAGAACCAGCTGGCGGTGCTGGAACCCAGATGCGTTGCCCCAGTGTGCAAGAGCCAATGGCACCGAGGACCAGCTGGCGGTGCTGGAACCCGGTTACTAAGCTGTAGGTGCCCGCGCTTAAAAGCACTACCATGGACCGCCTGGCGTTGGCGGAACTCGGATACCCAGGAGGAGGCACCTAAGCCAAAGGCTCGGCCCGGAACCAGCTGACGGTGCTGGAACCAGGTGGTGGACCCGAAGGTCCACAGGAGAGGAGAGAACAGCTAGGCCGCGAGGCAGCCGCAGTTACCGAACCCCAACAGTCCTACAGGGGGAGCTGGGCCTACTGGCACTACAGAACCAGCCTTGACTACCAGTTCACGCAGCCCACATAGGAAGCTCCTTAACTGGAGGCACCCTGGAGTTGGCTAACCCGACTGCAACACGACGGGGCAAGCATAGGCGTCTCAGCGAATTTGACACAACCCGGAAACAGCTGACGGTGCTGAAACTAGGTTTGGCACGAGGGAGTACCTGTGACAAAAACACTGCCGAGAACCAGCTGGCGGTGCTGGAACCCGGATGCTTTGCCTATCAAACATTGTCTTCCTACAGCCCCAACTAGCGGTGTTGGAGCAAAGGGTAAGCAGGGGGAGCAGAGTGTAGGCCGAAGCCTGCACTGGAGTCAGCTTTGTGTCTGCGTAGCGTTTGCAGGACACTTTGCCGGCTACACAGTGGGGGAACAGCAGGCGGTGCTGAACCCCACTAACACATTGGCTGGTGTTTTTCTCTGTGCAGCTAGCACTTCCAGGCTAAATCTGGCAGTGTTATGAGCCCAGGGTCAGCAGGAGGAGGAGAGGAGCAGAGTGTAGGCCGAAGCCTAGTTGAACCAATTTCAAAGGTAACCTTTAACCCCCCCTCAGGTGTTGCAAGGTACAAGAGCCACACCTTGTGCAGCATTAATGCTGCACAGGTAAAAGGTTGCTCTATTTAGTTTGCTCCTTGCACACGCTGAATAAAACACGTACACTATTTAGCCCATTATACTGTCAAACAGTTTTGGAGGCGTGACTTGTCTTTTTAAGGAGATGCAGCACAGGTGTCAAAATTTACACCTAGGTGCTGGGCGAAGATTCCTGAGCTTAGTTATTTGCTGTACAGGAGTCTGCGCTCTTGTTATCCCTTGGCCATGCGCTGTGAGCGATGCCTGTCTTCTCACCTCATTTCATGTTGGCCGGTGCGGTTAGCGATGGCCATGAAACCCAGACCCGCAGTGTCTTTTAATAAAGTCACACTGCAGAGCTGGGATTCGTGACCTTGCGCAGTAAATTTTGTCGCCTGTCCCTCATGTCCTTACACCTGCATCAGACTGGGCGGCCTCATCTGATCCCTTCTCGCATGCCGCGGCCATGAGGCCGCACATTCTGAAGAAGGCGGAAGGAGATGAGTAAAGACAGGCGAAGATATCCACTGCTCGTGCCCATCAATCACACCCTCGCAGTCAAAATAAGCAAGACAACGAGGAGCGTGGTTTCAGGCAGGGCGGACGCACAGCCGCAGCCAGCCAACCAAAGATGTCAGAAGACGGGCAGCGCTAACAAGGGGGGTGCTGCGTGTCATTAAAAAGGAAAGTCACACCTCAGGGACATTGTAATGGTCTGTAATGAGACACATTTTTTCCGTGTTTAATTAAACGTGGGCAAGTAGACAAAGTCAGCCACCTTGTACAAATGCAGCAGTACTGCTGTACAAGGTGGCTGTTATACATAGAAACACCTTGGGGTGGGGGGCAGGCTCACTTCAATTTCAGTTCATGTGCCTGCGTGGCGTTTGCAGGTCACATTGCCAGCTACACAGCAGGGGAACAGCTGGCGTTGCTGAACCCCACTAACACATTGGCTGGTGTTTTTCTCTGTGCAGCTAGCAATTCCGGGCAAAAACTAGCG
This sequence comes from Ranitomeya imitator, assembly GCF_032444005.1. NCBI lineage: Eukaryota > Metazoa > Chordata > Amphibia > Anura > Dendrobatidae > Ranitomeya > Ranitomeya imitator. The sequence goes on from NC_091282.1 coordinate 130,505,698, forward strand.
GTGTTAGAGCCCAGGGTCAGCAGGAGGAGGAGAGGAGCAAAGTGTAGGCCGAAGCCTGCACTGGTGGCAGCTTTTGGTCGGTTGTGCCAGCGTGGCTTGTGCTGGACACGATGCCGGCTACACAGCAGGGGAACAGCTGGCGGTGCTGAACCCCACTAACACATTGGCTGGTGTTTTTCTCTGTGCAGCTAGCACGTCCGGGCAAAAACTGGCGGTGTTAGAGCCCAGGGTCAGCAGGAGGAGGAGAGGAGCAGAGTGTAGGCCGAAGCCTAGTTGAACCAATTTCAAAGGAAACCTTTAACCCCCCCTCAGGTGTTTCAAGGTACAAGAGCAACACCTTGAACAGCATTAATGCTGCACAAGTCTAAGGTTGCTCTCTTCATTTTGCTCCTTGCACATGCTGAATAAAACACGTACACTATTTAGCCCATTATACTGTCAAACAGTAGTGGAGGCGTGACTTTTCTTTTGAAGAAGACGCAGCACAGGTGTCAAAATTTACACCTAGGTGCTGGGCGCAGACTCCTTACCGTTGTTATTTGCAGTACAGGAGAGTGCGCTCTTGTGTTATCCCTTGGCAATACCCTGTTAGTGCAGGCCGTGTTATGACCTCATTTCATGTTGGCCGGTGCAGTTAACGATGGCCATAAATCCCAGACCCACAGTGCCTTTCCATAAAGTCACACTGCGGTGCTGGGATTCGTGGCCTTGCGCAGTAAATATGTTCGCCGCTCACACATGTCCTTACACCTGCTTCAGACTGGGCGGCCTCAGCTGATCCCTTATTGCCTGCCACGGCCATGAGGCCGCACAGTCTGAAGAAGGCGGAAGGAGGGGAGTGAAGACAGGCGAACATATGCACTGCTCGTGCCCATCAATCACACCCTCGCAGTCAAAATATATGAGACAACGAGGGGCGTTGTGTCGGGCAGGGCGGACGCACAGGCACAGCCAGCCAACCAATGATGTCTGAAGACGGGCAGCGCTAACAATGGGGGTGCTGCGTGTCATTAAAAAGGAAAGTCACACCTCAGGGACATTGTAATGGTCTCTAATGAGACACATTTTGTGCGTGTTGAGTTCCACGTGGGCAAGGAGAAAAAGTCAGCCACCTTGTACAAATGCAGCAGTACTGCTGTACAAGGTGGCTGTTATACATAGAAACACCTGGGGGTGGGGGGCAGGCTCACTTCAATTTCAGTTCATGTGCCTGCGTGGCGTTTGCAGGTCACGTTGCCGGCTACACAGCAGGGGAACAGCTGGCGGTGCTCAACCCCACTAACACGTTGGCTGGTGTTTTTCTCTGTGCAGCTAGCAATTCCGGGCAAAAACTAGCGGTGTTAGAGCCCAGGGTCAGCAGGAGGAGGAGAGGAGCAAAGTGTAGGCCGAAGCCTGCACTGGTGGCAGCTTTTGGTCGGTTGTGCCAGCGTGGCTTGTGCTGGACACGATGCCGGCTACACAGCAGGGGAACAGCTGGCGGTGCTGAACCCCACTAACACATTGGCTGGTGTTTTTCTCTGTGCAGCTAGCACGTCCGGGCAAAAACTGGCGGTGTTAGAGCCCTGGGTCAGCAGGAGGAGGAGAGGAGCAGAGTGTAGGCCGAAGCCTAGTTGAACCAATTTCAAAGGAAACCTTTAACCCCCCCTCAGGTGTTTCAAGGTACAAGAGCAACACCTTGAACAGCATTAATGCTGCACAAGTCTAAGGTTGCTCTCTTCATTTTGCTCCTTGCACACGCTGAATAAAACACGTACACTATTTAGCCCATTATACTGTCAAACAGTAGTGGAGGCGTGACTTTTCTTTTGAAGAAGACGCAGCACAGGTGTCAAAATTTACACCTAGGTGCTGGGCGCAGACTCCTTACCGTTGTTATTTGCAGTACAGGAGAGTGCGCTCTTGTGTTATCCCTTGGCAATACCCTGTTAGTGCAGGCCGTGTTATGACCTCATTTCATGTTGGCCGATGCGGTTAACGATGGCCATAAATCCCAGACCCACAGTGCCTTTCCATAAAGTCACACTGCGGTGCTGGGATTCGTGGCCTTGTGCAGTAAATATGTTCGCCGCTCACACATGTCCTTACACCTGCTTCAGACTGGGCGGCCTCAGCTGATCCCTTATTGCCTGCCACGGCCATGAGGCCGCACAGTCTGAAGAAGGCGGAAGGAGGGGAGTGAAGACAGGCGAACATATGCACTGCTCGTGCCCATCAATCACACCCTCGCAGTCAAAATATATGAGACAACGAGGGGCGTTGTGTCGGGCAGGGCGGACGCACAGGCACAGCCAGCCAACCAATGATGTCTGAAGACGGGCAGCGCTAACAATGGGGGTGTTGCGTGTCATTAAAAAGGAAAGTCACACCTCAGGGACATTGTAATGGTCTCTAATGAGACACATTTTGTACGTGTTGAGTTCCACGTGGGCAAGGAGAAAAAGTCAGCCACCTTGTACAAATGCAGCAGTACTGCTGTACAAGGTGGCTGTTATACATAGAAACACCTGGGGGTGGGGGGCAGGCTCACTTCAATTTCAGTTCATGTGCTTGCGTGGCGTTTGCAGGTCACGTTGCCCACTAACACATTGGCTGGTGTTTTTCTCTGTGCAGCTAGCAATTCCGGGCAAAAACTAGCGGTGTTAGAGCCCAGGGTCAGCAGGAGGAGGAGAGGAGCAAAGTGTAGGCCAAAGCCTGCACTGGTGGCAGCTTTTGGTCGGTTGTGCCAGCGTGGCTTGTGCTGGACACGATGCCGGCTACACAGCAGGGGAACAGCTGGCGGTGCTGAACCCCACTAACACATTGGCTGGTGTTTTTCTCTGTGCAGCTAGCAATTCCGGGCAAAAACTAGCGGTGTTAGAGCCCAGGGTCAGCAGGAGGAGGAGAGGAGCAGAGTGTAGGCCGAAGCCAGCACTGGTGGCAGCTTTTGGTCAGTTGTGCCAGCGTGACTTGTGCTGGACACAATGCAGGCTACACAGCAGGGGAACAGCTGGCGGTGCTGAACCCCACTATCACATTGGCGGGTGTTTTTCTCTGTGCAGCTAGCACTTCCAGGCTACAACTGGCGGTGTTATAGCCCAGGGTCAGCAGGAGGAGGAGAGGAGCAGAGTGTAGGCCGAAGCCTAGTTGAACCAATTTCAAAGGTAACCTTTAACCCCCCCTCAGGTGTTGCAAGGTACAAGAGCCACACCTTGTGCATCATTAATGCTGCACAAGTAAAAGGTTGCTCTCTTAATTTTGCTCCTTGCACACGCTGAATAAAACACGTACACTATTTAGCCCATTCTACTGTAGAACAGTAGTGGAGGCGTGACTTGTCTTTTTAAAGAAAAGCAGCACAGGTGTCGAAAATAACACCTTGGTGCATGGGCGCAGCTTCCTGAGCATTGTTATTTGCTGTACAGGAGTCTGCGCTCTTGTTATCCCTTGGCCATGCGCTGTGAGCGCTTCCTGTCTTCTGACCTCATTTCATGTCGGCCGTTGCGGTTAGCGATGGACATGAATCCCAGACCCACAGTGTGTTTTCTAAAAATCACACTGCGTGGCTGGGATTCGTGGCCTTGTGCAGTAAATATGTTTGCCGCTCACACATGTCCTTACACCTGCTTCAGACTGGGCGGCCTCAGCTGATCCCTTATCGCCTACCACGGCCAGGAGGCCGCACAGTCTGAAGAAGGCGGAAGGAGATGAGTTAAGACAGGCGAACATATGCACTGCTCGTGCCCATAAACCACACCCTCGCTGACAAAATAAATATGACAACGAGTGGCGTTGTTTCTAGCAGGGCGGATGCACAGGCGCAGCCAGCTAACCATGATGTCAAAAGACGGGAAATGCTACCAAGGGGGGTGCTGCGTATCATTAGAAAGGAAAGTCACACCTCAGGGACAGTGGAATGGTCTCAATGAGACACATTTAGTACGTGTTTAATTAAACGTGGGCAAGGAGAAAAAGTCTGCCACCTTGTACAAATGCAGCAGTACTGCTGTACAAGGTGGCTGTTATACATAGAAACACCTGGGGGTGGGGGGCAGGCTTCCTTCAATTTCAGTTCATGTGCCTGCGTGGCGTTTGCAGGACACGTTGCCAGCTACACAGCAGGGGAACAGCTGGCGTTGCTGAACCCCACTGACACATTGACTGGTGTTTTTCTCTGTGCAGCTCGCATGTCCGGGCAAAAACTGGCGGTGTTAGCGCCCAGGGTCAGCAGGAGGAGGAGAGGAGCAAAGTGTAGGCCGAAGCCTGCACTGGTGGCAGCTTTTGGTCGGTTGTGCCAGCGTGGCTTGTGCTGGACACGATGCCGGCTACACAGCAGGGGAACAGCTGGCGGTGCTGAACCCCACTAACACATTGGCTGTTGTTTTTCTCTGTGAAGCTCGCATTTCCTGGCAAAAACTAGCGGTGTTAGAGCCCAGAGTCAGCAGGAGGAGGAGAGGAGCAGAGTGTAGGCCGAAGCCTAGTTTAACCAATTTCAAAGGTAACCTTTAACCCCCCCTCAGGTGTTGCAAGGTACAAGAGCCACACCTTGTGCAGCATTAATGCTGCACAAGTAAAAGGTTGCTCTATTTAGTTTGCTCCTTGCACACGCTGAATAAAACACGTACACTATTTAGCCCATTATACTGTCAAACAGTAGTCGAGGCGTGACTTGTCTTTTTAAGGAGACGCAGCACAGGTGTCAAAATTTACACCTAGGTGGTGGGCGCAGATTCCTGAGCGTTGCATTAGCTGTACAGGAGTCTGCGCTATTGTGATCCCTTGGCCATGCGCTGTGAGCGCTGCCTGTCTTCTCACCTCATTTCATGTTGGCCGTTGCGGTTAGCAATGGATATGAATCCCAGGCTCACAGTGTGTTTTCAAAAAATCACACTGCGTGGCTGGGATTCGTGGCCTTGTGCAGTAAATATGTTTGCCGCTCACACATGTCCTTACGCCTGCTTCAGACTGGGCGGCCTCAGCTGATCCCTTATCGCCTACCACGGCCAGGAGGCCGCACAGTCTGAAGAAGACGGAAGGAGATGAGTTAAGACAGGCGAACATATGCACTGCACATGCCCATCAATCACACCCTCGCAGCCAAAATATATGAAACGAGGGGGGTTGTGTCGGGCAGGGCGGACGCACAGGCACAAGCAGCCAACCAATGATGTCAGAAGACGGGCAGCGCTACCAAGGGGGGTGGTGCGTGTCATTAAAAAGGAAAGTCACACCTCAGGGACATTGTAATGGTCTGTAATGAGACACATATTTTACGTGTTTAATTCTACGTGGGCAAGGATAAAAAAACAGCCACCTTGTACAAATGCAGCAGTACTGCTGTACTAGGTGGCTGTTATACATAGAAACACCTGGGGGGGTGGGGCCAGGTTCCCTTTAATTTCAGTTCATGTGCCTGCGTGGCGTTTGCAGGTCACGTTGCCGCTACACAGCAGGGGAACAGCTGGCGTTGCTGAACCCCACTAACACATTGGCTGGTGTTTTTCTCTGTGCAGCTAGCACTTCCGGGCAAAAACTAGCGGTGTTTGAGCCCAGGGTCAGCAGGAGGAGGAGAGGAGCAGAGTGTAGGCCGAAGCCTGCACTGGTGGCAGCTTTTGTTCTGTTGTGCCAGCGTGGCTTGTGCTGGACACGTTGCCGACTACACAGCAGGGGAACAGCTGGCGGTGCTGAACCCCACTGACACATCACCTATTGTTTTTTCTGTGTAGACAACACTTCCAGGTGGCAACTGACAGTGTTGAAACCCAGGGAATCAAAGAGGAGCAGAGTGTAGGCCGAAGCCTGCAGTGGAGCAAGTTGAAAGGGAACCTTTAACCCCCCCCCCCAGGCATTTGTTGCTGAAAGAGCCATCTTGTACAGCAGTAATACTGCACATGGAAAATGGTGGCTCCAAAAATTATGCAACTTGCAAACGCTGAAGTACACACTCATATAATGTGTCCCCTCACACCGTCAAACCATCCCGGAAGTGGGACTTTCCTTTGTAATGTGACACAGCACAGCCGTCATTCCAACCCCCTTGGTGCCGTGCGCCACCTCCTCAACGTTGTTTGGTTCTGTCACGGAACCCGCGCTGTAATGTTATCCCTTGGCCATGCACAGTTAGCGGTGCCCGTCTTCTGACATCATGTAGGTGTCAGGCTGGCAGTGCCTGTGCGTCCAAGCTGCCCGAGATCCAACCTTGCAGTGTAATCTAATGTAGTCCCACTGCGGGCCAGGGATCCATGGGCATGCGCATTGCATATCATCGCCTCTCATTCACCTCCTTCCTGCTTCTTCAGACTGTGCGGCGTCACGGCCGTGGCATGCTATTAGGGATCAGCTGACGCCGCCTAGTCTGAAGAAGCGTGAAGAAGGGGAGTGAGAGGCTAGTATATGCACTGCGCATGGCCATGGATACCAGGCCCACTGTGGGATCACATTAGACGACACTGCGAGGTGTGATTTCGGGCAGCGTGGACGCACAGGCGCAGCCAGGACGACAACAAATGATGTCAGAGGACGGGCAGCGCAAACTGTGCATGGCCAAGGGATAACATAACAGCGCAGGGTCCATGACGGAATCAAACAACGCTAAGGAGGCAGCGCACGGTGCCAAGGGGGTAGCAATGACGGCTGTGCTGCGTCACATTACAAAGGAAAGTCCCACCTCCGGGACGGTTGGACGGTGTGAGGGGACACATTACATGAGTGTGTAGTTCAGCGTTTGCAAGGAGCATAATTTCAAGAGCGACCTTTCCCTTGTGCAGTATTAGTGCTGCACATGGTGGCTCTTTCAGTAACAAACGCCTGGGGGGGGGGGGACAGGTCCCCTTACATTTTAGTTGTGCCAGCGTGGTGGTCGCATGACACGTTGCCGGATACACAGCTGGGGATCAGCTGACGTTACTGAACCCCAATAACAGAGGAGCGACTGTTGACTGTGCACACAGCACTTCCAGGCACCAACTGGCGGTGTTAGAGCCCAGGGACAGCAGGAGGAGCAGATTGGAGGTATTGCCGCACACACAGCTGGGGATCAGCTGACGTTACTGAACCCCAATAACAGAGAAGCGACTGTTGACTGTGCACACAGCACTTCCAGGCACCAACTGGCGGTGTTAGAGCCCAGGGACAGCAGGAGGAGCAGATTGGAGGTATTGCCGCACACACAGCTGGGGATCAACTGACGTTACTGAACCCCAATAACAGAGGAGCGACTGTTGACTGTGCACACAGCACTTCCAGGCACCAACTGGCGGTGTTAGAGCCCAGGGACAGCAGGAGGAGCAGAGGAACAGAGTGTAGGCCGAAGCCTGATTGGAGAAAGTTGAAAGGGAACCTTTAACCTCCCCCCAAGACGTTTGTAGCTGAAAGAGCCATCTTGTGCAGCACTAAGGATGCAAAAGGAAAAGGTGGTTCTTTTAATTATGCTCCTTGCAAACACCGAAGTAAACACTAAAAATGTGTCCCCTTATACCGTTAAACCGTCCCGGAGGTGCGAATTTCCTTCGTAATGGGACACAGCACAGCTGTCATTCCTATCCCCTTGGTGCCGTGCGCTGCCTCCTCAGCGTTGTTTTAAGCTGTCACGAAGCCTGCGCTGTTCTGTTAGCCCTTGGCCATGCCCAATTAGCGCTGCCTGTCTTCTGACATAATTTGGTGTCAGGCTGTCAGTGCCTGTGCGTCCACGCTGCTCCAGATCCCACCTCGCAGTCTCGTCTAACGTAATCCCACTGCGGGCCTTGGAACCATGGGCATGCACAGTGCATATCCTCGACTCTCACTCCCCTCCTTCCCTCTTCTTCAGACTGTGCGGTGTCACGGCCGTGGCATGCTATTAGGGATCAGCTGACGGCGCACAGTCTAAAGAAGGCGGAGGGAAATGAGCGAGAGCCCGAGGGGAAGATATGCACTGCGCATGCCCATGGATCCCAGGCCCGCAGTGTGACTCAATCAGAAGACACTGCGAGGCGGGATCTCGGGCAGCGCGGCCGCACAGGCGCAGCCAGCCTGACACCAAATTATGTCAGAAGACAGGCAGCGCAAATAGGGCATGCCCAAGGGATAACAGAACAGCGCAGGCTCCGTGACAGCTTAAAACAACGCTGAGGAGGCAGCGCATGGCACCAAGGGGGTAGGAATGACGGCTGTGCTGCGTCACATTACGAAGGAAAGTCCCAGCTCCGGGACAGTATAACGGTATCAGTGAACACATTTTATAAGTGTTAAGTTCTGCGTGTGCAAGGAGCTAAAAAAAAAGAGCTACCTTTTCCTTGTGCAGCATTACTGCTGCACAAGATGGCTCTTTCAGTAACAAACGACGGGGTGGGGGGGGGCCAGGTTCCCTTACATTTAGGTTGTTGTGCCAGCGTGGCGGTCGCAGGACACATTGCCGGCTACACAGCTGGGGATCAGCTGACGTTACTGAAACCCAATAACACTGGGTCGTATGTTTTTACTGTGCAGCCTGCACTTCTGAGCCGCAACTGGCGGTGTTGGAGCCCAGGAATAGCAGTTCAGGTGGTAGAAAGATGAACACAGCAGGAGACCTGGATGACACCCAATTACTTAATCAGGCAGAGGAGTGGCAAATTCCTGCGAGATCCAGGCCTGGTTCATTTTCAGAAAAGTAAGCCGGTCAACGTTATCGGAGGATAGTCGCATGCGACGGTCTGTTAGTACACCACCTGCGGCACTAAAGACACGTTCCGATAAGACACTAGCCGCAGGGCAAGCCAGCACCTCCAATGCATACTGGCTTAGCTCTGGCCATGTATCCAGCTTAGAGACCCAAAACTTGAACGGGGAAGAACCGTCTGGGAGTACAGTAAGAGGGCAAGCCATGTAGTCTGTCACCATCTGACGGAACCGTTGCCTCCTGCTGACTGGAGCCGCCGGTGATGGTGTAGACATTTGGGGCGGGCACACAAAAGTGTGCCAGAGTTGTGCCATACTGGGCTTGCCTTGGGCAGAGGCACTGCTTCTGCTCCCTCTTTGGGCAGAGCCTCCCCCACTGCCTCGACGCACTGAGCTGCTTTGTAAAGCACTAGCAGCACTCCTCTCAGTTGGACAGGAGAAGATGATGGAATTCACCAGTGTGTCGTGGTACTCCCGCAATTTATGCTCCAGGGTCAACGCAGGGATGAGGTTTTGGACGTTGTCCCGGTAGCGAGGATCGAGGAGGGTGAACACCCAATAATCAGGCATGTTGAGAATGTGGTCGATGCGGCGGTCGTTTCTCAGGCACTGCAGCATGAAATCCACCATGTGCTGCAGAGTGCCAACTGGCCCAGAAACGCTGTCCCCTGCTTGAGACATGATCTCTGCCCGCTCGTCATCACCCCACCCTCGCTGTACACACTGACCACTGGACAATTGTGTCGCTCCCTCCTCTGGACGGAGCTCTTCCTCCTCCATTGACTCCTCATCCTCCTCACAAATTGGCCCCTGCGTACCCCTTTGTGAGGAACCACGTGGCGCTGACTCTCCAGAAGCTGATGGAAAAGGTGACTCCTCATCCTCCACCTCTTCCACAACATCATCCCTTAACCCTTGCAAAGTTTGCTGAAGCAGGCAGATAAGGGGGACAGTCATGCTGACTAGTGCATCATCTGCACTTGCCATCCGCGTGGAATAATCAAAAGGACGCAAAACCTGGCAGACGTCCTTCATAGTGGCCCATTCTGTGGTTGTGAAGTCTGATCGGCGCTGACTGTGACTTCTTTGCGCCTGATGCAGCTGGTACTCCATAACTGCTTGCTGCTGCTCACACAACCGCTCCAACATATGTAACGTGGAATTCCACCTGGTAGGTAGGTCACATATGATGCGGTGTTCCGGAAGGCGGAATCGGCGCTGCAGAGCAGCAATGCGGGATCTGGCCAAGCTGGAACGCCGCAAGTGAGCACACTCTAGGCGGACCTTGTGCAGCAGGGCATCAAGATCCGGATAGTCCCTCAGAAAACTCTGCACAACCAAATTGAGCACATGTGCCAGACATGGGATGTGAGTGAGGTTGCCAAGGGCCAAAGCTGCCACCAGATTTCGGCCATTGTCACACACTACCATGCCTGGCTGGAGATTCGCTGGCAGTAACCACACATCGCTCTCCTGCTTGATGGCATTCCAGAGCTCCTGCGCTGTGTGGCTTCGATGCCCCAATGAAACTAGTTTCAAGACGGCCTGCTGACGTTTGGCCACGGCTGTGCTCATGTCGGTCATAGGTAAACGTTCACGGGTCCATGTGGAGGTGGACTGTGACGGATCCTGCAGAGAGGAATCTGAGGAACTAGTGTAAGAGGAGGAGTCGATGCGTACAGACTGGATTCCTGCAATCCTTGGAGTGGGCAGGACACATCCTGCGCCACTCGCACGATCTGTACCTGGCTCAACAACATTAACCCAATGGGCAGTGAGGGAAACATATCGCCCCTGTCCATGCTGACTGGTCCACGCATCGGTGGTGAGGTGGACCTTGCTACTGACGGCGTTCAGTAGCGCATGTTTTATGTTTGCCTCAACATGCCTGTGCAGGGCAGGGACAGCCTGCCTGCTGAAGTAAAAGCGGCTGGGCACCTTGTACTGTGGGACTGCCAATGCCATCAAGTCACGGAAGCTGTCAGTCTCCACCAGCCTGAACGAGAGCATTTCCAGGGACAACAGTTTGGCAATGCCTGCATTCAGAGCCTGTGCTCGGGGGTGGTTGGCCGAGAATGCCCACCTTTTCTCCCATGCCTGTACTACCGATGGCTGTAGAGTAGACTGGGAGTGTGAGGATGACTGGGAAGGTGGTGCTGTGGGTGGAATTACACAAGGTCTCTGGACAACAGTGCCAGAGGTTCTTCCATGGCGATCCTGGGAGGAAGCCAAACCAGCTGTGCGTGAGCTGGAGGAAGAGGCAACACGAGCTGAAGAGGTGGTAGCTGCCGCTGTTGGTTGGCCTACATCTTCAGTCTGTTTCTGTAACTCCACCGCGTGCCTGGTCCGCACATGTTTCCACATATTTGTGGTATTGAGGTTGCTGACATTTTTCCCTCTTTTTACTTTCTGATGACACAGCTTGCATTTGACAAAACAAATGTCATCTGCAACTGTGTCAAAAAAGGACCAGGCACTGCAAGTCTTGGGAGCACCCTTTTTGGCTTTGGAAAGAGACAGGCTCCTAACGGGTGCCAAAGTGGAGGCTACAGGCTCCGCAGTCTTCCCCCTCCCTCTCCCTCTTTGGCCCGTAAGGGGAAGCTCTTCCTCAGAGCTGCTCCCACCACCTTCCTGTTCCTCACGCCACGATGGGTCAAGGACCTCATCATCTCCACTACCCTCTGCCACCAACTGCTCCTCCTGGGTAGTCTCGGCAGCACAGTACGCATCAGAAAGCGGCACCTGAGTTTCATCATCAGATGCGTACTGCGCTGTGGTCACCGGAGGCACTGGCCCACCTGCCTCTTCAGAGTCAGAGAGAAAAAGCTGTTGGGCATCACTGCACACTGCCTCTTCTTCCATTTCTCCAATGCTGCTTGGCTGGCCCCCTGTTTCCAAGCCAAGAGATTCAGAGAACAGAAGTAGAGACGGCTCCTGTCCTGGACTCTCTGACTGCCTGGCCAATTTGGCAGGTGGTGAAGAGACAGATGGCTGCTCTCCAGTGCTCTGTGCCTGAGAGGATGTGGCACTAACTGAAGTCGATGCCGAGGCGTTAGCTGCCATCCACCCGACAACGGCTTCAATTTGGTCTTCACGCAGCAGCGGTGCACGGCGCTCTCCGACAAAGCTGCGCATGAAGGACTGTTCCCTGCTGAAACTGAGTGACGACGAGTCACCGGCGCCCGCAGCAGGCACAGAATCACCACGTCCTCTCCCTGCTCCTCTCCCTGCTCCGCGCCCACGCCCACTTGCCTTACTCCCTGCCCTCTTCATCTTGGTTGACAGATAAAGATAAGCAGAAAAGTACTAAGGCCTTAGTGTGCTTATTCCTGAAATGCTCCTCCTAACAGGTGTAAGAAACACTAATGTTGTAAAGTGTGGACTAAACTTTATTATTTCTCAAATGTGGCCTACACAAGTGTTAAGTTGTGTTTGGTGAACTTTACTTTTTTTTTGTGCAGATCGGGCTACAGAGCTAGTTTAAATCACACGGAGACCGTGCAGACAGCCGTTAACGGCGCTGCAAGGCCAAAAAACCCTCCTCTAGGTTATCCTATTTAGTGTTTTTCCACTATTTAGCTGGAGACGGGTGGAAAGACACTAATAGGAATTTTTTTTTTTTAATTTTAAACAGGCTGCACTATTTGAAAAAAAGTAAATTGTTTTTCAAGGTATGAGGCAGTAACGCACCCTGAGCTGAATCCAACCGGCTATAGCTGCACACAGACTACAGGGCGAGCTGCGCTCACACAGAGACCGTGCAGACAGCCGTAAACGGCGCTGCAAGGCCCAATAAACCCCCTCTAGGTTATCCTATGTAGTGTTTTTCCACTATTTAGCTGGAGACGGGTGGAAAGACACTAATAGGAATTTTTTTTTTTTAATTTTAAACAGGCTGCACTATTTGAAAAAAAGTAAATTGTTTTTCAAGGTATGAGGCAGTAACGCACCCTGAGCTGAATCCAACCGGCTATAGCTGCACACAGACTACAGGGCGAGCTGCGCTCACACAGAGACCGTGCAGACAGCCGTAAACGGCGCTGCAAGGCCCAATAAACCCCCTCTAGGTTATCCTATGTAGTGTTTTTCCACTATTTAGCTGGAGACGGGTGGAAAAACACTAATATGAATTTTTTTTTTTAAATTTTAAACAGGCTGCACTATTTGAAAAAAAGGAAAATTTTTCTCAAGGTATGAGCCAGTAACGAACCCTGAGCTGAATCCAACCGGCTATGGCTGCACACAGACTACAGGGCGAGCTGGGCTCACACGGAGACCGTGCAGACAGCCGTAAACGGCGCTGCAAGGCCCAAAAACCCCCTCTAGGTTATCCTATGTTGTGTTTTTCCACAATTTAGCTGGAGACGGGTGGAAAAACACTAATAGTGAATTTTTTTTTACATTTTTAAACAGGCTGCACTATTTGAAAAAAAGGAACATTTTTCTCAAGGTATGAGCCAGTAACGAACCCTAAGCTGAATCCAACCGGCTATGGCTGCACACAGACTACAGGGCGAGCTGGGCTGACACGGAGACCGTGCAGACAGCCGTAAACGGCGCTGCAAGGCCCAAAAACCCCCCTCTAGGTTATCCTATGTAGTGTTTTTCCACAATTTAGCTGGAGACGGGTGGAAAAACACTAATAGGAAATTTGAGAAAAAATGTGCAGCAGACTGCACTATGAGCAAAAAAGGACAACTGTGTGAGGCAGTGCTGAGCTGAATACAACCGGGTATATGGCTGCACACAGACTACAGAGTGAGCTGCACACACACACACACACAGAGACCTTGCAGAACGCTGTTAAAACAGCGCTGCAAAGCAAGAGCAAGGTGAACAGTGAAGAACACACAGCGTTTTGCTAAATTAGCCTTTGGAAAGGAAAATAAAGCAATTAGCTAGCTCAACTGGCCCTCAGTTAGAACACAGCGTCCTGTCCCTAACTGAAATCACAGCAGAGTGAGCGCAAAATGGCGGCAGCGTTTTTTATAGTGCAGAGTGACATCATTTCAGCAGCCAATCACAGCCTTGCCAGTACTTACATGCCCACCATGCTAAACAGGATGTGCCCACACTTCCAATCATTCCTCATTGGCTGCTGCGTTCAGTTTGAATTCTGGGAACTTCCGATTCCGGTATCCGATACGCGGGAAGTATCGGAATTCGGTATCGGAATTCCGATACCGCAAATATCGGCCGATACCCGATACTTGCGGTATCGGAATGCTCAACACTACTAACTGGTAGTCTGCTTTCTGCTCCCTGAGGGGGGTGAATGGAGTTGTGGAACACATCAGCTTCTCAGGCTGCCCTCACATGTGAACACAATTCTCTGTCTGCAGCCTAAATTTATAACTTTGGTCTGAGGTCAGGTTTCCAGACCGGCCCCTAAGGCCAATATCATAACTTCTGCCTGTTTGATTGGATAATGGCTGCGCCCCCAATGAATATATTATTTCTCTTGTGGAGAGGTTCTCAGGGATAGATTACCTCAGGCCGCAATTTAGCATCTCCCCTCCAAGACCTCAGAGGTGTCAAGTGTTCCTTTGTTCTTGGCCGTAGCCAGACCTCCTGGTGAGATCTGGAGACAGAAGTTCATAGAAGTTCTAACCCCATCTTTTGAAAATATGGAATTTTGTTTGCTACATATAACCCTGGATTAGAGTTGAGCGACTTTTACTTTTTTAGGATCGAGTTGGGTTTCGTGAAACCCGACTTTGTCAAAAGTCGGGTCGGGTGAAATTGGCCGATTATTTTGAAAAGTCAGGGGCCGTCAGAAGCACGAAACCCAATGCAAGTCAATGGGGAATCAAAGTCGGCAGTGAGTGGAGGACAGGAAAACACCTACAGTGCCCATTTTAATGCCAAAAACATCAATTCTTATTTCTTAACTTGTCAATCTTAATTTACTTTGTAAAAATAGTTAGGCATTGAAAACAGGGGGTCATTTGGCTAAAGTTGTGGGGGGGTAGGGCTGGCTCAAGATTTTCATGGGCCCAGGAAACGTGGAATACGTCACGGCGGTGAAGCAGGGAGAGGTAAGTATTTCAACTTTGCAAGTGCTGTGATCCTGAGCAAGCAGGGGGGGCACTCGTTGGCACTGGCACCGGGCCCCTCATAGTACGGTGGTGTGTTTGATGGCGGGTGGCGCCTCCCACTGCCAGAGACACTTTTGCCTACTATGAGGGGACCTGTGCCAGTGACGTCGCCAACGAGTATGCCCCCCCACCTGATGAAGGAACCTGCACTTTCATCTGCACCTTCCTCTTTGTCCCTGTGTAAGGTGGTATAGTATGCAGAAAGGGGAGCCTGACTTTCAGCAGGGTCAGATTCAGGCTGTGTAGAGTGAAAGGGGAATGTAGTGGTCTGGGTCAATGTACCAGCAGACTCATCTAGCAGTGGCTTGGCAATGGGCAGGATGAGGAGGAAACACAGATATAGGCCCAAATAATAAAGTAGGCTAAATGCAGTTCAAAATTGGTAACAGGACTAAACAGGCGGCATAGCTTTGTTCAGTGGAGGACAATTGTAATGAGTGGCGTAGACACAGTTAGTAGGCCCAAAATAAAAAAGTAGGCTAAAAGCAGTTCAAAATTGGTAACAGGACTAAACAGGCGGCATTGCTTTGTTCAGTGGAGTACAACTGTAATGAGTGGCGCAGACACAGTAGGCCCACAATAAAAAAGTAGGCTAAATGCAGTTCAAAATTGGTAACAGGACTAAGCAGGTGGCATTGCTTTGTTCAGTGGAGGACAACTGTAATGAGTGGCGCAGACACAGTTTGTAGGCCCACAATAAAAAAGTAGGCTAAATGCAGTTCAAAATTGGTAACAGGACTAAACAGGCGGCTGTTATGAACTGGTGGTTTAGAACCACAATGGACCTGGTGGTTAAGAGCACACAAAATGACCTGATAGTTACTAATAACATAGGACAAGCTCTGAGACGTGGGAACTCTGCTGACCGCAATCCCTAATCCTATCATACCACACTAGAAGTAGCCGTGGAACGCTCCTGACCAGACCTAGGCGTCTCGACACAGCCTAAGAAACTAGCTAGCCCTGAAGATAGAAAAATAAGCCTACCTTGCCTCAGAGAAATTCCCCAAAGGAAAAGGCAGCCCCCACATATAATGACTGTGAGTAAAGATGAAAATACAAACACAGAGATGAAATAGATTTTAGCAAAGTGAGGCCCGACTTACTGAATAGACCGAGGATAGGAAAGATAGCTTTGCGGTCAGCACAAAAACCTACAAACAACCATGCAGAGGGCGCAAAAAGACCCTCCGCACCGACTAACGGTACGGAGGTGCTCCCTCTGCGTCCCAGAGCTTCCAGCAAGCAAGTCAAACCAAAATAGCAAGCTGGACAGAAAAAATAGCAAACAAAAGAAACACAAGCAGAACTTAGCTTATGCAGGGAAGACAGGCCACAAGAACGATCCAGGAGAGAGCAAGACCAATACTGGAACATTGACTGGAGGCAAGGAACAAAGAACTAGGTGGAGTTAAATAGAGCAGCACCTAACAACTTAACCTCGTCACCTGAGGAAGGAAACTCAGAAGCCGCAGCCCCACTCATCCACCAGAGGAAGCTCATAGACAGAACCAGCCGAAGTACCACTCATGACCACAGGAGGGAGCTTGACCACAGAATTCACAACAGTACCCCCCCTTGAGGAGGGGTCACCGAACCCTCACCAGAGCCCCCAGGCCGACCAGGATGAGCCAAATGAAAGACACGAACCAGATCGGCAGCATGAACATCAGAGGCAAAGACCCAGGAATTATCTTCCTGACCATAACCCTTCCACTTAACCAGGTACTGGAGTTTCCGTCTCGAAATACGAGAATCCAAAATCTTCTCCACCACATACTCCAACTCCCCCTCAACCAAAACCGGGGCAGGAGGATCAACGGATGGAACCACAGGTGCCACGTATCTCCGCAACAATGACCTATGGAATACATTATGGATGGAAAAAGAAGCTGGAAGGGTCAAACGAAACGACACAGGATTAAGAACCTCAGAAATCCTATACGGACCAATGAATCGAGGCTTAAACTTAGGAGAGGAAACTTTCATAGGAATATAACGAGACGACAACCAAACCAAATCCCCAACACGAAGTCGGGGACCCACACAGTGCCTGCGTTAGCGAAACGTTGAGCCTTCTCCTGGGACAATGTCAAATTGTCCACCACATGAGTCCAAATCTGCTGCAACCTATCCACCACAGTATCCACACCAGGACAGTCCCAAGACTCAACCTGCCCTGAGGAGAAACAAGGATGGAAACCAGAATTGCAGAAAAACGGCGAAACCAAAGTAGCCGAGCTGGCCCGATTATTAAGGGCGAACTCAGCCAAAGGCAAAAAGGACACCCAATCATCCTGATCAGCAGAAACAAAGCAACTTAGATATGTTTCCAAGGTCTGATTGGTTCGTTCAGTTTGGACATTTGTCTGAGGATGGAAAGCCGAGGAAAAAGACAAATCAATGCCCATCCTAGCACAAAAGGCTGGCCAAAACCTCGAAACAAACTGGGAACCTCTGTCAGAAATGATATTCTCCGGAATGCCATGTAAACGAACCACATGCTGGAAAAACAATGGCACCAAATCAGAGGAGGAAGGCAATTTAGACAAGGGTACCAAATGGACCATCTTAGAGAAGCGATCACAAACCACCCAAATGACCGACATCTTTTGAGAGACAGGGAGATCCGAAATAAAATCCATAGAGATATGTGTCCAGGGCCTCTTCGGGACCGGCAAGGGCAAAAGCAACCCACTGGCACGAGAACAGCAGGGCTTAGCCCGAGCACAAATCCCACAGGACTGCACAAAGGAACGCACATCCCGCGACAGAGACGGCCACCAAAAGGATCTAGCAACCAAGTCTCTGGTACCAAAGATTCCAGGATGACCAGCCAACACCGAACAATGAACCTCAGAGATAACTCTACTCGTCCATTTATCAGGGACAAACAGTTTCTCCGCTGGGCAACGGTCAGGTCTATTAGCCTGAAATTTTTGCAGCACCCGCCGTAAATCAGGGGAGATGGCAGACAAAGTTACCCCCTCTTTGAGAATACCCACCGGCTCAGGCAAACCCGGAGAGTCGGGCACAAAACTCCTAGACAGGGCATCCGCCTTCACATTCTTAGAGCCCGGAAGGTACGAAACCACAAAGTCAAAACGGGAGAAAAACAGCGACCAACGAGCCTGTCTAGGATTCAACCGTTTGGCAGACTCGAGATAAGTCAAGTTCTTGTGATCATTCAAGACCACCACGCGATGCTTAGCTCCTTCAAGCCAATGACGCCACTCCTCGAATGCCCACTTCATGGCCAGCAACTCTCGATTGCCAACATCATAATTACGCTCAGCAGGCGAAAACTTCCTGGAAAAGAAGGCACATGGTTTCATCACCGAGCCATCAGAACTTCTTTGCGACAAAACAGCCCCTGCTCAAATCTCAGAAGCATCAACCTCGACCTGGAACGGGAGCGAAACATCTGGCTGGCACAACACTGAGGCAGAAGCAAAACGATGCTTCAACTCCTGAAAAGCTTCCACAGCAGCAGAAGACCAATTGACCACATCAGCACCCTTCTTGGTTAAATCAGTCAATGGTTTAGCAATACTAGAAAAATTATTGATGAAGCGACGATAAAAATTAGCAAAGCCCAGGAACTTTTGCAGACTCTTCAGAGATGTCGGCTGAGTCCAATCATAAATGGCCTGAACTTTAACAGGGTCCATCTCGATAGTAGAAGGGGAAAAAATGAAACCCAAAAATGAAACCTTCTGAACACCAAAGAGACACTTTGACCCCATCACAAACAAAGAATTCGCACGCAGGACCTGGAACACCATTCTAACCTGCTTCACGTGAGACTCCCAATCATCCGAGAAGACCAAAATATCATCCAAGTATACAATCAGGAATTTATCCAGGTACTCTCAGAAGATGTCATGCATAAAGGACTGAAATACTGATGGAGCATTGGAAAGCCCGAATGGCATAACCAGGTACTCAAAATGGCCCTCGGGCGTATTAAATGCTGTTTTCCATTCATCGCCCTGTTTAATACGCACAAGATTATACGCACCACGAAGATCTATCTTGGTGAACCAACTAGCCCCCTTAATCCGAGCAAACAAATCAGACAGCAGCGGCAAGGGGTACTGAAATTTGACTGTGATTTTATTAAGAAGGCGGTAATCAATACAAGGTCTCAACGAACCATCCTTCTTGGCCACAAAAAAGAACCCTGCTCCCAATGGCGACGACGACAGGCGAATATGACCCTTCTCCAAGGATTCCTTTACATAACTCTGCATAGCGGCGTGCTCAGGCACAGACAAATTAAACAGTCGACCTTTAGGAAACTTACCACCAGGAATCAAATCGATAGCACAATCGCAATCCCTATGCGGAGGTAGGGCACTGGATTTGGGCTCATCAAATACATCCCGGTAATCCGACAAGAACTCTGGGACCTCAGAAGGGGTGGATGATGAAATAGACAGAAATGGAACATCACCATGTACCCCCTGACAACCCCAGCTGGACACAGACATAGATTTCCAATCCAATACTGGGTTATGGACCTGTAGCCATGGCAACCCCAAAATGACCACATCATGCAGATTATGCAACACCAAAAAGCGAATATCCTCCTGATGCGCAGGAGCCATGCACATGGTCAGTTGGGTCCAGTACTGAGGCTTATTCTTGGCCAAAGGCGTAGCATCAATTCCTCTCAATGGAATACGATACTGCAAGGGCTCCAAGAAAAACCCACAGCGCCTAGCAAACTCCAAGTCCATCAAATTCAGGGCAGCGCCTGAATCCACAAATGCCATGACAGAATAGGACGACAAAGAGCAGATCAAAGTAACGGACAAAAGAAATTTCGACTGTACCGTACCAATGGTGGCAGACCTAGCGAAACGCCTGGTGCGCTTAAGACAATCGGAGATAGCATGAGTGGAATCACCACAGTAAAAACACAGCCCATTCCGACGTCTGTGTTCTTGCCGTTCAGCTCTGGTCAAAGTCCTATCACATTGCATAGGCTCAGGTTTATGCTCAGATAATACCGCCAAATGGTGCACAGTTTTATGCTCACGTAAGCGTCGATCGATCTGAATGGCCAAAGACATAGACTCATTCAGACCAGCAGGCATAGGAAATCCCACCATAACATCCTTAAGGGCTTCAGAGAGACCCTTTCTGAAAATTGCTGCCAGAGCACATTCATTCCATTGAGTGAGCACAGACCACTTCCTAAACTTCTGACAATATATCTCTACCTCATCCTGACCCTGACACAGAGCCAGCAAGATTTTCTCTGCCTGATCCACTGAATTAGGTTCATCATATAGCAATCCGAGCGCCAGAAAAAACGCATCAATATCACATAATGCAGGATCTCCTGGCGCAAGGGAAAATGCCCAGTCTTGAGGGTCGCCACGCAATAAAGAAATAATGATCGTTACTTGTTGAACTGGGTCACCAGAGGAGCGGGGTTTCAAAGCCAGAAACTGTTTACAATTATTTTTGAAATTCAGAAACTTAGCTCTATCTCCAGAAAATAAATCAGGAATAGGAATTCTAGGTTCTAACATAGAATTCTGAACCACAAAGTCTTGAATATTTTGTACTCTTGCAGTGAGATGCTCCACACAAGAAGACAGACCTTTAATGTCCATCACTACACCTGTGTCCTGAACCACCCAAATGTCTAGGGGAAAAGAAAGACAAAACACAGTGCAGAGAAAAAAAAATGGTCTCAGAACTTCTCTTTTCCCTCTATTGAGAAGCATTAGTACTTTTGGCCTCCAGTACTGTTATGAACTGGTGGTTTAGAACCACAATGGACCTGGTGGTTAAGAGCACACAAAATGACCTGATAGTTACTAATAACATAGGACAAGCTCTGAGACGTGGGAACTCTGCTGACCGCAATCCCTAATCCTATCATACCACACTAGAAGTAGCCGTGGAACGCTCCTGACCAGACCTAGGCGTCTCAGCACAGCCTAAGAAGCTAGCTAGCCCTGAAGATAGAAAAATAAGCCTACCTTGCCTCAGAGAAATTCCCCAAAGGAAAAGGCAGCCCCCCACATATAATGACTGTGAGTAAAGATGAAAATACAAACACAGAGATGAAAAAGATTTTAGCAAAGTGAGGCCCGACTTACTGAATAGACCGAGGATAGGAAAGATAGCTTTGCGGTCAGCACAAAAACCTACAAACAACCACGCAGAGGGCGCAAAAAGACCCTCCGCACCGACTAACGGTACGGAGGTGCTCCCTCTGCGTCCCAGAGCTTCCAGCAAGCAAGACAAACCAAAATAGCAAGCTGGACAGAAAAAATAGCAAACAAAAGAAACACAAGCAGAACTTAGCTTATGCAGGGAAGACAGGCCACAAGAACGATCCAGGAGAGAGCAAGACCAATACTGGAACATTGACTGGAGGCAAGGAACAAAGAACTAGGTGGAGTTAAATAGAGCAGCACCTAACGACTTAACCTCGTCACCTGAGGAAGGAAACTCAGAAGCCGCAGCCCCACTCACATCCACCAGAGGAAGCTCATAGACAGAACCAGCCGAAGTACCACTCATGACCACAGGAGGGAGCTTGACCACAGAATTCATAACAGGCGGCATTGCTTTGTTCAGTGGAGGACAACTGTAATGAGTGGCGCAGACACAGTTTGTAGGCCCACAATAAAAAAGTAGGCTAAAAGCAGTTCAAAATTGGTAACAGGACTAAACAGGCGGCTGTCATGAACAGGTGATTCAGAACCACAATGGACCTTGAAGTTTAGAGCACACAAAGTGACCTGACAATTACCAAAAACATAGGACGAGCTCTGAGACGTGGGAACTCTGCTGACCGCAATCCCTAATCCTATCCAACCACACTAAAGGTAGCCGTGGAGCGCTCCTGACCAGACCTATGCGCCTCGAGCACAGCCTGAGAAACTAGCTAGCCCTAAGAAAGAAAAAATAAGCCTACCTTGCCTCAGAGAAATACCCCAAAGGAAAAGGCAGCCCCCCACATATAATGACTGTGAGTTGAGATGAAAATACAAACGCAGAGATGAAATAGATTTAGCAAAGTGAGGCCCAACTTACTGAACAGACCGAAGATAGGAAAGATTGCTTTGCGGTCAACACAAAACCCTACAAACAACCACGTAGAGGGGCCAAAAAGACCCTCCGCACCGACTAACGGTACGGAGGTGCTCCCTCTGCGTCCCAGAGCTTCCAGCAAGCAAGAAAAACCAATATAGCAAGCTGGACAGAAAAAATAGCAAACAAAAATAACACAAGCAAAATTTAGCTTATGCAGGATAGAAAGGCCACAGGAACGATCCAGGAGGAAGCAAGACCAATACTAGAACATTGACTGGAGGCCAGGATCAAAGCACTAGGTGGAGTTAAATAGA
This sequence comes from Ranitomeya imitator, assembly GCF_032444005.1. Lineage (NCBI taxonomy): Eukaryota > Metazoa > Chordata > Amphibia > Anura > Dendrobatidae > Ranitomeya > Ranitomeya imitator. Next base: position 130,527,785 of record NC_091282.1, read on the forward strand.
GCAGCACCTAACGACTTAACCTCATCACCTGAGGAAGGAAACTCAGAAGCCGCAGTACCACTCTCATCCACCAAAGGAAGCTCATAGACAGAACCAGCCGAAGTACCACTCACGACCACAGGAGGGAGCTTGGCCACAGAATTCACAACAGTACCCCCCCTTGAGGAGGGGTCACCGAACCCTCACCAGAGCCCCCAGGCCGACCAGGATGAGCCACATGAAAGGCACGAACCAGATCGGCAGCATGGACATCAGAGGCAAAGACCCAGGAATTATCTTCCTGACCATAACCTTTCCACTTAACCAGATACTGGAGTTTCCGTCTCGAAACACGAGAATCCAAAATCTTCTCCACTATATACTCCAACTCCCCTTCAACCAAAACCGGAGCAGGAGGATCAATAGATGGAACCACAGGTGGAACCACAGGTGCCACGTATCTCCGCAACAATGACCTATGGAACACGTTATAGATGGAAAAAGAAGCTGGAAGAGTCAAACGAAAAGACACAGGATTAAGAACCTCAGAAATCCTATATGGACCAATGAAACGAGGCTTAAACTTAGGAGAGGAAACCTTCATAGGAATATAACGAGATGACAACCAAACCAAATCCCCAACACGAAGTCGGGGACCCACACAGCGCCTGCGGTTAGCAAAACGTTGAGCCTTCTCCTGGGACAAAGTCAAATTGTCCACCACATGAGTCCAAATCTGCTGCAACCTATCCACCACAGTATCCACACCAGGACAGTCCAAAGACTCAACCTGCCATGAAGAGAAACGAGGGTGGAACCCAGAATTGCAGAAAAACGGCGAAACCAAAGTAGCCGAGCTGGCCCGATTATTAAGGGCGAACTCAGCCAAAGGCAAAAAGGACACCCAATCATCCTGATCAGCAGAAACAAAACATCTCAGATATGTTTCCAAGGTCTGATTAGTTCGTTCAGTCTGGCCATTTGTCTGAGGATGGAAAGCCGAGGAAAAAGACAAATCAATGCCCATCCTAGCACAAAAGGCTCGCCAAAACCTCGAAACAAACTGGGAACCTCTGTCAGAAACGATGTTCTCCGGAATGCCATGTAAACGAACCACATGCTGGAAAAACAATGGCACCAAATCAGAGGAGGAAGGCAATTTAGACAAGGGCGCCAAATGGACCATCTTAGAGAAGCGATCACAAACCACCCAAATGACCGACATTCTTTGAGAGACGGGGAGATCCGAAAAAAAATCCATAGAGATATGTGTCCAAGGCCTCTTCGGGACCGGCAAGGGCAAAAGCAACCCACTGGCACGAGAACAGCAGGGCTTAGCCCGAGCACAAATCCCACAGGACTGCACAAAAGAACGCACATCCCGCGACAGAGACGGCCACCAAAAGGATCTAGCCACCAAATCTCTGGTACCAAAGATTCCAGGATGACCAGCCAACACCGAACAATGAATCTCAGAGATAACTTTATTCGTCCACCTATCAGGGACAAACAGTTTCTCCGCTGGGCAACGGTCAGGTCTATTAGCCTGAAATTTTTGCAGCACCCGCCACAAATCAGGGGAGATGGCACACAAAATTACCCCCTCTTTGAGAATACCCGCCGCCTCAGGCAAACCCGGAGAATCGGGCACAAAACTCCTAGACAGGGCATCCGCCTTCACATTTTTAGAGCCCGGAAGGTACGAAACCACAAAGTCAAAAGGGAGAAAAACAGCGACCAACGAGCCTGTCTAGGATTCAACCGTTTGGCAGACTCGAGATAAGTCAAGTTCTTGTGATCAGTCAAGACCACCAAGCGATGCTTAGCTCCTTCAAGCCAATGACGCCACTCCTCGAATGCCCACTTCCTGGCCAGCAACTCTCGATTGCCAACATCATAATTACGCTCAGCAGGCGAAAACTTCCTGGAAAAGAAGGCACATGGTTTCATCACCGAGCAATCAGAACTTCTCTGCGACAAAACAGCCCCTGCTCCAATTTCAGAAGCATCAACCTCGACCTGGAACGGAAGCGAAACATCTGGTTGGCACAACACAGGGGCAGAAGAAAAACGACGCTTCAACTTCTGAAAAGCTTCCACAGCAGCAGAAGACCAATTGACCACATCAGCACCCTTCTTGGTTAAATCAGTCAACGGTTTAGCAATACTAGAAAAATTATTGATGAAGCGACGATAAAAATTAGCAAAGCCCAGGAACTTCTGCAGACTCTTCAGAGATGTCGGCTGAGTCCAATCATAAATGGCCTGAACTTTAACAGGGTCCATATCGATAGTAGAAGGGGAAAAAATGAAACCCAAAAATGAAACCTTCTGAACACCAAAGAGACACTTTGACCCCTTCACAAACAAAGAATTAGCATGCAGGACCTGGAACACCATTCTGACCTGCTTCACATGAGACTCCCAATCATCCGAGAAGACCAAAATATCATCCAAGTATACAATCAGGAATTTATCCAGGTACTCTCGGAAGATGTCATGCATAAAGGACTGAAACACTGATGGAACATTAGAAAGCCCGAATGGCATAACCAGGTACTCAAAATGGCCTTCGGGCGTATTAAATGCTGTTTTCCATTCATCGCCCCGTTTAATACGCACAAGATTATATGCACCACGAAGATCTATCTTGGTGAACCAACCAGCCCCCTTAATTCGAGCAAACAAATCAGACAGCAGCGGCAAGGGGTACTGAAATTTGACCGTAATTTTATTTAGAAGGCGGTAATCAATACAAGGTCTCAGCGAACCATCCTTCTTGGCCACAAAAAAGAACCCCGCTCCCAATGGCGACGATGACGGGTGAATATGACCCTTCTCCAAAGACTCCTTCACGTAACTCCGCATAGCGGCGTGCTGAGGTACAGATAAATTAAACAGTCGACCCTTAGGAAACTTACTACCAGGAATCAAATCGATAGTACAATCACAATCCCTATGCGGAGGTAGGGCATTGGACTTGGGCTCATCGAATACATCCCGGTAATCAGACAAGAACTCTGGGACCTCAGAAGGGGTGGATGATGAGATAGACAGAAATGGAACATCACCATGTACCCCCTGACAACCCCAGCTGGACACAGACATTGATTTCCAATCTAATACTGGGTTATGGACTTGTAGCCATGGCAACCCCAACACGACTACATCATGCAGATTATGCAACACCAGAAAGCGAATATCCTACTGGTGCGCAGGAGCCATGCACATGGTCAGCTGGGTCCAATACTGAGACTTATTCTTGGCCAAAGGCGTAGCATCAATTCCTCTCAATGGAATAGGACACTGCAAGGGCTCCAAAACAAACCCACAGCGCCTAGCAAACTCCAAGTCCATCAAATTCAGGGCAGCGCCTGAATCCACAAATGCCATTACAGAATAAGACGACAGAGAGCAAATCAGAGTAACGGACAAAAGAAATTTCGACTGTACCGTACCAATGGTGGCAGACCTAGCGAACCGCTTAGTGCGCTTAGGACAATCGGAGATAGCATGAGTGGAATCACCACAGTAGAAACACAGCCCATTCTGACGTCTGTGTTCTTGCCTTTCAGCTCTGGTCATAGTCCTATCACACTGCATAGGCTCAGGTTTATGCTCAGATAATACCGCCAAATGGTGCACAGATTTCCGCTCACGCAAGCGTCGACCGATCTGAATGGCCAAAGACATAGACTCATTCAGACCAGCAGGCATAGGAAATCCCACCATGACATCCTTAAGGGCTTCAGAGAGACCCTTTCTGAAAATAGCTGCCAGCGCACATTCATTCCATTGAGTGAGCACGGACCACTTTCTAAACTTCTGACAATAAATCTCTATCTCATCCTGACCCTGACACAGAGCCAGCAAATTTTTCTCTGCCTGATCCACTGAATTAGGTTCATCGTACAGCAATCCGAGCGCCAGAAAAAACGCATCAATATTACATAATGCAGGATCTCCTGGCGCAAGGGAAAATGCCCAGTCTTGAGGGTCGCCACGTAATAAATAAATAATGATCCTAACTTGTTGAACTGGGTCACCAGAGGAGCGGGGTTTCAAAACCAGAAATAGTTTACAATTATTTTTAAAATTCAAAAAGCTCTATCTCCAGAAAATAACTCAGGAATAGGAATTTTAGGTTCTAACATAGGATTCTGAACCACTAAATCTTGAATATTCTGTACATTTATAGCGAGATTATCCATCAAAGAGGACAGACCTTGAATGTCCATGTCCACACCTGTGTTCTGAACCACCCTGATGTAAAGGGGAAAAGAAAGACAGAACACAGTGCAAAGAAAAAAAAATGGTCTCAGAACTTCTCTTTTTCCTCTATTGAGAAGCATTAGTACTTTGGGCCTCCAGTACTGTCATGAACAGGTGATTCAGAACCACAATGGACCTTGAAGTTCAGAGCACACAAAGTGACCTGACAATTACCAAAAACATAGGACGAGCTCTGAGACGTGGGAACTCTGCTGACCGCAATCCCTAATCCTATCCAACCACACTAAAGGTAGCCGTGGAGCGCTCCTGACCAGACCTATGCGCCTCGAGCACAGCCTGAGAAACTAGCTAGCCCTAAGAAAGAAAAAATAAGCCTACCTTGCCTCAGAGAAATACCCCAAAGGAAAAGGCAGCCCCCCACATATAATGACTGTGAGTTGAGATGAAAATACAAACGCAGAGATGAAATAGATTTAGCAAAGTGAGGCCCAACTTACTGAACAGACCGAAGATAGGAAAGATTGCTTTGCGGTCAACACAAAACCCTACAAACAACCACGCAGAGGGGGCAAAAAGACCCTCCGCACCGACTAACGGTACGGAGGTGCTCCCTCTGCATCCCAGAGCTTCCAGCAAGCAAGAAAAACCAATATAGCAAGCTGGACAGAAAAAATAGCAAACAAAAATAACACAAGCAAAACTTAGCTTATGCAGGATAGAAAGGCCACAGGAACGATCCAGGAGGAAGCAAGACCAATACTAGAACATTGACTGGAGGCCAGGATCAAAGCACTAGGTGGAGTTAAATAGAGCAGCACCTAACGACTTAACCTCATCACCTGAGGAAGGAAACTCAGAAGCCGCAGTACCACTCTCATCCACCAAAGGAAGCTCATAGACAGAACCAGCCGAAGTACCACTCACGACCACAGGAGGGAGCTTGGCCACAGAATTCACAACAGGCGGCATAGCAAGGTACTGGGGTGGGCTCCTCTGCTGAGTAGCAGACAGTGGTGGTAGACGCAAAGTATTAACTGGTCTAAATGGAGGCCAGGGCCCCTGTATATTTTAACTATCATCTATCATTTCAACAAATTTGTATTGGCAGTGCCATTGAAGGATTTAACAGCACATACTACACAGTGGTGGAGCAGGGAGAGGTAAGTATTGCAAATGGTAGAGCACTGTTCGAGCTGGGGGGGAACACTCTCTCATGGGCGGCGGTACTGGCACAGGGCCCCTCATATTACGACGGTGTGTCTGACGTTGGTTGTGCACCACCACCATCAGAGACACTTCATTATACTATGAGGAACCCTGTGCCAGTGCCGTCGCCCAAGAGTGGGCGCACCCACCTATGCAGGCAAATGGCACTCGCACGGGTGCTTGCGTCCAGGTGGTGACCACGGCCCTGTGGGGGGAGTCAGCCCATTTAGGGAGGTATAAAAATGGCCTATTGTGGACATTCAGCAGCTGCAAATGGCGGTATTGGAGAAGTCAGTAAGAGGAGGCCAAAAGCAAGACATTTTTCAGGCAACTACGTGTCAGCAGGAGAAGGTGGGGCAAAATAATTTGAAATCCAAGATTGGTTCATTTTAATGAAGGTTAGATCATCAACATTCTGGGTAGCCAGACGTGTCCTTTTTTCGGTCAGTATTGAACCAGCAGCACTGAAAACTCTTTCTGATAGCACACTAGAAGCAGGGCAAGCAAGCTCCTGTAATGCATATTCTGCCAATTCAGGCCAGGTGTCTATTTTAGATGCCCAGTAATCAAAGGGGAATGACCAGTGAGGGAGAACATTGATAAAGGAGGAAAAGTAGTTCATAACTATACTGGACAAATGCTGTCTCCTGTCACTTTGAATCGATGCAGTGGCAGAAAGTGGCTGGAAGATATATGAAAAAATACAAGGACTGTAGTACAATTTCAATCTCCCTACAATGATCTCAGGAAAAGTATGGCAGCAATAAAAAGGACTGCTGCACACAAAAGTGTGGACAAATAAACAAGATAACTGTGCAGAAAGGAGCAACAGGATTTTTGCTTTTAAAAAAGCAGTTGATTTGCACTGCGGCGTGCAAACAGCAATGCAGCTATCAGGGAGCCTTATAAGGCAACCTAATAAGCTACAGAACTGATGCACAAAAATATAGCCTCCACTGTCCCTGCAAACAAATGGTGTTGTTGGACAGTGGAAATCGCTACAGCACAAGCAGTTTCGGGGTTAATCTTCCCTCCCTAACTATATCCCTTCTTCTGATGAAGCTGCAGCAACCTCTCCCTATGCTACAATCGGCAGAAGTAAGATGGCGGTGGGCGTGCACACCCCTTTATAGCCCCTGTGATGCTGCAGAAAGCAAGCCAATCACTGGCATGCCCTTCTCTAAGATGGTGGGGACCGAGACCTATGTCATCATGCTGCCCACACTCTGTGTCCTTGTTCATTGGCTGAAAAATGGCGCTGAAAGCGTCATACGAAACGCGACTTTGGCGCGAGTATCGCCGACCTCATGGCCGATCCCACACTAGGATTGGGTCGGGTTTCATGAATCCCGACTTTGCCGAAAGTCGGCGATTTTTGAATTTGTTCCATCCGTTTCGGTCAACCCTACCCTGAATCTCTATTGGGGCAATATATATGTGGATATTTAATACCGTATATATAACAGTATATGGTACATCTACTAAGATACCATTTGAATGTTGAACTTTTTTTGGCCCCATTTGACATAGTTTACACCTGGGAATATGTGCAATATACAGTGTGGATATATGGATACACCTAAATAAAATGGGAATGGTTGTTGATATCAACTTCCTGTTTGTTGCACATTAGTATATGGGAGGGCGAAAATTTTCTAGATGGGTGGAGACCATGGCGGCCATTTGGGATCCAATTTTATTTTTTTCAACAAGAAGAGGGTCATGTGACACATCAAACTGAACAACACAGACACATTTGGAGGTGAGGGTGGAGGTAGTACGACAGTTCTGGTGGCACGATTCTTTTTTGATTTCTGTCCTGTCTTCGGCGGCCGCCTTTTTTTTGTGTCTCCTTGGGAGGGTGGGAGTGGTGGGGTCAGCAGGGCATGTAGAATGTTGACCCGGCCTGGTGGTGGCAGTGGACAGCCATACAGCATCTGGAGGCGGTTAGTGATGGTGGCGGTGGACAGCCGTGCAGGATCTGGAGGCAGCCTTGTGGTGGGGGCGGTGGACAGCTGTGCAGGATCTAGAGGCAGCTTAGTGGTGGTGGCGGTGGATAGCCGTGCAGGAGCAGGACTCGGCATGGTGGCGTGGCTTTCAGCTGCACCCGGCATGGTGATGGAGGTGTAGTAGTGTGCGGGAGGACTGGGCATGGTGGTGGACATACAGTGGAAGGCAGCAAAACTCGGAATTGAGGTAAAGTGTGTAATTAGTGGCACAGGTGGAAATACCACCAGTGGCTGCTGTAAGTACCGAGTCTTCTGCATAGCCTGAATGTAAGCAGCATTGCAGGCCTGCATCACATTGAAGACACAAAAGAGCACAGTGAGGTCAAAAATACTCTGTTGTCAAAAAATCACAGTAATAAGCAAGTGCTAGTCAAAAGATGGAAAAAAACAGGGTATTTAGTTGATACGTTTTTTTGCAAAAAAATGTATACTAAGCTGCTCCACCGATCATCAAGGTATACCCTTATAGAGCAGTCCTACCTAATGTATATAATCCCTATCTGATGTATTTAAAAACCTGATCATCTGTATAGTACCTGTATAAGCAGGGTTCAGAGAGGGAATTTTCATGTGGACATGCTGGATGGAACTGCTTTGATGCAAATGACCCATAAGAAGTGGTGGACTCCCTAGTCTTGTAGAAACAAGAGAACAATTACAGAACCAGAAACACATGGGCTACTTGCACAATGAACAAGTCTGTAGGAACCTGTTCACACACCACCAAGAAACTTGAAGACACAAAAGAGCACAGTGAGGTCAAAAATACTCTGTTGTAAAAAAATCACAGTAATAAGCAAGTGCTAGTCAAAAGATAGAAAAAACAGGGTATTTAGTTGATACGTTTTTTTGCAAAAAAATGTATACTAAGCTTCTCCACCAATCGTCAAGGTATACTCATATAGAGCAATCCTACCTAATGTATATAATCCCTATCTGATGTATTTAAAAACCTGATCATCTGTATAGTACCTGTATAAGTAGGGTCCAGAGAGGGAATTTTCATGTGGACATGCTGGATGGAACAGCTTTGATGCAAATGACCCATAAGGAGTGGTGGACTCCCTAGTCTTGTAGCCCATGTGTTTCTGGTTCTGCATCACATTGAGCTGGAGTTCAGGCATAATGTGTTCCGACATGCCTCATTCTATCTGATTAAAAAAATGGTGTGGTGGTCTCTGGAGGTCAGCTTCCAGACGGTTAGGGCGTTGGTTGACATATTGGAAAAGTGTGTTAATATGGGTCAGACCACTTTCCAGTGTGTTTCCCAGCACCTTCAGGCCGTTCTGGAAGACCGAGCTCAAGTGAATAATCTTGGGCATGAGTGACCTGTCTGAGGCCTTCTGCCGCTGGCGGGAAGAGCCCAAAAAAAAGAGGCAGAGGACTGGGATAGGGGAACACCTGAAGGACCAGCTGCCTGTTCTCCAGACTGTGACGGCGGCCCACTTTCTGCTTCGCTGGTGGATGGCTGGGACTGGTCCGTGGCTGTTCGTTGAGGGATCGCTCCAGAGGACGATCCAGGTTCAAGGGTGCTGCTCCAGTTTCTGTGAAAAGAAAAGTAAAACATTACTCCCAAAAAATTTCAATTGTAAAAGCGCCAACTCCTGTGGAATAGAAAAATTCAGATTAGGGAATACAACATAATGGAATACAACACAAAAATACTTACGTTCTTGGAGCAAGGACAGGCCTCAGGAAATCCAGCACCTGGTGGTATTTATATCTCCCGATCCTTGTTGCAGCACCACTGCGAACTTGGATCTCCTGTCTCAGGTCCTTGTTGAAGCGATCCTTCATCGAACGCCAATGGGTTTTGACATTGTTCACTGTGAATAGGGGGAAAAAAAATTGTTAAACAATGCACTTTAGGCCAGGATCACACAACTGTGTGTGATGCAAGAAACTCGTAGGAGTTTATCGCATCACACACGGTTATGTGATCCCAGCCTTCAGGTTCACTGCCGCATCAGGCCACACTGCAATACTTACTAAAAGCCTTTCTGACTCATGGTGTGGCATTGTCCCAGTCATCCATTATCGCTTGGGCCACCTCATTCCACAGCCGCCGAATCACCACAGCGTCCGAGTGCTACTGCTCCCGGGTGTCCCACAACGCAACTCGCTCCTGCACCAATGTGATGAGGAGGTTGTTATCAAGGAATTCCTCCTCCTGTTGTGGAACCTAGAAATGATAAAAAGACATTAATGTTGGAAAGATAAAACACTTAAAACAAAACCAGTCAAAAAGAAAATAAACAGTCAAGAGTACCAAAAACAGTCAAGAATAAAAACAGTCAAAATACTTACACACCGTGTTGACACCAGAACTTGGGCCTGAGTCTGCTGCTCGTGCTCATCTGCACTGGAATGGTTCTGTAAAGAAAAATAAATATTTTACCACATGTGTAATAGTGACAGTGAATACTTACCAATCAGTAGCAAATGTACTCACTTCAGTCTCCTGTCCACTCTGTGAGGTCTGCTCTTCACTGGAGGACATGATGAGGAATGCTGCAAGAGAGACAGAAATGATTACAGACTGCAGGGAGCAAAACAGACAGGTAGACATATAGCTTGTATACTCACATTTTGAGTCTTCCAAAAAAGTCTTCCAATGCTTCCAAAAAAGATGCTGCAATGCTTGTATAGTCTGGAGAGTACTGGACTTCCACTTCTCACAGCTTCTTTTATAAGGTTTGTTTGGGGGTGACTTCAAACCAGTTCCTAGACATGTTTACTCATAAAAATGCATGCAAGTGCAAACGCACTCGTACGCATGTCCTTGCATACCAATGCGTTCCCATAGACTATAATGTGTTTATTTGACGCACTCCTTCTGCAAGCGTCCGTATGCGTATGGCGACGGAAATTTGCCACCACAAAAAATGCAACATGGTGTGTTAGCCGCACTCAACCGCACATCGCGAAACGACGCATGTTTAAGCAAACGCAGGTGAATGCATGCAAACGCAATGTTAAAGATATGAAATTAAGACGCATGCAGATGTATGCGTCAGAAACGCTGCGGACACAACCGCAAATGTGAAACTTGCCTTAGCTATTTTTTTCTACAAAAAAGTGCCTTTTTGTTCTGAAATATTGATAAAACCTAAAAAGAATATACATATTTTGTTTTCACTATAATCAATCTGACCCTGAAAAATAAAGGTCACAGTTTTTATGCTACAAATTAAACACTGTAAGTTCAAACTGGGGAAAAGCAACTCAAAAACCCATACGACGAATATTAAGAGTTTATATAGTCCAATAGGAATGCAGTCAATATATATCACTCAGGGTTACACCAATTTTATTATATTTCTAGGAGCAGCTATGGCAAGGGGAAGCTATAATTTACCTAGTGTTCCAAATAAAAATACCTTCCATGGCTGCAGGGGCCAACACCCCAATGTTTGCGAAATGGCGTACCTGCACCACATCAATCTATCTGAGTGTGCTACTAAACACTCCTTTATCACAAAAAGGGACCAGGAAGGAGGACATTATTAAATAAAGGGTTCCAGCATGGAGGACATTAAACCGCGCGCCGTAATTTTGCCTGTAGGACATTATTGCAAGAGAGCTTGGCTGAGTAGATTACACAAGAAGGATAACACACAGCAACTCAGCAGGATCTAGGAGCAACATGGCAGATGTGACAACCTACATGGTGAGCTGCAGCATGTGCTACATGTTCACAGATCGACCAGAAGAAGAATCCAATTTCACCTGTCAGAAGTGTAGACTAGTGGCCCTTTTAGAAGAAAAGGTGCGGGGTCTGGAAGAAAGAATAGCAACTTTGAAACTCATCAAAGAGAATGAAGACTTTCTAGACAGAACAGAAGCATCTCTACTGGTCACAGAAGGTGAAAAAAGTGTCAGAGAACCTCCAAAAGCAGATGAGTGGAAGCATGTGACCAAAAGAAGCAAGAAGACCATGGAGAAATCACCAACCACACAACTGAAGAACCGATATCAAATCTTTGTAGAGGATGAAGATGGCACACCTAAGGATGAAGCAATACCAGCAAGCAAAAAAGAAAAGGGCACACAGCAACAAGTGACAGCAAAAAGTACAGCCAAGAAGCAACGAAGAGTGGTGGTGGTGGGAGACTCACTACTGAGAGGCACAGAAGCAGCCATCTGCAGACCGGACATAACTGCAAGAGAAGTATGCTGCCTTCCAGGTGCGATGATCAAGGATGTGACCAATAGGATACCAAAGCTCTTCAGCTCCAAGGACGTCCACCCATTTCTTCTGATACATGTTGGCACCAATGACACGGCAAGGAAGGACCTACCGACAATCTGCAAAGACTTTGAAGAGTTGGGGAAGAAAGTAAAGGAACTGGATGCACAGGTAGTTTTTTCTTCTATCCTTCCAGTAGACGGGCATGGCACCAGGAGATGGAACAGGATCCTTGATGCAAACAACTGGCTAAGAAGATGGTGCAGACAACAAGGATTCGGATTCCTGGACCACGGTGTGAATTACTTGTACGATGGACTCCTCGCCAGAGACGGACTACACCTCAACAAACCTGGGAAACACACATTCGCCAGAAGACTCGCTACACTCATCAGGAGGGCGTTAAACTAGAAGAAGAGGGGACGGGAAGAAAAACATTAGACGCGAACAAAGAAGACCCAGGAAAACATACTCAGAAGGGAGGTAAGAACATTTCTAAAACAATCCACAGCGAGGAGATTGGAACAAAACAAAATCCTCTAAACTGCATGCTCGCAAACGCCAGAAGCCTGACAAACAAGATGGAAGAACTAGAAGCAGAAATATCTACAGGTAACTTTGACATAGTGGGAATAACCGAGACATGGTTAGATGAAAGCTATGACTGGGCAGTTAACTTACAGGGTTACAGTCTGTTTAGAAAGGATCGTAAAAATCGGAGAGGAGGAGGGGTTTGTCTCTATGTAAAGTCTTGTCTAAAGTCCACTTTAAGGGAGGATATTAGCGAAGGGAATGAGGATGTCGAGTCCATATGGGTCGAAATTCATGGAGGGAAAAATGGTAACAAAATTCTCATTGGGGTCTGTTATAAACCCCCAAATATAACAGAAACCATGGAAAGTCTACTTCTAAAGCAGATAGATGAAGCTGCAACCCATAATGAGGTCCTGGTTATGGGGGACTTTAACTACCCGGATATTAACTGGGAAACAGAAACCTGTGAAACCCATAAAGGCAACAGGTTTCTGCTAATAACCAAGAAAAATTATCTTTCACAATTGGTGCAGAATCCAACCAGAGGAGCAGCACTTTTAGACCTAATACTATCTAATAGACCTGACAGAATAACAAATCTGCAGGTGGTCGGGCATCTAGGAAATAGCGACCACAATATTGTACAGTTTCACCTATCTTTCACTAGGGGGACTTGTCAGGGAGTCACAAAAACACTGAACTTTAGGAAGGCAAAGTTTGACCAGCTTAGAGATGCCCTTAATCTGGTAGACTGGGACAATATCCTCAGAAATAAGAATACAGATAATAATTGGGAAATGTTTAAGAACATCCTAAATAGGCAGTGTAAGCGGTTTATACCTTGTGGGAATAAAAGGACTAGAAATAGGAAAAACCCAATGTGGCTAAACAAAGAAGTAAGACAGGCAATTAACAGTAAAAAGAAAGCATTTGCAGTACTAAAGCAGGATGGCACCATTGAAGCTCTAAAAAACTATAGGGAGAAAAATACTTTATCTAAAAAACTAATTAAAGCTGCCAAAAAGGAAACAGAGAAGCACATTGCTAAGGAGAGTAAAACTAATCCCAAACTGTTCTTCAACTATATCAATAGTAAAAGAATAAAAACTGAAAATGTAGGCCCCTTAAAAAATAGTGAGGAAAGAATGGTTGTAGATGACGAGGAAAAAGCTAACATATTAAACACCTTCTTCTCCACGGTATTCACGGTGGAAAATGAAATGCTAGGTGAAATCCCCAGAAACAATGAAAACCCTATATTAAGGGTCACCAATCTAACCCAAGAAGAGGTGCGAAACCGGCTAAATAAGATTAAAATAGATAAATCTCCGGGTCCGGATGGCATACACCCACGAGTACTAAGAGAACTAAGTAATGTAATAGATAAACCATTATTTCTTATTTTTAGGGACTCTATAGCGACAGGGTCTGTTCCGCAGGATTGGCGCATAGCAAATGTGGTGCCAATATTCAAAAAGGGCTCTAAAAGTGAACCTGGAAATTATAGGCCAGTAAGTCTAACCTCTATTGTTGGTAAAATATTTGAAGGGTTTCTGAGGGATGTTATTCTGGATTATCTCAATGAGAATAACTGTTTAACTCCATATCAGCATGGGTTTATGAGAAATCGCTCCTGTCAAACCAATCTAATCAGTTTTTATGAAGAGGTAAGCTATAGGCTGGACCACGGTGAGTCATTGGACGTGGTATATCTCAATTTTTCCAAAGCGTTTGATACCGTGCCGCACAAGAGGTTGGTACACAAAATGAGAATGCTTGGTCTGGGGGAAAATGTGTGTAAATGGGTTAGTAACTGGCTTAGTGATAGAAAGCAGAGGGTGGTTATAAATGGTATAGTCTCTAACTGGGTCGCTGTGACCAGTGGGGTACCGCAGGGGTCAGTATTGGGACCTGTTCTCTTCAACATATTCATTAATGATCTGGTAGAAGGTTTACATAGTAAAATATCGATATTTGCAGATGATACAAAACTATGTAAAGCAGTTAATACAAGAGAAGATAGTATTCTGCTACAGATGGATCTGGATAAGTTGGAAACTTGGGCTGAAAGGTGGCAGATGAGGTTTAACAATGATAAATGTAAGGTTATACACATGGGAAGAAGGAATCAATATCACCATTACACACTGAAAGGGAAACCACTGGGTAAATCTGACAGGGAGAAGGACTTGGGGATCCTAGTTAATGATAAACTTACCTGGAGCAGCCAGTGCCAGGCAGCAGCTGCCAAGGCAAACAGGATCATGGGGTGCATTAAAAGAGGTCTGGATACACATGATGAGAGCATTATACTGCCTCTGTACAAATCCCTAGTTAGACCGCACATGGAGTACTGTGTCCAGTTTTGGGCACCGGTGCTCAGGAAGGATATAATGGAACTAGAGAGAGTACAAAGGAGGGCAACAAAATTAATAAAGGGGATGGGAGAACTACAATACCCAGATAGATTAGCGAAATTAGGATTATTTAGTCTAGAAAAAAGACGACTGAGGGGCGATCTAATAACCATGTATAAGTATATAAGGGGACAATACAAATATCTCGCTGAGGATCTGTTTATACCAAGGAAGGTGACGGGCACAAGGGGGCATTCTTTGCGTCTGGAGGAGAGAAGGTTTTTCCACCAACATAGAAGAGGATTCTTTACTGTTAGGGCAGTGAGAATCTGGAATTGCTTGCCTGAGGAGGTGGTGATGGCGAACTCAGTCGAGGGGTTCAAGAGAGGCCTGGATGTCTTCCTGGAGCAGAACAATATTGTATCATACAATTAGGTTCTGTAGAAGGACGTAGATCTGGGGATTTATTATGATGGAATATAGGCTGAACTGGATGGACAAATGTCTTTTTTCGGCCTTACTAACTATTTTACTATGTTACATAATGGGCTCAGGATGGGTGACATAATTATAGAAGAGCGCAGGATGGGGTACATAATCACTGTATGGGAGTCAGAATGAGGAACATAGTTTATTAGTATACTCAAATGGGCCCTACCTTAACACTCCTGGTATCTTCAGTATTGTATCAGATATGTAGGGTAGACACTAGTATGAGCAGCCTCTTACCACAGTACCCCTGGTATCTCCAGTATTAGGTTAGACAACAATGTGAGCAGCCTTTTCTTATCTCAGCATCCTTGGCATCTCCAGTATTATATCATATAGATATGGTGGACAGCAGTGTGAGCAGCCTCTTCATATTTCAGCATCCCTGCTATCTCCAGTATTAGGTTACACAGATAAGGTAGACAGCAGCGTGAGCAGCCTCTTCTTACCTCAGCAACCTTGCTACCTCCAGTATTACCGTATATCATATATACAGGGTAGACAGCAGTGTGAGCAGTCTCTTCTTACCTCAGTATCCTTGCTATATCCAGTATTACTGTATATCATATAGCCAAAGTAGACAGCGGTGTGAGGAGCCTCTTCTTACCAAAGCATCCCTAGTGTTTCCAGTATTATCTACTATATAATTGTTTAAGGGTCATTTCCGTCTTTCTGTCTGTCCTTCTGTCTGTCATGGAATCCAAGTCGCTGATTGGTCTCGCCAGCTGCCTATCATGGCTGCCGCGACCAATCAGCGACGGCCACAGTCCGATTAGTCCCTCCCTACTCCCCTGCAGTCGGCGCTGGCTCCATACTCCCCGCAGTCACCGCTCACACAGGGTTAATGCCAGCGGTAACGGACCACGTTATGCCGCGGGTAACTCACTCCGTTACCGCCGCTATTAACCCTGTGTGACCAAGTTTTTACTATTGATGCTGCCTAGGCAGCGTCAATAGTAAAAACATCTAATTTTAAAAATAATAAAAAAATAAAAAATCATTATATACTCACCTTCCGTCGCCTTTCCCGCTCCTCGCTACGCTCCGGTAACTGCTCCATGCAAGCGGCAAGTTCCGGCGGCAACGATGGTATGGTAGAAGGACCTGCCATGACGTCACGGTCATGTGACCACGACGTCATCACAGGCCCTGCGCACCTGCGTGAGAAGGACCTGCCATGACGTCACGGCCATGTGACCGCGACGTCATCACAGGTCCTGTGCGCCTGCGCGAGAAGGACCTGCCATGACGTCAGGGTTATGTGACCGCGACGTAATCACAGATCCTGCGCGAGAAGGACCTGCCATGATGTCACAGTCATGTGACCGCGATGTCATTACACCCTGGGACCGGAAGCTGCCGATGGAACTACAAGGGGCCCTCGGATCGGAAGGTGAGTATGCTTATTTTTTATTTTTTAACCTGTGACATACGTGGCTGGGCAATATAATCCATAGATGACAATATACTATGTGGTTCTGTGCTGTATACTACATCGCTGTGCAATATACTATGTGGCTGGGCAGCATGCTCTGTGCTGTTTCGTACGTCGCTGGGCAATATACTACGTGGCTGGGCAATATATTACGTGACTGGGCAATATACTACGTGGGCTGTGCAATATACTACATGGCTCTGTGCTGTATACTACGTCACTGGGCAATATACTACGTAACTGGGCAATATACTACGTGGCTGGGCAATATGCTCTGTGCTGTATACTACGTCGCTGGGCAATATACTACGTGGGCTGGGCAATATACTACGTGACTGGGCAATATACTACGTGGGCTGTGCAATATACTATGTCACTGAGCAATATACTACGTGGGCTGTGCAATATACTACGTGGCTCTGTGCTGTATACTACGTCACTGGGCAATATACTACTTCGCTGGGCAATATACTACATGGGCTGTGCAATATACTACGTGGCTATGTGCTGTATCCTATGTCGCTGGGCAATATACTACGTCGCTGGGAATATACTACGAGGAAATGCATATTCTAGAATACCCGATGCGTTAGAATCGGGCCACCATCTAGTATCATATAAACAGGGTGGACAACAATGTGAGGAGCCTCTTCTTGCCAAAGCATTCCTGGTGTCTCCAGTATTATATCATATAAACAAGGTGGACAGCAGTGTAAGCAGTCTCTTCTTACCTCAGCATTTTTGCTACCTCCAGTATTTCCTCTTATAGTCATAGTAGACAGCAGTGTAAGGAGCCTCTTCTTACCAAAGCACTTCTGGTATCTTCAGTGTTAAAATATCCATTTGGGAACACATTTTCTTACATACAGTATGAAGGGAGTGGGGAGAGCTTCATATTCAAATGCTAGGACATGTTTCTGCCAGAGTAAGAAAACAACATATTTCACAGTCTAAAGTTTTACAGGATGTATTCTGGACAAATGTATGCAAAAAAAGCACTCATACTTGTTAAAATTTTATTATCGAGCTACCAATACTTGTCAGCGCAGGTATGTATTTTTTCCTATCTTGTGTTTTTTCTTATTCAGATGCAAATTTAATTCATTAGAAATATTGTTGCATAAGAACTAATCTTTGGAGGCAATTATCCCCTGACTATCAAAAATCCCTAACTGCTGTCTCAATCCCAATTTCTTTCTGTTGTCAGAATAGCTTAGTCTCTGTACTTACTGTTCAATGGAACCTACTGTACTTGATATTATCTCAGCACCTGCGAAACAAAGCCGAGAAAAAAGCCGCTGCTTGTGCTGCACTTAGAAACGCAGGAATTCAGGCTTCATTTCCATTGGCAGCAGATGTGTAAAACGTGGTGTGTTGCTCAGCTTCTGATTAATTTACTCATTGCTGATAACCTGCAACTCTCATAAATCCACAGTAATGAAGGACAGCTTGTATTTTTCTTGTAATCTCTTAACTGTTTAAGGACCCAGAAATACAATTGCTAAATGGAGAGTAAAAATTGCTGAAAGGATAAATTAAACATCACTTATGTGTCACACAAATGCCCTTTGGTCATTGAAATATATGCTAAGGCAATCACATTACGGTTTTATGACCATTCTTCTTTGTTGGGATATTGAATTAAAGTCATGTACATAAAAGACAGATGAGGGATGAACCTTGGGGGGGGGGGGGAAGCTGCATGTGGATGAGGTAACGGTATACAGAATGGTAAATAGGTATTACAAATAAAAGGATTAAGGCTAATTGAAAAGTATGACTACAGGAAGCAATGAAATAGTTGATTGTCCAACTAATATCTGATCCTCGAGTGTAGGCCATTTTAAGTGTGCATCTTAAAAACTAAGGATCTTAGGGAAAATTTTCTCCTTGTGGAGAGTGACATTCCTGGCCTGCCAGTGTAAGGAGACTCACAAGCCTTACAATGCTCCTCTGTTCAGAGAGGAAGAGAACTGGAACTCTAGTGCCACATATTGTAACTAGAAATCCTAAAAGTCAATATCGACACTTTTGCAAGGCTCCTTAAACAGTCGATATTTACTTTTAAGCTTGATGCTTCCTATAGGTAGCTCTAGTGTTCAAGTCCTTTTCCTCTCTTAAAAACATATATGTATATATATCCATATTTAGTACTATCGCCAGCTTTGTTTGCTTAGTTATAAGAATATGTATGAATACTATCCATTCACAAATAAAGTATGGCCCCTGATACTTCTGTGATCACATGTGAATTACATTAATAGGGTTGTCCACCCCTGAGAAAGTTTTCGGCAGCTCTGAAGCTTGTCAAATCGTAGTACTTGCCATTTCCACCTTTTGTCAAGTGACCACAAATATGTGATTTGCGTAGTTGAGGTCCCATTCCAGTTAGTGTCTCAGCTGCTACTCTCTTCTCCCAATTATCTAAAGCTGCAAAGTACACTTTTTTGCAACGTGACATTCCATGTTATATGTATAAAGGTAGACTTGGCTACATCTATAAGTATTTCTATAATGACCCCTTACATCAGCTTTCTGTTCTGGTTAAAAGACATGAGTTTGGACCAGGGGTCAGGTCTGGCATCATGACCTGGCACGCCCGGGCAAGTACCGGAGCCCTGGACAAATGGAGCCCACTCACTATCGGGATGCCAGCACTTGACGTGTCTTGATCAGTGACGTACCACCAATGGCAGCAGAACACACGGACACTATAGGGCCTGTGAGTCGGGGGGACCTGGTGCCAGCTCTGTGATGTCACAGCGCAGAGGACGCGATTAATTCATTACAATGCACCCTCTGTACCGAACAGTGCAGAGTCAGAAGACGTTGAGGAGACTAGAGCAGTGCGGAAACAGGGAGAGGTGAGCATTTGATTATTTATTTTTTATGTATGGAGCATTATATGGAGCTCATTATACATATGGAGCAATAAATGGGACCCATTATAATGTATGGAGCAATATATGGGGCCCATTATACTGAATGGAACAATACATGGGGTCCATTATACTGTATGGAGCACTATATGGGGCCCATTATATTGTATGGAGGACTATATTGTGTCCATAATACTGTATGGAGGACTATGTGGGGCCGTTATACTGTGGAGGACTATTTGGTGCCCATAATACTGTATAAAAGACTTTGTGGTTCCCATAATACTGTATGTTTCCAACTGCACATTTAGTGTCTCCCACTCCCACACGACCTCCTTCCCCCTCATCCTCTCTCTGTTGGAGTTCATCAAGGCTCTATCCTAGGACCCCAAGACTTCTCTATCTATACCCTTGTGTTATGAACAGGTAATTCAGAACCACAATGGACCTTGAAGTTCAGAACACACAAAGTGACCTGACAATTACCAAAAACATAGGACGAGCTCTGAGACGTGGGAACTCTGCTGACCGCAATCCCTAATCCTATCCAACCACACTAGAGGTAGCCGTGGAGCGCTCCTGACCAGACCTAGGCGCCTCGAGCACAGCCTGAGAAACTAGCTAGCCCTAAGAAAGAAAAATAAGCCTAGCTTGCCTCAGAGAAATACCCCAAAGGAAAAAGCAGCCCCCCACATACAGTGGGGCAAAAAAGTATTTAGTCAGTCAGCAATAGTGCAAGTTCCACCACTTAAAAAGATGAGAGGCGTCTGTAATTTACATCATAGGTAGACCTCAACTATGGGAGACAAACTGAGAAAAAAAAATCCAGAAAATCACATTGTCTGTTTTTTTATCATTTTATTTGCATTTTATGGTGGAAAATAAGTATTTGGTCAGAAACAAAATTTCATCTCAATACTTTGTAATATATCCTTTGTTGGCAATGACAGAGGTCAAACGTTTTCTGTAAGTCTTCACAAGGTTGCCACACACTGTTGTTGGTATGTTGGCCCATTCCTCCATGCAGATCTCCTCTAGAGCAGTGATGTTTTTGGCTTTTCGCTTGGCAACACGGACTTTCAACTCCCTCCAAAGGTTTTCTATAGGGTTGAGATCTGGAGACTGGCTAGGCCACTCCAGGACCTTGAAATGCTTCTTACGAAGCCACTCCTTCGTTGCCCTGGCGGTGTGCTTTGGATTATTGTCATGTTGAAAGACCCAGCCACGTTTCATCTTCAATGCCCTTGCTGATGGAAGGAGGTTTGCACTCAAAATCTCACGATACATGGCCCCATTCATTCTTTCATGTACCCGGATCAGTCGTCCTGGCCCTTTGCAGAGAAACAGCCCCAAAGCATGATGTTTCCACCAACATGCTTTACAGTAGGTATGGTGTTTGATGGATGCAACTCAGTATTCTTTTTCCTCCAAACACGACAAGTTGTGCTTCTACCAAACAGTTCCAGTTTGGTTTCATCAGACCATAGGACATTCTCCCAAAACTCCTCTGGATCATCCAAATGCTCTCTAGCAAACTTCAGACGGGCCCGGACATGTACTGGCTTAAGCAGTGGGACACGTCTGGCACTGCAGGATCTGAGTCCATGGTGGCGTAGTGTGTTACTTATGGTAGGCCTTGTTACATTGGTCCCAGCTCTCTGCAGTTCATTCACTAGGTCCCCCCGCGTGGTTCTGGGATTTTTGCTCACCGTTCTTGTGATCATTCTGACCCCACGGGGTGGGATTTTGCGTGGAGCCCCAGATCGAGGGAGATTATCAGTGGTCTTGTATGTCTTCCATTTTCTAATTATTGCTCCCACTGTTGATTTCTTCACTCCAAGCTGGTTGGCTATTGCAGATTCAGTCTTCCCAGCCTGGTGCAGGGCTACAATTTTGTTTCTGGTGTCCTTTGACAGCTCTTTGGTCTTCACCATAGTGGAGTTTGGAGTCAGACTGTTTGAGGGTGTGCACAGGTGTCTTTTTATACTGATAACAAGTTTAAACAGGTGCCATTACTACAGGTAATGAGTGGAGGAAAGAGGAGACTCTTAAAGAAGAAGTTACAGGTCTGTGAGAGCCAGAAATCTTGATTGTTTGTTTCTGACCAAATACTTATTTTCCACCATAAAATGCAAATAAAATGTTAAAAAAACAGACAATGTGATTTTCTGGATTTTTTTTTCTCAGTTTGTCTCCCATAGTTGAGGTCTACCTATGATGTAAATTACAGACGCCTCTCATCTTTTTAAGTGGTGGAACTTGCACTATTGCTGACTGACTAAATACTTTTTTGCCCCACTGTATAATGACTGTGAGTAGAGATGAAAATACAAACGCAGAGATGAAATAGATTTAGCAAAGTGAGGCCCAACTTACTGAACAGACCGAAGATAGGAAAGATTGCTTTGCGGTCAACACAAAACCCTACAAACAACCACGCAGAGGGGGCAAAAAGACCCTCCGCACCGACTAACGGTACGGAGGTGCTCCCTCTGCGTCCCAGAGCTTCCAGCAAGCAAGAAAAACCAATATAGCAAGCTGGACAGAAAAAATAGCAAACAAAAAATAACACAAGCAAAACTTAGCTTATGCAGGAAGACAGGCCACAGGAACGATCCAGGAGAAAGCAAGACCAATACTAGAACATTGACTGGAGGCCAGGATCAAAGCACTAGGTGGAGTTAAATAGAGCAGCACCTAACGACTTAACCTCATCACCTGAGGAAGGAAACTCAGAAGCCGCAGTACCACTCTCATCCACCAAAGGAAGCTCATAGACAGAACCAGCCGAAGTACCACTCACGACCACAGGAGGGAGCTTGGCCACAGAATTCACAACAGTACCCCCCCCCTTGAGGAGGGGTCACCGAACCCTCACCAGAGCCCCCAGGCCGACCAGGATGAGCCACATGAAAGGCACGAACCAGATCGGCAGCATGGACATCAGAGGCAAAGACCCAGGAATTATCTTCCTGACCATAACCTTTCCACTTAACCAGATACTGGAGTTTCCGTCTCGAAACACGAGAATCCAAAATCTTCTCCACTATATACTCCAACTCCCCTTCAACCAAAACCGGAGCAGGAGGATCAATAGATGGAACCACAGGTGCCATGTATCTCCACAACAATGACCTATGGAACACGTTATGGATGGAAAAAGAAGCTGGAAGAGTCAAACGAAAAGACACAGGATTAAGAACCTCAGAAATCCTATATGGACCAATGAAACGAGGCTTAAACTTAGGAGAGGAAACCTTCATAGGAATATAACGAGATGACAACCAAACCAAATCCCCAACACGAAGTCGGGGACCCACACAGCACCTGCGGTTAGCGAAACGTTGAGCCTTCTCCTGGGACAAAGTCAAATTGTCCACTACATGAGTCCAAATCTGCTGCAACCTATCCACCACAGTATCCACACCAGGACAGTCCGAAGACTCAACCTGCCCTGAAGAGAAACGAGGGTGGAACCCAGAATTGCAGAAAAACGGCGAAACCAAAGTAGCCGAGCTGGCCCGATTATTAAGGGCGAACTCAGCCAAAGGCAAAAAGGACACCCAATCATCCTGATCAGCAGAAACAAAACATCTCAGATATGTTTCCAAGGTCTGATTGGTTCGTTCAGTCTGGCCATTTGTCTGAGGATGGAAAGCCGAGGAAAAAGACAAATGAATGCCCATCCTAGCACAAAAGGCTCGCCAAAACCTCGAAACAAACTGGGAACCTCTGTCAGAAACGATGTTCTCTGGAATGCCATGTAAACGAACCACATGCTGGAAAAACAATGGCACCAAATCAGAGGAGGAAGGCAATTTAGACAAGGGCACCAAATGGACCATCTTAGAGAAGCGATCACAAACCACCCAAATGACCGACATTCTTTGAGAGACGGGGAGATCCGAAATAAAATCCATAGAGATATGTGTCCAAGGCCTCTTCGGGACCGGCTAGGGCAAAAGCAACCCACTGGCACGAGAACAGCAGGGCTTAGCCCGAGCACAAATCCCACAGGACTGCACGAAAGAATGCACATCCCGCGACAGAGACGGCCACCAAAAGGATCTAGCCACCAAATCTCTGGTACCAAAGATTCCAGGATGACCAGCCAACACCGAACAATGAACCTCAGAGATAACTTTATTCGTCCACCTATCAGGGACAAACAGTTTCTCCGCTGGGCAACAGTCAGGTCTATTAGCCTGAAATTTTTGCAGCACCCGCCGCAAATCAGGGGAGATGGCAGACAAAATTACCCCCTCTTTAAGAACACCCGCCGGCTCAGGCAAACCCGGAGAATCGGGCACAAAACTCCTAGACAGGGCATCCGCCTTCACATTTTTAGAGCCCAGAAGGTACGAAACCACAAAGTCAAAACGGGAGAAAAACAGCGACCAACGAGCCTGTCTAGGATTCAACCGTTTGGCAGACTCGAGATAAGTCAAGTTCTTGTGATCAGTCAAGACCACCACGCGATGCTTAGCTCCTTCAAGCCAATGACGCCACTCCTCGAATGCCCACTTCATGGCTAGCAACTCTCGATTGCCAACATCATAATTTCGCTCAGCAGGCGAAAATTTCGTGGAAAAGAAGGCGCATGGTTTCATCACCGAGCAATCAGAACTTCTCTGCGACAAAACAGCCCCTGCTCCAATTTCAGAAGCATCAACCTCGACCTGGAACGGAAGCGAAACATCTGGTTGGCACAACACAGGGGCAGAAGAAAAACGACGCTTCAACTCCTGAAAAGCTTCCACAGCAGCAGAAGACCAATTGACCACATCAGCACCCTTCTTGGTTAAATCAGTCAACGGTTTAGCAATACTAGAAAAATTATTGATGAAGCGACGATAAAAATTAGCAAAGCCCAGGAACTTCTGCAGACTCTTCAGAAATGTTGGCTGAGTCCAATCATAAATGGCCTGAACTTTAACAGGGTCCATCTCGATAGTAGAAGGAGAAAAAATGAACCCCAAAAATGAAACCTTCTGAACACCAAAGAGACACTTTGACCCCTTCACAAACAAAGAATTAGCACGCAGGACCTGGAACACCATTCTGACCTGCTTCACATGAGACTCCCAATCATCCGAGAAGACCAAAATATCATCCAAGTATACAATCAGGAATTTATCCAGGTACTCTCGGAAGATGTCATGCATAAAGGACTGAAACACTGATGGAACATTAGAAAGCCCGAATGGCATAACCAGGTACTCAAAATGGCCTTCGGGCGTATTAAATGCTGTTTTCCATTCATCGCCCCGTTTAATACGCACAAGATTATATGCACCACGAAGATCTATCTTGGTGAACCAACTAGCCCCCTTAATCCGAGCAATCAAATCAGACAGCAGCGGCAAGGGGTACTGAAATTTGACCGTAATTTTATTTAGAAGGCGGTAATCAATACAAGGTCTCAGCGAACCATCCTTCTTGGCCACAAAAAAGAACCCCGCTCCCAATGGCGACGATGACGGGCGAATATGACCCTTCTCCAAAGACTCCTTCACGTAACTCCGCATAGCGGCGTGCTCAGGTACAGATAAATTAAACAGTCGACCCTTAGGAAACTTACTACCAGGAATCAAATCGATAGCACAATCACAATCAATATGCGGAGGTAGGGCATTGGACTTGGGCTCATCGAATACATCCCGGTAATCAGACAAGAACTCTGGGACCTCAGAAGGGGTGGATGCTGAGATAGACAGAAATGGAACATCACCATGTACCCCCTGACAACCCCAGCTGGACACAGACATTGATTTCCAATCTAATACTGGGTTATGGACTTGTAGCCACGGCAAACCCAACACGACAACATCATGCAGATTATGCAACACCAGAAAGCGAATATCCTCCTGGTGCGCAGGAGCCATGCACATGGTCAGCTGGGTCCAATACTGAGGCTTATTCTTGGCCAAAGGCGTAGCATCAATTCCTCTCAATGGAATAGGACACTGCAAGGGCTCCAAGACAAACCCACAGCGCCTAGCAAACTCCAAGTCCATCAAATTCAGGGCAGCGCCTGAATCCACAAATGCCATGACAGAATAGGAAGACAAAGAGCAGATCAAAGTAACGGACAAAAGAAATTTCGACTGTACCGTACCAATGGTGGCAGATAGGGTTGAGCGACCTTGACCTTTTTAGAGTCGAGTCGTGTATCTTAGAAGTCGAGTCGAGTGGAATCGGACGATTATCGCGAAAAGTTGGGTATCGCCCGAAACACGAAACCCAATGCAAGTCAATGGGGGAGCATAGTCGGCAGTGAGTGGAGGCCAGGAAAACACCTACACTGCCAATTTTAATGGCAAAAACATCCATTCTTGTTACAGAAGCTTGTCAATCGTAATTTAGCTTATAATAATTGGAAGGCATTTGAAATTGGGGGTCATTTGGCTAAAGTTGTGGGGGGTAGGGCTGGTTCAAGTAATTAGTGGGCCCAGTAAATCTGGACCACATCACGGCAGTGGAGCAGGGAGAGGTAAGTATTTCAACTTTGCAAGTGCTGTGATCCTGAGCAAGCAGGGGGGGCCCACTCGTTGGCATTGGCACTGGCACAGGGCCCCTCAAAGTACAGCGGTGTGTTTGCACGGCGGGGGCGCCTCCCACCGGCAGCAACACTTTTGCGTACTATGAGAGGCCCTGTGCCAGTGACGTCGCCAACTAGTATTCCTCCCCCCACCTGATGAAGGAACCTGCACTTTCATCTGCACCTTCCTCTTTGTCCCCGTGTAAGGTGGTATGGTATGCGGGAAGAGGAACCTGACTTTCAGCAGGGTCACAATCTTGCTGTGTAGCATGCACGGGGAATTTTGCATTATGGGTCAATGTACCAGCAGACTCATCTATCACTGGCTGGGCAATGGGCAGGATGAGGAGGAAACACAGATATAGGCCCAAAGAATAAAGTTGGCTAAATGCAGTTCAAAATTGGTAACACAGGACTAACCAGGGGGCATTGCAGTGGAGGACAACTGGAATGAGAGGCTGACACAGAGAGTAGGCCCAAATCAGTAAGTAGTCGAAATGCAGTTCAAAATTGGCAACCGTAGTAAACAGGCGGCATAGCTTTGTTCAGTGGAGGAGAACAGCAATGAGTGGCAGACACCGATAGTAGGCCCCAACCCAACTAGTAGGCCAAATGCAGTCTAACATTAACAACTACTTAACGAGAGCCTGAAAATGGAATTTCAGGACAGGAAACCAGGAGAACAGCAAGGAGTGGCAGACACCGATAGTAGGCCCCAAACCAACTAGAACGCCAAATGCAGTTGTTCCATTTAACCACAATTTAATGAGAGCCTGAAGATAGAAGCTCAGGAAAGGCAACCTGGAGAACACCTTGGAGTGTAACACACCATCTCTCTACACCCCATACCCAATTTGTAGGCCTAATGCAGTGTAGTTTCCAACAACTACTAAACTAGAGCATTAAGATCGAAGCAATGGCGAGGAAACCTGGGGAACACCTTGGAGTGTAACACACCGTCTCTCTACACCCCATACCCAATTTGTAGGCCTAATGCAGTGTAGTTTCCAACAACTACTAAACGAGAGCCAGAAGATCGAAGCAATGGAGAGGAAACCTGGGGAACACCTTGGAGTGTAACACACCGTCTCTCTACACCCCATACCCAATTTGTAGGCCTAATGCAGTGTAGTTTCCAACAACTACTAAACGAGAGCATTAAGATCGCAGCAATGGCGAGGAAACCTGGGGAACACCTTGGAGTGGAACACACCATCTCTACACCCCAGACCCAACTTGTAGGCCGAATGCAGTGTTGTTTTCAACAACTACTTGAGAAGAGCCTGAAGATCAAAGCTCAGAAAAGGCAACCCGGGGAACACCTTGGAGCGGCAGACACTGGTAGTAGGCTGTAAACCCCAAATTTTGGTCAATGGAGTTTATGAAATGTTCCAGGGGTACACAGGCAGCATTGGTGTGGTAAGCGGAGGACAATTTATATTTGGGACTGCAGACAGACTTTGTAGACTGTCCCCTGTGGACCATGCATCCACAACATTAACCCAGTGCGCCGTAATGGACATCTAACCTTTCGTGGACATGCCTACTGGTCCATGCATCTGTTGTCAGGTGCACCTTTCTACTATTTGATAGCCAGAGAGCATGGACAATGCGGATTTTTACATGATGCTGGAGTGCTGGGATGGCTTTTCTCGCAAAAGAAGTGACGACTGGGTAGCTCTTACCGTGGTACAGCGTAGTCCATCTGGGCTTTATAATTGTAAAATAGAGAAAAAAAATTGGCTGTATGCACTTTAAAATAGGTTACAGGGGTACACGGGCGGCAGTGGTCTGGTCAGTGTAGTAGTAGTAGAAGAAGGGACCGCAGACAGGCTTCGAAGGCCTAACATAAAAAATTGGACAGGCTGTAGGCACTTTTACATTGGTTCCAGGGGTACACGGGCAGCAGTAGACAGGTCAGTGGAGGCCTAGTGGAAGGAGGGACCGCAGACAGGCTTCGAAGGCCTAACATAAAAAAATAGGGCTGTTGGCAATTTAAAATTGGTTCCAGGGGTACAAGGGCAGCAGTACAATGGTCAGTGGAGGCCTAGTGGAAGGAGGGACCGCAGACAGGCTTCGAAGGCCTAACATAAAAAAATAGGGCTGTTGGCAATTTAAAATTGGTTCCAGGGGTACAAGGGCAGCAGTACAATGGTCAGTGGAGGCCTAGTGGAAGGAGGGACCACAGACAGGCTTCGAAGGCCTAACATAAAAAATAGGGCTGTTGGCAATTTAAAATTGGTTCCAGGGGTACAAGGGCAGCAGTACAATGGTCAGTGGAGGCCTAGTGGAAGGAGGGACCG
Source organism: Ranitomeya imitator (assembly GCF_032444005.1). Lineage (NCBI taxonomy): Eukaryota > Metazoa > Chordata > Amphibia > Anura > Dendrobatidae > Ranitomeya > Ranitomeya imitator. The sequence continues at coordinate 130,555,939 of NC_091282.1, forward strand.
CAGACAGGCTTCAAAGGCCTAACATAACAAAATAGGGCTGTTGGCAATTTAAAATTGGTTCCAGGGGTACACGGGCAGCAGTACAATGGTCAGTGGAGGCCTAGTGGAAGGAGGGACCGCAGACAGGCTTCGAAGGCCTAACATAACAAAATAGGGCTGTTGGCAATTTAAAATTGGTTCCAGGGGTACACGGGCAGCAGTACAATGGTCAGTGGAGGCCTAGTGGAAGGAGGGACCACAGACAGGCTTCGAAGGCCTAACATAAAAAATAGGGCTGTTGGCAATTTAAAATTGGTTCCAGGGGTACAAGGGCAGCAGTACAATGGTCAGTGGAGGCCTAGTGGAAGGAGGGACCGCAGACAGGCTTCGAAGGCCTAACATAACAAAATAGGGCTGTTGGCAATTTAAAATTGGTTCCAGGGGTACACGGGCAGCAGTACAATGGTCAGTGGAGGCCTAGTGGAAGGAGGGACCGCAGACAGGCTTCGAAGGCCTAACATAAAAAAATAGGGCTGTTGGCAATTTAAAATTGGTTCCAGGGGTACAAGGGCAGCAGTACAATGGTCAGTGGAGGCCTAGTGAAAGGAGGGACCGCAGACAGGCTTCGAAGGCCTAACATAAAAAAATAGGGCTGTTGGCAATTTAAAATTGGTTCCAGGGGTACACGGGCAGCAGTACAATGGTCAGTGGAGGCCTAGTGGAAGGAGGGACCGCAGACAGGCTTCGAAGGCCTAACGTAACAAAAATGTCAATACAATGGTATTGTCAGTGCCAGGCATTGAAGGATGTCAGCGCATAGACTAAACATTGGTGGAGCTGTGAGAGATAATTTTGCAAGTGGTAGAGCACTGTTTTAGCTGGGGGGGGACTGTCTTGTGGCCGGCGGTACAGGCCCAGGGCCCCTCATATTACAACGGTGTGTCTGACGTTGGGTGCGCACCACCACCGCCAGAGACACTTTATTGTACTATGAGGGACCCAGTGGCAGTGCCGTCGACCAAAAGCGGGCACACCCACCTCTTCAGACAAACAGCACTCTCACGGGTGCTGGCGCCAAGTGGCGATACCACGGCCCCGTGTGGGGAGTTTGGCCATTTAGGGAGGTGTAAACATGTCGTATGCTGGACAATCGGGTGCAGAAAATTACGAGATTGGAAAAGTCATTAAGAATAGTCCACAGGTAAGACCTTTTCATAGGAAAGCTAGGTGTCAGCCGGGCAAGGTGGGGCAAAAGATTTCGAAATCCAGTTGTGGTTCATTTTAATGAAGGTTAGATCATCTACATTTTGGGTAGCCAGACGAGTCCTTTTTTCTGTTAGTATTGAACCTGCAGCACTGAATACTCTTTCTGATAGGACACTAGCTGCCGGGCAAGCAAGCTCCTGCAATGCATATTCTGCCAATTCTGGCCTGGTGTCTAATTTGGATGCCCAGTAATCAAATGGGAATGACGGTTGAGGGAGAACGTCGATAAGGGATGAAAAATAGTTTGTAACCATACTGGACAAATGTTGTCTCCTGTCACTTTGAATTGATGCTGCAGTACCTGTCCTGTCTGCGGTCATAGCAAAATCACTCCACAACCTGGTCAGAAAACCCCTCTGGCCAACGCCACTTCTGATTTCTGCCCCTCTAACACCTCTGGTCTGCTGGCCCCTGCAGCTCGTGTGAGAACGATCACGGGCGCTGTGTGCAGGGAATACCAGAAGCAAACGGTCAACAAGAGTTGATTGTTTGGTTGCTAATATTAGTTCCAAGTTCTCATGTGGCATTATATTTTGCAATTTGCCTTTATAGCGAGGATCAAGGAGGCAGGCCAACCAGTAATCGTCATCGTTCATCATTTTAGTAATGCGTGTGTCCCTTTTGAGGATACGTAAGGCATAATCCGCCATGTGGGCCAAAGTTCCAGTTCTCAAATCTGCGGTTGTGCTTGGTTGAGGGGCAGTTTCAGGCAAATCCACGTCACTTGTGTCCCTCAAAAAACCAGAACCCGGCCTTGCCGCGCCACCAATTTCCAGTGGCCCCGGAAAAGCTTCCTCATTAAAAATATAATCATCCCCATCATCCTCCTCGTCCTCCTCCTCCTCTTCGCCCGCTACCTCGTCCTGTACACTGCCCTGGCCAGACAATGGCTGACTGTCATCAAGGCTTTCCTCTTCCCCAGCTGCAGACGCCTGATCCTTTATGTGCGTCAAACTTTGCATCAGCAGACGCATTAGGGGGATGCTCATGCTTATTATGGCGTTGTCTGCACTAACCAGCCGTGTGCATTCCTCAAAACACTGAAGGACTTGACACATGTCTTGAATCTTCGACCACTGCACACCTGACAACTCCATGTCTGCCATCCTACTGCCTGCCCGTGTATGTGTATCCTCCCACAAAAACATAACAGCCCGCCTCTGTTCGCACAGTCTCTGAAGCATGTGCAGTGTTGAGTTCCACCTTGTTGCAACGTCTATGATTAGGCGATGCTGGGGAAGGTTCAAAGAACGCTGATAGGTCTGCATACGGCTGGAGTGTAAGGGCGAACGGCGGATATGTGAGCAAAGTCCACGCACTTTGAGGAGCAGGTCGGATAACCCCGGATAACTTTTCAGGAAGCACTGCACCACCAGGTTTAAGGTGTGAGCCAGGCAAGGAATGTGTTTCAGTTGGGGAAGGGAGATGGCAGCCATGAAATTCCTTCCGTTATCACTCACTACCTTGCCTGCCTCAAGATCTACAGTGCCCAGCCACGACTGCATTTCTTTCTGCAAGAACTCGGACAGAACTTCCGCGGTGTGTCTGTTGTCGCCCAAACACTTCATAGCCAATACAGCCTGCTGACGTTTGCCAGTAGCTGCCCCATAATGGGAGACCTGGTGTGCAACAGTGGCAGCTGCGGATGGAGTGGTTGTGCGACTGCGGTCTGTGGACGAGCTCTCGCTTCTGCAGGAGGACGAGGAGGAGGAGGGGGTGCGAACGGCTACAGCCAACTGTTTCCTAGACCGTGGGCTAGGCAGAACTGTCCCAAAATTGCTGTCCCCTGTGGACCCTGCATCCACAACATTCACCCAGTGTGCCGTGATGGACACGTAACGTCCCTGGCCATGCCTACTGGTCCATGCATCTGTTGTCAGGTGCACCTTTGTGCTCACAGATTGCCTGAGTGCATGGACGATGCGCTCTTTAACATGCTGGTGGAGGGCTGGGATGGCTTTTCTGGAAAAGAAGTGTCGACTGGGTAGCTCGTAGCGTGGTACAGCGTAGTCCATCAGGGCTTTGAAAGCTTCGCTTTCAACTAACCGGTAGGGCATCATCTCTAACGAGATTAGTCTAGCTATGTGGGCGTTCAAACCCTGTGTACGTGGATGCGAGGCTAAGTACTTCCTTTTTCTAACCATAGTCTCATGTAGGGTGAGCTGGACTGGAGAGCTGGAGATCGTGGAACTAGCGGGGGTGCCGGTCGACATGGCAGACTGAGAGACGGTGGGAGATGGTATTGTTGCCGCCGGTGCCCTAGATGCAGTGTTTCCTACTACGAAACTGGTGATTCCCTGACCCTGACTGCTTTGGCCTGGCAAAGAAATCTGCACAGATACTGCAGGTGGTGCGGAAAATGGTGGCCCTACACTGCCGGAAGGGATGTTGCGTTGATGACTAGCTTCATTGGCCGAGGGTGCTACAACCTTAAGGGACGTTTGGTAGTTAGTCCAAGCTTGCAAATGCATGGTGGTTAAATGTCTATGCATGCAACTTGTATTGAGACTTTTCAGATTCTGCCCTCTGCTTAAGGTAGTTGAACATTTTTGACAGATGACTTTGCGCTGATCAATTGTTGTTTAAAAAAATGCCAGACTGCACTCTTTCTAGCATCGGATCCCTTTTCAGGCATTGCAGACTGAGCTTTAACCGGATGGCCACTCTGTCCTCCAACAGGTTTTGGCTTTGCCACGCGTTTTGGGCCAGATACGGGCCCGGCAGATGGAACCTGTTGCGATGTTGATGCCTGCTGCGGCCCCTCCTCCTCCGCTTCAGAACTGCTGCCGCCTGCACCCTGTTCCCCCAATGGCTGCCAATCGGGGTCAACAACTGGGTCATCTATGACCTCCTCTTCTAGCTCATGCACAACTCCGTCTGTGTCACCGTGTAAGTCGGTGGGAGAGCGTTCGTGACGGGGCAACATAGTCTCATCAGGGTCTGATTCTTGATCATTACCCTGCGAGGGCAATGTTGTGGTCTGAGTCAAAGGACCAGCATAGTAGTCTGGCTGTGGCTGTGCATCTGTGCACTCCATGTCAGATTCAACTTGTAATGGGCATGGACTGTTAACTGCTTCACTTTCTAAGCCAGGGACGGTATGTGTAAAGAGCTCCATGGAGTAACCCGTTGTGTCGCCTGCTGCATTCTTCTCTGTTGTTGTTTTTGCTGAAGAGGACAAGGAAGCGACTTGTCCCTGACCGTGAACATCCACTAACGACGCGCTGCTTTTACATTTACCAGTTTCACGAGAGGAGGCAAAAGAGCTAGAGGCTGAGTCAGCAAGATAAGCCAAAACTTGCTCTTGCTGCCACGACCTCTTCCACCAGACTTCCTCATTGTTTTAAAAACGTAACCAAACTAACGGTATTTGTTGCTGTCACACAACTTACACGGTGAGCTATAACTTCAGTATGATTTAGCTACCCCTTTACAGGTGGGTGAGACCACAACGAAAATCAGGCACAATGTTACACACTCCGTTTTTGGTGGCACCAAATGAGAGAGATGCCACACACGCAGGACTGTCACTGAAGCACAAATGTAAATATTAATCTCCCACTGTTTTTTTTTTTTCAGGGAGACTTTAGAAACAAAATAAAATAAAATGATTTTTTCAGGAAGAATTTAGAAACCAAATAAAATAAAATGATTTTTTTCAGGGAGAATTTAGAAAACAAATAAAACAAAAAATAGGCTTTCTATGGCCCACTGAGTGAGAGATGACGCACACAGGAGTCAGGAGTGGCACACAAGCCCAGAGGCCAATATTTATCTCCCACTGATTGATTTATTGATTTTTTCAGGTAGAATTTAGAACCCAAATCAACCAAAAAAATAAATAGGCTTTCTATGGCTCACTATCTCAGAGAGAGAGATGGCACGCTTAGGACTGGCACACAAGCCCAAAGGCCAATATTAATCTCCCTTTTTTTTTTTAAGGGAGAATTTATAAAACCAAAAAAAAAAAAAAATAAATAGGCTTTCTATGGCCCACTATTTGTGAGAGAGATGGCACGCTCAGGACTGGCACACAAGCCCAGAGGCCAATATTAATCTCCCACTTTTTTTTTTTTTTTTTCAGGGAAAATTTATAAACCCAATAAAAAAATAAATAAATAGGCTTTCTATGGCCCACTATCTGAGAGAAAGAGATGGTACGCTTAGGACTGGCACACAAGCCCAAAGGCCAATATTAATCTCCCTTTTTTTTTTTCAGGGAGAATTTATAAAACCAAAAAAAATAAAAATAAATAGGCTTTCTATGGCCCACTATTTGTGAGAGAGATGGCACGCTCAGGACTGGCACACAAGCCCAGAGGCCAATATTAATCTCCCACTTTTTTTTTTTTTTTTTCAGGGAAAATTTATAAACCCAATAAAAAAATAAATAAATAGGCTTTCTATGGCCCACTATCTGAGAGAGAGAGATGGTACGCTTAGGACTGGCACACAAGCCCAAAGGCCAATATTAATCTCCCTTTTTTTTTTCAGGGAGAATTTATAAAACCAAAAAAATAAAAATAAATAGGCTTTCTATGGCCCACTATTTGTGAGAGAGATGGCACGCTCAGGACTGGCACACAAGCCCAGAGGCCAATATTAATCTCCCACTTTTTTTTTTTTTTCAGGGAAAATTTATAAACCCAATAAAAAAATAAATAAATAGGCTTTCTATGGCCCACTATTTGAGAGACAGATGGCACGCTTAGGACTGGTACACAAGCCCAAAGGCCAATATTAATCTCCCACTGATTGATCTAGTGATTTTTTCAGGTAGATTTTAGAACCCAAATCAAGCAAAAAAATAAATAGGCTTTCTATGGCCCACTGAGTGAGAGATGGCACAGACAGGGATGGCACTCTAGCAGAAATGCCAATCTTAATCTCCCACCAAAAAAAAAAAATAAAAAATAAAAGGAACTGTCCTACAATTACTATCTCCCTGCAGTAATCTCAGCCAGGTATGGCAGGCAGCAATAAGGAGTGGACTGATGCACAAATTAAATAAAAAGTGTGGACAAACAAACAAGATAGCTGTGCAGAAAGGAAGGAACAAGAGGATTTGTGCTTTGAAAAAAACAGTTGGTTTGCACAGCGGCGTACACACAGCAATGCAGCTATCAGGGAGCCTTCTAGGGCAGCCCAATGGGCTACAGCGCTGAGAAAAAAAAAATGTAGCTTCCACTATCCCTGCACACCGAAGGTGGTGTTGGACAGTGGAAATCGCTACAGCACAAGCGGTTTGGTGGTTAATGGACCCTGCCTAACGCTATCCCTGCTTCTGACGAAGCGGCAGCAACCTCTCCCTAAGCTCAGATCAGCAGCAGTAAGATGGCGGTCGGCGGGAACGCCCCTTTATAGCCCCTGTGACGCTGCAGACAGCAAGCCAATCACTGCAATGCCCTTCTCTAAGATGGTGGGGACCAGGACCTATGTCATCACGCTGCCCACACTCTGCGTTTACCTTCATTGGCTGAGAAATGGCGCTTTTCGCGTCATTGAAACGCGACTTTGGCGCGAAAGTCGCGTACCGCATGGCCGACCCCGCACAGGGGTCGGATCGGGTCTCATGAAACCCGACTTTGCCAAAAGTCGGCGACTTTTGAAAATGAACGACCCGTTTCGCTCAACCCTAGTGGCAGACCTAGCGAACCGCTTAGTGCGCTTAGGACAATCGGAGATAGCATGAGTGGAATCACCACAGTAGAAACACAGCCCATTCTGACGTCTGTGTTCTTGCCTTTCAGCTCTGGTCAAAGTCCTATCGCACTGCATAGGCTCAGGTTTATGTTCAGATAATACCGCCAAATGGTGCACAGATTTACGCTCACGCAAGCGTCGACCGATCTGAATGGCCAAAGACATAGACTCATTCAGACCAGCAGGCATAGGAAATCCCACCATGACATCCTTAAGGGCTTCAGAGAGACCCTTTCTGAAAATAGCTGCCAGCGCACATTCATTCCATTGAGTGAGCATGGACCACTTTCTAAACTTCTGACAATAAATCTCTATCTCATCCTGACCCTGACACAGAGCCAGCAAATTTTTCTCTGCCTGATCCACTGAATTAGGTTCATCATACAGCAATCCGAGCGCCAGAAAAAACGCATCAATATTACATAATGCAGGATCTCCTGGCGCAAAGGGAAAATGCCCAGTTTTGAGGGTCGCCACGTAATAAAGAAATAATGATCTTAACTTGTTGAACTGGGTCACCAGAGGAGCGGGGTTTCAAAGCCAGAAATAGTTTACAATTATTTTTAAAATTCAAAAACTTAGCTCTATCTCCAGAAAATAACTCAGGAATAGGAATTTTAGGTTCTAACATAGGATTCTGAACCACTAAATCTTGAATATTCTGTACATTTATAGCGAGATTATCCATCAAAGAGAACAGACCCTGAATGTCCATGTCCACACCTGTGTTCTGAACCACCCTGATGTAAAGGGGAAAAGAAAGACAGAACACAGTGCAAAGAAAAAAAAATGGTCTCAGAACTAGTGTTGAGCGATACCTTCCGATATCGGAAAGTATCGGTATCGGATAGGATCGGCCGATATTCAAAAAATATCGGATATCGCCGATACCGATACCCGATCCCAATGCAAGTCAATGGGACCAAAATATCGGAATTAAAATAAACCCTTTCTTGCCTTGTAGGTTCATTCTACATGAAGGAAAACAACTAAGAATAATGTAGGATGTATTGTGGGAGGTGGCGGAGACATTAAAGGCAATGAGGTTTAGCCCAATCAAATAGAATAGCATGTTTTTTTTTTTAAGACGTTCGGAGTGAAAAAGATATTGAGTATGTAAATTTTTTTTTATTTTGTCAGATATTGATGTTTCACTATTCCACGCCCTTCCCCTTCTTTTTTTTTCTTTTTTTTTTTTACTTTTCCCACACTTTCATCTTCATCATCATCAGCATCTTTGACATCAACTTCTTCTTCACCTTATTCATCTTCTTCATCTTCTACCTATTTTTTTTTTTTATTACATTCTTCATATTCATTTTATTCAACTATTATTATTCTTCCTATTCTACATATTCTTTTTATTCCACTGTTATTATTCTTCCTATTCTACTTCTTCATCATATTCTCATTTGTGACAGGCATTCCCGTAGTTGTTATCTATAAAAGTTGGAAGATTACACCTTCCGTTCTGCCAGTCACAAAAGTTACATTTGTCCGCGTTCAGTTTGGCCTGCAGCATCAGGCTTTATCCAGGGGCACCACGAGGAGGAACGGACTCACCCCCATACACTGCTTAGTCTTCTTCTGCATATAATTTAGATAATATCTTTTGCTCTGATATTAAGTCTTATGCTTAATGTTCTTCTGCTCTTTGTTCTGCAGCCTCTTGTTCTTCTGCTTCTCGGTCTTCCATGTCGTCGTCTCCAGGGTCGTCGTCTCCAGTGTCGTCATCTCCGCCGTCGTCGTCTCAGCCGTCGTCGTCTCCGCCGTCGTCGTCGTCGTCATCGGGGTGGTCTTCCGGGTCGTCGTCGTCGTCATCGGGGTGGTCTTCCGGGTCGTCGACTTTAGGGTCTTCAACTTGGAAATGTAGCAGAAGGTACAAGAAGGCTGAGAAAATGCCAAGAACCAGCTGATGGAACTGGAACTCGGATGGCTACCCGAAGGTTCAAGAGCCTATGGAACTACCGAGGACCAGCTGACGTTACTGGAACCCGGTTACTAAGCAGGAGGTACCCGTGCTAAAAAGCACTACCAAGGACCGCCTGACGTTGGCGGAACTCGGATACCCAGAAGGAGGCACCTAAGCCAAAGGCTCTGCCCGGAACCAGCTGACGGTACTGGAACCAGGATGGGGAGCAGAAGGTACAAGAGAAAAAGACACTGCCGAGAACCAGCTGACGGTACTGGAACCCGGATGGGTAGCCGAAGGTCCAAGAGCCAATGGAACTACCGAGGACCAGCTGACGTTACTGGAACCCGGTTACTAAGCAGGAGGTACCCGTGCCCGAAAGCACTACCAAGGACCACCTGACGTTGGTGGAACTTGGATACCCAGAAGGAGGCACCTAAGCCAAAGGCTCTGCCCGGAACCAGCTGACGGTACTGGAACCAGGATGGGGAGCAGAAGGTACAAGAGCAAAAGACACTGCCGAGAACCAGCTGACGGTGCTGGAACCAGGTGGTGGACCTGAAGGCCCACAGGAGAGGAGAGAACAGCTAGGCCGCGAGGCAGCCGCAGTTACCGAACCCCAACAGTCCTACAGGGGGAGCTGGGCCTACTGGCACTACAGAACCAGCCTTGACTACCAGTTCACGCAGCCCACATAGGAAGCTCCTAAACTGGAGGCACCCTGGAGTTGGCTAACCCGACCGCACCACGACGGGGCAAGCATAGGCGTCTCAGTGAGCTTGACACAACCCGGAAACAGCTGGCGGTGCTGAAACCAGGCTTGGCACGAGGGAGTACCTGTGTCAAGAACACTGCCGAGAACCAGCTGGCGGTGCTGGAACCCAGATGCGTTGCCGCAGTGTGCAAGAGCCAATGGCACGACCGAGGACCAGCTGATGGTGCTGGAACACGGTTACTAAGCTGTAGGTGCCCGCGCTTAAAAGCACTACCAAGGACCGCCTGATGTTGGCGGAACTCGGATACCCAGGAGGAGGCACCTAAGCCAAAGGCTCGGCCCGGAACCAGCTGACGGTGCTGGAACCAGGTGGTGGACCCCAAGGCCCACAGGAGAGGAGAGAACAGCTAGGCCGCGAGGCAGCCGCAGTTACCGAACCCCAACAGTCCTACAGGGGGAGCTGGGCCTACTGGCACTACAGAACCAGCCTTGACTACCAGTTCACGCAGCCCACATAGGAAGCTCCTAAACTGGAGGCACCCTGGAGTTGGCTAACCCGACCGCACCACGACGGGGCAAGCATAGGCGTCTCAGTGAGCTTGACACAACCCGGAAACAGCTGACGGTGCTGAAACCAGGCTTGGCACGAGGGAGTACCTGTGACAAGAACACTGCCGAGAACCAGCTGGCAGTGCTGGAACCCAGATGCGTTGCCCCAGTGTGCAAGAGCCAATGGCACGACCGAGGACCAGCTGGCGGTGCTGGAACCCGGTTACTAAGCTGTAGGTGCCCGCGCTTAAAAGCACTACCAAGGACCGCCTGACGTTGGCGGAACTCGGATACCCAGGAGGAGGCACCTAAGCCAAAGGCTCGGCCTGGAACCAGCTGACGGTGCTGGAACCAGGTGGTGGACCCCAAGGCCCACAGGAGAGGAGAGAACAGCTAGGCCGCGAGGCAGCCGCAGTTACCGAACCCCAACAGTCCTACAGGGGGAGCTGGGCCTACTGGCACTACAGAACCAGCCTTGACTACCAGTTCACGCAGCCCACATAGGAAGCTCCTAAACTGGAGGCACCCTGGAGTTGGCTAACCCGACCGCACCACGACGGGGCAAGCATAGGCGTCTCAGTGAGCTTGACACAACCCGGAAACAGCTGACGGTGCTGAAACCAGGCTTGGCACGAGGGAGTACCTGTGACAAGAACACTGCCGAGAACCAGCTGGCGGTGCTGGAACCCAGATGCGTTGCCCCAGTGTGCAAGAGCCAATGGCACGACCGAGGACCAGCTGGCGGTGCTGGAACCCGGTTACTAAGCTGTAGGTGCCCGCGCTTAAAAGCACTACCAAGGACCGCCTGACGTTGGCGGAACTCGGATACCCAGGAGGAGGCACCTAAGCCAAAGCCTCGGCCCGGAACCAGCTGACGGTGCTGGAACCAGGTGGTGGACCCCAAGGCCCACAGGAGAGGAGAGAACAGCTAGGCCGCGAGGCAGCCGCAGTTACCGAACCCCAACAGTCCTACAGGGGGAGCTGGGCCTACTGGCACTACAGAACCAGCCTTGACTACCAGTTCACGCAGCCCACATAGGAAGCTCCTAAACTGGAGGCACCCTGGAGTTGGCTAACCCGACCGCACCACGACGGGGCAAGCATAGGCGTCTCAGCGAGCTTGACACAACCCGGAAACAGCTGACGGTGCTGAAACCAGGCTTGGCACGAGGGAGTACCTGTGACAAGAACACTGCCGAGAACCAGCTGGCGGTGCTGGAACCCAGATGCGTTGCCTATTAAAGATTGTCTTCCTAGAGCCCCAACTAGCGGTGTTAGAGCTAAGGGTAAGCAGGGGGAGCAGAGTGTAGGCCGAAGCCTGCACTGGAGGCAGCTTTGTGTCTGCGTTGCGTTTGCAGGACACTTTGCCGGCTACACAGTGGTGGAACAGCAGGCGGTGCTGAACCCCACTAACACATTGGCTGGTGTTTTTCTCTGTGCAGCTAGCACTTCCGGGCAAAAACTAGCGTTGTTACAGCCCAGGGTCAGCAGGAGGAGGAGAGGAGCAGAGTGTAGGCCGAAGCCTATTTGAACCAATTTCAAAGGAAACCTTTAACCCCCCCTCAGGAGTTACAAAGTACAAGAGACACACCTTGTGCAGTATTAATGCTGCACAAGTGAAAGGTTGCTCTATTAATTTGTCTACTTGCACACGCTGAATGAAAGACGTACACAATTTAGCCCATTCTACAGTCAAACTGTAGTGGATGCGTGACTTGGCTTTTTAAGGAGACGCAGCACAGGTGTCCCAAATAACGCCTTGGTGCTTGGCGCAGCTTCCTGAGCGTTGTTATTTGCTGTACAGGAGTCTGCGCTCTTGTGTTATCCCTTGGCAATGCCCTGTTAGAGCTGCCCGTCTTATGACCTCATTTCATGTTGGCCGGTGCGGTTAACGATGGCCATAAATCCCAGACCCACAGTGCCTTTTCATAAAGTCACACTGCGGTGCTGTGATTCGTGGCCTTGAGCAGTAAATATTTTGGCCGCTCACACACGTCCTTACACCTGCTTCAGACTGGGCGGCCTCTGCTGATCCCTTCTCGCATGCCGCGGCCATGAGGCTGCACAGTCTGAAGAAGGCGGAAGGAGATGAGTTAAGACAGGTGAAGATATGCACTGCTCGTGCCCATCAATCACACCCTCGCAGTCAAAATAAGACAACGAGGAGCAATGTTTCAGGCAGGGCGGACGCACAGGCGCAACAAGCCAACCAATGATGTCAGAAGACGGGAAGCGCTACCAAGGGGGGTGCTGCGTATCATTAGAAAGGAAAGTCACACCTCAGGGACATTGGAATGGTCTCAATGAGACACATTTTGTACGTTTTGAGTTCCACGTGGGCAAGGACAAAAAGTCAGCCACCTTGTACAAATGCAGCAGTACTGCTGTACAAGGTGGCTGTTATACATAGAAACACCTGGGGGTGGGGGGCAGGCTCCCTTCAATTTCAGTTCATGTGCCTGCGTGGCGTTTGCAGGACACGTTGCCAGCTACACAGCAGGGGAACAGCTGGCGGTGCTGAACCCCACTAACACATTGGCTGGTGTTTTTCTCTGTGCAGCTAGCATGTCCGGGCAGAAACTGGCGTTGTTTGAGCCCAGGGTCAGCAGGAGGAGGAGAGGAGCAAAGTGTAGGCCGAAGCCTGCACTGGTGGCAGCTTTTGTTCAGTTGTGCCAGCGTGGCTTGTGCTGGACACGATGCCGACTACACAGCAGGGGAACAGCTGGCGGTGCTGAAGCCCACTAACACATTGGCTGGTGTTTTTCTCTGTGCAGCTAGCATGTCCGGGCAGAAACTGGCGTTGTTTGAGCCCAGGGTCAGCAGGAGGAGGAGAGGAGCAAAGTGTAGGCCGAAGCCTGCACTGGTGGCAGCTTTTGTTCTGTTGTGCCAGCGTGGCTTGTGCTGGACACGTTGCCGACTACACAGCAGGGGAACAGCTGGCGTTGCTGAACCCCACTAACACATTGACTGGTGTTTTTCTCTGTGCAGCTAGCAGTTCCGGGCAAAAACTAGCGGTGTTTGAGCCCAGGGTCAGCAGGAGGAGTAGAGGAGCAGAGTGTAGGCCGAAGCCTAGTTGAACCAATTTCAAAGGTTACCTTTAACCCCCCCCTCAGGTGTTGCAAGGTACAAGAGCCACACCTTGAACAGCATTAATGATGCACAAGTCAAAGGTTGCTCTATTTAATTTTGCTCCTTGCACATGCTGAATTAAACACGTACACTATTTAGCCCATTATACTGTCAAACAGTAGTGGAGGCATGACTACTAGTCTTTTTAAGGAGACGCAGCACAGGTGTACAAATTTACACCTAGGTGCTGTGCGCAGATTCCTTACCGTTGTTATTTGCAGTACAGGAAACTGCGCTCTTGTGTTATCCCTTGGCAATACCCTGTTAGTGCAGGCCGTCTCATGACCTCATTTCATGTTGGCCGGTGCGGTTAACGATGGCCATAAATCCCAGACCCACAGTGGCTTTTCCTAAAGTCACACTGCGGTGCTGGGATTCGTGGCCTTGTGCAGTAAATATGTTCGCCGCTCACACATGTCCTTACACCTGCTTCAGACTGGGCGGCCTCAGCTGATCCCTTATCGCATGCCGCGGCCATGAGGCCGCACAGTCAGAAGAAGGCGGAAGGAGGGGAGTGAAGACAGGGGAACATATGCACTGCTCGTGCCCATCAATCACACCCTCGCAGTCAAAATATATGAGACAACGGGGGGCGTTGTGTCGGGCAGGGGGGATGCACAGGCACAGCCAGCCAACCAATGATGTCAGGAGACGGGCAGCGCTAACAATGGGGGTGCTGCGTGTCATTAAAAAGGAAAGTCACACCTCAGGGACATTGTAATGGTCTCTAATGAGACACATTTTGTACTTGTTGAGTTCCACGTGTGCAAGGAGAAAAAGTCAGCCACCTTGTACAAATGCAGCAGTACTGCTGTACAAGGTGGCTGTTATACATAGAAACACCTGGGGGGGTGGGGGGCAGGCTCCCTTCAATTTCAGTTCATGTGCCTGCGTGGCGTTTGCAGGACACGTTGCCAGCTACACAGCAGGGGAACAGCTGGCGGTGCTGAGCCCCACTAACACATTGGCTGGTGTTTTTCTCTGTGCAGCTAGCATGTCCGGGCAGAAACTGGCGTTGTTTGAGCCCAGGGTCAGCAGGAGGAGGAGAGGAGCAAAGTGTAGGCCGAAGCCTGCACTGGTGGCAGCTTTTGTTCAGTTGTGCCAGCGTGGCTTGTGCTGGACACGATGCCGACTACACAGCAGGGGAACAGCTGGCGGTGCTGAAGCCCACTAACACATTGGCTGGTGTTTTTCTCTGTGCAGCTAGCATGTCCGGGCAGAAACTGGCGTTGTTTGAGCCCAGGGTCAGCAGGAGGAGGAGAGGAGCAAAGTGTAGGCCGAAGCCTGCACTGGTGGCAGCTTTTGTTCTGTTGTGCCAGCGTGGCTTGTGCTGGACACGTTGCCGACTACACAGCAGGGGAACAGCTGGCTTTGCTGAACCCCTCTAACACATTGACTGGTGTTTTTCTCTGTGCAGCTAGCAGTTCCGGGCAAAAACTAGCGGTGTTTGAGCCCAGGGTCAGCAGGAGGAGTAGAGGAGCAGAGTGTAGGCCGAAGCCTAGTTGAACCAATTTCAAAGGTTACCTTTAACCCCCCCCTCAGGTGTTGCAAGGTACAAGAGCCACACCTTGAACAGCATTAATGATGCACAAGTCAAAGGTTGCTCTATTTAATTTTGCTCCTTGCACATGCTGAATTAAACACGTACACTATTTAGCCCATTATACTGTCAAACAGTAGTGGAGGCGTGACTACTAGTCTTTTTAAGGAGACGCAGCACAGGTGTACAAATTTACACCTAGGTGCTGTGCGCAGATTCCTTACCGTTGTTATTTGCAGTACAGGAAACTGCGCTCTTGTGTTATCCCTTGGCAATACCCTGTTAGTGCAGGCCGTCTCATGACCTCATTTCATGTTGGCCGGTGCGGTTAACGATGGCCATAAATCCCAGACCCACAGTGGCTTTTCCTAAAGTCACACTGCGGTGCTGGGATTCGTGGCCTTGTGCAGTAAATATGTTCGCCGCTCACACATGTCCTTACACCTGCTTCAGACTGGGCGGCCTCAGCTGATCCCTTATCGCATGCCGCGGCCATGAGGCCGCACAGTCAGAAGAAGGCGGAAGGAGGGGAGTGAAGACAGGGGAACATATGCACTGCTCGTGCCCATCAATCACACCCTCGCAGTCAAAATATATGAGACAACGGGGGGCGTTGTGTCGGGCAGGGGGGATGCACAGGCACAGCCAGCCAACCAATGATGTCAGGAGACGGGCAGCGCTAACAATGGGGGTGCTGCGTGTCATTAAAAAGGAAAGTCACACCTCAGGGACATTGTAATGGTCTCTAATGAGACACATTTTGTACTTGTTGAGTTCCACGTGTGCAAGGAGAAAAAGTCAGCCACCTTGTACAAATGCAGCAGTACTGCTGTACAAGGTGGCTGTTATACATAGAAACACCTGGGGGGGTGGGGGGCAGGCTCCCTTCAATTTCAGTTCATGTGCCTGCGTGGCGTTTGCAGGACACGTTGCCAGCTACACAGCAGGGGAACAGCTGGCGGTGCTGAACCCCACTAACACATTGGCTGGTGTTTTTCTCTGTGCAGCTAGCATGTCCGGGCAGAAACTGGCGTTGTTTGAGCCCAGGGTCAGCAGGAGGAGGAGAGGAGCAAAGTGTAGGCCGAAGCCTGCACTGGTGCAGCTTTTGTTCTGTTGTGCCAGCGTGGCTTGTGCTGGACACGTTGCCGACTACACAGCAGGGGAACAGCTGGCGTTGCTGAACCCCACTAACACATTGACTGGTGTTTTTCTCTGTGCAGCTAGCAGTTCCGGGCAAAAACTAGCGGTGTTTGAGCCCAGGGTCAGCA
This sequence comes from Ranitomeya imitator, assembly GCF_032444005.1. Taxonomy (NCBI): domain Eukaryota; kingdom Metazoa; phylum Chordata; class Amphibia; order Anura; family Dendrobatidae; genus Ranitomeya; species Ranitomeya imitator. The sequence continues at coordinate 130,572,000 of NC_091282.1, forward strand.
GGAGGAGTAGAGGAGCAGAGTGTAGGCCGAAGCCTAGTTGAACCAATTTCAAAGGTTACCTTTAACCCCCCCCCCTCAGGTGTTGCAAGGTACAAGAGCCACACCTTGAACAGCATTAATGATGCACAAGTCAAAGGTTGCTCTATTTAATTTTGCTCCTTGCACACGCTGAATTAAACACGTACACTATTTAGCCCATTATACTGTCAAACAGTAGTGGAGGCGTGACTACTAGTCTTTTTAAGGAGACGCAGCACAGGTGTACAAATTTACACCTAGGTGCTGTGCGCAGATTCCTTACCGTTGTTATTTGCAGTACAGGAAACTGCGCTCTTGTGTTATCCCTTGGCAATACCCTGTTAGTGCAGGCCGTCTCATGACCTCATTTCATGTTGGCCGGTGCGGTTAACGATGGCCATAAATCCCAGACCCACAGTGGCTTTTCCTAAAGTCACACTGCGGTGCTGGGATTCGTGGCCTTGTGCAGTAAATATGTTCGCCGCTCACACATGTCCTTACACCTGCTTCAGACTGGGCGGCCTCAGCTGATCCCTTATCGCATGCCGCGGCCATGAGGCCGCACAGTCAGAAGAAGGCGGAAGGAGGGGAGTGAAGACAGGGGAACATATGCACTGCTCGTGCCCATCAATCACACCCTCACAGTCAAAATATATGAGACAACGGGGGGCGTTGTGTCGGGCAGGGGGGATGCACAGGCACAGCCAACCAATGATGTCAGGAGACGGGCAGCGCTAACAATGGGGGTGCTGCGTGTCATTAAAAAGGAAAGTCACACCTCAGGGACATTGTAATGGTCTCTAATGAGACACATTTTGTACTTGTTGAGTTCCACGTGTGCAAGGAGAAAAAGTCAGCCACCTTGCACAAATGCAGCAGTACTGCTGTACAAGGTGGCTGTTATACATAGAAACACCTGGGGGGGTGGGGGGCAGGCTCCCTTCAATTTCAGTTCATGTGCCTGCGTGGCGTTTGCAGGACACGTTGCCAGCTACACAGCAGGGGAACAGCTGGCGGTGCTGAACCCCACTGACACATTGACTGGTGTTTTTCTCTGTGCAGCTCGCATGTCCGGGCAAAAACTGGCGGTGTTAGAGCCCAGGGTCAGCAGGAGGAGGAGAGGAGCAATGTGTAGGCCGAAGCCTGCACTGGTGGCAGCTTTTGGTCAGTTGTGCCAGCGTGGCTTGTGCTGGACACGATGCCGGCTACACAGCGGGGGAACAGCTGGCGGTGCTGAACCCCACTAACACATTGACTGGTGTTTTTCTCTGTGCAGCTAGCACTTCCGGGCAGAAACTGGCGGTGTTTGAGCCCAGGGTCAGCAGGAGGAGGAGAGGAGCAGAGTGTAGGCCGAAGCCTGCACTGGTGGCAGCTTTTGGTCAGTTGTGCCAGCGTGGCTTGTGCTGGACACGATGCCGGCTACACAGCGGGGGAACAGCTGGCGGTGCTGAACCCCACTAACACATTGACTGGTGTTTTTCTCTGTGCAGCTAGCACTTCCGGGCAGAAACTGGCGGTGTTTGAGCCCAGGGTCAGCAGGAGGAGGAGAGGAGCAGAGTGTAGGCCGAAGCCTAGTTGAACCAATTTCAAAGGTTACCTTTAACCCCCCTCAGGTGTTGCAAGGTACAAGAGCCACACCTTGTGCAGCATTAATGCTGCACAAGTAAAAGGTTGCTCTATTTGTTTTGCTCCTTGCACACGCTGACTAAAACACGTACACTATTTAGCCCATTATACTGTCAAACAGTAGTGGAGGCGTGACTACTAGTCTTTTTAAGGAGATGCAGCACAGGTGTCAAAATTTACACCTAGCTGCTGTGCGCAGATTCCTGAGCGTTGTTATTTGCTGTACAGGAGTCTGCGCTATTGGGATCCCTTGGCCATGCGCTGTGAGCGCTTCCTGCCTTCTGACCTCATTTAATGTCGGCCGTTACGGTTAGCGATGGCCATAAATCCCAGACCCACAGTGGCTTTTCCTAAAATCACACTGCGTGGCTGGGATTCGTGGCCTTGTGCAGTAAATAGGTTTGCCGCTTACACATGTCCTTACACCTGCTCCAGACTGGGCGGCCTCAGCTGATCCCTTATCGCCTACCACGGCCAGGAGGCCGCACAGTCTGAAGAAGGCGGAAGGAGATGAGTTAAGACAGGCGAACATATGCACTGCTCATGCCCATAAACCACACCCTCGCTGACAAAATAAATATGACAACGAGGGGCGTTGTTTCTAGCAGGGCGGATGCACAGGCGCAGCCAGCTAACCATGATGACAAAAGACGGGAAACGCTACCAAGGGGGGTGCTGCGTATCATTAGAAAGGAAAGTCACACCTCAGGGACAGTGGAATGGTCTCAATGAGACACATTTTGTACGTGTTGAGTTCCACGTGGGCAAGGAGAAAAAGTCAGCCACCTTGTACAAATGCAGCAGTACTGCTGTACTAGGTGGCTGTTATACATAGAAACACCTGGGGGGGTGGGGCCAGGTTCCCTTTAATTTCAGTTCATGTGCCTGCGTGGCGTTTGCAGGTCACGTTGCCGGCTACACAGCAGGGGAACAGCTGGCGTTGCTGAACCCCACTAACACATTGGCTGGTGTTTTTCTCTGTGCAGCTAGCACTTCCGGGCAAAAACTAGCGGTGTTTGAGCCCAGGGTCAGCAGGAGGAGGAGAGGAGCAGAGTGTAGGCCGAAGCCTGCACTGGTGGCAGCTTTTGTTCTGTTGTGCCAGCGTGGCTTGTGCTGGACACGTTGCCGACTACACAGCAGGGGAACAGCTGGCGGTGCTGAACCCCACTGACACATCACCTAGTGTTTTTTCTGTGTAGACAACACTTCCAGGTGGCAACTGACAGTGTTGAAACCCAGGGAATCAAAGAGGAGCAGAGTGTAGGCCGAAGCCTGCAGTGGAGCAAGTTGAAAGGGAACCTTTAACCCCCCCCCCAGGCATTTGTTGCTGAAAGAGCCATCTTGTACAGCAGTAATACTGCACATGGAAAATGGTGGCTCCGAAAATTATGCTCCTTGCAAACGCTGAAGTACACACTCATATAATGTGTCCCCTCACACCGTCAAACCATCCCGGAAGTGGGACTTTCCTTTGTAATGTGACACAGCACAGCCGTCATTCCAACCCCCTTGGTGCCGGGCGCCACCTCCTCAACGTTGTTTGGTTCTGTCACGGAGCCCGCGCTGTAATGTTATCCCTTGGCCATGCACAGTTAGCGGTGCCCGTCTTCTGACATCATGTAGGTGTCAGGCTGGCAGTGCCTGTGCGTCCAAGCTGCCCGAGATCCAACCTTGCAGTGTCATCTAATGTAGTCCCACTGCGGGCCAGGGATCCATGGGCATGCGCAGTGCATATCATCGCCTCTCACTCACCTCCTTCCTGCTTCTTCAGACTGTGCGGCGTCACGGCCGTGGCATGCTATTAGGGATCAGCTGACGCCGCCTAGTCTGAAGAAGCGTGAAGAAGGGGAGTGAGAGGCTAGTATATGCACTGCGCATGGCCATGGATACCAGGCCCACTGTGGGATCACATTAGACGACACTGCGAGGTGTGATTTCGGGCAGCGTGGACGCACAGGCGCAGCCAGGACGACAACAAATGATGTCAGAGGACGGGCAGCGCAAACTGTGCATGGCCAAGGGATAACATAACAGCGCAGGGTCCATGACGGAATCAAACAACGCTAAGGAGGCAGCGCACGGTGCCAAGGGGGTAGCAATGACGGCTGTGCTGCGTCACATTACAAAGGAAAGTCCCACCTCCGGGACGGTTGGACGGTGTGAGGGGACACATTACATGAGTGTGTAGTTCAGCGTTTGCAAGGAGCATAATTTCAAGAGCGACCTTTCCCTTGTGCAGTATTAGTGCTGCACATGGTGGCTCTTTCAGTAACAAACGCCTGGGGGGGGGGGGACAGGTCCCCTTACATTTTAGTTGTGCCAGCGTGGCGGTCGCATGACACGTTGCCGGATACACAGCTGGGGATCAGCTGACGTTACTGAACCCCAATAACAGAGGAGCGACTGTTGACTGTGCACACAGCACTTCCAGGCACCAACTGGCGGTGTTAGAGCCCAGGGACAGCAGGAGGAGCAGATTGGAGGTATTGCCGCACACACAGCTGGGGATCAGCTGACGTTACTGAACCCCAATAACAGAGGAGCGACTGTTGACTGTGCACACAGCACTTCCAGGCACCAACTGGCGGTGTTAGAGCCCAGGGACAGCAGGAGGAGCAGATTGGAGGTATTGCCGCACACACAGCTGGGGATCAGCTGACGTTACTGAACCCCAATAACAGAGGAGCGACTGTTGACTGTGCACACAGCACTTCCAGGCACCAACTGGCGGTGTTAGAGCCCAGGGACAGCAGGAGGAGCAGAGGAACAGAGTGTAGGCCGAAGCCTGATTGGAGCAAGTTGAAAGGAAACCTTTAACCCCCCCCCCCCCAAGACGTTTGTAGCTGAAAGAGCCATCTTGTGCAGCACTAAGGATGCAAAAGGAAAAGGTTGCTCTTTCAATTATGCTCCTTGCAAACACCGAAGTAAACACTAAAAATGTGTCCCTTTATACCGTTAAACCGTTCCGGAGGTGCGAATTTCCTTCGTAATGGGACACAGCACAGCTGTCATTCCTATCCCCTTGATGCCGTGCGCTGCCTCCTCAGCGTTGTTTTAAGCTGTCACGGAGCCTGCGCTGTTCTGTTAGCCCTTGGCCATGCCCAATTAGCGCTGCCTGTCTTCTGACATAATTTGGTGTCAGGCTGTCAGTGCCTGTGCGTCCACGCTGCTCCAGATCCCACCTCGCAGTCTCATCTAACGTAATCCCACTGCGGGCCTTGGAACCATGGGCATGCACAGTGCATAACCTCGACTCTCACTCCCCTCCTTCCCTCTTCTTCAGACTGTGCGGTGTCACGGCCGTGGCATGCTAGGGATCAGCTGACGGCGCACAGTCTAAAGAAGGCGGAGGGAAATGAGCGAGAGCCCGAGGGGAAGATATGCACTGCGCATGCCCAAGGATCCCAGGCCCACAGTGTGACTCAATCAGAAGACACTGCGAGGCGGGATCTCGGGCAGCGCGGCCGCACAGGCGCAGCCAGCCTGACACCAAATTATGTCAGAAGACAGGCAGCGCAAATAGGGCATGCCCAAGGGATAACAGAACAGCGCAGGCTCCGTGACAGCTTAAAACAACGCTGAGGAGGCAGCGCATGGCACCAAGGGGGTAGGAATGACGGCTGTGCTGCGTCACATTACGAAGGAAAGTCCCAGCTCCGGGACGGTATAACGGTATCAGTGAACACATTTTATAAGTGTTAAGTTCTGCGTGTGCAAAGAGCTAAGAAAAAAGAGCTACCTTTTCCTTGTGCAGCATTACTGCTGCACAAGATGGCTCTTTCAGTAACAAACGACGGGGGGGGGGGGGGGTCAGGTTCCCTTACATTTAGGTTGTTGTGCCAGAGTGGCGGTCGCAGGACACATTGCCGGCTACACAGCTGGGGATCAGCTGACGTTACTGAAACCCAATAACACTGGGTCGTATGTTTTTACTGTGCAGCCTGCACTTCTGAGCCGCAACTGGCGGTGTTGGAGCCCAGGAATAGCAGTTCAGGTGGTAGAAAGATGAACACAGCAGGAGACCTGTATGACACCCAATTACTTAATCAGGCAGAGGAGTGGCAAATTCCTGCAAGATCCAGGCCTGGTTCATTTTCAGGAAAGTAAGCCGGTCAACGTTATCGGAGGATAGTCGCATGCGACGGTCTGTTAGTACACCACCTGCGGCACTAAAGACACGTTCCGATAAGACACTAGCCGCAGGGCAAGCCAGCACCTCCAATGCATACTGGCTTAGCTCTGGCCATGTATCCAGCTTAGAGACCCAAAACTTGAACGGGGAAGAGCCGTCTGGGAGTACAGTAAGAGGGCAAGCCATGTAGTCTGTCACCATCTGACGGAACCGTTGCCTCCTGCTGACTGGATCCGCCGGTGATGGTGTAGACATTTGGGGCGGGCACACAAAAGTGTGCCAGAGTTGTGCCATACTGGGCTTGCCTTGGGCAGAGGCACTGCTTCTGCTCCCTCTTTGGGCAGAGCCTCCCCCACTGCCTCGACGCACTGAGCTGCTTTGTAAAGCACTAGCAGCACTCCTCTCAGTTGGACAGGAGAAGATGATGGAATTCACCAGTATGTCGTGGTACTCCCGCAATTTACGCTCCCGGGTCAACGCAGGGATGAGGTTTTGGACGTTGTCCCGGTAGCGAGGATCGAGGAGGGTGAACACCCAATAATCAGGCATGTTGAGAATGTGGTTGATGCGGCGGTCGTTTCTCAGGCACTGCAGCATGAAATCCACCATGTGCTGCAGAGTGCCAACTGGCCCAGAAACGCTGTCCCCTGCTTGAGACATGATCTCTGCCCGCTCGTCATCACCCCACCCTCGCTGTACACACTGACCACTGGACAATTGTGTCGCTTCCTCCTCTGGACGGAGCTCTTCCTCCTCCATTGACTCCTCCTCATCCTCCTCACAAATTGGCCCCTGCGTACCCCTTTGTGAGGAACCACGTGGCGCTGACTCTCCAGAAGCTGATGGAAAAGGTGACTCCTCATCCTCCACCTCTTCCACCACATCATCCCTTAACCCTTGCAAAGTTTGCTGAAGCAGGCAGATAAGGGGGACAGTCATGCTGACTAGGGCATCATCTGCACTTGCCATCCGCGTGGAATAATCAAAAGGACACAAAACCTGGCAGACGTCCTTCATAGTGGCCCACTCTGTGGTTGTGAAGTCTGATCGGCGCTGACTGCAACTTCTTTGCGCCTGATGCAGCTGGTACTCCATAACTGCTTGCTGCTGCTCACACAACCGCTCCAACATATGTAACGTGGAATTCCACCGGGTAGGTAGGTCACATATGATGCGGTGTTCCGGAAGGCGGAATCGGCGCTGCAGAGCAGCAATGCGGGATCTGGCCAAGCTGGAACGCCGCAAGTGAGCACACTCTAGGCGGACCTTGTGCAGCAGGGCATCAAGATCCGGATAGTCCCTCAGAAAACTCTGCACAACCAAATTGAGCACATGTGCCAGACATGGGATGTGAGTGAGGTTGCCAAGGGCCAAAGCTGCCACCAGATTTCGGCCATTGTCACACACTACCATGCCTGGCTGGAGATTCGCTGGCAGTAACCACACATCGCTCTCCTGCTTGATGGCATTCCAGAGCTCCTGCGCTGTGTGGCTTCGATGCCCCAATGAAACTAGTTTCAAGACGGCCTGCTGACGTTTGGCCACGGCTGTGCTCATGTCGGTCATAGGTAAACGTTCACGGGTCCATGTGGAGGTGGACTGTGACGGATCCTGCAGAGAGGAATCTGAGGAACTGGTGTAAGAGGAGGAGTCGATGCGTACAGACTGGATTCCTGCAATCCTTGGAGTGGGCAGGACACGTCCTGCGCCACTCGCACGATCTGTACCTGGCTCAACAACATTAACCCAATGGGCAGTGAGGGAAACATATCGCCCCTGTCCATGCTGACTGGTCCACGCATCGGTGGTGAGGTGGACCTTGCTACTGACGGCGTTCAGTAGCGCATGTTTTATGTTTGCCTCAACATGCCTGTGCAGGGCAGGGACAGCCTGCCTGCTGAAGTAAAAGCGGCTGGGCACCTTGTACTGTGGGACTGCCAATGCCATCAAGTCACGGAAGCTGTCAGTCTCCACCAGCCTGAACGAGAGCATTTCCAGGGACAACAGTTTGGCAATGCCTGCATTCAGAGCCTGTGCTCGGGGGTGGTTGGCCGAGAATGCCCGCCTTTTCTCCCATGCCTGGACTACCGATGGCTGTAGAGTAGACTGGGAGTGTGAGGATGACTGGGAAGGTGGTGCTGTGGGTGGAATTACACTAGGTCTCTGGACAACAGTGGAGGAAGAGGCAACACGAGATGAAGAGGTGGTAGCTGCCGCTGTTGGTTGGCCTACGTCTTCACTGTGTTTCTGTAACTCCACCGCGTGCCTGTTCCGCACATGTTTCCACATATTTGTGGTATTGAGGTTGCTGACACTTTTACCTCTTTTTACTTTCTGATGACACAGCTTGCATTTGACAAAACAAATGTCATCTGCAACTGTGTCAAAAAAGGACCAGGCACTGCAAGTCTTGGGAGCGCCCTTTTTGGCTTTGGAAAGAGACAGGCTCCTAACGGGTGCCAAAGTGGAGGCTACAGGCTCCGCAGTCTTCCCCCTCCCTCTCCCTCTTTGGCCCGTAAGGGGAAGCTCTTCCTCAGAGCTGCTCCCACCACCTTCCTGTTCCTCACGCCACGATGGGTCAAGGACCTCATCATCTCCACTACCCTCTGCCACCAACTGCTCCTCCTGGGTAGTCTCGGCAGCACAGTACGCATCAGAAAGCGGCACCTGAGTTTCATCATCAGATGCGTACTGCGCTGTGGTCACCGGAGGCACTGGCCCACCTGCCTCTTCAGAGTCAGAGAGATAAAGCTTTTGGGCATCACTGCACACTGCCTCTTCTTCCATTTCTCCAATGCTGCTTGGCTGGCCCCCTGTTTCCAAGCCAAGAGATTCAGAGAACAGAAGTAGAGACGGCTCCTGTCCTGGGCTCTCTGACTGCCTGGCCAGTTTGGCAGGTGGTGAAGAGACAGATGGCTGCTCTCCAGTGCTCTGTGCCTGAGAGGATGTGGCACTAACTGAAGTCGATGCCGAGGCGTTAGCTGCCATCCACCCGACAACGGCTTCAATTTGGTCTTCACGTAGCAGCGGTGCACGACGCTCTCCGACAAAGCTGCGCATGAAGGACTGTTCCCTGCTGAAACTGAGTGACGACGAGTCACCGGCGCCCGCAGCAGGCACAGAATCACCACGTCCTCTCCCTGCTCCTCTCCCTGCTCCGCGCCCACGCCCACGTGCCTTACTCCCTGCCCTCTTCATCTTGGTTGACAGATAAAGATAAGCAGAAAAGTACTAAGGCCTTAGTGTGCTTATTCCTGAAATGCTCCTCCTAACAGGTGTAAGAAACACTAATGTTGTAAATTGTGGACTAAACTTTATTATTTTTCAAATGTGGCCTACACAAGTGTTAAGTTGTGTTTGGTGAACTTAACTTTTTTTTTTGTGCAGATCGGGCTACAGAGCTAGTTTAAATCACACGGAGACCGTGCAGACAGCCGTAAACGGCGCTGCAAGGCCAAAAAACCCTCCTCTCGGTTATCCTATATAGTGTTTTTCCACTATTTAGCTGGATACGAGTGGAAAGACACTAATAGGAATTTTTTTTTTCAAATTTTAAACTGGCTGCACTATTTGAAAAAAAGGAAATTGTTTTTCAAGGTATGAGGCAGTAACGCACCCTGAGCTGAATCCAACCGGCTATGGCTGCACACAGACTACAGGGCGAGCTGCGCTCACACAGAGACCGTGCAGACAGCCGTAAACGGCGCTGCAAGGCCAACAAACCCTCCTCTAGGTTATCCTATATAGTGTTTATCCACTATTTAGCTGGATACGAGTGGAAAGACACTAATAGGAATTTTTTTTCTCAAATTTTAAACAGGCTGCACTATTTGAAAAAAAGTAAAATTTTTCTCAAGGTATGAGCCAGTAACGAACCCTGAGCTGAATCCAACCGGCTATGGCTGCACACAGACTACAGGGCGAGCTGGGCTCACACGGAGACCGTGCAGACAGCCGTAAACGGCGCTGCAAGGCCAAAAAAACCTCCTCTAGGTTATCCTATATAGTGTTTTTCCACTATTTAGCTGGATATGAGTGGAAAGACACTAATAGGAATTTTTTTTTTCAAATTTTAAACTGGCTGCACTATTTGAAAAAAAGGAAATTGTTTTTCAAGGTATGAGGCAGTAACGCACCCTGAGCTGAATCCAACCGGCTATGGCTGCACACAGACTACAGGGCGAGCTGCGCTCACACAGAGACCGTGCAGACAGCCGTAAACGGCGCTGCAAGGCCAAAAAACCCTCCTCTAGGTTATCCTATATAGTGTTTTTCCACTATTTAGCTGGATACGAGTGGAAAGACACTAATAGGAATTTTTGTTTTTCAAATTTTAAACAGGCTGCACTATTTGAAAAAAAGTAAAATTTTTCTCTAGGTATGAGCCAGTAACTAACACTGAGCTGAATCCAACCGGCTATGGCTGCACACAGACTACAGGGCGAGCTGAGCTCACACGGAGACCGTGCAGACAGCCGTAAACGGCGCTGCAAGGCCAAAAAACCCTCCTCTAGGTTATCCTATATAGTGTTTTTCCACTATTTAGCTGGATACGAGTGGAAAGACACTAATAGGAATTTTTTTTTTTCAAATTTTAAACAGGCTGCACTATTTGAAAAAAAGTAAAATTTTTCTCAAGGTATGAGCCAGTAACGAACCCTGAGCTGAATCCAACCGGCTATGGCTGCACACAGACTACAGGGCGAGCTGGGCTCACACGGAGACCGTGCAGACAGCCGTAAACGGCGCTGCAAGGCCCAAAAACCCCCCTCTAGGTTATCCTATGTAGTGTTTTTCCACAATAGAGCTGGAGACTGGTGCAAAAACACTAATAGGAAATTTGAGAAAAAATGTGCAGCAGGCTGCACTAAGAGCAAAAAAGGACAACTGTGTGAGGCAGTGTGAACCCTCCCTGAGCTGAATACAACCGGGTATATGGCTGCACACAGACTACAGAGTGAGCTGCACACACACACACACAGAGACCTTGCAGAACGCTGTTAAAACAGCGCTGCAAGGCAAGAGCAAGGTGAACAGTGAAGAACACACAGCGTTTTGCTAAATTAGCCTTTGGAAAGGAAAATAAAGCAATTAGCTAGCTCGACTGGCCCTCAGTTAGAACACAGCGTCCTGTCCCTAACTGAAATCACAGCAGAGTGAGCGCAAAATGGCGGCAGCGTTTTTTATAGTGCAGAGTGACATCATTTCAGCAGCCAATCCAAGCCTTGCCAGTACTTACATGCCCACCATGCTAAACAGGATGTGCCCACACTTCCAATCATTCCTCATTGGCTGCTGCGTTCAGTTTGAATTCTGGGAACTTCCGATTCCGGTATCCGATACGCGGGAAGTATCGGAATTCGGTATCGGAATTCCGATACCGCAAATATCGGCCGATACCCGATACTTGCGGTATCGGAATGCTCAACACTACTCAGAACTTCTCTTTTCCCTCTATTGAGAAGCATTAGTACTTTGGGCCTCCAGTACTGTTATGAACAGGTAATTCAGAACCACAATGGACCTTGAAGTTCAGAGCACACAAAGTGACCTGACAATTACCAAAAACATAGGACGAGCTCTGAGACGTGGGAACTCTGCTGACCGCAATCCCTAATCCTATCCAACCACACTAGAGGTAGCCGTGGAGCGCTCCTGACCAGTCCTATGCGCCTCGAGCACAGCCTGAGAAACTAGCTAGCCCTAAGAAAGAAAAATAAGCCTAGCTTGCCTCAGAGAAATACCCCAAAGGAAAAGGCAGCCCCCCACATATAATGACTGTCAGTTGAGATGAAAATACAAACGCAGAGATGAAATAGATTTAGCAAAGTGAGGCCCAACTTACTGAACAGACCGAAGATAGGAAAGATTGCTTTGCGGTCAACACAAAACCCTACAAACAACCACGCAGAGGGGGCAAAAAGACCCTCCGCACCGACTAACGGTACGGAGGTGCTCCCTCTGCGTCCCAGAGCTTCCAGCAAGCAAGAAAAACCAATATAGCAAGCTGGACAGAAAAAATAGCAAACAAAAAATAACACAAGCAAAACTTAGCTTATGCAGGAAGACAGGCCACAGGAACGATCCAGGAGAAAGCAAGACCAATACTAGAACATTGACTGGAGGCCAGGATCAAAGCACTAGGTGGAGTTAAATAGAGCAGCACCTAACGACTTAACCTCATCACCTGAGGAAGGAAACTCAGAAGCCGCAGTACCACTCTCATCCACCAAAGGAAGCTCATAGACAGAACCAGCCGAAGTACCACTCACGACCACAGGAGGGAGCTTGGCCACAGAATTCACAACACCCTTGGCCTGGGACAACTCATAAAGTCCCATGGCTTCCAGTACCACCTATACGTCACCTAGACATCACCTCACTGCTGTCCAGATTCCCAGAGTGTCTATCAGCCATATCCTTCTTATCTTGCTTCCTCAAGCTCAATATGGACAAATCTGAACTCATTATCTTTCCTCCATCTTACGCATCTTCCATACTTAAAGGGAACCTGTCACCCCAAAAATCGCGGGTGAGGTAAGCCCACCGGCATCAGGGGCTTATCTACAGCATTCTGTAGAGGAGAAAAAGACATTAGATTATACTCACCCAGGGGCGGTCCCGCTGCTGGTCCGGTCGGATGGGCGTCTCTTGTCCGCTGCGGCGCCTCCCATCTTTATACCAAGACGTCCTCTTCTGATCTTCAGCCACAGCTCCGGCGCAGGCGTACTTTGTCTGCCCTGTTGAGGGCAGAACAAAGTACTGCAGTGCGCAGGCGCCGGAAAGGTCAGAGAGGCCCGGCGCCTGCGCACTGCAGTACTTTGCTCTGCCCTCAACAGGGCAGACAAAGTACGCCTGCGCCGGAGCCGTGGCTGAAGATCAGAAGAGGACGTCTTGGTATGAAGATGAGAGGCGCCGCAGCGGACCAGAGACGCCCATCCGACTGGACCAGCAGCGGGACCGCCCCTGTATGAGTATAATCTAACATCTTTTTCTCCTCTTTCAGGTAACATCGGGGGCTTATCTACAGCATTCCAGAATGAACTTCAATCCAATATTGCAGCCAGCGGGTAAGGAAAGGGTGAATCAAACACCCGAAAACCCCGCCCCTATGGCTGAAGATTGTTCCCTCCAAATTCAGGTGACAGAGTCCCTTTAAGGTCAAACAAATTATATTTATAAGATGAGCAAAAGGAAAGTCCTTTCTGCAGTAGGGATAGCTGATTTGTATCTTAGAAGAGATGTTCACTACCACGGGTGGTTTTGTACTGTGAACGTGTTATAATTTGAGTTCTGGGTCCCCTGTGTCACTGGCCCCAGCGCCTCATCTTGCACTTTGCCCTATACTATATATATATATATATATATATATATATATATATATATATATATAAATACTCACATGTTTATGAACTTCTGAGTACCAAGTTTATTGCTACATAGTGAAGGAGACATTTTCAGGATTTGATGTAGGGCACCATGTTCACTTGCTTTGCTTCTGTTATGACATAAACATATGCTTGACTATGTAATATTGGCATATCGCCAATTATCTTTTCATAATTTACTACTTTTGAGAATGACACAATTTTATGAAAGTACAGAGTGTGATAGTCATGCATCAGTAAGATAAGACATGACAGCTATTAATTGGAATGGGATACATCGTTCACAAAACAAGACCTACAAAGAGAACAAACCAATATTACCCCATAGGAAGTGTCTGTCCGTGACAGAGAATATGATGACATCTAAGGTATACTTTCTACAAATGAAGACAATATGAACAGTCATTAACATATGATGCAGCATTGAGTAAAGTCATTTCACTGCCATGTCAAGTCATCTTATAAAGAAAAAGACAATCACAGACCAAATAAAGTCAAACAGCTCAACTTATTCATAGAGAACAATGGCACATGATTATGGGTACAAATGTAATGTAATCCCTAGGCAAAAAAAACCACAGGCTGGGGTATAGATCAGGACATGGTAACTAAGATACCTACAAGAGAAATAAGGTATTTTACGAGTCTTATAGTTTAAAAAACAACATGTAGGTAATCTGATCTCAATATTCAATGTAACCCAATACTATTGAAGGGATCTAGATAGTAGGATAATAACCCACTGTCTGTTAAAAAGTAACAACAGTTTTGTGTTGTTTGTACTATGTATTAGAAAAGGTAGTAATTAAGAAGAGTATTCACCAATTGTATCTAGTGGTCCTGTCTACTCCACAGCCGCATTCCATGTTAGCTCATGCAGTTTCATACCATACTCTCTGTTGCCGCCATTCAGTAGATGTCAACAGAAGGTGGAATCGGGAATGGAAGACATCAAAGAAGACTCAGCCCAGATAACACATGATTACCCCTACATTCAGTGGCTTAGTAAATGGTTTACATCCGAACTCCCAGAAAATAAGATTCAGGGCTATGTGCTGATGGGGCCATTGACTATAACAATTTTCGGCCATATACGACTATTGGAGGTGGGCGTCAAGATGTAGTCAACTACATCTCGCTCCCTGCCTCAACTAAGCATATGTGACCAAAAACGATGCATAACAGAGCACACTGTGACTCCGTCTGCATCATTATAGTAAATGTCCCTGTCAGCACATATACCTGAATCCCATTTTACGGGGATTTGGAAATAAGTCCCGACAGAGGCACTGAACATAGGAGCAAATGTGATATGAACCCTGATGTACTCAGTAAAAACACTAAAGACCAATATGACCCCCAACACAGTTATTGTGTTGTGCTAGCTATCAGTGGTGCACACTGTATATCAGTGTATATCAGAGTGCAACTCGCAGGTGATGCACACAATGGGTGTCATTAATAGGCTGTAAGCCAGACACTGTGCATTACCTGTGTGTGACCAGTGGCCTATACAAGCCTCTTTTGTGTAATCAGACACTAAGCTGTCACCCCCTCCTTGAGTTGGTAGGTTCTGAGTGATTGCCTCATCAATATTTTGCTCCTCTATTGCCGCCATCTTTATCACATGGGTTTGCTGCATCCTGGGAGTGTACTAGCTCAGAGACCTGGACAGGTAAGCGCTGCAGTCCCTTTGTGCTGTATTAATTTTTGAATTTTTGGAGGATTTTTAATCCCTGTTTTGTGGTTTGTCAAGGGGAGATAAAGCAAAACGTAAAAAAGGTGTTTCTAATGGACATCGATATTTCTGGCTTATAATGAAGGTTCTTTTTGCCAAGAAACGTTTCCATTTCCATTCCATCATCACAATGAATCTGGCTAGGCTGGCAATCACATTACTTAATCTGTTACCCGAAATTACAGAAATGTGACTTTCCTATCATCTTAGCAATAAATTCCTCACATATCACACAATTAAAGCTTTGAAAAATGAAAAATACATAGAGTCAATGACTCTAAAAATGACATTAATATATGGAGATTGTATTAATGTTTTTGAGAATATGAGAGATTGGTGCACTTGTGACCTTCACCTCTCAAGTGTCAGAGTAACAGAAAATGGGTTTATAAAGATGTAAATGCATGCAAATGGGGTCCATAACATATGGGTCTGAAATGAGTTGACACATTAAAGACCCGACAGCCTGAAAGCTTCGTTTTTTTTACAGTAATTGAAAGAAATCTGAGGTTTTCATTCTTTACTAATAACAAGTCCGCCCTTTGCCACCCCAGGGACCAGAATTACCATGTAATCGCATAAGACAAGTGACAGCTATGGGATTAGGAGGTAGAAGTCTCATCAGGTCTCTACTGTAATGACACGTATTATTCTTATGGTTATGAAAGTAGTAATGTGGAAACAGATGATTTTATGTACAGAAGTTTCCAAGTTGCAAATAAATATTGCATATTAACAAATATATTGCATTAGAAGTTTCAGCTTTAGGCCACGTGCACACATTCAGTATTTGGTCAGTATTTTACATCAGCATTTGTAAGTTAAAATCAGAAGCGAAACAAGAGGAACAGTATAATAGAATCATGTCACCACTTCTGCATTTATCACCCACTCCTGGTTTTAGCTTACAAATACTGATGCAAAATACTGACCAAATACTGAACGTGTGAATATGGCCTAACAGTGCCACTGAGACCGAGGTTGGAGATCTCCTCTCTGCAGAACTCTAGGTTGTGTTTTTCCAAAACGAGAGTATGCCACGCTGCCTGCCATATCATGCAGCTATATGTCTCTGAGTGGCAACCCTCTGCCACAACCTACCCTGCCTATAGACCCTTACAAGTGATCCAATCTGTGGGATATTCAAGAGAAGTCTTGAGGCAAAGATTGTTCCCTCCAAATTCAGGTGACAGAGTCCCTTTAATATTGACCTATAGAGGTTTTATCATAATTTATGATTAAGGGTACGTTTAATAAATCAGAAATACTCATGACTCTCACATAGAAGTCACCAGGACCCCTATTAATCTTCATGACTTGGGGCTCAGATCCCCTAGTACCTATATGCCCACGAAAACAATCTCCCTGTAGAGACATTTATATCCTTAATTGAAAGGGATATTCACCAGATTGGGAGAGATATGGATCAGGGTCTGGTCTACTGTATATCCGATATTCATAATGAAGACTGCTAACAGGTCACTGATCCCTCACTGACCCACCCCCTAGTTTGCTTAATGAATACCTAACATACTGAAGAAAGAGGCAAAAAATGCTTCTGAAGGCAGGTACCAGCCTTGGCACCTGCTCTGCAGCATAATCGCATGTTTAGTGTGACAATAATACACTTTCTTGATGTTATCCAGCTAGAGGAAAAAAACTATTTGAAAATGGTGCTGCCCGCGCAGTAGCAGCTATAGGTGTCTAGCTGTGATCCAATAGCTGCTACTGTTACTCTTACTGGAGAAGAAAAAAAATCCTCCTCCAAGATGGTGCCGCTCGCGCCCGCTGGCAGTTGGGAACCATATAAGGATACTTTGCCTCTGTTAAAAGGGAGTCTACAGGATGTCAGCTTAGGGGACCACAGCCCCAGATGGAAGAACACAGATCTGCTTCATTGACCATCACTGAACCCTGAGCGACGTCTTGAAGAATCCAGGTTTTGGCAATCAGGTCACCTGGCCGCATGCCTCGCTGCTCTCGGTTAGCTTCCTAAGCTTGTCATTAACTCGTCTCTTTGAGGACCTGACAAAAGCAGGGTGCTACTGGTTTGGGTAGTTGGCCTTGCAAGCAGGCCTAATCCCGGCGAGTCAGTGGTGGGGTGAGACTCTGTCATTTGCACCATCTTTGGTATTTTGCTGGAAATGTTTTATATTCTATTGTTAGCTGGTAGTTCAATAAATTATTGCCACACTGTTTTACTCTCACCCTGTGTTGTCTGAGTAGTGTTCTGCCCATGGGAAGAGAGACCGATTTTCTGGATTTTACTTTCATATTCTACCTCTCAATGTTAAAACTAACCTACCCTTAAAATTATAGACTATTCATGTCTTTGTCAGTGGGCAAACTTACAAAATCAGCCAGGGATCAAATAATTCCTTCACTGTATATACTGTACATTCACGGTGACTACCTCTTGAAGCTCATCAAGAGAATGCCAAGAGTGTGCAAAGCAGTCATCAAAGCAAAAGGTGGCTACTTTGAAGAACCTAGAATATAAGACATAATTTCAGTTGTTTCACACTTTTTTGTTAAGTATATAATTCCACATGTGTTAATTCATAGTTTTGATGCCTTCAGTGTGAATGTACAATTTTCATAGTCATGAAAATACAGAAACATCTTTAAATGAGAAGATGTGTCCAAACTTTCGGTCTGTACTGTATATATACATATACACACACTCAACATATGTACACACACATATACAGTGACTTGCGAAAGTATTCACCCCCTTGCCATTTTTCCTGTTTTACTACCTGCCACATGGAATTTTACAGTTTTTTGAGGGCTTGCATCACTTCATGTAAAGAACATACCTACAACTGTGAACATTTGTTTTTCTTTTTATTGTGAAGCAAACGACAAATAGGACAAAATAACTGAAAATTTCAGTGTACATAATGTAACTATTCACTATCCTATTGTCAGTACTTTGTAGAGCTTCCGTTTGCAGCAATTACAGCTGCAAGTTGCTTTGGATAAGTCTCTGTAAGTTTTCCACATCTTGCCACTAGGCTTTTTGTCCATTTCTGAGTCAAAACCACTCCAGCACCTTCAAGTTAGATGGTTTCCTCTGGTAAACATCAATTTTCAAGTCTGACCACAGATTCTCATGTGGAATAGGGTCTGGCCATTTGTTAAGCCACTCCAAAACATTTACACAATTCCCCTTAAACCACTCTAGTGTTGCTTTAGCAGTATGCTTTGGGTCATAGCCTTGTTAGAAGATGAACCTCCGTCGCAGTCTCAAATCACTGACAGATTGAAACAGGTTTTACTTAAAAATATTCTTTTGTTTTGCACCATTCATTCTCAGTTCTTCTCAGACCATTTTTCATATCCCTGTGTTATGGCCGGCAATCAGGCAACACAGCGTGCAGTAATCAGCGCACATACAGAGATCTGGCAATAACCAAAAACAATAGGACAAGCTCTGAGACGTGGAATCTCTGTAGACTGCAGTACCTGATCTATCCTCACACAACTATAAGCAGCAGTGGATTGCGCCTATCACTACCTATGCAACTCGGCACTGCCTGAGGAGCTGACTAGCCTGAAGATAGAAATACAAGCCTGACTCACCTCAGAGAAATACCCCAAAGGAATAGGCAGCCCCCCACATATAATGACTGTTAGCAAGATGAAAAGACAAACGTAGGAATGAAATAGATTCAGCAAAGTGAGGCCCGATATTCTAGACAGAGCGAGGATAGCAAAGAGAACTATGCAGTCTACAAAAAACCCTAAAACGAAAACCACGCAAAGGGGCAAAAAGACCCACCGTGCCGAACTAACAGCACGGCGGTGCACTCCTTTGCTTCTCAGAGCTTCCAGCAAAAGTTAATAGCAAGCTGGACAGAAAAAACAGAAAACAAACTAGAAGCACTTATCTAGCAGAGCAGCAGGCCAAAGGAAAGATGCAGTAGCTCAGATCCAACACTGGAACATTGACAAGGAGCAAGGAAGACAGACTCAGGTGGAGCTAAATAGTAAGGCAGCCAACGAGCTCACCAAAACACCTGAGGGAGGAAGCCCAGAGACTGCAATACCACTTGTGACCACAGAAGTGAACTCAGCCACAGAATTCACAACAGTACCCCCCCCTTGAGGAGGGGTCACCGAACCCTCACCAGAACCCCCAGGCCGACCAGGATGAGCCACATGAAAGGCACGAACAAGATCTGGGGCATGGACATCAGAGGCAAAAACCCAGGAATTATCTTCCTGAGCATAACCCTTCCATTTGACCAGATACTGGAGTTTCCGTCTAGAGACACGAGAATCCAGAATCTTCTCCACAATATACTCCAATTCCCCCTCCACCAAAACAGGGGCAGGAGGCTCCACAGATGGAACCATAGGTGCCACGTATCTCCTCAACAACGACCTATGGAATACATTATGTATGGAAAAGGAGTCTGGGAGGGTCAGACGAAAAGACACCGGATTGAGAATCTCAGAAATCCTATACGGACCAATAAAACGAGGTTTAGATTTAGGAGAGGAAACCTTCATAGGAATATGACGAGAAGATAACCAAACCAGATCCCCAACACGAAGTCGGGGTCCCACACGGCGTCTGCGATTAGCGAAAAGCTGAGCCTTCTCCTGGGACAAGGTCAAATTGTCCACCACCTGAGTCCAGATCTGCTGCAACCTGTCCACCACAGAATCCACACCAGGACAGTCCGAAGACTCAACCTGTCCTGAAGAGAAACGAGGATGGAACCCAGAATTGCAGAAAAATGGAGAGACCAAGGTAGCCGAGCTGGCCCGATTATTAAGGGCGAACTCAGCCAACGGCAAAAATGACACCCAATCATCCTGGTCAGCGGAAACAAAACATCTCAGATATGTTTCCAAGGTCTGATTGGTTCGTTCGGTCTGGCCATTAGTCTGAGGATGGAAGGCCGAGGAGAAAGACAGGTCAATGCCCATCCTACCACAAAAGGCTCGCCAGAACCTCGAGACAAACTGGGAACCTCTGTCAGAAACAATATTCTCAGGAATGCCATGCAAACGAACCACATGCTGGAAGAACAAAGGCACCAAATCAGAGGAGGAAGGCAATTTAACCAAGGGCACCAGATGGACCATTTTAGAAAAGCGATCACAGACCACCCAAATGACCGACATTTTTTGAGAAACGGGAAGGTCAGAAATGAAATCCATCGAAATATGTGTCCAAGGCCTCTTCGGGACCGGCAAGGGCAAAAGCAACCCACTGGCACGTGAACAGCAGGGCTTAGCCCTAGCACAAATTCCACAGGACTGCACAAAAGCACGCACATCCCGTGACAGAGATGGCCACCAGAAGGATCTAGCAACCAACTCCCTGGTACCAAAGATTCCTGGATGACCGGCCAGCACCGAACAATGAAGTTCAGAGATAACTTTACTAGTCCACCTATCAGGGACGAACAGTTTCTCGGCCGGACAACGATCAGGTTTATTAGCCTGAAATTTCTGCAACACTCTCCGCAAATCAGGGGAGATGGCAGACACAATGACTCCTTCCTTGAGGATACTCGCCGGCTCAGATAACCCCGGAGAGTCGGCCACAAAACTCCTAGACAGAGCATCCGCCTTCACATTTTTAGAGCCCGGAAGGTATGAAATCACAAAATCAAAACGAGCAAAAAATAACGACCAACGGGCCTGTCTAGGATTCAAGCGCTTGGCAGACTCAAGATAAGTAAGATTCTTATGATCAGTCAATACCACCACGCGATGCTTAGCACCCTCAAGCCAATGACGCCACTCCTCGAATGCCCACTTCATGGCCAGCAACTCTCGGTTGCCCACATCATAATTACGCTCAGCAGCAGAAAATTTCCTGGAAAAGAAAGCACATGGTTTGAACACTGAGCAACCAGAACCTCTCTGTGACAAAACCGCCCCTGCACCAATCTCAGAAGCATCAACCTCGACCTGGAACGGAAGAGAAACATCAGGTTGACACAACACAGGGGCACAGCAAAAACGACGCTTCAACTCCTGAAAAGCTTCCACGGCAGCAGAAGACCAACCAACCAAATCAGCACCCTTCTTGGTCAAATCGGTCAATGGTCTGGCAATGCTAGAAAAATTACAGATGAAGCGACGATAAAAATTAGCAAAGCCCAGGAATTTCTGCAGACTTTTTAGAGATGTCGGCTGAGTCCAATCCTGGATGGCCTGAACCTTAACCGGATCCATCTCGATAGTAGAAGGGGAAAAGATGAACCCCAAAAATGAAACTTTCTGCACACCGAAGAGACACTTTGATCCCTTCACGAACAAGGAATTAGCACGCAGTACCTGGAAAACCATTCTGACTTGCTTCACATGAGACTCCCAATCATCTGAGAAGATCAAAATGTCATCCAAGTAAACAATCAAGAATTTATCCAGATACTCACGGAAAATGTCATGCATAAAAGACTGAAAAACAGATGGAGCATTGGCAAGTCCGAACGGCATCACCAGATACTCAAAATGACCCTCGGGCGTATTAAATGCCGTTTTCCATTCATCTCCCTGCCTGATTCTCACCAGATTATACGCACCACGAAGATCAATCTTAGTAAACCAACTAGCCCCCTTAATCCGAGCAAACAAGTCAGAAATCAATGGCAAGGGATACTGAAACTTAACAGTGATCTTATTAAGAAGGCGGTAATCAATACACGGTCTTAGCGAACCATCCTTCTTGGCTACAAAAAAGAACCCTGCTCCCAATGGTGACGACGATGGGCGAATATGTCCCTTCTCCAGGGACTCCTTCACATAACTGCGCATAGCGGTGTGTTCAGGTACGGACAAATTAAATAAACGACCCTTAGGGAATTTACTACCAGGAATCAAATCGATAGCACAATCACAATTCCTATGCGGAGGTAGGGCATCAGACTTGGACTCTTCAAATACATCCTGAAAGTCCGACAAGAACTCTGGGATGTCAGAAGGAATGGATGACGAAATAGACAAAAATGGAACATCACCATGTACTCCCTGACAACCCCAGCTGGTTACCGACATAGAGTTCCAATCCAATACTGGATTATGGGTTTGTAGCCATGGCAACCCCAACACGACCACATCATGCAAATTATGCAGTACCAGAAAGCGAATAACTTCCTGATGTGCAGGAGCCATGCACATGGTCAGCTGGGCCCAGTACTGAGGCTTATTCTTGGCCAAAGGTGTAGCATCAATTCCTCTCAACGGAATAGGACACCGCAAAGGCTCCAAGAAAAATCCACAACGTTTAGCATAATCCAAATCCATCAGATTCAGGGCAGCGCCTGAATCCACAAACGCCATGACAGAATACGATGACAAAGAGCACATTAAGGTAATGGACAAAAGGAATTTGGACTGTACAGTACCAATAACGGCAGAGCTATCGAACCGCCTAGTGCGTTTAGGACAATTAGAAATAGCATGAGTAGAATCACCACAATAGAAACACAGCCTGTTCAGACGTCTGTGTTCTTGCCGTTCTACTTTAGTCATAGTCCTGTCGCACTGCATAGGCTCAGGTTTACTCTCAGACAATACCGCCAGATGGTGCACAGATTTACGCTCGCGCAAGCGACGACCGATCTGAATGGCCAAGGACATAGACTTATTCAAACCAGCAGGCATAGGAAATCCCACCATTACATCCTTAAGAGCTTCAGAGAGACCCTTTCTGAACAAAGCCGCTAGTGCAGATTCATTCCACAGAGTGAGTACTGACCACTTCCTAAATTTCTGACAATATACTTCTACATCATCCTGACCCTGGCATAAAGCCAGCAGATTTTTCTCAGCCTGATCCACTGAATTAGGCTCATCGTAAAGCAATCCCAGCGCCTGGAAAAATGCATCAACATTACTCAATGCAGAATCTCCTGGTGCAAGAGAAAACGCCCAGTCCTGTGGGTCGCCGCGCAAAAAAGAAATAATAATCAAAACCTGTTGACTAGGATTACCAGAAGAATGAGGTTTCAAGGCCAAAAATAGCTTACAATTATTTCTGAAGCTCAGGAACTTAGTTCTGTCACCAAAAAACAAATCAGGAATCGGAATTCTTGGTTCTAGCATCGATTTCTGATCAATAGTATCTTGAATCTTTTGTACATTTACAACGAGATTATCCATTGAGGAGCACAGAGCCTGAATATCCATGTCCACAGCTGTGTCCTGAAGCACTCTAATGTCTAGGGGAAAAAAAAGACTGAAGACAGAGCTAAGAAAAAAAAATGATGTCAGGATTTCTTTTTTCCCTCTATTGGGAATCATTGGTGTGGCTCCTTGTACTGTTATGGCCGGCAATCAGGCAACACAGCGTGCAGTAATCAGCGCACATACAGAGATCTGGCAATAACCAAAAACAATAGGACGAGCTCTGAGACGTGGAATCTCTGTAGACTGCAGTACCTGATCTATCCTCACACAACTATAAGCAGCAGTGGATTGCGCCTATCACTACCTATGCAACTCGGCACTGCCTGAGGAGCTGACTAGCCTGAAGATAGAAATACAAGCCTGACTCACCTCAGAGAAATACCCCAAAGGAATAGGCAGCCCCCCACATATAATGACTGTTAGCAAGATGAAAAGACAAACGTAGGAATGAAATAGATTCAGCAAAGTGAGGCCCGATATTCTAGACAGAGCGAGGATAGCAAAGAGAACTATGCAGTCTACAAAAAACCCTAAAACGAAAACCACGCAAAGGGGCAAAAAGACCCACCGTGCCGAACTAACAGCACGGCGGTGCACTCCTTTGCTTCTCAGAGCTTCCAGCAAAAGTTAATAGCAAGCTGGACAGAAAAAACAGAAAACAAACTAGAAGCACTTATCTAGCAGAGCAGCAGGCCAAAGGAAAGATGCAGTAGCTCAGATCCAACACTGGAACATTGACAAGGAGCAAGGAAGACAGACTCAGGTGGAGCTAAATAGCAAGGCAGCCAACGAGCTCACCAAAACACCTGAGGGAGGAAGCCCAGAGACTGCAATACCACTTGTGACCACAGAAGTGAACTCAGCCACAGAATTCACAACACCCTGCTGCAGAAAAACATCCCCACAGCATGATACTACCACCATCATGTTTCACCGGGGGTATGGTGCTCTTGGGGTGCTGAGCTGTGTTGTTTTGGTTCAAGATGTAGCATTTACCTTGGTGGCCAAAAATTAAAATTTTGGTCTCATCTGACCACAGTACCTTCCATACATTTAGAAAGTGTCTCACATGTCTTTCGGCAAACGCAAAATGAGCCTTACAATTGTGTGCATGCAATGGCTTTTTTTCTGCCCACACTTCCATAAAGGCCACCTTTATGGAGTGTACTGCTTATTGTGGTCATATGGACAGATACTCTAGTCTCTGCTTGGGCTGAGAGTTGTGGTGGGCTGCCCTCTCTTGGCAGGTTTGTTGTGGTACCATATTATTTTCATTTGATGGTAATGGATTTGCTGGTGCTCCGGGGATTATCAGAGATTGGAATATTTCTTTTTAACCCAACCCTGACTTGTACTTCTTTGTCCCTGACTTGGTTGGATATCTTCTTGGTCTTCATGGTGTTATTTGGTTAGTGTTGCCTCTTGCTTAATGGTGTTGCAGCTTCTGTGGCCTTTCAGAAGAGGTAAATTGTATATACTGACAGCCCATGTGACACTTAGATTGCACACAGGTGGACTTCCTTTCATGAAGCCAGACTATATTCACACACGTATATACAGCTCTGGCACAGTTTTATAAAAATCAGCTTCTCTACATGTTTGACAGCTATTCCATTCCAGTGTCGGTTGAATTCCAACCAGAGTACACCTCATTCTACTTAATGTGCTTCTGATTAGGTGATCACCTGAACCAAATCTTATTTAATGAAGGGAAGTATAAAAAACACTGCTGTGGTGCTCACAATCCTCTTGCAATAGGACAAGCTGGATGGCCAAAAAAGTTCTAGTAATATCCCAAAAGTAATAGGAATGAAAAAATAACTTTGAACCATGCCAAAGGAGTTGAAGAGAAAAGTCTTCAGTGAGGAAAAGAAGGGCTCAATTCTCGCTTTACCTGCAGAGGGACACAGGGAGCGTGATGTTTCCTCCATCCTTAAAATTTCTAAGGCGGCAGTCCATTACAACAAGGTCAAGCAGCAGACATTGGAGACATCAAAGCTACAGACTGGCAGAGGGTAAAAACGACTCTCCACTGACTGGGATGACCATCATCTTATTCGAATGTCACTTAGCAACCGCAGGATGACTTCAAGTGACCTACAAAAGGAATGGCAAATGGCATTTGGGGTGAAGTGCACGGCAAGAACAGTTTGTTACAGGCTCCTAGAGGCAGGGCTCAAGTCATGTAAAGCTAGAAAAAAGCCTTTCATCAATGAGAAGCAAAGGAGAGCCAGGCAGATGTTTGCCAAAGACCATAGGGATTGTACCATAGAGGACTGGAGTAAGGTAATCTTCTCTGATGAGTCTAATTTTCAGCTGGTCGTCTAATGGTTAGACAGAGACCTGAAGAGGCGTAGAAGCCACAGTGTCTTGTGGGTCGCCAGGGCCATGGGGTACTCGGTACTGGGTCCGGTACTTAAAGGGGATGTCACAGTGGCTGCGACCTGGTCCGTGTCCCTGGGCGCCCACTGAAAGGAAAAGTCTTTTAGGGGTTTTATGAATAAAGTCTATTGTTTGTGACGCCACCTGTGGTTTTCGGTCAGTGAGGACTTAAATAGGTCCTCTGGGGTAATGTTGTTGCAGCAAGATGGTAACGGTTCCCACAGGTGAAGCGGGTTCCCCAGGGCCCCAAGGTGTGTGGCAAAGATGGTGTATGCCAACGAATAAGTGGAGGACACTGAGTTTGCAGACTTTTACCTTGTTTACTGATGGTAGCAGTCCTCAGTCCAGGGTACCAGGTGTAGGGTAGCTGTGGTCCGGCTGGCTTGAAGGCAATAGGAGATCCCTCTCCCAGGTGAGGTCCATAAGCCTTTCCTACTTGCGCTGTTTTGTTGGTTAGGTCCCTGCCACTTGAAGCTCAGTGCAAGTCCCCTCTCTCCTGTCCTAAGACATGTCTGTACGATAGGCAGTTCGAGCCTGTTTATAGGATCTCTTAGATGACCCGGCTCTAAGGTTACTGCTTCACCTCAGACTTGTTGCGGGCAATTGAAATATAGTCCTATGCCTTCCGGTTCTGTCTCACGTCCTGGAGGACAACACTACCTCGGGCTCCCGGTACCCAGCTTCTGCGCTCTGGCTCTGAGGATGTCCTTCCACTTTTCCCCTCCTGAGCCCTTTCCTCCATTGTGCTTCTTCACTCTAAGCTCCTTCACAATTCAACTCCTCTCGTTATCTCTCCTTTTCCAGGGGTAGCAGCTCCCTCGTGGCTGCTCGGCCCCTACGTCTGCTCCAGACGTCCTTCTCCTCTCACTCCCTTCTGAGACTGTTCTAACTCCTCCAAACAAGGAAGCTTATAGTTAAGGGAAGCCACCTGAATATGTGCCTGAGCTCCCCCTCCTGGCCTAGATTCAGATGTGTTGAATGTAAGTGCCTTACCTGATAGAAAAAATCTCCCTTGCCTCCAAGTGTGACATCACCCTCCCCGAAAGGAAGGCAACATCACTGCAACAACCGGTTACCTGGGGTGCTGCACTTGCACCCACTGTGAAGTTTGGTGGAGGGTCGGTGATGATCTGGGGATGCTTCAGCAAGGCTGGAATTGGGCAGGTTAATTCCAGCCTTGGACGTGTGAATCAAGATGCATGCAAGGTTATCCTGGAAAAACAGTTGATTCCTTATGGTCAGGCAATGTTCCCCAACTCTGAGGACTGTTTTTTCCAGCAGGACAATGCCCCATGCCACACAGCTAAGTCATTCAAGGTGTGGATGAAGGACCACCACATCAAATCCCTGTCATGGCCAGCCCAATCTCCAGACCTGAACCCCATTAAAAACCTCTGGAATGTAATCAAGAGGAAGATGGATAGTCACAAGCCATCAAAGAATTGCTTACATTTTTGTACCAGGAGTGGCATAAGGTCACCCAAAAGCAGTATGAAAGACTGGTGGAAAGCATGGCAAGAAGCATGAAAGCCGTGATTAAAAATCATAGTTATTCCACAAAATATTGATTTCTGAACTCTTCTTGAGTTAAAACATTAGCATTGTTGTTTCTAAATGATTATGAACTTGTTTTTTGAATTATTTGAGGTCTGCAAGCAATGCATTTTTGTGTTATTTTGACCATTTCTCATAAGTACAAAATTTATTGCCTGGAACTTCGTAGACATGTTGTCAGTAGTTTATAGAATAAAAGAACAATTTACATTTTACACAAAAATATACGTATAAAGAGAAAAATCAGGTAAACTGAAAATTTTGCAATGGTCTCTTAATTTTTGCCAGAGCTGTATATAATGTATTGATCTCAAAAATACTGTTGAAAAAAATTGTAAGAAAAATTGTGAAATATAAATATATACAGTGGGGCAAAAAAGTATTTAGTCAGTCAGCAATAGTGCAAGTTCCACCACTTAAAAAGATGAGAGGCGTCTGTAATTTACATCATAGGTAGACCTCAACTATGGGAGACAAACTGAGAAAAAAAAATCCAGAAAATCACATTGTCTGTTTTTCTAACATTTTATTTGCATATTATGGTGGAAAATAAGTATTTGGTCAGAAACAAACAATCAAGATTTCTGGCTCTCACAGACCTGTAACTTCTTCTTTAAGAGTCTCCTCTTTCCTCCACTCATTACCTGTAGTAATGGCACCTGTTTAAACTTGTTATCAGTATAAAAAGACACCTGTGCACACCCTCAAACAGTCTGACTCCAAACTCCACTATGGTGAAGACCAAAGAGCTGTCAAAGGACACCAGAAACAAAATTGTAGCCCTGCACCAGGCTGGGAAGACTGAATCTGCAATAGCCAACCAGCTTGGAGTGAAGAAATCAACAGTGGGAGCAATAATTAGAAAATGGAAGACATACAAGACCACTGATAATCTCCCTCGATCTGGGGTTCCACGCAAAATCCCACCCCGTGGGGTCAGAATGATCACAAGAACGGTGAGCAAAAATCCCAGAACCACGCGGGGGGACCTAGTGAATGAACTGCAGAGAGCTGGGACCAATGTAACAAGGCCTACCATAAGTAACACACTACGCCACCATGGACTCAGATCCTGCAGTGCCAGATGTGTCCCACTGCTTAAGCCAGTACATGTCCGGGCCCGTCTGAAGTTTGCTAGAGAGCATTTGGATGATCCAGAGGAGTTTTGGGAGAATGTCCTATGGTCTGATGAAACCAAACTGGAACTGTTTGGTAGAAACACAACTTGTCGTGTTTGGAGGAAAAAGAATACTGAGTTGCATCCATCAAACACCATACCTACTGTAAAGCATGGTGGTGGAAACATCATGCTTTGGGGCTGTTTCTCTGCAAAGGGGCCAGGACGACTGATCCGGGTACATGAAAGAATGAATGGGGCCATGTATCGTGAGATTTTGAGTGCAAACCTCCTTCCATCAGCAAGGGCATTGAAAATGAAACGTGGCTGGGTCTTTCAACATGACAATGATCCAAAGCACAAAGCCAGGGCAACGAAGGAGTGGCTTCGTAAGAAGCATTTCAAGGTCCTGGAGTGGCCTAGCCAGTCTCCAGATCTCAACCCTATAGAAAACCTTTGGAGGGAGTTGAAAGTCCGTGTTGCCAAGCGAAAAGCCAAAAACATCACTGCTGTAGAGGAGATCTGCATGGAGGAATGGGCCAACATACCAACAACAGTGTGTGGCAACCTTGTGAAGACTTACAGAAAACGTTTGACCTCTGTCATTGCCAACAAAGGATATATTACAAAGTATTGAGATGAAATTTTGTTTCTGACCAAATACTTATTTTCCACCATAATATGCAAATAAAATGTTAAAAAAACAGACAATGTGATTTTCTGGATTTTTTTTTCTCAGTTTGTCTCCCATAGTTGAGGTCTACCTATGATGTAAATTACAGACGCCTCTCATCTTTTTAAGTGGTGGAACTTGCACTATTGCTGACTGACTAAATACTTTTTTGCCCCACTGTATATAAAAAAATAGAAAAAACGCAATAGCACTCACCAATCAGTGGCAATTCAAACGTCCTTTATTAGAACATGCAGCAAATCATCTTCACGGTTCAAGGGAGGGAGTGAAAGTAGGAGTGCGACAGGCAAGACGACCAATATATATATATATTTAGTATATAGATATATATACTGAATATAAAGAGTCAGGATTAAAAAATGCCAGGATTTTATCATATAAAAAAATAATACCAAGAATAATTTCAGAACCTTTTCTACCTTTAATTTCACCCATAATCTGTACAGCTCCATTAAGAAAAAAAACTCAAAATCATTTGGAGGGGGAAATGAAACAAAAATAAAGTGGTTGTATAAGTGTGAATACCTTCTCAGGCTGTGTGCACACGTTGCGGGTTTTTTCCGTTTTTTTCATGGTTTTTCCAGATAAAAACGCTATAAAACAGCAAAAAAAAACGCATACAATAAGCATCCCATCATTTAGAATGAATTCTGCATGTTTTGTGCACATGATGCGTTTTTTTCCGCGAAAAAAACGCATCGCGGTAAAAAACGCAGCATGTTCATTAATTTTGTGCTTTTTTTGCGGATTTCCCACTACAAAATGCATTGGGAAGTGTCCGGAAAAAAACGCGTCAAAACCGCGGCAAAAACGCATGCGGTTTCCTTGCGGATTTCTTGCAGAAAATGTCTGGTTTTTCACAGGAATTTTCTGCATGAATTCCTGAACGTGTGCACATAGCCTTATACTTGGGAATGTAGTTGTGTTCTGAATTAGCCAATGAATTTTAAACTCGTGTTAAATAATAGTCAGTACATAGCTGTCATAGTTAACAGTGATGGTAAATAGCTTACAACACAGCTCAGCAATCTCATTGTTGAAAGTTATCAATGAGGAGAAAAGTAAAAAACTATTTCTAATGCATCAGATATAAAATGGAACACTGTGAAGATGGTCTTCAAGAAGTGGCTTCGATTTGGCAGAACAATGACATGGCTCACATAAATAAACTTCTAAAAAGATTACTTTATTAGATATTATTAAAAAGGACAACTTGTCCTAGAAAAGACACAAAACCACAAAAAGAAAAAAAATCCAATAAAAGTTTGATAAATACCATGGACCTACTCTAAATCTACCTACCAGCGGAGGTTGGCACCCTATTGCATATGGCTATGGCGCCCCTGCTCCTTGGAGGCTGTCCCTGAAGTCCCTAGAATGTCCTACATAGACCAAGTTCAAGTTGCAGTAGGCAACCATCTATCGCTCGGGTAGTGGGAGGCTTTACTGGGATCCCTTGTCGACATCCATGTAACGTCCGAAGCGCAAGTCTCAACACATGTACTACGAAAAGTGCCTTATCCTCTGGCGTACAAAGGACGATGGATGTGGAACTGCATGAAGGGAAAGTAATGCATCCCAGGTGTACTGCGGAATTGGACAGGAAATTCCTGGGGCTGACAGATCCGGTATGCATAGGGATATTCCGGGGGGGACGGATAGTAATGCTGAAAATATACTGTATTAACCCTGCTGTTCTGTTCGGTCTGGGGAGACCTATTTTGAACTTTGGTATTTTTTGGGGTGTTCAAGATGCGGTTCTGAAACTTGTGGTTGATTGACTTAAATGAGGATGGGTCGGTCGGCCACGGGTTTCAGAGCCGCATCTTGAATATTTTAAAGAATATTGAAGTTCAAAGTCGGTCATTTTTGACCAACAGGGGAACAAGGAATAAGAAGTGTTATGCCCGATACTGCATATTAAAAACTGACTAGATGGTGGCCCGATTCTAACGCATCGGGTATTCTAGCATATGTATGTATGTATATAGCAGCCACATAGTATATAGCACAGGCCACGTAGTATATAGGAGCCATGTAGTATATAGCAGACACGCAGTCTATAACACAGCCACGTAGTATATAACACAGCCCACGTAATATATAACAGCCCACGCAGTATATAACACAGCCTATGCAGTATATAACACAGCCCATGCAGTATATAACACAGGCCACGCAGTATATAACACAGGCCATGCAGTATATAATACAGGCCACGCAGTATATAAAACAGGCCACGCAGTATATGACACAGGCCACGCAGTATATAACACTGCCCACATAGTATATAATACTGCCCACATAGTATATAGCAGCCAGGCAGTATATAACACAGCCCACGCAGTATATAGCACAGGACATGTAGTATATAACACAGGCCACGCAGTATATAACAAAGGCCATGCAGTATATAATACAGGCCACGCAGTATATAACACTGCCCACGTAGTATATAACACTGCCCAGGCAGTATATAACACTGCCCACGTAGTATATAGCAGCCACGCAGTATATAACACAGGCCACGCAGTATATAACACAGGCCATGCAGTATATAACACAGCCCATGCAGTATACAACACAGGCCACGCAGAAAATATAACAGAGCCCACACAGTACATAACACAGGCCACGCAGTATGTAGCTGAACTGCAGGTGTGCTATGAGCGCCGTCCACAGGGTGGCGCTCACAGCTAGCCGGGATCAGTAACCATAGAGGTCTCAATGACCTCTATGGTTACCATTCTGATGCATCGATGACCCCCGATCATGTGACGGGGGTCAGCGATGCGCTCATTTCTGGCCGGATGGCCGGAAGCATCGGTTAAATGCCGCTGTCAGCGTTTGACTAACTAGTTAATAGCGACGGGTGGCTTCCCCCGAGGAAGCCAACGCGAAACGCGCGTCGGGGCCGCCGGACGGACGCTGGCACCTAAAATAGTGTGGGTAAGACAGGCAGAGTACCGTTCATTTACTTGAACTATTTTAAGATGTCACTCATGTAAGATGATGTAGCTTTACAGGGTATGTGTAGTCGGCACTGTGCACTTTTATAAGAGAGGATATTTTATAAGACTGATACATCCCTGATAGGCTTTCGGTTCATGCCGTGTCTGTACCCTAGGTGGCATATGCAGCGGTTCCTGTCCGCCGTACATGAACTATATGTGTACACTGTATGTCGAGTCTGTTATCTTTTGTAACTTTGTGTATTTATGTTATTATGAGATTGAATAAAGTTGTTACCATTTTTACTTTTGGGTATTTTTATACTCCGTGGTTCGCTTGTAGGATCTATCTAGTAGTGGAGTTTGCCCTGTATTGACCTTTGTCCATGATAGGGAATTTCCCTGTATTTGATATGCATGAAATATGCATCAGTGGTATGTGTATCTAGAGAAAAGTGTAGTGATAAGAGACAGAGGGAAAAAAAAATAAGGCCAGGTTCACATTAGCGGATCTGTGTGCAGCGTATGATCCACATAGATCCGCATGTGTCATGCGTACATATCTTTAACATGGTGTACGCAGGGACATGCGTTCGCATGCGGATGTATATGTATGCGTCGTAAGGCCAGTCTCACACGTCCAGATAATTCCGGCACATCAGTGTGGCATACGTGCGGCACCCGTGTGCCGCCTGTGTGCCCACTGGGTACCACATGCACCGTGCTGGGTACCACACGTACCAGCACCTGGTGCTGAAGCCCCATTCATATCTTCTGTGCAGCAGCATTTGCTGTAGAGAAGATATGAATAATTGTGTTTAAAATAAAGATCTATGTGCCCCCCATCATCCCACCCCCTGTGCGCCATCCCCCCTCCCCCCCCCCCCGCTGTTCTGAAAATACTCACCCGGCTCGCTCCCTCGCCGGCGCTGCTTCCTGTCCTGGCCGCATCTTCTCTTGTATGCGGTCACGTGGGGCCGCTCATTTACAGTAATGAATATGCGTCTCCACCCCTATGGGAGGTGGAGCCGCATATTCATGACTGTAATCGGCGGCCCCACGTGACCGCATACAGTAGAAGGTGCGGCCAGGAGAGGAAGCAGCGCCAGCTAGCGAGGGAGCCGGGTGAGTATTTTCAGAACAGCGGGGGGGGGGGGGGGGCACATAGATCTTTATTTTAATCACAATTATTCATATCTTCTCTACAGCAAACGCTGCTGCAGAGAAGATATGAATCGCGGCTTCAGCACCAGTGGGGGGGACAGCGCTTAATGTAGCGCTGTCTCCTGCACGGCACACGGAGTGCACACGGACAACGTCCGTGTGCGGTACGTGTTTTACACGGACCCATTGACTTTAATGGGTCCGTGTAATACGTGCGCTCCCACGAACACTGACATGTCTCCGTGTTTGGCACACGGAGACACGGTCCGCAAAAAATCAATGACATCTGTACAGATGCATTGATTTTAATGTGTCTACGTGTGTCAGTGGCTCCGGTACGTGAGGAAACTGTCACCTCATGTACCGGAGCCACTGACGTGTGAAACCGGCCTTAAGCGGTGTCTAGCGAATGCACGCAGCTTTTTTTTGCGTCATTCGTAAGATGATGCGGAGGCGTAAGCATGCGTTTTGGCATGCGTTTGCACATGCAGATGATACGCTGCACACAGAAACGCTAATGTTAACCTAGCCTTAAGGATTAGTTTTAAAGAAACTGATGTAATTAGTTATCTTATCTCTGGTTCTGAATCTAGGGTCCATGTAAATGTTAGGTTGTTAATCTCAATTAGTGCCACTAGAGGGAGTAAAGGGAGTTCTGAGGTTTAGACAATAAATTTGGGTAGAGGTGGATAAACTTTGGCCATTGTTATAGAAAAGAATTCTGGTCATGTTGGTAAAATGCACAGTATCCTTGTATTTTTCATTATGATTTAATTATTTTTTTCCTGGCTCCAGAGCCAATTTTTTTTAGGCAATTTAAGTCTTTGAGGCAAGTGAGACATAAATGGACCTGACCCTGAATACCTCTTTGTTCTATCACTCAATTACGTGATCGCTTTTGCAATCAGAGAATTTCATTTTTCAATAACAACTGTGCGTATTCATTCTCATTGTATTTATCACTGACACGTAAATGCAGGTCTCTGTCACTGCTGCTGGACAAAGAATGGCCTTGATGTAAAGTGCAGAACAGGTTGAAATTGTCGTTCATGATGACGCTTGTGTATATAGCTTGTAACCTCTGAACATAAACAAATATGTTCTTCTTTCTGAAGCTCTTTGCTGCATCTGAAGTGTCTTCAATTATTGCAATGTTTCATTCTTGAACTTTGCTGTCCGTCATGTCCTCTTTCGGAGGAAAGTACTTAAACCATGTATTACTGCAAATGTTGTCAATGTTTATTTTTTTCCTGTTCCATCCTTGTGCAGCTATAGGCATCTCCTAACTTTGATAATTTGGCAAGTGGGAGCATCTACAGATACCCCAACACCCTGAAGCTGGCAATGTAAAGAATATACTGAGCAGAACACCACAGTTGTGTACAGGGGAGTAACTAAGGGGAATTGGCAGGCGGGTGCAGATGTCAGGGCGCTTCAACCATGTGGTGATACTAGCAATTCACCTCATGCGATGGTCTTAGGCCAGTTTCACATTAACGTTTTGAGGAGCTGCGGACGGCTGCAAAATTTCTCCGTGAAGCTCTGCCCTCGGCCGCACCTCCACTGCTAGCTCCGCCTACTTCTGCTTGAGGCCTGTGTACCTATCTTTAACATTAGGTACGCATGTCGTGGCGCTGTATGCGGATGCTTCTGCATGCGTCGTTTTGACCAGCGTAGGACACAGGTTGTAGCAATTTTTTTTTCTCCGCATCGTCAAAACGACGCATGTGGAAGCATCCACATACAGCGGCACGACCTGCGTACCTAATGTTAAAGATAGGTACGCAGGCTGCATGCACGCCGCATGCAGAAGTAGGCGGAGCTAGCGGCCTAGGGCGGGGCTTCACGGAGGAAGTCCACAGCTCCTCAAAACGCTAGTGTGAAACTAGCCTAAGGTGTCTCCTGGGGGGGAGGGGCAGGTGTGGAATTTGGCCATTCTCCGAACTGGTTATTATACTGACAGTTGGCTTGGAGAACAAGTATAAAGCCAGTCCCCTCCCATACTGTCAATTGTGTTCACATCTTTTGATACAAATACAATTGAAGGTCTAACTAATTCCAGGTCAAGCGACGCAGTAGCATGATGAG
Organism: Ranitomeya imitator; assembly: GCF_032444005.1. NCBI lineage: Eukaryota > Metazoa > Chordata > Amphibia > Anura > Dendrobatidae > Ranitomeya > Ranitomeya imitator. The sequence continues at coordinate 130,607,009 of NC_091282.1, forward strand.
GTCACCTGGTCACACTGCTGAGGTCAATGCTGCCCCACTGAGGTGGCAAAAATGACTTGAAGTTAAAAGCTCAAAAGACTGGAAGAAACAAGGGGGGTAAGTAGTCTGAGGGGATAGTATGTGGGGATGAAGCAGTATGGAGGAAAGTGTGAGGAGAGGGCACAGCAGAAAGACTTGGCAGTGAAATATTATATTTCTCAAAATATGGCAATGCATAAACTAGTTTTTGCAAAGAAAAGTCTTTTAGTGTGTGACAGCAGTCAAACATAAAACCCCAATAGAGAGTGCCCTGCGAAAGTATTCGGCTCCGTGGAACTTTTCAACCTTTTCCCACATATCATGCTTCAAACATAAAGATACCAAATTTAAATTTTTGGTGAAGAATCAACAACAAGGGGAACACAATTGTAAAGTTGAATGAAATTTCTTGGTTATTTTAAATTTTTGTGGAAAATCAAAAGCAGAAAAGTGGGGCGTGCAATATTATTCGGCCCTTTAACTTAATACTTTGTTGCGCCACCTTTTGCTGTGATTACAGCTGCAAGTCTGCAAGCCTCCCTCCTTATGTACTCGTGTGCCTTGTTATCTGCTCATGTTTAATGTATTTGTCTATATTTGCCCCGTATTCACATGTAAAGCGCCATGGAATAAATGGCGCTATAAAAATGTATAATAATAATAATAATAAAAAAGTCGCTTGGGGTATGTCTCTATCAGTTTTGTACATCGAGAGACTGAAATTCTTGCCCATTCTTCCTTGGCAAACAGCTCGAGCTCAGTGAGGTTTGATGGAGATCGTTTGTGAACAGCAGTTTTCAGCTCTTTCCACAGATTCTCGATTGGATTAAGGTCTGGACTTTGACTTGGCCATTCTAACACCTGGATACGTTTATTTGTGAACCGTTCCATTGTAGATTTTGCTTTATGTTTGTGATCATTGTCTTGTTGGAAGACAAGTCTCAGTCCCAGTCTCAGGTCTTTTGCAGACACCAACAGGTTTTCTTCAAGAATGGGCCTATATTTGGCTCCATCCATCTTCCCATCAATTTTAAAAATCTTCCCTGTCCTTGCTGAAGAAAAGCAGGCCCAAACCATGATGCTGCCACCACCAAGTTTGACAGTGGGGATGGTGTGTTCAGGGTGATGAGCTGTGTTGCCTTTATACCAAACATATCGTTTGGCATTGTTTTCAAAAATTTCGATTTTGGTTTCATCTGACCATAGCACCTTCTTCTACATGTTTGGTGTGTCTCCCAGGTGGCTTCTTGCAAACTTTAAACAACACTTTTTATGGATATCTTTGAGAAATGGCTTTCTTCTTGCTACTATTCCATAAAGGCCAGATTTGTGCAGTGTACGACTGATTGTTGTCCTATGGACAGACTGTCCCACCTCAGCTGTAGATCTCTGCAGTTCATCCAGAGTGATCATGGGCCTCTTGGCTGCATCTCTGATCAGTCTTCTCCTTGATGGAGATGAAAGTTTAGAGGGACGGCCAGATCTTGGTAGATTTGCAGTGGTATGATACTCCTTCCATTTCAATATGATCGCTTGCACAGTGCTCCTTGGGATGTTTAAAGTTTTGGAAATCATTTTGTATCTAAATCCGGCTTTAAACTTCTCCACAACAGTATCATGGACCTGCCTGTTGTGCTCCTTGGTCTTCATGATGCTCTCTGTGCTTCAAACAGAACCCTGAGACTATCACAGAGCAGGTGCATTTATACGGAGACTTGATTACACACAGGTGAATTATTTTTTTCATCATTAGGCATTTAGGACAGCATTGGATCATTCAGAGATCCGCAATGAACTTCTGGAGTGAGTTTGCTGCACTATAAGTAAAGGGGCCGAATAATATTGCACACCCCACTTTTCAGTTTTTGATTTTCAACAAAAATTTAAAATAACCAATAAATTTTGTTCAACTTCACAATTGTGTTCCACTTGTTGATTCTTCACCAAAAATTTACATTTGATATCTTTATGTTTGAACATGATATGTGGGAAAAGGTTGAAAAGTTCCAGGGAGCCAAATACTTTTTTGCAAGGCACTGTAAATCTGGTATCGCTGTAATCACATCAACCCGATGAAAAATGTCTTCTAATCACTTATACCTGACAAGGAACAGTATAAAAAATAAATAAAACCAATTCTTCACCTACTGTTGATTTGTTCATTCTGCTTCCCAAAGATCACAGTAAGGCTCAGTGCACATTTATCCTGTGGTCTGCGCTGAGCGCTTATGTAAGGAAGAAGACCGGACTGTGGGTACCTGTATTGAGCCGGGTCCAGAACTGTTGCGTCCCATGTTGCCCTGGGGAAGGAATAGAGAACCATACAGGTCACATGACTCGGAAAGAGGGGGCGTGTTTAAACCGGAAAAAGAGCAAAAAGCCCACGAAGTGACAGTTTCCGGCTGGCAGTGCGAGCAGAAACAGGCATGCAGCATGCTCCGCAGGGTGACAGCGCGGAGACGTACTGCTGCCGAGATCTCCTGAGCGCTCCAGCGGGACAGTGAGTGTGGGAAGCACCACGCACCCGGCTAAGCATAAGACCGCCCGCGTGCAGAGAAGCATGGGCCGGTTACAGGACATTGAAGTGCGGTTCCCTTTGCTGGCTAGCAGGCATCACACCATGGTCGATACAGAAGCTTCTGCATCTTTTCCCACTTTGATTGCGTGGGCTTATGGACTGGGGGCTCAGAGGGTAAAATCAGAGACCACACGCTGCCGCCAGAAGACGGATTGTTAATCTTGGACCCCATTGGAGGACCCTACACCGGCCATTGCTGGTACTATAACCCCCATCAGACTGTATTCGAATGAGGACAAAAGAAGACCACGATAAGTGCCATTCACATATCAGACTGTCGCACTAACCCTTTTTTTACTTCCCTCGTTACTATCAATTGGTTAATGTTATTAGCTCCCTGAGAGGAGATCATTGCTACCCCTTTCCTTTGTTATCCAATTAAATAACCTTGTTATACAGCCTGGTTCTGCAATCTCTGTGTTGCTGCATTCCCGCACTTGCTTTCATTTAGCGTAGTCGGCGAATTGCAGTCTACGAATGAAGAGGCAGCAGACCAATCTGTCATTATCTGTCAGGGATAACTGCAACCAGGAAGGTGGGCCGGGCTAATGGTCCCTCTTGCATGTCTGGGCTGGAACTGTCAGGACTGTCACAATTATTCCTGGAGGAAGAGATTTCTGACCGCAACAGGCCAGGACACCTGACAGATGGGGGCGGGTTTGATATAAATAGAGCTGAGCGCGAAAAAATGGGGCTTTTGGCAGGGAACCTGTGTGGAGACAGAGATGGTTAACTCCCTCTTGACTGACCTATTACAGCTAGCCCTGCCTCTTTACCCGGTTAACAATCCCGCCTAGATGGATGCTGTACAGCGCAGAGAGACTCCTGCACCATTCTGTGACCGAGACGGAGTCCATGAGACCGTTCTGCTGACCATTGTGGAGGCACTGCTCAGTATTACCCCTGCGGTGCATGCTGAATGCTGGGCTGCACCTGCCGCCGTGACCGCTGAACTGTGTGCTTCACCCGCGGCCTTGATTACTGAGCTGTGTGCTCCATCAGCTGTGCTGCAAACTTGCTCCCGCCCACGTGGTGAAGGACCCAGAAGATTTGTCACCGTACAGAGACAGTGTATTTCCTACCTACGAGACCGGATTGGAGACTTCTCGCGTCACTTGCGGCGCCTCCGAGGGATCTTCCAGCTGCCTTCTTCCAGGACTCTATGACTGATAAGTTAAACCGTTTGTTTCCCCCTTATTGTTCTTCACTGCACCCGTGAATCCATATTTTTACCCCATGCTTTCACTCATACAGGTCCTTCTCAAAAAATTAGCATATAGTGTTAAATTTCATTATTTACCATAATGTAATGATTACAATTAAACTTTCATATATTATAGATTCATTATCCACCAACTGAAATTTGTCAGGTCTTTTATTGTTTTAATACTGATGATTTTGGCATACAACTCCTGATAACCCAAAAAACCTGTCTCAATAAATTAGCATATCAAGAAAAGGTTCTCTAAACGACCTATTACCCTAATCTTCTGAATCAACTAATTAACTCTAAACACATGCAAAAGATACCTGAGGCTTTTATAAACTCCCTGCCTGGTTCATTACTCAAAACCCCCATCATGGGTAAGACTAGCGACCTGACAGATGTCAAGAAGGCCATCATTGACACCCTCAAGCAAGAGGGTAAGACCCAGAAAGAAATTTCTCAACAAATAGGCTGTTCCCAGAGTGCTGTATCAAGGCACCTCAATGGTAAGTCTGTTGGAAGGAAACAATGTGGCAGAAAACGCTGTACAACGAGAAGAGGAGACCGGACCCTGAGGAAGATTGTGGAGAAGGACCGATTCCAGACCTTGGGGAACCTGAGGAAGCAGTGGACTGAGTCTGGTGTGGAAACATCCAGAGCCACCGTGCACAGGCGTGTGCAGGAAATGGGCTACAGGTGCCGCATTCCCCAGGTAAAGCCACTTTTGAACCATAAACAGCAGCAGAGGCGCCTGACCTGGGCTACAGAGAAGCAGCACTGGACTGTTGCTAAGTGGTCCCAAGTACTTTTTTCTGATGAAAGCAAATTTTGCATGTCATTCAGAAATCAAGGTGCCAGAGTCTGGAGGAAGACTGGGGAGAAGGAAATGCCAAAATGCCTGAAGTCCAGTGTCAAGTACCCACAGTCAGTGATGGTGTGGGGTGCCATGTCAGCTGCTGGTGTTGGTCCACTGTGTTTCATCAAGGGCAGGGTCAATGCAGCTAGCTATCAGGAGATTTTGGAGCACTTCATGCTTCCATCGGCTGAAATGCTTTATGGAGATGAAGATTTCATTTTTCAGCACGACCTGGCACCTGCTCACAGTGCCAAAACCACTGGTAAATGGTTTACTGACCATGGTATTACTGTGCTCAATTGGCCTGCCAACTCTCCTGACCTGAACCCCATAGAGAATCTGTGGGATATTGTGAAGAGAAAGTTGAGAGACGCAAGACCCAACACTCTGGATGAGCTTAAGGCCGCTATTGAAGCATCCTGGGCCTCCATAACATCTCAGCAGTGTCACAGGCTGATTGCCTCCATGCCACGCCGCATTGAAGCAGTCATTTCTGCCAAAGGATTCCCGACCAAGTATTGAGTGCATAACTGAACATTATTATTTGATGTTTTTTTTGTTTGTTATTAAAAAACACTTTTATTTGATTGGATGGGTGAAATATGCTAATTTATTGAGACAGGTTTTTTGGGTTATCAGGAGTTGTATGCCAAAATCATCAGTATTAAAACAATAAAAGACCTGACAAATTTCAGTTGGTGGATAATGAATCTATAATATATGAAAGTTTAATTGTAATCATTACATTATGGTAAATAATGAAATTTAACACTATATGCTAATTTTTTGAGAAGGACCTGTATATTCCCTGTGCGGAGAGACACTGCTACCCCTGTAATTTTGATAAAATATACATGCTAACCCTTGTTCTGCCTCCTGTGTGTCACTGCATCCTATGAACCTGCTAGTTATCTACACTTGGTGAAGTCGGCAGGATGCAGTCCAATAGCATGCAGGTGGCAGACCAAGCAGTTTGGGGTGGCCCCAGGGCCAGCATTTCACTGGGAGCCATGCTGAGTTATTTGCCAATATTTACTGGGAACAACACTATGCTGTGGAGCTGGACTGTGCGCATTAGGGGCATAATGAGAATGCACCCTATGACCCCTGCACTGGAGGCTGAGGTGGCAATCATGGCACTGAATGGGGAAACCAGGGATTCAGTGATGTTGTGGACCCCCAGAGACCAAGAAAGGTGTTGAAAATCCTAGAAAAGACTCACGGAGACCCCACAGATGTAGGAGAACTGAGGACTTGTCTCTTTAGCAGAATGCAGAGGGAGGGGGAAACCGTAACCCAATATATGAATGCCTTGCAGGATTTACACACTGCGATTGTTAGGAAGGATGGTATGGGAGTAAGCCCCACGGACATAATGTTACGAGACCTCTTAGTGATGGGTTTGCGGGACGTGCTGACGAAACAGGCCCTGCAAGAACGTGCGCGGGTAAACCCCCGAATGACTTTCCCTGAGGTAGGGAGTAACAGGGTGACAGTCCTGGTTGGGAGGGTTCAGAGTGTGGAGGTGTCCATAAATGCAATTACTGAACCCCAATGGGTGAAAGAATTAAGGAGTACATATATGCTAGCCACCTTAGGGAGAGACCCAAGTTGGGCTAAATGTAGCGGGATGAAAGAGACCGAAAAGCCCTCTACTTAAAGGAAATACATAGTGGATGCTTTTCTGAAACGGAAAGTACTTGCAAGCAGCATAATACAAAGAATAGTAGGTTTACCCAGAATCCTTTGCAGTAGGCGGAGCTATGCAAATAATCTCTTTCCACGCCAGTCTAATCCACAGCGCTTGGAACCGCCAAGCGTGCAATGCTGCGGATTAGTTTCTAAATTTACACAGCCAACCAATTCCTACCAGTGGAATTAAGGAGAGAACTTATGAGTATAAAGGGAGAATTGGCCGACGTAAAGAAGAAAGCAGAGGCTACTAATAATCCACCAGGGGACAGAGAAGGCCTGGAACCTCGCTGTGACTCCAGAATGTTTCGCCAGCTGAGACTTCTCACTTGCTTCAACTGCGGAGAGAGCGGACACATTGCGCGAGAATTCCCCTGCTGAGGAAGAGTGATGTCTCGTCACCCATTAACTAAAGGGCTCCGAGCCGGGTGGATGCCAGAACAGGTGAAGAAGAGTAGTGGAAGTCCCGCAATTTTAGTGTCAACATGCCCTCTGATATGGGCTGAGTTGGACAGTCCTGCAGTGTGATAACTAGTAGGCACGGGCTCACAGGTGACAACGATGCCAGAGGCTTATTTCCGGCGACATTTTCCCAGAGCAAAACAGCCTGAGTGGGGCCCTGTGATAAAGTTAATGGCTGCCACTAGGGTTGAGCGAAACGGATCGGACAAATTCAAAAATCGACGACTTTCGGCAAAGTCGGGTTTCATGAAACCCGACCCGATCCTAGTGTGGGATCGGCCATGAGGTCGGCAATCTGCGTGCAAAAGTCGTGTTTCGTATGACACTTTCAGCGCCATTTTTCAGCCAATGAAGGAGGACGCAGAGTGTGGGCAGCGTGATGACATAGGTCTCGGTCCCCACCATCTTAGAGAAGGGCATGACAGTGATTCGCTTGCTTTCTGCAGCACCACAGGAGCTATAAAGAGGCATGCACGACGGCCGCCATCTTACTTCTGCCAATCTTAGCATAGGGAGAGGTTGCTGCAGCTTCATCAGAAGAAGGGATATAGTTAGGGAGGGAAGATTAACCCCCAAACTGCTTGTGCTGTAGCGATTTCCACTGTCCAACACCACCATTTTTTTGCAGGGACAGTGGAGGCTATATTTTTGTGCATCATCTCTGTAGCTTATTAGGCTGCCTTATAAGGCTCCCTGATAGCTGCATTGCTGTTTGCACACTGCTGTGCAAACCAACTGCTTTTTTAAAAGCAAAAATCCTGTTGCTCCTTTCTGCACAGTTATCTTGTTTATTTGTCCACACTTTTGTGTGCAGCAGTCCTTTTTTATTGCTGTCATACTTTTCCTGAGATCATTGTAGGGAGATTGAAATTGTACTACAGTCCTTGTATTTTTTTCATATATCTTCCAGTCACTTTCTGCCACATACATTGTGTTGTTTTATACACTGGGCCTGAGTTTTGGTTCAGTCTCCCCCCCAAAAAAAAGTGAGATTCAAATTCTCACAAAGTGGATATACTTCAGTCCTGTTAGTTTCTCGTATATCAGCCAGCCACTTTCTGCCACTTACATTGTGTTGTTTTATGCACAGGGCCTGAGTTTTGGTTCAGTATCCCAAAAAAAAGGGAGATTTAAATTCTCAACAAGTTTATATAAACCTTCTACCTTGTTTTACAGTACCATGTAATGGTTGTTATTTTGGTTAGATTTTCCAAAAAATGAGGAAGTCTGGTGGAAGAGCTCGGGGGCGGTGGTTGCCAGCTGGTACTGATGGTGGTGGTGGTGCATCTGGTGGTAGTGGCAAAAGCACAATAGCACCTAAGGCTGGAGGTCAAATTATTTTGCCCCACCTTCCCCTGCTGACACGTAGCTTGCCTGAAAAATGTCTTGCTTTTGGCCTCCTCTTACTGACTTCTCCAATTCCTCCATTTGCAGCTGCTGAATGTCCACCATAGGCCATTTTTATACCTCCCTAAATGGGCTGACTCCCCCCACAGGGCCGTGGTCACCACCTGGCGCAAGCATCCGTGCGAGTGCCGTTTGTCTGGACAGGTGGGTGTGCCCACTCTTGGGCGACGGCACTGGCTCATAGTACAATGAAGTGTCTCTGACAGTGGTGGTGCACAACCAACGTCAGACACACCATCGTTATATGAGGGGCCCTATGCCAGTACCGCCGCCCACGAGAGAGTGTCCCCCCCCAGCTCGAACAGTGCTCTACCACTTGCAATACTTACCTCTCCCTGCTCCACCTCTGTGTAGTCTGTGCTGTTAAATCCTTCAATGGCACTGCCAATACAACTTTGTTGAAATGATAGATGATAGTTAAAATATACAGGGGCACTGGCCTCCATTTAGACCAGTTAATACTTTGTGCCTACTACCACTGTCTGCTACTCAGCAGAGGAGCCCACCCCTGTACATAGCTATGCCACCTGTTTATTTATGAACAATTTTTTGGCAGACATTTAGCCCACTTTATTATTTGGGCCTACTAACTGTGTCTGCCACTCATTACAGTTTTCCTCCACTGAACAAAGCAATGCCGCCTGTTTAGTACTGTTACCAATTTTGAACTGCATTTAGCCTACTTTATTATTTGGGCCTACTAACTGTGTCTGCCACTCATTACAGTTTTCCTCCACTGAACAAAGCAATGCCACCTGTTTAGTCCTGTTACCAATTTTGAACTGCATTTAGCCTACTTTATTATTTGGGCCTACTAAGTGTGTCTGCCACTCATTACAGTTTTCCTCCACTGAACAAAGCAATGCTGCCTGTTTAGTCCTGTTACCAATTTTGAACTGCATTTAGCCTACTTTATTATTTGGGCCTATATCTGTGTTTCCTCCTCATCCTGCCCATTGCCCAGCCACTGCTAGATGAGTCTGCTGGTACATTGACCCAGACCACTACATTCCCCTTGCACTCTACACAGCCAGAATCTGACCCTGCTGAAAGTCAGGTTCCCCTCCCCGTATACTATACCACCTTACACGGGGACAAAGAGGAAGGTGCAGATGAAAGTGCAGGTTCGTTCATCAGGTGGGGGGCATACTCGTTGGCGACGTCACTGGCACAGGGCCCCTCATAGTACGCAAAAGTGTCTCTGCCAGTGGGAGGCGCCACCCGCTATCAAACACACCGCCGTACTATGAGGGGCCCTGTGCCAGTGCCAACGAGTGGGCCCCCCCTGCTTGCTCAGGATCACAGCACTTGCAAAGTTGAAATACTTACCTCTCCCTGCTCCACCACCGTGACGTATTCCGCATTTCCTGGGCCCACGAAAATCTTGAGCCAGCCCTACCGCTCCACAACTTTAGCCAAATGTCCCACAGTTTTCAATGCCTAGCTATTATTATAAAGTAAATTAAGATTGACAAGCTTAAGTAATAAGAATTGATGTTTTTGGCATTAAAATGGGCACTGTAGGTGTTTTCCTGTCCTCCTCTCACTGCTGACTTTGATTCCCCATTGAATTGCATTGGGTTTCGTGTTTCAGTCGGCCCCCGACTTTTCGCGAAACCCAACTCGATCCGAAAAAAGTAAAAGTCGCTCAACTCTAGCTGCCACCCAACTGCCCATCTTGGTTGCAGGGGTGGTATAGAAGCAGGTGTCTATTTGTGGGAAAGACCTGGGACCAAGAGGTGTGATCATGACCCAGGGAGAAGTGAATAACGGACACACCGTTACCTTGGGGATGAATGTGTTAAAGGAGTTCAGCAGCCTTCTCATTGGAGAGCCCTCTAATGAAATGCTAAAGCAGTGGGGCCCACATACCCCCCAAAGGAGAGTTTTTCAAAATACCGACTGGGAACTCCACGCCCATAAGAGACCGTTACTGACAAATTCTACCACAGCTGTACCACGAAGTAAAGAGCATGTTGAACCAGATGTTGCAGGCGGGCGTAATTAGGGAAAGTCAGAGTCCATGGGCTGCCCGAATTGTGCTAGTGCAGATGGGACCTTACGCTTTTGTGTGGATTATCCAAAGATCAATGCCTGTACCGTGAGAGACTCATATCCATTGCCCAGGATTGAAGAATCCCTGTCTGGGAAATGCCAGATTCTTCTCTACATTAGAACTCGCCGGTGGATAATGGCAAGTACCCATGTCAGAACAAGATCAGGCAAAGACCACCTTTATTCTGCCCATGGGCCTGAATGAGTTCAATCGAATGCCATTCAGCTTAGCCAACACTACCGGAACTTTTCAACATCTGATGGAGAGGTGTCTGGGAGATTTGAACTTTGAATCCACGCTCATCTACTTGGACGACATTATAGTCAGGGCAGCACGGTGGCGCAGTGGATAGCACTGCAGCCTTGCAGCGCTGGGGTCCTGGGTTCTAATCCCACTCAGGACAACATCTGCAAAGAGTTTGTATGTTCTCTCCGTGTTTGTGTGGGTTTCCTCTGGGTTCTCCGGTTTCCTCCCACATTCCAAAGACATACTGATAGGGATTCTAGATTGTGAGCCCCATCGGGGACAATGTGTGCAAACTGTAAAGCGCTGCGGAATATGTTAGCGCTATATAAAAATAAAGATTATTATTATTATTATTATAGTCTATGTGGCTTCATTTGAGGAACACCTACAGCACTTAAAACAAGTGTTGGACCGCCTTCAGAGATACAGACTAAAAGTGAATCCTTAAAAATGCCATTTGTTTCGCACGCAGATTGAATACTTGGGTCACGTCGTTTCTGCTGAAGGAGTGGAGCCCTCTTGAGAGAAGGTCGCGTGATACAAGACTGGCCCACTGCAGAGACCATGAAGGATGTCAGGTCATTCCTGGGACTGACCGGGTATTAAAGACGCTTTGTGAAGAACTTCGCTCAACGAGCAAAACCTTTACTGGAGCTGTTGATAGGAGTACCTTCATGTGCTAAGAACTGGAAGATTTGTTGGAAGGAATCTCAGGAGGAGGCCTTTCAGGATCTCAAGAGAGCACTCACAGAAGCTCCTGTATTGGCTTGTGCGAATTTCTCTCAACCGATAATGCTCCACACCGACGGAAGCCTGCTGGGACTTGGAGCTGTGTTGTCACAGATGCAGGACGGAAGAGAGAGGGTGATCGCTTACGCAAGTCGGTCCCTTCATGATTCCCAGCATAATCCGGACAACTACAGCTCCATTAAGTTGGAGCTGCTGGCGTGGGTGTGGACTATGATGGAGAGATTCACTGAGTATTTGTCCGGCTCTGAAGTATTGGTGTGCAATGACAACAACCCGTTAGCACATCTGGAAAATGTGAGACTGGGGGCTCTGGAGCAGCGATGGGTGGCCAGAATGGTGAATTTCCGATATAGGATTGCCTACAAAAGGGGTAGCGGAGAACACTCATACCGATGCCCTGTCCAGAAGGAAAAGTACTAAGCCAGAGCGGGACAGAGATGAAGAGTTGGAAGATGCAGAAATCCCTACATTCTTGAGACCCACAAGGACGATGGTGGCAATGCAGGAACAAATACACACTTCGGCCCAGGAAGGCATTCTGGGATGATCCTAGGTTGAGTGGGTTCAGCAGAAAGGAGTACTCTGTCTCCAGAGACGCTACAGATCCTTCGACAGTGGGAACAACTTCGGATGAAGAACAGACTATATCGAAAAACACAACTACGGACTGAGCTGAGTGTAACCTGGCAAGTCGTAGTCCCATTAGTGCTATTACCCGAGATTGCTGTCGCTGCGCATGAGCAAGGAGCCCACTTTGGTCCAGAAAAGACCTTTCAATGGTTACAATGGTTCATCTACCACTGCCAGTTGAAAACAAAAGTGGAAGAGGTCTGTAGGACATGTCGGACATGTGAACTGGCTAAGCTACCAGAGCAGAGAGCTCCCGTCCAGTCCATTATAACTTCCGCACCTCTAGAACTCTTGATGATAGACTACTGTATCTGACCATTGGTCCAGCCCATTAGTGCTATGATAACTGTCTGGTGATGGTGGATCACTTTACAAAGTTTGCCGAAGTGACTCTGACTCGAGATCAGACCGCAGAGTCCGCTGCGTACGCAATCTGCAAGAACTTCACTCTGATCAAGGAGCCTTTTTCTTAAGAAAAGTAATGCATGAGCTGCACTGCATGTACCGGATCGACAAGTTCCGCACCACACCATGACATCCTCAGGGTAATGGCACCTGCCAATGGTTTAACAGTACGCTAATTCAGATGCTAAGAACCTTAGAAGAAGATCAAAAGGCCTGGTGTCCTGATTACGTTTCTGAACTCGTGTGGATATATAATAATCAAGTACACCGAACCACGGAATATACAACTTACTTCTGTTTGGCCGAGATGGAAAAGGAATCACTGAGTTGGCATTGGATCCAGAAGAGGACTACCCACAGATGGGGATGTTCTCCTGGGTTCAGGAATATCAACATCGCCTGCAAACCTTACACCGACTGGCCCAGACTAGACTACAGGAGTTAGAATATGCAGAGAAGGTGCAATACAGAGCAGCAGAGTTTCATGTTGGAGACCGTGTCTCAGTGCAAGGGAAACGTCCTCGGGACAAGCTGTAAAATCATTGGGAGAAAGACCCGTACCGGGTGAAGAGACGAGTTAGTCCTGAGGGACCTGTATACGAAGTTCAGCCTGAGGGAAAAGAGAATGCTCCCACTCGAACTCTTCACCGGAATATGCTCCTACCCTGTCTATCTAAAAACCCTGTACAAGTGGAAGAAGAGTCTGAGACCCCTGAGATAATTTACACACCGGTATAAGAAGAAGAGGGTGATGAATTAAGTCCCGGGGCCCCCAAAGGGTTCAAATTGGGGACTACAGGCTCATCCATGAATGACTCCTCCCCTACAGTCGGTTTCTGTTCCACAAAAGGACTTCATTACGTCTTCCAATCTGAGGCGCTCCAAACGAACAATGGCTGGCAAGCCCCCAATCGTTATGATCAAGAACATTTTATCTGGTAACAAATCATACAGAAGGAGAAAAGACAGCCACGCACACCTCAAAGAACTTCACCCGTGGAATGGTGAGCAAAAAGAGTGGGGGAGTGTATGGAGGTGGACCGGGCTAATGGTCCCTCTTGCATGTCTGGGCTGGAACTGTCGGGACTGTCACCATTACTCCTGGGGGAAGAGACTTCTGACCAGAACAGGCCAGGACACCTGACAGATGGGGCGGGTCTAATATAAATAGAGCTGAAAGAAGAATGGGCTTTTGGCGGGGAACCTGTGCGTGGAGACAGAGACGGTTAACTCCCTCTCGACTGACCTATTACAGCTAGCCATGCCTCTTTACCCGGTTAACAATCCCGCCCAGACAGACGCTGTATAGCGCAGAGAGACTCCCGCACTGTTATGTGACTGATACAGAGTCCATGAGACAGTTCCGCTGACCATTGCAGAGGCACCGCTCAGTATTACAGCTGTGGTGCATGCTGAGTGCTGGACTGCGCCTGCGGCCGTGATCACTGAACTATGTGCTTCACCTGCTGCATTGATTACTGAGCTGCGTGCTCCATCAGCTGTGCCGCGAACCAAACAGCATCTCGTACCTGGAGCAGGTGACCACTTGGTGAAGGACCCAGAGGATTCATCACCATACAGAGCAGTGGCGTAGGAAGAGGGGTGCGGGGGGGGGCGGGCCGCCCCGGGCGGCACAATGCGGGGGGCGGGCATCTAGCCCTGCTGGCACAAGCATCTTTTCATTCAGTGCAGGGCCAGGCAGTGCAGGCACATCGGGGTTAAGAATGCAGCGTGACTTTGTTTGTGGGCGGAGAGAGCACTTCTCCTGCTCTGCTCCTCCGCCCGCCCCTCGCTGGCTGCTGTGAAGTGAACACTTATTAGGACAGGCAGATTCTGGAGGAGCTCCTTCCTTGCCGCCCTGAGTGAGTGCGATGTATCTTTGTATTCTGACAGTCTGGGTGACCTGGGGCGGCCACAGCTGATATATATATACTTCAGCAGCCGCCCAGGCCCCCAGCACCTGTCCTGTATATGTATATACTGTATCTGTACAGCCTGCATGACAGTATATATAATATATATACAGGACAGGTGCTGGGGGCCTGGGCGGCTGCTGAAATATATACACTGCACAGTACCATCACTCCCCTGTATATATACACTGCACAGTACCACTGCCCTGTATATATACACTGCACAGTACCACTCCCCTCTATATATACACTGCACAGTACCATCACTCCCCTGTATATATACACTGCACAGTACCACTGCCCTGTATATATACACTGCACAGTACCACTCCTCCTGTATATATACAGTGCACAGTACCACTCCTGCTGTCCTGTATATATACACTGCACAGTACCACTCCTCCTGTCCTGTATATATACACTGCACAGTACCATTCCTCCTGTCCTGTATATATACACTGCACAGTACCACTCCTCCTGTCCTGTATATATACACTGCACAGTACCACTCCTCCTGTCCTGTATATATACACTGCACAGTACCACTCCTCCTATCCTGTATATATACACTGCACAGTACCACTCCTCCTGTATATATACACTGCACAGTACCACTCCTGCTGTCCTGTATATATACACTGCACAGTACCACTCCTCCTGTATATATACACTGCACAGTACCACTCCTCCTGTCCTGTATATATACACTGCAGAATTTGCAATAGCTGTCACTCATGTTAGAAGTGAAATCTGGCATTGTACTATACCTAGATTTCTCTGCCGTATCTGGGCATCATGAATCGTGGTATGTGTTAAAGGGGGGACCCACTGAGACTCTTTTGCCCGGGGCCCTCAAAAACCTGGAGCCAGCCCTGGGGGTGGGTCACTGGGCCGGCGCTGCAGCTGTTTAACGCTATTGACGTGTGGGCCCGCGCCCGCACGTCAATAGTTAACAGCCGCCAGCCAATCTGAGGCTGGCAGCTGACGTCAGTCCCAGTGTGCATGTCGCCGGCGTCTGACATCATTGTCAGTCGCCGGCGAGTGCACGTTTCAGCTGCGTGGAAAGAGCAGGAGCGCGGTCAGGTAAGCAGAACTTGTTTTTTTTTTTTGCAGTCCCGATCATGTGATGGTAACATTCACCGGCCAAACAATTTAACTTCTCCATCTGAGGTCTTATTCCTGCTGGGGGGGGGGCGCCAAGCTCGGGAACAGCCCCGGGCGGCAAAAGCTCTAGCTACGCCTCTGATACAGAGACAGTGTATTTCCTACCTACGAGACCAGATTGGAGACTTCTCGCGTCGCCTGCAGCATCACCGAGGGATCTTCCACCCTCCTTCTTCCAGGACCCTAAGACTAATAAGTTGAACCATTTGTTTCCCCATTATTGTTCTTCCCTGCATCCATGAATCTATATTTTTACGCCCCTGCTTTCACTCATATACTCCCTATGCGGAGAGACACTGCTACCCCTGTAGTTTTGATAAAATATACTTGTTAACCCTTGTTCTGCCTCCTGTGTGTCACTTCATTCTACACATCTGCTAGTAACCTACATTTGCCTTTCTCAGGGAGGCACAAGCTAGCGCTCTAGGATGGTGATTGCCCTGCCTACCCCTTGTCCTACCTAAATACATGGCAATAAGGAAACCAGACATGAGATTCATGTTGCCAAAATCACTGGCAGCATAAATCCAACTCTGGATGCGTTATTGCATTTTTTTTATATTTCACTCTGAAATGCTGCAGAATTTCAGAGAAACTGTACTTTGAAGATCTGGCAGGGTATCATGCCTTTCAGATGACTCACCTTGTGTCTTTTCCTAACTGTGTATATAGTGAGATTCCTATCATTTTAGGAGTGCAGAAGCCATTGGAGATCGGCCTCACACTAGTCACCCAAGACAGATGGTCCATGGTTGCCCTTTCAAAGTTTATTTCCCTGAACTGATGCATTTGGAGATAATAAAAGTTAAGTTTTACGTCCATTGCTAACCATACATCCCTGAACTGATAATAATATCATATGTCCATATACAATATAGAGCACACCTCAAATAATTCATCTCAAAACCAATTTCCCATCACACCATATGATAGGAAAAAAGAGGCTATAGCCAGAATCATAGAATAAAATACTATTTATTAATGACAATAAAAATTCAGCAGCAGAAAAATTCTAATGTAAAAACATACGCTCGGAACAACACGCAGCTGGACCACTAAATATACATAGCATAATGCAAAATAACCCAATACGGTCATATAGGTACGGAGAATAGGTGAAATACCACAATAATATACAAATGTATTATTGACTGACAAACCAAGGAGCTAAGTAAAAAGTATAACTAAACTCTAAATGATGATACAGCAAAAACTGCTACAAATAGTCCTCATAGAGAATCCCAAATAATCACCGCACATGACAGTGTACGTAGCAACTAAGTATAAAAAGTAACATAGGTCCAATTAACTGTCGCCTAGATGAACATCATGACGGGCTAAAAAGCCTTCTAAATTCATAGACTCCATAGCGCAACGTACACCTGCCATATACAGTGGAACAAAGTACTAAACCAAGCTACATATGACAGTCTCTATGTGGATCTCCTAACAGGCTCCTAATACCAGAAAGCAATAATGTGAACTTACATGGGCAAGTGGTCCAAAACAGGTGCGTTCCACAGCGACCCCGACAGCGCCGTTTCGCCTGACCGGCTTCCTCAACAAGGGGGCGTAAGTGTCTAACAGCTAACTCACCTAGCTATATATGTACGTAACACAGCTGGAGAGCGGCGTCTGTGTGATGAATCAACAAGCGGCGCATGCGCTGGTACACGGTCGTCATGGAAACGGCAACTTGCGGTACGCCGCAACTGGAAAGGGAGCGAGTAACGCTTCACTATCCTGCGTGCACGGCGCCTGAAGTTGCCGTGACGACATCTGTTATGTTTGCTAATGACAGGTGTTATGAAGGCAATCCAGAAACACAGTGTGCTTAGCGATCAGAGCGCACACAGTGATCTGACAAATACCCAAAAATACAAGAACGAGCTCTGAGACGTGGAAACTCTGTAGACTGCACACCTGATCCTATCCTAAACACAACTAAAAGCGGCTGTGGATTGCGCCTAACAACTACCTAGGCAACTCGGCACAGCCTAAGAAACTAGCTAGCCTGAAGATAGAAAAATAGGCCTGACTTGCCCCAGAGAAATTCCCCAAAGGAAAAGGCAGCCCCCCACATATAATGACTGTGAGTAAGATGAAAAGACAAAACGTAGGGATGAAATAGATTCAGCAAAGTGGGGCCCGATATTCTAGGACAGAGCGAGGATAGTAAAGCGAACTTTGCAGTCTACAAAAAACCCTAAAGCAAAACCACGCAAAGGGGGCAAAAAAAAACCCACCGTGCCGAACTAACGGCACGGCGGTACACCCTTTGCGTCTCAGAGCTTCCAGCAAAACAAAAGACAAGCTGGATAGAAAAAAAGCAACAAAAAAGCAAAAAGCACTTAGCTATACAGAGCAGCAGGTCACAGGAACAATCAGGAGAAGCTCAGATCCAACACTGAAACATTGACAAGGAGCAAGGATAGCAGCATCAGGCGGAGTTAAGTAATGAAGCAGTTAACGAACTCACCAGAACACCTGAGGGAGGAAGCTCAGAAGCTGCAGTACCACTTGTGACCACAGGAGTGAATTCAGCCACAGAATTCACAACAGTACCCCCCCCTTGAGGAGGGGTCACCGAACCCTCACCAGAGCCCCCAGGCCGACCAGGATGAGCCGCATGAAAGGCACGAACAAGATCGGAAGCATGAACATCAGAGGCAAAAACCCAGGAATTATCTTCCTGAGCATAACCCTTCCATTTAACCAGATACTGGAGTTTCCGTCTAGAAACACGAGAATCCAAAATCTTCTCCACAATATACTCCAATTCCCCCTCCACCAAAACCGGGGCAGGAGGCTCAACAGATGGAACCATAGGTGCCACGTATCTCCGCAACAACGACCTATGGAATACATTATGTATGGAAAAGGAGTCTGGGAGGGTCAAACGAAAAGACACAGGATTGAGAACCTCAGAAATCCTATACGGACCAATAAAACGAGGTTTAAATTTAGGAGAGGAAACCTTCATAGGAATATGACGAGAAGATAACCAAACCAGATCCCCAACACGAAGTCGGGGACCCACACGGCGTCTGCGATTAGCGAAAAGTTGAGCTTTCTCCTGGGACAAGATCAAATTGTCCACTACCTGAGTCCAGATCTGCTGCAACCTATCCACCACAGAATCCACACCAGGACAGTCCGAAGACTCAACCTGTCCTGAAGAGAAACGAGGATGGAACCCAGAATTGCAAAAAAATGGAGAAACCAAGGTAGCCGAGCTGGCCCGATTATTAAGGGCGAACTCAGCCAACGGCAAAAAGGACACCCAATCATCCTGGTCTGCAGAAACAAAACATCTCAGATATGTTTCCAAGGTCTGATTGGTTCGTTCGGTCTGGCCATTAGTCTGAGGATGGAAAGCCGAGGAAAAGGATAGGTCAATGCCCATCCTACCACAAAAGGCTCGCCAGAACCTTGAAACAAACTGAGAACCTCTGTCAGAAACAATATTCTCAGGAATGCCATGCAACCGAACCACATGCTGAAAGAACAAAGGTACCAAATCAGAGGAGGAAGGCAATTTAGCCAAGGGCACCAGATGGACCATCTTAGAAAAGCGATCACAGACCACCCAAATGACTGACATCTTTTGAGAAACGGGAAGGTCAGAAATGAAATCCATCGAAATATGTGTCCAAGGCCTCTTTGGGACTGGCAAGGGCAAAAGCAACCCACTGGCACGAGAACAGCAGGGCTTAGCCCTAGCACAAATCCCACAGGACTGCACAAAAGTACGTACATCCCGTGACAGAGATGGCCACCAGAAGGATCTAGCCACTAACTCTCTGGTACCAAAGATTCCAGGATGACCAGCCAACACCG
The DNA here is from genome assembly GCF_032444005.1 of Ranitomeya imitator. NCBI lineage: Eukaryota > Metazoa > Chordata > Amphibia > Anura > Dendrobatidae > Ranitomeya > Ranitomeya imitator. Next base: position 130,626,233 of record NC_091282.1, read on the forward strand.
AACAATGAAGTTCAGAGATAAGTTTATTAGTCCACCTATCAGGGACGAACAGTTTCTCTGCTGGACAACGATCAGGTTTATTCGCCTGAAATTTTTGCAGCACCCGCCGCAAATCAGGGGAGATGGCAGACACAATGACTCCTTCCTTGAGGATACCCGCTGGCTCAGATAAACCCGGAGAGTCGGGCACAAAACTCCTAGACAGAGCATCCGCCTTCACATTTTTAGAGCCCGGAAGGTACGAAATCACAAAGTCGAAGCGGGCAAAAAATAACGACCAACGGGCCTGTCTAGGATTCAAGCGCTTGGCAGACTCGAGATAAGTCAAGTTCTTATGATCAGTCAATACCACCACGCGATGCTTAGCTCCTTCAAGCCAATGACGGCAATCCTCGAATGCCCACTTCATGGCCAGCAACTCTCGATTGCCCACATCATAATTACGCTCAGCGGGCGAAAACTTCCTGGAAAAGAAAGCACATGGTTTCATCACTGAGCAATCAGAACCTCTCTGTGACAAAACCGCCCCTGCTCCAATCTCAGAAGCATCAACCTCGACCTGGAACGGAAGAGAAACATCTGGCTGACACATCACAGGGGCAGAACAAAAACGACGCTTCAACTCCTGAAAAGCTTCCACAGCAGCAGAAGACCAATTAACCAAATCAGCACCCTTCTTGGTCAAATCGGTCAATGGTTTGGCAATGCTAGAAAAATTACAGATGAAGCGACGATAAAAATTAGCAAAGCCCAGGAACTTTTGCAGACTTTTCAGAGATGTCGGCTGAATCCAATCCTGGATGGCTTGGACCTTAACTGGATCCATCTCGATAGTAGAAGGGGTAAAGATGAACCCCAAAAATGAAACTTTCTGCACACCGAAGAGACACTTTGATCCCTTCACAAACAAAGAGTTAGCACGCAGGACCTGAAAAACCATTCTGACCTGCTTCACATGAGACTCCCAATCATCTGAGAAGATCAAAATGTCATCCAAGTAAACAATCAGGAAATTATCCAGATACTCACGGAAGATGTCATGCATAAAAGACTGAAACACAGATGGAGCATTGGCAAGTCCGAACGGCATCACTAGATACTCAAAATGACCCTCGGGCGTATTGAATGCAGTTTTCCATTCATCTCCTTGCCTGATTCTCACCAGATTATACGCACCACGAAGATCTATCTTAGTGAACCAACTAGCCCCCTTAATCCGAGCAAACAAGTCAGATAACAATGGCAAGGGATACTGAAATTTAACAGTGATCTTATTAAGAAGGCGGTAATCAATACACGGTCTCAGCGAACCATCCTTCTTGGCTACAAAGAAGAACCCTGCTCCCAGTGGTGATGACGATGGGCGAATATGTCCCTTCTCCAGGGATTCCTTCACATAACTGCGCATAGCGGCGTGTTCGGGCACGGATAAATTAAATAATCGACCTTTAGGGAATTTACTACCAGGAATCAAATTGAAAGCACAATCACAATCCCTATGCGGAGGTAGAGCATCGAACTTGGGCTCTTCAAATTCATCCTGATAATCAGACAAGAACTCTGGGACCTCAGAAGGGGTGGATGACGAAATCGACAAAAATGGAACATCACCATGTACCCCCTGACAACCCCAGCTGGATACCGACATGGAATTCCAATCCAATACTGGATTATGGGTTTGTAGCCATGGCAACCCCAACACGACCACATCATGCAGATTATGCAACACCAGAAAGCGAATAACTTCCTGATGTGCAGGAGCCATGCACATGGTCAGCTGGGCCCAGTATTGAGGTTTATTCTTGGCCAAAGGTGTAGCATCAATTCCTCTCAATGGAATAGGACACCGCAAAGGCTCCAAGAAAAACCCACAACGTTTAGCATAATCCAAATCCATCAGATTCAGGGCAGCGCCCGAATCCACAAACGCCATGACAGAAAACGACGACAAAGAGCATATCAAGGTAATGGACAGAAGGAATTTGGACTGTACAGTACCAATGACGGCAGACCTAGCGGACCGCTTAGTGCGCTTAGGACAATCAGAAATAGCATGAGTGGAATCACCACAGTAGAAACACAGACCATTCAGACGTCTGTATTCCTGCCGTTCAACTCTAGTCATAGTCCTATCGCACTGCATAGGCTCAGGTTTAACCTCAGGCAGTACCGCCAAATGGTGCACAGATTTACGCTCGCGCAAGCGTCGACCGATCTGAATGGCCAAAGACAAAGACTCATTCAAACCAGCAGGCATAGGAAATCCCACCATGACATCCTTAAGAGCCTCAGAGAGACCCTTTCTGAACAAAGCTGCCAGCGCAGATTCATTCCACTGAGTGAGTACTGACCATTTCCTAAATTTCTGACAATATACTTCTATATCATCCTGACCCTGGCACAAAGCCAGCAAATTTTTCTCAGCCTGATCCACTGAATTAGGCTCATCGTACAGCAATCTGAGCGCCAGGAAAAACGCATCGACACTACTCAATGCAGGGTCTCCTGGCGCAAGAGAAAATGCCCAGTCTTGAGGGTCGTCGCGCAAAAAAGAAATAATAATCAAAACCTGTTGAATAGGATTACCAGAAGAATGAGGTTTCAAGGCCAGAAATAGCTTACAATTATTTTTGAAACTTAGAAACTTAGTTCTATCTCCAAAAAACAAATCAGGAATAGGAATTCTTGGTTCTAACATAGATTTCTGATCAATAGTATCTTGAATTTTTTGTACATTTATAACGAGATTATCCATTGAAGAGCACAGACCCTGAATATCCATGTCCACACCTGTGTCCAGAATCACCCAAATGTCTAGGGGAAAAAAAAAAAGTGAACACAGAGCAGAAAAAAAAAAAAAAAAAAAAAATGATGTCAGAACTTTTTCTTTCCCTCTATTGAGAATCATTAGTTGATGGCTCCTTGTACTGTTATGTTTGCTAATGACAGGTGTTATGAAGGCAATCCAGAAATACAGTGTGCTTAGCGATCAGAGCGCACACAGTGATCTGACAAATACCCAAAAATACAAGAACGAGCTCTGAGACGTGGAAACTCTGTAGACTGCACACCTGATCCTATCCTAAACACAACTAAAAGCGGCTGTGGATTGCGCCTAACAACTACCTAGGCAACTCGGCACAGCCTAAGAAACTAGCTAGCCTGAAGATAGAAAAATAGGCCTGACTTGCCCCAGAGAAATTCCCCAAAGGAAAAGGCAGCCCCCCACATATAATGACTGTGAGTAAGATGAAAAGACAAAACGTAGGGATGAAATAGATTCAGCAAAGTGGGGCCCGATATTCTAGGACAGAGCGAGGATAGTAAAGCGAACTTTGCAGTCTACAAAAAACCCTAAAGCAAAACCACGCAAAGGGGGCAAAAAAAAACCCACCGTGCCGAACTAACGGCACGGCGGTACACCCTTTGCGTCTCAGAGCTTCCAGCAAAACAAAAGACAAGCTGGACAGAAAAAAAGCAACAAAAAAGCAAAAAGCACTTAGCTATACAGAGCAGCAGGTCACAGGAACAATCAGGAGAAGCTCAGATCCAACACTGAAACATTGACAAGGAGCAAGGATAGCAGCATCAGGCGGAGTTAAGTAATGAAGCAGTTAACGAGCTCACCAGAACACCTGAGGGAGGAAGCTCAGAAGCTGCAGTACCACTTGTGACCACAGGAGTGAATTCAGCCACAGAATTCACAACAGACATCCAACTCGCGCATGCGCATACCATACACAGAGGCAGCGGCAGACTCCAAGCACAACGCAAAAGGTAATTGCCGAAATGGAAAGGAGAAAGAAAGGAAACGAAGATAACTAATCATATAGGGACCAAAGGGGGAGAGGAAAAAACTAATATGACTACTAAAGTGCATAAAGTGAATAATAAATAAAGAGAAAACTACACTAAAAAGTAAAAAAATACTACTAATGAAAAAAAGAAGAAAAATACCATGATACGAAAAATGATTATCTATAATAGATACCTAAAATTACAGTACCTATGGACTAAAGGGTGTAAATAGAGGAATACCTCTATTACTAAAGCAATTATAGCACCATCCCTGATAATAAATAACACTAAATATACATACATATCCCCAATCTCTAGCAATGACCCAATGACTGTCATATGTAGCTTGGTTTAGTACTTTGTTCCACTGTATATGGCAGGTGTACGTTGCGCTATGGAGTCTATGAATTTAGAAGGCTTTTTAGCCCGTCATGATGTTCATCTAGGCGACAGTTAATTGGACCTATGTTACTTTTTATACTTTGTTGCTACGTACACTGTCATGTGCGGTGATTATTTGGGATTCTCTATGAGGACTATTTGTAGCAGTTTTTGCTGTATCATCATTTAGAGTTTAGTTATACTTTTTCCAGATATACTTAGCTCCTTGGTTTGTCAGTCAATAATACATTTGTATATTATTGTGGTATTTCACCTATTCTCCGTACCTATATGACCGTATTGGGTTATTTTGCATTATGCTATGTATATTTAGTGGTCCAGCTGCGTGTTGTTCCGAGCGTATGTTTTTACATTAGAATTTTTCTGCTGCTGAATTTTTATTGTCATTAATAAATAGTATTTTATTCTATGATTCTGGCTACAGCCTCTTTTTTCCTATCATATGGTGTGATGGGAAATTGATCCCTGAACTGATGCATTAGCTGTAACAATGAGAACAGATACCACCAATACATGTCATTAAATGTCAGAGGTATAATACCTATTAAAGGGACTCAGTTTACATAAATTCAAGGACACTCCTCAAATAGATAAATCCTACAAATAGCCGCAGAGTAATAGTCCTATTGTCTCTGGCATAGGAGGGCTCTGCGATCCAATATGTAAATATATTGATAATTATTTGAGATCGCAGGTAGAAACGTTACCCTCCTATGTCAGGAACACTGATTGGAAGGGGTGACTCTTGATCACGACATGCAACTGGTCAAGGCGGATGTTGAGGCATTATATGCCTCCATCCACCATGATGATGGGCTACAGGCTGCAGCTTTCTTCCGGGAATCCAGCAATATCGATATGGAGATTAGGAGCCTGGTGCTGGAGTTTTTGCAGTACATCTTCACACATAATTTTTTTACTTTGAAGGACCGGTACTATCTCCAGAGCTGTGGCACAGCAATGGGGGTGGCGTGTGTGCCCTCATAAGCAAACCTCTTTTTGGGAGAGGAGCATCTTCGAGGGGGGCCCACACTCCATCCCCCAGGTTCTGGGGTGGTACCAGTACATTGATGACATTTTGTTTATTTGGCAGGGGACTGTGGAAGATATCCACACATTTATGCAGGATTTGAACTGTAATGACTTCATCATCAGGCTCACATATAATTATCATCCACGAACGATTGCATTTCTTGACATCAAACTGATAGTTTAGGATAATGGAGTGATCCATACCGATTTATACCAGAACAAAACGTCAGTCAATGCACTCCTTCATGCCTCCTCCTCGCACATTGCGTCTACAATTGGCGCTATACCAATTGGACAGTACTGGCGAGTGAGGAGGATTTGTAACTCTGAGGAGTCCTTTGAAAGACAGTCTGTGGACCTTGGGGAGAGGTTCCTGGGACGTGGTTATAGCAAAATAAGTATCAAACGTGGCTATACCCATGCCAGGAACTCTAGGAGATGTGATCTACTTGTGGACAAGAGTGTGAAACCATTGGAAGATTCAAAAATCTGATTTATCACTACGTATAATCATCAATAGGGAGCTATAAGAAAGATCATGAATAAACACTGGCCTATTCTAAAGACTGAACCTACTTTAGCACATTGCTCTGAAGTGCCTCTTATGACGGCTAGAAAAGGAAATAATTTGAGGGACATACTGGTGAGGAGCCACTATGTAGCGCGAAAGAACCTAGCATAATTGGGATGGGCAAAAGTAAATGGCGCTTGTACCCAAGTGGCGACTGTCTGGGGTGTCGCAATCGTGCGGGCAACGTCATTTACGTCGGCTGATGGCAAATGAGAATTTAAGATCACTGACTATATCTCATGTAGCTCTACGCATGTCATCTATATGGCAAAGTGTACATGCAATAAACTATACATTGGTCTCACATCACGTGAACTCCGAGTATGTACACGTGAACATGTTAGAGACATTCAGGCCACGGCTGAGGTGATGGACGTTGCGTCTCTGAAGACCATCCCTCGTCACTTTAGGTCTTATCATAAATGTAACCCTAAAGACCTGAAAGTAATTGGCATTGATCGAGGTGTGGCATTAGGGGAGGCGACATGAAACGTACCCTGGCACAACTTGAGTTCCGCTGGATAACGATGGTAGATACAATGACCACAGCGGGTCTGAATGAGCAATTAAGTTTTTCCCCCTTTTTGTAGGTCGGTAATGTATTGGCCCTAGTTTTTGGTTGGATTTTAATTTGTGTTTGTTTTAATTCTTATTTTTATCCAGTCTAACTTTACTTTACCAAACTATACCACCTACATTACTATCACCTGGTCTGAGAAGTATGTGACTATTGGTGCTCCAAATGGGATGAAATAATCAAGTCCAACACGACGATTGAGCCACTACTCCACCATATAGGATATACGGATCTGTGACGTATTTGACTGCCATCATCATGACATCTGGTTACTCGCATTTATATTCCGGATCTGTATTTATATTTCCTTATGTGTGATGTATTTTGTTGCTTTTGATGTGGTACTGAGTAAGGAGGACTAATAGTGGTAGATCTATACAATATGTGGGATGCTTGATAGATGACCAATATAGTTGTGGGGATATCATTAGGAGCTAAAGGATTAACACTAACAATATTTATCTTTTATTGAAAGCTAAATGAGTAACATTACTAATATTATCCTCCATATACTGTGAAGTCCAGAGTAGACAGCGTGAGGCATTACATTTGCGAGACTACATGGAGCCTTTTGCCCCCTTTTCTACTTGGTCTTCTTCCCCCAGTTATGATGGCCACTACAGCATGCTCACTGTGTCTTGATCCGGTATGCATCTCCTCGGCCTCTAGGCAGTGACACAGCCGGTCCTCTGACGTCACGAGGGATTTCCCTCTGACCCACCCTGTCACATGAGAGGCTGGAGGAGTGGTGTCCATACGTGGTTCGGAACTCAGTATGCGTGCGCCGTTTATGGCGCTGATTACACAAACACGTGCCGCACACACTTAAGAGCCTGGGAGGACACACAGAGCTATGGCCCCCCGAATAAGCCCACGCGAAACGCGTGTCGGGGCTGCCTTTGGACACATACCTGCAGGCAACATGGGTAAGCAACAATTGGTGCAGCTCTGTTTTGAGCCCCTAGGGTAGTTTTCTGGATGAAGGGAGTTAGTTTGAGCGATCTTTGCGCTCTCTCATACTAAGCCATTTTTTTCTTTCCCTCGGGGACACTCTGCATGCCGCAGACATAATAATGCACTTGACACTTTGATAGTGTATGGCACCTTATTGTCGGCATACCCAGCCTGCAATTTCTGTAACTTTTCTGTACTGGAAAGGGTTGTGTCTTTTGCACAGATGTTCCGATTATGCCCTGTCTTGATAAACTGTTTTTAATGTGTGATTTGTGTGACTTGTATATTTTCTAATAAAACGGTGTTTCTTTGAATTAGTATATGTGGACTATTACTCCGCGGCTATTTGTAGGATTTATCAGCTGTAATAATGCAGCCAGTGTCTAATTCATGTTGCTGAAGATTCAGGCAGCACAAATCTCTTGTCAGACCGTTTATTTTATTCCTGCACCTATCATTCTTTTTTCCTATGTTAATATTCAAAACTAAATACTCCCACCACTTACCATTTATTTAGCTTTAGAACCTTCTTCCATTTGAGGGGGAAGAGTTTCTTCAATTTAATTGGCCAGTTTGTTTCATTGGCAAAAAGTATGATCCCACAAAAGGCCCAGATTCTGGCTGATACGGGCAGTTGCATTAAGATCAGAAGAAGCAGCAGCCCTCTCTCCCCTCAAATTTTTTATTAGTTGTTTAAAAATGTTGCATTGTTTATTAGCAGGACATAGATACCCAGCTAATGCGGAGTGCACTTGCTTAATATTAAAATTATACAAATTATAATTTATTAAATATACTGTATATGGTTTTACTATTTATTAATTCATGTAACTCTTCAATAGACTTTGTGGCCTATTTTATAAAAATTCCGGTCTACTGCCTTCATTTTGATAAGAAAATGTTTATATTGATTAAAGGGAACCTGACAGCTGATGCAAACATATTTTGTTTTATAAACGGGAACTGGATTATTTCCATAAACCATGTGGTTTTCATATACTGCAAGCTGGGAAGGAACAAGGTAAATTGAGATTTTGTACTTACAAATTGTACTTAATTCACATAGTTCGGTGCAGGATCATCTGCACAAAATAGAGAAATTGCACTTAGACAACATAAAGCTTAAAGTAATGAAAGCAGGAGATATGACAACATTTTTCTTTTACTGTCACTAAACATATTCCCGTTTGTAGCAATTTCCTGTCCTATGACTTCTCTTCTTTCCTTCCTCCGCCATCAAGGTTATGTGGATTTCTGAAATTGACCTTGCCAGCCCCCGCAAGAAATAATCGCTCACATGGCTTTTCACAATGCTATCTGATGCATTAAACATGTAATTGATGAGAATACACCGTGCCTTATGACTAAATCCCTAAAGAAATCAACACTAACATCACACAGGCTTCTTCAACAAAATGCCAGGCTGACCAATGATAGGCTTGTTGTAGCAACTATACACTGAAAACGTGTTCACGTCTCGTTCAGAGGGGGAAAGGAGCTGGAAGAAATTTTAAGCTAAAACCAGATATATCATTTACAGTGGGGCAAAAAAGTATTTAGTCAGTCAGCAATAGTGCAAGTTCCACCACTTAAAAAGATGAGAGGCGTCTGTAATTTACATCATAGGTAGACCTCAACTATGGGAGACAAACTGAGAAAAAAAAATCCAGAAAATCACATTGTCTGTTTTTTTAACATTTTATTTGCATATTATGGTGGAAAATAAGTATTTGGTCAGAAACAAAATTTCATCTCAATACTTTGTAATATATCCTTTGTTGACAATGACAGAGGTCAAACGTTTTCTGTAAGTCTTCACAAGGTTGCCACACACTGTTGTTGGTATGTTGGACCATTCCTCCATGCAGATCTCCTCTAGAGCAGTGATGTTTTTGGCTTTTCGCTTGGCAACACGGACTTTCAACTCCCTCCAAAGGTTTTCTATAGGGTTGAGATCTGGAGACTGGCTAGGCCACTCCAGGACCTTGAAATGCTTCTTACGAAGCCACTCCTTCGTTGCCCTGGCGGTGTGCTTTGGATCATTGTCATGTTGAAAGACCCAGCCACGTTTCATCTTCAATGCCCTTGCTGATGGAAGGAGGTTTGCACTCAAAATCTCACGATACATGGCCCCATTCATTCTTTCATGTACCCGGATCAGTCGTCCTGGCCCCTTTGCAGAGAAACAGCCCCAAAGCATGATGTTTCCACCACCATGCTTTACAGTAGGTATGGTGTTTGATGGATGCAACTCAGTATTCTTTTTCCTCCAAACACGACAAGTTGTGTTTCTACCAAACAGTTCCAGTTTGGTTTCATCAGACCATAGGACATTCTCCCAAAACTCCTCTGGATCATCCAAATGCTCTCTAGCAAACTTCAGACGGGCCCGGACATGTACTGGCTTAAGCAGTAGGACACGTCTGGCACTGCAGGATCTGAGTCCATGGTGGCGTAGTGTGTTACTTATGGTAGGCCTTGTTACATTGGTCCCAGCTCTCTGCAGTTCATTCACTAGGTCCCCCCGCGTGGTTCTGGGATTTTTGCTCACCGTTCTTGTGATCATTCTGACCCCACGGGGTGGGATTTTGCGTGGAGCCCCAGATCGAGGGAGATTATCAGTGGTCTTGTATGTCTTCCATTTTCTAATTATTGCTCCCACTGTTAGTTTCTTCACTCCAAGCTGGTTAGCTATTGCAGATTCAGTCTTCCCAGCCTGGTGCAGGGCTACAATTTTGTTTCTGGTGTCCTTTGACAGCTCTTTGGTCTTCACTATAGTGGAGTTTGGAGTCAGACTGTTTGAGGGTATGCACAGGTGTCTTTTTATACTGATAACAAGTTTAAACAGGTGCCATTACTACAGGTAATGAGTGGAGGAAAGAGGAGACTCTTAAAGAAGAAGTTACAGGTCTGTGAGAGCCAGAAATCTTGATTGTTTCTGACCAAATTCTTATTTTCCACCATAATCTACTATATAAAGCTGAATGTGTGTGTGTGTGTGTGTGTATGTGTGTATGTCCGGGATTGGCATCTGCACCGTCGCAGCTACAGCCACAAAATTTTGCACAGTCACACGTCTGGACCCCGAGAGCGTCATAGGCTATATTGTGAGGCGAAATTTTAACCCCGCGCGTTCCAATTCACCAAACAATTTTGCCCCTATCTACATAATGGGGAAAAAAGTGAAAGGAAAAGTGTTGGAAGCGTCGCAGCTACAGCAACAAAATTTTGCACAGTCATACGTCTGGACCCTGAGAGCGTCATAGGCTACGTTGTGAGGTGAAATATTAACCCTGCGCTTTCCAATTCACCAAACAATTTTGCCCCTATCTACATAATGGGGAAAAAAGTGAAAGGAAAAGTGTTGGAGACGTCGCAGCTACAGAAACAAAATTTTGCACAGTCACACGTCTGGACCCTGAGAGCGTCATAGGCTACGTTGTGAGGTGAAATTTTAACCCCGCGCGTTCCAATTCACCAAACAATTTTGCCCCTATCTACATAATGGGGAAAAAGTGAAAGGAAAAGTGTTGGAGGAGTCGCAGCTACAGCCACAAAATTTTGCACAGTCACACGTCTGGACCCCGAGAGCGTCATAGGCTATATTGTGAGGCGAAATTTTAACCCCGCGCGTTCCAATTCACCAAACAATTTTGCCCCTATCTACATAATGGGGAAAAAAGTGAAAGGAAAAGTGTTGGAAGCGTCGCAGCTACAGCAACCAAATTTTGCACAGTCACACGTCTGGACCCCGAGAGCGTCATAGGCTATGTTGTGAGGTGAAATATTAACCCCGCGCTTTCCAATTCACCAAACAATTTTGCCCCTATCTACATAATGGGGAAAAAAGTGAAAGGAAAAGTGTTGGAGGCGTCGCAGCTACAGAAACAAAATTTTGCACAGTCACACGTCGGGACCCTGAGAGCGTCATAGGCTTCGTTGTGAGGTGAATTTTTAACCCCGCGCATTCCAATTCACCAAACAATTTTGCCCCTATCTACATAATGGGGAAAAAGTGAAAGGAAGAGTGTTGGAAGCGTCGCAGCTACAGCAACAAAATTTTGCACAGTCACATGTCTGGACCCCGAGAGCGTCATAGGCTATGTTGTGAGGTGAAATTTTAACCCCGCGCTTTCCAATTCACCAAACAATTTTGCCCCTATCTACATAATGGGAAAAAATGAAAGGAAAAGTGTAGGAGGCAAATTGACAGCTGCCAGATGTGAACAAGGGGGACTTAAAGAATGAGAGCGATGGCGCCAAAGAGTATATACCGTACAGTTGCTAAGGTGGGGCCTCGACATGGGATACTCACCACACACGGGGATATGAACACACACAAAATGCGCCACACACTACCACGTGCTTGAACACATATTACCCTCAGCACACATTTCACCACAAATACACCAACCTCGCCACATAAAAGTCAAAACACAAAAGTCGCCACTCAAAACTCGCCACGCGCAGAACTCGCCACATGCAAAAACTAGGCTCTTGCAAAACTCGCCACAAGTGCAAAATTCTCCTCATGAAAAACTCGCCACACGCAAAACTTGCACACGTGGAAAAATTGCCACATGCACAAAAGTTGCAACACATGCAAAAGTTGCCTCACATAAAACTTGCACATACTCAAAAGGCACCACACATAATACTCGCAACGCGCAAAACTCGCCATGCGCAAAACTTGCTGCACACAACTTGCTACACTAACCTGTCACATGTAACTCGACACACAAAAAGTTGCTACACGCATGTTGCTACACAAAACTCATCTCACAAAAGTCGCTACATGCATGTCGCCACACGCAACTCAACACACACAACTTGACAAACGAAACTCGCCCTAAAACACACACAAGTCTGGTATTATCCTTCAAAAATAAAAATCTGATTAATAAGCAGACAAACTACAACAATTGCACCATATAGGAAATACGGCAGCTGTCAGTCACATGACCTGTCTATTATGTGTATGTGTGAGCTAATATATACTGCCAGGGGGAGGGTTCCTGTTGGCTGGGGATTTATCAGGCTGCCAATTTAGCTTACAAATACTGAGGTAAAAATACTGAACAAATAACGTGTGAACGAGGTCTAATACAGGAGGAGATGACACACAGGTATATACTATATACAGGGGAGATGACACACAGATATATACTATATACAGGAGAGATGACACCCAGGTATATACTATATAGAGGAGGAGATGACATATAGGTACATATATATACAGGAGGAGATGACATACAGGTATATACTATATACAGGAGGAGATGACATACAGGTATATGCTATATATAGAAGATGACATGCAGGTATATACTATATGCAGGAGGAGATGACACTCAGATATATACTGTATACAGGGGAGATGACACACAGGTATATACTATATACAGGAGGAGATGACATACAGGTATATGCTATATATAGAAGATGACATGCAGGTATATACTATATGCAGGAGGAGATGACACTCAGATATATACTATATACAGGGGAGTTGACACACAGGTATATACTATATACAGGAGGAGATGACATACAGGTATATACTATATATAGAAGGAGATGACATTCAGGTATATACTATATATAGGGGAGATGACACACAGCAGGTATATACTATATACAGGGGAGATGACATACAGGTATATACTATATACAGGAGATGACATACAGATGTATACTATATATAAGGGAGATGACAAACATGTATATACTGAGGTGATGAGGTGAAAATGAGAGGTGTGAGGTGAAAATGAAAAGGTGTGAGTGCAAAATGAGAGAAGTGAGGAAAAATAGTGGAGTGATCAGAAAATGACAGATGTGAGGTTGAAATGACAAGTGTTAGGGGGGAATGAGAGGAGTGAGGGAGAAAATGAGAGGTGTGAGGGAGAAAATGAGAGATGTGAGGGGGAAAATGAAAGATGTGATTGGGAAAATGAGAGGCGTGATGGGAAAATAAGAGAAGTGAGGTGCTATAACTAACCACAGATATTTACTATGCCCAGGCAACGCCGGGCTCTTCAGCTAGTATGCAAATAAAATGTTAAAAAAACAGACAATGTGATTTTCTGGATTTTTTTTTCTCAGTTTGTCTCCCATAGTTGAGGTCTACCTATGATGTAAATTACAGACGCCTCTCATCTTTTTAAGTGGTGGAACTTGCACTATTGCTGACTGACTAAATACTTTTTTGCCCCACTGTATATGAGAAAATTGATCAATTATCTGGTTCCAAATCAAGGTAACATCAGATCTATTAAAGATAATATTTTGTTGGGAGGCGTGTATAAATCGGCATTCCTGCAGTGAATCCTGTGGAAAAAAAGCAAATATGTTGTTTGTTAAATTATTAAAGGTTTTTTCCCCTTTCAACTTTCTTTAGCCCATAGAGTTGCAAATGTTGAACATAACAAGTACAGCGATACTCACCCTCTGCCGCTGCTTCCTGTGGTTGTTTACATGCTGCAATGGTGACATCATAACTAGAGTACATGTGACAGCTCTAGCCAATCACTACGCTTATCAGCTCTGTTGATGTAGATGGCACAACTCATTCAGAACAGTGATTGGCTGCAGTGGTCACTTACATTGTAGTCTTGACTTCAGCTCTGTAGCCTCTCAATAAAGAATAGGGCCGTGCAGAGAGGCATTGCAGGAGAGGAAGAGGTTGGCTATTGCTGCACTTGACATTTCCAACACAGGTAACCATATTGGCTGAAGAAACTTGGAAGGGGAAAACCTCTTTAGTCTAGAAATCGTCACAATGAACTATGAGTCAGATAGAGCAGCTCAATAGGGTACAGCAATCCACTTGAAGAAATTAAAGTCAAAGTCGGGGTTATAGCTTGGAGTTATGTCTCTGTCGGTTGTTGTCTTGCAGCTCTTAATAGGGCTTCCAAGGGCAGTCTTTTCACTGGCTACTCTTATCATGTTCCAAGGATGCCTTGGCCTTAGCACTTTAAGCAGTTGTCAGAGATGTGGACTTACACAGGGGCCCTAGGTTGAGACCTTGGGGTAGCTACTCTCCAATGTAGTGGGCTGGCAGGAATGATCTGTGTCATAACTAGGATGGCAGAATAGGAGCAAAATTAAAAGACAGAAGAATAGCCAGGAAATGGCCAGGGATAGAACAGGAATAACACAGGCTAAACTGTGTATGACTACAGTTACGAACCAGGGCTACTAAAACTAAGACTGGCAACTCCCATCATTAAGCTGCATGTTTTAGGTGCTTTTGATGCTGTTACATTGATTGAAACAAGTAGTTGATTACTCCTGCAGGACAGCATAGACACTGATTCTGCCAGACAGATGGCAGTACAAATGCAAGCCACTCTAGTGTCATTGGCTGGACAGAGCCTGTACTGCCCAAAGCTTCAGGTCTTTGTGTCTCCTCTTTCACCAGCGTAGCAAAATGAAAATGAATATTGTGCTGCTTGGTGACAGAAGCATAGGTAACACTGCAGGTAACCAGTTGTTACAGTGGCATTGCTTTCCTCACGGGGAGAATGATGTCATGCTTGGAAGCGAGGAATGATCCCTTTAGCATGTATTCAGCACATACAACACTGTTCTGACTCCAGGCCAGAAGGGGAGCTCTGAACCCGGTTTCAGGGGAGCTTCCCTAGATAATATATATTCTCACCTGGGGAAGGAATTAGTCTGTCGGAGGGACAGACAGAGAGAGGAGTCTGTCAGAGGGACAGAGCAGAGTGGAAGCAGACAGAGAGAGAGTCTGAGAGAAAAGCTGGGGCCATGCAGCCATGAGAGGTGCTGCAGCTCCTGGAAGGAACGAGAACAGAGCAGTTTGTAGGAGACTGAGAGGGGAAGTGAAGCGCAGGAGAGCAAAGAGCTGGA
Organism: Ranitomeya imitator; assembly: GCF_032444005.1. Classification (NCBI taxonomy): domain Eukaryota; kingdom Metazoa; phylum Chordata; class Amphibia; order Anura; family Dendrobatidae; genus Ranitomeya; species Ranitomeya imitator. The sequence goes on from NC_091282.1 coordinate 130,641,442, forward strand.
GGGAAACTGCGACTGAGCTTCCTCCCCGCAGAATTCCATTTGCCAGAAGACCGAGGTTGTGGGGTTAACTCTAAGCCCCACAACAGAAACTAGCAGACAGCTGGATTTCAATTCACCTGTCCACCATTAACACCCAAAGGCACAGTAGCAGATAGAGCCCGGAGTCATCCTGAGAGACCCTGTAAAAAGGCTTGAGTTACCTGCCATGTGGGTAGTGTTCTACCAGCAAGGAGGACAGAGAAAACATGAGGACCTTGTGTGAGGCCTAAGGCAGCAAGGAATTACAACACAGCGCAAAAGGGAATGCTTCAAACGCCACCTGGTTAGGGGGATCCCAGATTCGCTTCCAAACCAGCCAGACCATACCAGTACCTGTGATCCGCTACCCTGGACTGCAGCTGCCTGAACTCTACAGTAAAAAGGTACAGACTGCAACCTCGGGTCCTCTGTTTATTTCTGGCACCACACCATCTTTGCCAAATACACCGGCAGCCCTTGGGACCCAGCTTCACTTGTGGGAAGCCATACCATCTCAGCTGCCATAAAATCCCCACAGTGGACCTCTTTAAACAGCGTCTGTCATCCCTGGCCGAATACCCCAGGTGGCATCACGAATATTCTTATTCCTAAAAACCCCTCTAAAGACCTTTCCTTTAATTTGGACACCCAGGGCCAGGGACCGGGTCGCTGCCACCATGACCACCCCTTTAATGATGACTGGATCTGGTACCGAGTACCCCTAGGCCCTGGCAGGGGCGCTCCACATACATCGCAGGAGAAGGTCCTGATGGAGATTTAACAAGAGTCACTAGTTAGGCTACGTTCACATTGGCGTTCCGCCAATGTGCGTCGCTGTTGCGCCGGCGACGCGCCCCTATGTTTAACATAGGGGACGCGTGCGTTTTTTGGGTGGCGTTTTTTGACACTTGCGTCGTTTACGACGCTAGCGTCGGACGCAAGAAAATGCAAAAAGTTGCATTTTCTGTGCGTCCGATTCTCGTCAGAAAACGACGCACGCGTCGCAAAACGCGCGCGTTTTTGCGTGCGTTTGTGCGCGTTTTTTCGTGCGTCGCGCGTTGCGTCGCCGACGCAGGGCGGCGCAACGCTAGTGTGAATGTAGCCTTAGAAATTCTCAAGACTTCTGGATGTGGAATCAATCCTCCTTCATTACCCTAAATCCCAAACTAGAATAAAACAATAAAATGCACATTATTTTAGTATCAAAAGGACACAGCTCTATTTAAAATTACATTACTAGTATTCTGCTACAGATGGATCTGGATAAGTTGGAAACTTGGGCTGAAAGGTGGCAGATGAGGTTTAACAATGATAAATGTAAGGTTATACACATGGGAAGAAGAAATCAATATCACCATTACACACTGAACGGGAAACCACTGGGTAAATCTGACAGGGAGAAGGACTTGGGGATCCTAGTTAATGATAAACTTACCTGGAGCAGCCAGTGCCAGGCAGCAGCTGCCAAGGCAAACAGGATCATGGGGTGCATTAAAAGAGGTCTGGATACACATGATGAGAGCATTATACTGCCTCTGTACAAATCCCTAGTTAGACCGCACATGGAGTACTGTGTCCAGTTTTGGGCACTGGTGCTCAGGAAGGATATAATGGAACTAGAGAGAGTACAAAGGAGGGCAACAAAATTAATAAAGGGGATGGGAGAACTACAATACCCAGATAGATTAACGAAATTAGGATTATTTAGTCTAGAAAAAAGACAACTGAGGGGCGATCTAATAACCATGTATAAGTATATAAGGGGACAATACAAATATCTCGCTGAGGATCTGTTTATACCAAGGAAGGTGACGGGCACAAGGGGGCATTCTTTGCGTCTGGAGGAGAGAAGGTTTTTCCACCAACATAGAAGAGGATTCTTTACTGTTAGGACAGTGAGAATCTGGAATTTCTTGCCTGAGGAGGTGGTGATGGCAAACTCAGTCGAGGGGTTCAAGAGAGGCCTGGATGTCTTCCTGGAGCAGAACAATATTGTATCATACAATTATTAGCTTCTGTAGAAGGACGTAGATCTGGGGATTTATTATGATGGAATATAGGCTGAACTGGATGGACAAATGTCTTTTTTCGGCCTTACTAACTATATTACTATGTTACTATGTTATGTTATAGTAAGAGTCAGATGAAATGCAAAGCAAATATATTCTGAGATGCATGGATGCCACAAGATACACGAGCTGTGTGACATACAGCAATTGGCATCCAGCAATCCAGGGGTGGTATACTCTGATCACTTGTCACTCTAGGAAAGCCAATCCACTTCAAGGGCTCCAATGGCACTACCAAAGATCCTCATTCCTGTGCTTAAAGGGAATCTGTCGCCTCCCGGACATACTCTATACAGCTCTGGCAAAATTTAAGAGACCACCACATCACAACCCTGTCATGGGCAGCCCATTCTGCAGACCTGAATCCCATTGAAAACCTCTGGAATGTAATCAAGAGGATTATGGACAGTCACAAGCCATCAAACATAGAAGAACTGCTTAAATTTTTGCACCATGAGCAGTGTGAAAGACTGGTGGAAAGCATGCCAAGACGCAAAGCTGTTTTTAAAAATCATGGTTATTCCACAAAATTTTGATTTCTGAACTCTTTCTGAGTTAAAACATTAGTATTGTTGTTTATAAATGATTATGAACTTGTTTTCTTTGCATTATTTGAGGTATAAAATCAAATTTTTTTTTATTTTGACCATTTCTCCGTTTCAGAAAAAAACAAAACAAACTTTATTGCTTGGAAATTCGGAGACATGTCAGAAGTTTGTAGACTAAAAGAACTATTTACATTTTACTCAAAATACATTGTGTATGGAAAGTATTCAGACCCTGTTAGGAGTCGAGTTTCCTCTGCTGCACAGGGGGAATCTCGATCCATCTCCGCTGCGGTCTCCCATTCTCCTCCAGCCGCAGTGGAGTCTGCTCAGCAGGGACGTCGATCCCAGCGTCTCGCTCAGTCTGACTCTGTGAGAAGAGTTACTGCTGCTTCTCCAGCTTCTGCCTTTAAAGCCTATACTGGTCAGCAGCGAGCGGACTTCTCTGGGACTAAGTCCTTATCTGCACACACTGAGCATGCCCAGGGCAAGATCTCCCGTTGGAGATCGAGGGTCATGTGCTCAGGCTCTGCGGCACATTCCATTGGTCCTCTTGGCAGGTCTTGGAAGGGCAAAAGTTCTATAGCCACTTCCTGTGCTGCAGCTATATAAACTGCGCATGACCGCACGGCCATGCGCTAGTATCAAGTCATATGTGCTTTGCGCCAGTGTGGTTAGCATAAGTGTGTTCAGGGACCCGGCTGAAATAAGCCCCTAGAATACCGGCACCTCCGGTGAGGAGATTGTATGAGTGTGTTCAGGGACCCGGCTGAAATAAGCCCCTAGAATACCGGCTTCTCCGGTGAGGAGATTGCGTGTTGCTTAACCACAGACTGCTATCAGCTTGGCAGTAAGCTTGTGCTCCTGTGAGGCTAACAGGGCGCAGTGCTTTCCTCTCGCGGCTGCTCTGTGAGGTAACAGAGCTAGTCTACACCGCCATATTGTGCCACCATTCACTAGCAGCAGGTTCTTCCTGCACGGTGGACCCCGGGCTGCGAACGCACCATTAATAATAAATATCTATTTCTACTCGGTGCGTTCCGCTAGCCCTAACAGACCCATTTAAATTTTTTACTCTTTGTGTCATTGCAGCCATTTGGTAAAATCAAAAAAGTTAATTTTTTTTCTCATTAATGTACACTCTGCGCCCCATCTTGACTGAAAAAAAAAACAGAAATGCTGAAATTTTTGCAAATTTAATTAAAAAAAAAACCTGAAATATCACATGGTCATAAGTATTCAGACCCTTTACTCTGACACTCATATTTAAGTCACATGCTGTCCATTTCCTTGTGATCCTCCTTGAGATGGTTCTACTTCTTCATTGGAGTCCAGCTGTGCTTAACCCCTAAACCCCCAAGGGTGGTTTGCACGTTAATGAACGGGCTAATTTTTACAATTCTGACCACTGTCCCTTTATGAGGTTATAACTCTGGACGCTTCAACGAATCCTAATAATTCTGACACTGTTTACTCATGACATATGGTACTTCATGACAGTGGTAAAATGTATTTGATATTACCTGCGTTTATTTGTGAAAAAAACTGAAATTTGGCAAAAATGTTGAAAATTTCACAATTTTCCAACTTTGAATTTTTATGCCCTTAAATCACAAAGATATACCACACCAAATACTTCATAAGTAACATTTTCCACATGTCACCTTTACATCAGCACAATTTTGTAACCAAAATTTTTTTTGTTAGGGAGTTATAAGGGTTAAAAGTTGACCAGCAATTTCTCATTTTTACAACACCATTTTTTCTTAGGGACTACATCACTTTTGAAGCAACTTTGAGGGGTCTATATGATAGAAAATACCCAAGTGTGACACCATTCTAAAAACTGCACCCCTTAAGGTGCTCAAAACCACATTCGAGGAGTTTATTAACCCTTGAGGTGTTTCACAGGAATTTTGGGAATATTTTTTTAAAAAATGAACATTTAAATTTTCACAAAGAATTTACTTCAGCTCCAATTTGTTTTATTTTACCAAGGTAACAGGAAAAATTTGAAACTCAAATTTGTTGTACAAGTTGTCCTGAGTACGCTGATACCCAATATGTGAGGGTAAACCACTATTTGGGCTCATGGCAGAGCTCGGAAGGGAAGGAGCACCGTTTGACTTTTCAATGCAAAAGTGACTTAAATTGAGATAGGACGCCATGTCTCATTTGGAGAGCCCCTGATGTGCCTAAACATTGAAACTCCCTACAAGTAACATCATTTTGGAAATTAGACCCCATAAGGATCTTATCTAGATGTGTAGTGACTACTTTGACCCACCAAGTGCTTCACAGAAGTTTATAATGTAGAGCCGTAAAAATAAAAAATCATATTTTTTTCACAAAAATGATTTTTCGCCCCCGATTTTTTATTTTCCCAAGGGTAACAGAAGAAATTGGACCCCAAAAGTTGATGTGCAATTTTGTCCTGAGTACGCTGATATCCTGCATGTGGGGGTAAACCACTGTTTGTGCGCATGGCAGAGCTCGGAAGGGAAAGAGCGCCGTTTGACTTTTCAATGCAAAATTGACTGGAATTGAGATAGGATGCCATGTCGCATTTTGAAGGCCCCTAATGTGCCTATACAGTGGAGACCCCCACAAGTGACACCATTTTGGAAAGTAGACCCCCTAAGGAACTTATCTAGATGTGTTGTTAGAACTTGAACCCCAAGTGTTTCACTACAGTTTATAACGCAGAGCCGTGAAAATAAAAATTATTTTTTTTCCACAAAAATTACTTTTTAGCCCTCAGTTTTGTATTTTCCCAAGGGTATCATGAGAAATTGGACCACAAAAGTTGTTTTCCAATTTGTCCTGAGTACGATGATACTCCATATGTGGGGGAAAACTACCGTTTGAATGCATGGCAGAGCTTGGAAGGGAAGGAGCTCTGTTTGGAATGCAGACTTAGATGGATTGGTCTCCAGGCATCACGTTGCATTTGCAGAGCCTCTGATGTACCTAAACAGTAGAAACCCCCCACAAGTGACCCCATATTGGAAACTAGACCCCCCAAGGAACTTATCTAGATATGTTGTGAGATTTTTGAACCCCCAAGTGTTTCACTACAGTTTATAATGCAGAGCCGTGAAAATAAAAAATCTTTTTTTCCACAAAAAAGATTTTTTAGCTCCCAAATTTTTATTTTCCCAAGGGTACCAAGAGAAATTGGACCCCAAAAGTTGTTGTCCAATTTGTCCTGAGTATGCTGATACCCCATATGTTGGGGTAAACCAAAGGAGCACTGTTTTACTTTTTCAACGCAGAATTGGCTGGAATTGAGATCGGACACCATGTGGTGTTTGGAGAGCCTCTGATGTGCCTAAACAGTGGAAACCCCTCAATTCTAACTCCAACCCTAACCCAAATATACCCTTAACCCTAATCCCAACCCTAACCATAACCCTAACCACACCCCTAACCCCAACACACTCCTAACCCCAACAGACCCCTAACCCTAATCCCAACCCTAACCACACCCCTAACTCCAACACACCCCTAACATTAACCCCAACCATAACCCTAACCATACCTCTAACCCTGACACACCCTTTAACCCTAGTCCCAACCCTAATCCCAAACATAAATGTAATCCAAACCCTAACTTTAGCCCCAACCCTAACCCTAACTTTAGCCCCAACCCTAACTTTAGCCCCAACCCTAACCCTAACTTTAGCCCCAACCCTAACTGTAGCCCTAACCCTAACTTTAGCCCTAATTCTAACCCTAACTTTAGCCCCAACTCTAACCTTAACTTTAGCCCAAACCCTAACCCTAACTTTAGCCCTAACCCTAACTTTATCCCCAACCGTAACTGTAGCCCCAACCCTAATTATAGCCCTAACTTTAGCCCCAACCCTAAGTCTAACTTTAGCCCTAACCCTAACTGTAGCCCTAACCCTAACTTTAGCCCCAACCCTAACCCTTACCCTAAACCTAATGGGAAAATGGAAGTAAATAAATTTTTTTATTTTATTATTTTTCCCTAACTAAGGGGGTGATGGAGGGGGGTTTGATTTACTATTTGTAGCAAGTTTTTTAGCGGATTTTTGTGATTGGCAGCCGTCACACACTAAAAGACGCTTTTTATTGCAAAAAATAGGTTTTCCATCTCCATATTTTGAGAGCTTTAATCTTTCCATATTTTGGTCCACAGAGTCACGTGAGGTCTTTTTTTTGCGGGATGAGTTGACATTTTTATTGGTACCATTTCCAGGCACGTGACATTTTTTGATCGCTTTTTATTCCGATTTTTGTGAGGCAGAATGACCAAAAACCAGCAATTCATGAATTTCTTTTTTTTTTTTTTGTGGGGGGGGGGGGGGGGGGGCGTTTATACCATTCCACGTTTGGTAAGATTGATAAAGCAGTTGTATTCTTTGGGTTAGTATGTTTACGGTGAACCTCATTTATATAATTTTTAATGTTTTGGAGCTTTTATACGATAAAAACTATTTAATATCAAAAATAATTATTTTTGCATCGCTTTATTCTGAGGACTATAACTCTTTTATTTTTTTCGCTGATGATGCTGTATGGCCAGCTCGTTTTTTTGCGGGATAAGATGAAGTTTTCATCAGTACCATGTTTATTTATATCCGTCTTTTTGATCGTGTGTAATTCCATGTTTTGTTCGGCGGTATGATAATAAAGCGTTGTTTGTTGCCTTTTTTTAACGGTGTTCACTGAAGGGGTTAACTAGTGGGACAGTTTTATAGGTCGGGTCATTACGGACGCGGCGATACTAAATATGTGTACTTTTAATTTTTATTTATTTATTTAGATAAAGAAATTTATTTATTGGAACAATATTTCTTTTTCTTTATTTAGGATTTTTTTTTTTACACATGTAAATATATTTTTTTTTTACTTTGTCCCAGGGTGGGACATCATGCTATAGTGTCAGATCGCTGATCTGATTCTTTGTAAAGCACTATGCCCCCTCCCTGCGTGATGCTTCCCTATGCCACCGGAACGCTGCGTTCATGTTTGATCGCAGTGTTCCGGGGTTAATGTGCCGTGAGCGGTCCTTGACCACTCCTGGCACATTGTGGCGGATATCAGCTGTAAATCAGCTGACACCCGGCGGCGATCGGCCGCGCTCCCCCCCTGTGAGTGGGGCCGATCGTCTATGATGTACTATCCGGTCCCTGGGATTTACATTTGTGGCCAAAAGTATTGACACCCTTGCAAATCTGTCAGTTAATACTCAGTTTCTTCCTGAAAATGATTGCAAACACAAATTCTTTGTTGTTATTATTATCTTCATTTGTCTTAAATGAAAAAACACAAAAAGAATTGTCCTTAAGCCGAATTGGATATAATTCCACACCAAACATAAAAAAGGGGGTGGACAAAAGTATTGGCACTGTTCGAAAAATCATGTGATGCTTCTCTAATTTGTGTAATTAACAGCACCTGTGACTTACCTGTGGCACCTAACAGGTGTTGGCAATAACTAAATCACACTTGCAGCCAGTTGACATGGATTAAAGTTGACTCAACCTCTGTCCTGTGTCCTTGTGTGTACCGCATTGAGCATGGAGAAAAAAAAGAAGACCAAAGAACTGTCTGAGGACTTGAGAAACTAAATTGTGAGGAAGCATGAGCAATCTCAAGGCTACAAGTCCATCTCCAAAGACCTGAATGTTCCTGTGTCTACCGTGCGCAGTGTCATCAAGAAGTTTAAAGCCCATGGCACTGTGGCTAACCTCCCTAGATGTGGACGGAAAAGAAAAATAGACAAGATTGTGCGGATGTTGAATAAAGAACCTCGACTAACATCCAAACAAGTTCAAGCTGCCCTGCAATCCGAGAGTACAACAGTGTCAACCCGTACTATCAGTCAGTGTCTGAATGAAAAGGAACTGTATGGTAGGAGACCCAGGAAGACCCCACTTCTTACCCCGAGACATAAAAAAGCCAGGCTGGAGTTTGCCAAAACTTACCTGAAAAAGCCTAAAACGTTTTAGAACAATGTTCTTTGGTCAGATGAGACAAAAGTAGAGCTTTTTGGGCAAAGGCATCAACATAGAGTTTACAGGAGAAAAAAAGAGGCATTCAAAGAAAATAACACGGTCCCTACAGTCAAACATGGCGGAGGTTCCCTGATGTTTTGGGGTTGCTTTGCTGCCTCTGGCACTGGACTGCTTGACCGTGTGCATGGCATTATGAAGTCTGAAGACTACCAACAAATTTTGCAGCATAATGTAGGGCCCAGTGTGAGAAAGCTGGGTCTCCCTCAGAGGTCATGGGTCTTCCAGCAGGACAATGACCCAAAACACACTTCAAAAAGCACTAGAAAATGGTTTGAGAGAAAGCACTGGAGACTTCTAAGGTGGCCAGCAATGAGTCCAGACCTGAATCCCATAGAACACATGTGGAGAGATCTAAAAATGGCAGATTGGAGAAGGCACCCTTCAAATATCAGGGACCTGGAGCAGTTTGCCAAAGAAGAATGGTCTAAAACTCCAGCAGAGCATTGTAAGAAACTCATTGATGGTTACCGGAAGCGGTTGGTCGCAGTTATTTTGGCTAAAGGTTGTGCAACCAAGTATTAGACTGAGGGTGCCAATACTTTTGTCTGGCCCATTTTTGGAGTTTTGTGTGAAATGATCAATGTTTTGCTTTTTGCTTCATTCTCTTTTGTGTTTTTTTATTTAAGACAAATTAAATGAAGATAATAATACCAAAGAATTTGTGATTGCAATCATTTTAAGGAAGAAACTGAGTATTATCTGAAAGAATTGCAGGGGTGTCAATACTTTTGGGCACAACTGTAAGTCCTAGGTCACCTTGACGGGATAGTACTTCATATGGGATTAAGGGGTTAATTAAACTGATACGACTTAACTAGTGATGAGCGAGTATACTCGTTGCTCGGGTTTTCCAGAGCACACTGGGGTGGTCTCGGAGTATTTATGACTGCTCGGAGATTTCGTTTTCGTTGCCACAGCTGAATGATTTACAGCTGATAGACAGTTTGATTACATGTGGGGATTCCCTTGCAACCAGGCAACCCCACATGTACTCAGGCTGGCTAGCAGCTGTAAATCATGCAGCTGCATCAACAAAAACGAAATCTCTGAGCACTTACAAATTCTCGGAGATCACCCGAGAGTGCTCGGGAAAACCCTAGCAACGAGTATATTTGCTCATTACTAAACTTAACCCATTCATGACATTAATGACTTTGCCATTTTTTGCAATTCTAACCAGTGTCCCTTTATGAGGTAATAAATCAGGAACGCTTCAACGGATCCTAGCAATTCTGAAATTGCTTTTTTGTGACATATTGGGCTTCATGTTAGTGGTAAATTTAGGTCGATTTTTGCGTTTATTTGTGAAAAAATAAAAAATTTGTTGAAAATTTTGAAAATTTTGCAATTTTCAAATTTTGAATTTTTATTCTGTTAAACCAGAGTTATATGACACAAAATAGTTAATAAATAACATTTTCCACATGTCTACTTTATATCAGCACAATTTTGGAAACAATTTTTTTTTTTGCTAGAAAGTTATATGGCTTAAAATTTGACCAGCGATTTTTCATTTTTACAACAAAATTTACAAAACCATTTTTTTAGGGACCACCTCAAATTTGAAGTCAGTTTGAGGGGTCTATATGGCTGAAAATACCCAAATGTGACACCATTCTAAAAACTGCACCCATCAAGCTGATCAAAACCACATTCAAGAAGTGTATTAACCCTTCAGGTGTTTCACAGCAGCAGAAGCAACATGGAAGGAAAAAATGAACATTTAACTTTTTAGTTACAGAAATGATCTTTTAGCAACAATTTTTTTATTTTCCCAAGGGTAAAAGGAGAAACTGGACCCCAAAAGTTGTTGTCCAATTTGTCCTGAGTACGCTGAAACCCAAAATGTAGGGGGAACGGCTGTTTGGTCGCACGGCAGGGCTAGGAATGGAAGGAGTGCCATTGACTTTTTGAATGAAAAATTAGCTCCAATCTTTAGCGGACACCATCTCGCGTTTGGAGAGCCCCTGTGTGCCTAAACATTGGAGCTCCCCCACAAGTGACCCCATTTTGGAAACTAGAACCCCTAAGGAACTTATCTAGATGCATAGTGAGCACATTGAACCCCCAGGTGCTTCACAAATTGATCCGTAAAAATGGAAAAGTACTTTTTTCACAAAAATTTTCTTTAAGCCTCAATATTTTTCATTTTCACATGGACAACAGGATAAAATGGATCTTAAACTTTGTTGGGCAATTTCTCCTGAGTACACTGATACTTCACATGTGGGGGTAAACTACTGTTTGGGTGCACGGCAAGGCTCGGAAGGGAAGGAGTGCCACTTGACTTTTTGAATGGAAAATTAGCTCCAATCGTTAGAGGACACCATGTCGCGTATTGAAAGTATACACCACACACACCAATCTGACGTACACTATACCACACCACACATCAACCTGACACACTACGTCAGGTTGGTGTGTGTGTGGTGTAGTGTACGTCAGGTTGGTGTGTGTGGTGTAGTATACACCACACACACCAATCTGATGTACACTATACCACACCACACACCAACCTGACGTACGCTACGCCACACACACCAACCTGACACACTACGTCAGGTTGGTGTGTGGTGTAGTGTACGTCAGGTTGGTGTGTGTGGTTTAGTGTACGTTAGGTTGGTGTGTGTGTGTGTGTGTGTGTGTGGTGTTGTGTATGTCAGGCTGGTGTGGGTGAGTTCTGTAAGGGAATGTCAGGATGTGTTTAGTCCATGGACGTGTGATAAATTCTGAAGCATTCATTCAAACACAGTCCAGGTTTGTCAGGACACGTTTCACATTGGAAACGAGTTTCCCTTCTTAACCCCCTTTTATAGCATACCCAGCACCTTTTTTTTGTTCTCCCCTCACAGGGAAAATGTTGCCCTGGTAGCATACGGAAAACTAGAAGTTCAAGGCGTGCTGAGGCCCGATCCTTCCTCGTCTCCAAACATCAAGGCCTTTATCACCACCTCCTGAAACTGAAGGAAGGTGTTGTTGGTCTGGCCTGCACATCGTGATAGCACGTATGCGTTATACAGTGCCATTTGTATAATATGCAAGCCAGTTTTTTATACCACACCTTCGCCTTCCGCATGGCACTATAGGGCTGGGGAAAGATCAACTCCCCCCATGTGTTTGTTGTACCCAGGGCACAGTCCGTTATGTGGACCTGTGCTGGGGTACCTCGAATGGTGGTGGCTGTGGTGCCGGGACCATGGATTCTTGTCAAGAAAAAGATGTCCCTTTTGTCTTTGAATTTGACCACAAGCATGGTGCCGTTACATTGGGCTTGGCTCTCACCTTTTGGGAGAGTCTGCTCAATTAGCAACAAAGGGAGACCCCTTTTGTTTCTGCGAACAGTACCACAAGCTGCGGTAGCTCTGGCAGAGAGGGATTGAAAGAGTTGGATGTTTGTATAAAAGTTATCAACGTACAGATGGTAACCTTTATCAAGCAGTGGGTGGACCAAATCCCACACTATTTTCCCACTCACCTCCAGAGCAGGTGGACATTCTGGGGGCTGGATGCTGCTGTCCTTTCCTTGGTAAATTCTAAAGCTGAGAATGTACCCTGAGGTACTCTTACACAGCTTATAGAGTTTTATCCCGTACCTCGACCTCTTGCTGGGCAGGTACTGGAGGAACTGAAGCCTCCCTTTAAAGTGGATGAGGGATTCATCCACACAAATTTCCCTTTGGGGAATGTACACTTCAGCAAACTTGTTGCTGAAGTGTTCGATGACCGGCCAAATTTTGAACAATCTATCAAAATTCGGGTCATCGCGGGGAAGGATGTTCATATTGTCCCTAAAATGGAGAAACTTATGATTCGCCACTGTGGCACCCCAGGAGATCGGGTACCACGGTAGTGCTGCCTTCCTTTCAGGGAGGATAGTGCTATGCCTGGAGACAAGTGAGATTACCTTTGGCAGGTTATCACACACACAACACCTTCCAAATCCAGGCCAGGAGGGGGAGCTCAAAATCCTGTTTTAGGGCAGCTTACCTGGATAAAGATCCTGGTTTGGAGTAGGAGCTAGTTAGTTGGTCCCAGGAGACCAGTCAGTTCAGTTTGTACAGACAGTCTGTGAGCGAAGACAGACGGAAGAGGAGCAGAGGAGAGATTCAGGGCTCAAGGAGGCTGAGAATAGGCCTCCGAGGAGTAAGTGCGCAGTGACCGGGTACCAGGAGCCCAAGGCTAGAGTGGAACTACAGGACTCTCAGCAGAACCGGAGGGCATAAGATCATACAGACATTGCCCAAATTACGCCTGTGGCACAGCAGCATCCTGGAGCCTGGAGTCACCATGTAGAGACCCCAGAAAGTACGGCTCAAGCTGCCTGCCATACAGGTACTTGTCCCAGGACAGGAAAAAGAACTGAAAGAATTAGGACCTTGTTTGGAATACTTCAGGCAGCAAGGGACTTTAGCAAGCGCAGAGTGGAAGGCTCCTAACCTAACTTGCCAAGGTGATATCGCTTGTTTCCGGGCTGCCTGGACTCCTATGTACCTGTTGCCGGTGTCCTGGACTGTGTCCTGCCAACTACAGTAAATAAGGTAAAGACTTACAGCTTGTCTCCTTTACTCATTTACCGGCAACCGTCATCACCACCATACACCTTAGGACCCCTGGGGACCCCGTTTCACCTGTGGGAAGTGTACCATCAGTGCTGCAATAACATCCCCCAGAGGACCCCTTTAACGCAGCATCTGTCTCACTATTGACCGAACACCACAGGTGGCATCACGACAGACTTATAAACATTTTTTCCCTTAAAAGACCGTTCCCCTTTTACAGTGAGTACCAGGGCCACGGACTGGGTCGCAGCCACCGTGACATCCCCTTTAATAGCCCACTGGACCCGGCACTGAGTACCCCAGGCCCGGGTAGGACGACTCACCTCAAAATGTTTGTGAAACATAACCATGCCATATATTGGAGTTTGATATAAAATATCAGTACTCCAGTATTGGCGAATTTCTGGTTTCTTCACAATCCCCATGTGAGGGACCAGTCCCCAATATTTCATAATTTCTACAGCGTCAACGGGATTCCAAGTAGAAAATAATGAATTAGGGTTTTCAGCAAAAAAATTGCAGGGTATGCAAGTTAGTTTCCTCGACCATAAGACTGACAATTGACTCCGAGAAATAGACTTTGAAAAAGTCTATTTCCCTGAGGTTGGCAGTCTTGAACTGGATTCCTGATTGGGGAATAAAATCAGGAATCTGTGGAGCAAAATTTTCAGGGACCAGGGTCCAGATGGGGTCACTAGTGCTAGGTTTGGCAACACTAGCACTAGGTTGGGGGTTACTTAGACTTGGCTGTGGGTCTTCTCCCCTGGCCTCTGGCTCTTCTTCCCTGGGCTCTAGACGATTTCTCGTCCTGCGACATCTTGGTGGTGGCGAGTCCGTGTCACTGTAGAAGGAAGAGTGGGAGGAATACAGAAAAGTGGGGTCCTCTCCCTCACTATCAGCTTCAGAGGCAATAAAGGAATATGCCTCCTCACCTGTACAAATCCCTAGTTAGACCGCACATGGAGTACTGTGTCCAGTTTTGGGCACCGGTGCTCAGGAAGGATGTAATGGAACTAGAGAGAGTACAAAGGAGGGCAACAAAATTAATAAAGGGGATGGGAGAACTACAATACCCAGATAGATTAGCGAAATTAGGATTATTTAGTCTAGAAAAAAGACGACTGAGAGGCGATTTAATAACCATGTATAAGTATATAAGGGGACAATACAAATATATCGCTGAGGATCTGTTTATACCAAGGAAGGTGACGGGCACAAGGGGGCATTCTTTGCGTCTGGAGGAGAGAAGGTTTTTCCACCAACAAAGAAGAGGATTCTTTACTGTTAGGGCAGTGAGAATCTGGAATTGCTTGCCTGAGGAGGTGGTGATGGCGAACTCAGTCGAGGAGTTCAAGAGAGGCCTGGATGTCTTCCTGGAGCAGAACAATATTGTATCATACAATCAGTGGCGTAGGAAGGGGGGTGCGGGGGGGGCGGTCCGCCCCGGGCGGCACAATGCGGGGGGCGGTCGGCGCTGCAGGAGAAGAAAAAAAAAAAAAAAAAGACGCCCCTTTAAATCTTCGGGCGGTGCCGTCCGCCGCCACGACCAGGGCCAGCTCCCCCCACCACCGGACCCCGCCCCCCGCTCTATACTCACCTCTCCTGGTTCCTGCGGCGCCGGCAGCTGCAGCGTCCTCTGACTCTGCGACGTCTCAGAGCAGAGGGCGCGATGACGTCACTACTGTGCGCGCCGCTCTGCCTCTCTGTCCTGAGCGTCGCAGAGCCGGAGAGACGCTGACTGGCTGCACCGGACCTGCGCTAGGAACGGGAGAGGTGAGGATTTAACTTTTTTTTTTTTTTCTTTATGTCTGACTGTCTGGGGCTGGGGCAATGCTGGACACACTGGGGCAATACTGGAGACCATGGGGCAGATTGCTGGACACACTGGGGCAGTACTGGACACCATGGGGCAGAATGCTGGACACACTGGGGCAGTACAGGAGACTATGGGGCAGATTGCTGGACACACTGGGGCAATACAGGAGACCATGGGGCAGATTGCTGGACACACTGGGGCAATACATGAGACCATGGGGCAGATTGCTGGACACACTGGGGCAATACAGGAGACTATGGGGCAGATTGCTGGACACACTGGGGCAATACTGGAGACCATGGGGCAGAATGCTGGACACACTGGGGCAATACTGGAGACCATGGGGCAGATTGCTGGACACACTGGGGCAATACAGGAGACCATGGGGCAGATTGCTGGATACACCGGGGCAATACTGGAGACCATGGGGCAGAATGCTGGACACACTGGGGCAATACAGGAGACCATGGGGCAGATTGCTGGACACACTGGGGCAATACTGGAGACCCTGGGGCAGATTTCTGGACACATTGAGGCAATGCTGGAGACCCTGAGGCAGACTTCTGGACACACTGGGGCAATGCTGGACACTGGGGCAGATTGCTGGACACACTGGGGGTAATATGCTGGACACACTGGGGCAATGCTGGACACTGGGGGTAATATGCTGGACACACTGGGGCAGACTGCTGGACACACTGGGGAAAGGCTGGACACTGGGGCAGATTGCTGGACACACTGGGGGCAGTGCTGGACATACTGGGGCAGATTGCTGGACACACTGGGGGTAATATGCTGGACACACTGGGGCAGATTGCTGGACAACATGGGGGTAATATGCTGGACACACTGGGGCAGATTGCTGGACAACATGGGGGTAATATGCTGGACACACTGGGGCAGATTGCTGGACAACATGGGGGTAATATGCTGGACACACTGGGGGCAGGACTTGAGGCATGGGCAGAATGTAGATACGGGGCATGATTGGAGACACGGGGCAGGATTGGATCATGGGGCAGGACGGATACGATGGAGGCTGGTGGGGCAGGATGTGGAGATCATATGGGGTAGAATGGATACTCATGAGGGCAGGATGCGAGAACATATGGCTGGAGCCAGGAATGAGAAACGGGGCCAGGGTGGGGAATATTATTACCATAGGGGCTAATTAAGGGATATTATTACTGCAGTGATGTATTTATTTTATTTTTTGAGTATACTGTTTTAAATGGGGGGGGGGGGCGGTCCTGTTACTGTGCAGAGTGACACTATATCACCTTTTTTTCTTCATGTGATGTAATGTAGAAGTTGTGAAAAATTAAGTAATGTGTTCTACAAGCGGAGCTCGAGATAACTGTGTTATTTCCTGCAGAAACGAGTCCTGGCTGGAAGGAATGATGGCGGTCTGTGCTGGATGAAAGATGAAGGACTTCACCTAGAGACGTCACTGGTGAGTCAGTGTTACCTATACACTGACACTATACACTGTATACTATATAGAGGTCCTGTGTATAATGTCACCAGTGATCTCTGTATTACCTCTACACAGACACTGCATACTAAGTACAGATCTCCTGTGAATACTGGCACTTATGGTGATAGTATTGTGGTTTTTTTTTTATTACTGATCAGTATCAGTATCAGTAGGCCTTTCCCCGGGAAGGAACAACCACGGGAAGGGCAGCATCCTATGAAGCAGAGCCACCTATGCCAAGCATGGTATCCATCCACAGACAGCTGTTTCCTAAACAGCATGGTATCCATCCACAGACAGCTGTTTCCTAAACAGCTGTCTGTGGATGGATACCATGCTTGGCATAGGTGGCTCTCCTTCATAGGATGCTGCCCTTCCCGTGGTTGTTCCTTCCCGGGGAAAGGCCTGGCTATTCACTGCTTGCGTCGAGAAACACGTGATGGTGTCTCCGCAGCTTCTTTACATGCATCTGCATATTTCCCATAAGGGATGGGGGCAGTGTTCTGGAATCACTGCGTTGAGAAACACGTGATGGTGTCTCCGCGGTGTTGGATGTTTTGGTCTCCCCGAGGCCAATCATCTGTGCCTTTATAACTTCTGATACTGGACGGGCTACTCCACTACCTTTCTTTGACAGATGCACAGTTGTACGCCTTGTTGATGGGGCCCAGGAAGCGCATGTGGATGGCAAGTGGCCTCTCCTCCTATTCCTTCACATCAAAATCACACCCAGTACCCTCCACAGAGGTGGAACCCATATTCCAGATGCCACTTTGGTATTGTCTGCCAATAATTTTTGGATATGTGAACACTCCCGGTTGGGTGTCCATCTGCTGGATTTGGAGTGGTGGAAGACCTCATGGTCCCTATTATACTATTTCTACTATGGTGAAATTGATGCCACTTTGGAAGTGTCTGCCACTAATTTTTGAAAATGTGTAGACTCCTGGTTGGGACTTCTTCATGCATGTTGCCTGTAACAGTAGGCCTCCAATACCATCAGGCTTCCACTTCCTTGGACTCAACTACCCGTGTTACGATCCTTAAATTTTTCTGCCAATGGTAGTCTACTAAACTGATATTTGTGCCACCTGAGTGTGGCTCAGCATGAAAGCAGCTAGAGGTGTTGTATGCGGTACCAGGGCTTCTAGCAAAGGAGGCCTACACTGATCCCTCACCCAACCTCGTCTTACTGTGATGTTCAATTGAAAGCTGTAAATGCTGTCTCAGGACCCAATAACTCATGCCTGGCTGATTGCTGCAGTGAGATGCTACAATTTGTACTGTGGGTGAATTGAGGCCACTTTCCTGGTGTCTGGCCATCATTTAATGTGGTTTGGCAGCATTTGGGGCCGTTATAAGGCGTTGTGCATGCGTTTGTATTTTTCTCCCATTGCCATGTTTGGCGAATATTTGACAAATTAATCGGCGAATATTGCAACTTCGGCGATCGTAATCCGAACATTTAAATATTCGCTCATACTCAGGACATTTTACACCCTAAGGCAAATGAATCAGGGATAATGATGATGATTTAGTAAACAAGACTTGAGAAACAGACACGGGTGTCAAGGAGGTCATGACATCAAGGAAGGAGGGTGTTGATCACAACAATACAAAGCGCAGGCAAGGTGCTGGTAAAAGATCCTCTGCGGCATAATCTGATTATTCTGTGGTCAGATCTATAGCAAGTGATGCTGTATATGTTGTTGGTAGGGAAGGCTCAACAGCGCCTGGAAAGTCTTGTTGCGGTAGTTGCTTGTCACACGTGTGGGTATCTCATATGTCAGAGTTCTTTTGTACATAGTTGCCAGTGTTAGGTTGAACAATTAATAAAATGTTCACTTCACTTCAGTTGCCTACTCCTGGCCTAATGGATATTGATCAGGTGCGCACTGAAGAAATAACATATGACAACAAGTCAGATGTAAACTCTCCATGATCAATCTATGGCTCAGCTCCAAGGGCTTTATTTAGTCAGGACACAGATTTATATAACCCCTGTAAGGGGGGCTCGGTTAGCTCTAAAATGGGAGTGATCGGATGCATTCCATTGGTTAGTGGGTTGGGCAATGAGCAAGTCCATGGGTGGATCCATGAGGTCATCAGGGTGGGTTGGTCCATGAGGTCATCAAGGTGGGCGTCACTGTGGGTAGATCCATGAGGTCATCAGGGTGGGCATTATCTTGGATATCAGCACATGGTATGCTGATACAGGAAATGGCAGCCATCTTTAGTGTTTCACTTTGATCTGAGAAAGCTTAAGTAAGGTTAAACAATACACGTTATGGGTCACTTCTCTCAACCTCTTATGTCTTGAGGTTAATTAAGTATTTGATCTTATGGCTCTCCTCAACACCAGATGATTCTTTGACAGTCTGCAGGCTCTGCAATAGGAAAATAGGCTGTGGACTAGATCTTTTGCTTCCCACACAACTGACCAGCAGACCGCTCTGTGATCCCCACAAATACAATGTTCCCTTGCCTGTGTCTGCATTACAGCAATCACAAGTAGCCAAGTCAGCAACAGCTTCAACTACTGCCTTTGTCATTATACAGCCATAAATCTTCTGGCTCTCGCCTGTGTTTTATAGTGCTAGACTGTACTGTTGCTGTCAGGGCTGCCATGGCTAGCTGCATACCTTGCAGTTGCGTCTTCTGCCATGCAGCTTCTGCCACTGCCAATGCACAGCCTTGCTAGCCACACATTCTGGCTGCCCACTGTAATTTATAGTGCTAAACAGTATATTTGGAAACGACTAGCCTGTTTGCCCTCCCTAAAAAAAGGGATACATTTTGAAAGCATTGCTTTGTCATTTTGAAAAGAAAACCTGTTTTGTATCCCAAAAATGATAATTTTTACATTCCTACTTGTGAAGCCATTACTTCTTCACTTGAAAATCAGAATATCTGTTTTTGCTCCTGTGGCACCCCTAGGGGTATTTGCCACAAAAATAGTTACTGACACTAAATACAAGTACTAAGATAGCAAAACTGCACTACCACCTCCGGCCAGAAGGGGGAGCTCCAGAGACTCCCCTTGATCCATTCTGGTCTGAGAAAAGAACTGGCAGTTGGGCTAAGGAGCTGAAAGTGAGAGGTCATACAGCTGAATTTCTAACAGCCCTATGACGGTTTCCAGGCCTAAATCACCGGCCTGAGGAGAAGAGGGACAGAGAAAAAGGACATTGTGAGAACCGGGTAGCATTAATCACTACCCAGAACAGGCGCAAAGACGGATACCGGATCCGTGGCTGTATTCATTATATATAATACAGCAACCGGAAAAACGTGAGGTGATATCAGCTTCACTAGGGCCGGACGCAGCAACAGACACAGAGTTCAGCGGTACTCCCGGAGGGGGTAAGCCGATAAAAGGACTCGGGTTGCCCGTCGAACTAGGACCCGGAGGGGACAGATTGGGCCGGCAGCCAGTTCACATACAGCAGCAGGGCTACACAGAAATTGCGTACAATAAGAGGCGAAGACCCCGGCAGGGTCAAAGTAATTCAGAGTTCCCATACAGACTCCGGTGACAGGACTGGTTGTAAATCCCTTTATGTTAAAGTAAACTGGTTAAACATTTCAATGCCTCAGTCTTTCATTTGGACAATAGCCATCTATCCAGGATCGGGATCGTCACTGCTGGGAGAACCTGCTGCTGATCAAGTAAGTGCCTGTCCCCTCACGATACCCCTTACACTGTGCATTGCCTGAGGCCACAGCACCGGGTCAAGCCACCCGTGACATCCCGCTTAAGAGACAGACCCCATTGGTCCGGTGCTGGGTATCCCGGTCTCTTGGGCGTCACAATTGGCGTCACGAACAGGATTCAGCCAGCCCGTATACCGGGTATTGTGTGCCGTGATTGGAGCCCAAAACTGTGAAAACTTGTATGAAAAATCTTGAAAATTGACTTTATTAAAGAAAATTCCATTTCCCATTAAAAACTATTGAAAGTGACTTTTCCCCATTGGTTATAATGGAGTAAAGATGGCCGCCATCCCCTGAGGTAATCACCTCATAACCGTTAGGCACGAGACTGTTAATTGAGCTATGCCATTACCTGATCCCCAGTCTGACTGAAAAACTTCAGAATCCGCCATTACAGAGCGCGCGGCGGGCGGGAGCAGCAGGGGGCGTGTCATTGTGGGCGGCACCAAGCTGAGCGCTCTGACGTCAGAGCAAGGGGAAAACCAATCCTGCTGCACAGCGGAACGAATCTACACTATCCCGACGGAAGCGGAGGACCGGAAGGGTCCGGATTAACTAAGGGGGCACAGTATGTCGTAGCACGGAGATGCCGCAGCACCCGGCGACGCTAATGCAGCTGAAAGACAGAGTGTCGATAGAGAGTCCGGTAGCGCAGCGGTGCAAGGAGTGGCGCCCATCATGCCGGTGCTGATGCCATATACCCCGGGTGGCCCGTGGCTTCCAATGTATGAAGGTGAGCCTAATACCCTTGACGATTTCAGAGAAAAGATGCTGGCCCATTTTAACATGTTCCCCGTGAGTGAAGTTCAGCGTGTTTGTCTCCTGATGATGCAGTTAAGTGGCCATGCTAAGCGAGAAGTCACAGCATGGGCAGCTGATCTAAAAGGCACTGTTGAACGCATATTTGCTGGATTAAAAGCTACATTTGAAACCACTGCCAGCAGCAAAGCTAAAGTACGATTCTTTAATTGCAAACAAAAAGTTCATGAGGGCGTGAGAGACTTTGCCTTAAACCTGCAGGAAGCCTTTAAATCACTTACACTGGCTGAACCCATTTTTAACACCGGAGCGGATAAACTGCTAAGAGATCAATTTATTGAGGGACTCTACACCCCTTCTCACCTGGGGCATGTGAGCATGCTTGTTTTTAAGAACCCTGAATTGACATTTGCCCAATTAAAGGAGAGCGCTATACGTCTCCAGCTGGCAGAGGCACCTCGGGATCAGGAGCCTGCGCAACCCATGGCAGAGGCTCCTCAACAACAGGGAGTGCCAGTGACATCAGCTATGTCCGGGGCCATTGCTAAGCCCCTGGGGCCCAGTACTAATGAGGCTCTTCAACAAAAGCTTGACTCTTTAACTGATGTTGTTGCTTCAATGGCTAAAACCATGCAGGAGATGAGAGGACCCAAGATGGAGTTGGCAAACCGTAGAGAAGATGTTCCATGGATGAGACCCCGGAGAAACCCGACATGGAGAGGACGACCCCGCAACCGCTACCAACCGGATGGACAGCCCATTTGCCGCCGTTGCCAGCAGCCAGGCCACTTTGCACGAGATTTTGATTTAAACGGGAATCCCCTGGGAATGCGGGCCGCTTCGCAGGAATGAACTTTCAAGGCCCAACACCCTAGCACAACAGGTACATCGGAGGACGACCCATTATCCCTATCGTGCTGGACGGAATTCCCCTCAACGCTTTGCTGGACACAGGTTCCCAGATTTCATCTATACCGTATATCCTTTATAAAGCTATGTGCACACGTTCAGGTTTTTTTGCGTTTTTTTCGCGTTTTTACCGCTATAAAATCGCGATAAAAATGTGAAAAAAACGCTAACATATGGTTCCCAATCGTTTGTATGGATTCCGCAAAAATTGTGCAAATGTAGCGTTTTTTCCGCGAAAAAAACGAATCGCGGAAAAAAAAGCAACATGTTCATTATTTTTGCAGAATCGCTGATTTCCCGCATCCATAGACTTGCATTGAAACGCTAGAAATCCGCAATCATATAAAAATTTGCGGATTTCTAGCGTTTATTTCCGGAAAAACTACAGGAAGTGACATCCCATAAGCTATCCCATCATGCCATTCATGCGCATCCCATAATCCAGGAAGAGGAAACTCCCACACCATTCCCGTCTTCCTGTATTATGGCTGCCGACATGGAGAGGTATGATCGGATGAGGATGGATGTGGTGCAGATGATAAGTGTGGTAAGTGTGTGTGTATATGTGTATATATGTGTATATATGTGTGTGCGTGTGTTCGGACATAGGCCGATGAGACTAGTCTCATCGGCCGATGTCTGTTCCCTCCAAGTCGTTGCAGCAGGCTCAGCTCGATGGGAGCAGTATTTCCCATCGAACTGTCCCTGCTGTTATGTACTTTATTTAATTGTATTGTATCCCCCTCCCCCTAATGTCCCAACAATTTCCCCCACCAAATGTCCCCTAAAATAACGGTCATTGGTGAACAGTGGTTACGGGCCCATTCCCTCTAAAAAACACAATTATTTACCCCTATTCACCCCTAAAATAAATTACCATTGGTGGCCAGTGTATAATAATTATCATTGGTGGCCAGTGTATAATAATTATCATTGGTGGCCAGTGTATAATAATTATCATTGGTGGCCAGTGTATATTAATTATCATTGGTGGCCAGTGTATAATAATTATCATTGGTGGCCAGTGTATATTAATTATCATTGGTGGCCGCCAGTGTATAATAATTAACATTGGTGGCCAGTGTATAATAATTATCATTGGTGGCCAGTGGAAATGGTATACAAATTATTATTTATTTTCATTGGTGGCCAGTGGAAAAAATAATAATAAAATGTACTACTTCATTGGTGGCCAGTGGTTACCTTATAATTACCTGTCCCCGGCGATCGCCACCTAAAATAAAAAATAAAAAAACAAACCCATACTCACCTAAACGCCCAATTCCACGACTCCCTCGTCAGAAAAAAAGTAAAAAAACAAACTACAACGTATACCTACCCTCCGCAGCATCCAATTAAACGAGTGTCCCACGATGATCTACAGTTTAGAGCAGCCACATAACATGCGGCTGCTCTAAACCGCGGCCGCCGATACAATGAACGGGATCATAAAGCGATCCCGTTCACTGTATACCGAGTTCTCCCGAACGCAGCTCGCGCTGTTCGGGGGAACTCGTTCACTGCAGCTGCGCGGACTCCCCGGCTGACCGGAGGTGAACTCTGGAGCGTGGGAAAATTTTCCCATGCTATCAGTTCATCTCCGTTCAGCCGGTGAGGCTGCGCAGAGATGATATATATCATCTGCAGTAATGTTTACAACGGGACATGTGCACTTGCACCAGTTCCATTGTAACCATTATTTTTTATTTATTTTTTTTAACCCTTGGATTACCAGATTAATAAAATATGGTCAAAAACTAGGTGTCTTTATTTCATTAATATAGTATGTGACTGGGCAATATACTACATGGCTGGGCAATATACTATGTGGCTGGGCAATATGTTACGTGGCTGGGGAATACACTACGTGGCTGGGCAATATACTACATGGCTGGGCACTATATTACGTGGCTGGGGAATATACTACGTGGCTGGGCAATATGTTGCGTGGCTGGGCAATATACTACATGGCTGGGCACTATATTACGTGGCTGGGGAATATACTACGTGGCTGGGCAATATGTTGCATGGCTGGGCAATATACTACATGGCTGGGCACTATATTACGTGGCTGGGGAATATACTACGTAGCAGGGGAATATGTTGCGTGGCTGGGCAATATACTAGATGGCTGGGCACTATATTACGTGGCTGGGGAATATACTACGTAGCTGGGGAATATGTTGCGTGGCTGGGCAATATACTACATGGCTGGGCACTATATTACGTGGCTGGGGAATATACTACGTAGCTGGGGAATATACTACGTGGCTGGGCAATATACTTCGTAGCTGGGCAATATACTACGTGGCTGGGGAATACACTACGTGGCTGGGCAATATACTACATGGCTGGGCACTATATTAAGTGGCAGGGGAATATACTACGTAGCTGGGGAATATACTACGTGGCTGGGCAATATACTTCGTAGCTGGGCAATATACTACGTGGCTGGGGAATACACTACGTGGCT
This sequence comes from Ranitomeya imitator, assembly GCF_032444005.1. Lineage (NCBI taxonomy): Eukaryota > Metazoa > Chordata > Amphibia > Anura > Dendrobatidae > Ranitomeya > Ranitomeya imitator. The sequence continues at coordinate 130,665,828 of NC_091282.1, forward strand.
GGGCAATATACTACATGGCTGGGCACTATATTAAGTGGCAGGGGAATATACTACGTAGCTGGGGAATATACTACGTGGCTGGGCAATATACTTCGTAGCTGGGCAATATACTACGTGGCTGGGGAATACACTACGTGGCTGGGCAATATACTACATGGCTGGGCACTATATTACGTGGCTGGGGAATATACTACGTAGCTGGGGAATATACTACGTGGCTGGGCAATATACTTCGTAGCTGGGCAATATACTACGTGGCTGGGGAATACACTACGTGGCTGGGCAATATACTACATGGCTGGGCACTATATTACGTGGCTGGGGAATATACTACGTAGCTGGGGAATATACTACGTGACTGGGCAATATACTTCGTAGCTGGGCAATATACTACATGGCTGGGGAATACACTACGTGGCTGGGCAATATACTACATGGCTGGGCACTATATTACGTGGCTGGGGAATATACTACTGTATATACAATATGGTAATGTAGATAACCGTGTATTTATTTTAGCCCACAATTAATTTTAGTTTTTCCCTTGTTATCTGTTATTTTGTAGATTGAACAACACCCAGAGGTCTGGGACCGGTCAAGCAAAAAGTACAAGGGGGCAAAACGTGATGCCTGGCCCAAAATAGTAACCGCTCTCTTTCCAGAGTGGCCGAATCTCCCAACACAGCAGCAAACACAGATTTGTAAGTATCGATTTCTTTCCTTTTTTTATAAAATGTAAGAAAAAATGGTTTGGAACGTTTTATTTTAAAAATCTTAATTTTCAGTGGGCGATGTGAAGACGAGATGGCGGTCTGTCACAGACAGATATCTGAAAGCGCTCAAGAGTCCTAGTGGCAGCTCGCCGCCAAGGAAGAGGCTGCCATATGGAGACCAGCTGCAGTTTATATTGGGAAGTCGGAGTTTGAGGAGGTAGATAATATTTAAAAATTGTGTTGCTTGACGTCATGATTTGTATTTTTGTAACCTTTGGTTTTTCTTTTGGTCTGCAGAACAGAAAGCAACGTCTGTGCCCAAACACCTCCGGACCTTAACGATGGTGACACCACGGTGGACAGTATTGGAGAGGAAGTACAAGACAGCATAATGGACAGCCAAGAATTTCCGGGGAACATGTCTTTGTCCGGAAGGTCACCAGAAATAACTGATTCCCTTGGAGAACATGACATTGCAGCACATACCACTACTTCAACTTCCTCAGATGCTGGTGCAAACTCTGGTGGCGGTGTGTCGAGGCACATGGGGATGGGGGCTGCTTCTGCCCGTCCCGTGGCATTGAAAAGGACTACCCAAAAGAAGACCAAACAAGGTCAAATTATTGAACAATTAACTACTAAAACGCTCAATCTACTTGATAATTCATCAAAGCAAGATGAGCATAACAAATTTGGGTCACTTTTGGCAGACCGCGTTAGAACACTGCCACGGGACAAGCAGCAAATGTTCGTGACAGCTGTCAATTGTCTGTTTATGGCAATTGATGACACATCCACCCTACCCCCTGCTCCACAAGTTATGACGGGTATTTTCAACCTTTTCAGCAACCCCATTATGCCTCCACCACCACCACCACCACCAGCTGCTGCATCGCAGCGTTATGGACAGGCGGCAACATACAGGACCAACCATGTAGATGCGTACAGTGGCCATACACCTGTACCTAGTGCAACTGGCCATCATTCCAGTATGCCCAATAGCAGTGTCTACTCCCAACCAGACTTATTTAATGATATGGGCTACCAACTGGAATATCATCAATTTTGAGATTTGATTTCTCATCCTTTTTGAGTAGAGACGGGAGTGAAGAGAATGTTAAACCGTTGAGTTCATGACAAAATCTTAGAAAGTTATTTAAAGGGAACCTGTCACCCCGAAAATCGCGGGTGAGGTAAGCCCACCGGCATCAGGGGCTTATCTACAACATTCTGTAATGCTGTAGATAAGCCCCCGATGTTACCTGAAAAAGGAGAAAAAGACGTTATATTATACTCACCCAGGGGCGGTCCCGCTGCTGGTCAGGTCAGATGGGCATCTCTGGTCCGCTGTGGCGCCTCCTATCTTCTTTCCATGACGTCCTCTTCTGATCTTCAGCCACGGCTCCGGCGCAGGCGTACTTTGCTCTGCCCTCTTGAGGGAAGAGGATAGTACTGCAGTGCGCAGGTGCCGGAAAGGTCAGAGGCCCGGCGCCTGCGCACTGCAGTACTTTGTCTGCCCTCACAGGGCAGAGCAAAGTACGCCTGTGCTGGAGCCGTGGCTGAAGATCAGAAGAGGACGTCATGGAAAGAAGATAGGAGGCGCCGCAGCGGACCGGAGACGCCCATCCGACCAGACCAGCAGCGGGACCGCCCCTGGGTGAGTATAATATAACGTCTTTTTCTCCTTTTTCAGGTAACATCAGGGGCTTATCTACAGCGTTACAGAATGCTGTAGATAAGCCCCTGATGCCGGTGGTCTTACCTCACCCGTGATTTTTGGGGTGACAGGTTCCCTTTAAGTTTTGTTATAAAATGTCAGTTCATCGATATTGAAAACAGTTTCTTAAATGTAATTAATTTTTATTTTACTTTATTAAAAAATGTTTTAATTTAACTACTCAGATTTCTTATTATCATAAAAATATGAAGATCGGAAATGGGATCTGATTTAAGCAACGGTAAACAATAACAACATGGAAACGATTATTGTTTAAATAATATTTTGTATTTATTAACAATTATTTTCTTACAATTTGATTATTTAAAAAGGGGCCTTGGTAGATAGGGATTTGGCGACGGTAGATAGGGATTACGCCTCACATTTTCACAGGTGTTAGCATCTGTGCCGTACAGACTGGTTCATTAGTGGATAGGGTTCAGCCGTCATATGTTCTCTGCTGTTATATCTCACGTCCAGTCTTGGGCCTTCATTCTGTTTAGGCATCAGATCTTCTCTGCAGTTCAGGCTGCTCAACACCGGCACAAGAGTATTGCCAGTGCATGGCACCTTCAGGACTCATGAAGTAGTCTGCAAAGGTTTCTCTCACACGCACACCCGTGTTACATTGCCTTCCTTGACCAAAGTTGTCCACTGCATCTAATTCTGACACCTGTGGCTCCTCAACTACATCAGTGCTGTATTCCCGAGCATAGTTGTGGAGCACACAGCATGCCTTTATCACAGTGTCCACGGTCTCCGGATCTAACTGGATGGCAGTGTGAAAGATCCTCCACCGACTACACATGATCCCGAAGGTACATTCCACATATCTTCGTGCACGGCTCAGCCTATAATTAAAAATCCTCCGCCGGTCATCCAGTGCTCTTCGTGGGTATGGGCGCAGCAGGTGGGGCTTCAAGGGAAATGCCTCATCCGATACCATCACAAAGGGTACTGGATGTGTGGAACCCGGCAAAGGTCTTGGGGCTGGGAGCGTGCCGCCATCTCGAAGAATTTGAAGTCCAATCTGTGATGATTGCAGCACCCGAGAGTCCCCAGAACTGCCATAAGCACCGACGTCGATGGCAACAAACTTGTAATGTGCGTCAGCCACCGCCATCAAGACCACCGAAAAATACTTCTTATAATTAAAGAAGCGTGATCCTGATCTTGGTGGCTTCAGCACTCTCACATGTTTGCCATCGACAGCACCTACGCAGTTGGGGAAATTGGCCACAGTTTGAAAGCCTGCTGCAACCTGCAGCCAAGTCTCCTCGGTTGGGCAAGGCATCACGATGGGCTGCAACTTCTGCCAGATGACGGTACATGTGCACCGTACAATTTGCGAGATGGTGGATTTGCCAACCCTAAATTGGAGGTGCAGGGATGTGTAGCTCTCTCCTGTGGCTAAAAACCTGAAGAAAGGAAAAAATATAATTTAGAAAACCTACGAGCACAAATTGTGTTGCAAGATAAAACATCCACATCATGGCCACTAGCGTTATGGGGACACAGGCAGCATTGGGGCAGCATTATGAGGGAAACAGGGTGCACTCGCAGCATTGGGGCAGCATTATGAGGGAAACAGGGTGCACTCGCAGCATTGGGGCAGCATTATGAGGGAAACAGGGTGCACTCGCAGCATTGCGGTAGCATTATGAGGGAAAATGGCAGCATTATGGGGGCACTCGCAGCATAGCGGCAGCATTATGGATTAAACTGGCAGCATTTGTGGCAGCATTTAGGGGGGCACTAGCAGCAAAGCCTTACCGCAAGGTGATGAGCAGCCTTTCTTCTGCAGAGATCGCTCTTCGCATGACCGTATCTTCGTAAGCGAGGTGTGGACCAAGAAGAATTAGAAGACGATCAAATGCCTCAAAGGAAAGACGGCAAAACTGAGAAAATTTATCTGGAAAGCTGAAAATAAAAAGGAACATAAAACTTTAATTTTAAACACACACATAATGTATGTTGTATATATATAAAAAAAAAGGTACAAAGAAACACAGCTGGCAATATACCATTTCTCACTATATCTTACCTCCTTAAATCACGATAAAGAACATGGAAGTGTCCCTTTTCCTCCCGTTCATGAATGATGGGATGAACCCACATCCTTTTTTGGCGTCTGCTATCCCTTCTTCTCCGAGATTGCTCCTATGGGAGAATAAAGTATGTGTTATTACATGGAAGTGTACAACACATGTAATACAGCTGGCAATCCGCAACGTCATAAATTCGGCATCTCCGCAGCCTAAGGCTGGGTTCACATTGCGTTCCCCCAGTCCGTTTTGACAGACTTCGTAACACCGCTGCATAACGCGGTGAAACGTAGTCCGCTAGCGCCGCCATTGACTCCTATGTCTGACATCACTAGCCATGTGCCGTCATTTGAGTGACAGTCGGACCTCGAGACTCTGACTGCAGCGTTTCCAGGTCTGTCACTGCTAGCGCAGATGGAGCTAGCAGATGCTCCATCTGCGCTAGTGATGTGCTAAAGTCAGCACTTGCGTTGCAGCAGACCGTGAACGTATGTGTTGAACGGGCTGCTGTACACATTGTGAACCCAGCCTAATACGCAAAGTGTTCACATCTAATGACATTTTCTTACCAGCTCGCTGTAGTGGTGCAGCAAAAGCAGTGCCGTATGCAACAGTAGGCAGCTCTGTTCTGGAGTTAGACGATGGTGCAGCATCTTGAATTCAACAAGGAAGCAAAATGGTGAAGAGGGGTTGGACCAGGAAATGACCTCATGGGTATTTTTTTTTTTCAACCAACTTTATCTGCTGTAAAAAACGCAAAAAAAAAACGCACAAAAAACGCATGTAAAAAACGCATAAAAAACGCATAAAAAACGCATAAAAAACGCACAAAAAACACATGCGGATTTCCTGGGAGTGGTGCCAATTTCTCCTCAGGAAAATCTCAGGAAAATTCTGCACAAAATCCTGACGTGTGCACATACCCTAAGGGTATGTGCACACGTCAGGGTTTTTTCCTGACAAAATCCGGAGAATTCTGGCAGAAAATCGCGTTTTTTTCCGCGCCGATTTTTCGCGGTTTTTGCGCGTTTTTTGCGCTGATTTTTTGCGGATTTTTTGCAGACTTTTTGCGTTTTTTTTTTTTTCCTGAAAGTCATTTTGGCTTAGAAATCCGCAAAAAATCCGCAAAAAGAATGAGCATGTCCATTTTTTTTGCGGAATGCGTTTTTTTTGCGGTAAAAAACGCATCCATCTGAACAAAAAATCCGGAATGCATTCTAAATGATAGGATGCATATTTTTAGCGTTTTTGATGCGGAATTATAGCGTTTTTATAGCGAAATTCCGCAAAAAAAACGCTAAAAATCCGGACGTGTGCACATACCCTAAGAGGTACTGGGCTGATGCAGATATTGATAAAGGGCCCTCTGATGTTGAACTAGATATATGGGCCAGTAATGGTAAGTTGGTATCGAAACTAGGATTCAGGGAGAAGACCATTAAAGATTGGTAAAGTAGAATTGAAGAAACAGGGTATAATTGTTGTTGATGTTGACTGGCGGAACTGTGAATCAACTGTATTGATAGGAATGAATGTGTTAGAGAACTGCTTTTCCGAAGTTATTTCTGTCTTACAGCAAATTGCTGAAACTGCCCAATCCTGCCAACAGAGAGTTCTCCGGAGGGAAATAAAAGTATTGATGTTAAGGCAACAGGTAGAAGTTGCAGGTGGAGAAATCGGCAGTGTGAGGGTAAGTGATCCAACGTCCATTGTAATCCCACCAAAAACAGAAATGCTGGTATGGTGTAGAGCAGCCATTGGTACTAAGGGACGAGATTATCAAGCCTTAATTGAACCAGTGTACACCGACAGCAGGCCCACTATACTCACAGCACGAGGGGTAGTCGAGGTACACCGGGGACGAGTGCCGGTACGACTTTTGAACTGTGGAGAGGAAGAGGTCACTTTGCCAAGGTATGCTACAGTGGCAAAGCTATATACTGTTGACAACAATGCCATCACAACCATTGAGCCCTTAGAACCAACCTGTCAGGTGGAAGTCAACGGCTCAGATGGAGAATTGGAGGATTGGTGCCAACAGCTACACGTGGGCATAAATTCAACACCTACCCATCAAAAACAAGGGGTGTATAGGCTAGTGACGGAATATGAACAAGTCTTCAGTAAACACCCATTGGACTTCGGACGGATAGAAGGGGTAGAACACACAATCCCCACCAGTGACCATCCCCCAATAAAAGAAAGATATAGACCCATACCGCCCGCTCACTATCAATGTGCAAAAGATATGCTGAGGGAGATGAAACAGGCCGGGGTAATAAGAGACAGCTGTAGCCCCTGGGCAGCCCCTCTAGTGATTGTCAAAAAAAAAGACGGAACCATGAGAATGTGCGTAGACTACCGGCAGATTAATAACATCACCCATAAAGACGCCTACCCCTTGCCTAGGATAGAAGAGTCCTTGACCGCTTTGAAATCTGCTAATTATTTTTCCACCTTAGACTTAACAAGCGGGTATTGGCAAGTCCCTGTGGCTGAGAGAGATAAGGAAAAGACGGCATTCACCACACCAATGGGTCTAAGTGAATTTAATCGCATGCCGTTCGGACTCTGCAATGCATCCGGTACCTTCCAGCGGCTGATGGAATGCTGCCTCGGACACAAGAACTTCGAGACCGTCCTCCTGTACCTAGATGATGTGATTGTCTACTCAAAGACTTACGAACAACACTTAAAAGACCTGGCAGAAGTGTTCAAAGCCTTATCCAGGTATGGCATGAAAATCAAGCCATCCAAATGTCACCTTCTCAAGCCAAAGGTACAGTACCTGGGACACATCGTGAGTTCGGATGGAGTAGCTCCGGATCCCGAGAAAATAGCCGCCATAAGGGATTGGCCTAGACCTACCAGCGCAAAAGAAGTGAGGCAATTCCTGGGATTGGTGGGTTACTATCACAGATTTATAAAAGGATTTACCAAGTTGGCAGCACCCTTGCAAGACGCCTTGGTAGGGCAGACGAAGAAACCTTCAAACCGAAACCCTCCTTTCCAGTGGAACGACGAAAGGGAAGACTCCTTTGAACAACTAAAGAAGGCACTAACCGGTGAAGAGGTTCTGGCATACCCAGATTACCATCAACCCTTCATCCTCTACACCGATGCCAGTAATGTGGGACTAGGAGCGGTGCTGTCACAAAAGCAAGAAGGTCGGGAGAAAGTCATTGCCTTTGCAAGTAGAAAGCTCCGGCCTACTGAAAGAAATCCAGAAAATTATAGCTCCTTCAAATTGGAACTACTGGCAGTAGTTTGGGCTGTGACTGAACGTTTCAAACACTATCTGGCCACTGCAGAATTTATTGTCTATACTGACAACAATCCGTTGACCCACCTGGACACAGCCAAATTAGGTGCGTTAGAACAGCGATGGATAGCCCGGTCATCTAATTACAACTTCAAGATCAAGTATCGAGCAGGTCGCAAGAATGGAAATGCCGATGCCCTATCCCGGATGCCACACTTGAGAGATGTAGAAGAAGAAACGGGGGAGCTTGAAGAAATTGAACTACCAGCCTTCCATCATCCCAAGGCAAAACATCATCAGTCAAGTACCTATCAGAAACAACAAGAGGTGAATTTTAATCCGTTAGCACACCATAGATGGGCTGACACCCAAGACAGCAATCCGGCTGTGAAGTTGGTGAAGGAACTGTTAACTGAGCAAAGTGCATATCCCGATGAGGATGCCCCAGAAGAGACGCATCAACTCTGGAAAGAGAGAGGCAAAATGTTCCTGTATCAAGGGAAGCTCTGTAGAAGGTACACCAATCCGAAAACACATGAATTGGTTTGGCAGATTATCGTGCCTAAACAAGATGTCAAGATGGTCCTTGAAGCTTACCATAATGGTGCTGGTCACTTCGGTTGGAAAAAGTTAGAAGTACTTCTAAGAGAAAGATTTTATTGGGTCGGGATGAGAAAATCAATCGAACAGTGGTGCAGAAATTGTGGCCCGTGCAACCTCAGAAGAAACGATCAAAAGAACCAAAGAGCACCACTGCAGCCCATAATCACCAAACAACCACTTGAACTTGTAGCCATGGACCACGTGAAGTTGACACCAAGCCGGTCCGGCTATGTCTATGCCTTGACCATAGTGGACGATTATTCACGCTTCTTGGTAGTAGTACCCGTAAAAGATCTGACAGCAAAAACAGCAGCCAAAGCGTTCCAAACGTCCTTTTGTAGACCCCATGGATATCCGGAACAGGTTCTCACCGACCAAGGTACAGCCTTTGAATCAGAGATCTTCAGAGAATTCTGTAATATGTATGGTTGCAAAAAGATCCGGACGACGGCCTATCATCCACAAACAAACGGCTTATGCGAGAAGATGAACCATATTGTAATAGACCTACTAAAGACTTTACCTGAGACAGAAAGGAATCAATGGCCAGAGAAATTGCCTGACTTGGTGGATCTGTATAATCATGTCCCGGTGAGCTCCACCAACTGCACCCCAGCTTACCTTATGCGTGCAAGACCCGGCCAATTACCAATCGATCTAGAAATGGGAATTCTGAAACCAGACGCAGAAGTTCAAGACTCCAATTGGGATATCATACGGCAAAAGCAGTATCGCCAAGTGCAAGAGAGTGTGGAAAGAAGCCTTCAGCAAACTAGAGAAAGACAAGAGCGAACTTTCAACCAGAATGCTCTAGCGACCCCATTAAGACCGGGTGACCAAGTGCTCAAGAGAAACCGTCGAACCAATAAACTAGACAATCAGTGGGAAGCCGTACCCTACACAGTTTTACCAACAAGAATGGATAATCCTAAAATGTGTCTCATTAGCAAAAACGGAGGCTTAACATCTGTATTAGTGTCAAGAGACAATCTTAAATTGTGTCCGGAAGCATTGAAAGAGCCAGAAGTTGTCCAGCCAGAACCAGAAGTTATTCAACCCATTCACGGTGGACTTGCCAACTCCATAGTCGTGGAATTATCTTTAGCAGAGTGGCCAGATACTACATCCGCAGTAGACAGTAGTACACCACATGGAGAGATACCGCTATTACGTAGATCACAGCGTAGTACCCAGGGTCAATTACCGGCCAGGTATGCAGATTACCAACTATAAAACTATAGTCATTGTTATCATTCTGCAACGTTTAAGCCCAGTGCCTACAGAGACTTGTCTGTATGAACTTCTCGCATATTCTTGAACTTGTTATCAACCCGGAGGCACTAAATCAAAGCTCCGGAAAGACTGCTTTTTGAACTTTGCTTTTTGCTCTTTTTGAACTTTCTTTAGACTTTATATTGACAACTCTGTTGGAAAAATGGAACTAAATTCCTGGACACAAAGTGCAGTGCCTTTCCTAGTACCTTCAAGGATAGAACTGTATTAATGGACGCTATTTGAAGTGACTTTTTACAGAACTCTATTTTTGTTTCCTTGAGTGGTTTTTGTAACTTTTCATTTTTAAGACTCTGTACATATTAATTGTTATTTCAAAATGTTATCGTCCCACAGTCCCGGAGTACTGTTCTTAACTAAGGGGGAATGTGGCACCCCTAGGGGTATTTGCCACAAAAATAGTTACTGACACTAAATACAAGTACTAAGATAGCAAAACTGCACTACCACCTCCGGCCAGAAGGGGGAGCTCCAGAGACTCCCCTTGATCCATTCTGGTCTGAGAGAAGAACTGGCAGTTGGGCTAAGGAGCTGAAAGATGAGAGGTCATACAGCTGAATTTCTAACAGCCCTGACTGTTTCCAGGCCTAAATCACCGGCCTGAGGAGAAGAGGGACAGAGAAAAAGGACATTGTGAGAACCGGGTAGCATTAATCACTACCCAGAACAGGCGCAAAGACGGATACCGGATCCGTGGCTGGATTCATTATATATAATACAGCAACCGGAAAAATGTGAGGTAACATAGTAACATAGTTAGTAAGGCCGAAAAAAGACATTTGTCCATCCAGTTCAGCCTATATTCCATCATAATAAATCCCCAGATTTACGTCCTTCTACAGAACCTAATAATTGTATGATACAATATTGTTCTGCTCCAGGAAGACATCCATGCCTCTCTTGAACCCCTCGACTGAGTTCGCCATCACCACCTCCTCAGGCAAGCAATTCCAGATTCTCACTGCCCTAACAGTAAAGAATCCTCTTCTATGTTGGTGGAAAAACCTTCTCTCCTCCAGACGCAAAGAATGCCCCCTTGTGCCCGTCACCTTCCTTGGTATAAACAGATCCTCAGCGAGATATTTGTATTGTCCCCTTATATACTTATACATGGTTATTAGATCGTCCCTCAGTCATCTTTTTTCTAGACTAAATAATCCTAATTTCGCTAATCTATCTGGGTATTGTAGTTCTCCCATCCCTTTTATTAATTTTGTTGCCCTCCTTTGTACTCTCTCTAGTTCCATTATATCCTTCCTGAGCACCGGTGTCCAAAACTGGACACAGTACTCCATGTGCGGTCTAACTAGGGATTTGTACAGAGGCAGTATAATGCTCTCATCATGTGTATCCAGACCTCTTTTAATGCACCCCATGATCCTGTTTGCCTTGGCAGCTGCTGCCTGGCACTGGCTGCTCCAGGTAAGTTTATCATTAACTAGGATCCCCAAGTCCTTCTCCCTGTCAGATTTACCCAGTGGTTTCCCATTCAGTGTGTAATGGTGATATTGATTCCTTCTTCCCATGTGTATAACCTTACATTTATCATTGTTAAACCTCATCTGCCACCTTTCAGCCCAAGTTTCCAACTTATCCAGATCCATCTGTAGCAGAATACTATCTTCTCTTGTATTAACTGCTTTACATAGTTTTGTATCATCTGCAAATATCGATATTTTACTGTGTAAACCTTCTACCAGATCATTAATGAATATGTTGAAGAGAACAGGTCCCAATACCGACCCCTGCGGTACCCCACTGGTCACAGCGACCCAGTTAGAGACTATACCATTTATAACCACCCTCTGCTTTCTATCACTAAGCCAGTTACTAACCCATTTACACACATTTTCCCCCAGACCAAGCATTCTCATTTTGTGTACCAACCTCTTGGGCGGCACGGTATCAAACGCTTTGGAAAAATCGAGATATACCACGTCCAATGACTCACCGTTGTCCAGCCTATAGCTTACCTCTTCATAAAAACTGATTAGATTGGTTTGACAGGAGCGATTTCTCATAAACCCATGCTGATATGGAGTTAAACAGTTATTCTCATTGAGATAATCCAGAATAACATCCCTCAGAAACCCTTCAAATATTTTACCAACAATAGAGGTTAGACTTACTGGCCTATAATTTCCAGGTTCACTTTTAGAGCCCTTTTTGAATATTGGCACCACATTTGCTATGCGCCAATCCTGCGGAACAGACCCTGTCGATATAGAGTCCCTAAAAATAAGAAATAATGGTTTATCTATTACATTACTTAGTTCTCTTAGTACTCGTGGGTGTATGCCATCCGGACCCGGAGATTTATCTATTTTAATCTTATTTAGCCGGTTTCGCACCCCTTCTTGGGTTAGATTGGTGACCCTTAATATAGGGTTTTCATTGTTTCTTGGGATTTCACCTAGCATTTCATTTTCCAAGGTGATATCAGCTTAACTAGAGCCGGACGCAGCAACAGACACAGAGTTCAGCGGTACTCCCGTAGGGGGTAAGCCGATAAAAGGACTCGGGTTGCCCGTTGAACTAGGACCCGGAGGGGACAGATTGGGCCGGCAGCCAGTTCACATACAGCAGCAGGGCTACACAGAAACTGTGTACAATAATAGGCGAAGACCCCGGCAGGGTCAAAGTAATTCAGAGTTCCCATACAGACTCCGGTGACAGGACTGGTTGTAAATCCCTTTATGTTAAAGTAAACTGGTTAAACGTTTCAATGCCTCAGTCTTTCATTTGGACAATAGCCATCTATCCAGGATCGGGATCGTCACTGCTGGGAGAACCTGCTGCTGATCAAGTAAGTGCCTGTCCCCTCACGATACCCCTTGCACTGTGCATTGCCTGAGGCCACAGCACCGGGTCAAGCCACCCGTGACATCCCGCTTAAGAGACAGACCCCATTGGTCTGGTGCTGGGTATCCCGGTCTCTTGGGCGTCACACTCCCTAAATAAAAGTATAATTTTTGGATGGCTATCACTTCTTCATATAGCAAAGAAAAAAAAAGTTATAATCTACAAACAGAAATGTTTCACCACTTAGGGCTCATACTCACTTGTGAGCAACACGGATGAGTCTCACACGGCAATACCCGGCACTGCACCCGGCACCCAGATCAGAGCGTGGGGCCACATACCAATACATGCAGCCCCGCGCTCCGCTCCTGAGTGCCGGGTGCAGTGTCGGGTATTGCCGTGCGAGACTCATCCGAGGTGCTCGCAAGTGAGTATGAGCCCTTAGTGTGAAAAAATGCAGCTTTTATTTTTTGTTTGCACCTCCTGCGTATAAACTCCAGTAAGGGGGGGCATCTATTCTGCACCAAAAAGGATAATTTTTTAACTGTTTTTAAAATTTAAGTAGTTTAAAAAGTCTGATATTGCGCGTTGTTATTAAATAGGCAGTTTCCACCTATCCAGGTAGGTTGAGGTTTCTATGACATTAATAAGGCTGTGGTTTCATTAAACAGTTCAAAAATGGTTTAATACAGTCTCAGATTAATTATTATTCAGGTATTTTTCAAACAATTTATGGCTTTTCAACATTCTGATTCACTGAAAATTTATTCACCACTGATATTTGGAAAATTCGAATTTCAAACAATCTGCCTAAGGCCGGGATCACACATGCGAGAAATATGTCCGAGTCTCACATGGTAATACCTGGTATTGCCGCCGTCACTCCGGAGCGGAGCGTGAGGCTGCGTAGCAATACATGGAGCCTCATGCTCCGCTCCAGAGAGATGGCGGCAATGCCGGGTGTTACCATGCAAGACTCGGATGTATTTCTCGCATGTGTGATCCCGGCCTAACTCTATTTTCTGGTTATTGAAGAGCCATCATTAACATGTATTACTTGATTGCCTATTACTTAGTTTGGTATATAACTGTATCATATATATTACTCTTTCACATCATGATGTATTGTCTAGATCAGAAAACTTCCAATATTTGCACATGTAGAAGATTATTCCAAGATTATTAGAACAATGTATGCCATGACATTCAGTTATGCCATTCTCTGAAGCTCTCAATCTTCTAACACATCAGAAACAGTCGGGACTGAAACTGAAAAACTGAACTGTAATTATAAAATATAAAATAAATGTTCTTGTCTTTCCTGCAGTTTTCATTAACTATGATCAAGCGTAGGCCAGTATCTGGAGCTCTCACTCTTCTATTTTCTGACACATCAGAAACAGGCAGGACTAAAGCAAAAAAATGAACTGTAATTATGAAATGCTGAATAAATGTTCCTGCTTTTCTTACAGTTTTCATTAAAATGCAGATTTTACTTATAAGGAATACTTTTTTTGCATAGAGACTTATCTTAAAAAGCAATTATCCTCCGACTATTAAAAACTCCCCAACCAGCTGTCTCAAATTCTTTGTGTAGTTACGATAGATGAGTCTCTCTGTACTTACTGTTCAATAGAACTACTTGACATTATCTCAACACCTGCAAAACAAAGCATAGAATGAAGAGACTTTTAGGGCTGCACTTAAGCCAATGCAGGAATTCAGGCTTTATTTTCATGCAGATCAAATCTGTTTTTTGTCCCGGCTTCTGTTGCGTTTACACATTGCTGATCACCTACAACTCTCATAGATTCACAGTAATGAAGGCAACTTCTATCTTCCCAGTAATCTTTGCTAAAGACTTAGAAATGAAATAACTAAATGAGTAGTGAAAAACGTACAATAACTCATCACTTACCTGTGTAACACCACTTTAACCCCTTCATGACCCAGCCTATTTTGACCTTAAAGACCTTGCCGTTTTTTGCAATTCTGACCAGTGTCCCTTTATGAGGTAATAACTCAGGAACGCTTCAACGGATCCTAGCGGTTCTGAGATTGTTTTTTCGTGACATATTGGGCTTCATGTTAGTGGTAAATTTAGGTCAATAAATTCTGCGTTTATTTGTGATAAAAACGGAAATTTGGCGAAAATTTTGAAAATTTCGCAATTTTCACATTTTGAATTTTTATTCTGTTAAACCAGAGAGATATGTGACACAAAATAGTTAATAAATAACATTTCCCACATGTTTACTTTACATCAGCACAATTTTGGAAACAAAATTTTTTTTTGTTAGGAAGTTATAAGGGTTAAAATTTGACCAGCGATTTGTCATTTTTACAACGAAATTTACAAAACCATTTTTTTTAGGGAGCACCTCACATTTGAAGTCAGTTTGAGGGGTCTATATGGCTGAAAATACCCAAAAGTGACACCATTCTAAAAACTGCACCCCTCAAGGTACTCAAAACCACATTCAAGAAGTTTATTAACCCTTCAGGTGCTTCACAGCAGCAGAAGCAACATGGAAGGAAAAAATGAACATTTAACTTTTTAGTCACAAAAATTATCTTTTAGCAACAATTTTTTTATTTTCCCAATCGTAAAAGGAGAAACTGAACGACGAAAGTTGTTGTCAATTTGTCCTGAGTACGCTGATACCTCATATGTGGGGGTAAACCACTGTTTGGGCGCACGGCAGGGCTTGGAAGGGAAGGAGCGCCATTTGACTTTTTGAATCAAAAATTGGCTCCACTCTTTAGCGGACACCATGTCACGTTTGCAGAGCCCCCGTGTGCCTAAAAATTGGAGCTCCCCCACAAGTGACCCCATTTTGGAAACTAGACGCCCCAAGGAACTTATCTAGATGCATAGTGAGCACTTTGAACCCCCAGGTGCTTCACAAATTAATCCGTAAAAATGAAAAAGTACTTTTTTTTCACAAAAAAATTCTTTTAGCCTCAATTTTTTCATTTTCACATGGGCAACAGGATAAAATGGATCCTAAAATGTGTTGGGCAATTTCTCCTGAGTACACCAATACCTCACATGTGGGGGTAAACCACTGTTTGGGCACATGGTAAGGCTCGGAAGGGAAGGAGCGCCATTTGACTTTTTGAATGAAAAATTATTTCCATCGTTAGCGGACACCATGTCGCGTTTGGAGAGCTCCTGTGTGCCTAAACATTGGCGCTCCCCCACAAGTGACCCCATTTTGGAAACTAGACCCCCCAAGGAACTTATTTAGATGCCTAGTGAGCACTTTAAACCCTCAGGTGCTTCACAAATTGATCTGTAAAAATGAAAAAGTACTTTTTTTTCACAAAAAAATTCTTTTCGCCTCAATTTTTTCATTTTCTCATGGGCAGTAGGGTAAAATGGATCATAAAATTTGTTGGGCAATTTCTCCCGAGTACGTCGATACCTCATATGTGGGGGTAAACCACTGTTTGGGCACTCGGCAGGGCTCGGAAGGGAAGGCGCGCCATTTGACTTTTTGAATGGAAAATTAGCTCCAATTGTTAGCGGACACCATGTCGCGTTTGGAGAGCCCCTGTGTGCCTAAACATTGGAGCTCCCCCACAAGTGACCCCATTTTGGAAACTAGACCCCCCAAGGAACTTATCTAGATGCATATTGAGCACTTTAAACCCCCAGGTGGTTCACAGAAGTTTATAACGCAGAGCCATGAAAATAAAAAATAATTTTTCTTTCCTCAAAAATGATTTTTTAGCCTGGAATTTCCTATTTTGCCAAGGATAATAGGAGAAATTGGACCCCAAATATTGTTGTCCTGTTTGTCCTGAGTACGCAGATATCCAATATGTGGGGGTAAACCACTGTTTGGGCGCACGGCAGGGCTCGGAAGGGATGGCACGCCATTTGGCTTTTTAAATGGAAAATTAGCTCCAATCATTAGCGGACACCATGTCACGTTTGGAGAGCCCCTGTGTGCCTAAACATTGGAGATCCCCCAGAAATGACACCATTTTGGAAACTAGACCCCCAAAGGAACTAATCTAGATGTGTGGTGAGGACTTTGAACCCCCAAGTGCTTCACAGAAGTTTATAACGCAGAGCCATGAAAAAAAAAAAATATATTTTCTCAAAAATGATCTTTTAGCCTGCAATTTTTTATTTTCCCAAGGGTAAAAGGAGAAATTTGACCCCAAAAGCTGTTGTCCAGTTTCTCCTGAGTACGATGATACCCCATATGTGGGGGTAAATCACTGTTTGGGCACATGCCGGGGCTCGGAAGTGAAGTAGTGACGTTTTGAAATGCAGACTTTGATGGAATGCTCTGTGGGCGTCACTTTGCGTTTGCAGAGCCCCTGATGTGGCTTAACAGTAGAAACCCCCCACAAGTGACCCCATTTTGGAAACTAGACCCCCAAAGGAACTTATCTAGATGTGTGGTGAGCACTTTGAACCCCCAAGTGCTTCATAGAAGTTTATAAAGCAGAGCCGTGAAAATAATAAATACGTTTTCTTTCCTCAAAAATAATTATTTAGCCCAGAATTTTTTATTTTCCCAAGGGTTACAGGAGAAATTGGACCCCAAAAGTTGTTGTCCAGTTTCTCCTGAGTACGCTGATACCCCATGAGTGGGGGTAAACCACTGTTTGGGCACACGTCGGGGCTCAGAAGGGAAGTAGTGACTTTTGAAATGCAGACTTTGATGGAATGGTCTGCGGGTGTCACGTTGCGTTTGCAGAGCCCCTGGTGTGCCTAAACAGTAGAAACCCCCACAAGTGACCCCATTTTAGAAATTAGACCCCCCAAGGAACTTATCTAGATATGTGGTGAGCACTTTGAACCCCCAAGTGCTTCACAGACGTTTACAACGCAGAGCCGTGAAAATAAAAAATCATTTTTCTTTCCTCAAAAATTATGTTTTAGCAAGCATTTTTTTTGATTCACAAGGGTAACAGGAGAAATTGGACCCCAGTAATTGTTGCGCAGTTTGTCCTGAGTATGCTGGTACCCCATATGTGGGGGTAAACCACTGTTTGGGCACACGTCAGGGCTCGGAAGTGAGGGAGCACCATTTGACTTTTTGAATACGAGATTGGCTGGAATCAATGGTGGCGCCATGTTGCGTTTGGAGACCCCTGATGTGCCTAAACAGTGGTAACCCCTCAATTCTACCTCCAACACTAACCCCAACACACCCCTAACCCTAATCCCAACTGTAGCCATAACCCTAAACACAACCCTAACCGCAACACACCCCTAACCACAACCCTAACCCCAACACACCCCTAACCATAACCACAACCCTAATTCCAACCCTAACCCTAAGGCTATGTGCCCACGTTGCGGATTCGTGTGAGATATTTTCGCACCATTTTTGAAAAATCCGCGGGTAAAAGGCACTGCGTTTTACCTGCGGATTTTCCGCGGATTTCCAGTGTTTTTTGTGCGGATTTCACCTGCGGATTCCTATTGAGGAACAGGTGTAAAACGCTGCGGAATCCGCACAAAGAATTGACATGCTGCGGAAAATACAACGCAGCGTTTCCGCGCGGTATTTTCCGCACCATGGGCACAGCGGATTTGGTTTTTCATATGTTTACATGGTACTGTAAACCTGATTGAACACTGCTGCGGATCCACAGCCAAATCCGCACCGTGTGCACATAGCCAAATTCTAAAGGTATGTGCACACGCTGCGGAAAACGCTGCGGATCCGCAGCAGTTTCCCATGAGTTTACAGTTCAATGTAAACCTACGGGAAACAAAAATCGCTGTGCCCATGCTGCGGAAAAACTGCACGGAAACGCAGCGGTTTACATTCCGCAGCATGTCACTTCTTTGTGCGGATTCCGCAGCGGTTTTACAACTGCTCAAATAGAAAATCGCAGTTGTGAAATGCGCAGAAAAACCGCGGTAAATCCGCCATAAATCCGCAGCGGTTTAGCACTGCGGATTTATCAAATCCGCAGCGGAAAAATCCGCAGAGGACCAGAATACGTGTGCACATACCGAAACCCTAACCCTAGCCCTAACCCTAACCCTACCCCTAACCCTAACCCTACCCCTAGCCCTAACCCTAACCCTACCCCTACCCCTAGCCCTAACCCTAACCCTAACCCTACCCCTAACCCTACCCCTAACCCTAACCCTAACCCTATTCTAACATTAGTGGAAAAAAAAAATTTCTTTATTTTTTTATTGTCCCTACCTATGGGGGTGACAAAGGGGGGGGGTCATTTATTATTTTTTTTATTTTGATCACTGAGATATAATCTATCTCAGTGATCAAAATGCACTTTGGAACGAATCTGCCGGCCGGCAGATTCGGCGGGCGCACTGCGCATGCGCCCACCATTTTGGAAGATGGCGGCGCCCAGGGAGAAGACGGACGGGACCCCGGCTGGATCGGTAAGTATGATGGGGTGGGGGGGACCACGGGGGGGATCGGAGCACGGGGGGGGATCGGAGCATGGGGGGTGAATCAGAGCGCGGGAGGGGTGGAACGGAGCACGGGGGGCGTGGAACGGAGCACGGGGGGCTGGAATGGATCACGGGGGGGTGGAACGGAGCACCGGGGGGGGGTGGATCGGAGTGCAGGGGGGTGATTGGAGCACGGGGGGGTGATTGGAGCACGGGGGGAGCGGACAAGAGCACGGGGGGGGAGCGGAGCACTGGACGGAGGGGAGCCGGAGTAGTGTACCGGCCAGATTGGGGGGCTGGGGGGGCGATCGGTGGGGTGGGGTGGGGTGGGGGCACACTAGTATTTCCAGCCATGGCCAATGATATTTCAGCATCGGCCATGGCTGGATTGTAATATTTCACCCGTTATAATAGGTGAAATATTACAAATCGCTCTGATTGGCAGTTTCACTTTCAACAGCCAATCAGAGCGATCGTAGCCACGAGGGGGTGAAGCCACCCCCCCTGGGCTAAACTACCACTCCCCCTGTCCCTGCAGATCGGGTGAAATGGGAGTTAACCCTTTCACCCGATCTGCAGGGACGCGATCTTTCCATGATGCCGCATAGGCGTCATGGGTCGGAATGGCACCGACTTTCATGACGCCTACGTGGCGTCATGGGTCGGGAAGGGGTTAAAGGGACACTGTCACCTGAATTTGGAGGGAACAATCTTCAGCCATGGAGGCGGGGTTTTTGGGTGTTTGATTCACCCTTTCCTTACCCGCTGGCTGCATGCTGGCCGCAATATTGGATTGAAGTTCATTCTCTGTCCTCCATAGTACACGTCTGCGCAATGCAAGATTGCCTTGTGCAGGCATGTACTACGGAGGACAGAAAATGAACTTCAATCCAATATTGCAGCCAGCATGCAGCCAGTGGGTAAGGAAAGGGTGAATCAAACATCCGAAAACCCCGCCTCCATGGCTGAAGATTGTTCCCTCCAAATTCAGGTGACAGTGTCCCTTTAAGGGTATGTGCACACGTTGCGGATTCTCTGCGGATTCGCAGCGTTTTTTTGCGGTGCACAAACATTGCAGATCCACAATTGATTTACAGTACAATGTAAATCAATGAGAAAAAAAAAAATGCTGTGCACACTTTGCGGAAAATCCGCTTCGGAAACGCTGCGGTTTAAAAGAAGTAGCATGTCACCTCTTTTTTGCGAATCTGCAGTGTTTTTGTACCCATTCCATTATAGAAAACTGCAGGGTTAAAAAACGCAGCAAATCCGCCAAAAAAAAACGCAGAAAAAACACACAAAAAACTCTGCGGAACCGCACAAAAAATGTGACAAATCCGCAGGTGCATTTTCTGCCATGAGAGGTAGAATCCGCACCAGAAATTCCTAAGGCTAACCCGCAACGTGTGCACATAGCCTAAAGAAACTGCTTGCAAAAGGCATGTTTCGCTGCACTTTTTGCTGGGTTTTACCAGATCCCAAAGTTTAGCTTTGCTTCCACCACAGAAGCATAAACACAAGTCAGTAATGTAAGACATATGTAAAACCATAAAACCATTTTTGGAAAAAGGGCAATTTGATCAAATTATTTAGTGGGGGAAAAAAATTATGTCTGAAAAATAGTGACTATTCTGAATAAAAATGTATATGTAAATGTTCATGAAAAAATAC
This sequence comes from Ranitomeya imitator, assembly GCF_032444005.1. Classification (NCBI taxonomy): domain Eukaryota; kingdom Metazoa; phylum Chordata; class Amphibia; order Anura; family Dendrobatidae; genus Ranitomeya; species Ranitomeya imitator. The sequence continues at coordinate 130,686,334 of NC_091282.1, forward strand.
ACAATTACAAATGTAGTAGTTGGGGAGATTGGTCAGGAATAGTGATGATGAGCGAATATACTCGTTACTCAAGATTTCCCGAGCACGCTCGGGTGACCTCTGAGTATTTTTTAGTGCTCGGAGATTTAGTTTTCATCGCTGCAGCTGGATGATTTACATCTGTTAGCCAGCATAAGTACATGTGGGGGTTGCCTGGTTGCTAGGGAATCCCCACCTGTAATCAAGCTGGCTAAGAGATGTAAATCATTCAGCTGAGATGAGGAAAACTAAATCTCTGAGCACTAAAAAATACTCGGAGGACACCCGAGCGTGCTCAGGAAATCTCGAGTAACGAGTATATTCGCTCATCACTAGTCAGGAATAGTTTACCTAAGACATGGACAGAGCATTGAGGCTGTAGGACACTGTTTACTTTTACAGGCATTGTTCAATGTCACACATTCATTGACCAATGTTTACACGTCACTAATTCAACCCCTTAAGGTACCTTCACACTGAACGATATCGCTAGCGATCCGTGACGTTGCAGCATCCTGGCTAGCGATATCGTTGAGTTTGACACGCAGCAGTGATCAGGATCCTGCTGTGCCATCGTTGATCGGCACAGAAAGTCCAGAACTTTATTTCGTCGCTGGACTCCCGCAGACATCGCTGAATCGGCGTGTGTGACGCCGATTCAGCGATGTCTTCACTGGTAACCAGCGTAAACATCAGGTTACTAAGCGCAGGGCCGCGCTTAGTAACCCGATATTTACCCTGGTTACCAGTGTAAATGTAAAAAAAAAAAAACACTACATACTTACATTCCGGTGTCTGTCCCCCGGCGCTGTGCTTCTCTGCACTGACTGAGCGCCGGACAGAAAGCACCCTCTGCTTTCCGGCGGCGCTTACACAGTGCAAAGAAGCACAGCGCTAGGGGACAGACACCGGAATGTAAGTATGTAGTGTTTGTTTTTTTTTACATTTACCCTGGTAACCAGGGTAAACATCGGGTTACTAAGCGTGGCCCTGCGCTTAGTAACCCGATGTTTACCCTGGTTACCAGGGGACTTCACATAGTTGGTCGCTGGAGAGCTGTCTGTGTGACAGCTCTCCAGCGACCACATAGCGACGCTGCAGTGATCGGGATAGTTGTCTAGATCGCTGCAGCGTCGCTAAATGTGACGGTACCTTAAGGCCCCTTTCACACATCAGTTTTAGCCATCAGTCGCAATCTGTCGAATTTTGAAAAAAAAGGATCAGGGCGACTGATGCCGCCAGATCCATTTTTTCTCATAGACTTGTATTAGCGACGGATTGCGACAGATGGCCTCACGTTTCATTCATCGTTCGCCAGATCCGTAGAAAATTGTCTGGCGACTGGAGACAACGGACATAGTAACATTTTTTGTGTCTGTTGAAAAAACGGACAGCGACAGATCTGTCTCCGTCCGTCGTTTGCTAGAATGGAAGCCTATGGCACCGGATCTGTCAAATGACAGAATCCGCTGACGGATTTCGGTTTTTTTTTAACTGAACATGCGCCGATTTTTTTAGGATCCAATTAGCCAGATCAGCTAGTCGTTTTTTTCAAAATTCGACGGATTGTGACTGATGGCAAAAAACTGATTTGTGAAAGGGGCCTTAGTGACAGAGCCAACTTTTAATGAACAAGCCAAATTTTAAAATTCTGACCACTGTCAATTTATGAGATTATAACTCTAGAACTCTTCAACATATCCCACTGATTCTGAGATTATTTTTCTCGTGATATATTGTACTTCATTATAGTGCTAATATTTCTTCAATTTGACTTCTGTTTATTTGTCAACAAATGGAAAAATGAAAATTTGGCAAAAAATTTGAAAATTTGCAATTTTCAAACTTTTAATTTTTATGCCCCTAAATCATAGAGATATGTCACAAAAATAGTTAATAAATAACATTTCCCACAGGTCTACTTTACATCAGCGCAATTTTTTAAACTTTTTTTTGCTAGGAAGTTAGAAGGGTTAAAAGTTGACCAGCTATTTCTCATTTTTCCAACAAAATTTAGAAAACCATTTTTTAAGGGACCGCATCACATTTGAAGTAACTTTGAGGGGTCTATATAGTAACATAGTAACATAGTTAGTAAGGCCGAAAAAAGACATTTGTCCATCCAGTTCAGCCTATATTCCATCATAATAAATACCCAGATCTACGTCCTTCTACAGAACCTAATAATTGTATGATACAATATTGTTCTGCTCCAGGAAGACATCCAGGCCTCTCTTGAACCCCTCGACTGAGTTCGCCATCACCACCTCCTCAGGCAAGCAATTCCAGATTCTCACTGCCCTAACAGTAAAGAATCCTCTTCTATGTTGGTGGAAAAACCTTCTCTCCTCCAGACGCAAAGAATGCCCCCTTGTGCCCGTCACCTTCCTTGGTATAAACAGATCCTCAGCGAGATATTTGTATTGTCCCCTTATATACTTATACATGGTTATTAGATCGCCCCTCAGTCGTCTTTTTTCTAGACTAAATAATCCTAATTTCGCTAATCTATCTGGGTATTGCAGTTCTCCCATCCCCTTTATTAATTTTGTTGCCCTCCTTTGTACTCTCTCTAGTTCCATTATATCCTTCCTGAGCACCGGTGCCCAAAACTGGACACAGTACTCCATGTGCGGTCTAACTAGGGATTTGTACAGAGGCAGTATAATGCTCTCATCATGTGTATCCAGACCTCTTTTAATGCACCCCATGATCCTGTTTGCCTTGGCAGCTGCTGCCTGGCACTGGCTGCTCCAGGTAAGTTTATCATTAACTAGGATCCCCAAGTCCTTCTCCCTGTCAGATTTACCCAGTGGTTTCCCATTCAGTGTGTAATGGTGATATTGATTCCCTCTTCCCATGTGTATAACCTTACATTTATCATTGTTAAACCTCATCTGCCACCTTTCAGCCCAAGTTTCCAACTTATCCAGATCCATCTGTAGCAGAATACTATCTTCTCTTGTATTAACTGCTTTACATAGTTTTGTATCATCTGCAAATATCGATATTTTACTGTGTAAACCTTCTACCAGATCATTAATGAATATGTTGAAGAGAACAGGTCCCAATACTGACCCCTGCGGTACCCCACTGGTCACAGCGACCCAGTTAGAGACTATACCATTTATAACCACCCTCTGCTTTCTATCACTAAGCCAGTTACTAACCCATTTACACACATTTTCTCCCAGACCAAGCATTCTCATTTTGTGTACCAACCTCTTGTGCGGCACGGTATCAAACGCTTTGGAAAAATCGAGATATACCACGTCCAATGACTCACCGTGGTCCAGTCTATAGCTTACCTCTTCATAAAAACTGATTAGATTGGTTTGACAGGAGCGATTTCTCATAAACCCATGCTGATATGGAGTTAAACAGTTATTCTCATTGAGATAATCCAGAATAACATCCCTCAGAAACCCTTCAAATATTTTACCAACAATAGAGGTTAGACTTACTGGCCTATAATTTCCAGGTTCACTTTTAGAGCCCTTTTTGAATATTGGCACCACATTTGCTATGCGCCAGTCCTGCGGAACAGACCCTGTCGCTATAGAGTCACTAAAAATAAGAAATAATGGTTTATCTATTACATTACTTAGTTCTCTTAGTACTCGTGGGTGTATGCCATCCGGACCCGGAGATTTATCTATTTTAATCTTATTTAGCCGGTTTCGCACCTCTTCTTGGGTTAGATTGGTGACCCTTAATATAGGGTTTTCATTGTTTCTTGGGATTTCACCTAGCATTTCATTTTCCACCGTGAACACCGTGGAGAAGAAGGTGTTTAATATGTTAGCTTTTTCCTCGTCATCTACAACCATTCTTTCCTCACTATTTTTTAAGGGGCCTACATTTTCAGTTTTTATTCTTTTACTATTGATATAGTTGAAGAACAGTTTGGGATTAGTTTTACTCTCCTTAGCAATGTGCTTCTCTGTTTCCTTTTTGGCAGCTTTAATTAGTTTTTTAGATAAAGTATTTTTCTCCCTGTAGTTTTTTAGAGCTTCAATGGTGCCATCCTGCTTTAGTAGTGCAAATGCTTTCTTTTTACTGTTAATTGCCTGTCTTACTTCTTTGTTTAGCCACATTGGGTTTTTCCTATTTCTAGTCCTTTTATTCCCACAAGGTATAAACCGCTTACACTGCCTATTTAGGATGTTCTTAAACATTTCCCATTTATTATCTGTATTCTCATTTCTGAGGATATTGTCCCAGTCTACCAGATTAAGGGCATCTCTAAGCTGTTCAAACTTTGCCTTCCTAAAGTTCAATGTTTTTGTGACTCCCTGACAAGTCCCCCTAGTGAAAGACAGAAAGTACTCAAAAGTGACACCATTCTAAAAACTGTACCCCTCAAACTACTTAAAACCACATTCAAAAAGTTTACAGGAACTGAAGCAATGTGGAAGGAAAAATGAACATTAAATTTTTTTCACAAAAAATTTACTTTAGACCCAAACTTTGTTATTTTCACAAGGGTTACAGGAGAAAATAGACTGCAAAATTTGTTGTGCAATTTCTCCTGGGCATGCCGATACCTTATTTTGGGGGGGGGGGGAATCTACTATTTGGGCACACAGCAGGGCTTGGATGGAAGGCGAGCCATTTGACTTATTCAAATGTAAAATGTAAAATTTGCTGGATTAATTAGCGGAAGCCATGTCGCATTTGGAGAGCCCCTGATGTAACTAAACAGTGGAAAATCCCCACAAGTGACCTCATTTTGGAAACTACAACCCTCAAGGATTTTGTCCAATGGTATAGTGAGCATTTTGAACCCACAGGTATAATGCAGAATTTGATAACATTAGGTTGTCATATTGAATACGTCGCCGTTAGTGTTGAGCGCAAGTGCTCGCTACTCAAGTTTGCATTGGGTCAGGGGTGGACATATCATTGGTGCAACCTGTGCAGCCACACTGGGGCCCAAGAGGTAAGGGGGCCCATTTCTACCTCCAAAGCAAGAGTAATTTTGCATTTTTAGGGGATCTTGGTCTGGAAAGGGCCCGTATATTGTTCTTGCACAGGGGCCCTTTTCTGTCCGTGTCCACCAGTGCATTGGGTGCTCGGGTATGCAATGAATAAGGCAGGTGCTTGAGTGACATACTCGAGTCCCTGCCCCGCATGTTTTCCAACTGTTAGACACCCCAAAAAAATGTGAGGATCCGCGATACTCGGTGCATAACAGAGCACCAGATGCAAATTCGAGTAGCAAGCACTTGCGCTTAACACTAGACACTAGCTGTCATATTGTAATTTTTTCACTGAATAAAACAATTCCAACCCTAACTCTAACTTCACCCTAACCCCAACCCTAACACAACATAACCTCGACCCTAACCCTAACACAACCCTTACCCCTACCCTAGCTCATACCCAACCCCAATCCTAACTCTAACCCTAACCCCAACTGCAAAGAATGTAAAAAATTAAAAAAAAATATTGTATAATTTTTATCTAATTAGGATGGTGGCAAAGGGGGATTTGATTTACAATTTTTTTCTTTTAATCACTGCAATAGGGTCTACCACAGCGATCAAAAGTAACCAATAGGAAAAATGTCCTATTGTTGCCGGGTACCGGCCGACAGATCTCATTTTTTTTCCAGGAAGATGATGCCGGGCCGGGGGGATGGATCAGGAGGGACTGGGGAATAATGAAGGTAACAGGGGTTTTTGAGTGGCATCATTTGTCTCTCCTCTGATATTTAGCTGAAAGGAGGACATCGGTAAACCAGGGGAGAAGTCCTGAGGAGAGAATTTGCATATTCCCAGTCCATTCTGGGATAAGTGAAGAGTCTCTGCGAGCTCAAAGAGCACTGGATTTTGGCCATTGTAGCTGAAAGGAGGACATCGGTAAACGGTGCGCCTGGCGGCGCACAAATTTTGACAGGTTTTCACCGCTTCAATATCTATTTAACAGTAAGAACATGGAAGAGGCCAAGAGCCATTTGGTGAGCTGCATTTCTTGCTACATGTTCACAGACTTACCAGTGGAAAAGCCAAACTTCACATGCCAGAAATGCAAGCTTGTATCTCTGTTGGAGGAAAAGTTGCAAAATCTAGAAGAGAGATTAGCTACATTGAAAACCATTAAGGAAGGTGAAGAGTTCTTAGAGCGGAATTATCTCTTCATGTTACAGAAAGAGAAGAAATTTGAAGTGCACCTGAAGAAATAGAGAAATGGAAGCATGTGACACAGAGAAGCAGGAGGATCGGGAGGCAGTCAGCACCCATACTGCTCAGGAACCATTACCAGGCTCTGACACAGGAGAACAATGAAGAAATACATCAAGATAAGACTTTACCCACAAAGAACAACCTTGCATGCCCTCAGAGTCCTCCTGGATGGAGAAAGAAAAATGTTGTGAAGAAATGGAGAGTTGTCATGGGGGATTTTCTGTTGAGAGGAACAGAGGCCGCTATCTGCAGACCGTATATAACCTCAAGAGAAATGTGCTGTCTCCCAGGTGCAAAAATTAAAGATGTGTCTGACAGGATATCAGGACTCTTTAGACCTACAGACGACCACCCATTCCTGCTAATACATGTGGGGACAAATGACACCACAAGAAAGGACCTGGAAACCATCTGCAGTGACTTTGAAAACTTAGGTAAGAAAGTGAAAGAACTGGGAGCGCAGGTGGTCTTCTCTTCCATCCTCCCAGTGGATGGCCATGGAGCAAGGAGGTGGAATAAGATTCTGAAGGTGAACAACTGGCTACGTCGATGGTACCATCAGCAAGGATTTGGATTTCTAGATACCAGAGTGAATTACCTATACAATGGACTGCTTGCTATAGACGACTGGAAAACATGTATTTGGAAGTCTCACTCATCAGGAGAGCTTTAAACTTCCAATGTGGGAAGAAAAGCAAAAGGCCAGAAAAAGCCATACACCTGACAACTACTATTGAGAACTCTGCTATTAGAAGTGGAAAGGAAGAACAAAGACAAAAAAAATCTAAATAATAAAAATATTGGAGGAAGAGAAACCAATCACAAACTAAAATGTTTCTATACAAATGCACAAAGCATGGGCAACAAACAAGGAGAATTGGAACTACGAACACAGCAGAAGAAATATGATGTTATTGGAATCACTGAAACTTGGTGGGACAATACACATGATTGGAATACAAGACTAGAAGGATACAACTTATTTGCAAGAAACAGACTTGTTAAACGAGGAGGTGTCGCATTGTATGTTAGAAAAGCGTATATCTACACAGAGATTGAAGCTTCAGAGACTGGGAGTTCTGTGATAACTGTTTGGCGGAGAGAACAATGGAAAGGGCACCATTGTAGGCATTTACTACAGGTCGCCTGTGCAAGCTGAAGATATGGATGAACTCTTTATGCATCAAATGGCTAAATTCTAAAAAATATGACCTAGTGGTCATGGGAGATTTCAACTATCCAGACATTTGTTGGGAATCTCTCTAAGGTAAAACTAACAGGTCAAGCATATTCTTATCTTCACTTACTGACAACTTTATCTTGCAAAAGGTAGGGAAGAAAACACGGGGATCTGCTACCTTGGATCTAATCCTTATAAACAGGGGAGAAAATGGTTGAGGAGGTAAGAGTGGCTGGGACCCTAGGAGGTAGCGACCAAACTATTTTAGAATTTTGGATAACTAGAGGAGGAAGACCTGTGAAGACTCAGACTTTAAGGTTAGATTTCAGAAAGGCAGATTTTAAGGGACTCAGAGAATTGGAGGGATCCAATGGCTGGATATCCTTAAGGACAAAAATATCCAGGAAGGTTGGGAAATCTTGAAAAATTATATTCTCAAAGCACAATCGTTAACAATTCCAAAAAGAGGGAAGAATACAAAGCATTTAAGGAAACCAGGATGAATGAACACAGGACTTAAACACATGCTAAAAAGGAAGAAATAAATGTTTATCAAATGGAAAGAAGGAGGCATATCTAAAGAAGAATATAATGCTGTCTGCAGAACCTGCAGGGCACGAATCAGATTAACTAAAGCTGACAATGAATTAAGGCTTGCAAGAGACGCCAAAAGCAGCAAAAAAGGGTTTTGGAGATATGTCAAAAGTAATGTTGAGCATTCCAATACTGCAAATATCGGGTATCAGCCGATATTTGCGGTATCAGAATTCCGATACCGATTTCCGATACTTAAGCAATATCGGATACCGGAATCGGAAGTTCCCATAATGCAAAGAGACAGTTTCATTTAATTCAATGAGGAATGATTAGAAGTGTGGGCACATCCTGTTCTGCATGGTAGGCATGTAACTACTGGCATGGCTGTGATTGGCTGCTGAAATGATGTCATGATGCACTATAAAAGTCGCCGCCGCCATTTTGGGTTCACTCTGCTGTGAATTCAGCTAGGAACAGGATGCTGTGTTCTGACTGAGGGCCAGTTTTGAGATAGCGATTTGCTTCATTGTGCTTTACCCAGGCTAATTTAGCAACCGCTGTGTGAGAACCTTGTTTTTGCCTTGCAGCACTGTTCACAGCTGTCTGCAAGGTCTGCTGTGTGAGTGCAGCTCACGCTGTTGTCTGTTCTAAAGCCACAGCTGGTTGTAGTCAGCTCAGCATACGTCACTGCTTCATACTGTTCAATTATCCTTTTTTGCATTTTTCCTGTTTTTCTTCTATTAGTGGGTTTCCATCTGTATCCTGCTAGATTGTGGAAAAACACTATATAGGATTACATAGAGGAGCTTTTTTTTTGGCCTTGCAGCGCAGTTAACGGCTGTCTGCACGGTCTGTGTGTGAGTGCAGCTTACTCTGTAGTCTCTTCTGCCACCACAGCTGGTTGTAGTCAGCTCAGGGTGCGTCACTGATTCATACTGTTATATTGTCCTTTTTTCAATTAGTGCTGCCTGCTGCACATTTTTTCAAATTTATCCTATTAGTGGGTTTCCATCCGTATCCTGCTAGATTGTGGAAAAACACTATATAGGATTACATAGAGGAGCTTTTTTTGGCCTTGCAGCGCCATTCACGGCTGTCTGCACGGTCTGTGTGTGAGTGCAGCTCACTCTGTAGTCTGTTCTGTAAAAAAAACAAAAAGTTAATAAAGTTCACCAAACACTCCACTTTACAGTTGTGTAGGCCACATATTAAAGTCTAGTCCACACTTTAGAAAATTAGTGTTTCTTATACCTGTTAGGAGCTGTTCAGGAATAAGCACACTATGCCCTTAGTACTTTTTCTGCCTATCTTTATCAGTCTACCAAGATGAAGAAGGCAGGGAGTAAGGCACGTGGTCGTGGGCGTGGAGCAGGGAGAGGACGTGGGGATTCTGTGCCTGCTGTGGGCACCGGTGACTCATCATCCCCCAGTTTCAGCAGGGAACAGTCCTTCATGCGCAGCTTTGTAGGAGATCACCGTACCCCGCTGCTGCGGGATGAACAAATTGAAGATGTTGTCGGATGGATGGCAGCTAACGCATCGACTTCAATTAGTGCCACATCCTCTCAGGCACAGAGCACTGAAGAGCACCCATCTGTCTGTTCACTACTTGCCAAATTGCCCAGGCAGTCAGAGAGCCCAGGACAGTAACCATCTCTACTTCTGTTCTCTAAATCTCTTGGCTTGGAAAGAGGGGGCCAGCCAAGCAGCATTCGAGAAATGGAAGAAGAGGCAGTATGCAGTGATGCCCAACAGCTTTGTCTCTCTGAATCTGAAGAGGCGGGTGGGCCAGTGCCTCCGGTCAGCACACCTCAGTACGCATCTGATGATGAGACTCAGGTGCCACTTTCTGGTGCGTACTGTGCTGCCGATACTACCCAGGAGAAGCAGTTGTTGGAACAAGGTAGTGTAGATGATGAGGTCCTTGACCCATCATGGTGTGAGGTACAGGAAGGTGGTGGGAGCAGCTCTGAGGAAGAGATTCCCTGAACGGCCCAAAGAGGGAGAGGGAGGGGGAAGACTGCGTTGCCTGTAGCCTCCACTTCAGCACCCATTAGGAGCATGCCTCTTCCAAAAGCCAAAACGGGTGCTCCGAAGACTTGCAGTGCCTGGTCCTTTTTTGACACAGTTGCAGATGACATTTGCTTTGTCAAATGCAAGCTGTGTCATCAGAAAGGCAAAAGGGAAAAGTTTCAGCAACCTCAATACCACAAATATGTGGAAACATGTGCGGACCAAGCACGTGGTGGAGTTACAAAAACACACTGAAGACCTAGGCCAACCAACAGCGGCACGTACCACCTCTTCAGCTCATGTTGTAGCCTCTTCCTCCAGCTCACACACAGCTGGTGTGGCTTCCTCACAGGATCGCCATGGAAGAACCTCTGGCACTGTTGTCCAGAGGCCCAGTGTAATTCTACCCACAGCACCACGTTCCCAGTCATCCTCACACTCCCAGCCCAGTCTACAGCCATCGGTAGCACAGGCATGGAAGAAAAGGCGGCCATTCTCGGCAAACCACCCCCGAGCACGGGCTCTGAATGCTGGCATTGCAAAACTACTGTCCCTTGAAATGCTTTCATTCAGGCTGGTGGAGATTGACATCTTTCGTACCTTGATGGCATTGGCAGTCCCACAATACAACGTGCCCAGCCACTTTTATTTCAGCAGGCAAGCCGTCCCTGCCCTGCCAAAACATGTGGAGGGAAACATAAAACATGCGCTACTCAACGCCGTCAGTAGCAAGGTCCACCTCACCACCGATACATGGACCAGTCACCATGGACAGGGATGATACCTTTCCCTCACTGCCCATTGGGTCAATGTTGTGGAGCCGGGTACAGATCTTGCGAGTGGCGCTGTATGTGTTCTGCCAACTCCAAGGATTGCAGGAATCCAGTCTGTTCACATTGCCTCCTCCTCATACTCCAGTTCCTCTGAATTATCGCTGCAGGAGCCGTCATGGTCTACATCCACCTTGACCCGTGAACGCTTACCTGTTACGACCGAGCACAGCCGTGGCCAAACATCAACAGGTCATACTGAAATTAATTTCTTTGGGGAATCGAAGCCACACAGCGCAGGAGCTCTGGAATGCCATCAAGCAGGAGAGCGACGTGTGGTTTGTACCAGCGAATCGCCAGGCATGGTAGTGTGTGACAATGGCCGAAATCTGGTGGCAGCTCTGGGCCTAGGCAACTTCACTCACATCCCATGTCTGGCACATGTGCTCAACTTGGTAGTGCAGAGTTTTTTGAGGGACTATCCGGATCTTGATGCACTGCTGCACAAGGTCCGCCTAGAGTGCGCTCACTTGTGGCATTCCAGCATGGCAAGATCGCGCATTGCAGCTCTGCAGTGCCGATTCCGCCTTCCGGAACATCGCATCATATGTGACCTACCCACCAGGTGGAATTCAATGTTACATATGTTGGATCGGTTGTGTGAGCAGCAACCAGCAGTAATGGAGTACCAGCTGCATCAGGCGCAAAGAAGTCGCACTGCGCACCGTTCAGACTTCACAACCACTGAGTGGGCCACTATGAAGGACATCTGCCAGGTTTTGCGTGCCTTCGATGATTCCACGCGGATGGAGAGTGCAGATGATGCACTAGTCAGCATAACTGTCCCCTTATCTGCCTGCTTGAAAGACCACTGCAAGCGCTAAGGGATGAGGTTGTGGAAGAGGTGGAGGATGAGGAGTCACAAATGCTATCTGCTTCTGGACAGTCTGCGCGACATGGTTCCTCACAATGGCCTAGGCAGGGGACACTGTGAGGAGGATGAGGAGGAGTCAATGGAGGAGGAAGACATCTGTCCACAGGAGGGAGTTACACAATGCTCCGGTAGTCAGTATGTAGAGCGAGGGTGGGTTGATGCAGAGCAGGCAGAGGTCACACCTCAAGCAGGGGACAGCGTTTCTTGGCCAGTTGGCAGTATGCAGCACATGGTTGATTTCATGCTGCAGTGCCTGAGAAATGACCGTCGCATCGCCCACATTCTCAACACGGCTGATTACTGGGTGTACACCCTCCTAGATCCGCGCTACTGGGGCAACTTACAAAGCCTCATAACACCATTGAACCGGGAGCGTAAAATATGGGAGTACCAAGACACACTGGTGCATTCCATCATCTTCTCCAGTCCAACTGAGAGCAGTGCTGCTAGTGCTTTACAAAGCAGCTCAGTGCGTCGAGGCAGTGGAGGAAGCTCAGCACAGGGAGCGGAAGCAGTGCCTCAGCACAAGGCAAGACCAGTATTGGCCAACTGTGGCAAACTTTTGTGTGCCCGCCAAGAATGTCTACACCATCACAGACGGCTTCAGTCAGCAGGAAGCAATGTTTCCGTCAGATGGTGACAGATTACATGTCTTGCCCTCTCAGTGTACTCCCACACGGCTCTTCCCCCTTCAAGTTTTGGGTCTCTAAGCTGGATATATGGCCAGAGCTTAGCCAGTATGCATTGGAGGTGCTGGCTTGCCCTGCTGCTAGTGTATTATCGGAACGCGTCTTTAGTGCGCAGGTGGTGTACTAACAGACCGTCACATGCGACTATCCTCCGATAACGTTGACCGGCTTATTTTTCTGAAAATGAACAAGGCCTGGATCTCGCGGGAATTTGCCACTCCTCTTCCAGATTAAATACTTGGTTGGCAACAGTATCCAGGTCTCCTGTTGTGTTCATGTTTCTACCACCTGAACTGTAATCCCTGGGCTCCAACACCACCAGTTGCTGCTCAGAAGTGCCATCTGTATAGTCAACACATGACCCAGTGTTATTGGGTTTCAGTAACGTCAGCTGATCTCCTGCTGTGTTTCCGGCAATTGCTTCTGCTACCTCCACACTCACTCTACTACAGAAATTAAAGGGACCTGTCCCCCCAGGCGTTTGTAACTGATAGAGCCACCTTGTGCAGCACAAATGCTACACCAGGAAAAGGTGGCTCTTTTAGTTATGCTCCTTGCACACGCTGAACTTAATACTTATAAAATATGTGTCCCCTCATACCGTGAAACTGTCCCGGAGGTGGGACTTTCCTTCGTAATGAGACGCAGCACAGCCGACATTCATACCCCCTTGGCGCCGCCCACTCAGCATTGTTTGAATCTGTCTCGGAGTCTGCGCTGCTATGTTATACCTTGGGCATGCGCAGTTAGCGCTGCCTGTCTTCTGACATCATTTGATGTCAGGCTGACTGCGCCTGTGCGGTAGCGCTGCCCGAGATCCCGCCCCACAGTGTCTTCTGATTTATTCACACTGCAGGGCTGGGATTCATGGGCATGAGCAGTGCAAATCTTAACTTCAGGCTCTCACTCATCTCCCTCCGCCTTCTTCAGACTGTGCGCCGTCAGCTGATCCTTAATCACATGCCACGGCCGTGATGCCACACAGTCTGAAGAAGGCGGAAGGAGATGAGTGAGAGGCGAAGATATGCACTGCGCATGCCCATGAATCCCAGCCTTGCAGTGTGAATAAATCAGAAGACACTGCGGGTCATGATCTTGGGCAGCGCGGCCGCACAGGCGCAGTCAGCCTGACACCAAATGATGTCAGAAGACGGGCATCGCTAACTGCGCATGCCCAAGGTTTAACATAATAGGGACAGATTCAAACAACGCTGAGGAGGCAGCGCCGGGCGCCAAGGGAGTATGAATGCCGGCTGTGCTGCGTCTCATTACAAAGGAAAGTCCCACCTCCGGGACGGTTTCACGATATGAGGGGACACATTTTATAATTGTTTAGTTCAGCGTGTGCAAGGAGCATAACTAAAAGAGCCACCTTTTCCTTGTGCAGCATTAGTGCTGCACAAGGTGGCTCTTTCAGTTACTAATGCCTGGGAGGGTTAAAGGTTCCCTTTCAACTTGCTCCAATTAGGCCTCAGCCTACACTCTGTTTTTCCTGTAATCCCTGGGCTTCAACACCGCCTGTTGCTGCTCAGAAGTGCCATATGCACAGAGAAAAACACTCGCTCTTGTGTTAGTGGGGTTCAGTAATGTCAGCTGCTCCCCTGCTGTGTATCAGGCAATTGCTCCTTGTACCTCCATGCTGACACAACAACAGATATTAAACTGCCTAGAGTGCAGGCCTCGGCCTCCACTCTGCTTCTCCTGGATTCCCTGGGCTCCAACACCGCCAGTTACTGCTCAGGAGTGCCGTCTGCACAGTCAACACTTTCTGCCGTGTTATTGGGGTTTAGTAACGTCAGCTGCTCCCCTGCTGTGTATCTGGCAATAGCTCCTGCTACCTCCACACTCACACTACTACAGATTTGAAACTTGCTCCAATTAGGCCTCGGCCTACACTCTGTTTCTTCTGTAATCCCTGGGCTCCAACACCGCCAGTTTCTGCCTGGAAGTGCTGTCTGCACAGAGAAAAACACTCGCTCCTGTGTTATTGGGGTTCAGTAACGTCAGATGCTCCCCTGCTGTGTATCCGGCAATTGCTCCTGCTATCTCCACACACACACTACTTCAGATATTTAACACGCTCCAATTAGGCCTCAGCCTACACCCTGATTGACCCTGGGCTCCGACACCGCCAGTTGGTGCTCGGAAGTGCTGTCTGCACAGAGAAAAACACTCGCTCCTGTGTTAGTGGGGTTCAGTAACGTCAGCTGATCCCCTGCTGTGTATCCGGCAATTGCTCCTGTGTTGTAAATTCTGTGGTCGAGCTCCCTCCTGTGGTCACAAGTGGTACTTCGGCTGATTCTGTCTATAAGCTTCCGTTGGTGGATGTGAGTGGTACTGCGGCTTCTAAGTTTCCTTCCTCAGGTGATGTGGTGAAGTCGTTAGGTGCTGCTCTATTTAACTCCACCCAGTGCTTTGCTCTTGGCCTCCAGTCAATGTTCTAGTGTGGATCTTGCTCTCTCCTGGATCGTTCCTGTGGCCTGTCTTTGCTGCATAAGCTAAGTTTTGCTGGTGTTACTTTTGTTGCTATTTTTTCTGTCCAGCTTGCGCTATTGGTTTTTCTTGCTTGCTGGAAGCTCTGGGACGCAGAGGGTGAACCTCCGTACCGTTAGTCGGTGCGGAGGGTCTTTTTGCCCCTCTGCGTGGTTGTTTGTAGGGTTTTGTGTTGACCGCAAAGTAATCTTTCCTATCTTCGGTCTATTCAGTCAGTCGGGCCTCACTTTGCTAAAATCTATTTCATCTCTGTGTTTGTATTTTCATCTTAACTCACAGTCATTATATGTGGGGGGCTGCCTTTTCCTTTGGGGAATTTCTCTGAGGCAAGGTAGGCTTATTTTTCTATCTTCAGGGCTAGTTAGTTTCTCAGGCTGTGCCGAGTTGCATAGGGAGCGTTAGGCGCAATCCACGGCTACCTCTAGTGTGGTATGATAGGATTAGGGATTGCGGTCAGCAGAGTTCCCACGTCTCAGAGCTCGTCCTTGTTATTGGTAACTGTCAGGTCACCTTGTGTGCTCTTAACCACTAGACCCATTGTGGTTCTGAATTACCTGTTCATAACATCCTGCTACCTCCACACTCACACTACTACAGATTTGAAACTTGCTCCAATTAGGCCTCGGCCTACACTCTGTTTCTTCTGTAATCCCTGGGCTCCAACACCGCCAGTTGCTGCCCGGAAGTGCTGTCTGCACTGAGAAAAACACTCTTTCCTGTGTTAGTGGGGTTCAGTAACGTCAGCTACTCCCCTGCTGTGTATCCGGCAATTGCACCTGCTACCTCCACACTCACACTACTACAGATTTGAAACTTGCTCCAATTAGGCCTCGGCCTACACTCTGTTTCTTCTGAAATCCCTGGGCTCCAACACCGCCAGTTGCTGCTCGGAAGTGCTGTCTGCACAGTCAACACTTGCTGTTGTGTTATTGGGGTTCAGTAACATCAGCTGATCCCCAGATGTGTATCCAGCAATTGCTCCTGCTACCTCCACACTCACTCTACTACAGAAATTAAAGGGAACCTGTCCCCCCAGGCGTTTGTAACTGAAAGAGCCACCTTCTGCAGCACTAGCGCGGCACAAGGAAAAGGTTGCTCTTTTAGTTATGCTCCTTGCACACGCTGAACTTAACACTTATAAAAATGTGTCCCCTCATACCGTGAAACCATCCCGGAGGTGTGACTTTCCTTCGTAATGAGACGCAGCACAGCCATCATTCATATCCCCTTGTCGCCGGGTGCCGCCTCCTCAGCGTTGTTTGAATCTGCCCTGGAGCCTGCGCTGTTATGTTAAACCTTGGGCATGTGCAGTTAGCGCTGCCCGTCTTCTGACATCATTTGGTGTCAGGCTGACTGCGCCTGTGCGGCCGCGCTGCCCGAGATCCCGCCTCGCAGTGTCTTCTGATTTATTCACACTGTGGGGATGGGATTCATGGCCATGCACAGTGCATATCTTCACCTCTCACTCATCTACTTCCGCGTTCTTCAGACTGTGCACCGTCAGCTGATCCCTAATCACATGCCACGGCCGTGACGCCGCACAGTCTGAAGAAGGCAGAAGGAGATGAGTGAGAGGCGAAGATATGCACCTCGCATGGCCATGAATCCCAGCCAGCTACCTTCATGCTGACACAGCAACAGATATTAAACTGCCTCGAGTGCAGGCCTCGGCCTACACTATGCTTCTCCAGGATTCCCTGGGCTCCAACACCGCCAGTTGCTGCCCAGAAGTGCTGTCCGCACAGTCAACAGTTGCTCCTCTGTTATTGGGGTTCAGTAACGCCAGCTGCTCCCCTGCTATGTGTGTGGCAAGTTCTCCTGCCAGTTTCTTGCATTGACCTTGGGCTCCAACACCGCCAGATGCTGCCCGGAAGTTTCTGTCCACACAGTCAACAATTGCTTCTCTGTTATTGGGGTTCAGTAATGCCAACTGCTCCCCTGCTGTTTGTGGCAAGTTCTCCTGCCAGTTTCTTGCATTGACCCTGGGCTCCAGCACCGCCAGTTGCTGCCCAGAAGTGCTGTCCGCACAGTCAACAGTTGCTCCTCTGTTATTGGGGTTCAGTAACGCCAGCTGCTCCCCTGCTGTGTATGCAGCAAGTTCTCCTGCCAGTTTCCTGCATTGACTCTGGGCTCCTACTCCGCTAGTTGCTGCTCGGAAGTGCCGCCTGCACAGTCAACACTTACTGCCATGTTATTGGGTTTCAGTAACGTCAGCTGATCCCCAGCTGTGTATCCGGCAATTGCTCCTGCTACCACCACGCTGACACAACAACAGATATTAAACTGCCTCGAGTGCAGGCCTCGGCCTACACTCTGCTTCTCCTGGATTCCCTGGGCTCCAAAACCGCCAGTTGCTGCCCAGAAGTGCTGTCCGCACAGTGAACAGTTGCTCTTCTGTTATTGGGGTTCAGTAACGCCAGCTGCTCCCCCGCTGTGTGTGTGGCAAGTTCTCCTGCCAGTTTTTTGCATTGACCCTGGGCTCCAACACCGCCAGTTGCTACCCGGAAGTGCTGTTCGCACAGTCAACAGTTGCTCTTCTGTTATTGGGGTTCAGTAATGCCAGCTGCTCCCCTGCTGTGTGTGCGGCAAATTCTCCTGCCAGTTTCTTGCATTGACCCTTGGCTTCAACACCGCCAGTTGCTGCCCGGAAGTGCTGTCCGCACAGTCAACAGTTGCTCCTCAGTTATTGGGGTTCAATAACGTCAGCTGCTCCCCTGCTGTGTGTGTGGCAAGTTTTCCTACCAGTTATTTGCATTGACCCTGGGCTCCAACACCGCCAGTTGCTGCCCAGAAGTGCTGTCCGCATAGTCAACAGTTGCTCTTCTGTTATTGGGGTTCAGTAACTCCAGCTGCTCCCCTGCTGTGTGTGTGGCAAGTTCTTCTGCCAGTTTCTTGCATTGACCCTGGGCTCCAACACCGCCAGTTGCTGCCTGGAAGTGCTGTCCACACAGTCAACAGTTGCTCCTCTGTTATTGGGGTTCAGTAACGCCAGCTGTTCCCCTGCTGTGTGATGAAATGGTAAGTGGTAAATGGATGCTGAGAAAGCCAAACTATTAAATTCCTATTTTGCATCTGTTTTCTCTCAGAAAGGAATTGTAACATCAACTAATCTTCACTGTCCTATTAAAGTAGTAGAAGAATTCAGGATATCTATAAACAGTAAGATAGTGTGGAAACACTTAGCTAACATAAATAAATTCAAGTCTCCAGGTCCAGATGAATTACACCCCAGAGTACTGAATGAGATAGCAGAAGAAATTTTTGAACCACTCTCCATAATCTTTGAAAATTCTTGGAGAACAGGAGAAGTCCCAGAAGACTGGAGAAGAGCAAATGTCATTCCTATCTTTAAAATGGGGAAGAAGGTGGACCCAGGGAGCTATAAGCCGGTGAGTCTGCCATCTATACCAGGAAAGATCTTTGAGAAAATTATTAAACAACATGGAAGTACGTACCTGGATAAGAATGAAGTGATTAACCAGAGTCAGCATGGGTTTGTAACTAATAAGTCATGTCAGACTAACTTAATTTCCTTCTATGACCGAATCACTGACTGGGTGGATCAGGAAAATGTTGTAGATATAGTATATCTTGACTTCAGC
The DNA here is from genome assembly GCF_032444005.1 of Ranitomeya imitator. Classification (NCBI taxonomy): domain Eukaryota; kingdom Metazoa; phylum Chordata; class Amphibia; order Anura; family Dendrobatidae; genus Ranitomeya; species Ranitomeya imitator. The sequence continues at coordinate 130,704,758 of NC_091282.1, forward strand.
AAAGCATTTGACAAAGTATCTCACACCATCTTTATTGAAAAAATGACTAAGTATGAAATGGACAAGGCAACTGTTAGGTGGATTCATAACTGGCTTAGTGATTGGACCCAAAGAGTGATCGTAAATGGCTGCACATCCAGTTGGAAGAATGTCTCAAGTGGGGTACCACCGGGTTCTGTCCTGGGCCCTGTATTGTTCAACATCTTTATCAATGATTTAGATGAAGAAATTTAACTAATTAAATTTGCTGATGACACGAAGCTAGGAGGGATAGCTAATACTAGAGAGAGATAGGATTCAAAAAGATATAAATAAACTGGAGCAGTGGGCAGCAACTAACAGAATGGTTTTTAACAGTGAAAAATGCAAAGTACTACATCTGGGCAATAAAAATGAAAAAAGCATTTACAGAATGGGAGGCATAGGGCTAGGAAACAGCACATGTGAGAAAGACTTGGGTATACTAATAGATCATAAATTGAACATGAGTCAACAGTGTGATGCAGCAGCAAAAAAGGCAAATGCAATTCTGGGATGTATTAACAGAAGCATACAGTCTAGATCACGCAAAGTCATTATTGCCCTCTACTCCTCTTTGGTCAGACCTCACCTGGAATACTGTGTCCAGTTTTGGGCACCACATTTTAAAAAAGACATTAACAAACTGGAGCAAGTTCAGAGAAGAGTGACCAGAATTTTGACCAGTCATGCCCTATGAGGAACGGTTGCAGGATTTGGGAATGTTTAGCTTGCAAAAAAGAAGACTGAGACGAGACTTAATAGCTGTCTACAAATATCTCAAGGGCTGTCACGTTGTAGAAGGATCATCTTTATTCTCATTTGCACAAGGCAAGACTAGAAGTAATGGGATGAAACTGAATGGCAGGAGACACAGATTAGATATTAGAAAAAACTTTTTGACAGTTAGGGTGATCAATGAGCGGAGCAGGCTGCCACGAGAGGTTGTGAGTTCTCCTTCCATGGAAGTTTTCAAACAGAGGCTGGACAGACATCTGTCTGGGATGATTAGTGAATCCTGCTTTTAGCAGGGGGTTGGACCAGATGACCCAGGAGGTCCCTTCCAACTCTATCATTCTATGATTCTACATAGTAACATAGTAACATAGTTAGTAAGGCCGAAAAAAGACATTTGTCCATCCAGTTCAGCCTATATTCCATCATAATAAATCCCCAGATCTACATCCTTCTACAGAACCTAATAATTGTATGATACAATATTGTTCTACTCCAGGAAGACATCCAAGCCTCTCTTGAACCCCTCGACTGAGTTCGCCATCACCACCTCCTCAGGCAAGCAATTCCAGATTCTCACTGCCCTAACAGTAAAGAATCCTCTTCTATGTTGGTGGAAAAACCTTCTCTCCTCCAGACGCAAAGAATGCCCCCTTGTGCCCGTCACCTTCCTTAGTATAAACAGATCCTCAGCGAGATATTTGTATTGTCCCCTTATATACTTATACATGGTTATTAGATCGCCCCTCAGTCGTCTTTTTTCTAGACTAAATAATCCTAATTTCGCTAATCTATCTGGGTATTGTAGTTCTCCCATCCCCTTTATTAATTTTGTTGCCCTCCTTTGTACTCTCTCTAGTTCCATTATAGCCTTCCTGAGCACCGGTGCCCAAAACTGGACACAGTACTCCATGTGCGGTCTAACTAGGGATTTGTACAGAGGCAGTATAATGCTCTCATCATGTGTATCCAGACCTCTTTTAATGCACCCCATGATCCTGTTTGCCTTGGCAGCTGCTGCCTGGCACTGGCTGCTCCAGGTAAGTTTATCATTAACTAGGATCCCCAAGTCCTTCTCCCTGTCAGATTTACCCAGTGGTTTCCCATTCAGTGTGTAATGGTGATATTGATTCCTTCTTCCCATGTGTATAACCTTACATTTATCATTGTTAAACCTCATCTGCCACCTTTCAGCCCAAGTTTCCAACTTATCCAGATCCATCTGTAGCAGAATACTATCTTCTCTTGTATTAACTGCTTTACATAGTTTTGTATCATCTGCAAATATCGATATTTTACTGTGTAAACCTTCTACCAGATCATTAATGAATATGTTGAAGAGAACAGGTCCCAATACTGACCCCTGCGGTACCCCACTGGTCACAGCGACACAGTTAGAGACTATACCATTTATAACCACCCTCTGCTTTCTATCACTAAGCCAGTTACTAACCCATTTACACACATTTTCCCCCAGACCAAGCATTCTCATTTTGTGTACCAACCTCTTGTGCGGCACGGTATCAAACGCTTTGGAAAAATCGAGATATACCACGTCCAATGACTCACCGTGGTCCAGCCTATAGCTTACCTCTTCATAAAAACTGATTAGATTGGTTTGACAGGAGCGACGATTTCTCATAAACCCATGCTGATATGGAGTTAAACAGTTATTCTCATTGAGATAATCCAGAATAACATCCCTCAGAAACCCTTCAAATATTTTACCAACAATAGAGGTTAGACTTACTGGCCTATAATTTCCAGGTTCACTTTTAGAGCCCTTTTTGAATATTGGCACCACATTTGCTATGCGCCAGTCCTGCGGAACAGACCCTGTCGCTATAGAGTCCCTAAAAATAAGAAATAATGGTTTATCTATTACATTACTTAGTTCTCTTAGTACTCGTGGGTGTATGCCATCCGGACCCGGAGATTTATCTATTTTAATCTTATTTAGCCGGTTTCGCACCTCTTCTTGGGTTAGATTGGTGACCCTTAATATAGGGTTTTCATTGTTTCTTGGGATTTCACCTAGCATTTCATTTTCCACCGTGAATACCGTGGAGAAGAAGGTGTTTAATATGTTAGCTTTTTCCTCGTCATCTACAACCATTCTTTCCTCACTATTTTTTAAGGGGCCTACATTTTCAGTTTTTATTCTTTTACTATTGATATAGTTGAAGAACAGTTTGGGATTAGTTTTACTCTCCTTAGCAATGTGCTTCTCTGTTTCCTTTTTGGCAGCTTTAATTAGTTTTTTAGATAAAGTATTTTTCTCCCTATAGTTTTTTAGAGCTTCAATGGTGCCATCCTGCTGTAGTAGTGCAAATGCTTTCTTTTTACTGTTAATTGCCTGTCTTACTTCTTTGTTTAGCCACATTTGGTTTTTCCTATTTCTAGTACTTTTATTCCCACAAGGTATAAACCGCTTACACTGCCTATTTAGGATGTTCTTAAACATTTCCCATTTATTATCTGTATTCTTATTTCTATATTATCTGTATTCTATATTATCTGTATTCTATTCTATATTATGTCAGAAGAGAAATGATTTTAACAGCGGGCACAATTTGTTTTTGTTTTTTTATCTCTGTTATTCATGGGAAGCTGAGACCCTGGAGATTTTCCAACTCTGGGATTACTACAGTCTTATTACCTATCATCGTTTAATGGAATAACTACCTTTAGACTGCTGTTTAAATGTGTATCGGGGGGGATTAAGGGGCTAAGGCTAGGTTCACATCGCGTTAGTGCCATCCATTTAACGGATCCGTTAAACGGATGTGCTAACGCTGATGTCCTAAATCTCTTTTTTCCTTCAATCATGCTAACGCATGCTCTAACGCATGGTACCATTGCGTTGGCATGCGTTAGCAATTGAGGTCTATGCACAGCGAATGTGTCTGTTCGCTGTGCGTTAGACCTAACGTACCCGAAAATGCAGTAGACCGTGTTCAATGGTGCGTCACAAAGTAATGCATCATCGCTAACGCATGCCGATATTGACATGCGTTAGGATGCATTACGATAATGTATGGCAATGGGTGCATTAACGGATCTGTTACATTGCGTTAGTGACGCTTAGTAAGGGATCCGTTAAATGGATCACCAAAACGCAATGTGAACCTAGCCTAAAGGAGATAAAATAAAAATGAACATTTAACTTTTTTTCACAAAAAATGTACTTCAGCTCCAATTTGTTTTATTTTACCAAGGGTAAAAGGAGAAAATGGACCACAACAGTTGTTGTACAATTTGTCCTGAGTACGCCGATACCAAATATGTGGGGGTAAACCATTGTTTGGGCGCATGACAGAGCTCGGAAGTGAAGGAGCGCCATTTGACTTTTCAATGCAAAATTGACAGGAATTGAGATGGGACGCCATGTTGCGTTTGGAGAGCCACTTATGTGCCTAAACATTGAAACCCCCCAAAAGTGACACCATTTTGGAAAGTAGACCCCCTAAGGAACTTATCTAGAGGTGTGGTGAGCACTTTGACCCACTAAGTGCTTCACAGAAGTTTATAATGCAGAACCGTAAAAATAAAAAATCATATTTTTTCACAAAAATTATCTTTTCGCCCCCAATTTTTTATTTTCCCAAAGGTAAGAGAAGAAATTGGACCCCAAAAGTTGTTGTCCAATTTGTCCTGAGTATGCTGATACCCTATATGTGAAGGGGGGACCACCGTTTGGGCGCATGGGAGGGCTCAGAAGGGAAGGAGTGTCATTTGGAATGCAGACTTAGATGGAATGGTCTGCAGGCGTCACATTGCGTTTGCAGAGCCCCTAATGTACCTAAACAGTAGAAACCCCCCACAAGTGACACCATTTTGGAAAGTAGACCCCCTAAGGAACTCATCTAGATGTGTTGTGAGAGCTAAGAACCCCCAAGTGATTCACTACAGTTTATAACGCAGAGCCGTGCAAATAAAAAATATTTTTTTCCCCAAAAAATTATTTTTTAGCCCGGAGTTTTGTATTTTCCCAACGGTAACAGGAGAAATTGGACCCTAAAAGTTGTTGTCCAATTGGTCCTGAGTACGCTGATACCCCATATGTGTGGGGGAACCACCGTTTGGGTGCATGGGAGGGCTCGGAAGGGAAGGAGCGCCATTTGGAATGCAGACTTAGATGGATTGGTCTGCAGGCGTCACATTGCGTTTGCAGAGCCCCTAATGTACCTAAACATTAGAAACCCCCCACTAGTGACCCCATATTGGAAACTAGACCCCCCAAGGAACTTATCTAGATATGTTGTGAGAACTTTGAACCCCCAAGTGTTTCACTACAGTTTATAACGCAGAGCAGTGGAAATAAAAAATATTTTTTTCCCACAAAAATTATTTTTTAGCTCCCAGTTTTGTATTTTCCCAAGGGTAACAGGAGAAATTGGACCCCAAAAGTTGTTGTCCAATTTGTCCTGAGTACGCTGATACCCCATATGTGGGGGGAACCACCGTTTGGGCGCATGGCAGAGCTCGGAAGGGAAGGAGCGCCCTTTGGAATGCAGACTTAGATGGATTGGTCTGCAGCCGTCATGTTGAATTTGCAGAGCCCCAGATGTACCTAAACAGTAGAAAACCCCACAAGTGACCCCATATTGGAAACTAGACCCCCCAAGGAACTTATTTAGATGTGTTGTGAGAACTTTGAACCCCCAAGGGTTTCACTACAGTTTATAACGCAGAGCAGTGGAAATAAAAAATATTTTTTTCCCACAAAAATTATTTTTTAGCCCCCAGTTTTGTATTTTCCCAAGGGTAACAGGAGAAATTGGACCCCAAAAGTTGTCCAATTTATCCTGAGTACGCTGATACCCCATATGTGGGGGGAACCACCGTTTGGGCGCATGGCAGAGCTCGGAAGGGAAGGAGCGCCGTTTGGAATGCAGACTTAGATGGGTTGGTCTGCAGGCATCACGTTGCATTTGCAGAGCCCCTGATGTACCTAAACAGTAGAAACCCCCCACAAGTGACCCCATATTGGAAACTAGATCCCCCAAGGAACTTATTTAGATGTGTTGTGAAAACGTTGAACCCCCAAGTGTTTCACTACAGTTTATAACGCAGAGCCGTGAAAATAAAAAATCCTTTTTTTCCCACAAAAATTATTTTTTAGCCCCCAGTTTTGTATTTTCCCAAGGGTAACAGGAGAAATTGGACCCCAAAAGTTGTTGTCCAATTTGTCCTGAGTACGCTGATACCCCATATGTTGGGGTAAACCCCTGTTTGGGCACACGGGAGAGCTCGGAAGGGAAGGAGCACTGTTTTACTTTTTCAACGCAGAATTGGCTGGAATTGAGATCGGACGCCATGTCAGGTTTAGAGAGCCCCTGATGTGCCTAATCAGTGGAAACCCCCCAATTATAACTGAAACCCTAATCCAAACACACCCCTAACCCTAATCCCAATGGTAACCCTAACCACACCTCTAACCCAGACACACCCCTAACACTAATCCCAACCCTATTCCCAACCGTAAATGTAATCCAAACCCTAACCCTAACTTTAGCCCCAAGCCTAACTGTAGCCTTAACCCTAGCCCCAACTTTAACCCTAACACTAGCCCTAACCCTAGCCCTAACCCTAGCCCTAACCCTAGCCCTAACCCTAACACTAGCCCTAACCCTAACCCTAGCCCTAACCCTAGCCCTAACCCTAACCCTAGCCCTAACCCTAGCCCTAACATCTAGCCCTAACCCTAGCCCCAACCCTAACCCTAACCTTAACCCTAATAGGAAAATGGAAATAAATACATTTTTTAAATTTTTTAATTTTTCCCTAACTAAGGGGGTGATTAAAGGGGGGTTTGATTTACTTTTACAGCGGGTTATTTAGCGGATTTTTATGATTGGCAGCCGTCACACACTGAAAGTCCACAGAGTCATGTGAGGTCTTGTTTTTTGCGGGACGAGTTGACGTTTTTATTGGTAACATTTTCGGACACATGACATTTTTGGTCGCTTTTTATTCCGATTTTTGTGAGGCAGAATGATCAAAAACCAGCTATTCATGAATTTCTTTTGGGGGAGCCGTTTATACCGTTCCGTGTTTGGTAAAATTGATAAAGCAGTTTTATTCTTCGGGTCAGTATGATTACAGCGTCACCTCATTTATATCATTTTTTTATGTTTTGGCGCTTTTATACGATAAAAACTATTTTATAGAAAAAATAATTATTTTGGCATCGCTTTATTCTCGGGACCATAACTTTTTTATTTTTTTGCTGATGATGCTGTATGGTGGCTCGTTTTTTGCGGGACAAGATGGCGTTTTCAGCGGTACCATGGTTATTTATATCTGTCTTTTTGATCGCGTGTTATTCCACTTTTTGTTCGGCGGTATGATAATAAAGCGTTGTTTTTTGCCTCGTTTTTTTTTCTTTCTTACGGTGTTTACTGAAGGGGTTAACTAGTGGGGCAGTTTTATAGGTTGGGTTGTTATGGACGCGGCGATACTAAATATGTGTACTTTTATTGTTTGTTTTTTTAATTTAGATAAAGAAATGTATTTATGGGAATATTTTTTTTTCTTTATTTAGGAATTTTTTTCTTTTTTTTTTACACATGTGGAAAATTTTTTTTAACTTTTTTACTTTGTCCCGGGGGGGACATCACAGATCGCTGATCTGACAGTTTGCACAGCACTCTGTCAGATCAGCGATCTGACTTAGAGCGCTGCAGGCTTACCAAGCGCCTGCTCTGAGCAGGCACTTGGTAAGTCACCTCCCTCCCTGCAGGACCCGGATGCCGTGGCCATTTTGGATCCGGGCCTGCAGCGTGGAAGGAGGTAGGAGACCCTCGGAGCAACACGATCTCATCGCGTTGCTGTGGGGGTCTCAGGGAAGCCCGCAGGGAGCTCCCTCCCTGCGCGATGCTTCCCTATACCGCCGGCACACCGCGATCATGTTTGATCGTGGTGTGCCGTGGGTTAATGTGCCAGGAGCAGTCCGTGACCGCTCCTGGCACATAGTGCTGGATGTCAGCTGCAATGTGAAATGTCTTTCAGGTATGCCGGCAGACCCTACAGACTAGTGGAGCAAATTTGTACAGAACTAAGACATTTCTTATGACAGTTAAGGATCCACTTGACAATATCCTTCTGACACCAATCAATAACAAGATTGTGATTACACAACCATTGAAACCCCAACAACAATCCAGCAGGTAAATTATTTAACAGAGTGAAGTGTTCCTACTTTAAATGTGAAATCCATCGTTGCCAGCTGGACATGGTTCTTGGGCAATGGTGTCTTGTCAATTTGAATGGGTCTTTTTAATCTAAGTGTCCCTAATCCTAATTTAAGGACCAGTCCTGAATCAATGAAGCTTGCAGCAGACCCACAGTCAATGAAAGTTTGCGTAGATAACCACAGGTTCTGAAAACAAAGTTCCACATTAAGCAGTACGTTATTAGAGGATTAAAAACCTTACCTGAAAGCTTGGGTAACCTCTTTGACAATCACGCAGGCTTAGGCATTTCCCTGTCGTCTTGCTTGCTTGAGGGCATATCATGCAGTCCCGAAGAAAATGCCCAGTGCAATCACAGTAAAAGCAGAGTCTCCTTTCAATGGCCTGAGAGCTGGCATCTCCAACCTCCTTTGGTTCCTCCATAGAGAAGTGGACAGGTTCCCGGGGAATTACCAAATCCCCCTGTCACTCATCATGCCTCTCCCGAATTCGTTAATCCAAATAGCCTGGATCATGGTCTCATGCAAGGAACAAGGTGGAGTTTGTAGAGCCAGAGCGTCCTACAACTTACAGTTTTATGCGCTCCCTAAAAACACATCTGTTTAGGGCGGCCTTTCATGTTCTCTAGTTGAAGTCCTATTGTGTGTATGTGTGGCCCATTTACTGAGAATAACCCTTCATCAAACTCCACCGCACCAAATACTGGCTGGTGACTAGCTCATGCAGCCTTTATCTATTCCCCACTCCCTCAAGATGGCTGGACCATCATTGTAAATAAGCTCGTGTACTTTGTCTCCCCCCACCCTCATCGTAGATTGCAAGCTCTCACGAGCAGGGTCATCTTATTTTGCTTTAATTATAGTATTATTTTTAATGTTATTACTTATGACTTGTGTATGAACTGTTAAACTATAAAGTGCTGCAGAATATGTTGGCGCTATGTAAATAAAGATTATTATTACTATTATTATTATTATTCAGTGTATCTAAGAGACCTCTACGGAATTGGCACCTGAGGGCTGCATCATTCCACAGCACCCCCATGGACCATTGCCAGAACTGGCTACAGAAATCCGCAGCGGTGCGGCCCCCCCTCCCTGTGTCAGTGTTATGATCTTAGCCTCTGCGAACTGGACCCTGTCAGATTCTTCATAAATTAAACCTAATGCATCAAAAAAGGCATTAACAGAAGACCATTCTGGAGCTAGTGAGCACAAAGAGAGTGCCCAAATCTGAGGGCTTTCTCGCAGTAGGGACATGACTATTCTCACCCGCTGGGACTCATCCCCTGAAGACTGGCGTCGTAGTGTAAAAAATAACCTACAGCTCTCCCTTAACTGATCTTTCTCCCCAATAAATGTATCAGGGAGAGCTACTACTGGTTTGGATCAACCGTACATCAGAAGGTACAGCTGTCATAGTTACTGCTGGCAGTGGTGGGTTCTGGGTAGTATACCTTGCACTAGTAAACTAAGGGTACCGTCACATTTAGCGACGCTGCGGCGATATAGACAATGATGCCGATCGCTGCAGCGTCGCTGTTTAGGTTGTTGTGTGGTCGCTGGAGAGCTATCACACAGACAGCTCTCCAGCGACCAACGATGCCGAAGTCCCCGGGTAACCAGGGTAAACATCAGGTTACTAAGTGCAGGGCCGCGCTTAGTAACCCGATGTTTACCCTGGTTACCGTTGTAAAAGTAAAAAAAAACAAACACTACATACTCACGTTCCGGTGTCTGTCCCCCGGTGTCAGCTTCCCTGCACTATGTCAGCGCCGGCCGGCCGTAAAGCAGAGCACAGCGGTGACATCACTGCTGTGCTCTGCTTTACGGCCGGCCGGCGCTGACACAGTGCAGGGAAGCTGACGCCAGGGGACAGACACCGGAATGTAAGTATGTACTGTTTGTTTTTTTTAACTTTTACAATGGTAACCAGGGTAAACATCGGGTTACTAATCGCGGCCCTGCGCTTAGTAACCCGATGTTTACCCTGGTTACCAGTTAACACATCGCTAGATCGGCGTCACACACGCCGATTCAGCGATGACAGCGGGTGATCAGCGACCAAATAAAGGTCCTGATCATTCCCCAACGACCAACGATCTCCCAGCAGGGGCCTGATCGTTGGTCGCTGTCACGCATAATGATTTCGTTAACGATATCGTTGCTACATCATAAAAAGCAACGATATCATTAACGAAATCGTTATGTGTGAAGGTACCTTAACTCTGCAACTGAGACTGTGACGCTTCTAATCTCTGGTGCTTCCTGGCCAGATCCTGAACCACATGACTCAGATTTGTCACTTGATCGCAAAGTGTGTGAATTGGGTCTATACTGATGGGAGGACACAGAACAAAAAAGAAAAAAAAAACGTATACTGCCAATTGTAATATGATGCTAATCACTACTCGTGGATGTCACGGTCCAGGGGTCAAAAGCCATGCGGAGTGATACAAAAGAATAGTCAGATCACGGTCCAAGGGTCTTAAAACCAGGAAGACAGCAGATCAAGCAAAAGGTCAAAGCAAAAGGATGGCCAGAATGAGGTCCAATGTCAGGCAGCAGTAGATCAGAGAACAGAACAACAAGGTAAATACCGTATACACCATTGAGAAAGAAGCTACAATTGGCACTAGTCTGGGGCAGAGAGCTGGCTAAATATCCAGGTAATTACCTGAACAGGAGACGCATGGATAAAACTCAACCAACACCCAAACTTCGATTGGATGGTTAAACTGTCAATCAAGACACTGACAGCTCAGCACGCATTGTTATTTTCTGTATGTTTTTCATCTGTGACTTTATTTTTTGATTATTTATTTTTGGTGTTATTTTATATTGTAATCACTGACTTGTTAATATATTTTGTTGTTACCATGGAGAGAAGAGGTCAGCCAACTATATCATAGTGAAAACCTTTGGATCTTTTGGACAAACTGGGCGAATGCCCATGACCCCCATCCCCAAGACGTGCACAGCTCTAATTTTGGTGGGATGGTTAGTCCTTGGGCATACTGCCTTAAAAAGAATGAAAATTCAGTGATAATGCAAGTCCTGCATTATCACTGCAGTTTCCAATGTTTGTCTAAATCCGTATTTGAATATAATATTTTTTTACATCCGTTTTTGTAGTGATCCAATAAAATTATGGAATCTTACTTTTTACTACATAGTAATATTGGGTAAGCATAAGAATGTGCACCCCACCAGGTACATTAGTGGTGCCCACCTTTTTGTTTGCTTCAAAAAACTATTACAATGTGTATGAAGGTTACTTTGAAAAGTGGTAAACCAATCTGAGCTGAGCCAAGAGTCTAATTTTCCCAGAACACCTTCAAATCTGTCTTCAGACCAGGATTGCGCATAGTTGTATTACGAAAGACGCAGCCAGTGAGTTGCATATCATCACTCTATTAGTGGTGGCTGAATATTAGATTTTATTTGGGTGCTAATTCCTGTGATTATTGATAGATCTTGCTAGATGTGTGCAGAGGAAACTCTAGGGATGGCATATTTGCCAAAATGCTGCCCTGTGCAATCAAGGAAGGATACTGTATTATTGATGATAGTCAATTAATTACTAGGATTTATAAATCTGATAAGAGAGACAATCTGTCATGAGCTCAGTAACTAGCGTATACAGTGGGGTGAAAAAGTGTTTGCCTTCTTCCTGATTTACTATTCTTTTACATGTTTGTCACACTTAAATGTTTCAGATATTAAAACTAATTTAAATATTAGACAAAGATAACACAAGTAATCACAAAATGCAATCTTTAAATGAAGATTTTTATTATTAAGGGAAAAAGAAATCCAAACCTACAGGGGCCTGAGTGAAAAAGTGATTGCCCCCCAAACCTAATAACTGGTTCACCACTCTTTGTGTTTACTTGGGTTATCTTTGTCTAATATTTAACCCCTTAGTGACAGAGCCAATTTGGTACTTAATGACCAGGCCAATTTTTGCAATTCTGACCACTGTCACTTTATGAGGTTATAACTCTGGAACGCTTCAACGGATCCCGCTGATTCTGAGACTGTTTTTTCGTGACATATTGTACTTCATGTTAGTGGTAACATTTCTTCGATATTACTTGCGATTATTTATGAAAAAAACGGAAATATGGCGAAAATTTTTAAAATTTTGCAATTTTCAAACTTTGTATTTTTATGCCCTTAAATCAGAGAGATATGTCATGAAAAATAGTTAATAAATAATATTTCCCACATGTCTACTTTACATCAGCACAATTTTGGAAACAAAATTTTTTTTTGTTAGGGAGTTATAAGGGTTAAAGGTTGACCAGCAATTTCTCATTTTTACAACACCATTTTTTTTTAGGGACCACATCACATTTGAAGTCATTTTGAGGGGTCTATATGATAGAAAATAATGAAGTGTGACACCATTCTAAAAACTACACCCCTCAAGGTTCTCAAAACCACATTCAAGAAGTTTATTAACCCTTTACGTGCTTCACAGGAACTGAAACAATGTGGAAGGAAAAAATGAACATTTAACTTTTTTTTGCAAACATCTTAATTCAGAACCATTTTTTTTATTTTCACAAGTGTAAAACAGAAATGTAACCATAAATTTTGTTATGCAATTTCTCCTGAATACGCCAATACCTCATATGTGGGGGTAAACCACTGTTAGGGCGCACCGCAGAACTTAGAAGTGAAGGAGCGCCGTTTGACTTTTTCAATGCAGAATTGGCTGGAATTGAGATCGGACACCATGTCACATTTAGAGAGCCCCTGATGTACCTAAACAGTGGAAACTCCCCACAAGTGACACCATTTTGGAAACTAGACCCCTTAAGGAACTTATATAGATGTGTGGTGAGCACTTTGAACCCCCAAGTGCTTCACAGAAGTTTATAACGTAGAGCCGTGAAAATAAAAAATCGCTTTTGTTTACACAAAAATGATATTTTCGCCCACAAATTCTTATTTTCACAAGGGTAACAGGAGAAATTAGACCACAAAAGTTGTTGAGCGATTTCTCCTGAATACGTCGATACCCCATATGTGAGGGTAAACCACTGTTTGGGCGCACCGCAGAGCTTGGAAGTGAAGGAGCGCCGTTTTACTTTTTCAATGTTGAATTGGCTGGAATTGAGATTGGACGCCATGTCACGTTTGGAGAGCCCCTGATGTGCCTAAACAGTGGAAACCCCCCACAAGTGACACCATTTTGGAAACTAGACCCCTTAAGGAACTTATCTAGATGTGTGGTGAGCACTTTGAACCCCCATGTGCTTCACAGAAGTTTATAACGTAGAGCCGTGAAAAAAAAAAATTGCATTTTTTCTACAAAAATGATCTTTTTGCCCACAAATTTTTATTTTCACAAGGGTAACAGGAGAAATTAGACCACTATAGTTGTTGTGCAATTTCTCCTGAGTACGTCGATACTCAATATGTGGGGGTAAACCACTGTTTGGGCGCACCGCAGAGCTTGGAAGAGAAAGAGTGCCGTTTTACTTTTTCAATGTAGAATTGGCTGGAATTGAGATCGGACGCCATGTTGCGTTTGGAGAGCCCCTGATGTGCCTAAACAGTAGAAATCCCCCACAAGTGACCCCATTTTGGAAACTAGACCCCCCATGGAACTTATCTAGATGTGTGGTGAGAACCTTGAATGCCCAAGTGCTTCACAGAAGTTTATAATGCAGAGCCGTGAAAATAAAAAATATTTTCTTTTTCCACAAAAAAGATTTTTTAGCCACCAAATTTTTATTTTTACAAGGGTAACAAGAGAAATTGGACCCCAAAAGTTGTTGTCCAATTTGTCCCGAGTATGCTGGTACCCCATATGTGGGGGTAAACCACTGTTTGGGCGCACGGCAGAGCTCGGAAGGAAGGAGCGCCGTTTTGGAATGCAGACTTTGATAGAATGGTCTGCGGGTATTATGTTGCGTTTGCAGAGCCCCTGATGTACCTAACCAGTAGAAACCCTCCACAAGTGACCCCATTTTGGAAACTAAACCCCCCAAGGAACTTATCTAGATGTGTGGTGAGAACTTTGAATGCCCAAGTGCTTCACAGAAGTTTAGAATGCAGAGTCGTGAAAATAAAAAATATTTTTTTTTCCACAAAAAAGATATTGTAGCCCCCAAGTTTTTATTTTCACAAGGGTAACAGGAGAAATTGGACTGCAATAGTTGTTGTCCAATTTATCCCGAGTACGCTGATGCGCCATATGTGGGGGTAAACCACTGTTTGGGCGCACGGCAGAGCTCGGAAGGGAAGGAGCGCCTTTTTGGAATGCAGACTTTGATAGAATGGTCTGTGGGCATTATGTTGCGATTGCAGAGCCCCTGATGTACCTAAACTGTAGTAACCCTCCACAAGTGACCCCATTTTGGAAACTAGACCCCCCAAGGGACTTATCTAGATGTGTGGTGAGAACTTTGAATGCCCAAGTGCTTCACAGAAGTTTAGAATGCAGAGTCGTGAAAATAAAAAATATTTTTTTTTTCACAAAAAAGATTTTGTAGCCCCCAAGTTTTTATTTTCACAAGGGTAACAAGAGAAATTGGACCCCAGAAGTTGTTGTCCAATTTATCCCGAGTATGCTGATGCCCCATATGTGGGGGTAACCCACTGTTTGGGCGCACGGCAGAGCTCAGAAGGGAGGGAGCACCATTTGACTTTTTGAGCGCAAAATTGGCTGTCGTGTTTGGAGACCCCCTGATGTACCTAAACAGTGGAAACCCCCCAATTCTAGCTCCAACCCTAACCCCAACACACCCCTAACCCTAATCCCAACCTCATCCATAATCCTAATCACTAACCCTAACCATAATCACAACCCTTACCCCAAAACAACCCTAATGTCAACCCTAACCATAACCCTAATCAAAACCCTAAATCCAACACACCCCTAATCCTAATCTCAACCCTAACCTCAAACCTAACCCTAATCCCAATACACCCCTAATCACAACCCTAACCTTAACCCTAATCCCAAACCTAGCCCTAATCCCAAGCGTAACCCTAATGCCAACCCTAACCCTAATACCAACCCTAATCCAAACCCTAACCCTAATCCCAGCTCTAACCCTAACTTTAGCCCCAACCCTAGCCCTAACTTTAGCCCCAACCCTAACCCTAGGGCAACTTTCACACTTGCGTCGTTTGGCATTCCGTCGCAATCCGTCGTTTTGGACAAGAAACGGATCCTGCAAATGTGCCCGCAGGATGCGTTTTTTGCCCATAGACTTGTATTGCCGACGGATCGTGACGGATGGCCACACGTCGCGTCCGTCGTGCACTGGATCAGTTGTGTTTTGGCGGAGCGTCGGCACAAAAAAAGTTCAATGAAACGTTTTTTTGTACGTCGCATCCGTCATTTCTGACCGCGCATGCGTGGCCGTAACTCCGCCCCCTCCTCCCCAGGACATAGATTGGGCAGCGGATGTGTTGAAAAACTACAGCTGCTGCCCACGTTGTGCACAATTTTTACAACGTGCGTCGGTATGTCGGGCCGAAGCATTGCGACGGCCCCGTACCGACGTAAGTGTGAAAGAAGCCTAACCCTAAGTTTAGCCCCAACCCTAACCCTAAATTTAGCCCCAACCCTAACCCTAAATTTAGCCCCAACCCTAGCCCTAACCCTAGCCCTAACCCTACCCCTAACCCTACCCCTACCCCTACCCCTAACCCTACCCCTAACCCTAACCCTACCCCTAACCCTACCCCTACCCCTAACCCTACCCCTAACCCTACCCCTAACCCTAACCCTACCCCTAACCCTACCCCTACCCCTAATTTTAGCCCCAACTGCTGTTCTCCTGCCGGCCGGCAGATGGAGACAGATGGCGGGCGCACTGGGCATGCGTCCGCCATGTTCTGCTGCCGGCGGCCAGGAGGAGCAGCAAGAGGATCCAGGGACCTAGGTGAGTATGCTAGGGTCCCCGAATCCCCCTATTTCTCTGTCCTCTGATGTGCGATCACATCAGAGGACAGAGAATTATACTTTACTTTTTTTTTTTTGCGGTAGCCGGTAAACAGTTAATTACCGGCGATCGCAAAACAGGGGTCGGTAACACCGACCCCAATCATGCTCTTTGGGGTCTCGGCTACCCCCGGCAGCCGAGACCCCAAAGATTCTTCCGGTGCCGGCCGGCGGGCGCACTGCGCATGCGCCCGCCATTTTGAAGATGGCGGCGCCCACCGGGAGACACGAGGAGCATCGGGGGAGCTAGGTGAGTATTGGGGGGCCACCTGGGACCCCTTTTCTCTGTCCTCCGATGTGCGATCACATCGGAGGACAGAGAAATTAAAAAGAGATCGCTTTTTTTTTTTTTTGCAATCGCCGGTAAACGGTTAATTACCGGCGATCGCAAATGCGGGGTGGGTTAAAAACCCCCCGAATCATGTTCTCTGGGGTCTCGGCTACCCTCGGCAGTCGAGACCCCGGAGAAAATTGGCCTCTGGGGGGCGCTATGGACTTTTTCCACAGCGCCGTCAAATTAACGGCGCTGTGGTTTAAGTACCCTTAGCGGCCGCTGTTAAAAGGCGTATCGGCGGTCGCTAAGGGGTTAAATTAGTTTGGTCTAAACATTTAAGTGTGACAAATATGAAAATGAATAGGAAATCAGAAAGGGGGCAAACACTTTTTTACATCACTGTATATGTTGCCATGCCAGTTTTTGTTGCTGACACAGGTGCCTATGTGGACATGATGGAGGAATTTACTAAATGACCTGTGTTGGTTTTCTGCAGACTTATTTTTTATATTTTTTTGCTCAGACAAGCAAAGACGCAAAAATGTATTATATATCTTATAATAAATCTGTCACATTTTACTCCAGGTTACTCTGGACTAAAGGTACCGTCACACTAAGCGACGCTGCAGCGATACCTACAACGATCTGGATCGCTGCAGCGTCGCTGTTTGGTCGCTGGAGAGCTGTCACACAGACAGCTCTCCAGCGACCAACGATGCCGGTAACCAGGGTAAACATCGGGTTACTAAGCGCAGGGCCGAGCTTAGTAACCCGATGTTTACCCTGGTTACCATTGTTAAAGTAAAAAAAACAACCACTTCATACTTACCTACCGCTGTCTGTCCCCGGCGCTGTGCTTCTCTGTACTGGCTGTGAGTGCCGGGCAGTCGGAAAGCAGAGCGGTGACGTCACCGCTCTGCTTTCCGGCCGCAGTGCTCACAGCCAGTGCAGGAAAGCACAGCGCCGGGGACAGGCAGCGGTAGGTAAGTATGTAGTGTTTGTTTTTTTTACTTTAACGATGGTAACCAGGGTAAACATCGGGTTACTAAGCGCGGCCCTGCGCTTAGTAACCCGATGTTTACCCTGGTTACCGGCATCGTTGGTCGCTGGAGAGCTGTGTGACAGCTCTCCAGCGACCAAACAGCGACGCTGCAGCGATCCGGATCGTTGTCGGTATCGCTGCAGCGTCGCTTAGTGTGACGGTACCTTTAGCTAAGCTCACCAGCATCAGGGGCTTATCTACAGCATTCTGTAATGTTGTAGATAAGCCCCCGATGTATCCTGAAAGATGAGAAAAAGAGGTTAGATTATACTCACCCAGTTGCGGTCCCGGTCCGGTTCTGGTCCGATGGGCGTCGCAGTCTGGTCCAGCGCCTCCCATCTTCTTACGATGATGTCCTCTTCTTGTATTCATGCTGCAGCTCCAGCGCAGGCATACTTTGTCTGCCCTGTTGAGGGCAGAGCAAAGTACTGCAGTGCGCAGGCGCTGGGCCTCTTTGACCTTTCCCGGCGCTTGCGCACTGCCGTACTTTGCTCTGCCCTCAACAGGGCAGACAAAGTACGCCTGCGCTGGAGCCGCAGCATGAATATAAGAAGAGGAGGTCATCGTAAGAAGATAGGAGGCCTCGGACCGCGATGCCCATCGGACAAGAACCGGACCGGGACTGCCCCTGGGTGAGTATTATCTAACTTCTTTTTCTCAGCTTTAGGATACATCAGGGGCTTATCTACGGCATTACAGAATGCTGTAGATAAGCCCCTGATACTGGTGGGCTTAGCTCACCTTCGATTTTGGGGGTGACAGGTTGTTAGGGCTAGCGGAACGCACCAAATAATAAGACTGATAGTGTACGGTGCGTTCGTAGCCTGGGGTCCACCGTGCAGAGATGGAACCTGCTGCTGAGTAATGACGGACTATATGGCGGTACTCATAAGTATACTCGCGTGGGTTAAACTTCACCCAACGTGAAGGAAGCGATCCTGTTGCGTCACAGGGTCGCGGTACCGCACATAGAAGGCGAGCAAGCAGTCAGCGAACTTAACCCCAACTAGGATTGAAGTCCGATTAGACCCTTGCTGGCACAACACCGCAACAGGGTGTGTTAGGCAACTCTTATAATTAGAGCACCGAAGTGCGAACTGTGCCGTGCTGGCAGGCACCACTAAGCACCCAGACGTGGGTCAGGAAGCGCACTACTGGCGCGTGGCGCCGCACTGGCGGTCACAGCAATAGACGCTGATACGTGTGTGACACGTTGAGTGATTTGTCGGGCGCTAGATAGCAGCCATACTCCATACGCGAACAGTCATACAATAGGGTAGGGGTATTTAATGAACGACTTGCACTCACAACAAACACACGTATTCAATTGTACACTAGCGCATGGCTGTGCGGTCATGCGCAGTTTATATAATTGCAGTACAGGAAGTGGCCACAGAAACTTTGCCCTTCCAAGACCTGCCAAGAGGACCAATGGAATGCGCTGCAGAGCCAGAGCACATGACCCTCGATCTCCAACGGGAGATCTTGCTCTGGGCATGCTCAGTGTGCACAAACAAGGACTTAGTCCCAGGAAAGTCCGCTCGCCGCTGACCAGCACTGACTTTAATGGCAGGAGCTGAAGAAGCAGCAGTAACTCTCTGTACAGAGTGAGAGCGAGCAAGACACTGGGAGCGACGTCCCTGCTGAGCAGACTCCACTGCGGCTGGAGGAGAATGGGAGACCGCAGCGGCGACGGATCGAGATTCCCCCTGTGCAGCAGAGGAAACTCGACTCCTAACATTACCCCCCCCCCCTCCTTGGGCGTCGCTACGCTCGAAGGCAGCAATGAGCTGTGGGGCCTGAATGTTTTCAGCAGGCTCCCAAGACCTGTCCTCTGGACCATAACCCTTCCAATCCACCAAATAAAACTTTTTGCCGCGTACCACCTTGCACCCCAAAATAGCGTTCACCTCATAATCGTCCGTAGACGAACCCGATGTCCCGGCAGATGACTCGGAAAACCGGGACATGTATACGGGTTTCAAGAGGGACACATGAAAGGTGTCGGTGATACCCAAGCGTGGAGGAAGAGCCAGGCGGTAGACCACAGGATTAACCTGTTTGAGAACCTTGAAGGGACCCAAGTAGCGAGGAGCAAACTTAGTGGACTCAACTCGCAGCCTGATGTTACGGGCGGAGAGCCACACCAAGTCGCCAGGGGCAAAAGTCGGAGCGGGGCGCCGATGAACATCGGCGGAGGACCTCATTCTCTCCTTGGAGGCCCGAATGACATCCTGCGTGCGATCCCAAATGTCCCGTGCCTCCACAGCCCAGTCTGCCACCCTGGGATCAGCGGAAGACACAGGCATGGGCACAGGAACACGCGGATGCTGGCCGTAATTTAAGAGGAATGGAGTCTGACCGGTAGAGTCGGCTACGGCATTGTTAAGTGCAAACTCTGCCCACGGTAGCAAGGATGCCCAGTCATCCTGTCTGGCAGAAACAAAATGTCGCAGATATGTGACCAAGGTCTGGTTGGCCCTTTCTACCAACCCATTCGTCTCGGGATGATATGCCGAAGAGAGATTTAACTCAATACTGAGTAGACGACATAGCTCCCTCCAGAATCGAGACGCAAACTGGGGACCCCGGTCACTAACAATTTTGTCTGGCATACCGTGTAAGCGAAAGATATGCTTGATAAACAAGACAGCCAACGCCCGTGCAGATGGTAGCCGTGGAAGAGGCACCAAATGCACCATTTTGGAAAAATGATCGGTGATCACCCAGATAATGGTGCAATTATGAGACTTGGGTAAGCCAACCACAAAGTCCATCCCGACCATCTCCCAGGGCCTGTCAGCCACGGGCAGAGGATAAAGCAACCCAGCTGGCCGTTGCCAAGGAGTCTTGTTCCTGGCGCAAGAGACACACGCCCGAACGTACTCCGCGACATCACGAGCCATATGCGGCCACCAGTATGTCCTCGCCAGTAACTCTGATGTCCTTTTAGTACCAAAATGTCCACCCACCCTGGACGAGTGCGCCCAAGAGAGAACCTCCGGTCGCAAACTAGATGGAACAAAAGTCTTGCCCGGGGGCACAGACTCCAGCGAAACCGGGGCCACGGTTCTCAAACTCTCGGTGGGGACAATAAGCCGAGGCTCCTCCTCCTCCTCCGCAGATGACACAACGGAGCGAGAGAGAGCGTCAGCCCGAATGTTCTTCTCCCCAGAAAGGAAATGGAGGGTGAAATGAAACCGGGAGAAGAACAAGGACCATCTGGCCTGGCGAGAATTCAACCGCTGAGCTGTCTGCATATACACCAAGTTTTTGTGATCTGTGAAGACTTGGAAGGGAAAACGTGCTCCCTCCAAGAGATGTCTCCACTCCGAGAAAGCCAACTTCATGGCTAGCAACTCCCTGTCCCCGATGGAATAATTCCTCTCTGCTGGTGCGAAGGTCTTGGAGAAAAAGAAGCAAGGATGCTTCCGACCTTGAGCATCCTTTTGGAAGAGGACTGCTCCAGCACCAACAGAAGAGGCATCCACCTCCATGATAAATGGCTTATCAACATCGGGGCGATGAAGAATGGGAGCGCTAGCGAAGTGTGACTTTATAGAGATAAAAGCCTTGGAGACCTCCTCAGACCACAATTTGGGATTCGCCCCCTTCTTGGTGAGGGCAACCAAGGGAGCTACCAAAGTTGAGAAATGCGGGATGAACTGGCGATAATAATTGATGAACCCCATAAAGCGCTGCACCGCTTTAAGAGAATGGGGTTCCTGCCAGTCCATCACAGCCTGTAGTTTGGCAGGATCCATAGCCAATCCCTGGGCTGAGATGATGTAGCCTAGGAAAGGTAAGGACTCCTGCTCAAACATACACTTCTCCAACTTGGCATAGAGGGAGTTTGCCCGTAGGAGGTCGAAGACTTTGCAAACATCTCTCCGGTGGGAGTCAATATCTGGAGAGTAGATGAGAATATCATCCAGATAGACTACGACCGAGGTGGAAAGCATATCCCGGAAGATATCGTTCACAAAGTCTTGGAAAACGGCTGGGGCATTACAGAGCCCAAAGGGCATCACCAGATATTCATAGTGCCCATCCCTGGTGTTAAAAGCCGTCTTCCATTCGTCCCCCTCACGGATGCGAATCAGGTTGTAAGCACCCCGCAGATCTAATTTAGTAAATACCCTTGCTCCCCGAAGCCTATCGAACAGTTCAGATATCAAAGGCAAAGGGTATTTATTCTTAACGGTGATGGCGTTAAGACCCCTGTAGTCTATGCATGGACGCAATTCCCCACTCTTCTTCTGCACGAAGAAGAACCCTGCCCCAGCAGGTGACACTGACTTCCAGATGAACCCTCTTGCCAGATTTTCCTGGATGTACTGTGACATTGCCTCCATCTCCGGGAGAGATAGCGGATAGACTCGACCCCGGGGAGGCTCAGCACCAGGCAAGAGGTCAATAGGACAGTCATAGGGGCGATGGGGCGGAAGGGTCTCCGCCGCCTTTTTGGAGAATACGTCTGCATACGACCAATACTGCTTGGGGAGAGAGGAAAGATCTGCGGGTACCTCAGTTGTAGCTACCTGAACGCACTCCCTCTGACACCTACCCCCACAAGATTCACCCCATCCCAGAATTCTGCCTGAGGACCACTCGATATGAGGAGAGTGGTACCGTAGCCAAGGTATTCCCAACAGGACTTCATCAATTCCCTCTGGAATGACGAGCAGGGAAATAATCTCCTGATGAGATGGCGACATGGACAGAGTAAAAGGGATGGTCTGGTGAGTTATCTGTGAGGGCAGAGTCGACCCATTCACCACTCGTACCGTTACAGGTTGAGCTAGCATAACCAGAGGTATTGCGTGGCGTTGGGCGAAGGCAGAAGACATAAAATTGCCCTCCGCCCCAGAATCCACGCAGAGCTCTACCGAGTGGGAAAATGAGCCTATAGTAATTGTCCCCTTAAAGGACAATTTAGAGGCAAACGTCGCCGTGTCTAGTGTACCTCCACCTACGACCACTAAATGCTGACGTTTCCTCGACCGCTGAGGACATCTGGAGGCTAAATGTCCAGACTGCTGGCAAACATGACAGACCCTGAGTGCACAAGCGGTCCGGGACTTAGGTCCCGCTTGTGACACTTCCCTGGCCTCATGTGACTCAGGAACCAGGACCGGAGATTCCAGAGGTTTGGCGAAAGTAGGAGCCAGCCGAAACCTCTGCCTACACTGGGCTTGCTCTAACCTCCGCTCGTTAAAACGGAGGTCAATTCGAGTGGAGACTGTTATTAACTCCTCCAGTGTGGCAGGAATCTCCCTAGTGGCCAGAGCGTCCTTTACATGGTCAGCCAAGCCCCTCCAAAATATGGGGATACGAGCTTTATCCGACCAATCCAGCTCAGATGCTAAAGTGCGGAATTGGACGGCAAAATGACTGACCAAGGACTCACCCTGAGTTAATGCCAGCAGTTGGAGCGCAGTGTCATGGGTGACTTGAGGTCCTAAAAAGACCTGTTTTAAAGTGCTCAAAAACAGAGGAGCACTCTGCACCACATGATCGCCACGCTCCCACAGCGGTGTAGCCCATTCCAACGCCCTGTCCGACAATAGAGACACAATAAATCCCACCTTAGCCCGCTCTGTGGGGAAACGTGCAGCCAGAAGCTCGAGATGAATAGAGCACTGACTCACGAATCCCCTACAAAATTTGCTATTACCAGAAAATTTTTCTGGCAGCGGGAGGCGAGAAAATGTCTGAACAGGGGTGGCAATGGACAAAGTTGCTGCAGCCACGCTGGCAGCCTGTACAGCAACTGCGGTAACATCCACAGCTGAGGTTGCGCTCTCGAGAGCCGCCAACCTACCCTCCAGCTGCTGTATATACCGCAGTGATTGCTGTTTGTCCATCATCACTAGCCAGACCCTGGCGCTAGTGTAATGTTAGGGCTAGCGGAACGCACCAAATAATAAGACCGATAGTGTACGGTGCGTTCGTAGCCCGGGATCCACCGTGCAGAGATGGAACCTGCTGCTGAGTAATGACGGACTATATGGCGGTACTCATAAGTATACTCGCGTGGGTTAAACTTCACCCAACGTGAAGGAAGCAATCCTGTTGCGTCACAGGGTCGCGGTACCGCACATAGAAGGCGAGCAGTCAGCGAACTTAACCCCAACTAGGATTGAAGTCCGATTAGACCCTTGCTGGCACAACACCGCAACAGGGTGTGTTAGGCAACTCTTATAATTAGAGCACCGAAGTGCGAACTGTGCCGTGCTGGCAGGCACCACTAAGCACCCAGACGTGGGTCAGGAAGCGCACTACTGGCGCGTGGCGCCGCACTGGCGGTCACAGCAATAGACGCTGATACGTGTGTGACACGTTGAGTGATTTGTCGGGCGCTAGATAGCAGCCATACTCCATACGCGAACAGTCATACAATAGGGTAGGGGTATTTAATGAACGACTTGCACTCACAACAAACACACGTATTCAATTGTACACTAGCGCATGGCCGTGCGGTCATGTGCAGTTTATATAATTGCAGGACAGGAAGTGGCCACAGAAACTTTGCCCTTCCAAGACCTGCCAAGAGGACCAATGGAATGCGCTGCAGAGCCAGAGCACATGACCCTCGATCTCCAACGGGAGATCTTGCTCTGGGCATGCTCAGTGTGCGCAAACAAGGACTTAGTCCCAGGGAAGTCCGCTCGCCGCTGACCAGCACTGACTTTAATGGCAGGAGCTGCAGAAGCAGCAGTAACTCTCTGTACAGAGTGAGAGCGAGCAAGACACTGGGAGCGACGTCCCTGCTGAGCAGACTCCACTGCGGCTGGAGGAGAATGGGAGACCGCAGCGGAGACGGATCGAGATTCCCCCTGTGCAGCAGAGGAATCTCGACTCCTAACACAGGTTCCCTTTAATAGGTGCAGTCAGAAATGCTGCAACTTCATTAACTCACCAAAAACTATTCATGATAGTTTTACACAACCCTATAAGGTGAGCTCATATACCTCTTTTTTGGCTTTTTAGATTTGGATAAGACATTATTGCGCTTTTTTGCATTTTATTCACTATGGTGTTTTGCAGGTTCTCTCAATTAGTAATGATCATTGGTTCACACATGCAGTTTGAAATAAAAACACAACATGTACTACCATAAAATGCAACTTTATTAATACATGTATTATATATTTATGTATATATTTCTGTTAAACTTTCTTATGATTAAAACAGCATTTCACAAATATCAGTTTTTTCAAATTTTCATCAAAACTTAATTCATTCTTTAAAAAAATTATGACACCTTGTTTCTTAAAGGGAGCCGGTCAATAGATACATTCTGCCCGATCTCCTTGCAGCGTGCATCAGACTCTGGCTCCAGGTACAGACTGGGGCTGAAATTCAGTCCTGGCATTTGAAATCATACAAGCCCATTTTGTCTCTGTCCCCAAGCACGAGATGGGTTATATCACTATTACCCTGGATGGAGTAAAGCAAGATTTACTACAAGACCAATATTTCTAATGATTCCCATCATCATCAACTTTATGCTCTGTCAAAACTTTTAACAGTATGACTGTTTTGAGAATGCCAATTCTGTTAATAATGTAGCAGATAAGAAAGCCCACGACCAGACAGGCCCTTCTGGCATTAGCCAGAATTGCCAGATGGCCAGTCCAGCTCTGTCACTTCAGCCAGTTGTTTTTCTCCAAAACGCTGAACCATGACATGGTACATCCTGATATTTCGGGCAGCATATATCAACTGTCAGGTTCCCTTTAAAGCAAAACAACATTATGAATTATATAAAAGAAACACAGCAGTAGTTCGGTAGATAGACATTTATGTCTCGGTTTCATCAGTAGTCCAAAAATACAGCAGATGTATGCACTGTAACAAGTGTGGCCAAGCTTATAACTCATAAATTACAAGTGTATCAATAGATAAAATTGTATTTTAAGTCAATTTCTTCTACACAATGTGATACATTTTAATGTTATATAATATCAATCTGCAATGGTATAGAATAGCTTTTATTGCGCAGTATTTTGGTGTACAACCCGGGCTACAATGCTAACTACTAAGCCATGATGGTCAGCACCGTGGCTCAATGATTAGCATTGTTTCCTTGCAGGGCTGGTTCCTAGTTTTGAATCCAATCAAGAACATGATCTACATGGAGTTTGTATGTGCTCCCCACGGTTGTATGGATTTTCATTGAGTAGTCCGGTTTCTTTGCACACTCTAAAAATATACTAGGAGTTTAATTGGTTTCCCATCGTGTGTGTTTGTAAAATAGAGAATGAAAAAATAAATATATTGTGATTTCCAATGTGGACATGGACTGATTGAATGGTGACAATCTCTGTAAAGCGCTGTGGAATATGGCTGTGCCATATTGAAAAAATGAAATGACAGGACTTTACAGTACTATAAGTGAGTTAGTTATTACCATTCTATTCCACTGAAATCAATGCAGAAAAAGAAGTTGTTTGGAATGTAACGCTCACATCGCAACACACGTGCTCTGTGCACATGATTTTGCTATGTGTGAGGCCTTGAGCTTATTTTCTTATTATGCTCTATTATAAATATTGTGAATTTAAGAAAAAGTATCCACATCTGCAAAGAATGTAACAGCGTGTTAATTATGACTTCTATTTAAAGTGGCATATCTTGACTTGTGTTTCGGCTGTGTCTACAGGCATAGAGATATTTCTGAATTATATACAGATTATAACAAGGACTGCTGTTCTTTAACTCAAATAATGCAATATAATGTTATAAAGATTAAGGATTTATATCACAAAAGCAAAAAGGCAACTGCTCAGGTTCACAATGAAGCTACATTTGACTGTCTCCATTTCTACAATTTACTGATCTCTCTCTCTATATGAATTTTAATTGCACTATATATATATGTATATATATATATATATATACATATATATATATATATATATATATATAAATATATACACACGTAAAGGGTGGGCCATTTATATGGATACACCTAAATAAAATGGGAATTGTTGGTGATATCAACTTCCTGTTTATGGCACATTAGTACCGTATATGGGAGGGGGAAAACTTTTCAAGATGGGCGGTGACCATGGGGGCCATTTTGAAGTCGGCCATTTTGGATCCAACTTTACTTTTTTCAGCATCTGAAACAACTGATACTGGAAGCCTGTGCTAGCATTTCTTCTGTGGTGTTGCTATCAGTGTGTCAAGAGTGGAAGAAGAGGGTTGCATTGACAATTCAACCCAATGGGCAGCACTTTGAACACATTTCAAGGACATCTGCAAGGAGTTTGTATGTTCTCTCCGTGTTTGCGTGGGTTTCCTCTGGGTATTTTGGTTTCCTCCCACATTCCGAAGACATACTGATAGGGAATCTAGATTGTTAGCCCCATCGGAGACAGCGATGATGATGTGTGCAAACTGTAAATAACTCATGAAAGAATAAAGTTATGTTAAAACCAAGCACACCATTGTTTTTCCTGTGAAATTCTCAATAATTTTATTGTGTTACATGACCCTCTTCCCATTGGAAAAAATAAAGTTGGATCCAAAATGGTTGACTTCAAAATGGCCACCATGGTCACCACCCATCTTGAAAATTTTTCCCCCTCCCATATACTAATGTGCCACAAACAGGAAGTTGATATCACCAACCATTCCCATTTTATTTAGGTGTATCCATATAAATGGCCCACCCTGTATATATAAAAACAGGAGCAGCATCAGGCAAGATAGGTGCAGAGCCTCCCTGGCAAAGACCAAGCCATTCAGATAAGAAGTAATAAATAGAGGCAACACATCAAGCAATGTGGCGAAAAAAATGGTGGTTTATTAAGCCCACAATGGTAGCATTTCGGTTCTGAGGTGTGAGAAAAGTTCATACTTCAGAGCCGACACGTTGCCACTGCGAGTTAATAAACCACCGTTGTTTTTTTTTACCTTATTGCTTTGTGTGTTGCCTCCATTCATTACTTCTTATATCTATGGAATCAGTTATATGTATGCTTTCAATTGCAAAGAGGAGACAGCATAGAAACAAAGCTACCCGAAGAATGAACATATTACTTCTCTAAATCATTTCACAATTTCTGAAGCCTTAAGTGGTTAAAAGAAGTAGCAAATGACAGAACATGCTAACAGCAATGCCATTTTTAAATTACTGTGCATTATGTTCTTATGTACAGTATGTGCATATGTAATGTGGTGTTTATGCAGGTGTATTCCAGGCAGAATCCTCTTAAAAAATGTTTTTTGCACATACCCTACGCTACGCTACGTTCTCACGAGCTTTTGGGGCTTTTTGATATTGCAGAATTTCTGCACCATTTCTGAGCCTGTTATTTAAATTTGGTTACTTTTTTATTGGGTTTTTGTCTGTGGTTTTTTCACATGTGTTTTTGATGCTGTAGTTTTTGTTTATGGTGTGTCATTCTTTAAAGAAAGTTGGCTTTTTTTTAACTTTCTGGTATTTTAATTTTACTGAACTTCATTGACATATGTAGGTGCAAATTACATGCAGTTTTGATGCTTTTCTGCAACAAAAGCGTAGCAAAAACACATGTGCGTTTCTTACTTTTGGATTTTCCGCATCTATCCGGACCTGACCTCATCTCCTTACCAAAATCCCACACTGTCTGTCTGCTATCTCGGCCTTCTTTTCTGCTCGCTTTCTCAAACTGAACATGGACAAAACAGAATTCATCATCTTTCCCCCATCTCACTCTACCCCTCCACCAGACCTATCCATCAATGTCAATGCTGCTCACTTTCCCCAGTCCCACACGCCCGGTGCCTCGGGGTGATCCTCGAGTCTGCCCTCTCTTTCAAGCCAGATATCCAAGCCTTTGCCTCCTCCTGTTGTCTCAAATTCAAAAATTTTTCCCGGTCCCGCGCATTCCTTGACCAAGACACCACAAAAACACTAGTGCACTCCCTTATCATCTCCCGTCTTGACTACTGCAACTTCCTACTCTCTGCCCTCCCCTCTAGTACTCTAACACCACTTCAATCCATCCTACACTCTGCTGCCTGACTAATCTACCTGTCTCCCCGCTATTCCCCAGCCTCTCCCCTATGCCAAGCCCTTCACTGACTTCCTATCGCTCAGCGACTCCAGTTCAAAACCCTTACTATGACATACAAAGCCACAACCTGTCTCCTCCACACATTTGTGACATGGTCTCCCGGTACTTACATACACACAAAATCCGATCCTCTCAAGATCTCCTTCTCTACTCCCCTCTAATTTCTTCTTCCCACAACTGCATCCAAGACGTCTCCCGTGCTTCCCCACTATCTGGAACTCTGTAGCACAACACATGAGACTCCCGCCTACCATGGAAACCTTCAAAAAGAACCTGAAGACTCACCTCTTCCGACAAGCCTACAGCCTGCAGTGATCCTCAACCTACTGAACCGCCGCACAACCAGCTCTACCCTCTCCTAGTGTATCCTCACCCATCCCCTGCAGACTGTGAGCTCTTGCGGGCAGAGACCTCCCTCCTTCTGTACCTGTTAGTGCTTTGTTTTTTGCTCATGTTTAATGTATTTGTCTATATTTGCCCCGTATTCACATGTAAAGCGCCATGGAATAAATGGCGTTATAAAAATGTATAATAATAATAATAATAATAAAGTCTATGGGGAAAATCTGCACAGAAAACTCAGCATAGTGGCAAGAGAAACTGACATGCTTTTTTTTTATATTACGGCCAAAAGACTGAAAGTATGAACAAGTCGTTTTTATAGTGAAATGCATATGGTCATTTTTTTGAGTGTTTCTGAGGGCTTTTTAAGTGTTTGTTTGCAGGAAAAGACATTGTGTGTACATACCATTACAGCGCTGGGGTTCTGGGTATAAATCCCGTCAGACACACCATCTGCGTGGAGCTTTCACCATGCTGGTGATGGTTTCTTCTAAGTACTCCGGTTTTCCCACCACACTTGGGAAGGTGAAAACATACTTCTAGGTTAATATTATAACTATGAAATTGGCTCTAATGCATTCTAGCTAAGAAAATTAGATTTTGTGAATGGGAAACAAAGGGGCCAAGTAAAAAAGGAGCCTTGAAGCCTTGTTGAAAAGAGGGTATGGATACAGAATGGGGGTGCTTTAATTTGAATATTTTAATGTGAAAAATTTACTCCATGCTGAATTTTACCCAGTTTTGCAAACTAAATGAAATTTGTATTATTTTGATCATTGGACAACAAAATACTGTAACAGCCTGCACAGTGTGTAAGGTGATTTATTACAAACTATGTCTGTCTGTAAAAGCACAAAATATATATCTAGAAAAACAACTAATGCAATGTAAATTGTAATACATATTACATTTTTAATTAAGTTCTCTTTAAACTTTTTACTAGACAACAGTAGATCGGTCACTCACACAGTGAGGGCTTAAAGCAGGTATTTGCTTCTCTGATGACTAGATCAATGCTCAACAATATTCAAAACAATTTACAAGCGATTTACTATCTACATATAAAAGAATTGTCATCATAGACATAAAACATTGTTATATATTTTCAGACCTGTGGCATTTCAAATTATAATGAAGTCTTTTCATCAGGTCCATAAATAAAGCGACTATATAGACTAGTCTACTGTAATTGATAAAGCTATATATTGGATCAATGGGTATAGTCTTTCACAATCTAAAATACTGCCATCACAATTGCACATTAAAATACAAAGGGAATCACATTCCTCATTTTTGATTCATCCTGTACATAGTTTCATATCTTTACTAAAAAAGTGCATTATCCAAAGATTAGAAAGAAAGTGTTGACACAGGACACTTTCTACATCAAAACAGAGCAATTTCCTTGGAGTGTGATTTTATTCCAATATTTCCATCTATTCCTATATTTTGCTTGACTTCTATATATGGGATGGACCCTCATTCATTAGCACATAACCCAAACTACACAAACTATTTGGTCCAATAAAATAAAATACACAGCGCGTTATCCCATGACTTTAGTAAGTAAGTAGTGGTGAATATAGACAACTAGATGGTGGCCCGATTCTAACGCATCGGGTATTCTAGAATATGTATGTAGTTTACAGCCACGTAGTATATAACACAGCCACGTAGTAGTAGTATATTGCCCAGCCACGTAGTATATAGCACAGACACGTAGTATATTGCCCAGCCACGTAGTATATTGCACAGCCACGTATATAGCAGCCACGTAGTATATAGAACAGAGACATAGTATATAACACTGCCCATGCAGTATATAACCCAGGCCACGTAGTAAAGAGCACAGCGATGTAGTATATTGCCCAGACACGTAATATATACCACAGCCATGTAGTATATAACACAGCCCACGCAGTATGTAACACAGCCCACGCAGTATCTAACAAAGCCCACGTAGTATATAGCAATGTGGGCACCATACCGTTAAAAAAAAGAATGAAAATAAAAAATTTATATACTCACCTTCCGTAGCCCCAGGATCCAGCCGAGGCGTTTACTGACGCTCCTCGCGACGCTCCGGTCCCAAGAGTGCATTACGGTCTCGCGAGATGATGATGTAGCGGTCTCGCGAGACCGCTACATCATCATCTCGCGAGACCGCAATGCCTGGACCGGTCACCGAAACGTTGCGAGGAGCGGGAAAGGCCTCGGCTGGATCCGGGGGCCCACGGAAGGTGAGTATATAATGATTTTTTTTTTTTAATTATTTTTAACATTAGATCTTTTTACTATTGATGCCGCATAGGCAGCATCAATAGTAAAAAGTTGTTCACACAGGGTTAATAACAGCGTTATCGGACTGCGTTACACTGCAGCATAATGCGGTCCATTAATGCTGCCATTAACCCTGTGTGAGCGCTGACTGGGGGGAGTATGGACTGCAGGCACTGACTGTGGGGAGTAAGGAGCGGCCATTTTGCCTTGGAACTGTGCCCGTCGCTGATTGGTTGTGGTCTTTTTGCCGCGACCAATCAGCGACTTGGGATTTCCGTGACAGAAAGACAAACAGACAGAAGGACAGACAAAGACGGAAGTGGACCTTAGACAATTATATAGTAGATGCACTGATCAAGCCAAATAATGAAAGCATATGCTGCCCAATTCATCATGGAATTTTTCCAGTTTTCCTTCATATTCGGGAAAATTATAGTGCAACTTATTTTTGAGACCTTTTGTGTTTTAATGTCAGTCCCGGTCAGCTCAACCAAAGTGTGCTAAGCTGGGGTGGGACAGGAAGTTACTAAGGCAGCCCATCAAATTTATCATAACTAGCATCACAAAAGTGCCGTAAAGTACTTCAGAAATGTACGTCAACCCAAGGCATACATTTATGGGGGAGTCACACGGCAGTGGAAAGATGCTCCAAATTGATTAAAGAGGGGCACTCTCCTTAATGATTTTGGCACATCATACTTGCCTCCAGTGCTGGTGCTGTTCCAGCGGTGTCCTCAATCATTCTCCCGAGGCTCACATGAGGTTGTTACATCATGCAAGACCTGTGCCCAATAAGTGCTGGCTTCACATCCCCGTATTTGGATGAATCAAACATCAACAGGAAGTCAGGGTTGTAGCTGCTCTGACTTCCTGTTGATGTTTTATTTGTTCGAGGGCGGGCCCAGTGACAACCTCCCATAAGACTTGGGGGAGCAAAGTACTGCAGTATGCAGGCGCTGGGCCTCTCTGACCTTTCCCGGCGCCTGTGCACTGCAGTACTTTGCTCTGCCCTCAACAGGGCAGACAAAGTACACCTGCGCCGGAGCCGCAGCATGAAGACAAGAAGAGGACGTCATCATAAGAAGATAGGAGGCCCTGGACCGGACCGCTTTGCCTATCGGACAAAAACCGGATCAGGACCGCCTGTGGGTGAGTATAATCTAACCTCTTTTTCTCATCTTTTAGGATACATCGGGGGCTTATCTACAGCATTCCAGAATGCTGTAGATAAGCCCCTGATGCTGGTGGGCTTAGCTCACCTTTGATTTTGGGTGTGACAGGTTCCCTTTAACTTCTCCCTATATTGCACCATCACCTTTTATCCAGAAGACGTTTAATTCAATATACCGCTGTCATTTCAAAAGCTTTTAAGTGCATTCCCTTTGTATCCTACACATAAATATAAATACTCGCACTAGTATAATACTGTGATATCCATCTATAGGCTTTTAACCACTTACAGACAAATCACTTTGGAACTTGTGCTATTTGGTTCAATAAAAATCTGAACCACTTATGTCGGACAGCATCCAGTGTGGAGCATCTTGTAAAAGAACGATATCACATAACTTGGTGTGACCTGCTTTGTTCGGCCATGTATGCTGATTAGCAGATGACCAAGCAGAAAAACGTGCGTTCTAACAATAGCCAAAAATAGCAGCAATCTTATATTAATTGTGCTCATAAAACACATACTCCATTAAGCCTACACAGCTAAGGAATTGCACTAAGTCTAAGCCCTAATATGCTTTACATAAAGAACTATACAGAAACTGTGCATGGCTAAGCTCGAAAGTGGTAAGCCTAACGACCCAATGTAATACTAATAAAATGAAAACTGACCAGTCAGATCTCAATCAGAATAATAATAATGCTAATCATACAAGTATGTATCATAAATCAATAAATATATTACATAAAAATAGAACAATAAATAGTGTACATATTGTAGATACTGTAGAGCAATAAATACATAAATATGCATTTAATTATTAGAAATACAAAAATCTTCCTCTCTACAGCTGACAATCAACTTTGCTTACAGTAGATGATCAAAGTTGGCCTGTAGCAACATCATCAATAAGATGTATTGATTTAATAAATATATATGTCTAATTAATAGAAACAGAAAAAAAATCTTTAATGGCATTCTCCATATAAAACAGATCTACAGTGCTCTGGCACAGGACCAGGAATTCAAAGAATATTGAAGGAAAGTAGTGGATCTGTATTGTCTGGAGTGTCCCTTTAATATAATTTTCCATCATTGCACAGTGGTTTTTTTTTTGCATTTAAAAAAAACACAATGTAAATAGAGAAAATAATTATCTAAATAATACTAATATGTGATCACAAAGGTCAATTTTTCTTTGACCTACCTTTGTGTGACATTATGTAAGCCTTTCAGCATAAATCCCTTACTTTTATAGGATCTTTTTAAAAGATTTACTTCCTTTGACAAAAGTAACTGCAAAGTCGATTACACCTCCGATTTGATAATACAGCCGTATCAAACAAAAACTTACATTTCGTAAGGCTTATAAATAATATTTTTTTTTTACTTAGTATCATAAACCTATACAGTATTTCTTAAAGTTTCTGAATAAAATGTTCATTCATATTTGACACTTTGTATATACATGACATTTATATCAGTTGATTAGTTTTTGTAAAACATTGCATTGCCCATTATATGGGCTTGAGTTCTTACAATGAAGAGCAGTAATTTTTCAATAAGTGTACAATGCTTAGTGCACATTTCTCAAAAAGCAGGCTCTGATCATACATTAAATCAGCAATGAATGCTAGAAGATTTCAGCTCCTGCATAATTATGATTGCAGCTCAGGAGGGCCATAATCCAAGCTGTAAACGAGGCTTAGCGAAAGATAAAATATACAATGTATTTACAAAGTGACCAAACCTTTTTTTTTTCATGTACGCTTGTAAAAAACGAGCATCAAATTATATAAATGTAAACATTCGCTGTGAGCCGTGACTTTTGACAATTAAATGATCTTTTCAACAATCTGATGCTGATATGTTAATGACATATTTGGTATTGACAATATTTGATAATTTTGACCCTTGCTACTCTCTTTGGTTTAACTAGACCGCTGCATGTGTAACGTGGTGACAGAGAAGTACCAATTGCGCATGCTGCTTATGAGGACTGGCCTTTTCTAACTTCACAGCGAAGTTTGTAGCATCACAAGCTGATGACAAACACAATTGTCAACCTATATATTATTGACCTTACTCAGATTACTAAACTATAAATTTGCCCTTGTGTTGCTAACAAAGGACAGTTTATTCTTTTGTATATTCCCATGCAAAAAAAAATATTTGCCTCCAAAAAAGCTGTATGTTCTTCCATCCAATACAAGGCATGGCTGTACCACGTTGGCGCCACAGTAATGTTAAACCTTTCCAAAATATGTTTTGTAACACTATAAGAACATAACACATCACGGTATTTAATACATTTCTAAGATATACCTTTTAATGAAACATATATGGGGCATTCTCCCCCATGTTTTCAAAGTAGTAAATGATCACCAACCTTTCGACAATGTTCTCGAGGCAGCTAATTGCCCCATCAATAAACACAAGACATCGTGTTAGGTCACTTAGTAAGTTCTGCATCTTCAATCATAGAATTATATATTCCTATAAATGAGCCTATGTGTCTATTCGCTCTAGAGGTAGAGGTGCTCCATGGATATACCAAGGTAGACATAGATTACCTATAAATGATATAGCATGTAGAAAGCACATATGATCTCCTTGATCATGATCCTGAACCTTCATGTTCTCTGGTTCCATCCTCTGGTTGCCCATGCTCGCTCTCTGTCTCAATAACCCGAATCTATCATTTCTCTATACTTCCGCATTCCTTACAGCCTGCTACACCAAGAAAAAAAAAGCCTGCAAATGTAGGGCAGCAATTCATTTATATTGTAGAGAAAACTGTGATTACTGCTAACGACCAAGCATTTTACTGCTTGAATAATTTATCCAGCATAAGCTGAACGGATCTGTTTTCTTTGCAGAAAAGGTCTGAAGCATTTTGTACAGCAGGTGCTGTCTGGAGATTGAGAGCGCTTGTAAGATTGTTCTAATGCTTGGGTTTCGACGGCTTCCTCTAGCCAAGAATCTCTTCAAAGTTTACAAGTTGTTTAATCTGTTCTGTGTGCATCGAATGTCTACGGAGAAGCATTTTCTTGCTTTTTGACTCTTTAGGGAAGAGTGGAGCAGAGGGAACAAGGGGCTTTGTCACTGGGAAAATAACATTAGATACTTTATTATGGCAACTGATGTCTGGAATAGGTGGATGGGGGTTCACATTCAATGGTGGAAGAAAGCCTGGTCTAGTTTGGCTTATGTGATCTAAAAGTAAAGCCCCAGATCCACGTCTCTCTAGAAGGGCATGGTTTCTTCTACTTAATGCTGTGACAGACACATTTTCTAGAGACTCCCTAGAACCTGACAGTAAGGATGGGGGAGAAAACATCTTCTTTTTTTCCAAAAGAGATTTACTGTCCTCTGTTGTAGCCAGACCATGATTTCTTGTGAGTTGTGAGTCAGAGCTATAATGGTTTGCACCTAAATTTCTTCTTTGAACGATACTCCTTAGGCTGGAAACAGTCATTGTGTGCACTGAATCAGGGTCTTGGTCAACAGGCATTTCTGATTTGTTTGGTGGTCCTTCAGGGTAAAGTGTTTGTGAATGTATTTCATCATATGAGAGTTTTCTTGGACCAGATGAGTCGAGTGTTTTTAGAAGATGAGCAGTATCCTTCACATCAATGCTCTGATGTCGAGTGAAATAACGCTTTGAATGTACTAAGCTATTCATTTTAAGGGAGAGCTCTTCCTCAGGGGTTATATCTTGTAGCTCCTCTTGAAGAGAAGACACTTTGTGCTGGTGGAGAAGGGATGGAGGAATCTTCAACCAAGGCTCAGAGTGCAGTCTCTGAAGAAGTGGCAACTTTACTCCAATATGCATGATATGAGTCTTTTTGGTTGGGGAACCTGGCTCAGAAGAACCTTTTAAATCATTAGAAATATCGGCCTCTTTAAAGTTAAAGAGTTCCTTTTCTGCTTCAAAAGCATTTGATATTGGTGTGGGAGAAGTCTTTAGCTCAATTTCAGAAGGAGATGTACATGGAGAAGGAGAATTATGATCAATTCCTGGAGAAGGTGGGACATTTAGATACTGCCTTGTAGTCTGTCTTCCTGATGGGGACTTATCAGTTGTAATGATTATTACTTCTTTTCCTTTGGCCTTGCAAGCATTTAGTAAAATTCTTAGCGTTTCCTTGTCCTCTGAATTGACTGCATACACAAGGGCAGAAAATCCTGTGTGGTCTTGCAAACTTGGGTCGGCACCACTCTCTAAAAGCATAGATACAACTTCTGAGCCAGAATTCTCCAAGCAAGCATGCATTAAAGCGGTTTTACCAAATTTATCTTGAATATTAGGATCTGCATTGTTTTCTAAAAGATATTTAATCATTTTAACCTTGCTAACGCTTTGGTGGTCAACATGTTTTGTTTTACAAGCAATCATCAGGGGTGTTTCTCCACGGTCATTACTTTCATTGATATATGCTCCACCTTCCAAGAGAAGTCGTGTAAGACGTAGTCTACTTTGGTATACCGCCTTAATAAGCGAGTTGCCTTCAATTGTAACATCAAGGCCTTCATCCATTGTTATTAGTATCTCTTCAGTGTCCTCAACAACTGCAGAGAGATCATAAATATAATGTTATTATACTCGGTTACAATAATTGTGCTGAGTATAGTCTCATTACATAAAATATAAAGCTTGTCACATAGCATATAAAATTCCTTAGAATATAACTTTTAAAAAAATTAAGAGCGCAAATTTAACCATTGACAGAAAAAAAAACTAATGCTCCTACAGCATCTGTTCCCCCATGGCTTTTCATTTGGTCCACCACATAAGAATGCTGTGAGCAGGTGCTAGTGAGGTCACCACCTTTACTTTCTTTGCTTTCTTGCTTGTTATCCCTGACACTGTGCTGACGTCTATTAAAGGCATTAGCATGGTCTTTAACTACTTTCCTACATGTTGACATCACAGAATCCTACTGGCTTTGCACTTGACTCTAGTATAATCCTAATAAATAAATTAAAAAATCACATCACTTTAAGATCAGTTTCACACATTCAACATCGCCCAGTCAAAGTCTGGACCATGATGACTGGAGCAGTAGCAGGTCTTCTGATCTGAACTTAACAGTTTCTTAGGATTATATTGCATGGGGATGTTGAGTTTGGGTCAGGAAACCCATGACAGGACTGCACATCTCAGTAAGTACTCGGATCGTAAATTTCGGACATGTAAAAGGGGTCTAAGGTGGATTTTATATAGTGGATTTATATCTTGCAGTACTTCTATCTATGATGAGAATGGTGGGTAAGTGATCCCCATTTCACCAGATGAGATGGGTTCAATAAACAGCCAGTTGCTCTGCTCTCAATGACTACCTGAAGTCTGGAATACATGGACATAATCAAATACTGGGTTTCTTCCCTTGAAATATCTTTTCAGACTTTTATTGTAGGTATTATAAATTGCTACCTGTTTCTTCAGTTTTGTCAACAATATGTGAAAAGCATGTTCAATTTGGTTGACATCAGTCATTGAAGAACAATTCATGACTTTAAAGGGAATCTGTCAGCAGGTTTTTGCTACCTCATCTGAGAGCAGCATGATATAGGCAACAAGACGCTGGATCCAACAATGTATTACTTAGATTACTGGGTGCAGCCACTCTGACTTAATGAGACTTTTTAGATTTAGCATCAAGCAGAGCTGAGGAAGCTAAGCCCGCCCACACCAAGCTCTCCAAGTACAAAGTCCATAGACAGTGAGC
Source organism: Ranitomeya imitator (assembly GCF_032444005.1). Classification (NCBI taxonomy): domain Eukaryota; kingdom Metazoa; phylum Chordata; class Amphibia; order Anura; family Dendrobatidae; genus Ranitomeya; species Ranitomeya imitator. The sequence continues at coordinate 130,742,588 of NC_091282.1, forward strand.
TGCCTAGCACAGGAGGGGCATGTGGGACTAGGGCTCCCGTGACAAGCTAGTCACAGCAATAATTGTAAGCAAACAAAACCTTGGAGCTTGATAAGAGAGTCATCGCTTGTGTGTGCCTTGCTTTGCTCATGTTTATTGTACTTGTCTATATTTGCCCCTTTCACATGTAAAGCTCCATGGAATAAATGGCGCTATAAAAATGTATAATAATAATAATAATAATTGCAGAAATCTGTGTTTTAACCCCTGCAGCATGCTGTCTTCAGATTACATAGCAAAAAACCTGCTGACAGATTCCCTTTAAACAGGTTTTCCTCTCTAATGATACAGTATTGAAGACCTTTCCTCAGGATAAATCAATCAGCAAGTCCAATACCAAATACCCCCACTGATTAGCTGTTAAAAACTCTGGTGGTGGTCGGCTGTAAACAGCCAATGGAGCTGAGCAGCATGGACAAGTTCACCACGTAGTGCCCGCTGTTGACAGCTGATCGAAGGAGGTTTCCATTGTGCCCCTCTCTACGATCTGGTAACTGATCACTTATAAATGTTCCTCCATTTTATTTTTGATAGGAAATCATAAGCTGCAGTGCTTAATGTCTAAAATAGTCTCTAAGTCATGTAATTCCCATATATCTATTTCAGGAAACGGTTTCTTGCGCTAACCAAATATCTTAATATTTACTAATCAATACTTCCTTTGGCTTTTAACTTGGCTGGTTATTCATTTCTTTCGCAGATTACACATAAACATGGAAGCAGGCTATAATATACATGTGCAAGATATCATATATAGTACAATCCAATATAAAACCTATATATTAGCATATGCACCCTCTGGTAAAGGAAGCAGGATTTCTGCCCATGCATCCTACTCGCTTTTCACCATCTGAATCAGCCGCCAAAAATAAATATTGTTTTCCTTGAAATTCTGTGAAATCTGCTGCCTGAATGTTTTAATAAGACAAAGTCTTGCAACTAGTGAGACACCTGCAGTAAAACAACAGTTGTTAAAGTCACGAATTAAAATTTCTTTCTTGGAATTTTCCATAGTTAAATCATAAGGCAATCATTTACCATGACAGTGCTATATGGAGGGAGGTGAGGGGGGCAGGAGAATACTCCGAACGCTCCATGTTATAAGAGCTGGCAATGTCCAAATCTCTTTACTAGTAATAAAAAGGCAGAATTACAGGTATAGAAAAGTACGATCATACTAATCTGGGAACTAACAGGAATTAGTGAGCTTGAGCATAGTGCCAGGAGCTGACCCCCATCCTCGTTTATTTGCGCGTTGTTTTAAAGGAGTTTATGAGAGTTGAAAAATGAAAAATTGGTTTTATTTCCATAAAAGGCTCCTCTGATTGGCTATGGGCTATTTGTAGTATTGGAGTTCATTGCCATGATGGGAATAACCCACAGACAGCTCTATGGAGAGTGATGTTCATTCTGGTAATAAAACAGTCCTTAATTTTAATTTTGCACAATGTCCAAATCAATAAATCTGCAATCACTCTGTGTGACTGCAGACTTATGAATCGTCCCAGTACACTGTGTGTTGCAAGGATTCGCCAGTTTCTGACCGGAGGGTATGAACTAGGGAAACATAGCAATGAGTTATAATTTGCACTAATTAAAGGGAATCTTTCAGAAGGTTTTGCTGTTTAACCCCTTTACCCCCAAGGGTGGTTTGCACGTTAATGACCGGGCCAATTTTTAAAATTCTGACCACTGTCCCTTTATGAGGTTATAACTCTAGAACGCTTCAACGGATCCTGGTGATTCTGACACAGTTTTCTTGTGACATATTGTACTTCACGATAGTGGTAAAATTTCTTTGATATTACCTGCGTTTGTTTGTGAAAAAAATAGAAATTTGGCGAAAATTTTGAAAATTTTGCAATTTTCCAACGTTGAATTTTTATGCAATTAAATCACAGAGATATGTTACACAAAATACATAATAAGTAACATGATGGAAAATAACCAAGTGTGACACCATTCTAAAAATTGCACCCCTCAAGGTGCTCAAAACCACATTCAAGAAGTTCATTAACCCTTCAGGTGTTTTACAGGAATTTTTGGAATGTTTAACCCTGCTGTTCTGTTGGTCAAAAATGACCGACTTTGAACTTCAATATTCTTTAAAATATTCAAGATGCGGCTCTGAAACCCGTGGCCGACCGACCCATCCTCATTTAAGTCAATCAACCACAAGTTTCAGAACCGCATCTTGAACACCCCAAAAAATACCAAAGTTCAAAATAGGTCTCCCCAGACCGAACAGAACAGCAGGGTTAAATAAAAATGAACATTTAACTTTTTTCACAAAAAATTTAATTCAGCTCCAATTTGTTTTATTTTACCAAGGGTAAAAGGAGACAATGGACCCCAAAAGTTGTTGTACAATTTGTCCTGAGTACGCCAATACCCCACATGTGGGGGTAAACCACAGTTTGGGCTCATGACAGAGCTCGGAAGCGAAGGAGCGCCATTTGACTTTTCAATGCAAAATAGACAGGAATTGAGATGGGACGCCATGTTGCGTTTGGAGAGCCACGGATGTGCCTAAACATTGAAACCCCCCACAAGTGACACCATTTTGGAAATTAGACCCCTATGGAACTTATCTAGAGGTGTGGTGAGCACCTTGACCCACCAAGTGCTTCACAGAAGTTTATAATGCAGAACCGTAAAAATAAAAAAATCATGTTTTTTCACAAAAATGATCTTTTCGCCCCCAATTTTTTATTTTCCCACAGGTAAGAAAAGAAATTGGACCCCAAAAAGTGTTGTACAATTTGTCCTGAGTATGCTGATACCCCATATGTGGGGGTAAACCATTGTTTGGGTGCATGGGAGAGCTCGGAAGGGAAGGAGCCCCGTTTGACTTTTCAATGCAAAATTGACAGGAATTGAGATGGGACGCCATGTTGCATTTGCAGAGCCACTGATGTGCCTAAACATTGAAACACCCCACATTTTTGAAAGTAGACCCCCTAAGGAACTTATCTAGATGTGTGGTGAGCCCTTTGACCCACCAAGTGCTTCACAGAAGTTTATAATGCAGAGCCGTAAAAATAAAACAAAAATATTTTCCCACAAAAATAATTTTTTAGCCCCCAGTTTTGAATTTTTCCGAGGGTAACAGGAGAAATTGGACCCCAAAAGTTGTTGTGCAATTTGTCCTGAGTACGCTGATACCCCAAATGTGGGGGGGAACCACAGTTTGGGTGCATGGGAGGGCTCAGAAGGGAAGGAGCGCCATTTGGAATGCAGACTTAGATGGAATTTTCTGCAGGCGTCACATTGCGTTTGCAGAGCCCCTAATGTACCTAAACAGTAGAAACCCCCAAAGTGACACCATTTTGGAAAGTAGACCCCCTAAGGAACTCATCTAGATGTGTTGTGAGAGCTTTGAACCCCCAAGTGTTTCACTACAGTTTATAACGCAGAGCCGTGCAAATAAAAAATATTTTTTTTTCCGCAAAAATTATTTTTAACCCCCAGTTTTGTATTTTTCCAAGGGTAACAGGAGAAATTGGACACTAAATGTTGTTGTCCAATTTGTCCTGAGTACACTGATACCCGATATGTGGGGGGAACCACCGTTTGAGCGCATGGCAGAGCTCGGAAGGGAAGGAGTATCATTTTGAATGCAGACTTAGATGGATTGGTCTGCAGGCGTCACATTGCGTTTGCAGAGCCCCTAATGTACCTAAACAGTAGAACCCCCCCACAAGTGACCCCATATTGGAAACTAGACCCCCCAAGGAACTTATCTAGATGTGTTGTGAGAACTTTGAACCCCCAAGTTTTTCAGTACAGTTTATAACGCAGAGCCGTGAAAATAAAAAATCCTTTTTTTTCCTCACAAAAATTATATTTTAGCCCCCAGTTTTGTATTTTCCCAAGGATAACAGGAGAAATTGGACCCCTAAAGTTGTTGTCCAATTTGTCCTGAGTACGCTGATACCCCATATGTTGGGGTAAACCCCTGTTTGGGCACACGGGAGAGCTCGGAAGAGAAGGAGTACTGTTTTACTTTTTCAACGCAGAATTGGCTGGAATGGAGATCGGATGCCATGTCGCATTTGGAGAGCCCTTGATGTGCCTAAACAGTAGAAACCCCCCAATTATAACTGAAACCCTAATCCAAACACACCCCTAACCCTAATCCCAACGGTGACCCTAACCACACCTCTAACCCAGACACACTCCTAACCCTAATCCCAACCCTATTCCCAACCGTAAATGTAATCCAAACCCTAACCCTAACTTTAGCCCCCAACCCTAACCCTAACTTTAGCCCCGACCCTAACTGTAGCCTTAACCCTAGCCCCAACCCTAACCCTAGCCCTAACCCTAGCCCTAACCCTAACCTTAGCCCTAACCCTAATGGGAAAATGGAAATAAATACATTTTTTAAATTTTTTAATTTTTCCCTATCTAAGGGGGTGATGAAGGGGGGTTTGATTTACTTTTATAGCGGGTTATTTAGCGAATTTTTTTGATTGGCAGCCGTCACATACTGAAAGACGCTTTTTATTGCAAAAAATATTTTTGGTGTTACCACATTTTGAGAGCTATAATTTTTCCATATTTGAGTCCACAGAGTCATGTGAGGTCTTGTTTTTTGCGGGACGAGTTGACGTTTTTATTGGTAACATTTTCGGGCACGTGACTTTTTTGATCGCTTTTCATTCCGATTTTTGTGAGGCAGAATGACTAAAAATCAGCTATTCATGAATTTCTTTTGGGGGAGGCGTTTATACCGTTCCGTGTTTGGTAAAATTGATAAAGCAGTTTTATTCTTCGGGTCAGTACGATTACAGCGATACCTCATTTATATCATTTTTTTATGTTTTGGTGCTTTTATACGATAAAAACTATTTTATAGAAAAAATAATTATTTTTGCATCGCTTTATTCTGAGGACTATTTTATATTTTTTCGCTGATGATGCTGTATGTCAACTTGTTTATTCCACTTTTTGTTTGGTGGTATGAGAATAAAGCGTTGTTTTTTGGCTCGTTTTTTTTTACGGTGTTCACTGAAGGGGTTAACTAGTGATATAGTTTTATAGGTGGGGTCGTTACGGAAGCGGCAGTACTAAATATGTGCACTTTTTTTTTTATTTAGAGAAAGAAATGTATTTATGGGAATATTGTTTTTCTTTTTTTACACATTGGAATATATTTTTTTTACACTATAACATTGCCCCAGGGGGGACATCATGTTATAGTGTAAGATCGCTGATCTGACACTTTGCTGTGCACTGTGTCAGATCAGCGATCTGACGTGCACTTTTCCTATGCTTCCCGCCGCCTGCTCTGAGCAGGCGCAATGAAGACACCTCCCTGCAGGACCCGGATGCTGCGGACATCTTGGATCCGGGCCTGCAAGGAGGAGGAGGAGGTAAGAGACCCTCGCAGCAACGCAATCACATCGCGTTGCTGCGGGGGTCTCAGGGAAGCCCGCAGGGAGGCCCTTCCCTGCGCGATGCTTCCCTATACCGCCGGCACACTGCGATCATGTTTGATCGCGGTGTGCCGGGGGTTAATGTGCCGGGGCGGTCCGTGACCGCTCCTGGCACATAGTGCCGGATGTCAGCTGCGATAGGCAGCTGACACCCGGCCGCGATCGGCCGCGCTCCCCTCGTGAGCGCAGCTGATCGCTATGACGTACTATCCCATCTAGGGTCAGATAGGCCCAGGTCACCTCGACGGGATAGTACGTCTAAGGTCAGAAAGGGGTTAAATACAGATCGTAATATTAAAAAGACAATGCCATTTCTTTTCTTTTAAATTCGTGTAGCACAAAAAACGGAATTAAACAATAGGTCATTTCCTGATGATACATTCCTTTTAAATCTTGTATATGATTTTTACAGTTAGGAATATACTCAAGGGTGGTGCTAACACTATGAAATGTGTATACAGTGGGGCAAAAAAGTATTTAGTCAGTCAGCAATAGTGCAAGTTCCACCACTTAAAAAGATGAGAGGCGTCTGTAATTTACATCATAGGTAGACCTCAACTATGGGAGACAAACTGAGAAAAAAAATCCAGAAAATCACATTGTCTGTTTTTTTATCATTTTTTTTTTGCATATTATGGTGGAAAATAAGTATTTGGTCAGAAACAAACAATCAAGATTTCTGGCTCTCACAGACCTGTAACTTCTTCTTTAAGAGTCTCCTCTTTCCTCCACTCATTACCTGTAGTAATGGCACTTGTTTAACCTTGTTATCAGTATAAAAAGATACCTGTGCACACCCTCAAACAGTCTGACTCCAAACTCCACTATGGTGAAGACCAAAGAGCTGTCAAAGGACACCAGAAACAAAATTGTAGCCCTGCACCAGGCTGGGAAGACTGAATCTGCAATAGCCAACCAGCTTGGAGTGAAGAAATCAACAGTGGGAGCAATAATTAGAAAATGGAAGACATACAAGACCACTGATAATCTCCCTCGATCTGGGGCTCCACGCAAAATCCCACCCCGTGGGGTCAGAATGATCACAAGAACGGTGAGCAAAAATCCCAGAACCACGCGGGGGGACCTAGTGAATGAACTGCAGAGAGCTGGGACCAATGTAACAAGGCCTACCATAAGTAACACACTACGCCACCATGGACTCAGATCCTGCAGTGCCAGACGTGTCCCACTGCTTAAGCCAGTACATGTCCGGGCCCGTCTGAAGTTTGCTAGAGAGCATTTGGATGGTCCAGAGGAGTTTTGGGAGAATGTCCTATGGTCTGATGAAACCAAACTGGAACTGTTTGGTAGAAACACAACTTGTCGTGTTTGGAGGAAAAAGAATACTGAGTTGCATCCATCAAACACCATACCTACTGTAAAGCATGGTGGTGGAAACATCATGCTTTGGGGCTGTTTCTCTACAAAGGGGCCAGGACGACTGATCCGGGTACATGAAAGAATGAATGGGGCCATGTATCGTGAGATTTTGAGTGCAAACCTCCTTCCATCAGCAAGGGCATTGAAGATGGCTGGGTCTTTCAACATGACAATGATCCAAAGCACACCGCCAGGGCAACGAAGGAGTGGCTTCGTAAGAAGCATTTCAAGGTCCTGGAGTGGCCTAGCCAGTCTCCAGATCTCAACCCTATAGAAAAACTTTGGAGGGAGTTGAAAGTCCGTGTTGCCAAGCGAAAAGCCAAAAACATCATTGCTCTAGAGGAGATCTGCATGGAGGAATGGGCCAACATACCAACAACAGTGTGTAGCAACCTTGTGAAGACTTACAGAAAACGTTTGACCTCTGTCATTGCCAACAAAGGATATATTACAAAGTATTGAGATGAAATTTTGTTTCTGACCAAATACTTATTTTCCACCATAATATGCAAATAAAATGTTAAAAAAACAGACAATGTGATTTTCTGGATTTTTTTTTCTCAGTTTGTCTCCCATAGTTGAGGTCTACCTATGATGTAAATTACAGACGCCTCTCATCTTTTTAAGTGGTGGAACTTGCACTATTGCTGACTGACTAAATACTTTTTTGCCCCACTGTATATACGCACACATATATATCTACTATATAAAGCTGAATGTGTGTATGTGTGTATGTGTGTGTGTATGTGTGTGTGTGTGTATGTCCGGGATTGGCATCTGCACCGTCGCAGCTACAGCCACAAAATTTTGCACAGTCACACGTCTGGACCCCGAGAGCGTCATAGGCTATGTTGTGAGGCGAAATTTTAACCCTGCGCGTTCCAATTCACCAAACAATTTTGCCCCTATCTACATAATGGGGAAAAAAGTGAAAGGAAAAGTGTTGGAAGCGTAGCAGCTACAGCAACAAAATTTTGCACAGTCACACGACTGGACCCTGAGAGCGTCATAGGCTACGTTGTGAGGTGAAATTTTAACCCTGCGCTTTCCAATTCACCAAACAATTTTGCCCCTATCTACATAATGGGGAAAAAAGTGAAAGGAAAAGTGTTGGAGGTGTCGCAGCTGCAGCAACAAAATTTTGCACAGTCACACGACTGGACCCTGAGAGCGTCATAGGCTACGTTGTGAGGTGAAATTTTAACCCCGCGCTTTCCAATTCACCAAACAATTTTGCCCCTATCTACATAATGGGGAAAAAAGTGAAAGGAAAAGTGTTGGAGGCGTCGCAGCTACAGAAACAAAATTTTGCACAGTCACACGTCTGGACCCTGAGAGCGTCATAGGCTATGTTGTGAGGTGAAATTTTAACTCCGCGCTTTCCAATTCACCAAACTATTTTTCCCCTATCTACATAATGGGGAAAAGGGAAAGGAAAAGTGTTGGAGGCAAATTGACAGCTGCCAGATGTGAACAAGGGGGACTTAAAGAGTGAGAGCGATGGCGCCAAAGAGTATATACCGTACAGTTGCTAAGGTGGGACCCCGACATGGGATACTCACCACACACGGGGATATGAACACACACACAAAATGCACCACACACTACCACGTGCTTGAACACATATACCACCCTCAGCACACATTTCACCACACATACACCAACCTCGCCACATAAAAGTCGAAACACAAAAGTCGCCGCTCAAAACTCACCACGCGCAAAACTCGCCACATGCAAAAAATAGGCTCACGCAAAACTCGCCACAAGTGCAAAACTCACCTCATGGAAAACTCGCCACACGCAAAACTTGCACATGCGGAAAAATTGCCACATGCACAAAATTTGCAACACATGCAAAAGTTGCCTCACACAAAACTTGCACATACTCAAAAGGCACCAGACATAAAACTCACCACGCGCAAAACTCGCCATGCGCAAAACTTGCTGCACACAACTTGCTACACTAACCTGTCACATGCAACTCGACACACAAAAAGTTGCTACACACATGTTGCCACACAAAACTCATCTCACAAAAGTCGCTACATGCATGTCGCCACACACAACTCAACACACACAACTTGACAAACGAAACTCGCCCTAAAACACACACAAGTCTGGTATTAGCCTTCAAAAATAAAAATCTGATTAATAGGCAGACAAACTACAAGAGCAACAAATGTACCATATAGGAAATACGGCAGCTGTCAGTCACATGACCTGTCTATTATGTGTATGTGTGAGCTAATATATACTGCCAGGGGGAGGGCTTCCTGTTGGCTGGGGATTTATCAGGCTGCCAATTTATCTTACAAATACTGAGGTAAAAATACTGAGCAAATAACGTGTTAACGAGGTCTAATACAGGAGATCACACAGGTATATACTATATACAGGGGAGATGACACACAGATATATACTATATACAGGAGAGATGACACACAGGTATATACTATATAAAGGAGGAGATGACATACAGGTACATACTATATACAGGAGGAGATGACATACAGGTATATACTATATACAGGAGGAGATGACATACAGGTATATGCTATATATAGAAGATGACATACAGGTATATACTATATACAGGAGGAGATGACATACAGGTATATACTATATACAGGAGATGACATACAGGTATATGCTATATATAGAAGATGACATACAGGTATATACTATATACAGGAGGAGATGACACACAGATATATACTATATACAGGAGGAGATGACATACAGGTATATACTATATATAGAAGGAGATGACATACAGGTATATACTATATATAGGAGGAGATGACATACAGGTATATACTATATATAGGAGGAGATGACATACAGGTATATACTATATATAGGAGGAGATGACATACAGGTATATACTATATACAGGGGAGATGACACACAGCAGGTATATACTATATACAGGGGAGATGACATACAGGTATATACTATATACAGGAGATGACATACAGGTGTATACTATATATAAGGGAGATGACAAACATGTATATACTGAGGTGAAAATGAGAGGTGTGAGGTGAAAATGAAAAGGTGTGAGTGCAAAATGAGAGGAGTGAGGGAAAATAGTGTAGTGATTCAAGATTCAAGATTCAAAGAAGCTTTATTGGCAGGACCAAATACACATCAGTTTTGCCAAAGCAAGTGTATAGAGGCAATAGGGATAGGGACTGAGGGGATGTTGGGTAGGAGCTGTGGGGGGAGGTGGATGGGGCAGATCCAGGTTGGGGGCTATAGTCCATGGCATAGGGGAGGTGGATGGGGCAGATCCAGGTTGGGGGCTATAGTCTATGGCATAGGGGAGGTGGATGGGGCAGGTTCAGGTTGGGGGCTATAGTCCATGGCATAGGGGAGGTGGATGGGGCAGGTCCATTGTGGGGGCTATAGTCCATGGCATAGGGGAGGTGGATGGGGCAGGTCCAGGTTGGGGGCTATAGTCCATGGCATAGGGGAGGTGGATGGGGCAGGTCCAGGTTGGGGGCTATAGTCCATGGCATCATAGTTCTCTTTCTCGCAGTCTATGACATTCGCTCACATACCGCGCTGCTATCTCCACTGCTCTCTCTTCTTCTCCCAGCAAGATATATGTTTTCTCTTCCTCCTTCATGGTGATGAAGTCTGGGAAGAGATGTGAGAGTCTCCTGAAGTGAGTGTCCCTCACTGCTGAGTATTTGGAGCAGTGTAGCAGGAAGTGGGTTTCGTCCTCTATGGCCTCCTGGTCACAGTGTTGGCACAGTCTTTCCTCCCTGGGCTTGTAGCTCTGCCTGTGTCGGCCACATTCGATGGCCAGACTGTGGGCGCTGAGTCTATATCGGCTCAGGATCTGGCGGTCTCTGGGGTCCGGGAGTTTCTCCAGATATGGGGCCAGTCTGTAGTCTCTCTGTAGGCTCCTGTACATGGTCAGTTTCTGTGAGCTGATGATATCATTCTTCCAGTCACTGACATACCTCTCCTGGCCTTCATCTGCCATCTTCCTAATTCCGGCTTTTGTCAGGTTGTTGTGATTGGTGTTCTGCTCCGGTTGGGTTTGGCTGGGCTGTTCCGGGGGTTCTGGTTTTTCTGTTTCACCTTCATGTATCAGGGCTTTATGGTGATGGGAGCTTGGATTGCTCCTATGCAGGTGAGCCCGGAATGACAGCGCCCTCTTTAGAACTGTTAGGTGTAGAGGGAATCTGCCCAGCTCGGCCCGACAAGCACTGTTGGAGGTGCTCCGATGGACCTGGAGAAGGTGCTTGCAGAATTCCAGGTGGAATATTTCTGTTGGACTGGAGTCCCACTTTGACCAGTCTGGGTAGGTGTGAGGACCCCAGACTTCGCTGCCATACAGGAGGATTGGGGCGATGATGGAGTCGAAGATTTTTAGCCAGACCCTCACTGGTGGCTTCAGATGGTAGAGTTTCCTTCGGATGGCATAGAAGGTTTTGCAGGCCTTGTCTTTCAGGGTCTCTATGGCTTGTTTGAAGTTCCCTGACCGGTGAATCTCTAGGCCCAGGTAGGTATATTTGTCCGTTCCTGTGAGGTCGCAGTTGTTGAGGATAAATGATGGGTGTTGGTCTGATCTTCTCTTTCTCCTCTGGAACACCATGGTGTTGGTTTTCTTTAGGTTGACCGGTAGGGCCCAGGTGGAGCTGAATTTCTCTAGGATTTTCAGGTTGTCCTGGAGGCCTTTCTCGGTTGGTGACAGCAGCAGCAGGTCATCTGCATACAGCAGGAATTTCACCTGAGCGTCGTGGAGGGTGAGTCCTGGTGATGAGGAGGATTCCAGGGCGGTAGCCAGCTCGTTGATGTAGATGTTGAAGAGCGTTGGGCTTAGGCTGCAGCCTTGTCTTACTCCGCGGCTCTGCTGGAAAAAAGCCGTTCTTTTGCCGCTCACACTCACGCTGCAGCTGTTCTCGGTGTAGGAACTTTTGATGACATCGTAGGTCTTTCCTCCTATTCCACTCTCCAGCAGTTTCAGGAATAAGCCCGGGTGCCACACTGAATCAAAGGCCTTTTTAAAGTCCACAAAGCAGGCGTATATCTTCCCATTCTTTGTATTGTAGACGTGTCTCTGAATGAGGCTGTGCAGAGTATAGATGTGGTCAGTGGTGCGGTGGTTCGGCATGAACCCTGCTTGGCTCTTGCTGAGGACGTTGTGCTCGGTGAGGAAGGTGAGGATCCTCTTGTTCAGGATACTGTTGAACAGTTTTCCCAGGTTGCTGCTGACGCATATGCCTCTGTAGTTGGCTGGGTCATACCTGTCCCCACTCTTGTGGATGGGTGTGATGAGGCCTTGGTTCCAGGTACGAGGGAAGTAGCCGGCACTCAGTACAATATTGAAGAGTTTAACCATTGCAGCCTGTATTTCTGGTGGGCTGTACTTCAGCATTTCTGGTAGGATTCCATCTAGGCCACCGGCTTTTCTACTTCTTATGGAGGAGAGTCTCTCGGTTACTTCCTGTAGTGTTATAGGTGTATCCACCGGGTTTTGGAAGTTTTTGATTTAGTTAGTGATCAGAAAATGACAGATGTGAGGTCGAACTGACAAGTGTTAGGCGGGAATGAGAGGAGTGAGGGAGAAAATGAGAGGTGTGAGGGAGAAAATGAGAGATGTGAGGGGGAAAATTAAAGATGTGATTGGGAAAATGAGAGGCGTGATGGGAAAATAAGAGAAGTGACGTGCTATAACTAACCACAGATATTTACTATGCCCAGGCAACGCCGGGCTCTTCAGCTAGTATATATATATATATATATATATATATATATATATATACAGGTCCTTCTCAAAAAATTAGCATATAGTGTTAAATTTCATTATTTACCATAATGTAATGATTACAATTAAACTTTCATATATTATAGATTCATTATCCACCAACTGAAATTTGTCAGGTCTTTTATTGTTTTAATACTGATGATTTTGGCATACAACTCCTGATAACCCAAAAAACCTGTCTCAATAAATTAGCATATCAAGAAAAGGTTCTCTAAACGACCTATTACCCTAATCTTCTGAATCAACTAATTAACTCTAAACACATGCAAAAGATACCTGAGGCTTTTATAAACTCCCTGCCTGGTTCATTACTCAAAACCCCCATCATGGGTAAAGGTACCGTCACACTTAGCGACGCTGCAGCGATACCGACAACGATCCGGATCGCTGCAGCGTCGCTGTTTGGTCGCTGGAGAGCTGTCACACAGACCGCTCTCCAGCGACCAACGATCCCGAGGTCCCCGGTAACCAGGGTAAACATCGGGTAATTAAGCGCAGGGCCGCGCTTAGTAACCCGCTGTTTACCCTGGTTACCAGCGTAAAAAAACAAACAGTACATACTTACATTCAGCTGTCTGTCCCTTGCCGTCTGGTTCCTGCACTGACTGCTGGCCGTAAAGTGAAAGTGAAAGCACAGCACAGCGGTGAGTCACACAGCGGTGACTCACCGCTGTGGCTGTGCTCTGCTTTCACTTTACGGCCAGCAGTCAGTGCAGGAACCAGACGGCAAGGGACAGACAGCTGAATGTAAGTATGTACTGTTTGTTTTTTTACGCTGGTAACCAGGGTAAACAGCGGGTTACTAAGCGCGGCCCTGCGCTTAGTTACCCGATGTTTACCCTGGTTACCAGTGAAGACATCGCTGAATCGGTGTCACACACGCCGATTCAGCGATGTCTACGGGGAGTCCAGCGACGAAATAAAGTTCTGGACTTTCTTCCCCGACCAGCGATCTCCCAGCAGGGGCCTGATCGCTGCTGCCTGTCACACTGGACGATATCCCTAGCGAGGACGCTGCAACGTCACGGATCGCTAGCGATATCGGCTAGTGTGACAGTACCTTAAGACTAGCGACCTGACAGATGTCAAGAAGGCCATCATTGACACCCTCAAGCAAGAGGGTAAGACCCAGAAAGAAATTTCTCAACAAATAGGCTGTTCCCAGAGTGCTGTATCAAGGCACCTCAATGGTAAGTCTGTTGGAAGGAAACAATGTGGCAGAAAACGCTGTACAACGAGAAGAGGAGACCGGACCCTGAGGAAGATTGTGGAGAAGGACCGATTCCAGACCTTGGGGAACCTGAGGAAGCAGTGGACTGAGTCTGGTGTGGAAACATCCAGAACCACCGTGCACAGGCGTGTGCAGGAAATGGGCTACAGGTGCCGAAATGGGCTATAGAGAAGCAGCACTGGACTGTTGCTAAGTGGTCCCAAGTACTTTTTTCTGATGAAAGCAAATTTTGCATGTCATTCGGAAATCAAGGTGCCAGAGTCTGGAGGAAGACTGGGGAGAAGAAAATGCCAAAATGCCTGAAGTCCAGTGTCAAGTACCCACAGTCAGTGATGGTGTGGGGTGCCATGTCAGCTGCTGGTGTTGGTCCACTGTGTTTCATCAAGGGCAGGGTCAATGCAGCAAGCTATCAGGAGATTTTGGAGCACTTCATGCTTCCATCGGCTGAAATGCTTTATGGAGATGAAGATTTCATTTTTCAGCACGACCTGGCACCTGCTCACAGTGCCAAAACCACTGGTAAATGGTTTACTGACCATGGTATTACTGTGCTCAATTGGCCTGCCAACTCTCCTGACCTGAACCCCATAGAGAATCTGTGGGATATTGTGAAGAGAAAGTTGAGAGACGCAAGACCCAACACTCTGGATGAGCTTAAGGCCGCTATTGAAGCATCCTGGGCCTCCATAACATCTCAGCAGTGTCACAGGCTGATTGCCTCCATGCCACGCCGCATTGAAGCAGTCATTTCTGCCAAAGGATTCCCAACCAAGTATTGAGTGCATAACTGAACATTATTATTTGATGGTTTTTTTGTTTGTTATTAAAAAACACTTTGTGGGCAGCACGGTGGCACAGTGGTTAGCACAGCAGCCTTGCAGCGCTGGGGTCCTAGGTTCTAATCCCACTCAGGACAACATCTGCAAAGAGTTTGTATGTTCTCTCCGTGTTTGCGTGGGTTTCCTCCGGGCACTCCGGTTTCCTCCCACATTCCAAAGACATACTGATAGGGAATCTAGATTGTGAGCCCCATCTGGGACAGTGATGATAATGTGTGCAAAATGTAAAGCGCTGCGGAATATGTTAGCGCTATATAAAAATAAAGATTATTTTATTTGATTGGATGGGTGAAATATGCTAATTTATTGAGACAGGTTTTTTGGGTTATCAGGAGTTGTATGCCAAAATCATCAGTATTAAAACAATAAAAGACGTGACAAATTTCAGTTGGTGGATAATGAATCTATAATATATGAAAGTTTAATTGTAATCATTACATTATGGTAAATAATGAAATTTAACACTATATGCTAATTTTTTGAGAAGGACCTGTATATATATATATATATATATATATATATATATATATATATATATATTATATAGAGTCATTACAGACAGAGTGGTCTATTTCAGGTGTTTATTTCTGTGAATGTTGATGATTATGGCTTACAGTCAATGAAAATCCAAAATTCATTATGTCAGTAAATTAGAATACTTTATAACTTCATAACACCAGCTTGAAAAATGATTTTAAAATCTGAAATGTTGGCCTACTGAAATGCATATTCAGTAAATGCACTCAATACTTGGTCAGGGCTCTTTTTGCATCAATTACTGCATAAACGCAGTGTGGAATGGAGGTGTTATGGAAGCCCAGGTTGCTTTGATAGCAGCCTTCAACTCGTTTGCAGTGTTGGGTTTGGTCTTTCATTTCTTCCTCTTGACAATACCCCATAGATTCTCTATGGGGTTAAGGTCAGGTGAGTTTGCTGGCCAATCAAGCATAGTAATACTGCTGTTTTTAAACCAGGCATTGGTACTTTTGGCAGTGTGGACACGTGGCAAGTCCTGCTGGAGAATGAAATTTGCATCTCCAAAAAGCTTTTTGGAAGAGGGAAGCAGGAATTGCTCTAAAAATTCCTGATAGATGGCTGCTCTGACTTTTGTCTTGATAAAACACAGTGTACCTAAACCAGCAGATGACATTGCTCCCCAAACCATTACTGACTGGAAACTTCACACTAGACCTCAAGCAGTTTGGATTGTGGCCTCTCCACTCTTCCTCCAGACGCTGGCACCTTGATTTCCAAATGAAATGCAAAATTTACTTTGATCTGAAAACACCACCTTGGACCACTGAGCAACAGTCCAGTTCTGTTTCTCCTTGGCCCAAGTAAGACACTTCTGGCGCTATTGGTCATGAGTGGCTTGACACAAGGAATGCGACACTTGTAGCCCATGTCTTGGATACATCTGTGTGTGGTGGCTCTTGAAGCAATGACTCCAGCAGCAGTCTACTCCATGTGAATCTCCCACAAATTTTTGAATGGCCTTTTCTTAACAATTCTTTCAAGGCTGCGGTTATCCCGGTTGCTCGTGCACCTTTTTCTACCACACTTTTTTTTCATTCCACTCAACTTTCTATTAATATGCTTGGATACAGCACTCTGCGAACAGCCAGCTTCTTTAGCAATGACCTTAATTATTCTAATTTCCTGAGATAAAGCCTTTTGAGTTTTCACTGGCTGTAAGGCTAGAGTCACATTGCGTTTTAGTGTGAGCGCTAACGGACAGCGTTGCACGGTGAAATTAATGCCATTCAACGCGCCCATTAGCGCTCCCATAGCCCACAATGTAACCAGCGCATTGCTAGCGCGTGTCCTTCTCGGCATGCGCTAGCGATGTGCCGGTCTTTTGCAGCGCGCCTCGGATGCTGCTTGCAGCGTCCGCGGCACGCCCGAGGTCCATTCCCCGCTCTCGCAGATTGGGGATCTGCGAGAGCGGGGACGTTCACGCGACCCCGAAATGCGGCCCCTTAAAAACATTGCGTTAGCGCAATCCGCTAGCGCTAGCGTTAAACGGATTGCCCTAACGCAATGTGACCCTAGCCTTAGCCATAATCATCAACATTAACAGAAATAAACACTTGAAATAGATCACTCAGTATGTAATTTCTCTATATAATATGAGTTTCACTTTTTGTATTGAAGAACTGAACTAAATTAACTTTTTGATGATATTTTAATTTTGTAAGAAGCACCTGTATATAGTTTGTTCTGAGCCACTATACCTGCAGATTCAGCATCATATAGAGTCTATTTTTATTACCGATTACCTCTTTCTATTCCATGCATGGAAGGCTGAGACCTTTAAAGAACCATGTATTCTATAAGATTCTGCTAGAGATGTCACGGACAGGAGCGCACAGACCACACGGGTTTATAATGCTATTTCTATCTCACTTCAAACATGTTTAAGCAGCAGGAGACACTATTAGAAGCACAGAGCCAAGTAAAGGTCCACTGAAAATTCCTTTCCTTTTGCTACTCTGGCAAAGCTGACTTCTAGTACGAGGCTTCATTAATGTTTAACCTGTTCTGCAAATGTTCTACATTTCTGCAAAAAATGAAGATTCTACGTTCTAATATCAGGCTTTACCGGCAGGAGAACACAGGTATTATAGCTATTTTATGATGTTATATTTTATAGCATCTAAGGAGCTGGTTTAAATCTAATTAGTTCATTCACATGTAAAAAACTAGAAGATTTTTATGTAGAAACATTGAAGAAAGATAAAAAGTAAAAATGGTTGCTGGACACGCTGGTTATATCATCAGTTAATATGAATGCATGCCATCATTAAATCCTGGCTGCTGACAGACATTGCCAGGAGCACTGATAATTCAGCTAATGACTAGCAAAGAGGAGCAGCATGGCAAAACCAGGGACAGTGAAGAGTATAATGCATGGGTTACCTCTTTAAATATATTCATGGTATATTCCTAGGATGTTACATCAAGGTCCAATTAATGGGTCTGACTTAGTGGCTAAAAGAACAAAGTTTAGCTAGAAAATTGCAGCAAATCTGCAAAATTCACAGTGAAATTCCGTAAGGCTAGGGCCACACAACTGTATGTTCTGTCATCCAGGAATATCGGTCCGATTATGCCAATCACACTCTGATCACACCCAAGCTATGTAATCAGACTTATAAAGGCACTGACAATAATATTCCATGTTTACAACATGTCAGCAAGAGATGGATAAGTTCTAAAAGTAATATGGTAATTTATTTCATTTATCCCCATCATACGGGAAGATTAACCACTGCTTTACACTTTGATGCCTCGTGCAGCCTGTAATTTGCACCATCTATGAGATCCTTGGTAGGAGTAGAACACACAATCACTAATTTGAAAAAAAACAAAAACAGATTCCACGACTTCTATTCTTACAGTAAGTGACGATATGTGAATGTCAGACATTTTCATACAATGATTCCATTTTTTATATGTGAATAATGAAAGGGAGGAATGAGGAGGTGCTGGAGGAGGGCAAGTAACTGTAAGGCGACGTTCCCAAGATCAGTTTTTTACACTGCACATTTTAGAAGAAAACTATTTTAGTTAATGGGTGTAGAAAATCTGCAAAATCAAAAACTCAACGCAAGCTCATGATGGGAATGTAACTTTATACTGAAATGATAAAGATACAACCTTCCAGTTATAAGATTGATAACATCATTTCTAAAGACCTATAGATAAAGACTCGTTTCCGTTAAAATTTCCTTTATAGGAAAGTAAGGGAGCCAAATTTACGGTTCTTGCACACATCCTTATAACTCGGAAGAGTGCTATCTGATTTTTTTATCAGATAACACACAGAACTATGTTGGTCAATGAGGCAGTGCAGTACGATAATTTTTTACACTAACAGAATCTGTGTGTGAATAAAATCTCAGCACGCTGCGATTTGACTCTGAAATCCCATGAGACTCACCTATTCAAGTCTATGGATGCGAGGATAAATCGGATGCCACAGTATGGCATCCGTTTTTTACAGATACATTGAAATTATGTAACACTAGATTGTGGCCCGATTCTAACGCATCGGGTATTCTAGAATATGCATGTCCCCGTAGTATATGGACAATGATGATTCCAGAATTCGCGGCAGACTGTGCCCGTCGCTGATTGGTCGAGGCAACCTTTATGACATCATCGTCGCCATGGCAACCATTATGACATCTACGTCGATACTGTGCTTGTTGCTTATTGGTCGAGGCCTGGCGGCCTCGACCAATCAGAGACGCGGGATGTCTACGTCCTTTATGACATCATCGTCGCTGTGCCCGTCGCTGATTGGTCGAGGCCTGGCGACCTCAACCAATCAGAGACGCGGGATTTCTACGTCGATACTGTGCCCGTCGCTGATTGGTCGAGGCCTGGCACTGAGACACATTAAAGGTGCCAGCCACCTCTGCAGTGGATATGGTCTTCAGCCTCTTGATAATCCAGGCTTTGGTTACAGGGTGGATTTTCGGCATGTTGTCCGAGCTTAAGTTGCAGTTCAAGTGAAGGTCTGGGGTGCTGAGTTTCTTTTTATACACACACACTAATTAATCGATCATTTACTTAGCACAAGTGAGGATGGAAACTAGGATTGGGTGCATTATATGACCAGGCGACAAAACTTTTGTCTTATCAAAATTTGACCATTCGGTGTCCATTAACTGATCAATATTTCTGCATTTATTTCAGCTTTCAAAAGAATAATTCATACAACCAATGGATGAATTTAGTGTCAGGTTATAAGCTTGTATTTACATAACATGGATAAGTGACATAACTTCTGTCAGGGAGTGTAGATTGTTCTCAGTTTTCAGCTACCCCCTGAATAGGTGATAACCGATTGGTGGAGTCCGACCCCCACTGACCACCAGAATACAGTCTCAAAAGCCCCTTTTTGGAACAGTGGTTGTTTTACTTCTTCATTAATATATTTGGGACTGCAGAAGATAGCCATGTACAGCACTTGTGGTACTACAGGCAGTTTGACGATCTCTCAATTTGCACAGGGGTTCATCCCCCATTACCAATCTAGTAATTGGACTCCATCAAACTACCAGTTATCATCTATCCAGTAGATAGCTTGAAATTGGTTATAAAGCTTTACAACTGAAATACATCTCTAAGGGAAATCTAAGAAAGTGAAGCTCGAGAAAGGTCCTCAACTTTTCCGCCACTATGGGCCATTACATTTTTCAAATTTTCTATTTTGGGATTGCTGCCTTCATTTTTGTTTATTTATCTATCTATTATCTATCTATCTTTTATCTATCTATCTATTATCTATCAATCATCTATCAATTATCTATCAATCATCTATCAATTATCTATCTATCTATTATCTATCAATCATCTATCAATTATCTATCAATCATCTATCAATTATCTATCTATCTATCATCTATCTATCTATCTATCTACAGTATCTATCTATCTATCTATCTATCTATCTATCATCTATCTATCTATCTACAGTATCTATCTATCTATCTATCTATCTATCTATCTATCTATCTATCCTTCCATCCTAATTCATTAAATAAAAGCACTTCCATTTTTTCAATGAAATATACTTTAATTGGTACATTTAGCATCAGCAGACACATCTTCCATCTGGACTGCAAATCAACAGAAAGAAGCTTCATCTGTCTTTTTGGGTTATTTGCCTAAAAACAAAGCATGTGTCTGCTTGTTCATTAGTATTAATTAATCTGCTGAATTGTTTCTAAAATACTTAATATGTGATAATAAAAACTTGAAAGGTTTGTGAACAAGTCATTAGTTTATAGTTTTTCCTCAACAACAATATTAGGAAACAATGAGCTTCCGAGCTGGAGATGATTGCAGATTACAGTTTCAACATTTCATCATTAGCATATACATGAAAAAACGAAAAGCGATTCCTAACAAGATTTTGCTGGAGATTACAAAGTCTTAGACAAAATATATGTACGATGTTGATCTCTCAAAAAACATTTCAATCTTATTAATACAAGTTTATAACAATATTTCAGTTTGTGGTAAATCACTAAATTGCTCTCCTGAGGACCAGAGGTGTTCACAGTTTGCAGACTGTAAATTGGTAAGTGAGGGAGCGGCTACAGGCTGCTCGAAAACAAGACAAACGCTGCCTCGGTCAGTCCACAGCTTAGGTTAAACTATATAGTAATTCCACAGAGTAATGTAAATGCTACAGTTAATTAAGTCAAATAATAATGTTGCATTCAAGATGGTGTTCTAAAAAGCCAGTTTCACGTGTCTGAAAGCCCCGTTCTCAGGTAGAATGGGGGTCCCAAGGACAGAGGATAGGATATCATCTTGGGAATAACAGTTTGATGGACAAAGCACAGAAATAATGCAACTGAGTAATGCTAGCAAAAGACAAGGTATTGATAGCTCACCAGTAAGCTACGGGACAGCTAGGCACGCTGAGCAATATAGATAAAGAAAATCTGACATCAGAAAATTATTATTATTTATTGTTATAGCGCCATTTATTCCATGGCGCTTTACATTACCTAAAGTACGAATCAATTTTTTTATTAAACATATTTTTTAAAAGGACCCTGTCACCCCCAAAATGCCTATTCAACTAACTATAAAGTGATATTGGGAGCTTCACCGCTATGAAAAGCATATTTGCGCTGTACCTTTTACTAGTAGAGGCTTGTGAGAATAACTTTTAATCCATATGCATATGAGGGGCTGCGGTGTGCACCCGTTGTGTGGCCATGAGCTGGGTGCACCGCTATGCCCCTTTAGAGTTTTGGGAATTGTCCTAGCTTATGATGGACAGTGCTCACTCCCTACAGCGAACACAGAGGCGACACAGCAAGTATCCGTGCAGCATCGTATGCACTCACACAATGGATTGAAAGAGAAATTGAATTGTTGTGGACTTCAAAAACACCCTGCAAGTCAGTTTATGCAGCTTAAAAAAAGCCCAGAGGGAATGAGATTTCTATAAATCCCATTCATTTTTGAAAATCTGCAAAGTCAAAAACTCACTAAAAACTTAACCTGACACTTTCTGTTCAGTGGAGATCACTTTTAAGTCATCTTATTACCATCTGCTATGAGTAAACTTAATTTTTCTGTTGACTAACTTCTTTGAGGGATTGTTTTTTCGCATCTGACTCTGGGGTACATATAAATGTTTTTTTTATAGCAGGTGCAGTGACCAAAAAATGTTAAGTCTGGCTTTTTTATGTTTTTCTCTACCATATTTACCATAGGGGGTTATTTTTATACTTTAATTTGGACTCTTACAGATGTGATAATACTGAAAATGTTTATTTAATTTCCTTATTTTTAAAGAGTGAGAAGGATTGAAGGATATTTTTATATGTTTTATTCTAATAGATTTTTTTTGTTTTATTTATCCCCTTAAGGGACTTGCAATCGTTTGATCACTTGTTCTATATACTGCAATACAAGTAGACTTACAATGGCATCTAATTTCTTATACAGCAGCTCTTAAGCCCGCTTCAAACATGCAGATCCGATGGAGGACGTATTATTAAACCCTACGTTGGGAAAGGTTTAGAATGACGCAAGTCAATGTCTATATCCATCTGAATGTTTCGCCAAGGAGCAGGTGCCTACATAGAAATCAAAGGGCCCCATTGCATGAGTCCATATTGGGCCCCTCAAAAAAAATAAAGAAAATTCTGTGGAGTAGGCCACAATTTTTAAACACAGGGAAAGGGACATGTATTGAGCAAATACTGTTCTCACCCACTACATTACCCCTTTCATAGCCCCCATGCAATATTATGCGCCCCCATATGCCCTTACACACAGTATGATAGTCCCAAATCCCCACCAAACAGTATGATAGTCCAACATAGTATGAGGGTCCCATAGCCCCCAAACAGTATGATGGTTGCACAGCCCTCCAACAATATGATGGTCCCCACAGCCACCACACGGTTGTAACAACTCTGCTGGCATCGCAGCATGGCCTCACATCTCTCACACTATCTTACCCACTGCTCCAGGCCATGATGTGCTTTCTCTTTATTGCCAGCTCCATGTTCTGTGTCTCTGCTCTCTGCATGCCTCATGGCTATGTGTGTAGGGGGCCGGCGCCTGAGCTCTCTGGTTCTTATAGGAATCAGGTGCATCTGTCTAATCAGTTCCTGACCAATTATCAAGAGGCCTCCTGTATATAGTGCAGCTCCACCCTGTGCTCTGGGCCTGTGCAATGTGTTAGCTCAGTTAGTGTTCAGCTGCTGAGTTTGCCTGGCCTTGCTCTGACTTACTCCCTCTCTGGAGGCTTTTCTCTGGGCTATTGCCTTGATCTTGTAGCCCACCCTCCAGGAGGCAGAATATCCTGGTCCCTGTGTCTTTGTCCCTGTGTCTTGTTCCATTGCCTTGTCTGTACTTTGTCTTTTCTCGGTCTCCTTGTCTGTGGCTTCCTTCCCTGCTTTGTCTTTCCTTGTGTTCTCAGTCTGCTTACACTCCGCACTCTTGTGGCTCTGCACTCAGACCTTGCCTCGCACTCTCTGGCTTTGCTCTGTGGCTCCGCTCTTTGCGGTTCTATCTGGCTCTGCTCTTTGCGGTTCTATCTGGCTCCGCCTCCTGTGTTTCTGCACTTGGCTCCGTCTCTGCTCTTGGCTCCGCCTCCAGCATCTCCGCTCTTGGCTCCGCCTCCAGCATCTCCGCTCTTGGCTCCGCCTCCAGCGTCTCTGCTCTTGGCTCCGCCTCCAGCGTCTCCGCTCTTGGCTTCGCCTCCAGCATCTCCGCTCTTGGCTCCGCCTCCAGCATCTCCGCTCTTGGCTCCGCCTCCAGCATCTCCGCTCTTGGCTCCGCCTCCAGCGTCTCCGCCTCCAGCGTCTCTGCTCTTGGCTCCGCCTCCAGCGTCTCCGCTCTTGGCTCCGCCTCCAGCGTCTCCGCCCTTGGCTCTGCCTCTTGCGGCTCCGCCCTTGGCCCTGCCTTCTCCTTCTCTTCGCTTAGTTCCACCTTCTACTCGTACTCAGCCTCCTGCATTTCTGTTCTTGGTTCTAGCTCTTGTGCTTTCGCTCTGCATCCGCTCTTGCGGTCTTTCTCTACTTGTTACTTAGTCCTCCTGTCTGAACAGGTTCCAACCTGTTTCACATACCTGCCTGCAGACCGGTCCCTACCGGTTCTTCCTATGTTCCAGCCGTACCCGCATGCCTACCAGAGAGCCAGCCGTGTCCGCCTGCCCGCCAGTGTCTCTGTTGTACCCATCTGCCTGCCTGTGTCCCAGCCGTGCCCGCCTGTCAGCCAGAGTGCCAGCCGTGCCCGCTCCGTTCCTTAGTGGGATCAGCAGCCACAGCCAGACATCACCCTGGAGTGGCACCTGGTAGCTTCCTATTGCACATGTCTGACCTCACCATCAGAGGCTCCAGCGAACACCTAGGAAGCTACTTAGTTACGCCCCTTCCAGGGAAGTTTGGTCTGTGGTCCAGTGGGGCCACACCCCCGTATGCCCACGCCAACCAGTCTGGGCGCGTGCGTGACAACGGTATTATGGTCCCACAGCCACCACCATGATGGCTCCACACAATATCATGCCCCCGCAACATGATACGCACAGCTCCCCAAACAGAATGATGCCCCCACAGTAAATTCATGCTGCATTGGCAGTCAGAACTCCGATGCCTGGCAAAATGGTGGCAAAAAAGATGACAGCTCCTTGTTCCATCATTTTATCTAATGGTATCTGCATCCTGGGAATATAAATACTGTTGAAATCGAAATGCCAGTTGGAAGGCCCAGCTCACTGGCCCATAGCAGCCACATGGTCTGCCTCTATGGGAGGTAAACTCCTACAGGGGAGGGCTAGATTACCAAGATCACCTTCTCAGTAATAGTCATAAAATATAAAATGTGGAAATGACTAAATGAGTTAAAATCTATTATTACCTACTATAAAATTAAGTAGTCATATCTTTTAACTAAAAACTTTCTGGTTCCGATTTTTTTTTAACCCCTTCCCGACCCATGACGCCACGTAGGCGTCATGAAAGTCGGTGCCAATCCGACCCATGACGCCTATGTGGCGTCATGGAAAGATCGCGTCCCTGCAGGCCGGGTGAAAGGGTTAACTCCCATTTCACCCGATCTGCAGGGACAGGGGGAGTGGTAGTTTAGCCCAGGGGGGGTGGCTTCACCCCCTCGTGGCTACGATCGCTCTGATTGGCTGTTGAAAGTGAAACTGCCAATCAGAGCGATTTGTAATATTTCACCTATTATAACTGGTGAAATATTACAATCCAGCCATGGCCGATGCTGAAATATCATCGGCCATGGCTGGAAATACTAATGTGCCCCCACTCCACCCCGCCGATCGCCCCCCCAGCCCCCCGATCTGGCCGGTACACTGCTCCGGCTCCCCCTCCATCCAGTGCTCCGCTCCCCCCCGTGCTCTTGTCCGCTCCCCCCGTGCTCCAATCACTCCCCCGTGCTCCAATCACCCCCCCTGCACTCCGATCCACCCCCCCCCGGTGCTCCGTTCCAGCCCCCCCGTGCTCCGTTCCACGCCCCCCGTGCTCCGTTCCACCCCTCCCGCGCTCCGATTCCCCCCCGTGATCCGATCCCTCCCCCCCCGCGGTCCCCCCCACCCCATCATACTTACCGATCCAGCCGGGGTCCCGTCCATCTTCTCCCTGGGCGCCGCCATCTTCCAAAATGGCGGGCGCATGCCGGCCGGCAGATTCGTTCCAAAGTGCATTTTGATCACTGAGATAGATTATATCTCAGTGATCAAAATAAAAAAAATAATAAATGACCCCCCCCCTTTGTCACCCCCATAGGTAGGGACAATAAAAAAATAAAGAAAAATTTTTTTTCCCACTAATGTTAGAATAGGGGTAGGGTTAGGGGTAGGGTTAGGGTTAGGGGTAGGGGTAGGGTTAGGGGTAGGGTTAGGGGTAGGGTTAGGGCTAGGGTTAGGGCTAGGGGTAGGGTTAGGGCTAGGGTTAGGGCTAGGGTTAGGGCTAGGGTTAGGGCTAGGGGTAGGGGTAGGGTTAGGGTTACGGCTAGGGTTAGGGTTTCGGTATGTGCACACGTATTCTGGTCCTCTGCGGATTTTTCCGCTGCGGATTTGATAAATCCGCAGTGCTAAACCGCTGCGGATTTATGGCGGATTTACCGCGTTTTTTTCTGCGCATTTCACTGCGGTTTTACAACTGCGATTTTCTATTGGAGCAGTTGTAAAACCGCTGCGGAATCCGCACAAAGAAGTGACATGCTGCGGAATGTACCAAAGGAAGATGAACAGCGCTCCAGCCGGGTGTCGTGGTATCAAAAAGGAAACTTTATTGGTCCATGTAAAAGCAACGTTTCGACCAGTATCCTGGTCTTTTTCAAGCATGAATGCTGCGGAATGTAAACCACTGCATTTCCGTGCAGTTTTTCCGCAGCATGTGTACAGCGATTTTTGTTTCCCGTAGGTTTACATTGAACTGTAAACTCATGGGAAACTGCTGCGGATCCGCAGCGTTTTCTGCAGCGTGTGCACATACCTTTAGAATTAGGCTACGTGCACACGGTGCGGATTTGGCTGCGGATTCGCAGCAGTATTCCATCAGGTTTACAGTACCATGTAAACATATGAAAAATCAAATCCGCTGTGCCCATGGTGCGGAAAATACCGCGCGGAAACGCTGCGTTGTATTTTCCGCAGCATGTCAATTCTTTGTGCGGATTCCGCAGCGTTTTACACCTGTTCCTCAATAGGAATCCGCAGGTGAAATCCGCACAAAAAACACTGGAAATCCGCGGAAAATCCGCAGGTAAAACGCAGTGCCTTTTACCCGCGGATTTTTCAAAAATGGTGCGGAAATATCTCACACGAATCCGCAACGTGGGCACATAGCCTTAGGGTTAGGGTTGGAATTAGGGTTGTGGTTAGGGGTGTGATTAGGGTTATGGCTACAGTTGGGATTAGGGTTAGGGGTGTGGGGGGGTTAGTGTTGGAGTTAGAATTGAGGGGTTACCACTGTTTAGGCACATCAGGGGTCTCCAAACGCAACATGGCGCCACCATTGATTCCAGCCAATCTCGTATTCAAAAAGTCAAATGGTGCTCCCTCACTTCCGAGCCCTGACGTGTGCCCAAACAGTGGTTTACCCCCACATATGGGGTACCAGCATACTCAGGACAAACTGCGCAACAATTACTGGGGTCCAATTTCTCCTGTTACCCTTGTGAATCTAAAAAAATGCTTGCTAAAACATAATTTTTGAGGAAAGAAAAATGATTTTTTATTTTCACGGCTCTGCGTTGTAAACGTCTGTGAAGCACTTGGGGGTTCAAAGTGCTCACCACATATCTAGATAAGTTCCTTGGGGGGTCTAGTTTCTAAAATGGGGTCACTTGTGGGGGTTTCTACTGTTTAGGCACACCAGGGGCTCTGCAAACGCAACGTGACACCCGCAGACCATTCCATCAAAGTCTGCATTTCAAAAGTCACTACTTCAATTCCGAGCCCCGACGTGTGCCCAAACAGTGGTTTACCCCCACTCATGGGGTATCAGCGTACTCAGGAGAAACTGGACAACAACTTTTGGGGTCCAATTTCTCCTGTAACCCTTGGGAAAATAAAAAATTCTGGGCTAAATAATTATTTTTGAGGAAAGAAAACGTATTTATTATTTTCACGGCTCTGCATTATAAACTTCTATGAAGCACTTGGGGGTTCAAAGTGCTCACCACACAGCTAGATAAGTTCCTTTCGGGGTCTAGTTTCCAAAATGGGGTCACTTGTGGGGGGTTTCTACTGTTTAGGCACATCAGGGGCTCTGCAAACGCAACGTGACGCCCGCAGAGCATTCCATCAAAGTCTGCATTTCAAAACGTCACTACTTCAATTCCAAGCCCCGGCATGTGCCCAAACATTAGTTTACCCCTACATATGGGGTATCACCGTACTCAGGAGAAACTGGACAACAAATATTGGGGTCAAATTTCTCCTGTTACCCTTGGGAAAATTAAAAAATTCTGGGCTAAATAATTATTTTTGAGGAAAGAAAACGTATTTATTATTTTCACGGCTCTGCATTATAAACTTCTATGAAGCGCTTGGGGGTTCAAAGTGCTCACCACACATCTAGATAAGTTCCTTTGGGGGTCTAGTTTCCAAAATGGGGTCACTTGTGGGGGGTTTCTACTGTTAAGCCACATCAGGGGCTCTGCAAACGCAACGTGACGCCCACAGAGCATTCCATCAAAGTCTGCATTTCAAAACGTCACTACTTCACTTCCGAGCCCCGGCATGTGCCCAAACAGTGATTTACCCCCACATATGGGTTATCAGCGTACTCAGGGGTCAAATTTCTCCTGTTACCCTTGGGAAAATAAAAAATTGCAGGCTAAAAGATCATTTTTGAGAAAATAATTATTTTTTTTTTTTCATGGCTCTGCGTTATAAACTTCTGTGAAGCACTTGGGGGTTCAAAGTCCTCACCACACATCTAGATTAGTTCCTTTGGGGGTCTAGTTTCCAAAATGGTGTCATTTGTGGGGGATCTCCAATGTTTAGGCACACAGGGGCTCTCCAAACGTGACATGGTGTCCGCTAATGATTGGAGCTAATTTTCCATTTAAAAAGCCAAATGGCGTGCCATCCCTTCCGAGCCCTGCCGTGCGCCCAAACAGTGGTTTACCCCCACATATGGGGTATCAGCGTACTCAGGACAAACTGGACAACAATATTTGGGGTCTAATTTCTCCTATTATCCTTGGCAAAATAGGAAATTCCAGGCTAAAAATCATTTTTGAGGAAAGAAAAATTATTTTTTATTTTCATGGCTCTGCGTTATAAACTTCTGTGAAGCACCTGGGGGTTTAAAGTGCTCAATATGCATCTAGATAAGTTCCTTGGGGGGTCTAGTTTCCAAAATGGGGTCACTTGTGGGGGAGCTCCAATGTTTAGGCACACAGGGGCTCTCCAAACGCGACATGGTGTCCGCTAACAATTGGAGCTAATTTTCCATTCAAAAAGTCAAATGGCGCGCCTTCCCTTCCGAGCCCTGCCGAGTGCCCAAACAGTGGTTTACCCCCACATATGAGGTATCGTCGTACTCGGGAGAAATTGCCCAAAAAATTTTATGATCCATTTTATCCTACTGCCCATGTGAAAATGAAAAAATTGAGGCGAAAATAATTTTTTTGTGAAAAAAAAGTACTTTTTCATTTTTACAGATCAATTTGTGAAGCACCTGAGGGTTTAAAGTGCTCACTAGGCATCTAAATAAGTTCCTTGGGGGGTCTAGTTTCCAAAATGGGGTCACTTGTGGGGGAGCGCCAATGTTTAGGCACACAGGAGCTATCCAAACGCGACATGGTGTCCGCTAACGATGGAAATAATTTTTCATTCAAAACGTCAAATGGCGCTCCTTCCCTTCCGAGCCTTACCATGTGCCCAAACAGTGGTTTACCCCCACATGTGAGGTATTGGTGTACTCAGGAGAAATTGCCCAACACATTTTAGGATCCATTTTATCCTATTGCCCATGTGAAAATGAAAAAAATTGAGGCTAAAAGAATTATTTTGTGAAAAAAAAGTACTTTTTCATTTTTACGGATCAATTTGTGAAGCACCTGGGGGTTCAAAGTGCTCACTATGCATCTAGATAAGTTCCTTGGGGCGTCTAGTTTCCAAAATGGGGTCACTTGTGGGGGAGCTCCAATTTTTAGGCACACGGGGGCTCTCCAAACGTGACATGGTGTCCGCTAAAGAGTGGCGCCAATTTTTGATTCAAAAAGTTAAATGGCGCTCCTTCCCTTCCAAGCCCTGCCGTGCGCCCAAACAGTGGTTTACCCCCACATATGAGGTATCAGCGTACTCAGGACAAATTGGACAACAACTTTCGTGGTTCATTTTCTCCTTTTACCATTGGGAAAATAAAAAAATTGTTGCTAAAAGATAATTTTTGTGACTAAAAAGTTAAATGTTCATTTTTTCCTTCCATGTTGCTTCTGCTGCTGTGAAGCACCTGAAGGGTTAATAAACTTCTTGAATGTGGTTTTGAGTACCTTGAGGGGTGCAGTTTTTAGAATGGTGTCACTTTTGGGTATTTTCAGCCATATAGACCCCTCAAACTGACTTCAAATGTGAGGTGGTCCCTAAAAAAATGGTTTTGTAAATTTCATTGTAAAAATGACAAATCGCTGGTCAAATTTTAACCCTTATAACTTCCTAACAAAAAAAAATTTTGTTTCCAAAATTGTGCTGATGTAAAGTAAACATGTGGGAAATGTTATTTATTAACTATTTTGTGTCACATATCTCTCTGGTTTAACAGAATAAAAATTCAAAATGTGAAAATTGCAAAATTTTCAAAATTTTCGCCAAATTTCCGTTTTTATCACAAATAAACGCAGAATTTATTGACCTAAATTTACCACTAACATGAAGCCCAATATGTCACGAAAAAACAATCTCAGAACCGCTAGGATCCGTTGAAGCGTTCCTGAGTTATTACCTCATAAAGGGACACTGGTCAGAATTGCAAAAAACGGCAAGGTCTTTAAGGTCAAAATAGGCTGGGTCATGAAGGGGTTAAAAGAAAGATCATTCGTTTTGTGACTTCAAATATTATTTTTACTATCCTCTGTACTTTCTACTATCTAAGAAGTGATCACAGAAGCCTTTCTGCAAATCTCAGAATTCATTAAAATCCTCTGAATAACATTTGAAAGAAACAAAAATAAATTCCCTGTTGTGATGGAAAAATATATTTGGATGAAGATAGAAATCAAGTCCGGTAACATATAATGAAGTCAGTACATTCAGGATCCATTATTCTTTCTTAGAAGAATCTTGCTGGATCTTGCCTATGTGTTCCCCCTAAGTACCACTCATTTGTATTCCACAGGTGCAAATAAATTTCCAGCTTAGACACCCAAGCGGAGCTGTAAATTAGCTACCAGAAAATAAAGCCACAAATCAAAGTGCAATGTGTTTTATAATTTGTTCTTGGTGATAATATCTTTCAAACACAACAGAGAGAAATAAAACGTAAGACGTAAAATAATATTGTGGATGGATGAAGCAATGCACTGTAGTTCAAGAAAATGTAACCCTTGTCCTTTTTTCTTACATGTGACACAACACTTGACTCTAGCGAAAGCAATTGGAGCTAGTTCTGATTGCTGATGTTTAATGACTCAGATGCAGCTGTCAATCTGATTGCTGTTTATAGGGTTGTCCGGCATTAAACTAAAAGTCTGAAGTCACTCTATGTGACTGTAGACTTGTGAATCCTCACATCCCGTGCACCACACACTGCTAGGATTTTCTTTGCCGGTATCGGCAGCGAGCAGTCATGTGACCGCAAATATGCGATTTGCACACTTCCAGCCACATTTCGACTAGACTGTGTCTGACCTCACTCAATACATTTACATTGATCCAGGTTAAATAGTGTCTAAAATCTAAAAGGCATGTGACCGCATGTATATCAGCACAAGAGAGCACTCACAGAGCGTGGTGGGCGCAATGTGAAGATTCACAAATCTGCAGTAACATTGAGTGACTTCAGACTTTTAGTTTAAAACTGGACAGCCTATTTAAGGGGCAGTAAAGTGGTGCTGAAGGTTTGCCATGGCAGACAGGAGCCAAACGTAGATCCCTGCCTCCACTATTTTGGTACTCCTTCATATGAGATTATTAAAGAGAACTAATTTGTTTTAAAATGATCCACCAGGCTTAACTAAGTTATGATTTCTTGTAATATTACCCTTTTTTGCTTCGTTCTCTCCAAAACACCATGCGGCAGTGCTGTTTGAATACCCAGTTCATGCTCCTTTAGAAGCTCCTTTCAACTACTGCTAAGCAAGATTAATATATTCGGCA
The DNA here is from genome assembly GCF_032444005.1 of Ranitomeya imitator. Lineage (NCBI taxonomy): Eukaryota > Metazoa > Chordata > Amphibia > Anura > Dendrobatidae > Ranitomeya > Ranitomeya imitator. The sequence continues at coordinate 130,774,140 of NC_091282.1, forward strand.
TATTCTCACCATATTCAAACGGTTCCTGTTGTGAATTCTGTGGCTGAATTCACTCCTGTGGTCACAGTGGTACTGCAGCTTCTGAGCTTCCTCCCTCAGATGTTCTGGTGAACTCGTTGGCTGCTTTGTTATTTAACTCCACCTGATTCTGTCTTCCTTGCTCCTTGTCAATGTTCCAGTGTTGGACCTGAGCTTCTGGATCTTTCCTGTGGCCTGTTGCTCTGCTTAGATAAGTGCTTCTTTGCTTTTGTTGCTACTTTTTCTGTCCAGCTTGTCTATTCATTTTTGCTGGAAGCTCTGAGACGCAAAGGGTGCACCGCCGTGCCGTTAGTTCGGCACGGTGGGTCTTTTTGCCCCCTTTGCGTGGTTTTTTGCTTTAGGGTTTTTTGTAGACTGCAAAGTTCTCTTTGCTATCCTCGCTCTATCTAGAATATCGGGCCTCACTTTGCTGAATCTATTTCATCCCTACGTTTGTCTTTTCATCTTGCTAACAGTCATTATATGTGGGGGGCTGCCTTTTCCTTTGGGGTATTTCTCTGAGGCAAGTCAGGCTTGTTTTTCTATCTTCAGGCTAGTCAGCTCCTCAGGCTGTGCCGAGTTGCATAGGTAGTGACAGGCGCAATCCACAGCTGCCTTTAGTTGTGTTTAGGATAGGTTCAGGTTTTGCGGTCTACAGAGATTCCACATCTCAGAGCTCGTTCTATTGTTTTTGGGTTATTGTCAGATCACTGTATGTGCTCTGATTGCTGGCACACTGTGTCACTGGATTGCCTACATAACAGGTTCCCTGAAAAATGCCCACAGGAAAATTGCCCACATGAAAAATGCCCAGGGGAAAATTGCCCACACAGAAAATTGCCCAGATGGAAAATTGCCCAGATGGAAAATTGCCCACACGGAAAATTGCCCACACGGAAAATTGCCCACACAGAAATTTGCCCACATGGAAAATTGCCCACATGGAAAATTGCTCACATGGAAAATTGCTAATTGCAGCATCACAAAGTTTTAGATCTATGATATTTGAGGTGAAAGGTGAGGATGTTCACATGATGTATGACATAGAACACAAAAGTGCAAGGCGAATCTACTAAGACACAACGTATAGTATGCATAAATAAATTCAGACAGACATACTGTAGATAGTAAGATGAATAAATATATGGAAATACATAACAGGAAAGAGAAAATGAGACTGATAATGTGGGGAACATCGGGGTATGAAAATAGTGTGATAAGACAAATTAATGTCCTCACAGTGTGCACAGTCACGTAGACTGACTGCAGACTTACAGTAGCACACCTATCAAAATTTGTATCCTCTTAATATATTGCAATCATCACATTATATAGCACTTACAATTGCTCATTTTGCCTTTTTACCCAGCTAATTCTTCTGTTTTCCATTAGGTCTATGACAAACAATATATTAGCCCCCACAGCCCCAACACACAGTATCATGGCCCCTAGAGCCCATCCTGCTGACGGCTTCACATTCCACCATTGTGTTTAACTGTATCTGCATTCTTGGGTTGCAGATACTTCTGAAATTGTGATTAGACTCATGTTCATTAATTTTGGCCAATTCACTACCTGCCCTACTGGTAAGCAAACTATTCTGTGGCTGTTAGCACAATGCATTCGTCTATATTATTATTATTACTTAAACTGTGGATCCTGGGCTCCCTTTGCCAGATTTAGGGTGATAGATATAACTCACAGTGTGACCAGGTGAAGCTGGCTGAAAACAGGGTGACTACCTGTAAAAGTGGGTGAGTTAACATGTCTAAGCACAATTGCTTTGCGTTGTTCAGATGCAAAGTTCTGAAATGTCACAAAAGAAAGCTTTGGAGTGGATGTAGTTCCAGGATTCATAACTATTATATGATTATAGCAATTATATACTTGTCAGTAGTTTACAATAATTTCAAGGTACAGTAAGCTGCTGACCCTGCACACCTGAGGCAATACTCTGCAGTACTGTATCATAGGAAACCCTATTTCCTCATCATGCTATGATTAAGAAAACTTTTTAATAGGCTTGATAAAATATAAACTTAATAGACCTATAAAACATACATTATCTTAATGGTAAAAACATGGAATGTGGTATGCAGTAGACAATCAGTAAGAAAACTTGAACATTTCCAACCATAATTATATAACAACTAGCTATTGAACCCGTTCTACGCCTGGGTGGTGAGCATTTATATTGGTCTCCATCCTGGTATGTGCTGCTCCATCCTGCGTCCCCATCCTGTCATGTGCTGCTCCATCCTGCGCCCCCATTCTGTCATGTGCTGCTCCATCCTGCATCCCCGTTCTGTCATGTGCTGCTCCCATCCTGCGCCCCCGTTCTGTCATGTGCTGCTCCCATCCTGCGCCTCCATTCTGTCATTTGCTGCTCCCATCCTGTCATGTGCTGCTCCCATCCTGCGCCCCCGTTCTGTCATGTGCTGCTCCCATCCTGCGCCTCCATTCTGTCATTTGCTGCTCCCATCCTGTCATGTGCTGCTCCCATCCTGCGCCCCCGTTCTGTCATGTGCTGCTCCCATCCTGCGCCCCCGTTCTGTCATGTGCTGCTCCCATCCTGCGCCCCCGTTCTGTCATGTGCTGCTCTCATCCTGCGCCCCCGTTCTGTCATTTGCTGCTCCCATCCTGTCATGTGCTGCTCCCATCCTGCGCCCCCGTTCTGCCATGTGCTGCTGCCATCCTGCACCCCCGTTCTGTCATGTGCTGCTCCCATCCTGCGCCCCCGTTCTGTCATGTGCTGCTCCCATCCTGCGGCACCGTTCTTTAATTTGCTGCTCCCATCCATATGCCCCATACGCTGCTCCATAAGATGCTCCATAGTATATGCCCCGTATCAGGTGGCGTAAGTAACAAATAGCTGTGGCATGAAGTGCCACAGCCTCATGCCACAGCAATTTGTTACTTGCGCCAACTGATTCCTTTCTGCCGCCATTTTCTTGGTCCTCCTGCTGGCGGAATCGGCGCCTGCGCAGTCCGCGCTTTCCGGCGCCATTTTCTTGAAGACACACCTGCAGTGTGTCTTCAAGAAAATGGCGCCGGCAGTGTGTCTTCAAGAAAATGGCGCCGGAAAGCGCGGACTGCGCAGGCGCCGATTCCGGCAGCAGGACCAAGAAAATGGCGGCGGAAAGGAATCAGGTGGCGTAAATAACAAATTGCTGTGGCATGAAGTGCCACAGCTTCATACCACAGCAATTTGTTACTTACGCCATTCCTTTCCGCCCATTTTCTTCGTCCTCCTGCTGCCGGAATCGGCGCCTGCGCAGTCCGCGCTTTCCGGCGCCATTTTCTTGAAGACACACCTGCAGTGTGTCTTCAAGAATATGGCGCCGGCAGTGTGTCTTCAAGAAAATGGCGCCGGAAAGTGCGGACTGCGCAGGCGCCGATTCCGGCAGCAGGACCAAGAAAATGGCGGCGGAAAGGAATCAGGTGGCGTAAATAACAAATTGCTGTGGCATGAAGTGCCACAGCTTCATGCCACAGCAATTTGTTACTTACGCCATTCCTTTCCGCCCATTTTCTTCGTCCTCCTGCTGCCGGAATCGGCACCTGCGCAGTCCGCGCTTTCCGGCGCCATTTTCTTGAAGACACACCTGCAGTGTGTCTTCAAGAAAATGGCGCCGGCAGTGTGTCTTCAAGAAAATGGCACCGGAAAGCGCGGACTGCGCAGGCGCCGATTCCGGCAGCAGGACCAAGAAAATGGCGGCGGAAAGGAATCAGGTGGCGTAAATAACAAATTGCTGTGGCATGAAGTGTCACAGCTTCATGCCACAGCAATTTGTTACTTACGCCATTCCTTTCCGCCCATTTTCTTCGTCCTCCTGCTGCCGGAATCGGCGCCTGCGCAGTCCGCGCTTTCCGGCGCCATTTTCTTGAAGACACACTTGCAGTGGAGCCGGAGTGTCTTCAAGAAAATGGCACCGGAAAGCGCGGACTGCGCAGGCGCCGATTCCGGCAGCAGGAATCGGCGCCTGTGCAGTCCGCGCTTTCCGGCGCCATTTTCTTGAAGACAAACCTGCAGTGGAGCCGGAGTGTGTCTTCAAGAAAATGGCGCCGGAAAGCGCGGACTGTGCAGGCGCCGATTCCTGCTGCCGGAATCAGCGCCTGCGCAGTCCGCGCTTTCCGGTGCCATTTTCTTGAAGACACACCTGCAGTGGAGCCGGAGTGTGTCTTCAAGAAAATGGCGCCGGAAAGCGCAGACTGCGCAGGCGCCGATTCCGGCAGCAGGAATCGGCGCCATTTTCTTGAAGACACACTCCGGCTCCCCTGCCTATGACTGGTCAGAGGGCGGCGCCGGCGCGCATTAAGCGCGTCATCGCGCCCTCTGAACTGTCACAGCAGAGGAGCCGGGAGACGGAGTCGCACGCAGCGCTGGAACGGGGAAAGGTGAATATACTTACCCTCCTGGCGGTCCCTGACTCTCCGGTGGAGATCGCGGTATGCGTTCAGTGCTTACGCATACCGCGATCTCCTGGGAGCGTTACTCTGTGGGGGCCAGACTGCGCCAGCGCTTGCGCCTGCGCAGTCTATAAAGGCTTCGGACAGAGTGAAGCTCTCAGCGTTATATTATAGATAGGCAATAATGTCACCGAACGTGAAAACGTTTTTGAAGGTGATATATCATCCTCTCAACCCCAGAAAACAAGCGTTAAAAGTTGCTAAATGTATTGCATGATATATTTCATGACTTTTTTTTTACTTCTTGTGTTGACCATGGCACTTTTTTCAAACAAAGTGTTGGGGGACTTGACAAAAGAGGGTGAAGTCTATCACTATATGACAAATTTACTATACTGTACACCAGAAAACCTAAACAATGTAGGTGAAACCTACGCCTGACATTGACAGCCCAAAGATGTGATACATTTATTAAGGGGCATATGGATCACCCCCATGCTGCCGTGGGGTATTCGGTACCAGGTCCTGCGGTTCACAGGGGAATGTCACGGTGGCTGACCCAGTCCGTGGCCCTGGGACGTCCGTGTAAAAGGGAAAGGTCTTTAAAGTGACAGAGTTTATGTGCGTGACGCCACCTGTGGTATTCGGTCAGGGTGATTGACGCTGCTTTAAGGGGTCCGTTGGGGTGATGTTATGGCAGCTAGATGGTATACCTTCCCACAGGTGAAGTATATCCCCAGGACTTCCCGGTCTGTAGATGGTGGTATGGTGAGAGGTGCAGAGAAGAACGAGAACACAAGGTTGCATTCTTTTTACCTTTACTGAAGACTTCAACGTCCACAGTCCAGAGCACCAGACCACAGGGCAGGCAGAGTCCGGCCGGTTTGGAGGCAAGTCCAGAGTCCCTTGTCCAGGTGGAAATCAATAGCCTTCCTTTGCGCTGTAGTGGTGTAGTCCCTTACTGCCTATGGCTTCACATAAGGGTCTCACAGATGTGGTGTCTCTCTCTCTGTCCCCCGTAGTCAGATAGGACAAAACCCGTATGACTGGTGGCTTGAGGCTGTTTATAGGGTCTCTATCATGCCCCAGCCTCTAAGGGGTGCCACCGTGCCTCCTGGGTATAGGTGCGGACAGGTAACCTGGAATTAGCTGTCCTGCCGGTCTCTGGAGCAATATACAAAAAAGGTTGCACTCTATCGTGCCAAAATGTGTATAATAAGATATACATGAAATATGAATAGCAAAATGGCTTTTGAACATTAGGAAAATATTTGAGAGACGCTTTGCACAGAATTTGATCAAATAGTGTGAGCCCATCAACCATCATCAAGGTGGTCTCATTAAACTGATGGGTCCCTGGCCTCCCTGTCCAAATGTGAACACTTACCGAAGGCCAATGTCTGTATGCCTAGGTGAATGTGGACACCCCTGTCAGCAAAAGCCTACATATGGGTTGGCCGGAACCAAGTGTGATTAGATGTAATTAAAAACCACATGGTGATGGCAGGAGTGCTCAGTCAGTAAGCTAACATAGAAATGACAGAAAAAAGACTGGCACATACCAAACTAGTGTGAATAGGTGCATACCAGGAGCAGCTACCTCCATACACCATATACAAAAAAGGTTGCACTCTATCGTGCCAAAGCATGTCTAATATGAAATACATGAAATATGAATAGCAAAATGGCTTTTGAACATTAGGAAAATACAGACATTGGCCTTTGGTAAGTGTTCACATTTGGACAGGGAGGCCAGGGACACATAAATTTAATGAGACCACCTTGACGATGGTTGATGGGCTCACACTATTTGATCAAGTTCTGTGCAAAGTGTCTCTCAAATATTTTCCTAATGTTCAAAAGCCATTTTGCTATTCATATTTCATGTATTTCATATTAGACATGCTTTGGCAGGATAGAGTGCAACCTTTTTTGTATATTGTGTATGGAGGTAGCTGCTCCTGGTATGCACCTATTCACACTAGTTTGGATGTGCCAGTCTTTTTTCTGTCAGGTCTCTGGAGCAAAGCATAAAGGTCCTTACTCCCTCGGTGTTCCGGCTACCGGGCTTCTGCGCCTGAGAAGGAGGCAGCCTGTGTAGAGCTGGTCCCCTTCTGGTATCCTCTCCTTTGCTCTGACTTCCTTCACGCTCGCTGCAATACAGTTCTGCCTTCTGAATGTCTCTTTCTGGGAGCTGCAGCCCTGAGGGCATGCACAGCTCCTTGGACCCTCTGTCCACCTCAGACTACTGTCTGGAACTCACTTACTTTCCCTACCATCTACCAGTTATATATATATATATAGAGAGAGAGAGAGAGAGAGAGAGAGAGTGACCTAGTAAATGGGAGCAAAAGCTCCCCCTGGTGGTATGGAGTGTGAAATGTGTTGCATTTTTGTGATACCTGGATGCAGTTATCCTTCTTTGCCTCCAAATGTAGCATCACTCTCCCCGAGAGGAAAGCAATACCACTGTGACGACCAGGACCCTGGGGCGCCACACATACGCCATCATACTCCATTCAAGGAATCTCTGAAGAACTCAGAATGACAACGAGCCATGAAAGTTGGAGGACCCGGAGACTAGCCTTACAATATGTGGGAATAGTACCACATAAATAAAAAAAATCATGTGCATTAATTAGAATGTTTTGTGATAATCAAAAGTTTTTTATGCCATTTCACAGAGCTTTTATATGCGGTGTTCCTGTTTCCATAGTTTCAGGATGATGGCTTGAGATATGACGTATAAATATATGTGTGTAAGTTTGGGAAAAACACAAAAAGGAGAAAAGAGAAAAGGAATATGATACCTTTTTCAAAAAGTCAGAGGTTTTATAGTATATGTTGTATGCAGTACAGTTCCATGCTGATAAATTTGGAGCAGAAGATGATTAAAGGGAACCTGTCATCTAACTCATGTTGTCCAAACCACGGCCAACAAGAATCGGACATTGTCTGCACTATTACAGCCATGTATGTTTTACTCTGCAGCGCTATGGTATTTCAGAGGGAAATCACTTGTAAAAGATTGCCAGGGACTATGTGACTTGGATTACTAATCCAAGAAACTGTTCCCCAGCTTTGCTCCTATCGACTAACAGCATTCACCCTGTGTGTGCATAGGGAGATAATTAGTATATTATATTCTCTATAGCAATTATGATCTGACTAGTTTGACTAGATTATTGATCTGACTAGTTTGACTCCTTTGCCTCAGACATGCTCCTCCAGCCAGCAGATACTCTGTGAACACAACCCAAGGCTCACTGTAAGTCCAGAACTCTATTTATACCCTGGGTTAGAAAGTTAAAGCATAATTCCTGTTGAATAAATGGAGTGGCTAGCGCCAAGTCTGAGCCGACAAACTCAGACAGACTTTACAATTACTAGGTGGCCACTGGCTGTTTTGCCAGGGTAAAACAGTGCAGGGAATGTAGAGCTGCATCCTCTCCAATCTTAGGATAAAGGAAGTTTCAGAGGTTAGAGCTTCAATGGATATTGTGTTATGGATATCCTAATCATACATCATCATCTTATGGGATTAAAAAAATATTTAAATAGTTAAATTGAATAGCATTATTAGCCAAAAAAATCATCATTAGTCAAAAACATGAAAGGATATGAATGATATTACTGTAATGTGGAGCATGTATTACAATTTTAATACTGACTTTATACTAGTATTTAATATCTAAAGATGAACACTGTAAATGGGAAGCTGTTTCTATAGCAACTTGTCTATTTTAGTATATTGTGTTATACTACTTTGGGTCCTGAAATGAGGCCTGATCCGCACACTATATTTATTATGTTCACTAAGGCACATTGCCACCTGTTTCATATCCCTACTACAGACTACAACTAATCTTGGTAAAATGGATTGTCTACAACTGGACAACGCATTTGGATGCCCCCAGTGTACTAAATAAAAGTAGAAAAAAAACAATTTGCCTCCCAGACTAGCACCACTTTTGCTCACCAAGCTCAGTGTCCATCGGTGATTTCATGACAATATTTAAGTCAGGGGAGATGGCATTGACATGACACAAACAATTACACAGGATCGCAGCGGAACACAGCACTTGCAGCAGAAGTCCAAGAGGTACGGTAAGTATGATTTCCCCTCATTTTATTAAACATACTGGGGCAATCAAAAGGAGTTGCATAATTGCACAAAAATAAAGGAATGCTTTGCAATATTTAAAAAAATATTTGTGACAAACAAAATAATTAATAAATTAAACATATCCACCAGAAGTACATCTAAATACATGGACATATGCAATAGATCTAATTAAAGGAAGAGCTTCCTGATTATCCTGCCTAAAGGGTCTCTAGCTTTATATTACCTCCAAGATGTTGTGCTTATTAAATTGATATGGCACTTACAAAACCGTATACTATCCAAAGCGAACTTAAATCTGCTTAGCCGCAAGAAGAGAACCATAAAATAAAAGTATATACAAATTTTTATTTATATTTAACATATAAAACCACAAGACCAAACAATATCACTAGAGCAGAGTGTCCGGGAGGATGAGGGGGTCACACCTATGCATAATATATCACTGTTGCATTAATTGTCCATATAAACCTACCTTCAGCCCTATATGGTGGTATAATATGGTGCTATAGTATAACCCCAGATTATCAACACTGTCTCTCACTATAGATAAATACAGGTAAAGGTAAATCATACTGAATCCCCCCTGTCTACAGATAAGGAAATCCTGCCATAATGGAATTAAGTATATACCGTAGGTAACATACGAAAATACTATTAATACCTTTAGGGAATGGTCACCAAGGCAGGCCGAAAAGTGCAAAGTGCGAGCCGATCAGTCCTCCTGTTATGGCCGGCAATCAGGCAACACAGCGTGCAGTAATCAGCGCACATACAGAGATCTGGCAAAAACCCAAAACAATAGGACGAGCTCTGAGACGTGGAATCTCTGTAGACTGCAGTACCTGAACTGTCCTCACACAACTGGAAGCAGCAGTGGATTGCGCCTATCACTACCTATGCAACTCGGCACTGCCTGAGGAGCTGACTAGCCTGAAGATAGAAATACAAGCCTGACTTACCTCAGAGAAATACCCCAAAGGAATAGGCAGCCCCCACATATAATGACTGTTAGCAAGATGAAAAGACAAACGTAGGAATGAAATAGATTCAGCAAAGTGAGGCCCGATATTCTAGACAGAGCGAGGATAGCAAAGAGAACTATGCAGTCTACAAAAAACCCTAAAACGAAAACCACGCAAAGGGGCAAAAAAGACCCACCGTGCCGAACTAACAGCACGGCGGTGCACCCCTTTGCTTCTCAGAGCTTCCAGCAAAAGATAATAACAAGCTGGACAGAAAAAACAGAAAACAAACTAGAAGCACTTATCTAGCAGAGCAGCAGGCCCAAGGAAAGATGCAGTAGCTCAGATCCAACACTGGAACATTGACAAGGAGCAAGGAAGACAGACTCAGGTGGAGCTAAATAGCAAGGCAGCCAACGAGCTCACCAAAACACCTGAGGGAGGACGCCCAGAGACTGCAATACCACTTGTGACCACAGAATTCACAACAGTACCCCCCCCTTGAGGAGGGGTCACCGAACCCTCACCAGAACCCCCAGGCCGACCAGGATGAGCCACATGAAAGGCACGAACAAGATCTGGGGCATGGACATCAGAGGCAAAAACCCAGGAATTATCTTCCTGAGCATAACCCTTCCATTTGACCAGATACTGGAGTTTCCGTCTAGAGACACGAGAATCCAAAATCTTCTCCACAATATACTCCAATTCCCCCTCCACCAAAACAGGGGCAGGAGGCTCCACAGATGGAACCATAGGTGCCACGTATCTCCTCAACAACGACCTATGGAATACATTATGTATGGAAAAGGAGTCTGGGAGGGTCAGACGAAAAGACACCGGATTGAGAATCTCAGAAATCCTATACGGACCAATAAAACGAGGTTTAAATTTAGGAGAGGAAACCTTCATAGGTATATGACGAGAAGATAACCAAACCAGATCCCCAACACGAAGTCGGGGTCCCACACGGCGTCTGCGATTAGCGAAAAGCTGAGCCTTCTCCTGGGACAAGGTCAAATTGTCCACTACCTGAGTCCAGATCTGCTGCAACCTGTCCACCACATAATCCACACCAGGACAGTCCGAAGACTCAACCTGTCCTGAAGAGAAACGAGGATGGAACCCAGAATTGCAGAAAAATGGAGAGACCAAGGTAGCCGAGCTGGCCCGATTATTAAGGGCGAACTCAGCCAACGGCAAAAATGACACCCAATCATCCTGGTCAGCGGAAACAAAACATCTCAGATATGTTTCCAAGGTCTGATTGGTTCGTTCGGTCTGGCCATTAGTCTGAGGATGGAAGGCCGAGGAAAAAGATAGGTCAATGCCCATCCTACCACAAAAGGCTCGCCAGAACCTTGAGACAAACTGGGAACCTCTGTCAGAAACAATATTCTCAGGAATGCCATGCAAACGAACCACATGCTGGAAGAACAAAGGCACCAAATCAGAGGAGGAAGGCAATTTAACCAAGGGCACCAGATGGACCATTTTAGAAAAGCGATCACAGACCACCCAAATGACAGACATCTTTTGAGAAACGGGAAGGTCAGAAATGAAATCCATCGAAATATGTGTCCAAGGCCTCTTCGGGACCGGCAAGGGCAAAAGCAACCCACTGGCACGTGAACAGCAGGGCTTAGCCCTAGCACAAATTCCACAGGACTGCACAAAAGCACGCACATCCCGCGACAGAGACGGCCACCAAAAGGATCTAGCAACCAACTCCCTGGTACCAAAGATTCCTGGATGACCGGCCAGCACCGAACAATGAAGTTCAGAGATAACTTTACTAGTCCACCTATCAGGGACGAACAGTTTCTCGGCCGGACAACGATCAGGTTTATTAGCCTGAAATTTCTGCAACACTCTCCGCAAATCAGGGGAGATGGCAGACACAATGACTCCTTCCTTGAGGATACTCGCCGGCTCAGATAACCCCGGAGAGTCGGGCACAAAACTCCTAGACAGAGCATCCGCCTTCACATTTTTAGAGCCCGGAAGGTATGAAATCAAAAAATCAAAACGAGCAAAAAATAACGACCAACGGGCCTGTCTAGGATTCAAGCGCTTGGCAGACTCAAGATAAGTAAGGTTCTTATGATCAGTCAAAACCACCACGCGATGCTTAGCACCCTCAAGCCAATGACGCCACTCCTCGAATGCCCACTTCATGGCCAGCAACTCTCGGTTGCCCACATCATAATTACGCTCAGCAGCAGAAAATTTCCTGGAAAAGAAAGCACATGGTTTGAACACTGAGCAACCAGAACCTCTCTGTGACAAAACCGCCCCTGCACCAATCTCAGAAGCATCAACCTCGACCTGGAACGGAAGAGAAACATCAGGTTGACACAACACAGGGGCACAGCAAAAACGACGCTTCAACTCCTGAAAAGCTTCCACGGCAGCAGAAGACCAATTAACCAAATCAGCACCCTTCTTGGTCAAATCGGTCAATGGTCTGGCAATGCTAGAAAAATTACAGATGAAGCGACGATAAAAATTAGCAAAGCCCAGGAATTTCTGCAAACTTTTTAGAGATGTCGGCTGAGTCCAATCCTGGATGGCCTGAACCTTAACCGGATCCATCTCGATAGTAGAAGGGGAAAAGATGAACCCCAAAAATGAAACTTTCTGCACACCGAAGAGACACTTTGATCCCTTCACAAACAAGGAATTAGCACGCAGTACCTGGAAAACCATTCTGACTTGCTTTACATGAGACTCCCAATCATCTGAGAAGATCAAAATGTCATCCAAGTAAACAATCAAGAATTTATCCAGATACTCACGAAAAATGTCATGCATAAAAGACTGAAAAACAGATGGAGCATTGGCAAGTCCGAACGGCATCACCAGATACTCAAAATGACCCTCGGGCGTATTAAATGCCGTTTTCCATTCATCTCCCTGCCTGATTCTCACCAGATTATACGCACCACGAAGATCAATCTTAGTAAACCAACTAGCCCCCTTAATCCGAGCAAACAAGTCAGAAATCAATGGCAAGGGATACTGAAACTTAACAGTGATCTTATTAAGAAGGCGGTAATCAATACACGGTCTTAGCGAACCATCCTTCTTGGCTACAAAAAAGAACCCTGCTCCCAATGGTGACGACGATGGGCGAATATGTCCCTTCTCCAGGGACTCCTTCACATAACTGCGCATAGCGGTGTGTTCAGGTACGGACAAATTAAATAAACGACCCTTAGGGAATTTACTACCAGGAATCAAATCGATAGCACAATCACAATTCCTATGCGGAGGAAGGGCATCAGACTTGGACTCTTCAAATACATCCTGAAAGTCCGACAAGAACTCTGGGATGTCAGAAGGAATGGATGACGAAATAGACAAAAATGGAACATCACCATGTACTCCCTGACAACCCCAGCTGGTTACCGACATAGAGTTCCAATCCAATACTGGATTATGGGTTTGTAGCCATGGCAACCCCAACACGACCACATCATGCAAATTATGCAGTACCAAAAAGCGAATAACTTCCTGATGTGCAGGAGCCATGCACATGGTCAGCTGGGCCCAGTACTGAGGCTTATTCTTGGCCAGAGGTGTAGCATCAATTCCTCTCAACGGAATAGGACACCGCAAAGGCTCCAAGAAAAATCCACAACGTTTAGCATAATCCAAATCCATCAGATTCAGGGCAGCGCCTGAATCCACAAACGCCATGACAGAATATGATGACAAAGAGCACATTAAGGTAATGGACAAAAGGAATTTGGACTGTACAGTACCAATAACGGCAGAGCTATCGAACCGCCTAGTGCGTTTAGGACAATTAGAAATAGCATGAGTAGAATCACCACAATAGAAACACAGTCTGTTCAGACGTCTGTGTTCGTGCCGTTCTACTTTAGTCATAGTCCTGTTGCACTGCATAGGCTCAGGCTTACTCTCAGACAATACCGCCAGATGGTGCACAGATTTACGCTCGCGCAAGCGACGACCGATCTGAATGGCCAAGGACATAGACTCATTCAAACCAGCAGGCATAGGAAATCCCACCATTACATCCTTAAGAGCTTCAGAGAGACCCTTTCTGAACAAAGCCGCTAGTGCAGATTCATTCCACAGAGTGAGTACTGACCATTTTCTAAATTTCTGACAATATAGTTCTACATCATCCTGACCCTGGCATAAAGCCAGCAGATTTTTCTCAGCTTGATCCACTGAATTAGGCTCATCGTAAAGCAATCCCAGCGCCTGGAAAAATGCATCAATATTACTCAATGCAGAATCTCCTGGTGCAAGAGAAAACGCCCAGTCCTGTGGGTCGCCGCGCAAAAAAGAAATAATAATCAAAACCTGTTGAATAGGATTACCAGAAGAATGAGGTTTCAAGGCCAAAAATAGCTTACAATTATTTCTGAAGCTCAGGAACTTAGTTCTGTCACCAAAAAACAAATCAGGAATCGGAATTCTTGGTTCTAGCATCGATTTCTGATCAATAGTATCTTGAATCTTTTGTACATTTACAACGAGATTATCCATTGAGGAGCACAGAGCCTGAATATCCATGTCCACAGCTGTGTCCTGAAGCACTCTAATGTCTAGGGGAAAAAAAAGACTGAAGACAGAGCTAAGAAAAAAAAATGATGTCAGGATTTCTTTTTTCCCTCTATTGGAAATCATTGAATTGGCTCCTTGTACTGTTATGGCCGGCAATCAGGCAACACAGCGTGCAGTAATCAGCGCACATACAGAGATCTGGCAAAAACCCAAAACAATAGGACGAGCTCTGAGACGTGGAATCTCTGTAGACTGCAGTACCTGAACTGTCCTCACACAACTGGAAGCAGCAGTGGATTGCGCCTATCACTACCTATGCAACTCGGCACTGCCTGAGGAGCTGACTAGCCTGAAGATAGAAATACAAGCCTGACTTACCTCAGAGAAATACCCCAAAGGAATAGGCAGCCCCCACATATAATGACTGTTAGCAAGATGAAAAGACAAACGTAGGAATGAAATAGATTCAGCAAAGTGAGGCCCGATATTCTAGACAGAGCGAGGATAGCAAAGAGAACTATGCAGTCTACAAAAAACCCTAAAACGAAAACCACGCAAAGGGGCAAAAAAGACCCACCGTGCCGAACTAACAGCACGGCGGTGCACCCCTTTGCTTCTCAGAGCTTCCAGCAAAAGATAATAACAAGCTGGACAGAAAAAACAGAAAACAAACTAGAAGCACTTATCTAGCAGAGCAGCAGGCCCAAGGAAAGATGCAGTAGCTCAGATCCAACACTGGAACATTGACAAGGAGCAAGGAAGACAGACTCAGGTGGAGCTAAATAGCAAGGCAGCCAACGAGCTCACCAAAACACCTGAGGGAGGACGCCCAGAGACTGCAATACCACTTGTGACCACAGAATTCACAACATCCTCCCCCATGCGCCCCGACGCGCGTTTTGCTCAGAGCTTCTTCCGGGGGCGTGTTCCAGTGAGGAGGATATGGCTTCTTATATGATGCGCGGCCAATGAAAATGCTGTGCGTCAGAGGAGGGGCAGTGGGTGTTAGTGCGCTCACTGTAACGCTAGGTGGAACGCACGTGTAACCAGAACCGAGCACTCTCAGAAATGTTAGGGGCTAGGACATACTACGCATGCGCACTGCATGGAAAGCACATCTGACCAGTACGATTCTTACTTCTAAGTGGGTCTCCAAGTATTGTAAGTGCCAACCTATATATAAAAAGATGCGCCGTGATAGAAAAAACAAGTTTAAGTGAATAAACTCACTTCAGGAAGTGCTCAATATTAAATATACCTGTAAATATTAATATATAAATAGTAATCTAAGAAAAGTGAAGAAAACTATATATTACAATTAATATGAAATAAAGTGCGAAAGTGCCGGTATGAATTATACTTTTTTATTATTATTCCTAACAATATAAGGTGCAATGTGCCAAGTACAAACTAAAAACATAATTATTCCACCTGAAAAATCCCACCTATAAAGGGTCTATCCTATCTTAACAAAAAATATACAGATTCAGGGTATGCGCACACGTTCAGGAATTTTTGCGTGTTTTTTTGCGATAAAAACGCTATAAAAATGCATAAAAACATATACATATGCATCCTATCATTTAGAATGCATTCCGCATTTTTCGTGCACATGATGTGTTTTTTCCGCAAAAAAAACGCATTGCGGAAAAATAAGCATCATGTTCATTATTTTTGCGGATTTTATGTGGATTTCCCATTATATTATGGCATTTGGAGTGTCTGGAAAAAAACGCAAAAAATCCGCTTAAAATCTGCAAAAAAAACGCGCAAAATACGCGCAAAAAACGTGAAAAATACGCATGCAGAATTCCTGTGGAAAACCACAGGTTTATCTCAGGAAAATTCTGCATGCATTCCGGACGTGTGCACATACCCTCAATGTTCTCATGAACACCCAAAAACTCTACTGATCCCCACCTATTAAATTTATACAATACATTAATCCCATGCTAATTAAAGAATCCCATAAATGCTTGAATATAATCAATCCATTGATAAATACATATATCTATTGCACAATCCCAGATCCAAATATTCAAAACATCCCATGTTTAATATGGCGTTACCATTCTCATCTATTACACCCTCCCCGAGATAACATTTAATACACATATATTCAGTTCCTCTATTTAGAAAAAAACAAAGTGAGAAACACCATCCTAAATAGGAGAAAGGTTCAGCCTTCAATAGTCCATGGGGATCCCGACTTGTGTCCATGGACTTAGTAGAGGTGTATCAGAAGAAGACGCAGTTGTGTCCATAAACTTAATTAGTAGAGGAATACCAGGACAAAACGCAGGTGGCCAATAGTACCATTCACACAACCCCACTAGAAGCCATCTAATAAATAGAATAAAAATATTAATAACATATATAAAATGAAACAACTAAAGAACATTGCTAACAAAATTAAAAGTCAGCCTCCTCACAGTTAAAAGAATGCCCCTACTATTGAAACAGTCTTAAAGAAATGCTGAAAATCCCAAACTTTCATTTAGACGTTGAGGGCTCATTTGCTTTCTAATTGTGCCAGAGCCCGACCCAGGTCACCACCCCTTGTCCCTAAATCCACCTGGTCTATACCCCTAATCATTAAATCCCTACTCAGGCAACAGTGATATTTGTTAAAATGCCTTGGTAGAGATTTTAAGGCATTGATGTCTTCATTAGTCTTAGCTTTTTCTATATCTCTGACTTGCTCATGGGTTCTTATTCTCAATTCCCTAGTAGTTAGACCAATGTAACTTTTTCCGCAGGTACACTGTGCCTGATAAATGACACCCTTTAAGGTACAATTCAGATATTTACGAATGTCATAAATCCGAGTGCCATCATGATTAGTAAACGTGGTGGCCTTGATATGGTTCAAACAACCCTTACATAAGCCACACGGGAATTCCTTATCTGTAGACAGGGGGGATTCAGTATGATTTACCTTTACCTGTATTTTTCTACAGTGAGAGACAGTATTGATAATCTCGGATTATACTATAGCACCATATTATACCACCATATAGGGCTGATAGGTTTATATGGACAATTAATGCAACAGTGATATATTATGCAAAGGTGTGACCCCCTCATCCTCCCGGACACTCTGTTCTTGTGATATTGTTTGGTCTTGTGGTTTTATATGTTAAATATAAATAAAGATTTGTATATACTTTTATTTTATGGTTCTCTCATTGCAGCTAAGCAGATTTAAGTCCCCTTTGGATAGTATCGGGTCTCTACCATCTCTGGTAATGTTTACAAAACACCTCACTAACCACAATGGAAACAGAAGGAGAGGGAGGAGGGATATGAAGCTGCAGTTTATCTTTCATTGTTTCATTGAAGAGAGGAGAGGGAATCCAAAGTGATGAGACAGAGTGCACCCACTTAGGAGGCATAGAGACAGAACGTGTCCTATCCATTTGCAAAAAAAAAAAAACATTTCTGGCTGCACTACATTATCTTTACACATGCTTGTTCACTCATGAAGGAGTTACCTTGGAAAATAAAATTATAACTTATCTTTGTGACAAACATCTTAAATTTTATACTTTTGGGCTTAATGACATTGGGAGAGATTCCCCAAATTTAATACACCAACATGTTGACACAAATTGTTCCAAAAAACTACATACCTAATGCAATATTTATGTGTTTTAGACAATTTTTGCAAGATAATGTTAGAAAAATGATTGTGGAGTAAAAGGCACCAAAATGGGTGACATTGCACCAAAATTTTGGTGAAAACATCGGTATGGAATAATCCTAACATAGCTAGCAAGATTTTCCAAATTTATCATAAAGTATGGGCCAGTTTTATACATTTAATGAGTCTTTGGTTAGTTGGTCTGGGTTTAAGGCTAAGTTCACACAAGAGTGTTTAAAAAAACTTCATATTCAATGCATGTGAAATACTTTATTCTTACAGCAGCAATTATTAATAACCTACAAGGATAAATGGAGTTTCCTATGTTAGGCTTCTTTCACATTTCCGTCGGGACTGTCCCGTCCTGCTGCGTCGCCGAGACGTAGCGACAGACGTTAACAAAATAGTGTGTGACGGGTGCACTGGGCACGTCTTTCTGACGGTCCCATCGAGGCTATGTGCACCTGTTGTGTATGAGTCTTCACAGCGGTTTTCCGCTGCGAAAACGCATACACAACACAAACCAGGTTAAAAATAATCAAAAAGATAAAAAATATCAATACTTCTCACGAGATTTCGCAATGTAATACTAGGAATGCTAGCTGCCGGGATCATCGGTAACGCTGCACGGGACACCAGTAGGTGAGAATATTGCGATTTTTTATATTTTTTAAATTATTTTCACATTGCATTGATGCATAGACGGCATCAATAGTAAAAAGAGAAAGAGAGCGCGCGAGAGAGAATTTCCCTGACAGGAAATTCTTCCACGCATGCTTAGTTTGAAAAGACGGGACCCATCGCTGGATTCCTGCTTTTCACAGGCAGCGACGCATTCTGCGCCCATAGGCTTCCATTGTAGCCAGTGACGGGCAGCGGAGGATGCGTCGCTGACAGATTTTCCAACGTGCAGAAAAAACGTTCCTCTGAACGTTTTCTCTACCTGACGGACCATTTTTTTACGCAGGATCCAATGCACGACGGATGAAACGTGTGGCCATCCGTCACAATCCGTCGCTAATACAAGTCTATGAGAAAATGCAGGATCCTGCTAATTTTTTTGCAGTATCCTGCATTCTCAAAAATCGACATATCTCGACGGGAGCTAAAAGACGGAAGTGTGAAAGAGGCCTTAAAGAATTGCAATGCTGCAATTTTTTCCTGTGCAGTCTCTCAGCAAAAAAAAAACCCATGCACACCTGCGCTGCTCCACTAAGTAACATTGATCTGAGTGCTGTACTTGGCCTGAGATTGACAACGTTTAAAGGGTTTCTCAGTTTTTTTCACAAAATTAGGGCCAAAGCCAACAAGAAAGCATTATAAGGATTGTTTCAACCTATTAAATTGGTAAAATTGCAAAGGACTTGTAAAAACCAGCAACTTATAAGCTGTTTGCAGGCAGGCATTAGGGGCAGGCAAACTAGGCATTTTCCTAGGGCCCCAAGCCCCAGGGGCCCCCAGCCAGTGGAAGCTATGGGGCCCCTGAGGCTGGGAGGCCCGATGCCAGCACTAGCTCTGCGCCCACCCACACCCTTCCGCATTGTGCATTCAACTGTATCAGTATCATAGCTGCTGATACAGTTGAAAGCAATGATGGAGGACAGAGCATCAAGTGACACTCCCTCTCCCATCATTCCCCCTCTGCTTCTGATGCAGCGGGTGCTGCTAATAACACCAGGCTGTGCCGTGGAGCTGCTGAATAGATGCGCTGCAGAGAACGGAGCAGTGGGAGAACGAGGAGAGGTGAGGATTGCATTTATTTATTTTTAAATCAGTGAGTACAGTGAGTACGTGGTGACCATAATACTGGAGGACTATGGGGCTGCATTATACTATATGGGGGCTGCATTATACTCTATGGGGGATGCATTATACTAAATGGGGGCTGCATTATACTGTATAGGGTTGCATTTTACTAAATGGGGCTGTATTATACTATATGGGGCTGCATTATACTCTATGGGGGCTGCATTATACTGAATGGGGGCTGCATTATACTGAATGGGGGCTGCATTATACTGTATGGGGTTGCATTTTACTAAATGGGGCTGCATTATACTATATGAGGCTGAATTATATTGTATGGGGGCTGCATTATACTGTAGTGTATAGTGTGGAGGCTTATTATAGCACTATTTTCTATGGAACTTAAAAGATTGATCCCTCCATATTATGAATGTTCATTTAACTTTTCAACCTATGCATACTTTTTGAGTTACCTATTACTATTTATTAATATACCAATTACTGGAGTTGCTGCACCTTTCACATTTTTTGGTCCAGCTGTTTGTCAAATTTTTAACATAACATAATAAAGATATTGTTTTTATCATTTTTCTAGTATTTGGCTTTTGGGCACTTTTCGTTATATGATTTATGCATTTTGTAGTGCATGGCCCCACTAGCAGTCCTATTCACTTTAGTACATACAGTATATACCCAACATCATGCATTTTTAATGTACTTGTACAAATTGTTCACTTTTGCTTATACTCTATTGAGGACTATGGGGGGTGCATTATACTATATGCAAGACTGTGGGGTGCATTGTATTATATGGAATACTGTGGGGAGTGCATTATACTAATGGAGGACTATGGGGAGTGCATTACACTATATGGACTATGGGATGCATTAAACTATATTGAGAGGACAAAAGGGGGTGTACTATAGTATATGGAGGACTATGGAGAGTGCATTATACTATGTGGAGTGCTATGGGGTGCATTATACTAAATGAGAAAAATGCTGTCTTTTCATTGAATGATTGGATTGTTTATGCCGGAACAAAAATCATTATTCTCTGCAGCACTTTGCCCAGTGGAAACTGCAAATATGCTGCTGATAACATGATATTGTTTGGGAACAGATCGATCTACTAGTGATTGTTCTGTGGCCATCATTGTTCCTCAGCAGGTGTAATGAAGATGGGAAACAAGCGTCAAACGACTTACATATTGTCGATGATGATTGTTTAACGGCCTGAACTCAGCACATGTAAATAGAACACAAAAAATAAAAACAAGAAAAAAAACAAACAAATTATAAGTGATGAATTAGGGCCTTACTGTTTACCGATTTTGTACAGTAGGGAAAAAAAGTATTTAGTCAGCCACCAATTGTGCAATTTCCTCCCACTTAAAAAGATGAGAGAGGCCTGTAATTGACATCATAGGTAGAGCACAACTAGGAGGGTAACAATGAGAAAACATCACTGCTCTAGAGGAGATCTGCATGGAGGAATGGGCCAACATACCACCAACAATGTGTGCCAACCTTGTGAAGACTTACAGAAAGCGCTTAACCTCTGTCATTGCCAACAAAGGATATATTACAAAGTATTGAGATGAACTTTTGTTAATTACCAAATACTTATTTTCCACCATCATTTGCAAAATAAATCTTGTGAAATCAGACAAGGTGATTTTCTGAATTTGTTTTCTCACTTTGACTCTCATAGTTGAGGTCTACCTATGATGTCAATTACAGGCCTCTCATCTTTATAAGTGGGAGAACTTGCACAATTGGTGGCTGACTAAATACTTTTTTTCCTCACTGTATAACCATGCATCCTAAATCCTAAGACCGAGGTGGTCTTTTTGCAAGGAGGTTCCATGTACAATACTGAAATTTGGGTAATTACAATAATACAATATTTTATGCCTTTTTGCAGCAATTACATTTGTGTTATTTACTGGCTCCTAAATACTGTGTTATTAGAGTAACTATATGTAGTGTAAGAGAAGATTCTTCTCTGCGATGTTCTTTTTTAATATGGGTCCCTCTGGCTCAGTTGGAATTGGCATATTTTTTAATAAAACAAAATAAATGACTTTCTTCCAGCCGGGTTTTAATTTCATAGTTATTGCTGGCGTTTTTCAGCTGTTGTAGAAGACGGTGTACCTATCCCAACAAAATCACGCAGCCATTAGATCATATAGTACATAACACATACACGGCACGCAGTGTGGTACATATCCAGTATAACTAGATCGCCGGAGGTCAGTGCGATCAGAAGCAACTAGTTATAATAATCACATAGACCAGACTGGGAACAGACAATGCTACTGTCTGCAGATGACCCCATATTAATATAGCATTAATCCTGGATCCTGCAGTTTGTAAGTCACAATCATGGAATCATGTGCTTCATAATCCACCCTTGTACACCCTGGTCACATCTTCATCGCAAATACTATTATGTAAATGATGCAGCTCCATTGTCTGTGATGCCACTTTATATCTATATCCTAAATGTTGTGCCCAAGTGTAGGCCAAATAGCAGCGTCAACACAGAATTGCCCATAGCAGGGACATTAGTACGGTAACTCTTATTACCGTACTTTACATTACATTATAGGGCGAGTTTTTCCAAAATAATGCCCATCCAAATGGCCCAGGGATCTTTTATTTCTCCAGTCTCTACAGTCAGAGATCAGAACTGGAGATCACAGGGCAGTGGAAAGGATCACAAATGTTAGGTCCCGAGGAATCCAGAACTGTACATAAGATATAACAGCAGCAGCAAACAAGAGCCAGAAATGTAACACAAGCACATGGAGGATCCAAGATCACAGGTAGAATAATGTAAAAAGGGGAACAAAGCTGCAACATCCTGACGAGAAGTCCGGAATCTGGAAATGAAGGAAAACTCTCCGCTTACCATTGACCCCAATGTGGTCGCTGCTACTTTAACTTCTTGGGAGAAATGCAACATTGTCTCACTGACTTGTGGACACTGTGCCAACCAGTGCCTCATGCCAATATTGGCCCGTGTGGCCCCATAATAAAGTTAGCCTAGTGTCGTTATAGCACAGGCATCCACAGTGCACTTACCTCTTCCATGCTGATGGGACTGATCATTGACTGGGGGGAAGTTACAGCACATGTGAGGAGCAAACTAGGTACCCACACATAACTTACTTTTTCTGAAGCCAATTGGCATTGTAGAGTGTTTCTGCCTGATAGATGAGATTTTCTGCCAGGGCAGAAGCACATCCCACTGAATCCAGAGTTGTGTATATAGATAGATAGATAGATAGATAGATAGATAGATAGATAGATAGATAGATAGATAGATAGATAGATAGATAGATATTGCATTTCATAGTGGTAATATAATGTATGATGGTATACCCAACTATATAGAATAACATAGTTGCCACAAATATGAGATGTAAAGTACCAGAACTCCTATTGTATATCTGCATACAGGTATGTAAAATGAAGTATACATTGTCCATAGTAAACTATCACTAGATAGTAATCATGTATAGAATAATATATATTACCATATGTAGAAGCATATCTCCAGTGTAGCCCCATACAGTACAGATTACATAACAGTAAATAATCACACCATAATGGTGATACACAGTATAATTATACATGACTATATTAATATTATGCTAAATAGCCATATGCAGTATGTTATTTAAACTGATAGAGTGGATATATGTTTTTATATATATATATATATATATATATATATATATATATATATATATATATATATATATATGTATAGATATATATATATATATATATCTATACATATATATATATATAAATAATTATATACGTGAATAATATACAGTACAGACCAAAAGTTTGGACACACCTTCTCATTTAAAGATGTTTCTATATTTTTATGACTATGAAAATTGTGCATTCACACTGAAGTCATCAAAATTATGAATGAATACATGTGGAATTATATACTTAACAAAAAAGTGTGAAACAACTGAAATTATGTCTTATATTCTAGGTTCTTCAAAGTAGCCACTTTTTGCTTTGATGACTGCTTTGCACACTCTTGGCATTCTCTTGACAAGCTTCAAGAGGTAGTCACCGGGAATGGTTTTCACTTCACAGGTGTGCCCTGTCAGGTTTAATAAGTGGGATTTCTTGCCTTATAAATGGGGTTGGGACCATCAGTTGTGTTGTGAAGAAGTCTGGTGGATACACAGCTGATAGTCCTACTGAATAGACTGTTAGAATTTGTATTATGGCAAGAAAAAAGCAGCTAAGTAAAGAAAAATGAGTGGCCATCATTACTTTAAGAAATGAAGGTCAGTCTGTCCGAAAAATTGGGAAAACTTTGAATGTGTCCCCAAGTGCAGTGGCAAAAACCATCAAGCGCTACAAAGAAACTGGCTCACATGAGGACCGCCCCAGGAAAGGAAGACCAAGAGTCACCTCTGCTTCTGAGGATAAGTTTATCCGAGTCACCAGCCTCAGAAATCGCAGGTTAACAGCAGCTCAGATTAGAGACCAGGTCAATGCCACACAGAGTTCTAGCAGCAGACACATCTCTACAACAACTGTTAAGAGGAGACTTTGTGCAGCAGGCCTTCATGGTAAAATAGCTGCTAGGAAACCATTGCTAAGGACAGGCAACAAGCAGAAGAGACTTGTTTGGGCTAAAGAACACAAGGAATGGACATTAGACCAGTGGAAATCTGTGTTTTGGTCTGATGAGTCCAAATTTGAGATCTTTGGTTCCAACCACCATGTCTTTGTTTGACGCAGAAAAGGTTAACAGATGGACTCTACATGCCTGGTTCCCACCGTGAAGCATGGAGGAGGAGGTATGATGGTGTCAGGGTGCTTAGCTGGTGACACTGTTGGGGATTTATTCAAAATTGAAGGCATACTGAACCAGCATGGCTACCACAACATCTCGCAGCGGCATGCTATTCCTTCCGGTTTTCATTTAGTTGGACCATAATTTATTTTTCAACAGGACAATGACCCCAAACACACCTCCAGGCTGTGTAAGGGCTGTTTGACCAAGAAGGAGAGTGATGGGGTGCTACACCAGATGACCTGGCCTCCACAGTCACCAGACCTGAACCCAATCAAGATGGCTTGGGGTGAGCTGGACCGCAGAGTGAAGGCAAAAGGGCCGACAAGTGCTAAGCATCTCTGGGAACTCCTTCAAGATTGTTGGAAGACCATTCCCGGTAACTACCTCTTGAAGCTTGTCAAGAGAATGCCAAGAGTGTGCAAAGCAGTCATCAAAGCAAAAAGTGGCTACTTTGAAGAACCTAGAATATAAGACATAATTTCAGTTGTTTCACACTTTTTTGTTAAGTATATAATTCCACATGTATTCATTCATAATTTTGATGACTTCAGTGTGAATGCACAATTTTCATAGTCATAAAAATATAGAAACATCTTTAAATGAGAAGGTGTGTCCAAACTTTTGGTCTGTACTGTATATTATTCACGTATATAATTATTTATATAATTCTATATATTATTCATGTATACATATATATATATATATATATATATATATATATAAATAATTATATACGTGAATAATATACAGTACAGACCAAAAGTTTGGACACACCTTCTCATTTAAAGATGTTTCTATATTTTTATGACTATGAAAATTGTGCATTCACACTGAAGTCATCAAAATTATGAATGAATACATGTGGAATTATATACTTAACAAAAAAGTGTGAAACAACTGAAATTATGTCTTATATTCTAGGTTCTTCAAAGTAACATAGTAACATAGTAACATAGTTAGTAAGGCCGAAAAAAGACATTTGTCCATCCAGTTCAGCCTATATTCCATCATAATAAATCCCCAGATCTACGTCCTTCTACAGAACCTAATAATTGTATGATCCAATATTGTTCTGCTCCAGGAAGACATCCAGGCCTCTCTTGAACCCCTCGACTGAGTTCGCCATCACCACCTCCTCAGGCAAGCAATTCCAGATTCTCACTGCCCTAACAGTAAAGAATCCTCTTCTATGTTGGTGGAAAAACCTTCTCTCCTCCAGACGCAAAGAATGCCCCCTTGTGCCCATCACCTTCCTTGGTATAAACAGATCCTCAGCGAGATATTTGTATTGTCCCCTTATATACTTATACATGGTTATTAGATCGCCCCTCAGTCGTCTTTTTTCTAGACTAAATAATCCTAATTTCGCTAATCTATCTGGGTATTGTAGTTCTCCCATCCCCTTTATTAATTTTGTTGCCCTCCTTTGTACTCTCTCTAGTTCCATTATATCCTTCATGAGCACCGGTGCCCAAAACTGGACACAGTACTCCATGTGCGGTCTAACTAGGGATTTGTACAGAGGCAGTATAATGCTCTCATCATGTGTATTATTATTATTATTATTATTATACATTTTTATAGCGCCATTTATTCCATGGCGCTTTACATGTGAATACGGGGCAAATATAGACAAATACATTAAACATGAGCAGATAACAAGGCACACGAGTACATAAGGAGGGAGGACCCTGCCCGCGAGGGCTCACAGTCTGCAGGGGGTGGGTGAGGATACACTAGGAGAGGGTAGGGCAGGTTGCGCGGCTGTTCAGTAGGTTGAGGATCACTGCAGGCTGTAGGCTTGTCGGAAGAGGTGGGTCTTCAGGTTCTTTTTGAAGGTTTCTATGTTAGGCGAGAGTCTGATGTGTTGGGGTAGAGAGTTCCAGAGTATGGGGGAAGCACGGGAGAAGTCTTGGATGCGGTTATGGGAAGAAGAGATGAGAGGGGAGTAGAGAAGGAGGTCTTGGGAGGATCGGAGGTCGCGTGTAGGTAGGTACCGGGAGACCATGTCACAGATGTATGGAGGAGACAGGTTGTGGATGGCTTTGTATGTCAGTGTGAGGGTTTTGAACTGGAGTCTCTGGGCGATAGGAAGCCAGTGAAGGGCTTGACACAGGGGAGAGGCTGGGGAATAGCGGGGGGACAGGTGGATTAGTCGGGCAGCAGAGTGTAGGATGGATTGGAGTGGTGCCAGAGTGTATCCAGACCTCTTTTAATGCACCCCATGATCCTGTTTGCCTTGGCAGCTGCTGCCTGGCACTGGCTGCTCCAGGTAAGTTTATCATTAACTAGGATCCCCAAGTCCTTCTCCCTGTCAGATTTACCCAGTGGTTTCCCATTCAGTGTGTAATGGTGATATTGATTCCTTCTTCCCATGTGTATAACCTTACATTTATCATTGTTAAACCTCATCTGCCACCTTTCAGCCCAAGTTTCCAACTTATCCAGATCCATCTGTAGCAGAATACTATCTTCTCTTGTATTAACTGCTTTACATAGTTTTGTATCATCTGCAAATATCGATATTTTACTGTGTAAACCTTCTACCAGATCATTAATGAATATGTTGAAGAGAACAGCTCCCAATACTGACCCCTGCGGTACCCCACTGGTCACAGCGACCCAGTTAGAGACTATACCATTTATAACCACCCTCTGCTTTCTATCACTAAGCCAGTTACTAACCCATTTACACACATTTTCCCCCAGACCAAGCATTCTCATTTTGTGTACCAACCTCTTGTGCGGCACGGTATCAAACGCTTTGGAAAAATCGAGATATACCACGTCCAATGACTCACCGTGGTCCAGCCTATAGCTTACCTCTTCATAAAAACTGATTAGATTGGTTTGACAGGAGCGATTTCTCATAAACCCATGCTGATATGGAGTTAAACAGTTATTCTCATTGAGATAATCCAGAATAACATCCCTCAGAAACCCTTCAAATATTTTACCAACAATAGAGGTTAGACTTACTGGCCTATAATTTCCAGGTTCACTTTTAGAGCCCTTTTTGAATATTGGCACCACATTTGCTATGCGCCAGTCCTGCGGAACAGATCCTGTCGCTATAGAGTCCCTAAAAATAAGAAATAATGGTTTATCTATTACATTACTTAGTTCCCTTAGTACTCGTGGGTGTATGCCATCCGGACCCGGAGATTTATCTATTTTAATCTTATTTAGCCGATTTCGCACCTCTTCTTGGGTTAGATTGGTGACCCTTAATATAGGGTTTTCATTGTTTCTTGGGATTTCACCTAGCATTTCATTTTCCACCGTGAATACCGTGGAGAAGAAGGTGTTTAATATGTTAGCTTTTTCCTCGTCATCTACAACCATTCTTTCCTCACTATTTTTTAAGGGGCCTACATTTTCAGTTTTTATACTTTTACTATTGATATAGTTGAAGAACAGTTTGGGATTAGTTTTACTCTCCTTAGCAATGTGCTTCTCTGTTTCCTTTTTGGCAGCTTTAATTAGTTTTTTAGATAAAGTATTTTTCTCCCTATAGTTTTTTAGAGCTTCAATGGTGCCATCCTGCTTTAGTAGTGCAAATGCTTTCTTTTTACTGTTAATTGCCTGTCTTACTTCTTTGTTTAGCCACATTGGGTTTTTCCTATTTCTAGTCCTTTTATTCCCACAAGGTATAAACCGCTTACACTGCCTATTTAGGATGTTCTTAAACATTTCCCATTTATTATCTGTATTCTTATTTCTGATGATATTGTCCCAGTCTACCAGATTAAGGGCATCTCTAAGCTGGTCAAACTTTGCCTTCCTAAAGTTCAGTGTTTTTGTGACTCCCTGACAAGTGCCCCTAGTGAAAGACAGGTGAAACTGTACAATATTGTGGTCGCTATTTCCTAGATGCCCAACCACCTGCAGATTTGTTATTCTGTCAGGTCTATTAGATAGTATTAGGTCTAAAAGTGCTGCTCCTCTGGTTGGATTCTGCACCAATTGTGAAAGATAATTTTTCTTGGTTATTAGCAGAAACCTGTTGCCTTTATGGGTTTCACAGGTTTCACTTTCCCAGTTAATATCCGGGTAGTTAAAGTCCCCCATAACCAGGACCTCATTATGGGTTGCAGCTTCATCTATCTGCTTTAGAAGTAGACTTTCCATGGTTTCTGTTATATTTGGGGGTTTGTAACAGACCCCAATGAGAATTTTGTTACCATTTTTCCCTCCATGAATTTCGACCCATATGGACTCGACATCCTCATTTCCTTCGCTAATATCCTCCCTTAAAGTGGACTTTAGACAAGACTTTACATAGAGACAAACCCCTCCTCCTCTCCGATTTTTACGATCCTTTCTAAACAGACTGTAACCCTGTAAGTTAACTGCCCAGTCATAGCTTTCATCTAACCATGTCTCGGTTATTCCCACTATGTCAAAGTTACCTGTAGATATTTCTGCTTCTAGTTCTTCCATCTTGTTTGTCAGGCTTCTGGCGTTTGCGAGCATGCAGTTTAGAGGATTTTGTTTTGTTCCAATCTCCTCGCTGTGGATTGCTTTAGAAATGTTCTTACCTCCCATCTGAGTATGTTTTCCTGGGTCTTCTTTGTTCAAGTCTAATGTTTTTCTTCCCGTCCCCTCTTCTTCTAGTTTAACGCCCTCCTGATGAGTGTAGCGAGTCTTCTGGCGAATGTGTGTTTCCCACTTTTTGCTTTGATGACTGCTTTGCACACTCTTGGCATTCTCTTGACAAGCTTCAAGAGGTAGTCACCGGGAATGGTCTTCCAACAATCTTGAAGGAGTTCCCAGAGATGCTTAGCACTTGTCGGCCCTTTTGCCTTCACTCTGCGGTCCAGCCCACCCCAAGCCATCTTGATTGGGTTCAGGTCTGGTGACTGTGGAGGCCAGGTCATCTGGTGTAGCACCCCATCACTCTCCTTCTTGGTCAAATAGCCCTTACACAGCCTGGAGGTGTGTTTGGGGTCATTGTCCTGTTGAAAAATAAATTATGGTCCAACTAAATGAAAACCGGAAGGAATAGCATGCCGCTGCAAGATGCTGTGGTAGCCATGCTGGTTCAGTATGCCTTCAATTTTGAATAAATCCCCAACAGTGTCACCAGCTAAGTACCCTGACACCATCATACCTCCTCCTCCATGCTTCACGGTGGGAACCAGGCATGTAGAGTCCATCTGTTAACCTTTTCTGCGTCAAACAAAGACATGGTGGTTGGAACCAAAGATCTCAAATTTGGACTCATCAGACCAAAACACAGATTTCCACTGGTCTAATGTCCATTCCTTGTGTTCTTTAGCCCAAACAAGTCTCTTCTGCTTGTTGCCTGTCCTTAGCAGTGGTTTCCTAGCAGCTATTTTACCATGAAGGCCTGCTGCACAAAGTCTCCTCTTAACAGTTGTTGTAGAGATGTGTCTGCTGCTAGAACTCTGTGTGGCATTGACCTGGTCTCTAATCTGAGCTGCTGTTAACCTGCGATTTCTGAGACTGGTGACTCGGATAAACTTATCCTCAGAAGCAGAGGTGACTCTTGGTCTTCCTTTCCTGGGGCGGTCCTCATGTGAGCCAGTTTCTTTGTAGCGCTTGATGGTTTTTGCCACTGCACTTGGGGACACATTCAACGTTTTCCCAATTTTTCGGACAGACTGACCTTCATTTCTTAAAGTAATGATGGCCACTCATTTTTCTTTACTTAGAATTTGTATTATGGCAAGAAAAAAGCAGCTAACAGTCTATTCAGTAGGACTATCAGCTGTGTATCCACCAGACTTCTTCACAACACAACTGATGGTCCCAACCCCATTTATAAGGCAAGAAATCCCACTTATTAAACCTGACAGGGCACACCTGTGAAGTGAAAACCATTCCCGGTGACTACCTCTTGAAGCTCATCAAGAGAATCCCAAGAGTGTGCAAAGCAGTCATCAAAGCAAAAGGTGGCTACTTTGAAGAACCTAGAATATAAGACATATTTTCAGTTGTTTCACACTTTTTGTTAAGTATATAATTCCACATGTGTTAATTCATAGTTTTGATGCCTTCAGTGTGAATGTACAATTTTCATAGTCATAAAAATACAGAAAAATCTTTAAATGAGAAGGTGTGTCCAAACTTTTGGTCTGTACTGTATATTTACGTAAGTAAATATATAAGTAAATTATGGTTACCGTATATACTCGAGTATAAGCTGAGATTTTCAGCCCATTTTTTTGGGCTGAAAGTCCCCCTCGGCTTATACTCGAGTCATACCCAGAGGTCAGCAGGGGATGGGGAGCGGGGGCTGTATAATTATACTTACCTACTCCTGGTGCGGTCCCTGCACGTCTTTTCCTCGGCACTGACAGCTTCTTTCTGTACTGAGCGGTAACATGGTACCGCTTATTACTGTAATGAGCGGTAACGGTGACCGCTCAGTACAGGAAGAAGCTGCTGGCGCCAGGGAACAGACGTGCAGGGACCGCACCAGGAGCAGGTGAGTATAACGGGAAGGGGAGCGCTGCGCTGCGCGTTATTCACCTGCTCCTGGTTCCGGCGCCGCTCCGTCTTCAGCTGTGACGCTCAGGTCAGAGGGCGCGGTGACGTGGTTAGTGCGCACCCCCTGCCTGAACGTCAGTGCAGGAGATGCTGAAAATGGAGCAGAGCCGGAAGGAGGAGCAGGTGAATATTGAAAGTGCCGGGGGCCTGAGCGACGGAGAGGTGAGTATGTGATTTTTTTTATTTTTTTTATCGCAGCAACAGCAAATGTGGCAAGTGTCTGTATGGAGCATCTATGGGGCCATAACGTTTGTGCAGCACTCTATGGGGCAAGTGTCTGTCATAACGTTTATGCATAACTATATGGGGCAAGTGTCTGTATGGGGCCATGATCAACGTTTGTGCAGCACTATATGGGGCAAATATCTTTATGGAGCATCTTATGGGGCCATTTGTGCAGCATTATATTGGGCAAATGTATCTAAGAAGCATCTTATGGGGCCATTATTAACCTTTATGCAGGATTATATGGGGCATATTTTAATATGGAGCATCTTATGGGGCCATCATAAACTTTATGGAGCATTATATGGGGCTCTTGATTCAATATGGATATTCAAAAACACTTAACCTACTGATGTCTCAATTAATTTTACTTTTATTGCTATCTATTTTTACTTTTGACATTTACCGGTAGCTGCTGCATTTCCCACCCTAGGCTTATACTCAGGTCATTAAGTTTCCCAGTTTTTTGTGGCAAAATTAGCGGGGTCGGCTTATACTCGGGTCGGCTTATACTCGAGTATATACGGTATATATATATATATATATATATATATATATATAAATAAATATATACTTGAATAATAGATATATGTACATAAATATATACATAAATAATATAAATATAAATATATAAATATATATATATATATATATATACACACACACACACACACACAGAGTATGTACATTGTTTATGTACATGGATATGGATGCATACACTATACCTATAGATCTGACCCATGGATCTTATAATGACTATGCACTGAAATCTCTATGAAGAATAAGCAGCTTTGTGACTCTGGGCACAGGATACATTGGAGCTGCAGGTGTCCCTGGGCATTTTGGAGTTGGCACATGAGGTGGTGCTGTACTGACATACAGGGCAGAGTAGAGAATGGAAATGTCACATTTTATACCAGGTGAGGCAGAGTAAAAGTTACTGATGACAAAGCAGCACTGTCCCACACAGAGTAGTATCTTACTGAGAAAGTGCCCAGTGCCCATGAGTGTGCCCACTGTAGCCAGGAGATCTAAGGAAGGAGAGACTTTACCTGCTGCTGTCAGATGTCAATCACAGAAGTAGCAGGAGCTGTGCAGCACCTGAGGCAGAAGTAGCGCCGGTCCCCGGGATCGGTGGCAGCGGCGGGCAGGTTACTGGCACAGGGTTACCCTCTCCCTCTCCATTGCAGTGGTGAGTGGCTCCGAGCCCGAGCGTTTCTCTGCAGCCCAGCGCCGCCTCCGCTTCCACCTCCGCCTCTGCAAGTCTGAGCGGAGGAACCTGCTGCTGCAGCAACTCGCAAGTGGCAAAGCAGGCAAGCAGCAGGCTGCCAGGGAAATCTCCCGTCCTCCTCCTCCTGGGGATGCAACAGGGATCTGGGGGCGGCACAGGCAGAGGAGGGAGACTCTCGCCCCCATTCTTCACACAGGGACAAGTTGCAGTCTTATTCGAGGGGGCATGGAGCAAGGAGTGGGCCAATATGTCTCTTCACTCCCCTGAATGCTGCGTGTGCCCTGGAACTGATTGCCAGTGTGTATGCCAGGGGGTGAGATGTGGGCTGCCACACAATATCCCCCATACTATGATTCTTAATCAGAGCTGATCAATATGAATTTATTAGGAAAATATATTGGTAATGTCTTACATTGGTATATCAGTATCATGTAACTGTGACCTACTGTGCCCACCAGTGTCATGTAACTGTGACCTACTGTACCCACCAGTGTCATGTAACTGTGACCTACTGTACCCACCAGTGTCATGTAACTGTGACCTACTGTACCCACCAGTGTCATGTAACTGTGACCTACTGTGCCCACCAGTGTCATGTAACTGTGACCTACTGTACCCACCAGTGTCATGTAACTGTGACCTACTGTACCCACCAGTGTCATGTAACTGTGACCTACTGTACCCACCAGTGTCATGTAACTGTGACCTACTGTACCCACAAGTGTCATGTAACTTTGACCTACTGTACCCACCAGTGTCATGTAACTGTGACCTACTGTACCCACCAGTGTCATGTAACTGTGACCTACTGTGCCCACCAGTGTCATGTAACTGTGACCTACTGTACCCACCAGTGTCATGTAACTGTGACCTACTGTACCCACCAGTGTCATGTAACTGTGACCTACTGTACCCACCAGTGTCATGTAACTGTGACCTACTGTACCCACCAGTGTCATGTAACTGTGACCTACTGTACCCACCAGTGTCATGTAACTGTGACCTACTGTGCCCACCAGTGTCATGTAACTGTGACCTACTGTACCCACCAGTGTCATGTAACTGTGACCTACTGTACCCACCAGTGTCATGTAACTGTGACCTACTGTACCCACCAGTGTCATGTAACTGTGACCTACTGTACCCACCAGTGTCATGTAACTGTGACCTACTGTACCCACCAGTGTCATGTAACTGTGACCTACTGTGCCCACCAGTGTCATGTAACTGTGACCTACTGTACCCACCAGTGTCATGTAACTGTGACCTACTGTACCCACCAGTGGTATGATGCCCCCCTATCTGTAGGTAGCATGGTATCAGGGGCGGACATACCATTGGTGTAACGTGTGCAGCCACACGGGGCGCTAGAGGTAAGGGCACCTCCAAAGCAGGTGGAATTGTGCATTATGATGAGCTATTGGGTCCTATAGTGTTCATGCACAGGGGCCCTTTTCTGTCTGCATGGTATAGGTGGTACGGGACATGAATATTATCTTACAAATACAGCCGCTATACAAAGCAGCCCACGTTTCGAGCCCTACTCAGTGATCATCTGCAGACCTTCCTGCGCCCACTGCTCAGTG
The DNA here is from genome assembly GCF_032444005.1 of Ranitomeya imitator. Lineage (NCBI taxonomy): Eukaryota > Metazoa > Chordata > Amphibia > Anura > Dendrobatidae > Ranitomeya > Ranitomeya imitator. Next base: position 130,807,988 of record NC_091282.1, read on the forward strand.
ACTGACAACCATCTCTGTATAGAAGCCTGTCAATCTCCGACCGGTAGGGGGAGGAAATTCTTCAGCTCATTCACTCAGCGAGCTGATTTGCATGGCATTAGTGATGAGCAATCCCCGCATGTCTTGCGACTGTCTAATGAGGGGAATAATGCCGCCGCGGGGACTCCATCACATTACTGGAGCACGCCCAAGATTTTCGGATAACACCCGAGCATGCTAACACGATATCCGAGCACGCTCGCTCATCACTACATGGCACTCATTCATTTTTTTATCTTTTATGATTATTGTGCAAAGTTTTCTAAAAAATATTTATTTGCAGATAGGTTACAGGAACTTCTGTTATTGACATTATGCTCCTTATATGTAACTAGATGGCAGCCCGATTCTAAAGAATCGGGAGTCTAGAATCCATATATACTTTATTTATTCAAATGTAAGAATAATACAATTAATAAATAATAGTAAAAAAGAACAAAAATAATAGGCAGTATATGGAGAAAACACCAAACAAAAGTTCAAAATTGGTGTGAAAATGTCACTGAACCACTTCACAACTAAATATATATAGTTTTGGTAAATGGTATTATCATTTTTTTGACGAAATTCGGCAGGAGCTTGAAGAGCAACGTCACTGGGCCCGCCTCCACGCAGTAGAAACTTGCTGTGAGGTAAAAATTCAAAAATCACACCAAAATGGCGGGCGGAGTGTGTCACAGTACGGCACGTTTCTGATTGGTCGCTCGCAGCAGGCGGCAACCAATCAGACACTGGACACTGTTGACGTCACTTATCTCCGGACATTAGCTCCGGACATTAGCTCCGGACATTAGCTCCGGACATTAGCTCCGGACATTAGCTCCGGACAAAGCCACGGAAGTTGGCACAAATTGCAGGAAGTAGTATTCTAGGCAATTATATATTAGATTGGGGAGTTAATGGGAAGCACATGGATTCATGCAAGATCCATTCAGATGAATGTGACTATAAGGCAAGTGTCACACGAGCGTATATTGTCTTATCCGAGAGAATCAGATCGCTTAGGGCTTGCTTTCACTTGCGAGGAACACGTCCGTATCTCGCATGTGGAAACGAAGCTCTGGCGCCGGCACTCCAGAGCGGAGCGTGCAACTCCATGTACTGCTATGCGGCCGCACGCTCCGCTCTGGAGTGCCGGCGCCAGAGCTTCGTTTCCACATGCGAGACACGGACGTGTTTCTCGCAAGTGAAAACAAGCCCTTATGGTAATGACATTCCGATCAAACTCTGATCCGAGGATAAGCTTGGGCTAAAATGAAGCCAGGAGGCAAAAAAGCCGTGCACTACCGAATGGAGATAATAAGAAGAACCCTTTAACTCTTAAACTAGAATGAACATGAATGAGTGAGGCACATATATAGAGCCAAGTACAGGACTAATCCCATCCAATCCAGTGGGACCAGGAAATTCTTTATCAAGCATGCAGTAAGAAAGACTTTCCTGATCTAACAAGTCAGAATTTGAGCTTATATTTGTCTCTTAACCCCTTCAAGACCCAGCCTATTTTGACCTTAAAGACCTTGCCGTTTTTTGCAATTCTGACCAGTGTCCCTTTATGAGGTAATAACTCAGGAACGCTTCAACGGATCCTAGCGGTTCTGAGATTGTTTTTTCGTGACATATTGGGCTTCATGTTAGTGGTAAATTTAGGTCAATAAATTCTGCATTTATTTGTGATAAACACGGAAATTTGGCGAAAATTTTGAAAATTTCGCAATTTTCACATTTTGAATTTTTATTCTGTTAAACCAGAGAGATATGTGACACAAAATAGTTAATAAATAACATTTCCCACATGTTTACTTTACATCAGCACAATTTTGGAAACAAAATTTTTTTTTGTTAGGAAGTTATAAGGGTTACAATTTGACCAGCGATTTGTCATTTTTACAACGAAATTTACAAAACCATTTTTTTTAGGGACCACCTCACATTTGAAGTCAGTTTGAGGGGTCTATATGGCTGAAAATACCCAAAAGTGACACCATTCTAAAAACTGCACCCCTCAAGGTACTCAAAACCACATTCAAGAAGTTTATTAACCCTTCAGGTGCTTCACAGCAGCAGAAGCAACATGGAAGGAAAAAATGAACATTTAACTTTTTAGTCACAAAAATTATCTTTTAGCAACAATTTTTTTATTTTTCCAATGGTAAAAGGAGAAACTGAACCACGAAAGTTGTTGTCCAATTTGTCCTGAGTACGCTGATACCTCATATGTGGGGGTAAACCACTGTTTGGGCGCACGGCAGGGCTTGGAAGGGAAGGAGCGCCATTTGACTTTTTGAATCAAAAATTGGCTCCACTCTTTAGCGGACACCATGTCACGTTTGGAGAGCCCCCGTGTGCCTAAAAATTGGAGCTCCCCCACAAGTGACCCCATTTTGGAAACTAGACGCCCCAAGGAACTTATCTAGATGCATAGTGAGCACTTTGAACCCCCAGGTGCTTCACAAATTGATCCGTAAAAATGAAAAAGTACTTTTTTTTCACAAAAAAATTCTTTTAGCCTCAATTTTTTCATTTTCACATGGGCAACAGGATAAAATGGATCCTAAAATGTGTTGGGCAATTTCTCCTGAGTACACCAATACCTCACATGTGGGGGTAAACCACTGTTTGGGCACATGGTAAGGCTCGGAAGGGAAGGAGCGCCATTTGACTTTTTGAATGAAAAATTATTTCCATCGTTAGCGGACACCATGTCGCGTTTGGATAGCTCCTGTGTGCCTAAACATTGGCGCTCCCCCACAAGTGACCCCATTTTGGAAACTAGACCCCCCAAGGAACTTATTTAGATGCCTAGTGAGCACTTTAAACCCTCAGGTGCTTCACAAATTGATCTGTAAAAATGAAAAAGTACTTTTTTTTCACAAAAAAATTATTTTCGCCTCAATTTTTTCATTTTCACATGGGCAGTAGGATAAAATGGATCATAAAATTTGTTGGGCAATTTCTCCCGAGTACGCCGATACCTCATATGTGGGGGTAAACCACTGTTTGGGCACACGGCAGGGCTCGGAAGGGAAGGCGCGCCATTTGACTTTTTGAATGGAAAATTAGCTCCAATTGTTAGCGGACACCATGTCGCGTTTGGAGAGCCCCCTGTGTGCCTAAACATTGGAGCTCCCCCACAAGTGACCCCATTTTGGAAACTAGACCCCCCAAGGAACTTATCTAGATGCATATTGAGCACTTTAAACCCCCAGGTGCTTCACAGAAGTTTATAACGCAGAGCCATGAAAATAAAAAATAATTTTTCTTTCCTCAAAAATGATTTTTTAGCCTGGAATTTCCTATTTTGCCAAAGATAATGGGAGAAATTGGACCCCAAATATTGTTGTCCAGTTTGTCCTGAGTACGCTGATACCCCATATGTGGGGGTAAACCACTGTTTGGGCGCACGGCAGGGCTCGGAAGGGATGGCACGCCATTTGGCTTTTTAAATGGAAAATTAGCTCCAATCATTAGCGGACACCATGTCACGTTTGGAGAGCCCCTGTGTGCTTAAACATTGGAGATTCCCCAGAAATGACACCATTTTGGAAACTAGACCCCCAAAGGAACTAATCTAGATGTGTGGTGAGGACTTTGAACCCCCAAGTGCTTCACAGAAGTTTATAACGCAGAGCCATGAAAAAAAAAAAAAAAATTATTTTCTCAAAAATGATCTTTTAGCCTGCAATTTTTTATTTTCCCAAGGGTAACAGGAGAAATTTGACCCCAAAAGTTGTTGTCCAGTTTCTCCTGAGTACGCTGATACCCCATATGTGGGGGTAAATCACTGTTTGGGCACATGCCGGGGCTCGGAAGTGAAGTAGTGACGTTTTGAAATGCAGACTTTGATGGAATGCTCTGTGGGCGTCACGTTGCGTTTGCAGAGCCCCTGATGTGGCTTAACAGTAGAAACCCCCCACAAGTGACCCCATTTTGGAAACTAGACCCCCAAAGGAACTTATCTAGATGTGTGGTGAGCACTTTGAACCCCCAAGTGCTTCATAGAAGTTTATAATGCAGAGCCGTGAAAATAATAAATACGTTTTCTTTCCTCAAAAATAATTATTTAGCCCAGAATTTTTTAATTTTCCCAAGGGTAACAGGAGAAATTTGACCCCAAAAGTTGTTGTCCAGTTTCTCCTGAGTACGGTGATACCCCATATGTGGGGGTAAACTACTGTTTGGGCACATGCCGGGGCTTGGAATTGAAGTAGTGACGTTTTGAAATGCAGACTTTGATGGAATGCTCTGCGGGCGTCACGTTGCGTTTGCAGAGCCCCTGATGTGCCTAAACAGTAGAAACCCCCCACAAGTGACCCCATTTTGGAAACTAGACCCTGAAAGGAACTTATCTAGATGTGTGGTGAGCACTTTGAACCCCCAAGTGCTTCATAGAAGTTTATAATGCAGAGCCGTGAAAATAATAAATACGTTTTCTTTCCTCAAAAATAATTATTTAGCCCAGAATTTTTTATTTTCCCAAGGGTTACAGGAGAAATTGGACCCCAAAAGTTGTTGTCCAGTTTCTCCTGAGTACGCTGATACCCCATATGTGGGGGTAAACCACTGTTTGGGCACACGTCGGGGCTCAGAAGGGAAGTAGTGACTTTTGAAATGCAGACTTTGATGGAATGGTCTGCGGGTGTCACGTTGCGTTTGCAGAGCCCCTGGTGTGCCTAAACAGTAGAGACCCCCCACAAGTGACCCCATTTTAGAAACTAGACCCCCCAAGGAACTTATCTAGATATGTGGTGAGCACTTTGAACCCCCAAGTGCTTCACAGACGTTTACAACGCAGAGCCGTGAAAATAAAAAATCATTTTTCTTTCCTCAAAAATTATGTTTTAGCAAGCATTTTTTTAGATTCACAAGGGTAACAGGAGAAATTGGACCCCAGTAATTGTTGCGCAGTTTGTCCTGAGTATGCTGGTACCCCATATGTGGGGGTAAACCACTGTTTGGGCACACGTCAGGGCTCGGAAGTGAGGGAGCACCATTTGACTTTTTGAATACGAGATTGGCTGGAATCAATGGTGGCGCCATGTTGCGTTTGGAGACCCCTGATGTGCCTAAACAGTGGTAACCCCTCAATTCTACCTCCAACACTAACCCCAACACACCCCTAACCCTAATCCCAACTGTAGCCATAACCCTAAACACAACCCTAACTGCAACACACCCCTAACCACAACCCTAACCCCAACACACCCCTAACCATAACCACAACCCTAATTCCAACCCTAACCCTAAGGCTATGTGCCCACGTTGCGGATTCGTGTGAGATATTTTCGCACCATTTTTGAAAAATCCGCGGGTAAAAGGCACTGCGTTTTACCTGCGGATTTTCCGCGGATTTCCAGTGTTTTTTGTGCGGATTTCACCTGCGGATTCCTATTGAGGAACAGGTGTAAAACGCTGCGGAATCCGCACAAAGAATTGACATGCTGCGGAAAATACAACGCAGCGTTCCCGCGCGGTATTTTCCGCACCATGGGCACAGCGGATTTGGTTTCCATATGTTTACATGGTACTGTAAACCTGATGGAACACTGCTGCGAATCCGCAGCCAAATCCGCACCGTGTGCACATAGCCTAATTCTAAAGGTATGTGCACACGCTGCGGATCCGCAGCAGTTTCCCATGAGTGTACAGTTCAATGTAAACCTACGGGAAACAAAAATCGCTGTACACATGCTGCGGAAAAACTGCACGGAAACGCAGCGGTTTACATTCCGCAGCATGTCACTTCTTTGTGCGGATTCCGCAGCGGTTTTACAACTGCTCCAATAGAAAATCGCAATTGTAAAACCGCAGTGAAATGCGCAGAAAAAAACGCGGTAAATCCGCCATAAATCCGCAGCGGTTTAGCACTGCGGATTTATCAAATCCGCAGCGGAAAAATCCGCAGAGGACCAGAATACGTGTGCACATTCCTAACCCTAACCCTAGCCCTAACCCTAACCCTACCCCTAACCCTACCCCTAACCCTACCCCTAACCCTAACCCTACCCCTACCCCTAGCCCTAACCTTAACCCTAACCCTAACCCTACCCCTAACCCTACCCCTAACCCTAACCCTATTCTAACATTAGTGGAAAAAAAAAAAATTCTTTATTTTTTTATTGTCCCTACCTATGGGGGTGACAAAGGGGGGGGGGGGTCATTTATTATTTTTTTTATTTTGATCACTGAGATAGATTATATCTCAGTGATCAAAATGCACTTTGGAACGAATCTGCCGGCCGGCAGATTCGGCGGGCGCACTGCGCATGCGCCCGCCATTTTGGAAGATGGCGGCGCCCGGGAGAAGACGGACGGGACCACGGCTGGATCAGTAAGTATGATAGGGTGGGGGGGGACCACGGGGGGGGGATCGGAGCACGGGGGGGGGAATCGGAGCGCGGGAGGGGTGGAACGGAGCGCGGGGGGCGTGGAACGGAGCACGGGGGGGCTGGAATGGAGCACGGGGGGGTGGAACGGAGCACGGGGGGGTGGATCGGAGTGCAGGGGGGGTGATTGGAGCACGGGGGGGTGATTGGAGCACGGGGGGAGCGGACACGAGCACGGGGGGGAGCGGAGCACTGGACGGAGGGGAGCCGGAGCAGTGTACCGGCCAGATCGGGGGGGTGGGGGGGCGATCGGAGGGGTGGGGTGGGGGCACACTAGTATTTCCAGCCATGGCCGATGATATTTCAGCATCGGCCATGGCTGGATTGTAATATTTCACCCGTTATAATGGGTGAAATATTACAAATCGCTCTGATTGGCAGTTTCACTTTCAACAGCCAATCAGAGCGATCATAGCCACGAGGGGGTGAAGCCACCCCCCCTGGGCTAAACTACCACTCCCCCTGTCCCTGCAGATCGGGTGAAATGGGAGTTAACCCTTTCACCCGATCTGCAGGGACGCGATCTTTCCATGACGCCGCATAGGCGTCATGGGTCGGAATGGCACCGACTTTCATGACGCCTACGTGGCGTCAAAGGTCGGGAAGGGGTTAAAGGGAACCTGTTGTGTTCCCAAACACTATTAACGTGCAGATGTAGGCATAATCAGCAAGGTGACAGCGATTCAATGATGTCCCTTGCCTTACTGAGGGCACGGTTACTAAGAGAAAATGAACTTTCTGCCTCCTGGGAGGCTCCTGCTTTCAATCATAGAGGTGTTCTGGAGCAGCTTCAGCCACCGCTCAGTACACAGTGATTGATTGACAGCTGCTCTGCATAGATGCTCTGCAGAACTGGCTGTGAAAGTGCCAGGGCGAGTGGCATACCACTAATAAGGGCAGACGCTATGGGCCCGGCATCACACTTCCAGCTGTGTCAGTCTCCAGAATGCCAATACAGTTGAAAGCAATGTTGGAACAGGGAGCCATCAGCTCCACCCTCCATCATTCTGTTATGTGCATCTGTCTCTGTCTCAGCGCAGCATGCGGTGCATCTGACGTCTCAGCGCAGCATGCGCTATGACTTCATTATATCTCACCCACTGTGCAGAGCTTCAGACCACATGCTGCAGAGATCAGACCAGCAGCAGAACAAGGAAAGGTGAGCATTTTTGTTTATGCAGTTTGCAGGGCTATGTGGGGGCCATTATACAGTTTGCAGGGCTATGTGGGGGCCATTATACAGTTTGCAGGGCTATGTGGGGGCCATTATACAGTTTGCAGGGCTATGTGGGGGCCATTATACAGTTTGCAGGGCTATGTGGGGCCATTATGCATTTTGCAGGGCTATGTGTGGGCCATTATACAGTTTGCAGGGCTATGTGGGGGCCATTATACAGTTTGCAGGGCTATGTGGGGGCCATTATACAGTTTGCAGGGCTATGTTGGGGCCATTATACAGTTTGCAGGGCTATGTGGGGGCCATTATACAGTTTGCAGGGCTATGTGGGGGCCATTATACAGTTTGCAGGGCTATGTGGGGGGCATTATACAGTTTGCAGGGCTATGTGGGGGCCTTTATGCAGTTTGCAGGGCTATGTGGGGGTCATTATACAGTTTGCAGGGCTATGTGGGGGCCATTATGCAGTTTGCAGGGCTATGTGGGGGCCATTATACAGTTTGCAGGGCTATGTCGGGGCCATTATACAGTTTGCAGGGCTATGATTGGCCATTATACAGTTTTCAGGGCTATGTGGGGGCCATTATACAGTTTTCAGGGCTATGTGGGGGCCCTTTTACAGTTTGCAGGGCTATGTGAGGGCAATTTTACTATTTGGATGGTTTTGTGGGTACCATTACACTGTTTGGAGGGCTATGTGGAGACAATTATACTGTTTGGTTGGCTAGTGGGGGCCATTATACAATGTGAAGGGTTGTGTTGGGGCTATCATATTGTATGGAGGGCTGAGTCAGGTCCATTATACTGTGTTGGGGTCACTGTGGGGGTATCATACTTTGCTTGGGGGAGGTTGTACAGTAGGGTCATGATACTGTGCGTGTGTAGAGTACCGTGTAGGAATTAACTGTGGGGTATCGTACTGTGTTCAGGAGGCACTTTTGTTGGCATCATGCTTTATGGAGGCCATGAAAAGGATATCTTAATGTGTGGAAACACTAAGATACTTCTATAGAAGGGAAATTACTTTGGAAGAGCTGTGGAATTATGAGATATGCTCTTCTGTAATCCTGCTGAATATGATTTTTTTGTACAAGGGCCCAATTAGCACTTCAGCTATGGGGCCCCATGATTTATGCATACGCTCCTGGCCAGGGCGTACTTACAGCCTCCACTCACGGTGTATGGAGCGGTGACTGTAGCCACACCGGCACACCTCTATGACTGAAAGCTGGGCGTTCCCATGAGGAATAAAGTTCATTTTCTCCTGGGCTCACACCATGTCTTAGTCACCATTCAGCACACCATCTGGGAGACTTCCATCTGAATGCTATATTTTGGGTAGTAGACTGCGTTTGTGTCTGGTGGAAAGGAAGTCTGGGTTTCCTAGTCTGGGACAAATACCGTTTTTCAGGTATTGTTTTAGCATTGTGGATTATGGGGTGTTTTTCAACACAAAATTTCTGCTCAGATACTTCACGAAGAAACATAATTTTTTAAGGCAAAACTATTTCTACGACACAGCTTCCAATGAATCAGGACAATTGTATTTCTGATTAATGCAAAAATCAAAATCGGCCAGAAAAACTACAAATTCTTAGCTCAATTCACCAGACTAGGAAAATATGTTTCCAAATTTGTTCCTAATTATGGTATATATAACATTTGCATCCAAGTTTCTGGGTATCACACATGTAACTGTTATCATTATGAGTTTGTATTGCTTTATTGTGTGCTTTGTCTCTGGCCAGCGATACAGCCATCTAATTACATCCTGATAAATGCTACTTAGCTAAACTGAACACGATTGGAGAGCGAGATGGATCCAAGCAATTAGTTCTCACTGATCAATGAATTCCCTAATCATGATCTCAAGCCGGGCTGAAAATGAAGATGTGATCGTGCTTCCTTCAGCAAAAATACATATGGAATGGTCAAAACTATGGCGGTCTGATGGCAAATATTAGCAAAGGATGCGTAGAAAAGAAATAGAAAATGAGATATTAAATTACCCCTAAACATACAATACTTTAAAAGCAGGGGTGGGGACATTTTTTATTTCTGCTCAATGCCATTTGGAAAATAATTTCCGGGCCATACAAAATAGTCAACTTAAAAATGTATCCTGATTAGAGATGAGCGGTGTTCGAGTCGAACTGTTTGCCGATTTCAAAATCCAGCTGTTTTGGGCGGTGTTCGAGTCATTTGACGAACCCGAACAATTTGCTTAAAATTCGGCTGTTCGTTCACCAAAAGCTTCGCTTGATCTGCACATTAAAACTGTTTATCATTGTTAATAGACTGTTTCAGTGTATAGTGGGCAAGGGGGTAGGGGCGGCGGGGGATAGATCTGTGCTGAAATAACGCCGATAGCCTTTTTTTTTCATTCCCGCATTTACAGTGGGGCGGTGCAGTCTCTCAGCCTATCAGCAGTGCACACACACAGCATGTGATGCACACAAGCAAGGGCATGTGTCATTGGCTGTGTATGTCACATGTCCTCCTTGCCCTATAAGAACCAGCCATTTGCCCCGTCGCCACCATTTCCTCACTGCTGCAGCTTAGTGTTAGACGACACCGCTGCTGCTGTGGGCGCTATACAGACTAACAGTGTTTTTTTGGAGCGAATTGTCAGAGAGATAGGTTTAGGGAGTCGGGAGGAGTCGGGACTAGTTGTAATATCAGCCCTATTCAGGGTAGGTTACAGCAGTTCATAGCACTGTTTGCCAGGCAGGTCTGTGCCAGTGCTGTGCATGTGTTTGTCACAGCATTTGGTGTAATCTAGCTCAGCCAATCCTTTTGGGCTAGTAGCATTGTCTGATAGTCATCTAAGTAGTCCGCCTATGAAGCTAGCTACACCGCCTGTGTATCTCAATTTTTACTGCATCTAATCAAGTTAATAGTTGAGGGCCTAGGAGCAGCGTCTGCACGTCAGCAGAGTAGCCCGCCTGTGAAACAAACTATACCACCTGTGTATCTCAATTTTCACTGCATCTAATCCAGTTATTAGTTTAGGGCCTAGGAGCAGTGTCTGCACGTCAGCAGAGTAGCCCGCCTGTGAAAATAACTACACTGCCTGTGTATCTCAATTTTCACTGCATCTAATCCAGTTAATAGTTTAGGGCCTAGGAGCAGTGTCTGCAAGTCAGCAGAGTAGCCCGCCTGTGAAACAAACTATACCACCTGTGTATCTCAATTTTCACTGCATCTAATCCAGTTAATAGTTGAGGGCCTAGGAGCAGTGTCTGCACGTCACCAGAGTAGCCCGCCTGTGAAACTAACTACACCGCCTGTGTATCTTAATTTTTACTGCATCTAATCCAGTTAATAGTTTAGGGCCTAGGAGCAGTGTCTGCATGTCAGCAGAGTAGCCCGCCTGTGAAACAAAATATACCGCCTGTGTATCTCAGTTTTTACTGCATCTAATCCAGTTATTAGTTTTGGGCCTAGGAGCAGTGTCTGCACATTAGCAGAGTAGCCCGCCTGTGAAACTAACTACACCGCCTGTGTATCTCTATATTCACTGCATCTAATCCAGTTAATAGTTTAGGGCCTAGGAGCAGTGTCTGCACGTCAGCAGAGAAGCTCGCCTGTGAAATTAACTACACCGCCTGTGTATCTCTATTTTCACTGCATCTAATCCAGTTAATGGTTTTGGGCCTAGGAGCAGTGTCTGCACGTCAGCAGAGTAGCCCGCCTGTGAAACTAACTACACTGCCTGTGTATCTCTATTTTTACTGCATGTAATCCAGTTAATAGTTTAGGGCCTAGGAGCAGTGTCTGCACGTCAGCAGAGTGGCCCGCCTGTGAAACAAAGTATACCGCCTGTGTATCTCAATTTTCACTGCATCTAATCCAGTTATTAGTTTTGGGCCTAGGAGCAGTGTCTGCACGTCAGCAGAGTAGCCCGCCTGTGAAACTAACTACACTGCCTGTGTATCTCAATTTTCACTGCATCTAATCCAGTTAATAGTTTAGGGCATAGGAGCAGTGTCTGCACGTCAGCAAAGTAGCCCACCTGTGAAACTAACTACACCGCCTGTGTATCTCTATTTTTACTGCATCTAATCCAGTTAATAAGTTTAGGCCTAGGAGCAGTGTCTGCACATCAGCAGAGTAGCCCGCCTGTGAAACTAACTACACCGCCTGTGTATCTCAATTTTCACTGCATCTAATCCAGTTAATAGTTTAGGGCCTAGGAGCAGTGTCTGCATGTCAGCACAGTAGCCCGCCTGTGAAACTACACCGCCTGTGTATCTCAATTTTCACTGCATCTAATCCAGTTAATAGTTTAGGGCCTAGGAGCAGTGTCTGCATGTCAGCACAGTAGCCCGCCTGTGAAACTACACCGCCTGTGTATCTCTATTTTCACTGCATCTAATCCAGTTAATAGTTTAGGGCCTAGGAGCAGTGTCTGCATGTCAGCAGAGTAGCCCGCCTGTGAAACAAACTATACCGCCTGTGTATCTCAATTTTCACTGCATCTAATCCAGTTATTAGTTTTGGGCCTAGGAGCAGTGTCTGCATGTCAGCAGAGTAGCCCGCCTGTGAAACTACACCGCCTGTGTATCTCTATTTTCACTGCATCTAATCCAGTTAATAGTTTAGGGCCTAGGAACAGTGTCTGCACGTCGGCAGAGTAGCCCGCCTGTGAAACAAACTATACCGCCTGTGTATCTCAATTTTCACTGCATCTAATCCAGTTAATAGTTTAGGGCCTAGGAGCAGTGTCTGCACATCAGCAGAGTAGCCCGTCTGTGAAACAAACTATACCGCTTGTGTATCTCAATTTTCACTGCATCCAATCCAGTTATTAGTTTTGGGCCTAGGAGCAGTGTCTGCATGTCAGCAGAGTAGCCCGCCTGTGAAACTACACCGCCTGTGTATCTCTATTTTCACTGCATCTAATCCAGTTAATAGTTTAGGGCCTAGGAACAGTGTCTGCACGTCGGCAGAGTAGCCCGCCTGTGAAATAAACTATACCGCCTGTATATCTCAATTTTCACTGCATCTAATGCAGTTAATAGTTTAGGGCCTAGGAGCAGTGTCTGCATGTCAGCAGAGTAGCCCGCCTGTGAAACAAACTATACCGCCTGTGTATCTCAATTTTCACTGCATCTAATCCAGTTATTAGTTTTGGGCCTAGTACTACAGTTTGGCCAATCAGATTTGCTCGGTTTTCATCAATGGGTTGTTGTGCCAACAACTACAGATACAGAGTTGCCAATTAGTTAAGCACTAAAATGAGTGGCAAAAGGCCTGCTGCTGGTGGAAAGGGGAATAGGCGTGTTGGAAAGGGAAAAAAAGGTTGTGTCCGTGGGGTAGGTGGTAAAGCAACAGTAACATCTGCAGAAGAAAGACCATCTACCAGCCAAAGTAAGATGTCTACTTCTTTTCGTGGACAATCTGATATGATCCCTTTCTTACGACCATCGCTACAAGCATCGCCAAAAATTCCAGATGAGGCACAAAAACAGCAGGTGCTTGAACGGATATCAAGTGCTCGATCACATGGGCTCTCCTACTGGTCAACTTCAACATCACAACTACTCCAGTCTTCAGAGTTGTCACCCCAATCACACTTGCTTCCTCACAGCTCCCAAGTCTCCAGCTGCCCGTCTGAGCATGGGGTAACACACATGGTTGAGTCTGTAAAGCTGTTTACGCATACTATAGCCTGGGAATCAGAGGTCTGCTCCAGAGCTTCTGTGAATCTAGACGAGGAAATGATCTGCACTGATGCCCAGAATCTTTGTGAGTCGGATCCAGGCCCAGATGAAGAAGGTTCTGAGCATAATGTAGACCCTCGTTCCCAAACTGTAACTCCTGTTGGTGGAGACAATGAGGAAGATGGTGATGAGACTCAGATACCTGATTGGAACGAAAACTTGACTTTTCGGTCGGGGCAGGAAGAGGTTGGCTCTGAGGACAACGGGTGTGAGAACACACAGGATGATGATGACGAGGTTGTAGACCCCACTTACTGTCAACCCCCAGTCTGCCAGTCCATGAGGTCAGCAGAGGATGTGGAGGAGGATGCTAGAGACGAGTCTGACGATGAGGTAACGGTGTGCCTTCCTGGACAGAGATGGAGTACTGGAAGCACGTCAACAACTGCATCCTCAACCCCAACTGTGCCTCAGACCAGAAGTCGTGGTGGCTCTTCAGGTCACACGGGCTCTAAGCCTTGCATAGCCTGGGCATTTTTTGACATCGCAAAGGATGACCCAACTCATGTTGTCTGTAAGATTTGTCAACAAAATCACAGTAGAGGCCAAAAAATCACTAGCTTGAGTACTTCATGCTTGAACCGTCACATAGATATGAGGCATAAGTTGCAGTGGGAAGCTCACTGTGCTACAATGCGACCTAGTGGGCCGGGTCAACCACCGTCTGCCCCATCAAGTGCATCCGCGTCCTCTTCATCCTCTGTGACTGTGGGGACAGCAGTCGCACAAGGTTTTGGATGCAGACCTTCCACCTCTTTACTCACAACAGCCAGTGTGATTGGCAGGTCGTCAGGACATTTGCAAGTGGAAACACCTGCTGGTGTTGAGCTCTCTCCGACATCGGCACCACATTTTGATCAAGGCAACATAACATCTCCGCCTGCACCTTCCTCACAGACCAGCAGTTTGCCGGGGACACCCTACTCAACTCCGTCTAAGCACGGCAACCAGCCCTCAGTCCCTCAGATGTGGACAAGTAAAAGACCATTTCCTCCTAGCCATGACAAAGCTAAGAGGTTGAATTTCTCCATCGGCAAGCTGTTGTCTACAGAAATTCTGCCTTTCCGCCTGGTGGACACAGAGGATTTTCGAGACCTTATGTCCGTCGCAGTGCCCCAGTACCAGATGCCCAGTCGCCACTACTTCTCAAAGAAAGCTGTGCCTGCACTACACCAGCATGTCGCACACAACATCACTGCTTCCTTCAGAAACTCTGTGTGACAGGGTGCATTTCACCACAGACACTTGGACAAGTAGACATGGACAGGGGCGTTACATGTCGGTGACTGGGCACTGGGTAACTACGGCGACATCAGGAGAAGGGGCTGCTGTCCAAGTCTTGCTGTCGCCATGAGTTGCTCGTCGATCCTCTGTATCTAGAAGTTCCTCCACTGCTTCTGCCTCCTCAACCTCCTCTCGGTCCTCCACCTGCACCCAAGGCCTGTCTGGTAATGCCACCTGCGTTGTAACTGCGCAGAAGGAATCTTGCACACTTCCTCACTATGCTGTCACCAGGGCTCAACGGCATCAGGCAGTGTTTACATTGAAATGTCTGGGAAATGTGAGTCACACAGCTGAGGAGTTGTGGTCAGCTCAGGAGACCGAGTTCCATCAATGGTTGTCTCCACTCAACCTGCAGCCAGGAAAGGCTGTGTGCGACAATGCTGCAAACCTGGGTGTGGCCCTTCGCCAGGGCAATGTCACACACATGCCTTGTATGGCTCACGTTTTGAACCTGGTAGTCCAGCAATTTTTATCCCACTATCCTGGACTAGATGGGCTTCTGCAGAGGGCACGGTCGCTGTGTGCTCACTTCCGCCGTTCGCATCCCGCAGCTCGACGGCTTGTATCTCTACAGAAGTCGTTGGGCCTGCCAGTTCACTAGCTGAAATGCGATGTGCCCACATGATGGAATTCAACTCTGCACATGTTGCAGCGACTGTGGCAGCACCGACGAGCCCTGGTGCAATACGTTATAACGTATAGCCTGGGCCAATGAGATCAAGAGGTGGGGCAAATCACGCTGCAGGAGTGGTCTCAGATCAGGGACCTATGCACCCTTCTGCACAGTTTTGAAATAGCGACGAAGATGTTTAGTGCTGACGATGCCATTATCAGCATGACCATTCCGGTGATTTACATGCTGGAGCACACCTTACACAGTGTTCGGAGTCAGCTGGTGGCACAAGAGGAGAGGAGGAGGAACAGGAGGAGTCGTATGCGGAAGGGATCATATCTCCAAGGTCAAGAAGGTTGGCAGCACCAAGGTGGCTAGCATTGGAGGCTGGGGGAGAGGGATTACCGAGGGTGCATGGTAGCAGCCAAACTGTTGAGGAAGGTGCAGGAGGCGAGGAAGAAGTGGAGGATGAACTGGCTCTGGGCATGGAAGACTCATCAGATGAGGGAGACCTTGATCAAATTTCTGTTGTGCGAGGTTGGGGGGAGAGGGCTGACGAAGAAAGCATGATTCTCACCTCGCCACCACCAAGACAACAAGGACTTGGTCTTCCTGGATGCGCAAGACACATGAGTGCCTTCTTGCTACACTACCTGAAACATGACCCTCGGATTGTCAGAATCCGAAGTAATGCCGACTACTGGGTTGCCACACTCTTGGTTCCCGGTTAAAAAGCAAATTTGGTGAAATAATTCCTGCCATAGAAAAGGATTCACGCATGCAGGAGTATCAGCAGAGACTGTTACAGAATCTAACATCTGCTTTTCCACAAAACACCAGTGGTGCACATAGTGAATCTCTGCGTTCTAACTTGCCAACCGTGGGACTATCGAGTCATCACTCAAATCGTAACAGGAACATCGTATCTGGTGGTAACAGCAATTTTTTCCAATCATTTCAAGATCTTTTTAGACCATCCTTTGCAAGGCCACAGGAGACAAGAAGTCTGACGCACAGTCAACGCCTAGAGAGTCTGCTGCAAATCATCTTTTAACTTCCATCTTTTAAATTACATCTTTTTAATTATGATTCTGAATTAGACTGAATTCTAGAATGCATTTGGCTACTCATCACTACTACAATATTATCATCATCTGCACCATCTAATCGAGCTGTTCTCCTCTTCCCACAGGTATGCACTGACTTTACCCAGCTCTCCCTGGCTCCAGAATATCTCTGTATACTGCATTGATTTTCCATGGTATGCACTGACTTTACCCAGCTCTCCCTGGCTCCAGAATATCTCTGTATACTGCATTGATTTTCCATGGTATGCACTGACTTTACCCAGCTCTCCCTGGCTCCAGAATATCTCTGTATACTGCATTGATTTTCCATGGTATGCACTGACTTTACCCAGCTCTCCCTGGCTCCAGAATATCTCTGTATACTGCATTGATTTTCCATGGTATGCACTGACTTTACCCAGCTCTCCCTGGCTCCAGAATATCTCTGTATACTGCATTGATTTTCCATGGTATGCACTGACTTTACCCAGCTCTCCCTGGCTCCAGAATATCTCTGTATACTGCATTGATTTTCCATGGTATGCACTGACTTTACCCAGCTCTCCCTGGCTCCAGAATATCTCTGTATACTGCATTGATTTTCCATGGTATGCACTGACTTTACCCAGCTCTCCCTGGCTCCAGAATATCTCTGTATACTGCATTGATTTTCCATGGTATGCACTGACTTTACCCAGCTCTCCCTGGCTCCAGAATATCTCTGTATACTGCATTGATTTTCCATGGTATGCACTGACTTTACCCAGCTCTCCCTGGCTCCAGAATGTCTCTGTATATTGCACTGGCTTTTCTATGCTTCCCCAGGATCTGAGTGTCTTGGTGCAGCACATATAATCCTTTTAGTATGCTTTCTTACCTATCAGCTTGTTTTCCATGACCTGTTTTGATGTATCTCATTGTGTGATCCTGGCATCTCTTTGAGTGGTCAGTCTTACCCCTCCCTCACTTTATGACCTTTGCTTAACTCTCTACATCTGGTCTCCCATACCCAGCCACCCCCTCATTCACACCTGATTGCCCTTAACTGGGGATATATTCACATGCAGGAGTCTGCTATAGACTCAGTCTGCTGCAAATCATCTTTTAACTTCCATCTTTTAAATTACATCTTTTTAATTATGATTCTGAATTAGACTGAATTCGACTGGAATTGACTGGAAGGTAACAGAACACCGACCACTACAATGTTTCGGTTTCTTTTCTCTTTCACCCCCATACTACTTTCCTTCTTACATTCTCCTGCAATCACTCCTCCTAGTAAGGAACTAGTCATTTCTTCCTCCATACTCCCCAGCCATCTCACCTTCTCCTCAGAACTGTTCCTCCACATACAATCCTTTTTCTCCAGACACACACGGCCACATCATGTCCTATCCTGCTCCCACCTTCTAATGATCTGTCTGTTACTCCTCATTGCTGGTGACATATCCCCAAATCCCGGCCCTCCCCAATTCATCCCCACACTCGTTTCTAACCCCCTGACACGATCCTCCGCACGTTTTCCCAACCACGACAACCTCATACCCATTCATCCAGCCCCCACTCCCCCGCTCCCCCTACTTGGAGCACTATGGAACGCACGCTCCATCTGCAACAAACTGCCATTTATCCATGACCTCTTCATCACCAACAAACTCTCCTTCCTCGGCCTCACTGAAACCTGGCTCACCCCCTCTGACTCGGCCTCTCCAGCTGCGCTCTCCTATGGCGGATTCCACCTCTCTCACACCCCTCGCCCCAGCAACAAACGCGGTGGAGGAGTTGGCTTGCTCCTGTCCGACACCTGCTCCTTTACTCCAATCCCGCTACCACCCTCCTCTACTCTTCCCTCGTTTGAGGTGCACTCTGTCCGCATCTATTCCCCCTCCAACCTCCAGCTGGCTGTCATCTACCGCCCCCCAGAACTAGCCATCTCCACCTTTCTCGACCACTTCACCACCTGGCTACTTCATTTCCTCTCTGTTGACATCCCCACTATCATCATGGGTGATTTCAATGTCCCCATTGACACTTTCACCTCAGCTACCTCTAAACTTTTATCACTGACTGCCTCCTTTGGCCTCACTCAATGGTCCTCTGAGGCCACTCACAAAGATGGCCACACGCTGGACCTCATCTTCACCCGCCTCTGCTCCCTTACTAACCTCACTAACACACCCCTCCCCCTGTCTGACCACAACCTACTGACATTCTCGTCCCTCTCCTCTCCTAGTGTGCAACCCCCACTCCACAAACTCACTCACCCTCGCAGAAATCTCAAACATCTCAACTTACAATCACTCTCTGAGTCCCTTCTCCCTCTCACAGACATAGCTTCCCTTCATGACACAGATGCTGCTGCCACTTTTTATAACACCACAATAACAACAACACTCGATTCGGCCGCCCCACTCATTCATAGTAAAACTCGTACAATTAACAGGCAGCCCTGGCTGACCAGCCTGACCAAAGAATTGAGACGGGCTTCCAGGATTGCTGAGCGGAGATGGAAGCGATCCCACGCTGCCGACCACTTCACTGCATACAAGCAGTCCCTCGCCAGCTTCAAGTCTGCGCTCACTGCCGCAAAACAAACTTACTTCTCATCCCTCATATCCTCCCTGTCCCACAACCCTAAACAGCTTTTCAACACTTTCAATTCTCTACTCCGTCCCCCCGCACCTCCTCCCTCCCCCCTCATTTCTGCTGATGACTTCGCCTCTTTCTTTAAACAGAAGATCGATACGATCAGAGAAAGCTTTGGCCCACAGCGCCCACTGCCCCTCTTAGCTGCTCAACCCTGCTCCTCCAAAACCAGCTTCTCCACCATGACAGAAGATCAGCTCTCCACCCTCCTGTCAAGATCACACCTCACCACCTGCACGCTTGACCCGCTCCCATCCTACCTCATCCCTAACCTTTCCACGGTCTTCATCCCAACCCTAAAGCACCTCTTCAACCTCTCACTCACAACAGGTGTCTTTCCCTCATCCTTCAAGCATGCCAAGATCACACCCATCCTCAAAAAGCCCTCCCTCGACCCATCCTCTGTGTCTAGCTATCGCCCAATATCTCTTCTCCCTTATGCCTCCAAATTGCTGGAGCAACACGTCCATCTTGAACTGTCCTCCCACTTCTCCTCCTGCTCCCTCTTTGATCGGTTACAATCAGGCTTCCGTTCCCATCACTCAACTGAAACTGCCCTAACTAAAGTCACCAATGACCTACTAACTGCCAGGAGCAAGCGACACTACTCTGTCCTCCTTCTCCTGGACTTGTCTTCTGCCTTTGACACTGTAGATCACTCCCTTTTGCTACAAATCCTCTCATCCCTTGGCATCACAGACTTGGCTCTTTCCTGGATCTCGTCATATCTGACAGACCGAACATTCAGTGTCTCCCTCCCCCACACCCTCGGGGTGATCCTCGACTCTGCCCTCTCTTTCAAGCCACATATCCAAGCCCTTGCCTCCTCCTGTCGTCTCAAACTCAAAAATATTTCCCGGATCCGTGCTTTCCTTGACCGCAACACTGCAAAAACGCTAGTGCATGCCCTTATCATCTCCCGCCTCGACTACTGCAACCTCCTACTCTCTGGACTCCCCTCTAGCACTCTGGCACCACTCCAATCCATCCTACACTCTGCTGCCCGACTAATCCACCTGTCCCCCCGCTATTCCCCAGCCTCTCCCCTGTGTCAAGCCCTTCACTGGCTTCCTATCGCCCAGAGACTCCAGTTCAAAACCCTCACACTGACATACAAAGCCATCCACAACCTGTCTCCTCCATACATCTGTGACATGGTCTCCCGGTACCTACCTACACGCGACCTCCGATCCTCCCAAGACCTCCTTCTCTACTCCCCTCTCATCTCTTCTTCCCATAACCGCATCCAAGACTTCTCCCGTGCTTCCCCCATACTCTGGAACTCTCTACCCCAACACATCAGACTTGCGCCTACCATAGAAACCTTCAAAAAGAACCTGAAGACTCATCTCTTCCGACAAGCCTACAGCCTGCAGTGATCCTCAACCTACTGAACAGCCGTACAGCCAGCTCTTCCCTCTCCTAGTGTATCCTCACCCACCCCCTGCAGACTGTGAGCCCTCGCGGGCAGGGTCCTCCCTCCTTATGTACTCGTGTGCCTTGTTATCTGCTCATGTTTAATGTATTTGTCTATATTTGCCCCGTATTCACATGTAAAGCGCCATGGAATAAATGGCGCTATAAAAATGTATAATAATAATAATAATAATAGAGAGGATGGTACAAGAGTATCTCCAAGTTAACATTGATGCCATGACTGTGGAGCTGGACCCTTGTTCATTTTGGGCTTCCAATCTTGAAAAATGGCCTGAGCTCGCCACTCACGCCTTGGAGATCTTATTGTGCCCCGCAGCCAGCGTTCTCTCTGAACGTGTGTTCAGCGCTGCTGGTGGTGTGCTGACAGATAAGCTCACGCGGCTGTCCAGTGACAATGTAGACAGACTAACGTTCATCAAGATGAACAAATCCTGGATCCGCAAGGACTTTTCTACCCCTGTGTCATCTTGGGGAGACTAAAAGCTTGATGATTTTTGAAAATCACGTTACCAACCATTTTAAAAAAACTCGAAATTGATGCCACTTAAGTGGTGTCTGTGGCCAATTTTTTGGATAAAATGGAGACTCTTTTATTTAGTCCCTTTGCTGAGTTTTACATGACGCTGCCATCGTCAATTCCAGGTGGGTGGGGTCGTCTGCAGAGTTGTTTCCTCACACTATGGCCTGGGATTCAGAGGTCTGCTCCAAAGCTTCAGTGTCTGCTAGTCAGCAGAGTAGCCCAGCCACCCACCGCTTGTTTACCTAAGTACTATTTTTAACAGCATCTGGCCCAGGAAATCCTTTTGGGCCTAGTAGAATTTGGTGCTACTCAGCAGCGTACTTCACCCATGAACTAAGCTACACCGCCTGTTTACCTAACTACTATTTTTTAATGGCATCTAGCCCAGGAAATCCTTTTGGGCCTAGTAGAATTTGGTGCTACTCTGGTGTTGGTGAGGCGGCAGCTCGGGTGGTTGGTGAAGCGGCAGCTCGGGTGGTTGGAGCGGCGGCAGGTCTGACAGTGGCGATGCGGCAGCTCGGGTGGTTGGTGATGTGGCAGCAGCTCTGGTGGTTGGTGAGGCGGCAGCTTGGGTGGTTGGTGAAGCGGCAGCTCTGGTGGTTGGAGCGGCATCAGCTTTGGCGGTGGCGACGCGGCAGCTCGGGTCGTTGGTGACGTGGCAGCAGCTTGGGTGGTTGGTGACGTGGCAGCTCGGGTGGTTGGTGTAGCGGTAGAATGGTTATTGCAGGCTGTAGGCTTTTCTGAAGAGATGGGTTTTCAGGTTCCATCTGAAGGATCCGAGGGTGGTGGATAATCGGACGTGTTGAGGCATGGAATTCTAGAGGATGGGGGGATATTCGGGAGAAATCTTGGAGGCGGTTGTGTGAGGAACGAATAATTGTGGAGGAGAGTAGAAGGTCTTGGGAGGATCGAAGATTACGTGAAGAAAGAGAGTGGGAGATTAGTTCAGAGATATAGGGAGGGGACAGATTGTGGATGGCTTTGTAGATCAGTGTTAGTAGTTTCAACTGGATTCATTGGGGAATTGGGAGCCAGTGGAGGGATTTGCAGAGGGGTGAAGCAGGGGAGTAATGAGGAGAGAGGTGGATTAGCCGAGCAGCAGAGTTGAGGACAGACTGGAGTGGTGCAAGGGAGTTAACGGGGAGGCCACAGAGCAGGATGTTGCAGTAATCGAGGCGGGAGATGATGAGGGCATGCACAAGAGTTTTAGTATATTGTGGGCTGAGGAAGGGATGGATTCTGGCAATATTTTTGAGTTGGAGGCAACAGGAGGTGCCAAGAGTTTGGACGTGCGGTTTGAAGGACAGGGCAGAATCGAGAGTTACCCCGAAGCAGCGGATTTCAGGTGCGGGAGAGAGCTTGATGCCATTTACCATAATAGATAGCTCAGGTAGGGGGGATATGCGAGATGGGGAAAGATGATGAGTTCCGTTTTGTCTACATTGAGTTTTAGGAGGCGAGAGTTGAAGAAGGAGGATATGGCTGACAGACACTCCGGGATTCTGGACAGAAGAGAGGCGACATCTGAGCCAGAGAAGTAGATCTGAGTGTCGTCCACATTAAGGTGGTACTAGAAGCCATTGGACTTTATGAGTTGTCCTAGGCCAAGGGTATAGATGGAAAAAAGTAGAGGCCCTAGGACAGAGCCTTGAGGGACTCCAACAGAGAGGGGGCGGGGTGAGAAGGTAATGTGAGAGTGGGAAACGCTAAACGTGCGGTTGGAAAGGTATGAGGCAATCCAGGACAGGGCAAGGCCTTTGATGCCGAGGGAAGAGAGAATCTGTAGCAGTAGGCAGTGGTCGACTATGTCGAAAGCAAAGGACAGGTCGAGAAGGAGGAGGATGGAGAACTGCCTGTTAGCTTTAGCTGTGAGTAAGTCATTAGTAATTTTGGTCAGAGCAGTTTCGGTGGAGTGGTGGGGGCGGAAGCCAGATTGGAGGTTGTCAAGGAGAGAGTTAGATGAGAGGTGGGAGGAAAGTTGACCATGGACATGCTGCTCAAGGAGTTTGGAAGCAAACGGGAGCAGTGATATGGGCCGATAGCTGGGCATATCAGTTGGGTCAAGGTTAGCTTTTTTGAGGATGGGTGTGATGGTGGCATGTTTGAAGGCAGAGGGGAAAGTACCAGAAGATAGCGATAGGTTGAAGAGATGGGTTAGGGCTGGAATGAGTGTGTTAGTGAGGTTGGGGAGCAGGTGGGAAGGGATGGGGTCAAGAGTACAGGTGGTGAGGTGTGATTTGGAAAGGCAGCGAGTAAGTTCTCCTTCAGTGATGTTTGA
This sequence comes from Ranitomeya imitator, assembly GCF_032444005.1. NCBI lineage: Eukaryota > Metazoa > Chordata > Amphibia > Anura > Dendrobatidae > Ranitomeya > Ranitomeya imitator. The sequence goes on from NC_091282.1 coordinate 130,831,161, forward strand.
GAGGGAAGTTATTGGGGAAAGGCAGAGGTCTGGTATATGGAATGGTTGAGGTGGTGGAACAGTAAAGGTTTGCCTTGTTTGGTATATGCATATCTCAAATTGTGTGCTTTACATTTCTAATTTGATAATATTATTCTCATTACACCTACTAAAAGTTGGGATAGGATCTTGGAGATCAGAATACCATGTTTGGCTGCGCCACGGTGGACTGAGCGCCTGTACTTGGTTTGAACAGTCATTCTGTGCTGACAAACTCCCTTTAAGGTGACTGGTCACCATTTAACACTATGTCATTTTTAGCACTGATCAATTTAATAAAATATCTTTACAGAGGAACTGTTTCCATGTTAAAAGTGGACAGTTTCCCTGAGTATTCTATCTATCCATTTATTCCAATATAAATATGTCAGAAACGGAGATGCACAAGATTATGAGATTACGCAGCGCTAGATTCAGGAGAACAGTGTCATTTACACCAGCTAAAACATTTATGGCAAGTGGTAGGTCCACTTTAAAAGGATTGAAGCCCCAAGCCCCACACACACCCACTCATCTGGAAGACCTTCATTTTATTAATATTTTTGACATTTAGAATTTGGTACAGGCAAGAGAAGGTATAGCAGATCAGAGCCTTCTAAATCATGAGATATAGAGCAAATATATCATATATGAGAGCATCAAAATACATGAGAGCAACAGAGAATAAAGCAAGTATCATATTTTCCTTAAAGGGAAATGTGGCACCCCAGGAGTCCAGTGGCCACAGTGGCATTGCCTCCCTCACAGGGGTTGATGACATGCCTGGAAGCAAGGAGGGTTTCCCTGACTAGATAACACTTACATCCAACATCCTTCCTACTCCAGACCAGAAGGTAGAGCTCTAAGGCTACGTTCACATTAGCGGTTTGCGGGGCTGTGTCGGGCGCAGCCGCGGCGACGCATGCGTCATGCGCCCCTATATTTAACATGGGGGCACATGGACATGCGTTGTCTTGCCTTTTGTGACGCATGCGTCTTTTTTGGCGCAAGCGTCAGGGCGCAGAGGACGCAGCAAGTTGCATTTTTTTGCGTCCAAAATCATGCCAAAAAAGGACGCATGCATCACAAAATGATGCGTTTTGCATGCGTTCTTGTTTGCGTTGTGCGTTGCGTCGCCGACGCAGCATCGCACAACGCAAATGTGAACGTAGCCTAACACCTGATTTCAGGGGAGCTTCCTTATATAATTTCTGGCCTGGAGGCAGAGTTAGTGAGTCTGGAGGGAGACAGAAAGGAGAGAGGAAGTCTAGGAAGAACCTGAGGGATTTGAGCTGTGACTGAGCTCACTCCAGGACTGAGTGCCAAAGGCCGGACACCGGAGTCCGTAATTGTGTAGGAACTGCAGGCCCAGCAACTAAATTCGGAGGGCAGGGCACTGCAGGTCTCCTGGACCATCAGAACACCTAAAGGCACAGCAGCAGATGAGAGCCCGGAGCCACCACAAAGGAGTGACACCTGTAAAAGGCTCAAGCTGCCTGCCATACAGGCAAGTACTACTGACCAATAAGGAACAGGGAACTGAGCATAGCTTTAGGCAGCAAGGACCTCAGAGGACAGCGCAGTAAGGTGGCCTCGAAATCCATCTGGCTAGCGGATCCTAAGTTGCTTCCAGGCTCCCCAGACTTCCATTGTCATCTGTAACCAGTGCCAACTGCACTACAACATTCACTTCTACCATCATTGACTTTAACATCGTAATTGCTCTGGGACTAAGCTCTACCTGTGTGAGCTGCAACAACTCTGCTGCATCACCATCAGCCCCAGTGGTCCCCTTTAAGCAGCGTCGGCCATTCCTGGCTGAGTACCACAGGTGACATCACGAACAATGCCCCTAACAACTTTATTTCTCCTTTCAATTCATTGACTCTTTTATTGGACGCCCATGGCCACAGATCAAGTCACTGCTGCCGTGACCACACCCCTTTAAGAATCAGCCTGGTACCGAGTATCCCCACGACCCTGGCGGGCGCTCCAGAATCTATCAGTAGGATCAACCCTCCTAGGCCGTCTATATGGGCATGTAGGTCATAGGAAGCTGAATAAAGTGATACCTTCATATTTGTGATCTGATGTTTTATTAAAGATAAATCCATATTATCTTAATATGTAAATGAGCTGTTCAGGACTATGGGCTGGACACTGATCTTCCTGAGAATCTGTCTCCAGAGATTACTGTAAATGAAAGGAGATGTGGATGTGCAGTACCTGGTCGTGGCCATTTTACAATTGATGGAGCTGTGTAGCTCTGCTCCACAACTGAGCTGCTGATCAGCGGGCGTGCAGGGTTTCACTCGCCCACCGGTCTAATATTGATAACTTATCCTAACAGTAGGCCATCAGTATAAAGAACTGGACAACCCCTTTAACCCTGTTTTGCACTTTTGTTTTATCTTGCTTTTGTTAGACGAGCCATAACAGTTTTATTTTTTAGCTAACGTAGCCACATCAGGGCTTGATTTTTACTGGATGACTTTGAGTTTTGAATGAGACTATGCATTTTACCATAAAATGTACAAAAAAATGGAAAAAATGCCAAATGGGATGAAATGGTGGGGGAAAAAATGCAATAGTGCCATAGTTTTTTGGGTTTTATTTTTCTGTTAATTAAGCTGTGTGATGTCTTGTTCTTTTTAAGTGTCGAACTGACTGGTTTTTTTTTTATACCAATTTGGTGTATATATGGTATTCATTTTTTAGGGAGGTGTAGTGACTGAAAAACGGCAGTTATTATGTTTCTAGATTTTTTCTATTCACGTTGTCTACCGTAGGAGTTAATTAATGCTATATTTTAATAGACTGGACTTTTATCGACGTGGCAATATGAAATATGTGTAGTTTTTTTTTTATTTCTTTATGTTTATTTTATAGAAAAGGTGGTAATTCTAATTTTTCAATTTTTCTTTTAATTTTTTTCTTTTTTTTCATCTTTGTTACTTTACTTATTTTTTAATCCACTTATAGAACTTGAACCTACAATCATTCGATCACTTATACTTTACACTGCAATATGAAAGTATTATAGTATCTGATGAAAATCACGGTCGGAGAGAATTTCAGCCTGTGGCTAGGCTTCTCAGGGGTACCAGAGTGGCTGTGGGTCACCGGCATATTGCATCGTAGGATGCTGATGGGAGCTGGTGACCCAACAACCGTGCCACCTCCTCGCCATTTAAAAGCTACTGTCAGAGATTATCAACAGAATGTAAATGGTTAATAGCAAGAATCAGAGATGAGCTCTGGCCTCTGCTGTTAGATACAGATGCTGGCTATACCGAGCAACTGACGCATGTGGAGAGAGCTCAGCTCCTCAGCCCTCTTGAAACGCAGTCACCCCGCACTGACGTACCAATAAGTCATTATGCATTAAGGGTTCAAATGTAAAATGAACTGTACAATGAAATGTTCAGTCCAACCGAAGACCCCCAACTAATCATAAGAACAAGGGGCCCGCAAGCCCCAATGTAAAATGTGCTGTAGTCCCACTATGTGCCACTTTTCTATTTATTGTGAGTGAAAAGACGTGGGCACTGCTACTCAGGTGCTCGGGTAGGTTCCCAAACCGTGTGCATATACAGGTCCTTCTCAAAAAATTAGCATATAGTGTTAAATTTCATTATTTACCATAATGTAATGATTACAATTAAACTTTCATATATTATAGATTCATTATCCACCAACTGAAATTTGTCAGGTCTTTTATTGTTTTAATACTGATGATTTTGGCATACAACTCCTGATAACCCAAAAAACCTGTCTCAATAAATTAGCATATTTCACCCATCCAATCAAATAAAAGTGTTTTTTAATAACAAACAAAAAAACCAACAAATAATAATGTTCAGTTATGCACTCAATACTTGGTCGGGAATCCTTTGGCAGAAATGACTGCTTCAATGCGGCGTGGCATGGAGGCAATCAGCCTGTGACACTGCTGAGATGTTATGGAGGCCCAGGATGCTTCAATAGCGGCCTTAAGCTCATCCAGAGTGTTGGGTCTTGCGTCTCTCAACTTTCTCTTCACAATATCCCACAGATTCTCTATGGGGTTCAGGTCAGGAGAGTTGGCAGGCCAATTGAGCACAGTAATACCATGGTCAGTAAACCATTTACCAGTGGTTTTGGCACTGTGAGCAGGTGCCAGGTCGTGCTGAAAAATGAAATCTTCATCTCCATAAAGCATTTCAGCCGATGGAAGCATGAAGTGCTCAAAAATCTCCTGATAGCTAGCTGCATTGACCCTGCCCTTGATGAAACACAGTGGACCAACACCAGCAGCTGACATGGCACCCCACACCATCACTGACTGTGGGTACTTGACACTGGACTTCAGGCATTTTGGCATTTCCTTCTCCCCAGTCTTCCTCCAGACTCTGGCACCTTGATTTCCGAATGACATGCAAAATTTGCTTTCATCAGAAAAAAGTACTTGGGACCACTTAGCAACAGTCCAGTGCTGCTTCTCTGTAGCTCAAAAGTGGCTTTACCTGGGGAATGCGGCACCTGTAGCCCATTTCCTGCACACGCCTGTGCACGGTGGCTCTGGATGTTTCCACACCAGACTCAGTCCACTGCTTCCTCAGGTTCCCCAAGGTCTGGAATCGGTCCTTCTCCACAATCTTCCTCAGGGTCCGGTCTCCTCTTCTCGTTGTACAGCGTTTTCTGCCACATTGTTTCCTTCCAACAGACTTACCATTGAGGTGCCTTGATACAGCACTCTGGGAACAGCCTATTTGTTGAGAAATTTCTTTCTGGGTCTTACCCTCTTGCTTGAGGGTGTCAATGATGGCCTTCTTGACATCTGTCAGGTCGCTAGTCTTACCCATGATGGGGGTTTTGAGTAATGAACCAGGCAGGGAGTTTATAAAAGCCTCAGGTATCTTTTGCATGTGTTTAGAGTTAATTAGTTGATTCAGAAGATTAGGGTAATAGGTCGTTTAGAGAACCTTTTCTTGATATGCTAATTTATTGAGACAGGTTTTTTGGGTTATCAGGAGTTGTATGCCAAAATCATCAGTATTAAAACAATAAAAGACCTGAAAAATTTCAGTTGGTGGATAATGAATCTATAATATATGAAAGTTTAATTGTAATCATTACATTATGGTAAATAATGAAATTTAACACTATATGCAAATTTTTTGAGAAGGACCTGTAGATCAAAAGAACCCGGCACTCAACTTTAAGTCAAACTTGTGATTTTTATTTTGTAGTACGTAAAACGTTTCGGCCTGGTCTGGCCTTCGTCAGTTACTACAGTGTTATAAAGAAAATAAATAGTGAGTACATACATGGCTACATCTGTACATACATCAGAGAATACATGCAGTGTATGATACATCAACAAACAAAAAAACAAGAAAACAGAATAAACAGAAGAACAAAAAACAGAAGTATATACAGAGTATCCTATGGTCCTGGTATGATAATCTTAGAAATCCACCCTAAGAGGAATCAACTAGTATATCCCGGCCCTCCCTAGTGGTGAAAAAATGTGAGAAACAGGGTGCTACTATGCGTACCGTACTGAGAGGTGTCTGGATAAATGGAGGAGTGCTTCTATGAGCGTAATGAGCTCCAGGGAGATCCCTGGGGAGGGAGAAAGGGAGAATAAGCCCATAATAGGAGCTACCATCAATATGCTGAAGTGGGACAGTGACAGTGTTATGTGCGGTCCCTGTCGGTGCTAATACCTTGAACAATGTAAGTCCCTGGGCAGAGCCGCGACTGCAGACGATACTGCAGGCTGTGGAGGGAACAAGGGTGAATGTCAGGATATTGAACACGAGGCTGCAGGCTGAATCGCCCGGTGGTATGCCATGCTGGGAGGAGGCAGAGTCCCTGCAAGCGGTAGTAGTGGGGAGCGAGTTACCTGGATAGGAGATGGGTCAGGACGCGGTGTCCACCGCTGTCGGATGAGCATGCCCGAGTGAGGAAACGCCAGTGCGGCGTTCCTTATGTGCGCGCTGGTCCTACCGGATGTGATGTACCGGAAGTGACCGCGTATGTTTCCCCGTGATTGACAGAGGAAAACCAGCCAATCCTGTGGCTCTCTAGTAGGGAGGCGGGACAAAAGCCAAGTGTGCACTGTGAGATGGAGCCGATGGACAGCCTCAGATGGTACGGAAACAGTGATAGTAGCGCTGGGAAGGTGAAGGTGGTGGTTATTCATAACATATCCACTTGTGACCCCGTGGAGAGGTGGAAGAGTCCTGGTGATTCAATAAAGGCGACTCTAGGAAGATAAATAAATATGTTAGAGACATAGATCTGCTTGGAACATAAATATGAAAAGTAGACATTTAGTAACTAGATCATAATGTGTACAATCAGCATCTCGGAGTGCTAAGTTGTAGGAGCCCATAATGATGAGACCCGTAGATAAATTCTAAGATTGGCACATGTCAATTAGGTGAAGGAAACAAGGTCATAATCCCTGTTGAGACCTTTAGGGTGCAGGGTATCGAGGGTATGAATCCAGAAAGCCTCCCTGTGTTTTAGGGAGGCTAATCTGTCTCCCCCCGTCTAGGTGCTGAGACCTTGTCTCCACTGCACCCAATGCAGCAATGTACTTAAGGGTAGCTCATTCCACCATCCACGATCTGGTAGATCGTTTCCCATTAAGAACTATTTCAATTGCGATTCATCATATGTGGTCTACCTTATTAAATGCCCCTGTGGCATGCTGTATGTTGGCGAGACAACCCGGCCTATCCGGGAACGCATCTCCAAGCATAAATCCACGATCAGATGCGGCAACACACTCTTACCCATCCCACACCATTTTATATCGCAAGGTCATAACATTTCTCAACTTTCGTTTCAGGTAATAGAGCAGGTCTCAGCACCTAGACGGGGGGGAGACAGATTAGCCTCCCTAAAACACAGGGAGGCTTTCTGGATTCATACCCTCGATACCCTGCACCCTAAAGGTCTCAACAGGGATTATGACCTTGTTTCCTTCACCTAATTGACATGTGCCAATCTTAGAATTTATCTACGGGTCTCATCATTATGGGCTCCTACAACTTAGCACTCCGAGATGCTGATTGTACACATTATGATCTAGTTACTAAATGTCTACTTTTCATATTTATGTTCCAAGCAGATCTATGTCTCTAACATATTTATTTATCTTCCTAGAGTCGCCTTTATTGAATCACCAGGACTCTTCCACCTCTCCACGGGGTCACAAGTGGATATGTTATGAATAACCACCACCTTCACCTTCCCAGCGCTACTATCACTGTTTCCGTACCATCTGAGGCTGTCCATCGGCTCCATCTCACAGTGCACACTTGGCTTTTGTCCCGCCTCCCTACTAGAGAGCCACAGGATTGGCTGGTTTTCCTCTGTCAATCACGGGGAAACATACGCGGTCACTTCCGGTACATCACATCCGGTAGGACCAGCGCGCACATAAGGAACGCCGCACTGGCGTTTCCTCACTCGGGCATGCTCATCCGACAGCGGTGGACACCGCGTCCTGACCCATCTCCTATCCAGGTAACTCGCTCCCCACTACTACCGCTTGCAGGGACTCTGCCTCCTCCCAGCATGGCATACCACCGGGCGATTCAGCCTGCAGCCTCGTGTTCAATATCCTGACATTCACCCTTGTTCCCTCCACAGCCTGCAGTATCGTCTGCAGTCGCGGCTCTGCCCAGGGACTTACATTGTTCAAGGTATTAGCACCGACAGGGACCGCACATAACACTGTCACTGTCCCACTTCAGCATATTGATGGTAGCTCCTATTATGGGCTTATTCTCCCTTTCTCCCTCCCCAGGGATCTCCCTGGAGCTCATTACGCTCATAGAAGCACTCCTCCATTTATCCAGACACCTCTCAGTACGGTACGCATAGTAGCACCCTGTTTCTCACATTTTTTCACCACTAGGGAGGGCCGGGATATACTAGTTGATTCCTCTTAGGGTGGATTTCTAAGATTATCATACCAGGACCATAGGATACTCTGTATATACTTCTGTTTTTTGTTCTTCTGTTTATTCTGTTTTCTTGTTTTTTTGTTTGTTGATGTATCATACACTGCATGTATTCTCTGATGTATGTACAGATGTAGCCATGTATGTACTCACTATTTATTTTCTTTATAACACTGTAGTAACTGACGAAGGCCAGACCAGGCCGAAACGTTTTACGTACTACAAAATAAAAATCACAAGTTTGACTTAAAGTTGAGTGCCGGGTTCTTTTGATCTATATGCACACGGTTTGGGAACCTACCCGAGCACCTGAGTAGCAGTGCCCACGTCTTTTCACTCACTATATTATTCCCTTACGTGGAGGCACGCACACTTGGTCATGTCCACCAATACCTTCTCCTACAATCCAGAGGAGACCACTAGTATCTTATCCCACTCTATATATCCCTGTGACTTCTTGAAAACCGCACCCCGTGAGACGAGGGGACGAGATCTGGAACGGGAAGTAAGACATCATATTAACATTGAACTTCACTGCGCAACATTATCCGAGTACCTGCGGGTACAACGCATCCCGAGAGGCTTAAGGGTTCCACTACGTCCCACACTCTTCCGGGATTCCCCGGAATACTGCACTAAATTTGAACAGATTCTCAATAAGTGCTCCCTAGACCTAATCACCCTCACTATAGAACACCTACAAAAAGAGATTACGGCCAGCTTAGAACGGGTCAAAGCTATTGAGATCCAGCTCTCATCCACAGGTACCCCAGAGGAGCTGAACCTACTGAAATCCGAAATTAAGACGAAAACTGAACAACACCGCAGAGACATTGAGAACAGGAAACGACTGAAATTCGCCCGGGACACCGAGGACTACGAGGCAAAGAGGGTATACAGATGGCAGGACAACTATTCCTCCTCTCGCCCCAGCGCAAGAACTGGACATCGTTCTTCCACGGACTACTCCACCTCGGGTTCGGAGCAAGACAGGAGTTCCTCCATTCCCAGCACATCCCATTTTTTAGGTCAACGCACCCAACGAGGCCGGAAAAGAGGACGCGGCGGAGCCAGAGATTTCGGCAGAGACACGGAGCTTACACGAATGACAAGATCTCAGGTACTGAATCTCTAATCGTGAACATTTCCTCCAGAACTCTGGGCGCATCAGACTGTAGTGTCCTTCAAAAAGGTCTTTCTTTTTGCCCCACCTATCGCTACCGGACCTTTGACCTGGACATGGACCTACAAAGGTTCTTTAGATCCCTAAGGCTTAAAGTGTATTTCTCTGATCCACAGAACCAAGTAGTAAATACCGTACGAGCCCCTACAGCACCTCAACTTCTTACAGCAGAAAGTTTAGGCTTACGTACTAAGAGCCCATTTAGACCCCCACGGGGCTCTCACGCCCTTGAGACGTTTATACAATTCATTCAAAATTCTTTCCAGTCACTCCGGGGGGAAGTTGAAATGGGTCGCCTTTACTATCCTCCTAATTTAACGTTAAGTGAACGTCAATCACTACAATCACTCCAGTCTGACTCCAGCCTAATAATTAAACCAGCAGACAAAGGGGGTGCCATAGTGATCATGGACAAAAGTGATTACTTACGGGAAATTAGGAGACAGTTAGATAACACCACCGTGTACCAAAAACTGGATTCCAACCCCACCCAAGCCATTAGAAACAGAATTTCACGTATACTACAGCAATACACAGAATTAGGGGTCTTAGACCTTAAAACCTGCAACTACCTCACCAACGACCACCCGGTGACCCCGGTCTTTTACACACTCCCTAAGATTCACAAAAACGTGGAGCATCCCCCGGGACGACCAATAGTGGCAGCCACTAATTCTATACTGTCCCCTATAGCAATCTTTCTAGAAAAAATACTTACCCCCCATATCCAATCCACTAGATCATTTCTGTTGGACACAGGGTCCTTTCTGGGTACAATACGGGACCTAGGTAGTATACCGGCTGATGCGATACTGGCATCACTGGATGTTAAGGATCTATACACTTCCATCCCACATGCGGATGGCATTAATTCGATCAAGAAATTACTATCCACCACAGGGACCCACAAACAACAAATTGACTTAGTTGTGGATTTACTCACATTGGTTCTTGACTCTAATCATTTTCTATTCCAGGACCAATACTACCTACAGATACGGGGGACCGCGATGGGCTCCAACGTAGCGCCCCCGTACGCTAACTGCTATATGGCAGATTTCGAAGAGACCATCATCTATTCCGACTCTCGCTTCCAGGATAATGTCCTACTCTGGAAGCGTTACATAGATGATATTTTTTGCGTATGGGGGGGCTCGTTGGAGTCCTTCCGGTCTTTTGTGGATTTCCTTAATACCGCATGGCCTGGTATCTCCTTCACAATGGCTCATGACCAACACAGAATGAATTTTCTGGACACTGTGGTCATTAAAGATAACACTGGCAAGCTGAGCACCGATATCCACATAAAGAACACCGACCGAAATAGCCTGCTGCATTTTGAAAGTCTACACCCCAGAGCCATCAAAAAAGCGATCCCTAGATCTCAAATTCAGCGGGTAACACGTATAGTCACGGATAACGAACTACGGACACTACGAGTGTCTGAGATGGAAGCCAAGTTTCTGGCACGCGGCTACCCCCACTCGGTCCTCCAAGAATCCCGGACACCTAGCCTTAATAGCAGACCAAAGTCCAATAAGCGTATACCATTTGTTCACTCTTTCCATCCGTTTTCGTATATTCTCCACAGTAACATTCGCAAACACTGGCATCTACTTACAACTGCCCACCCAAACATCCCGGAGTTTAGAGAACCCTTTCTCCCATGTTTTAGGAGACCCCGCAACCTAAGGGACACACTCGTAAGAGCTGATGTAGGTCCAGACAAAAAAGCACCCATCCAACGGTTCCTCCAGAACCCACGTCTCGGGACCTTCCCTTGTCTCCACTGCACCCAATGCAGCAATGTACTTAAGGGTAGCTCATTCCACCATCCACGATCTGGTAGATCGTTTCCCATTAAGAACTATTTCAATTGCGATTCATCATATGTGGTCTACCTTATTAAATGCCCCTGTGGCATGCTGTATGTTGGCGAGACAACCCGGCCTATCCGGGAACGCATCTCCAAGCATAAATCCACGATCAGATGCGGCAACACACTCTTACCCATCCCACACCATTTTATATCGCAAGGTCATAACATTTCTCAACTTTCGTTTCAGGTAATAGAGCAGGTCTCAGCACCTAGACGGGGGGGAGACAGATTAGCCTCCCTAAAACACAGGGAGGCTTTCTGGATTCATACCCTCGATACCCTGCACCCTAAAGGTCTCAACAGGGATTATGACCTTGTTTCCTTCACCTAATTGACATGTGCCAATCTTAGAATTTATCTACGGGTCTCATCATTATGGGCTCCTACAACTTAGCACTCCGAGATGCTGATTGTACACATTATGATCTAGATACTAAATGTCTACTTTTCATATTTATGTTCCAAGCAGATCTATGTCTCTAACATATTTATTTATCTTCCTAGAGTCGCCTTTATTGAATCACCAGGACTCTTCCACCTCTCCACGGGGTCACAAGTGGATATGTTATGAATAACCACCACCTTCACCTTCCCAGCGCTACTATCACTGTTTCCGTACCATCTGAGGCTGTCCATCGGCTCCATCTCACAGTGCACACTTGGCTTTTGTCCCGCCTCCCTACTAGAGAGCCACAGGATTGGCTGGTTTTCCTCTGTCAATCACGGGGAAACATACGCGGTCACTTCCGGTACATCACATCCGGTAGGACCAGCGCGCACATAAGGAACGCCGCACTGGCGTTTCCTCACTCGGGCATGCTCATCCGACAGCGGTGGACACCGCGTCCTGACCCATCTCCTATCCAGGTAACTCGCTCCCCACTACTACCGCTTGCAGGGACTCTGCCTCCTCCCAGCATGGCATACCACCGGGCGATTCAGCCTGCAGCCTCGTGTTCAATATCCTGACATTCACCCTTGTTCCCTCCACAGCCTGCAGTATCGTCTGCAGTCGCGGCTCTGCCCAGGGACTTACATTGTTCAAGGTATTAGCACCGACAGGGACCGCACATAACACTGTCACTGTCCCACTTCAGCATATTGATGGTAGCTCCTATTATGGGCTTATTCTCCCTTTCTCCCTCCCCAGGGATCTCCCTGGAGCTCATTACGCTCATAGAAGCACTCCTCCATTTATCCAGACACCTCTCAGTACGGTACGCATAGTAGCACCCTGTTTCTCACATTTTTTCACCACTAGGGAGGGCCGGGATATACTAGTTGATTCCTCTTAGGGTGGATTTCTAAGATTATCATACCAGGACCATAGGATACTCTGTATATACTTCTGTTTTTTGTTCTTCTGTTTATTCTGTTTTCTTGTTTTTTTGTTTGTTGATGTATCATACACTGCATGTATTCTCTGATGTATGTACAGATGTAGCCATGTATGTACTCACTATTTATTTTCTTTATAACACTGTAGTAACTGACGAAGGCCAGACCAGGCCGAAACGTTTTACGTACTACAAAATAAAAATCACAAGTTTGACTTAAAGTTGAGTGCCGGGTTCTTTTGATCTACTTTTCTATTTATTGTCACTAGGACTGCTGGAAATAAGTGAGCGCAGTACTCTGCTAACTCTGGCAGTCCCATAGACAATGAATAAAGGGTTGGCGTTCTAGTCTATTGGGGAATTTCTCAGGGTTGGTCGGGGTCCCAGAGAATAGCAAGTTATCTTACCAAGACAGGAATAACCCTTTAAGGAACGTGATATTTTATTTTATGTTTTTCTTATGTGTTTTCCTATACACTTATGTTAGTCTTTATTAAGATCTCATGTTTTAGAATGGACTGATTTATAATCCCTCTTCTATTTTTCTGTTTATTGCTATTTTTTCTGTTTTCTAAATGTCAAAAACATTAATAAAATAAATTTTTTCTCATTTTGTATGACTTTTATACAATAAAAAGTGATTTTTCACAATCTTTTCATTTCAAAAACTTGAAATTGTGATACAATCAAAGTATTTAAACAGACACAATATTCTAATTATGGCATAAGAATGTGGATGAGACATGACTGACGCACTCCTCTCCATTATTTCTCCAACATTGTTTTTCTTTTGTAATGCCACAAAAGTCAGAAGAAGAATGCAAGAGGCAGACATTGTAGACAGAACAAAACAGTTCTATTTCTGCTGCATAATATCCAGCTATATATTGCACAGGGGGCCATTTTTCTCTTAATATATACAGTCATGGCCAAAAGTATTGACACCCCTGCAATCCTGTCAGATAATACTCATTTTCTTCCTGAAAATGATTGCAAACATAAATTATTTGGTATTATTATCTTCATTAAATTTGTCTTAAATGAAAAAACACAAAAAGAATTGTCCTAAAGCCAAATTGGATATAATTCCACACCAAACATAAAAAAGGGGGTGGACAAAAGTATTGGCACTGTTCGAAAAATCATGTGATGCTTCTCTAATTTGTGTAATTAACAGCACCTGTAACTTACCTGTGGCACCTAACAGGTGTTGGCAATAACTAAATCACACTTGCAGCCAGTTGACATGGATTAAAGTTGACTCAACCTCTGTCCTGTGTCCTTGTGTGTACCACATTGAGCATGGAGAAAAGAAAGAAGACCAAAGAACTGTCTGAGGACTTGAGAAACCAAATTGTGAGGAAGCATGAGCAATCTCAAGGCTACAAGTCCATCTCCAAAGACCTGAATTTTCCTGTGTCTACCGTGCACAGTGTAACCAAGAAGTTTGAAGCCCATGGCACTGTGGCTAACCTCCCTAGGTGTGGACGAAAAAGAAAAATTGACAAGAGATTTCAACGCAAGAGTGTGCGGATGTTGGATAAAGAACTTCGACTAACATCCAAACAAGTTCAAGCTGCCCTGTAGTCTGAGGGTACAACAGTGTCAACCCGTACTATCCGTCGGCATCTGAATGAAAAGGGACTGTATGGTAGGAGACCCAGGAAGACCCCACTTCTTACCCCGAGACATAAAAAAACCAGGCTGGAATTTGCCAAAACTTACCTGAAAAAGCCTAAAACGTTTTGGAAGAATGTTCTCTGGTCAGATGAGATAAAAGTAGAGCTTTTTGGGCAAAGGCATCAACATAGAATTTACAGGAGAAAAAAAGAGGCATTCAAAGAAAAGAACACGGTCCCTACAGTCAAACATGGTGGAGGTTCCCTGATGTTTTGGGGTTGCTTTGCTGCCTCTGGCACTGGACTTCTTGACCGTGTGCATGGCATTATGAAGTCTGAAGACTACCAACAAATTTTGCAGCATAATGTAGGGCCCAGTGTGAGAAAGCTGGGTCTCCCTCAGAGGTTATGGGTCTTCCAGCAGGACAATGACCCAAAACACACTTCAAAAAGCACTAGAAAATGGTTTGAGAGAAAGCAGTGGAGACTTCCAAGGTGGCCAGCAATGAGTCCAGACCTGAATCCCATAGAACACATGTGGAGAGATCTAAAAATGGCAGTTTGGAGAAGGCACCCTTCAAATATCAGGGACCTGGAGCAGTTTGCCAAAGAAGAATGGTCTAAAATTCCAGCAGAGCATTGTAAGAAACTCATTGATGGTTACCAGAAGCGGTTGGTCGCAGTTAATTTGGCTAAAGGTTGTGCAACCAAGTAGTAGGTTGAGGGTGCCAATACTTTTGTCTGGCCCATTTTTGGAGTTTTGTGTGAAATTATCAATGTTTTGCTTTTTGCTTCATTCTCTTTTGTGTTTTTTCATTTAAGACACATTAAATGAAGATAATAATACCAAAGAATTTGTGATTGCAATCATTTTCAGGAAGAAAATGAGTATTATCTGACAGAATTGCAGGGATGTCAATACTTTTGGCCATGACTGTATATATATACACGGCTGTGAAAAAGTATTTGCCCGCTTCTTCTATTTCTGAAAATATGTACTTTAAAATGCTCAGTTCATCCAATTAATTTTAATATAGCAAACAGGCCATACACATCATCACAATATGCAGCATTAAAATGACTCTTTCTATTTATTGAAGATAAAGATTATTCAAAACCTAAATAACCAACTTCACAAAGTTGTGGAAAGTATAAGCTAGCACTCAATCAGATAAAGTTCACGGTGCCAGTGAAAGGGATGCTAGATCCCACAAGTCATAAAGTCAAAGTAATCACTGCACTCGTCTATTTTCAAATTGCAAAAAGTTTATTAAATTTGAATTCATGAAAGGTACTTGGCGAATTAAATTCGCCAAGTACCTCTTTTCACGAATTCAAATTTAATAAACTTTTTGCAATTTGAAAATAGACGAGTGCAGTGATTACTTTGACTTTATGACTTGTGGGATCTAGCATCCCTTTCACTGGCACCGTGAACTTTATCTGATTGAGTGCTAGCTTTCAATACTTTCCACAGTTATTAGCCTCGTAAGTTATAAGCACCAATCGAATCCATGTCAGCCGAGACATACGTCTATGATGAAACTACAGGCTCCACCATCTTGTCTAAGATAAAGACGAATACTGATTTTCTTCATCTACCAAGCAAAGATGTAAAGTTGAGAGATTGGGAGAAGGAGAGGAAGAAGCTCATCAGCTACGATCTGCATTGTGCAACATTGGGAGAGTACCACCGACAAGCCAGAATACCTCGTGGTTTACGCTGCAACTTACGTCCAACACTATTCTCGGACAATGTAAAGTACTGTGCCACATTTCAAAAAATTCTGAATAAGTGCTCTTTCGATATAATACTATTAACTATTGAATACCTGCAAAAGGCTATAAAAAATACTGAGGAAAAAATCGAGAGTATCGAAACTCAATTAACAGCCACTTTGAACACTACTGAACTGTCTACACTCAAAAGTAAAATAGACTCAAGCCTTGTAACCTACCAACGGTCCCTTGAAGAAAGGAAACGGACTAAATTCCAAAGGGACACCGAGGACTATTTATCTAACAAGGTGTACCGATGGGAGGAATCAGCTCCCCGCCGAACAAGATCAAGGTATCGACGCACACCAGGAGGGAACTACCCCTCAGGGGGCTCCTCGCCGGCCGGGGGCTCGTCTGCAGGATCCGGCAGCGAGACTGGTGGGGCCCAAGCCATAGGACCGCGTTTTTTGGGACAAACCGCGCGCCCACAAGGAGGGGAAAGAAGAAGAAACGGGGACCGCCACATGACATTGAGATCACAGGTAGGAGTCCAAACTCTGTAGTAAACATCTCTGACTACACCCTTTCTCCTTTAGAGCTTAAAGTCTTGAACATGGGCCTATCTTTTTGCCCTACTCCCAAATGGGATTCGTTCCAATTAGAAAGAGATCTCCAACGCTTCTATAGGAACATAAGGTTAAAGGTACACTTTGAGGAACCCCCCAGTTCAACAGTCAATAGATTAGGCATAACACCAAGTCAGAGAGAAGAGGCTAAAATCACCTTAGGATCACTTGGCCTGAGAAATCCTAGTACCTTTGTCCCGCCCAAGTCCAACCACGCGGTAGAAACTTTCATTAATCTCCTAGATAGAGATATCAAGGGGACTATACATGAACAGCGCCTTGGTCTCCTCCCAGTCCGGCACAATCTCAACCCTTTAGAGAAACAAGCTTTAGACACGTTGAGTGAGAATAGGAACATCGTAATCAAACCAGCGGATAAGGGGGGAGCCATCGTCATCATGAACAAACACCAGTACGTCACCGAGGTGAGGAGACAATTATCTGATACCGGTACTTACAGGAAACTTCAAGGGGATCCCACATTTTCCATACAGCGGAAAATCAATACTGTGATAGATAAATATATGAATTTAGGAACCATAGACAGCAAAACTAAAACCTTCCTCATTAACCATCACCCAGTAACTCCAGTATTGTATATCCTCCCGAAAATACATAAGAACCTCCAGAATTATTATTATTATTATTATTTATTTTTATAGCGCCATTTATTCCATGGCGCTTTACATGTGAGGAGGGGTATACATAATAAAACAAGTACAATAATCTTGAAAAATACAAGTCACAACTGGTACAGGAGGAGAGAGGACCCTGCCCGCGAGGGCTCACAATCTACAAGGGATGGGTGAGGATACATTAGGTGAGGGTAGAGCTGGCTGTGCAGCGGTTTGGTCAATCGGTGGTTACTGCAGGTTGTAGGCTTGTCGGAAGAGGTGGGTCTTCAGGTTCTTTTTGAAGGTTTCGATGGTAGGCGAGAGTCTGATATGTTGTGGTAGAGCATTCCAGAGTAGGGGGGATGCACGAGAGAAATCTTGTATGCGATTGTGGGAAGAGGAGATAAGAGGGGAGTAGAGAAGGAGATCTTGTGAGGATCGGAGGTTGCGTGCAGGAAAGTACCGGGAGACGAGGTCACAGATGTATGGAGGAGACAGGTTGTGGATGGCTTTATATGTCATGGTTAGGCTTTTGTACTGGAGTCTCTGGGTGATGGGGAGCCAGTGCAGGGATTGACAGAGGGGAGAGGCAGGGGAATAGCGGGGGGACAGGTGGATTAGTCGGGCAGCAGAGTTTAGAATAGATTGGAGGGGTGCAAGAGTGTTAGAGGGGAGGCCACAGAGCAGGAGGTTACAGTAGTCAAGGCGGGAGATGATGAGGGCATGGACTAGGGTTTTTGCAGATTCTTGGTTTAGGAATGTGCGGATCCGTGAAATATTTTTGAGTTGGAGGCGGCAGGAAGTGGAAAGGGTTTGGATATGTGGTTTAAAGGAGAGATCAGTGTCAAGGATTACCCCAAGACAGCGGGCTTGTGGGACTGGGGAGAGTGGGCAGCCGTTTACTGTAATGGATAGGTTCGTTGGGGAGATCGCGTGAGATGGGGGAAAGATGATGAATTCTGTTTTGTCCATGTTAAGTTTTAGAAATCTAGTGGAGAAGAAGGATGAAATAGCAGACAGACATTGAGGGATTCTGGTTAGTAGGGAGGTGATATCTGGTCCAGAGATGTAGATCTGTGTGTCGTCAGCATAGAGATGATACTGAAAGCCGTGAGATTCTATGAGCTGTCCCAGGCCAAAGGTGTAGATGGAGAAGAGCAGGGGTCCTAGAACTGAACCTTGCGGGACTCCGACAGATAGGGGGCGAGGTGAGGAGGTGGTGTGTGAGTGGGAGACGCTGAATGTACGGTCAGTTAGGTATGATGAGATCCAGGATAGGGCCAATTCTGTGATGCCAAGGGATGAGAGGGTCTGCAGCAGCAGGGAATGGTCCACTGTGTCAAAGGCAGAGGACAGGTCCAGGAGGAGGAGGACAGAGTAGTGTCGCTTGCTCTTGGCGGTTAATAGGTCATTGGTGACCTTAGTTAGGGCAGTTTCAGTGGAGTGGTGTGACCGGAAGCCTGATTGAAAGCGGTCGAAGAAGGAGCAGGAAGATAGATGGGAGGACAGTTCAGTATGGACATGTTGTTCCAGTAGTTTTGAGGCAAAGGGGAGAAGTGATATAGGGCGATAGCTAGATACAGAGGATGGGTCAAGAGAGGGCTTTTTGAGGATAGGTGTGATTGTGGCATGTTTAAAGCTTGAGGGGAAAATGCCAGTTGTTAGTGATAGGTTAAAGAGATGGGTTAGGGTTGGGATGAAGACTGTGGTGAGGTTTGGGATGAAGTGGGATGGGAGTGGGTCAAGTGCACAGGTGGTGAGATGCGATCTTGAGAGTAGAGTGGAGAGTCCGTCTTCTGTAATGGTGGAGAAGTTGGTTTTGGAGGTGGAGGGCTGGGTAGTTGGGAGGAAGGGTTCTGGGGGTTGTTTACTAAAATTGTCTCTGATGTTCTCAATTTTCTGCTTGAAAAATGAGGCGAAGTCTTCAGCTGAGATGAGTGGGGAGGGAGGAGGTGCTGGGGGACGGAGGAGAGAGTTGAAGGTGTTGAATAACTGTTTGGGGTTGTGAGACAGGGAGGATATGAGAGATGAGAAGTAGGTTTGTTTTGCTGTGGCGAGCATGGTTTTGAAAGCAGTGAGGGACTGTTTGAATGCGATGAAGTGTTCGATGGAGTGGGATCTTTTCCATCTGCGCTCAGCAGCTCTGGAAGCTCGCCTCAGTTCTTTTGTCATGCTGGTGTGCCAGGGTTGTCTGTTGATTTTGCGAGCTTTGGTATGTGTGAGAGGGGCAAGAGATTCCAAAGCTGCAGCTATTGTGGTGTTATATAGAGTGGCAGCATCATCCGCATTGTGTAGGGAGCTTATGTCTGTGAGAGGGAGGAGGGATTCAGAGAGTGAGTGAAGATCAAGGTGTTTAAGATTTCTGCGAGGGTGTGAGAGTTTGTGGGGTGGGGGTTGTAGACAAGGAGTGGAAAGGGAAGAGAATGTAAGTAGGTTGTGGTCAGAAAGAGGAAGAGGTGAGTTTGAGAGGTTAGATAGGGAGCAGAGGCGGGTGAGAATGAGGTCCAGTGTGTGACCATCTTTGTGGGTGGCTGTAGAAGACCATTGAGTGAGGCCAAAGGAGGAAGTGAGAGATAGAAGTTTAGTGGCAGCTGAGAGGGAAGTGTCAATGGGGATGTTGAAGTCGCCCATGATGATAGTGGGGATGTCAGCGGCGAGGAAGTGGAGTAGCCAGGTGGTGAAGTGGTCGAAGAAGGTGGTGGCTGGCCCTGGGGGACGGTAGATGACAGCCAGTTGGAGGTTGGAGGGGGAGTAGATGCGCACAGAGTGCACCTCAAAGGAAGGGAGGATAACAGAGGGTGGCAGTGGGATTGGGGTGAAGGAGCAGTTATCTGACAGGAGAAAACCAACTCCTCCGCCATGCTTGCTGCTGGGGCGGGGTGTGTGAGAAAGGTGGAAGCCACCGTAAGAGAGTGCCGCAGGGGAGGCTGCCCCCCGGCCGCCCCATTGTAGCCTCGACCGACTCAATACTCAACCCCCTCTCCAAATTTTTGGAGAAAATACTCACACCGTACACTCGGGTGACCAAGTCATTTATATTGGACACCAGCGACTTTCTAACCAGAATCCGCAACATCTCGAGCATTCCCCCTGACAGTCTTCTATGCACATTAGACGTCAATAGCTTGTATACCTCCATCGTTCACGATAGGGGGATTGCAGCTGTTTCACTTACATTACAAGAAGCAGGAATTGACAACAATACACATGACCTATGCATAGACCTCTTGAATCTGGTGCTCAGGGAAAACTTCTTCCTCTTCGAGGATGACTTCTTTGTACAGACATGCGGCACAGCCATGGGGTCCAACGTGGCCCCGGCATATGCTAATCTGTACATGGATCATTTCGAGAGGAAGCATGTATATGCCAACCCCCACTTTCAACAACATGCACTGATTTGGTATAGATATATCGATGATATATTTTGCATATGGAAGGGGAACCACACCAGCCTTCAGGAATTCTACAATGACATTAATACCACCAGACCAGAACTCACCTTCACACTTTCATACCACCACAGTGAAGTCACCTTCCTGGATACTAAAGTCCTCAAAGACTCCGTGGGTAACTTGAGTACAGATATATATTCTAAACCAACTGATTGTAACAGTCTTCTGCTTTACAACAGTTGTCACCCTAAATCCACAAAAGACAGCCTTCCAAGGTCCCAGTTCAAGAGAGTATCTAGAATTGTTTCTGATCCTGAAGTGAAAACAACCAGGTTACAGGAAATGTCAGACAAATTTAGGGCCCGCAACTATCCCGCTGACCTCCTTAATACTGAGTCCATCAAGGTTCTTAATGAGACAGAGATTGGTGCAATAAAACCCCAAAAGAACCCTAGACTCCCATTTGTTCATAGTCACCATCCGACAATGCGGAGAATACATAACTTGATTCGGGCACATTGGCCACTGTTGCACAGGGCATATCCAACCATTCCCATATTCAAAGAAACCCCACTGATGTGCACCAGAAGGCCCAGGAACATAAGAGATAGGGTCGTCAAAGCGGATTTGGGCACACAAAAAACACTAACAAATAGAACACTCTCGGGGCACAAACGATCAGGGACCTTTCCATGTTTGGGCTGTATGAGCTGCTCCAACGTGATTAAGGGCAGTGAAATAGTACACCCACGGACAGGCAAGTCATACAAAATCAAGGACTACTATACTTGTGAAACAAATTTCGTTGTCTACATTATAAAATGCCCCTGTGGGCTATTGTATGTAGGGGAGACAACCCAAGCAATCAGAGATCGGATATCTAACCATAAGTCCACGATTCGTTGTGGTAAACTATGGCTTCCTCTCCCCCTACACTTCAAAGAAGCCAACCACAATGTAGCACAACTAAGGTTCCAGATTATAGAAAAGGTCTCCCGCCCTAGGAGAGGAGGTGATCATGTGAAACTTTTGAAACAGCGTGAGACTTTCTGGATATACACGCTTGATACACTGCATCCGCGTGGCTTGAACCGCGAGATAGACTGGCTAACCTAATTTTATCTCCTATATAGAACCAGTGACTGCTTGCACTAACAACCTCTGTGAGACACGCGCTCGACTTGGTAAGACGCATACCCCACTAGTCTCTCCATAAGTTTCATTTTTTTAGCGTTTTTTTAGCCTTTTTTCCGGCTTATTTTTTGCATTTTATTTTCCAGTCAATTAATTTCCCCCCCAATTTTTATTTATTTTTCAATTATTTTTTATTCATTGTTTTCATTTATATATTTTTTTATTTTTTTATTTTTTCTCATTATTTTTATTTTTTTTCATTTTTTTCATTTTATTATTTTAATCATTTTTTTCATTTTTTCAATTTTTTCATTTTTCTTTCATTTGTTCATCTATTTCATTTCAGTATTTCATTTCTCTTCATTTCATTTCATTTCTTTTCATTTGCATTCTCATTTCTTTTTTCTTTATTTTCAGTATTCAGTTTGGACTCCTACCATTTAATATGTTCTTGTATTATTGCGTGATCTGTTGCATTCACTGTGATTTGTCAATTCCCTTCTCCTGTGGTCAGCTCATATCTAAGTCCTGTGCGTGATTTGTTGCATTGACTGTGATTTGACATTTCTTTCTCCTGTAGACAGCTTATATCTAAGTCCTGTGCCTCTATTATACACACATACAATGCCGGCAGACAGTCAGGCCATCCCCCTTTCCCCCCCCCCTTTTCAGGTACCTCCTGGGCACGATTATACACTGGTAGGCTTCTCTGAGCTGGATACACTATGCCAGCATCAACCACTGAACGTAGAGCGCAGGCGCCAGTAACGCAGTAACATACTAACTAGGACGCAAGCGCCGGCCTCCGTTGACATCACACTTGCGTCCAGCATGGCTCCTAGTGCGCAGGCGCCGGGACTTTGGCACACTAGCACCAGGGATTACACTTGTGCGCAGGCGCCGGCGTTCCCCTGCACTTCCGGTCCCATGACCGGCCGGGGAGCTTCTTATACTTCAGACGCCATGACACATATCAAGCTGATTTACCGCCAGGACACAGGATTGTGTCGGCTTCCTCCACTACGCCACCAACGCTTGCCCCCTGCATGCAAAGGGAAAACAGAGATGTGAGATTCCGGCACAACATTAAGATAAGTGTACCACCACCCCTGATAGTTGTTGCTTAGTTTGTACCATCCTCTTTTCAACAGGGACGCCACCCTGTAACATACCACAATATACAGGGAGTCCTTTTCCGCAACTATACCCCTGAACACATCTATGCCTCCGAATACATATGGGATACAGGTACCATCAGTGACTCATGGAGAGTGTGTGTGCACTATTCAGCATTTCCCCTATAAGTCTCAGCCAGATATTACTTTCTTGCCCACAGCACTACATTTTCTCGTTCCCTCTGGGGCTCTCCAGATTACGCAGGAAGAACATAGCCTGAGCTGTACCTCTGACATTACACGCAGGGCAGGTATTTCAATGACTATGTATATTTCTACAGTCCGGCTAGCCTATATATTTCCTCCCTGATCCTCACATATATGTAAACGTGTGTTTCAGCTACAAGTCTCTTTCCAGCCGGAACTGCGGCTACAATACACGGGCAAGCGTCCTTTATGATTTCAGTCTGGTTAGTATGTCTAGGGCATACTTTCACTTCTGTGGCAATAGAGGCATGTAGTCAT
The DNA here is from genome assembly GCF_032444005.1 of Ranitomeya imitator. Lineage (NCBI taxonomy): Eukaryota > Metazoa > Chordata > Amphibia > Anura > Dendrobatidae > Ranitomeya > Ranitomeya imitator. The sequence continues at coordinate 130,854,289 of NC_091282.1, forward strand.
ATAACAAGACACATAGACGGGGTACAGCAGTTTACTCGCCTGACGGCCTGTATGTGGTGTTTTATATTTATCCGGGTTGATTTGTATTACCCTCTACCCAACACTCTACCCTGGAAGGTCCGGTTCTCCTATATGGGGGGTTGTGTATGTGGGGGCATGTGTATATATTCAGTCCTAATTGCAACCTCACGCTCTATTGCTCTTTCCAGGTTATGCAACTTTATTCCTTTACCTGACTTACCGGTCATACAGGGTCCTTTCTGTATATACAACAGAGTCATAACGGGGTATGTCCTCTTTCCAAGTTAAATTCCACCATTCAACGTAATCTTGTCCTTTGAACTTCTCTCCGCCATGTTATCTTCTGGATACAGTAGATGGTCTTTTTTCTTGATGGAGTATGTCTGACCATGGCAGCTACACTCTTTTGACATGTATTCCTTTATGTATATAATGTAAATATGTATATGTGTATATGTGTATATACCTGTCTGTTAGTAACATTGTTCTGTCTTTTACTTGTTACAGCGATTTTGTGAGCAAGGCCACGGGTTGGCCGAAACGTCAATTCGCCAAGTACCTCTTTTCACGAATTCAAATTTAATAAACTTTTTGCAATTTAATTCGCCAAGTACAGTACCTCTTTTCACGAATTCAAATTTAATAAACTTTTTGCAATTTGAAAATAGACGAGTGCAGTGATTACTTTGACTTTACAACTTCACAAAGTAACTGCCCCCTAAACCCAAGAATCGGCATTGCCACTCTCAGCAGTAACAACAGCAATCAAACATTCAAAATAAGTTGCGATGAGTCTTTTACATCACGGTGCAGGAAGTTTGTAATACTCTTCTGTGCAAAACTGTTTTACTTTCTCTACGTTGGAGGATTTTTGCACATGAACTGACTACTTAAAGGGAATCTTCCAGCAGAATTTCACCCCCAAAGTATTTATATGCACATGTAGCTTTTTCTAAGGCAAGTCTAGCAATACCTTCACATGTCCAGTCGATTTCTCTCTTACTTAGAAACAAACATATGAATTGATATGCAAATGAGGCTGTAGATCTGAAGCCTCTGTCACTCCAGCTCTATTCCTCACTCAGAGCTGCCTCCTCCTGCATGACTGATAGCTTCTGTGCTGGGTGGATCCAGACAAAAGAGCAGTCTGTCAAGTGTTATGAGGCAGCTCTTGGCAGGGAATAGAGCTGGAGTGACAGAGGCTTCAGATCTATAAATAATGTTTCAGCCTCATTTGCATATCAATTCAAACACTGATTTCTCAATAATGGAGGAAAAGGCCGGCCATGTAAAGGTACCGCTGGACTTGTCTTTGAAAGAGTTACATGTGCATACAAATAGTTTGGGGTATGAAATCCTGCTGCTGACGGATTCCCTTTAAAGTGCAACTTTACGACATCATAGGTTGGAGATTGCAAAGGGAGCTGCCAACAGCATGGCAGAACATAACTCAGACAACCATTATTACAGGGAATATGCTAGCCGGATTTTGCTACCTAATCTGAGAGCAGCATGATGAAGTAAAAGAGACGCTACTCCATCGCTGTGTCACTTAGTTTATTGGGTACAGCTGCTCTGATACAATCAGAATTTTTAGATTTAGCAATGCAGCAAAGCTGAGAAAGCTGGTCCCGCCCACAGCAGGCTCTGTATATACATTGTCTATAGACTGGCGCTTACCACAGAAAAGGGCAGAGTTGGACTTGCAAGTATGTGGCCAGCTAGACGCATCAATGTTAATCACAAGGTGAGTAAAGCTTCAGTCTAAGCAAATAACAGCACAAAGCCGGACATATGACACATCATTGAGTTCAGTGTTTTAATCCTTTTGTTCATGCTGTCCTCAGTTTGCATAGCAAAAACCTGCTGACAGATTCCAGTTAACCTTGATAATAGTAACAAAAATGTGTAAGTGCCTGCATTTCTGTGGGTGGCACTCATACTTTATACTGAATAAAATCAAGATGTTCTGAAAATGTTGTTTCCTTTTTTCATACTTTGCATATCATTACCATATCTATCCATCCTGTGATTTCCAAATTTCCACAAACTTTCCTTCAATTTCCAGCTTGAGGAGTATATATATATATATATATATATATATATATATATGTATGCAGTGCTCAACATAAATGAGTACACCCCCTTTGAAAAGATTTTAATCAACATCTCACTGGTCACAAAAACAATTTGTAAAACATTGACAAGACATAGACACAGTTTCATAGAACATTGTTTTTTCACCCATAGCATGAAAGTAAGCTTAGTAATATAACCTTCATTACACAATCTTCAATTTTGCTCAAATTAGTTGATGAATACACTCCACATCAAAAACCACTACATCGAGTATTTTGTATGACCTTCATGATTTTTAAGGATAGCACCAAATTTTCTAAGCATGAACAAGGTGATGACATATGTAACATCTATATTTTTCCATTCTTCATGATCTTCCTCTTTTAGAGCGTGGATGCTGGATGAAGGGTGATGCTCAACTTGTTTCTTCAGAATTCCCCACAGATGGTCATTTGGGTTCAGATCAGGAGACATAACTGGCCACTGAATCATGTTTTCCCTTTTATTCTTTGGAAATGTAACTGAGATCTTATATGTGTGTTTTGTATTATTGCCATGTTGGAAAAGTCCCCGACTACCAAGGGCACGGAGGGATGGGAGCATCTTCTCTTTCAACATAGAGCAGTACATCTGTAAATTCATGATACAAAGAATGAAATGTAGCTCCCAACACCAGCAACATTCATGCAGCCCCATATAAGGACTCTGCCACCACCATGTTTCATTGCCGACACCATCTATTTTTATCTGTACTCACCTTTATGACACCATATAGTTTGAAGCCATCAGTTCCAAAAACATTTATCTTGGGCTTAAACTGTACCACACATCCATGAACTACTAAATTAATTTCTGACTTACACAACTCACATATGCCAACCTAAACCATTCTAAAACGGGGTCACTTGCCTGAGATTTCCACTGTTTAGGCAAATCAGGGGCTCTCCAAACGCAACGTGACACCTGCAGACCATTTCATCAAATTCTACATTCCAAAACATCAGTTCTTTCCTTTCAATGCCTGCTGTGCGCCCAAACAATAGGCTTCCTCCACATATGGAGTATCAACATACTCAGGAGAAATTTTCTCCTGTTACCTTTGTAAAAGTAAAAAAAATCATTGCTAAAATAACATTTTGTTGAAAAAAAAAATCAAATTTTTTATTTTCACAACGCAACTTTATAATTTTCTGAAAAGCACCTGGGGGTTCAAGGTGCTAACCACACATGTAGATAAATTCCTTGAGGGGGTCTAGTTTCCAAAATAGGGTCACTTGTGGTGATTTCCACTGTTTGGGCACATCAGGGGCTCTCCAAACGCAACATGACACCCGCAGACCATTCCATCAAAGTCTGCATTCCAAAACATCACTCCTTTCCTTCCGACCCCTGCCGTGCAACCAAACAGTAGTTTTCCTCCACATATGGGGTATCAGTGTACTCAGGAGAAATTGCACAACATATTTTGGGGTCCATTTTCTCCTGTTACTCTTGTAAAAATAAAAAAATGGGAGCTAAAATAGCCCCTCTCTGACCTTAGACGTACTATACCGTCGAGATGACCTGGGCCTACCTGACTCTCGACAGGATAGTACATCATGCCCTTTAATGTGACTTAAGTTGCGGTGATTACATTAAAATTCCGATGCCATCTTACCTTAGGAAAGATGGTGTCGGCATCCAGGGCACTGTCACTGCCTACCCGGCCTCCCGATCGCTGTGATTAGCTGTTCAATTCTGAACAGCCAATCGCAGCCATTCTCATTGTTTCAGCCAATCGGAGCCACTGAAACAATGAGGTCACAGGCTAGGATCGAGTACCGATGTACTCGATCATAGGTACGGTGCCTGGCACCAGTAAAAACACCCCGGATTGGCGCAATTGCCGATCGCATCGATCGTGCCAATCGCAGGGCACAGCGTGGTATTACCGCGCTGTGCCTTGCCGGAACCTGCCTGGATCGGTCCTCTAATAGCACCGATCCTAGGATAGAACCTAGGCCAGGCCCAGCAGGGCCTACAGGAGCTGATTGGTGCTATCGATGTCATCGTTGATCGCGCCAATCGCAGGTCACAGCAGCGGTCTCACTGTGACCGCTCTGTGCCCTGCTGGTTACCTGGCTGTGACCTGCCTAGGATCGGAGCTGTGAGCAGTTGCCAGGGTGACCAGGAAAGCTCTGGTGGGATCGATGTTATGGTCGATCCCACCAATAACAGGTCACAGCAGCGGTATGACCGCTCTGTGACCTGTCTGTCACCTGCCTGACTTGTGTATGACCGCTCTGCAGGGGTCCTCACTCTTGCTGAGGATTCCTACAGAGCGGTCATACTGCTGGATCTCCCTGCTTGGTCTCGCGGCTGGATCTCCCTGCTGGATCTCCTTGCTGTGCTGGGTATTGTGGTGCACTGCAGCCTGTAGCACCACAATCCCTTCTAAAGAAAAAAGACAACTAAAATGTAAGTTTTATCCCTGATCTCTGCCCAATCCCCCTTCATCCACCCCAATCCCCACATCCACCTCAATCCCCACATCCACCCCAATCCCCCTCCCCCTCTTTTTACCCCCTCCACCCCCATTTGCGCCGCCTCTGTGCGCACATTTAGTAGCCGCCGAGCGTTAATTGGTGACGCAGTTCACCGATCAACGCTCGTGCTCACTTTTTTTTCCTCAGCCCCCTTTGCGCCAACCCTGTACAGACATCCCGCAGCCGCCAAACTTTTATAAGTGACGCAGTTCACTTATCAGAGTTGGTGCCTGCCGTTTTCCTTATTTTTTTCACCCCCCTTTGCGCCACCTGACTACAACCGTACGTGTTGATCACTGATCCCTGCCCAATCCCTACATCCACCCCTATTTCCCTTCCCTCTCTTTTTACCCCCTCCAACCCCCTTTGCACCTTCTTCCGTGCACCCATTTAACAGCGGCCAAGCGTTCATTGGTGACGTAGTTCACTGATCAACTCTCGCGCTCGCTTTTTTTTCCTCAGCCCCTTTGCGCAACCTCCATACACACATCCCGCAGCCGCCAAACTTTGATAAGTGACGCAGTTCACTTATCAAAGTTTGTGCCTGCCGTTTTCCTTTTTTTTCACCCCCTTTGTGCCACCTGACTACAACCGTACGTGTTGATCACTGATCCCTGCTTGATCTCTTCATCCACCCCATCCCCCCTTCCCCCTCTTTTTACCCCACTCCACCCCCTTAGCACCGCCGAGCGTTCATTGGTGACATAGATCAATACTCGCGCTCACTTTATTCTCACCCACTTTACGCCAACTCCGTACACACATTCCACAGCCGCCAAACTTTGATAAGTGACAGTTCACTTATCAGAGCTTGTGCCTGCCGTTTTCATTTTTTTTTCACCCCCCCTTGCCCGATCCTGTGCGCACATCAAGCAGCCGCCAAACTTTGATAAGTGAAAGAGTTCACTTATCAGAGCTGGGCCTGCTGTTTTAGACACTTTTATTCTTGCCATCTCCGTGCGCACATCCATCAGCCACCGAATTTTGATAAGTGACGCAGTTAACTTATCAGAGCTACGGCCTGCTGTTTTAAACTTTTCTTTTCACAGGTATTTTTTTCTCCTTACTTGTTTTATTTTCTTTTAGTGTTTTCTTTTCAGATAATAGTTTGCACCAATCACTATCCCCCCCACACATACATATACAGTTATCAATAAAGTACACCCAAGCACCATATTCACACAAAAATGTCCCTCTCGTCCCGTTCGTCCCAACAGCACTATTCATTGGAGGAGGCATATTCTTTCCTTGCCTCCGACACTGATAGCGAGGGAGAGGATCCCACTTTTCTTTACTTTTCTGATTCTTCATCCTCATTCTCTTCCTCCTCCTCCTCCTGATCTTCCTCCTCGGGTCCTGCAGAACTGCCACGCAGATGCCCCAGGACAGAAGATGAGGCAGCGCCCACCATTCCCGAACCTGAACCAGCGTTCCCCATATGGACTTCGCCTCCCGAAAATTACGAGACACTTTTGTGGCAGAATCAGGAATCAAGTTTGACACCGCCGGCCTCACAGAAACAGACTTTTTCAAAGTCTTTTTCTCTGAGGATTTTATTAACCTCATGGTGGAGCAAACTAATTTGTATGCTCGTCAATTTTTGGTGCAAAACCCCGATTCATCATTTTCCAACTGGTCTCCTGTAGACGCAGTTGAAATTATGCAGCTTTGGGTCATGGTCCTCCACATGGGGATCGTGAAGAAGCCAGAAATTCGGCAATATTTGAGTGTAGATATTTTATATAACACTCCAGTGTTCCGAATGGTCATGGTTCGGAAGTGTTTTGAGGTCATCCACAAGTTTCTGCATTATTTCGATAATGCACAGTTTCCCGCACGAGATGACCCCAACTTTGACAGTCTGTTCAAAGTTCGGCTGGTCATCGAACACTTCAGCAAAATGTTTTCTGAAGTGTACGTGCCAAAAAGGGACATCTGTGTGGATGAGTCCTTGGTTCATTTTAAGGGAAGGCTCGGATTCCGCCAGTACCTGCCCAGCAAGAGGGCCAGGTATGGAATCAAACTCTACAAACTGTGTGAGAGTACCTCAGGGTAGATCCACAGGTTTAGAGTGTACGAAGGGAAGGACACCAGGATTGAACCCCCTGAGTGTCCTCCTGTCCTGGGAGTGAATGGGAAGATTGTGTGGGATTTGGTGCACCCACTGCTGGATAAAGGTTATCACCTCTACACATATAACTATTATACCAGCGTCCCACTCTACAAATCCCTCTCTGCACTAGGTATCGCAGCCTGCTGTACTGTCCGCAAAAAAAACAGAGAGGCCTCCCAAAGACGCTTCTTGGGCAGATGCTCAGAAAAGGTGAGAGCAGAGCCCAATGTAGCGACCACCTGCTGGTGGTCAAGTACAAGGACAAGAGGGATGTCCTTCTCATGACCACCATACACGGTGATGGCAGCGCCCTCAGCACTGTATAGGGTACCTCTACACAGGTCAGCAAACCGGACTGTGTACTGGGGTAGAACAAAAGCATGGGGGGCGTTGATCTCTCTGATCAACTCCTCCAACCGTACAGTGCTTTGAGAAAGGCCAAGGTGTGGTACAAAAAGCTGGCCGTGCACATTGTATAAATGGCAATGCTCAACGCTTTCCTGCTGTCACGATGTGCATGCCACACCGATACATCATACCTTCAGCTCCAGGAGGTAGTGGTTAACGCCCTGATATTTGGCACTCCGTAAGGAGTGGGCCCCAGTACTTCTGGAACTGAAGGTGCTCGTATCGTACCAGGCCAGCATTTTCCGGGGATAGTCCCGCCAACTGGAAGAAAAGGTAAGCCGCAAAGAAGGTGCCGAGTGTGTTACAAAAGGGGAAAACGCAAGGACACCATTTATCAATGCGACACCTGCCCCGACAAACCTGGCCTGTGTATGAAGGATTACTTCAAATTGTACCACAGCTCTATGCACTATTAATTTACAAGAAACAGTACATTAGTTCCAAAAAAGGTTCACAAGTTCCTTGTGGGTCTAGGTTCCAAAATGATGTCACTTGTGTTTTTTTTTTTACTGTTTAGGCACATCAGGGGCTCTGCAAACGGAACATGACGACTGCAGACCATTTCATCAAAGTCTGCATTACAAAACGTCACAACTTCCCTTTCGAGCCCCAACGTGTGCCTAAACAGTTTTTTCCCACATATGGGGTACCAGCGTAATCAGGAAAATTTGGACAACTTTTGATGTCCAATTTCTCCTGTTACCCTTGGGAAAATTAAAAATTGGGGGACTAAAAGATCATTTTTGTGGGAAAAAAATAAGATTTTTTATTTTCAAGTCCGGGCATTATAAACTTTAGTGAAGCACTTGGGGGTTAAAAATTCTCACCACACACCTAGATAAGTTCCTTAGGGGGTCAAGTTTCCAAAATAGGGTCACTTGTGGGGGGTTTCTACTGTTTAGGCACATCAGGGGCTTTGCAAACGGAAGATGATACCCGCAGACCATTCATCACAGTCTGCATTCCAAAACGTCACTACTTCCCTTTCGAGCCCCAACTTGTGCCCAAACATTAGTTTTCTTCCACATGTGGGGTACCAGCGTACTCAGGACACACTGGAAAACAGCTTTAGGGGTTCAATTTCTCCTGTTACCCTTGGGAAAATTACAAATTGGGGACTAAAAGATCATTTTTGTGGGAAAAAAATAGGATTTTGTTGTTTTCACGCCCGGGTGTTATAAACTTCTGTGAAGCACTTGGGGGTTCAAAGTGCTTACCACACATCTAGATAAGATCCTTAGGGGGTCTAGCTTCCAAAATGGGGTCACATGTGGGGGATTTCACTGTTTATACGCATCAGGGGCTCACCAAACGCGACATGGCGTCCGATCTCAATTCCAGCCAAATTTAGCTTGAAAAAGTCAAACAGCGCTGCTTGTCTTTTAAGCCCCACTGGACATGCAAACAGTGGTTTTCCCCCCATATGTAGTATCGGCATACTCAGGAGAAATTGCACAACAATATTGGGGTCCATTTTCTCCTGTTACCCTTGTGAACATAAAAAATGTTGGACGAAGAGATAATTTTTGTGGAAAAAATGTGATTTTTTATTTTCACGGCTCTACGTTTATAAACTTCTGTGAAGCACCTCAGGGTTCAAGGTGCTCGCCACACATCTAAATAAGTTCCTTGCGGGGGTCTAGTTCCAAAATATGGTCACTTGTGGAGTGTTTCGACTATGTAGGCACATCAGAGGCTCTCCAAACGCAATATGGCATCTGTTCTCGATTCCAAACAATTTTGTGTTCAAAAAGTCAAAATATGCTCCTTCCCTTCCGAGCCCTGTTGTAACTTCCTAAGAAAAAAATTATTTAAAAAATTGTGCCTATGTAAAGTAGACATGTGGTAAATGTTATTTATTAACTATTTTGTGTGACATATCTCTCTGATTTAAGGACATAAAAAATAGAAGTTTGAAATTGCAAAATTTTCAACATTTTTCTCAAAATTCTGTTTTTTTTTCACAAATTAACGCAAGTCATATTGAATAAATTGTACCACTATCATGAAGTACAATATGTCACAAAAAAAATCTCAGAATCAGTGGGGCCCGTTGAAGCATTCCAGAGTTATTATCTCACAAAGTGACACTGTTCAGAATTGTAAAATTTGGCCTGGTCATGAAGGTGAAAAGAGGCTTGGGGGCTGAAGGAGTTAAAGAAATTATTTTCTTGTGACATTTCTCTTCCATGTGGGGTTACTGCTGACAGCATAAAATGGGAATTAGTCACATGTCTGCTGGACCCTTGGTTAATATGTAATTAGACTCACATGTGGCTGAAATCTTGTTAATTAGAATTTTGGAGTCTAAACTTTAGCTTTGCTCCTATGACTTTCATTGGGATGTATTCATTTTTGCAACATAGTCATGAATTAATTTGTTAGTAAAATTATATTTTTGTATGTGTAAAATAACAAATCTTGTTTGAAATCAGTGACCCACATTTGAATGAGGATTATGAAATAAAATGTCCCATAAAAATGTTGACAAATCTATTGGGTTATACTCATATATGCTGAGCGTTGTATATGTATATGTGTATACACATACAGGTGCACATACTCCTCATGTCTTGCAAGGAGATTTAGAAAATTAGATCCAATAAAAGAAATAAATAAAAATAAATACATATATGGGTGGGTATATACAGTGGGGCAAAAAAGTATTTAGTCAGTCAGCAATAGTGCAAGTTCCACCACTTAAAAAGATGAGAGGCGTCTGTAATTTACATCATAGGTAGACCTCAACTATGGGAGACAAACTGAGAAAAAAAAATCCAGAAAATCACATTGTCTGTTTTTTTAACATTTTATTTGCATATTATGGTGGAAAATAAGTATTTGGTCAGAAACAAAATTTCATCTCAATACTTTATAATATATCCTTTGTTGGCAATGACAGAGGTGAAACGTTTTCTGTAAGTCTTCACAAGGTTGCCACACACTGTTGTTGGTATGTTGGCCCATTCCTCCATGCAGATCTCCTCTAGAGCAGTGATGTTTTTGGCTTTTTGCTTGGCAACACGGACTTTCAACTCCCTCCAAAGGTTTTCTATAGGGTTGAGATCTGGAGACTGGCTAGGCCACTCCAGGACCTTGAAATGCTTCTTACGAAGCCACTCCTTCGTTGCCCTGGGGGTGTGCTTTGGATCATTGTCATGTTGAAAGACCCAGCCACGTTTCATCTTCAATGCCCTTGCTGATAGAAGGAGGTTTGCACTCAAAATCTCACGATACATGGCCCCATTCATTCTTTCATGTACCCGGATCAGTCGTCCTGGCCCCTTTGCAGAGAAACAGCCCCAAAGCATGATGTTTCCACCACCATGCTTTACAGTAGGTATGGTGTTTGATGGATGCAACTCAGTATTCTTTTTCCTCCAAACACGACAAGTTGTGTTTTTACCAAACAGTTCCAGTTTGGTTTCATCAGACCATAGGACATTCTCCCAAAACTCCTCTGGATCATCCAAATGCTCTCTAGCAAACTTCAGATGGGCTCGGACATGTACTGGCTTAAGCAGTGGGACACGTCTGGCACTGCAGGATCTGAGTCCATGGTGGCATAGTGTGTTACTTATGGTAGGCCTTGTTACATTTGTCCCAGCTCTCTGCAGTTCATTCACTTGGTCCCCCCGCGTGGTTCTGGGATTTTTGCTCACCGTTCTTGTGATCATTCTGACCCCACGGGGTGGGATTTTGCGTGGAGCCCCAGATCGAGGGAGATTATCAGTGGTCTTGTATGTCTTCCATTTTCTAATTATTGCTCCCACTGTTGATTTCTTCACTCCAAGCTGGTTGGCTATTGAAGATTCAGTCTTCCCAGCCTGGTGCAGGGCTACAATTTTGTTTCTGGTGTCCTTTGGCAGCTCTTTGGTCTTCACCATAGTGGAGTTTGGAGTCAGACTGTTTGAGGGTGTGCACAGGTGTCTTTTTATACTGATAACAAGTTTAAACAGGTGCCATTACTACAGGTAATGTGTGGAGGAAAGAGGAGACTCTTAAAGAAGAAGTTACAGGTCTGTGAGAGCCAGAAATCTTGATTGTTTGTTTCTGACCAAATACTTATTTTCCACCATAATATGCAAAAAAAATGATAAAAAAACAGACAATGTGATTTTCTGGATTTTTTTTTCTCAGTTTGTCTCCCATAGTTGAGGTCTACCTATGATGTAAATTACAGACGCCTCTCATCTTTTTAAGTGGTGGAACTTGCACTATTGCTGACTGACTAAATACTTTTTTGCCCCACTGTATATATATATCAAACTCTAATTGTATATACATATATGTATATATATATATATATATATATATACACCATATATATATATATATATATATATACTAGATGGAGGCCCGATGCTATCACATTGGGAGGGCGGTAATGTCACGATGGGGGCAGGCATGCGGCGCTGTTGTTGCCTAATGGCATCCTGTGATAATCTAATGACTTTTGCATCAGGGGACTCATGTGCTTGACGTCTACGCTTTTATGCATTGTTTTTGTGCCAGTTATGCTGTTGCTTTTCAAGAGTTTCATTTGCCCTTTGTTGTCTTCGATGTTGTGCCTTTGCTGCTTTCCTTTCACTATCATTGGCGCTGATATTTGCTTTATAAAGGGGTTTTCCCACAAACAAAAGTTAATTTTAAAAAATGTCTGTGTCTGACCGTGTAGGTATAACCAGAGAACTGAAAAAACCCTTTAAAATATAACTTTTAATAAATGCTGAGTAAAAAATACCCATAAAACCAGGTCAGGAGACAGTAACACCTTAATCTATCTTAACACAGACAATGAAAGGATAGAGACTAAACGGTGGGGGGGGGGCGTGATCTTTCCCTCACTCACCCTACCTCACGCGGAGGTTGGCACCCTAAAATCGATGTGGCGCCCCCACTCGTCGACGGCTCTCCCTTATGACCCTACAGGATCTTATCCAAAATGAAACCACCACCACACCATAACTTAATATAAAGTGTACAAATACTTATAAGGTGTAAAAAGATAGTTTTAAAGATCTAATGTGGGATAGTTTCCACAAGAAGAGGGTCCTGTAGACTGTAACCCTTCTATTGATCTTTATATAAAAAAGGTGCACAAGGTGTCTAATGTATAGAGGCAAAATAATCAATTGCAATATACAGTAATCATAGGCCTTTTATCAACACCTCATGGTATACCCTAATCATAGGCACAGTGTATTCACAGGAGTATACCTTGTGTTAGCAGATGTACTACAGAGACAATCTTATGCCAACATAACAAACACTAGCACCTCTCAGATAATAAGACAATGGTCAAAAAATAAAGGATGTACTCATCCATATGCTGCCGCCCATCCCGACGCGTTTCCCCCCAGGTAAATACACCAGGGTTCATCAGGGGAAGGATTGGGGCCTCTAGCGGACCGGGGAAGCTATAATAAGCTGCGTCCCGAAGTAACCGCTCAGCAAATCCGGGGCAACTGTAATGAGCTGCGTCCCGGAATGACCGCTCTCAGTGAAGGGCTGCACGTGTCTTACCAGAAGGGCTTTCTTATACACCGCCATTCCAGAGCGTCCGACGAAACCGGAAGTGGCGCTTAATCTATGACGCCAGAGTACTTCCGTTCTGTGGAGCACATAGCATTCCACACTGGTCTATCTAACTTGTACCAAGCCTCATACAAGCTTGCTGGCCTGCATGATCAGGACATACTCGGCCAATAGAGCTCACCGCATTGTAAACTGGTCAGAAAAAACAGAAGGCGGTACCAGGCATTGTATATCATACCGCAAATGTACACGAGCTCAAATAATACAAAACTTTTAATAAAACAATGACCTAAACCAAAAAGAATATATATATATAACGGGGAAGGTAATGTTTTGTGAAAAAAATGACCGTGCAGCAAAAATAAAATCAGTGAGAGGGTCCACAACTGACCATCATACAAAATAAGTATGATTACATTTTAGAAAGACCTATTAGTTATGTTCACACCATAAGGTACTGAACAAATTGGTGGTCACTAAAAGGACCTATACCAATAAACAGTTTTCATCTTTTAAACCAAAATGAACACTACTTTAAATAAACCGTGTACCCAACATACCACAGTTCCTGGGCAAGGGAGGAAGCAAATGACAATAGGGACTAGCGGCAGAAACCGCGTCCGTCTCCACTTCTGGCACCTGTGCCATCCATCCTCTCTTCCCTCTCTCTGCAGCAGGCAGGGTTTCTACTTATGATCACCATAGTGACCCATTATATTCTGTGTTTTTTTGAGAGGTACATTGATGAAGGTCTATGTTTGACCGAAACGTCAACTCTGTATGTACTCTCCTCATTAAAATCTTTTCACTGCATCCCACTGAGTGTGTGCCAAGCTTATCTTTCATATTATATGGTTTGGGCGCCTACTTGAGCACCACTATATTAAAGCTGTGCCTACGGCTGTCTATCAATAATGACATTACAGCAGGAGATGGCAGAGGATACATTTTGTTAGCTAAAATATTTTTTAAAAACAGTCAGTGAAATATTTTACCTCACAGACTGAATCATATGTGATCCCCTGCTGTAATGTCAGTATTATCTTTTGCTTCCTCCCCTGCCCAGGAGATGTGGTATGCTCCTTACACGGTCAGACACAGTCAATTTTAAAATGAACGTTCATTCATGGGAAAACCCCTTTAATGTGGCCGGCTTCCTCTGCCTGTAGACACGTCGCCCATCTGTGTGAGTGAGCAATTACATAAATATATGTATATATATACATCCAAATGCTTCTCATTAACCCCTTCACCCCGGAGCTTTTTCCGCTTTTTCATTTTCGTTTTTTGCTCCCCTCCTTCCCAGAGCCATAACTTTTTTGTTTTTCTGTCAATATGGCCATGTGAGGGCTTATTTTTTGCGGGACGAGATGTACTTTTGAACGATACCTTTGATTTTACCATGCCATGTAACAGAAAACGGGAAAAAAATTCCAAGTGTGATGAAATTGCAAAAAAAGTGCAATCTAACACTTGTTTTTTGTTTGGCTTTTTTGCTAGGTTCACTAAATGCTAAAACTAACCTGCCATTATGATTCTCCAGGTCATTACGAGTTCATAGACACCAAACATGTCTAGGTTATTTTTTATCTAAATGGTGAAAAAAAATTCCAAATTTTGCTAAAAAAAAAGCGTGATTTTCCGATACCCATAGCGTCTCCAATTTTCGTGATCTGGGGTCAGGTGAGGGCTTATTTTTTGCGTGCTGAGCTGGCGTTTTTAATGATACCATTTTGGTGTAGATACGTTCTTTTGATCGCCCGTTATTGCATTTTAATGCAATGTCGCGGCGACCAAAAAAACGTAATTTTGGCGTTTTGATTTTTTTTCTCACTACGTCATTTAGCGGTCAGGTTAATCCTTTGTTTTTATTGATAGATTGGGCGATTTTGAACGCGGCGATACCAAATATGTGTATGTTTGATTTTTTTTAATTGTTTTATTTTGATTGGGGCGAAAGGGGGGTGATTTGAACTTTTATATATTTTTTATTTTTTTTATATTTTTAATCACTTTTTTTTTTTAATTTTGGCATGCTTCAATAGCCTCCGTGGGAGGCTAGAAGCATGCATAACTCGATCGGCTCTGCTACATAGAGGTGAAGTACAGATCACCTTTATGTAGCAGAAATGCAGGGTTGCTTTGAACGCTGACCACAGGGTGGCGCTCAAAGCAATCGGCCATCAACAACCATAGAGGTCTCAAGGAGACCTCTGGTTGTTATGGCAATGCACTGCTGACCCCCGATCATGTGACGGGGGTCCGCAGTGTGAGCACCACCGACCGCGTGGCCGGGAGCGCTAGTTAAATGCCGCTGTCAGCGCTTGACGGTGGCATTTAACTAGTTAATGGGCGCGGGCGGATCGCGATTCCGCTCGCGCTCATTGCGCGCACATGTCAGCTGTACAAAACAGCTGACATGTCGCGGCTTTGAGGTGGGCTCACCGCTGGAGCCCACCTCAAAGCAGGGGATCTGCCAGCTGACGTACTATTCCGTCAGCTGGCAGAAAGGGGTTAAATTAGAATATCATCAAAAAGTTGATTTATTTCAGTTCAAAAATTGCATCTCATATATTATGTAGAGTCATTACAAGGTGATCTATTTCAAGTGTTTATTTCGGTTAATGTTGATGATTATGGCTTACAGCCAGTGAAAACCCAAAAGTCATTATCTAAATAAATTAGAATACTTTATAACACCAGCTTGAAAAATTATTTTAAAATCAGAAATGTTGGCCTACTGAAATGTATGGAAGGAAGCATTATTTACAAGATGTCTCCCATCAATTGGTTGGGAGTCATCTTGCAGGTGAACGCTGCTACTAAATGCCTCCCAGCAATTGGTTGGGGCTTCATACTATGTGCACGCTGCCCATTTCAGAACGGCCAGGAAGTGAGGTGTGTACAGTAAGCAGGCACACCAGCAGATGGGGAGGAGATTGCGCGATGCGTATGTTGTTACATAAGTTTTATATTCCTGGTAATAAAGCAGTATGGTGGCTTGTTTAGTAGAAGTTGCAGTTTTTATAGTGCGCTGGGTCCATAAGTATGTAATTATGCTGTACTACTTCATTATTGTAGTGCACCAACATTGTTTGCACACTGCAGTCTATCATTTAATTAGAATTTGGGCGTCCGCACCAACCAAATTGTATATGAACAATCAATGTGCCATGTAAAGCATTTGGTGCTAGATTGGACAAGACAACTGACTGACCGGACAATAGAGGGAAGAGTGCCTTGGAAGTTCTAGACTTCACAAGTATTTTGGGGGGTACAGTTTTTTTTTTATTTGCAGATTTCAACTTTGCCATTGAACCCAATATGGAAGATCTGTTATAAACCAGCAATCACTTCTCTATATAAAAACTGACAGGCAGCGAATATAAAATCTTATTGATAGGAAAACATGGTTATCTTTGAATGCATGAACCATTCCATACCTCAGGTTCTATTAGATCGCAGTCCTCCAGTTGTAACATTTAGAATAATTGGCTGACATTTTACTACTACACAAGTATAACATAAAATTGTGTTAACGTTGATATATGCCCCCAGTCCCCAAAAGAGAATACCATTTGTCGTCTTGCAAGCTCGTGGCAGAACATCTTCACATCCGCTGCAGACTGGTGAAATGAACTGCATTTCAGAGCACTTTGCTCCTGTGTTAAATGGTCTGGCTTCAAGCTAAGCGGCTTTTAATGCTGTATAAATGACTTTATTTGCAGTGTAAATTGTTTTGATGCCATGCAAGATGATCTGGAGCAATTTTCTTTAATGTATAAAACACAAGTGCCTGTCAGTAAACTCAACTGCAGCCTGTCTAACTGTATCACTATCAATTTCAATCGCAGGCACTAACTGCCATGATAACAATTTACGGGGATAATATGTCATAATATTGCTGCTCACATGATAGGTTCTGCCTCAATATTGATTTCTGCTGTACACTTTAATCTGTTTAAAATGTCTCCTCATCAGCTCCTCTTCAGGTCTGCCAGGCACCACTTTTAGAAAATAGATCATAGCAATGTAGAAGTACACTGGGGGCATATTTATTATACGTTTGACTCAATTTTGGAGTGGAAAAAAAAAGGTGCACACCTGTGAGCTAAATCTAAAAGCATCTGACTTTTATCTATTGTCCATATTTTCTGTGTGGCCGACAGATTTAATTTAAGTGATGAGATCTCATGCTAAATTTAAAACAGTTTGTATTCCAGAAAACAGTCGTCCAACCCACTTGTTCAGACCAGCCATATTGTACAAGGTTTTTTTTTTTTCCCATTATGGCAGCTAGAAGAGACTAAACGACAGGACCTGATCCAATCATGGTTTCTAGAAACAAATCTGTGAAAATGTAAATGTAGATACTGTTGACGGGGCGTGGCTATGTAACTGAGGAGGAAAGACGCACCTTCTGTGAGCTCCAGCAATCCTGCACATATCCTGCCATTTGGACCCTTAATTCACACACTGTGCTGGCTGGTACTGGTACCGCACAGTCTCAGGAACCCGGTGGACCCTCCGGACGGCTGCGGTGAAGGTCTGGGACGAAGGAGCTGCGGTGGCCTGGACGGGCGGCAGACTCCACGTGCAGCGGCGGCCATTTTGTGAGTGCACGCTCTGAGGAGACCAGACACAGCGCCGGCTTCTCTTAGTGCCGGGCGTCCTCCCTCTTGAAATCGGCGATCCCCGGACACAAGCGGTGATCGCTGGAGAGTACCGGTGAGCGGGAGCAGGAGGACCGGGGGTGAGCGGCGGTGTCCACGGGGGGGCACATCTCTACAGCGCGCGCCCTGACAGTGGGGGAAGCGGCGCTTTCAGCCACATCTGCGGCGCAACTCAGGAGGTGAGAGACTAGCCTGAAAGAACAAGGAGGTGGCACGGTGTGTGTGCCCTGAAAGATTGGGCCCCGTGCCCCCTGCCATACAAGCACTCCTCCTGCCAGCACCATAACTTCAGAGGGGTTAACCCTCCCCCCCCTCGCTCTGCTGTTCCCCCTGTGGAGCCTGTGGATCTGCTCTAACACATAGAGCCTGGGTGCATATTAAAACTGCTGCCTATATCACTCTCAATATCCCAGCTGCCCATCTAGTGGTCTCTCTGGAATACAATCCTACATTTAACTCTGTTGTGACCGGAACTGGAGAGTGCACTATATACACATATAACTGTAATTAACCAGTGGAGCCCTTCTAGCTGCCTGCCATGCATCACCCTAAGGGAACAGGGGCTGCTGATAAACTACGGAAGTACGCCAGGGAGGATCCTTCTGATAGTACACGCACTCTCAGAAATAACCCTGCACAGACCCAAAGTAAAAATCGTCTTTCTGATAGTAATGAGGAGGGAGAACAAGATGAACTGACTCTTAAACAGGCGTCAGAGCAGCTAATGCAAGCTATATCCCTCACTAGATCATCTCTCACAGAAAAAATAGAGGACGTGCATACTGAGGTGGGTCGTCTGCGGCATGACATGCAAGCTATGAGAGGGCGTATTTCGGAGGTTGAAACAAGAGTGTCTCATATAGAGGATACCATCACCCCTATGGAGGCTAAGTTGACAAAAGCCGCTGGCTCTGTAAACGCCTGGAAACAAAAGGCAGATGACTTGGAAAACAGACTGCGTCGCAATAATATTCGAATTATCGGTCTGCCGGAGCGTTCGGAGGGTCAGCAACCCGAACAATTTCTGGAGGACTGGCTTAAGGCCTCCCTGGGGGATGAATTTTCTTCAACATTTGCAGTGGAGAGGGCCCATAGGGTCCCAGCAAGACCTCTTCCCCCTGGAACTCCACCCCGACCCTTCCTGGCACGTCTTCTCAACTGTAGAGACAGAGATGCTGTTCTTCGTCTGGCGCGACAGAAGGGCCCTATTAAATTCAACAATGCTACCATATCGATTTTTCCCGATTTCTCCATGGAACTCCAAAAGCAGCGAGCGCGGTTCATGGACATCAAGAAACAACTTAGAGATAAGAGCATCATTTACTCCATGCTTTATCCGGCTCGACTGCGCATTGTTCATGATGGTTCCACCTTATTCTTCACGGATCCAGCGGAGGCGGCCGAATGGTTGCGGTCTCACGGGGTGTCTAATGTGAAAGACTCCTAATTTATGCTCCTTGTCTAATGGTAACATAAACGGAGCTCTCTAAGTGGGTGCTAAGGTTGTTAACAATACCGGACGCTGGATTCAGTGAGGGCATCCCCTTTTATATTTGACTGTAGGAGTACAGGATCTTACTCCTCTACTGTTCAGTTTTTGTTAAGTTGTTGTTTTTTTTTTCTGTTAGATTTAATTAGTTTTAGTAGGTATTTGGGTAAGAGCCGCCTCCAAAGCCATTATGACTTCCCATGCGTAATTAGTGGACTTTTCTCACCATCAATGCATACCATGTTTTTTAATGGCTAGATATGGGGTCTGAGTTTATATGTATGACATGGAACATTCGGGGTATTAAATCTCCCCGGAAGAAAATCAAGGTGTTCTCTCAAATTAGACGATATTATCCCCATATTGTGGCCCTGGTAGAGACACATCTAACCAGAGATACAGCCAGAGGTGTACAGAAACCATGGGTACAGTGGTATGCTCACGCGTTTCACACTAGCTACTCGAGAGGGGTATCACTATTAATACACAAAGACGTCCAATGGGAGGCCCAGACGACTCAGCGAGATCTAGAGGGACGTTTTGTTTTTGTCCATGCATTAATTAATTCCCGCGAATACGTCATACTATGCATATATAACCCCCCCCCCCCGGCTAATACTTCAGTACTTAAGATGGCAATGAGCTTTGCGTTAAGCTACCCGGACGCACATGTTATTTGTATGGGTGACTTCAACTTAGTTATGGACAGTAGTTTAGATAGAATGCGATGGGGAGATGGGTTGCCTGGGGAACCTTTGTCTTCTTCTTCTTCTTCGACCCCGACTCAGTTAACACTGTTCATGGAAAGTAGCGGCTGGATAGATCTATGGAGGATACATCACCCCGGGGAGAGGGGATATACCTGTCACTCATCCACTAGAAGTTCCCTCTCTCGCATAGATTATATCTTCGGATCCGGTGACCTGGTGCGGTGGGTGGATAGTGTGGAACACGGTAATAGAGGGACCTCGGATCATAGTCCGATTATCCTTAAACTTGTGTTTGGGACGTTAAATAATGGTAGAGTATGGAAATTGAATCCCTTTTGGCTCAAACTAATAGATTCGGACGATAGGACAGTTGACCAGCTGAACTGCTTCATTCAGTCACACTCAGAACTTCAGAATATTAACTTATTTTGGGATACACTTAAGGCATATCTGAGGGGTTGTCTGTCTTCTACAATTTCATATATTAAAAGGGTAACATCGAGGGAGGACGATGAGATTGAGCAACGTTTGAGAAATGCTGAGGCAACATATACAGCTGACCAGACTAATGATAATAGGGTTGAGTGGTTGACTCTGCAAAGACTGTACACCCAACACATAGACACCAAGTCTAAGCGTAAGTTATTTTTTACGCAACAATCGTACTTTGAAATGGGGAATCAGGCGGGGAAATTTCTGGCCTACTTAGTGCGTCAACATAATACATCTAACATGATATTGCAAATTCGCTCACCAGACGGCTCATTGAATTCCACTACTGAGGGAATACTTCAATGTTTTTATAACTATTATAAGGGGCTGTATGAATCTAAGAGCGGTTTTGATGTTTCCGATTGTCTGGGATATTTGTCCGATATAACACTCCCTGTGCTGAGTTCCGCCCAGCAGACCTTTATGGACGCTGAATTTACCCTGGAGGAAGTGGAGCAAGCTATAACAGACATGGCCTCTGGAAAGGCTCCTGGGCCAGATGGCTTCCCTGTAGAGTTGTATAGGAAATACCGGGGGATACTGGCTCCGCTTCTATTGAAAGTATTTAAAGAGATATGGAAGGGAGGGTGTCTGCCAGATACTTTTTATGAGGCACATATTATTGTACTTAAGAAGGAGGGGAAAGATCCTTTGGAATGCGGATCCTATCGTCCTATATCCTTGGTAAATGTGGATTATAAGATCCTAGCCAAGATACTGGCTACCAGGTTGAACTCCATTATACTAGATATTATACATCCAGATCAAACGGGCTTTATGCCTGGTAAGAACACCTCTATAAATATTAGACGGGTCCAGTCAGTGATTCAGTGCGGTTCTTTGTTGCCAGACAATGCCTGGGCATTGGCGTCACTGGACGCAGCCAAGGCGTTCAACTCACTTGAATGGCCCTTTTTGTTCGCTTGTCTGCAGAAATATGGCTTTGGGGAGAAATTTTTGAAATGGGTTGGTGTGTTATATCTGAAACCCAAGGCCCGTATAGTTATCAACGGCTCTATGTCTGAACCCTTTTCACTGTATAGGGGAACCCGTCAAGGGTGCCCCCTCTCTCCGGCCCTATTTGCTCTAGCAATAGAGGCATTGGCTGTGCGCTTGCGCTCAACCCCTGGTATTGATGGTATTAAGATAGCGGACCGCACTGACATCATTGGTTTGTATGCTGATGATATGATAATATTCATGGATAGGGCAGAAGAAACGTTGCCAAAAATAATTGCTACCATAGATAAATTTAGTGGGTTCTCAGGCCTATATATTAATTGGGATAAATCTGCCCTATTACCTTTATCTCAACACCCAGCACCCAATCTTAGTACTCTTTCTTTACTGCCCATAGTGTCTAAATTTAAGTACCTGGGTATCTACATGTCCCAATGCAGTGGGTTGGACCTACAGCTCATTGTTCTCCCCCTGTTGGAATATACTAAACTGAAATTTGCATCTTGGAGTAAGCTTCCATTGTCCGTAGCAGGCCGCATTAATCTCATAAAAATGATTTTGCTCCCTAAATTCAACTATTGCCTCCAACATAGTGCAGTAACTGTACCAAAATTCTTCTTTACCAGTTTAAATTCTCACATTACTTCATTTGTGTGGGGGAAAGGCAGACCCAAGCTCAAACTAACTACTCTGCAAAGACCTAAACAGGAGGGAGGAGCGGCACTGCCAGATTTTTTTTATATTATTTGGCGGGACAGGCTAAAGCATTATGTAAATGGATGCCTCATAACTATCTCCCTAATTCTGAAAATCACTTAGTTAGTTCTGTTGGTGCTAAGTGTCCGCTGGGTCTTTTGGAATCGGGGAAAATAAGTGCTCCTGGTTTGCTGCCCATGATTCGATTGGCGAGATCCACTTGGAAGAAAATTAGAAAAGTTACTGGATTTGGGGACATTGTGGCCGAGATGCCTCTGTGGGATAACAGTTATTTCCCAATGTTAGTGAATCACCCATCTACAAAATTTTGGGTTTCCTACGGGGTTCTTTTGATGGGAGATTTATATGATCAGGGGGTTTTTATGTCCTTTGAACAACTACAAAATAAATATGACCTTCCAAGATCTCAATTTTTTCGATACCTGCAACTCAGATCTGCCATTCAGTCATTTGTCAGGAATGAGGGGATGAACCGTAACATCTCATCTTTACCTCTGATAGGTATTCTTAAGTCCCAGGGCCCTCAGGGTCTTATCTCGTCCCTATACACATATCTGCTATCAGCGGGAACGAACTCTGTTGTGGATTCGGTGAGAGGCAAATGGAAGGGGCTTTTTCCTGATATGCAAAGTGAGGAATGGGAGGATATTTTGGAATCACCCCTCAGAGTCTCCCCATCAGCCAATAATAAGATGACCCAATTATATATAATCCACCAGTCATATTTGACTCCATTGAGACTTTGTCGGATGGGTAGATACTCGACGTCGGAATGTTTGCGTTGCCACTCACCTGACGCTAATTTTGTACACATGATATGGCAGTGCCCCATAGTCTCTCATTACTGGAGGGAGGTGACGTCATTATTAGCTTCAATACTGTCAATTCCGATTCCTCTTGAACCCTTAATTTGCCTGTTTGGAGTGTGGGACGAGGAGGCCTGGGAACACTATACGGGGATTTTTCTACGAGAGACACTTTTCTTGGCAAGGAAGCTGCTAGCTATGCGGTGGATGGGGAACTCACCCCCCTCCGTTAGGTCCTGGATTGAACTGGTGAATGCAGTCGTCCCCTATGAGCGCACTCTTTATCAAAATAGGGGCTGCCCGTATAAGTTCAGCAAAATCTGGGATAGATGGAACGCCTCTCATCTCACTCTGTGACCTGACTAATTGGGAGAAATGTGGTTTACCTGGTCCTTTGATCTGCAAATATTGCGCAATGGGAAAAGAACAAGATAAATAATGTATTTAACTTTGGTTAAGTGGCGGCTTAATAGTTTTTGGAGGTTTAGTTGGGTTGTAGTTCAAGAACCCTATGTTCTGACTGTTTTTCTATATGTGAAATGATTGACATATGTATGTTCTGTCCTTTTCAATCCCTGTAATGTAACCACGCAGATTAATGACAAGGACAAATATGTATGCTGTAATTTTATTCTATGTTTAATAAATAAACGAATTAAAAAAAAAAAATGTAGATACTGTTACTTATTTTAGCTTTCAACAGAATCATTCAGCACTTAGACATTGGGGGTGACTGAACATTTTTATTAGGGACATACAGCAATCATTATCTTCATCATCAAAACATGGAGGATTCTGGGACTGACGCTAACAAACCAAAAAGCTTGCATAATACAGTATTAACAGGCTATAACAATGAATACAGTGCCATGTGCTGTCTGCTCAACATAGCCCGTAGCATAAGCCGGCAGCTGTTGTATACTCCAACAGATTCAAAGTGAGTAATTGTCTTTTGATGTCTCCATTTAACCGATGCCATTATGTCCTATGGGTGACAAATGTCTAACAGTGCCATAAAATACTCTTAGAATATAGGATATGGGGTACTCCAAACTAATCTTCCGATACAATTCCACATGTGACCTCCGATTCTCCCAAGGCCTCCTTCTCTCCTTCACACTCATATGTTTCTCGCCCAATTGCCTCCAAAACTTTTCCTGAGCATCCGCCATCCTCTGTATTTCTGTGGCCCAACACGTCCAATTATCCTCCACCTTCAGAACTTCCAAAACTTAAGGGCAAAACTTAAAAAAATCTCTTCAAGATAGCTTACAGTCTGCAGTAAGCACCTGCCACCTCACCGCCACCTTCTGCAACCCCCAACCTACTGTCTTCTTCTTCATTGTCCTGTAGATTATAAGCCGGCAAGGGAAGGGTCCTCTCCTTTCTGTACCAGGTCCGTATTTTGTATCTAACCAATTCTATACAGAAGGGGTGTACAGAACCACAGAATCAATGATGCTCTAAAAATAAATAAATAATAATAAGGCAAAGGAAATCAAACCATGTGATGAGATCCAGATCTTACTCCTACCTGGTACAGAAGAACCACAACAAGCACCAATCTCCATCTAATACGTTCCAGTATATGGATGTATTTCCAGTTGGTGAAGCACAAGCTGTGCAGTCTTCACCCCTCTGCATCATTAAATAGCACCAATAGGTACGATTGAATGAGCTATTGAATAGGTATTATTAGAAGCGGTCATTTCATTGATCTTGCTATTCTGATTTCGGTCTTTTGATTTTCCTTTAAGTTCTAGTTTCTGTCACAGTTGTGAAGTGAATAATCTGTAGTCATTGGAACACAAAGCACATAGTTGTAATAAGTGGTTAAAGTTTAGCTGACAGAGAGGCGCTGAAGCAATTTAACAGAAGGATGGAATTTCTGTGACTCATCTTTTTCATAATCTGTTCTGAGGTAGATTCAATAGAACCTTCACTGGTTCACCACAGTAACTGGCAGCGTGTGACTGGCAGCAGTGGTTGGGAGTCTGTCTGCATCTTCTCTGCCTTTTTAATCCTCTCATTATTTTTATTATCGGTGTTTAGTGACGAGGCGATGCATCAGATTAATTTTTTATCTTCTGTTTGTTTTGTGTCTACCATATTAAACATGACGTCGTGCTATAGATGAAGTGAAGGGCAAAAAACAACAGGTGGAGGTCCATTAAGATTCAAGAGTAAACAGCTCAAAATCTATCATGTCATTACTCACTCTTACGAGACCTAAACTAGTAATACAAGTGATAAAAGGAGAAAAACAACATCTGTAAAGGTTGCGTGGGTTTCCTCCGGGCACTCCGTTTTCCTCCCACATTCCAAAGACATACTGATAGGGAATTTAGATTGTGAGCCCCATCGGGGACAGCGATGATAATGTGTGCCAACTGTAAAGCGCTGCGGAATATGTTAGCGCTACATAAAAATAAAGATGATGATGATGATGATGATTGGACGTCTGGTGAGGACACAGCGTATAGAGTTTAGAAGCGGCGCTTGTCAGGCAAATTCTGGTAGTTTTATCTGATTACGATTATACCCATGCGGCCAAAAGAACTTTAGTTAAAATTCTACTGGAATTATATCTTATATGCTCAGTTGGCCCAAGTTGTTACCTAAAGTCAATGTGAACAATGTTCCTGGCCCAGATGGGTTGCATCCAAAGGTTCTTAAAGAAATTGATTCAGTTATTGCTGTGCTCTCCCACATTTATATCTATTGGGTAAACTCAGATCCAGTAGCGTAGCTACCAGGGGGGCAGAGGGTGCTGCCGCCCCGGACCCACCGCTCACAGGGGCTCACCTGGAGCTACACTACACTTAATTATATCAGTGTTCACCCACCGATATAGTTAAGCTCCGTGGTAGATCAGGGAGACACAATCTCCCGACACTACCTCGGGTAGTGGCTGGAGAAAGGCAGTGAAGCATATGCCCCTCCCCCCAGTATACAGCAGACACGCCTACATTGCACGCTCAGTGAACGTGTCTGCGGCAGAGAAGTCAGGACCATGGCGCTGGGGCTTCCCTCCAGAGAGGAGCAGGACAGGACTCAGTGCTGCAAGTAACAGCTCACACTTCTGCCTGTACTGGCCGGAGGTGTCTGCACTGTGCCGGGAGGAGGTGGCAGGACGCTGCTCCTCTCCTGATAAGTCCCTGCTGGATTCTTGTGCTGTATCTGCAGTCTCTGAGACACAGTAGATTTATGGCGGCAGCTTGAAGTTTTAAACAGATCGGGTCACTGTCAGTGCAAATCGCTGGAGCATCACCGGATCTGTAAAAAACTTCAGAGCAGCTGATATAAATCTAATGGTTCCTCAGATAGAGAGACAAGACTGGTCAGTAATGTGCACTGATAGACGTGACCCCGGCTGCAGGACCCCACAGATGATGATATAGGTCTCCTATATATATGTAAATTTATATATATATATATATATGTATATATATAAATATATATATATTTATACTGTATATAGGAAAGAGACCTATATCCTCATCTGTGGGGTCCTGCAGCCGCGGTCACGTCTATCAGTGCACATTACTGACCAGTCTTGTCAGTATATATACCTTGGATTTACTGATATGAGATCTTACAGACATTGGACGGGTAGGATCCTGACCCGGCTACAGGAGATTATATATAACTAGATGGTGGCCCGATTCTAACACATCGGGTATTCTAGAATATGTATGTATATAGCAGCCACATAGTATATAGCACAGGCCACGTAGTATATAGGAGCCACGTAGTATACAGCAGATGTGCAGAATATAACACAGCCACGTAGTATATAACACAGCCTACGTAATGTATAGCACAGGCCACGCAGTATATAACACAGGCCACGCAGTATATAACACAGCCCACGCAGTATATAACACAGCCCACGTGATATATAGCACAGCCCACGTAGTATATAACAGCCCACGCAGTATATAACACAGCCCACGCAGTAGATAACACAGGCCACGCAATATATAACACAGCCCACGTAATATATAGCACAGCCATGCAGTATTTAACACAGCCCATGCAGTATATAACACAGCCACGCAGTATATAACACAGCCAACACAGTATATAACACAGGGCACGCAGTATATAACACAGCCACACAAAATATAACACAGCCCACGCAGTATATAACACAGGGCACGCAGTATATAACACAGCCACGCAGTATATAACACAGCCCATGCAGAATATAACACAGGCCACACAGTATATAACACAGGCCACACAGTATATAACACAGGCCACGCAGTACATAACAGTGGCCACGCAGTATATAACAGTGGCCACGCAGTATATAACACAGCCCATGCAGTATATAACACTGCCCACGTAGTATATAACACTGCCCACGTAGTATATAGCAGCCACGCAGTATATAACACAGCCCACGTAATATATAGTATAGCACAGCCCACGCAGTATATAACTGTTATGATACGGTGGTCTAGGAGCAACATGGAACGAGCTCTGAAGGAAGTGGTAACTGTACTGACCGCAGTCCCTAAGCTCAACACAACACTAGAAGTAGCCGTGGAATGCTCCTAACTCTCCCTAGGCATCTCGTCACAGCCTAAGAGCTAACTACCCCTAAAGAAAGAAGCAGAAAAACTATCTTGCCTCAGAGAAAATCCCCAAAGGATAGATTAGCCCCCCACAAATAATGACTGTGAGTGGAGAGGGAAAAGACATACACAGAATGAAACCAGGATGAGCACAGGAGGCCAGTCTAGCTAAATAGATAGGACAGGATGGAATACTGTGCGGTCAGTATAAAACACTACAAAAATCCACGCAGAGTTTACAAAAAATCTTCACACCTGACTAAAGGTGTGGAGGGCAAATCTGCCTCCCAGAGCTTCCAGCAAGACAGAATTAATTCACACTGATAAGCTGGACAAACATAGAAAGCACAGAATGGATAAGTCCACAATCTATGGACAGAAAAGAGCAAGCAAAAACTTAGCTTAGCTGAACTGGTCAGGATAACAGGGAACTCCAAAGAGATGTGAATCCAACCAGGAACCATTTACAAGTGGCACTGGCTGAAGAAAGAGCCAGACCTAAATAGCCGAGCAGAAGAGAAGATAAGTGGAGGCAGCTGATGACAGCTAACTCCAAGGAGCAGCCATACCACTAGAAACCACAAGAGGGAGCCCAAGAGCAGAACTCACAAAAGTGCCACTTACAACCACCGGAGGGAGCCCAAGAGCTGAATTCACAACATATAACACAGCCAGTTCTGTAGGACTGGTATCTACCACTGTATGGGCACAATATGGTGGTAATATGTTGGTCAGTGTTGGTCTTTGTGGAGATGTTTCTTTAGTTACAGGAGGATCATCGGCTGAGGTTTTTATACCCACAATTACAGTGCGACACTGTAGTTGAAATCAGGGGTTAGGGGCCCACTCAGATGTCTCTATAGGATTACAAAGTAAGGTTTTTAATTGGTTTGAAAACTGCCTCGAATACCGCACCCAGAGAATTGTGGTGAATGATTCATACTCTGAATGGCCTTCAATTAGGTGGTGTATGCCAAGTTTCAGTGCTGGATGGGCTATTATTCAACATATTTATTAATTATATAAAAGATGGGATTAATAGTGTTGTTTCAGTTTTTGCAGATGACACCAAACTATGTGGTATTGCAGTCTATGGAAGATGTTCAGAAATTACAGGCTGACTTGGATAAACTGAATGTGTTGGCATGCACTTGACATATGAGGTTCAATGTGGAGAATTGTAAAGATACACACATGGGAACTAATAATATATGGGCACTAATATGTTCTAGGGGGAGTAAAACTAGGAGAGCAACTTGTAGGAAAGGCTCTTGTTAATCA
This sequence comes from Ranitomeya imitator, assembly GCF_032444005.1. Taxonomy (NCBI): domain Eukaryota; kingdom Metazoa; phylum Chordata; class Amphibia; order Anura; family Dendrobatidae; genus Ranitomeya; species Ranitomeya imitator. Next base: position 130,882,684 of record NC_091282.1, read on the forward strand.
CAGACTAAATAACAGAATGCAATATCAATTAGTGGTTTCTAAGGCCTGCAGGATATTGTCATGTATTAAAAGAGGCATAAACTCAGGGGACAGAAACATAATACTACCACTTTAGGTCCCCTTCACATGTCTATTTTTTTATGTCCGTATGTGGTCCGTTTTTTAAGGACTGCAAATCCAGACACACGAACACACATTGTATTCGATAGTGGTGTGTACATAAGAGGTTTTTCATACGTGTGAAAAACCCGCACCGATGTCCTTTTATTTCACGCACCATGGACGAAATGCATGCTGCACACGTGCACACTGGTGACACATCCGTGTGTCATCACTGTGATGTGCACCGGCACCTGGGAAAAAGCAGTACAGTTATCACAATTCCCAGGCACTGCGTGCTGAATTAAACTCATCATTGTTGCCTGGTCTCCCTGCGATCAACGAGACCAAGTAACACTGATGGGAGTTGGAGTCAGCACCCGCTGTATGTGTATATCGTGATTTAAATAAATTATTTAAAAAAAAACCACGGCATGGGGTCCCCCTTCATTTTCCTAATGAGCTAAGGGAAAGCCAACTGCTGGGGGCAGATTCTGGGTAGGGGCCAATAGCCATAAAGGTTCCAAGGCTATTACTATCAGCTCACTAAAAATAATGACGTGGGGCCCCCCTATATTTACTAACCAGCAAAGGCTAAGCAGACAGCTGTGTGCTGATATAAATAGCCTAGGAAAAGGTCCATGGATATTGGTCCCCTCCCAGACTAAGAACCTCAGCCCTCAGCTGCCCCAGAAATGGAGCAACCATTATATGGACTTAGCCTCCACTCCTCCCACTTGCCCTAGTGCAGTGGCAAGTTGGGTAATAGTTGTGGGGTTGATGTCAGCTGTTTTTTGTTCACTGACATCAAGCCCAGGGGTTAGTAATGGAGAGGTGTCTGTCAGACACCCCCATTATTAACCACAAAGTACAATTTAATAAAGATTCAGACAAAGTCCTTTAATTTAAATAAACCCTCCAGACCCTCTTTTACCCATTTATTCACGAAAAAAATAAAAAGGCAAAGTTATACTCACCTTTGTGCTGATAATCCATTAATACCCATGACGATTCATATGGTTTGGTGAGCAGTCACATCAGTGATACGATGGCTCACCACACCAGCTGGAACTCACTGAGCTGAGCGTGATAACCACTGCCTATGACTGGCTGTAACCTTAATTACGTTACATGCAGTCGCACAGGGCACTGTGAAACTAATGGGAATTGGCTAGTGTCACGATATGGTATGAAATATCATAAGTAGTTCTCTTGCTAGCCTGCATGGGCTAAGCCCCCTTCTTGGAGTAACAGTTTGTAGCTGCAAATTCCTGGCTTTCCTTCTCTGAGAGTATGGGGGAAGAGAGGTTTTATTGCCGCATGGAATTTACAACTGGCATTTCCTGTGTAAGCTCTTGTTCAGCTATAAGGGAAGTAGAAACTTCAAGAATCCATGAAAGATTCTTTGTTTAGTTTTTGTTAGATATTAGGCAAACGATTTAAGCTAGGAACATGAAAATATATATTCATAGTCTCACTCGGTGTATCTACACATCCCATGAAACTCGAGTTTCTAACTCCATCTGGTAAAGAAGTAGGGTTTTCTCTGGAAAAATGTATCCCAGATAGGACATATTTGATCTCATTAGAATGCTCACGTTAATCCGAGATGAATTATGAGTATGTTAGGACTCTGACATGTTTTGTAGTGAAGTTATAGAAATCAGAGGAAATAGTTTAAAGTTTACTCAGAATGTAGAGAGAGGAGGGTCTGGATAAGCCAGCCCTTCTGTGATGTCAAAGCCTTAAGGTATTAAGTTTGTGGCAGGAGCCCCAGCTCACTCTCTTCTGCTGATTGCTCCTTCTGGACTGCTTGTCTTCTGAAGCCAGCAGCACGTCCAAATGAGCTGGGACATATGGAAAAACTCCACTAGCCTGGATGCCTGTCATGCTTTAAACATGTGAGTGTTGCTTTTCTCATTTATTCCCTTTATGTTATAATTACCCATGTACATATTTGCAATTGTCTCATTTGTAACATCTTTATAAACTATTTTTGATAAAGCACTGCCTAATTATTTTTAATGGGATATACTATTATATGTTAGTTCTTCTCCATGCTCTAAAAACCGTACCCTAAGTCTTCTGAAGGGAAATACGCTACTGTTACTGTTGTGTTGGGTTAGCTTCGGACCCGTTTAATCGAAGCTGGTGGCAGCGAGAAGTGTGCAGACTTTTGGGTTATGTTGTAGTGGCTGCGGCGTTAATAATTATTGTTCCTGCCTGAGTGGGAGTAGTTATCGCGTCGCTGCAGCGTGCCCAATAGCCAGTACATAGCAGGCAGCCTTTCTGGCGACTAATTACCCAGGGTGCAGTACCTAATCTGACCTGAGAGTAAGGGGGGCGCCAGAGAGCTGCAAGTGTTAAGTGGAACTGTAAGCGGAATATACATAAATCCCTGCAGTTCGTGGTATATAGAAAAGCATTGGGATACCTAGAATAAGCCCCTGCTGTAAACTAAGAGGTCAATAGCCTTGTGTGTGGTTTTTCATCACATCGTGGAGTGGAGGGATAACTAAGATAAGCCCCCCTGCACATGTGATAGGCTACGTTCACATTAGCGTCATGCGACGCAGCGTCGCCGACGCACGACAACGCATGCGTCATGCGCCCCTATCTTTATCATTGGGGACGCATGCATTGCGTTGTCGTGCGTTTTCGGTAAAACGCACGACGCATGCGTCGTTTCACCGCACCTGGGTGGCGTCGGAGACGCTACCTTGTTGCATTTTTCTAGCGTCCAAAAAACGCACGCGTCGCACTTGCGTCGCTCGTGCGTCGTCAATGCGTTCAATTTCCCATTGAAACCTATTGACAACGCACTTGCGTCGCGGGTGTGCGTCGTGCGTGCGTTGTGCGACGCATGCGTCGTTAGATAAAATGAAACAAAAAAGTGTCTAGACAGTGCAAACAGTGAGAAAAACATCCCCCATATATAAAGAAAATGTTGGATTGTTTGTCACTTCTGCTGCAGCATCTTGAGGCAAGACACCAGAGGCACATCTCCAGAACATCTAGAGGCATCACACCAGAACCCCAGACGACTTCTACTATTCATCCGCTGTCCAGAGATGTAAGTATAGAATGATTCTGTGCATTTTCTACATGTTTTTTAAAATTATTTTTGCAAGTTGTGTATTAAATTCTGCACTGTGGTTAAAGATATTGTGGTATTTTTAGTCTGGTTGTGATGTATGGCGTTGTATAGAATGGCGTTTCATTGTCTGCGGCCTTGATTATTGTTACAGGATAGATTTTTCATTTCCATTTTTTGGTTTGGTGGTGTTTTTTGTATTCAGTTGTGATGTTTTATTCTTGCGTTATATGATGGCGTTTAATAGTCTCCGGCCCTGTCGGTTTTATTGTAAAGTATGGTAGTATAGAATGATTCTGCGCCCTTTTATTACATTTATTAATTTTTTATTGCAAGTTGTGTATTATGTTCAGCACTGTGGTTGTGTAAAGACATTGTTGTATGTTTTCTGGTTGCGATGTATGGCGTTGTATGGCCCTTTTATTGTCTCCGTCCCTGTCGGTTTTATTGTAAATTATGGTATAGAATGATTCTGCGCTTAAATGTAATAATTTATATTGCAAGTTGTGTATTATGTTCAGCACTGTGGTTGTGTAAAGACATTGTTGTATGTTTTCTGGTTGCGATGAATGGCGTTGTATGGCCCTTTTATTGACTCCGTCCCTGTCGGTTTTATTGTAAAGTATGGTGTGTTATTAATGTTTCTGCCCTTAATTTTTGGGGGTTGTTAATTTTTTACTTTCAAAAAACTATTGTGTTTTTTGGGTTGCTCCATGCATACTGTACTTTTAAAAAAAAAAAAAAAAAACTCTTTTGGGATTACTACATAGGGTCTGTTGTAGATTAGTTTTCTTATCTTTAGGCTTTTGTACTCTGGCATTGGGTTGTCTCTGCCATTGTTTCTTTAATTTAATCAATGTGGCCGTGTTGTTTGCTCAGCATTAGTTCAGTTGGAGTGCAATGTTCTTTGTGGTTTAACCCCTTAGTGACAGAGCCAATTTGGTACTTAATGACCAGGCCAATTTTTGCAATTCTGACCACTGTCACTTTATGAGGTTATAACTCTGGAACGCTTCAATGGATCCCGCTAATTCTGAGATTGTTTTTTCGTGACATATTGTACTTCATGTTAGTGGTAACATTTCTTCGATATTACTTGCGATCATTTATGAAAAAAATGGAAATATGGCGAAAATTTTTAAAATTTTGCAATTTTCAAACTTTGTATTTTTATGCCCTTAAATCAGAGAGATATGTCACAAAAAATAGCTAATAAATAACATTTCCCACATGTCTACTTTACATCAGCACAATTTTGGAAACAAAATTTTTTTTTGTTAGGGAGTTATAAGGGTTAAAAGTTGACCAGCAATTTCTCATTTTTACAACACCATTTTTTTTTAGGGACCACATCACATTTGAAGTCATTTTGAGGGGTCTATATGATAGAAAATAATGAAGTGTGACACCATTCTAAAAACTACACCCCTCAAGGTTCTCAAAACCACATTCAAGAAGTTTATTAACCCTTTACGTGCTTCACAGGAACTGAAACAATGTGGAAGGAAAAAATGAACATTTAACTTTTTTTTGCAAACATCTTAATTCAGAACCATTTTTTTTATTTTCACAAGTGTAAAAACAGAAATGTAACCATAAATTTTGTTATGCAATTTCTCCTGAATACGCCAATACCCCATATGTGGGGGTAAACCACTGTTAGGGCGCACCGCAGAACTTAGAAGTGAAGGAGCGCCGTTTGACTTTTTCAATGCAGAATTGGCTGGAATTGAGATCGGACGCCATGTCACGTTTAGAGAGCCCCTGATGTGCCTAAACAGTGGAAACTCCCCACAAGTGACACCATTTTGGAAACTAGACCCCTTAAGGAACTTATCTAGATGTGTGGTGAGCACTTTGAACCCCCAAGTGCTTCACAGAAGTTTATAACGTAGAGCCGTGAAAATAAAAAATCACTTTTGTTTACACAAAAATGATCTTTTCGCCCACAAATTCTTATTTTCACAAGGGTAACAGGAGAAATTAGACCACAAAAGTTGTTGTGCGATTTCTCCTGAATACGTCGATACCCCATATGTGAGGGTAAACCACTGTTTGGGCGCACCGCAAAGCTTGGAAGTGAAGGAGCGCCGTTTTACTTTTTCAATGTTGAATTGGCTGGAATTGAGATTGGACGCCATGTCGCGTTTGGAGAGCCCCTGATGTGCCTAAACAGTGGAAACCCCCCACAAGTGACACCATTTTGGAAACTAGACCCCTTAAGGAACTTATCTAGATGTGTGGCGAGCACTTTGAACCCCCATGTGCTTCACAGAAGTTTATAACGTAGAGCCGAGAAAAAAAAAATTGCATTTTTTCTACAAAAATGATCTTTTTGCCCACAAATTTTTATTTTCACAAGGGTAACAGGAGAAATTAGACCACTAAAGTTGTTGTGCAATTTCTCCTGAGTACGTCGATACCCAATATGTGGGGGTAAACCACTGTTTGGGCGCACGGCAGAGCTCGGAAGGAAGGAGCGCCGTTTTGGAATGCAGACTTTGATAGAATGGTCTGCGGGTATTATGTTGCGTTTGCAGAGCCCCTGATGTACCTAACCAGTAGAAACCCTCCACAAGTGACCCCATTTTGGAAACTAGACCCCCCAAGGAACTTACCTAGATGTGTGGTGAGAACTTTGAATGCCCAAGTGCTTCACAGAAGTTTAGAATGCAGAGTCGTGAAAGTAAAAAAATATTTTTTTTTCCACAAAAAAGATATTGTAGCCCCCAAGTTTTTATTTTTACAAGGGTAACAGGAGAAATTGGACTGCAATAGTTGTTGTCCAATTTATCCCGAGTACGCTGATGTGCCATATGTGGGGGTAAACCACTGTTTGGGCGCACGGCAGAGCTCGGAAGGGAAGGAGCGCCTTTTTGGAATGCAGACTTTGATAGAATGGTCTGTGGGCATTATGTTGCGATTGCAGAGCCCCTGATGTACCTAAACTGTAGTAACCCCCCACAAGTGACCCCATTTTGGAAACTAGACCCCCCAAGGAACTTATCTAGATGTGTGGTGAGAACTTTGAATGCCCAAGTGCTTCACAGAAGTTTAGAATGCAGAGTCGTGAAAATAAAAAATATTTTTTTTTCACAAAAAAGATTTTGTAGCCCCCAAGTTTTTATTTTCACAAGGGTAACAAGAGAAATTGGACCCCAGAAGTTGTTGTCCAATTTATCCCGAGTACGCTGATGCCCCATAAGTGGGGGTAACCCACTGTTTGGGCGCACGGCAGAGCTCAGAAGGGAGGGAGCACCATTTGACTTTTTGAGCGCAAAATTGGCTGTCGTGTTTGGAGACCCCCTGATGTACCTAAACAGTGGAAACCCCCCAATTCTAGCTCCAACCCTAACCCCAACACACCCCTAACCCTAATCCCAACCTGATCCATAATCCTAATCACTAACCCTAACCATAATCACAACCCTTACCCCAAAACAACCCTAATGTCAACCCTAACCATAACCCTAATCAAAACCCTAAATCCAACACACCCCTAATCCTAATCTCAACCCTAACCTCAAACCTAACCCTAATCCCAATACACCCCTAATCACAACCCTAACCTTAACCCTAATCCCAAACCTAACCCTAATCCCAAGCGTAACCCTAATGCCAACCCTAACCCTAATACCAACCCTAATCCAAACCCTAACCCTAATCCCAGCTCTAACCCTAACTTTAGCCCCAACCCTAGCCCTAACTTTAGCCCCAACCCTAACCCTAGCCCTAAGGCTACTTTCACACTTGCGTCGTTTGGCATTCCGTCGCAATCCGTCGTTTTGGACAAGAAACGGATCCTGCAAATGTGCCCGCAGGATGCGTTTTTTGCCCATAGACTTGTATCGCCGACGGATCGTGACGGATGGCCACACGTCGCGTCCGTCGTGCACTGGATCAGTTGTGTTTTGGCGGAGCGTCGGCACAAAAAAACGTTCAATGAAACGTTTTTTTGTACGTCGCATCCGCCATTTCTGACCGCGCATGCGTGGCCGTAACTCCGCCCCCTCCTCCCCAGGACATAGATTGGGCAGCGGATGCGTTGAAAAACTACAGCTGCTGCCCACGTTGTGCACAATTTCACAACGTGCGTCGGTATGTCGGGCCGACGCATTGCGACGGCCCCGTACCGACGTAAGTGTGAAAGAAGCCTAACCCTAAGTTTAGCCCCAACCCTAACCCTAAATTTAGCCCCAACCCTAACCCTAAATTTAGCCCCAACCCTAGCCCTACCCCTAGCCCTACCCCTAACCCTACCCCTAACCCTACCCCTAACCCTAACCCTACCCCTACCCCTAAACCTAACCCTAACCCTAACCCTAACCCTACCCCTAAGCCTACCCCTAACCCTACCCCTAACCCTAACCCTACCCCTAACCCTACCCCTAACCCTAACCCTAACCCTACCCCTAACCCTAACCCTAACCCTACCCCTAACCCTAATTTTAGCCCCAACTGCTGTTCTCCTGCCGGCCGGCAGATGGAGACAGATGGCGGGCGCACTGGGCATGCGTCCGCCATGTTCTTCTGCCGGCGGCCAGGAGGAGCAGCAAGAGGGTCCAGGGACCTAGGTGAGTATGCTAGGGTCCCCGAATCCCCCTATTTCTCTGTCCTCTGATGTGCGATCACATCAGAGGACAGAGAATTACACTTTACTTTTTTTTTTTGCGGTCGCCGGTAAACAGTTAATTACCGGCGATCGCAAAACAGGGGTCGGTAATACCGACCCCGATCATGCTCTTTGGGGTCTCGGCTACCCCCGGCAGCCGAGACCCCAAAGATTCTCCCGGTGCCGGCCGGCGGGCGCACTGCGCATGCGCCCGCCATTTTGAAGATGGCGGCGCCCACCGGGAGACACGAGGAGCATCGGGGGAGCTAGGTGAGTATTGGGGGGCCACCTGGGACCCCTTTTCTCTGTCGTCCGATGTGCGATCACATCGGAGGACAGAGAAATTAAAAAGAGATCGCTTTTTTTTTTTTTTGCGATCGCCGGTAAACGGTTAATTACCGGCGATCGCAAATGCGGGGTGGGTTAAAAACCCCCCGAATCATGTTCTCTGGGGTCTCGGCTACCCTCGGCAGCCGAGACCCCGGAGAAAATCGGCCTCTGGGGGGCGCTATGGACTTTTTCCACAGCGCCGTGGTTTAAGTACCCTTAGCGGCCGCCGTTAAAAGGCGTATCGGCGGTCGCTAAGGGGTTAAATGATTTTTTTTATTTTTATTTATTGCTGGATTGTGCATAGGAGCATAGTATCAATGTTATTTTGTTCTTTATTTCAGAATTGCATTAGTCATGGCCAGCGGCAGCGATTCCAGCCACACCCCACCGCTGAGGAGTCCGGTGAGTACATGATCTACTATTGCTTATATTCGCTGTCATTAGTAGATGGGTCACTCATCTTTTTGGTAAACTATTTTGCAGGCTTCTTCAAGTGAGGAGGAGAACCAGGAGGAAGAGAGGGAGAAGCAGCAGGGACCACGGGGCCAAGCTGTGGCTGCAGGACGGAGAGTAAGTATTTATTTCAAACCTTTTCATTTTTTTTGTTTAATTTTTTTGTTTTTGCGGTTATGGGGGGTGGTGGGAGGTTGTGGTGTTGTGTGTAGTAGGTGGCGGTGGAGGAGGTAGGGACCATTGTTTTTATCTTTCAAACATTAATATTTTCCATTTTTTCTAGGTTTCACAACGGGCCCTGGATGAACCACTCAATATTGACATGATGGTGGCATCCATTGAAGCACGGGGCCCGTTGTGGGACAGCCGTGACCCCCGGCACGCGGACCAGGGCATATTGCGGCGTCTGTGGATAGAGGTGGCACAATCGCTGTGGGATGGCTTCGACAGCGCTTCACCAAAGGCCAAAACTAGTTTCCGTAAGTATTTACAAAATGCTGCTGTGACCCATCATGCCAGGATTACACAACCGTCTGTGATGTCTTCTATTGGGATTGCACACGGTTGCGTAATCGTTTTCAATATATTATCTAAAACCTTTTTTATTTTTTCAATTTATACACAGTTAAACAATTAAAGACCAGATGGCGCTCCATGAAGGACCGCTTCCGGAGGGGCCTGAAAAAGGAGGGACAGACTCGTAGTGGTGCTGCCGCTTCAAGGACCTCGGTGTATAAGTACAACCGTATACTGCAGTTCTTGCGACCAGTCCTTGAAAGCAGAGAGTAAGTATAGTACTTATGCACACACCTAGTTTTTACAACATGCATATTCACATACTACATTCCAGCCACGTAGCTTATTGCCCAGCCAGTTATTTTGGCAAGTACAAAGTATAGAAATGAAGAAAAAAAGGAAAGCTCACCGAGGCGTGAAAAGTAAAAAATACATACTTTTATCCTCTTCAATCATAAGCAGAGGATGAAACATCAGCACAATACAATAGACACTATCTACGCGTTTCAGGTGACAGGGAACATCAGACCTGAAACGCGTAGATAGTGTTTTTATTGTATTGTGCAGATGTTTCATCCTCTGCTTATGATTGAAGTGAATAAAGTATTTTGTTTTTACTTTTCACGCCTCGTTGACCTAGAATTTTTTATTCATTTCTGGTCTTCTCACACTTGACACAGCGACTCCGTGCTCCGAGCCTTCTGGGATTACTACAATGTTGAGCTTGATTTACTAGCAATTTCACTGAAATCTGAAGTATACAGAACACAGAAAAATAGTAGATTGGCCATGCCCAGCCAATATTTAATAGTGTAGTAGTATAGTGGCTATCCAGGTGTATCCCCGATTTTTTATACACAAAAAAGTAAAATATAATAGATACGGCATACATTCCACTGCAAAGCAGGTTATGTTCCCATGGTTGCTCAGCTCGCAGGACCTGTGATGACGTCTCGGTCACATGACCGTGACGTCATGGCAGTTCCAACGTAAGCATAATTGTCTGGCGTTGCAAACCACAACCATGGGTGACTATTGTGAATTAAATAAATACCTTTTTTTTTAATATTGATGGTGCATATGCAGTGTCAATATTAAAAATAGGTTAATATTAATGGCGGCAATGGATACCTGGCGGTAAAGTTAATTAATGACGCATGTGAAATGTGATATTTAGTATACTAATGGTTTCCTTATGTTTTCACAGAACACACAGCAGCACCCGCGAGACTGTCCGACCCTCTGGAGCGGTCCTTTGTGAAGCGCCATCTGAACAGTCGCAGCCATCCCACAGCGAGAGCAGGTCTGCACCACCACAATCTGGCGAACCGGCAGCCGGTCCATCAGATGTTCCCCTGGCCGAGGCCTCTGTCGCTCCTTCCTTTGGGTCTTCCCGACAGCGTCAGCGGGCCTCGGACAGGGCGCCCATGCCCGAATTTTTACATCTGAGCACCGTATTTCAGAATGGTTTCAAGGCGCTGTGCGATAAAATGTGCAATATTGAACGGCGTCTTGAAAACATCGAAACGGATCTCTCGAGGCCGGCCAAACATTTTTTTACTGCCATTCACAACGGCATGGTTGAACATCTTACGCCGGAACTCCAGATTTCGGTCATGCAGGGCTGCAACAATGTATATGTCAGTGCTCTGCAGCAGGCTCGGGTCATGCAGTCAGCGACAAATATGCCCGCAGTACCATCGCTGGCTGCCATGACTCCGACTCCTGCTGCAGAGCACCACCACAGAGCTCCGCGTGCCGAGGGCCACCGCCACCGCCACCACAGAACAGAGCCCCAAAGTTCAGAGCCTGACAGGCCTTCAAGGGGACACAGACGGGATGCCGACCCACACCCAGAGGGAGAGAGGAGGAAAAAGAAGAAGAAGACGACGACAAGTACTACGACCTTGGCTATGGCTGCTCCCAAAAGTACCACCAGAAAACACCCCGGGTCGACCCGGAGCACACCAAGTACCCAGGCTGGGTCTACACGGAGTACACCCAGTACCCAGCCTGGGTCTACAAGGAGTACACCATCACAGCCTGGGTCTACCCGGAGCCGGAGTAGCCAGCCAAGGACACTGGTCGTCCCTCCTCCTCCCTCACCTCCTGCTTTGCTAATCTCGCCACCATCCACTGCCTGGATTGATGTCGGCATCCCGTCTAGTGTGATAGAGTATGCTGCTTCCTCCCCCTCGTCCTCCTCCTCGGTCTCCTCAACACCCCCAAAAAGTGTGGGATATCAATCCCCTTTAATTGCTGATGTTGGTACCCCCTAATAACATTTCCCAATTTTTTTTTTTTGTACCCTAAATAAATGTTATTTTTAAAAAAAAAAAATTAGTTTTTATTGTCTCAAATAAAGTTTGCACCAAATCACACCTTGCGCCGTATACACAAATCTTGTCTTTGTAACACCTGATGTGCAATGTCTGACAATATTTATCAATTTGTTTTTTTCATTGTTTTATAGGGCTGTCGCTCATTGTACTCAGATGTTACAAACACAAACAGCATTGCTCAATATGTCAAGTTTACAATGTACCATCACACAACAATTTCAGTATAGATAAAGTTGGTTTTTGTGTGTAACCAACGTTATCTTTTCTGAAATCGTAAAACGATTGAGCCCCTGCTGTGAGTTTTTTGGTGTCAGCGAATGATTTGGAATTTTTTTGGGGTAACTGATCAGACGCTGTCATTGTTGGATCGGCGAGTTTAGACCGATCCAGCGATGTCTTTGTTTTAAACAAGGGAATATTGGGTTACTAGCGCACTGTTTTAAACACTCAAATAAAAAGTGAACAATACCCCACAAATATAAAAAGGTGTCTACCACGTCCCTCGCCGTCATCTTTCCGCACTGACACTGTGATTCCCGCCCGTAAAGCTGAGCACACCGTTGACTTAATAATAAACGCTGTGCTGGGCTTTAGGGCTGCCACAGTACGGGAAGTTGACGACGATGGACGTTTCACACACCGGAGTGTAAGGGTTTTTTGTATTTTTTAAAATTACATTTACAATGGTAAACAGGGAAAACATCATGAGTGTGGCAAAGCGCTTCATAACATTACCCAGATTACACGGGACTTGCTCTTTTTTGGTCGCTGGAGAGCTGTCTGTGTGACAGCTCTCCAGCAACCACGCGACAACTAAACAACGATCTCGGTCCAGTCGTATCACTGGTCGGTATCGTTGGGTAATAGTTTTATTAATGTACCTTAAGAATATTGGTCAGGTGAGGTGGAAGCAATGTTCACAGTGTCGCCACTATTTGACTCTGGACGAATTCTTTCATCCTGAGTACAATAGTGTTAACTCTGTAGAGTTTTGCAAACATGATCGTCTCCCTCCTTGTCTAGCCTGGTTCCATATGCAAATAGTCTGCAGGATTAAATATGGTTGACAAGGTGGGAGCCGATTATGTAATTATATGTCAAAACTATGGAACACAAATTTTGTGTGACACACATTACTTTCAATAAAATTGGATTTTACAATTCTATTACTATGGAAAAACGTATGGGAGATTTGTTTGGTGAAAACGGAAAGGCACAAGAACTTTATTTCAAAACACAACGCATTATACAATCAGGGGACATTTTAACAATAACCATACATAGTATGGTTAAATGACATGGACTACACAGTGTTTACATGACATCATAATAACACGAAGAATTAAACCATTTGATCTTGCCATGAAACACGGCCAACATCAGAAACAAAGTATGCAGCAAATTGGTCCCTCATATGAGCAATCTCCACAGTTGTCCGCAGAGGATGAGCTTGATAATCAGGCAATGGATTTGGTATGGGTTCATCGAGTTCCACGTTGACTCTCTCTTTATCAATAATAAAATTGTGGAGAACCACACACGCCTTCACCACCTCATCCACTGTCTCAATTTTCAAATTTATAGCGGATCCTAAGATACGCCATTTGGAGACCAGGATGCCAAAGGCGCACTCCACAGTTCTTCTGGCCCTGGACAGTCTATAATTAAATATAGTTTTGGTGTGGTCCAACCCACGACTTGAGTAAGGTTTAAGTAGGTTGCCACTCATTTGAAAAGCCTCATCACCAACAACAACAAATGGCATGGCCGGGCCGTCGGTGTTGGGAAGAGGTCGTGGATGGGGGAAATTAAAATTGTTATTGTACAATCTTCGGCCCATATCAGACTCCTTAAATGTCCGTGAATCATTTGCACGACCAAACGCTCCAATGTCCACAGCGAGAAACCTGCAGTCCGCACCTGCAATTGCCATCAGCACGGTGGAAAAGTATTTTTTATAATTAAAAAAAAGAGATCCACTTCTTGAAGGCTTGGTAATCCTAATGTGCTTCCCATCCACGGCTCCAATACAGTTAGGGAAAGAACACACTTGTTCAAATTTTTGGGCGTTGGCAAGCCATATTTCTCTTGTAGGGATGGGTAAAAATTCCTCCCGGAGGTTGTCCCACAATGCGCGGCAAGTGTCGGCAATAATACCCGACAGTGTTGAGACTCCAATCCGAAACTGGAAATGCAATGATCTCAATGTCTCTCCGGTAGCCAGGAAACTGACAAGAAGAAAAATAAATAAATATAATTAATAAAATTGTTATGAAAGAATTTTTCATTTTTAATAACAATCCCCCCACCCCACAAAACAAAAACACGTTACTTTAAAAAATGGCAAGAACATATAAATCCTTCACATTCCATTACGTACCGTAGAGTCACCAGCAGACGTTCCTCAGGGGAAATCGATTTACGGAGCTGCGTGTCCTGCCTGGAAATGGTTCCTTCCACCAGACGCAGCAGATATCGGAAGCTGTCTTTTGACATCCTGGTGTATTCAAAGTATTTGTCCTGGTTCTCATTTAATTCGCCAAACAGACAATGGTAGGCTCCACGACTCTCTCGGACTTCCACTATAGGGTGTAGCCAAAAACGCCGACGACTCCTTCTCCGTAGTTTGTCTCTTTTCCTCTGTTCATGACAGGCAATAGCATAAGCAATAGCAAGGGCTAATTCCAGCTGAAAATTGAGGTAGATACTCTCCATGGAACGATCCATCTTGATGCTCTATGGTTGGAAATAATCTATGCCGGGGTATATATACCACTATTACATTAATACCCACCCCCATTTACCCATTGGTGGCATTATCGATTGTCTAGACACTAGACCCACCCTCTTCTATTCATTGGTGGTGTTATCTAGTGTCTAGACACTAAATTGTGTGTAAAGATCTAATCAGTGTTTGACAACGCATGCGTCGTAAAACGCTGCGTTTTTTGTAAGAACGCAACAAAAACGCACCAAAAACGCTGCGTTTTACGACGCATCCGTCCGACGCTTGCGTCAAAAAAGGTGCGTTTTTGCGTGCGTTTCCGATGCGTCGTGCGTTGCGTCGGCGACGCTGCGTCGCATGACGCTAATGTGAACGTAGCCATAGCCGTCTGTTGGCCTAAAGTCACCTCAATCCGTGACGTAGGGGTGACGGTCACGGTGTGAATCCTGACCCATTGGTGACAGCGGTCAGGGGAATCGTGACAATTGGTGGCAGCGGTGGGATATCTTAGAGCATTAGGGATTTGGTTTGAGTAATCATTCCTCTCACTAAAAACTTGCAGAAAGTTCTTGCGAGGACTCTGCGCAAATAAGTTTGGAGAACGAACTCAGTGCTTTTTAGTTGTGAGACAATTGCGTACTGGTAATTATCCCCTCCCTCTCTCTTCGTTTTTCTATCCTATCTTTTATTTGGCAACCATGGCTGCGAAAGGGGAAGCCTGGTACAACCAGCAGAAGAAGGACTTTCTTGCTGGGATATGCACGTGCCATGGCCTGAACCCCCAGGACAAGTCCAAGGCTCAAATGGTCGCTGACCTGGTGCAATGGGAAGCCGACCAAGCCAGGCCACAGAGCCCAGAGGCCGCAGAGGACAGCACAAGCGAACATGGTGCTGCAGCAGAGGTCCAACCACTGAATACGGGCCCTACTGGCAACCAGGGGGACGCAGACCTCCTCCTGCAGCTGGCTCTGCAACAATGCTCCGCAGATGACCTAGAGAGATGTCTGCAGCTGATCCAGCAATACCAGGAGCGAGCCGAGCGAGAGGCCCAGGCCCAGCGAGCCGAGAGAGAGGCCCGAGCCGAGCGGGAGGCTGAGAGAGCCGAGCGGGAGGCTGAGAGAGCCGAGCGCCAAGCCCAGCGAGAACATGAACTGGAGATGCTCCGGCAGGGGGGAATGCCCTCCACCGCCCAGAGACGTGAGCCCAGCAGCGCTCAGATACCTAAGCCCCGGCCCGATCACTTTCCTGTTATGGAGAAGGACGGGGACTTGGACACTTTTCTGCGGGCCTTTGAGAAAGCCTGCAGGCAGTACCAGCTGCCTACAGATGAATGGGCCCGATACCTGACACCAGGGCTGAGAGGTAAAGCTCTGGAGGCGTTTGCTGCCCTCCCTCAAGAACAAGATGGTGACTATGAGGCCATCAAGCAGGCTCTGATAGCCAAGTACCAGCTTACACCCAAGGTGTACCGTAGAAAGTTCCGGACCCTCCAACGTGGCCCACACGACAGCTACAGTGATGTGGTGCATGGACTGGGGACCCACTTTGACCAGTGGACCCAAGGACTGTCAGTGACCACCTTTGCACAGCTGCGAGACCTGATGATCAAAGACCAGTTCTTTCATCTTTGCCCAGCTGAGGTGCGACAGTTCGTGATGGACAGAGAACCCAAAGACGTGACGAAAGCAGCACAGATTGCCGATGCCTATGAGGCCAACCGTAGATCGGAAGGGCGGAAGCCAGTCACCACCAGCTGGAGAGGGGGGTAAGCCTGCAACCAACGCCAGTACCCCTGCCAGCCAACACACCAGAGGTCCTGGCCCCGTGGCCAACAGCACCAGACCGACCACCGAACCTCGCACGTGTTACACCTGCCATCAGACTGGTCATATCAGTCTCTCCTGCCCAACCAAGCAGAAGAACACCCAAGCCAAGGCCCCAGGGCCTAATGCAGCAGTTCTTTTGGTGGGTGGTGTGGTTGGGAGGGTGTGTGACAACGTACAGCACGTCACTGTGGGAGGCCATGTTGCTACAGGCCTCAAGGACACCGGGGCTGAACGAACCCTCATCCGACCCGAACTGGCGGCCCCTGAAGAAATCATTCCGGGGAAAACCCTAACTGTCACTGGGATTGGGGGCATCAGCTGTCCCTTACCGATGGCCCGGGTTTTTATTGATTGGGGTGCTGGGAGCGGGGTGAAGGAAGTGGGGCTGTCTGATAATTTGCCCACTGATGTTTTGTTGGGGACTGATTTGGGGAGGATGTTTGCATACTACGTTCCTGACACCCCTCCCCAATCTACTAATGCGGGTAACGTTAACCCTGATGATGATGATGATGATGGGAAATCGCATGTGTTACCTGACCATGATTTATCTTGTAATGATGCATCTAATAACCATTTTTTCCCTAGGATTGATGGTGAAAATGTTGTACCTGTGCCAGCTGAACCTGATAATGATTTTTCTGTGAAGGTTAATGTGTCCATAGGTACAGGCGTGCCCAGCCACGTCGCTCTGCGGAGTGAGACGGCTGAGGAACCCCTAACAGGGGCAAGTGTCGGTGCTACAGGAAATGGGGAGATGCATGGGAACCGTGAGGAAGGTGATGCCATGAAAGTGACCAGTGCCACCGAGGAAGGTAACTGGCCCATAAGTAGCACTGCCCCTGGAGTGTTGGGGGTGGATTGGGAGGTAGAGCCCATAGCAGCGCCGGCTGATGGGACTGTAGAAACCCCCGGGGAGACAGCCTACGTAGCTGCTGTCACCCGCAGTCAGAGTGCCCGGAACGCAGATAACTGTCAGCCTTCCGGACCCTCCTCAGTCATCACTGTGACTGAACCAGAGGTGGACCCAGAGCAGGTCCAAGAGGGTTCCCGTGGGGAAGGGACCCTGACGTCGCTTCTGGCTTCCCCTAGCCAGGAGTTTCAGGCCGCTCTGCACACAGATGCGAGCCTAGAGAGTTTGAGACAACTTGCCGGGACGCACTTCTCCGAGGCTGATAAGGAGAAGGTGTTCTGGGAACGAGGAAAGTTATACCGGGAGACAGTACCCGGAGAATCACAAAAGGAGTGGGTGAGGGAAAGACAGCTGGTCGTCCCACAGCAATTCCGGGGTGAGTTGTTGCGGATTGCCCATGAGATCCCGCTAGCTGGACACTTGGGGATCAGCAAAACTAAGGCCCGGCTGTCTCAACACTTCTATTGGCCTAAGATGGGGACAGATGTGTCAAACTACTGCCGCTCCTGTATCACTTGTCAAAGAGTGGGGAAGGCGGGACCTGCTATTAAGGCTCCCCTAATCCCTTTGCCAGTGATAGAGGAGCCTTTCCAGAGGATCGCGGTGGACATTGTGGGCCCGCTGGCCGTCCCCAGCAGCTCTGGAAAGCAATACATCCTTACTGTGGTAGACTATGCTACCCGGTACCCAGAGGCAGTAGCTCTGTCGTCAACTAGGGCAGATAAGGTGGCGGATGCCCTGTTGGCCATCTTTTCACGTGTAGGGTTTCCCAGGGAAATGCTTACTGATCAAGGGACCCAATTTATGTCTCGCCTAATGGAGGCTCTCTGTAAGAGAATGCAGGTGAAGCACCTGGTATCGAGTGCGTATCACCCACAGACCAATGGCCTGTGTGAACGCTTCAATGGTACCCTCAAACAGATGCTACGCATGCTGGTTGAGACCCAAGGGCGCGACTGGGAGCGGTACCTCCCACACCTGCTGTTCGCTTACCGAGAGGTTCCGCAGGCCTCGACGGGGTTCTCCCCCTTCGAGCTCCTGTATGGCAGGCGAGTCCGGGGACCCCTTGGGTTGGTAAGAGAATCCTGGGAAGAGGAGCTGAACCCTTCTGAAGTGTCCATAGTGGAGTATGTCATGCGCTTCCGTGACAAGATGCAGACCTTGACGCAGTTGGTGCATGACAACATGACGCAGGCTCAGGCTGATCAGAGGCACTGGTACGACCAGAACACCCGGGAGCGGACCTACCACGTGGGTCAAAAGGTGTGGGTGCTGGTCCCCGTACCAACGGATAAGCTTCAGGCCGCCTGGGAGGGCCCGTACGTCGTCCACCAACAGCTCAACCCGGTCACTTACGTGGTCACGCTTGACCACGCTCGGGGTAGGCGAAAGGCCTTTCACGTCAACATGATGAAGGCTCATCACGAACGTGAACCTTTCGTCCTACCGGTCTGCAGCTTGCCCGAAGACGGTGAGGAAGACATCCTCCTGGACTTGCTGGCCCAAGCCAAGGCCAATGGGTCCATCGAGGATGTGGAGGTAAGCGCCTCGTTAACTGAACCCCAGCGGGTGCAGTTGCAAACCACACTGGAACCTTTCCGGGTCGTGTTCTCCAACCGACCTGGGAGGACTGAGTTAGCAGTCCACGAGGTGGATACCGGGAATCACGCCCCACTACTGCGAACACCCTATCGAATCTCTGACCAGGTGCAGCAGATTATGCGCCAAGAGATTGATGAGATGTTACAGCTGGGGGTGATTCGACGGTCAAAGAGTGCGTGGGCCTCACCTGGGCTCAACGTCATCACAGCCTCTGACGCGCACCCCATGCCGCGCATCGAGGAGCTGCTTGAGAAGTTAGCTGGCGCAAAATACCTGACAATAATGGATTTGAGTAGAGGATACTGGCAGATTCCCCTGAGCCCCGAGGCGCAGGAGAAGTCCACCTTTATCACGCCCTTCGGACTGTACGAGTCCACGGTCATGCCCTTCGGCATGAAGAATGTCCCTGCCACTTTCCAGCGGATGGTCAACCTCCTGCTTCAGGGACTGGAGACGTACGCAGTGGCGTACTTGGATGACATTGCCATCTTCAGTCCCTCCTGGAAGGAACACCTGCAGCATCTCGAGGAGGTGCTCAGGCGAATTCACCAAGCAGGACTGACTATGAAGCCGGGAAAGTGCCAGATGGGCATGAGGGAGGTTCACTACCTGGGGCACCGGGTAGGCGGGAACACCCTGAAGCCAGAGCCTGACAAAGTGGGAGTGATCGTGAACTGGCCCACTCCCGTGACCAAGAAACAGGTGATGTCCTTCTTGGGCACTGCAGGGTACTATAGGCGCTTCGTAAAGCACTATAGTAGCCTGGCAAAACCTTTGACGGACCTCACCAGGAAGAAGCTACCTCACATTGTCAACTGGACAGATGGCTGTGAGGGGGCCTTCCAGGCGTTGAAAACTGCACTGTGCAACGCCCCTGTGTTGAAAGCAGTCGACAGCAGTCGACCGTTCTTGGTGCAGACCGACGCCAGCGAGTTTGGCCTTGGTGCTGTACTCAGCCAGGTTGACTCGGAGGACCAAGAGCACCCCGTGTTATACCTGAGCCGGAAACTTTTGCCGAGGGAAGTGGCCTACTCCACCATCGAGAAGGAGTGCCTGGCCATAGTCTGGGCCCTGCAGCGCTTGCAGCCCTACTTGTACGGTCACACCTTCACTGTGGTGACCGACCACAACCCTCTGCGCTGGCTAAATGCCATGTGTGGAACCAACGGCAGGTTGCTACGCTGGAGCCTTGCCCTTCAGCAGTTTGACTTCACCATTGAACATAAAACGGGCAAAGAGCATGGGAATGCAGATGGACTCTCCCGCCAGGGTGAACCTACTGAGGTGCCCATGGAGGCATACCGTGGGGTACTGCCTCCCTAGCGCACACCAAAAGGGGGAGGTGTCACGATATGGTATGAAATATCATAAGTAGTTCTCTTGCTAGCCTGCATGGGCTAAGCCCCCTTCTTGGAGTAACAGTTTGTAGCTGCAAATTCCTGGCTTTCCTTCTCTGAGAGTATGGGGGAAGAGAGGTTTTATTGCCGCATGGAATTTACAACTGGCATTTCCTGTGTAAGCTCTTGTTCAGCTATAAGGGAAGTAGAAACTTCAAGAATCCATGAAAGATTCTTTGTTTAGTTTTTGTTAGATATTAGGCAAACGATTTAAGCTAGGAACATGAAAATATATATTCATAGTCTCACTCGGTGTATCTACACATCCCATGAAACTCGGGTTTCTAACTCCATCTGGTAAAGAAGTAGGGTTTTCTCTGGAAAAATGTATCCCAGATAGGACATATTTGATCTCATTAGAATGCTCACGTTAATCCGAGATGAATTATGAGTATGTTAGGACTCTGACATGTTTTGTAGTGAAGTTATAGAAATCAGAGGAAATAGTTTAAAGTTTACTCAGAATGTAGAGAGAGGAGGGTCTGGATAAGCCAGCCCTTCTGTGATGTCAAAGCCTTAAGGTATTAAGTTTGTGGCAGGAGCCCCAGCTCACTCTCTTCTGCTGATTGCTCCTTCTGGACTGCTTGTCTTCTGAAGCCAGCAGCACGTCCAAATGAGCTGGGACATATGGAAAAACTCCACTAGCCTGGATGCCTGTCATGCTTTAAACATGTGAGTGTTGCTTTTCTCATTTATTCCCTTTATGTTATAATTACCCATGTATATATTTGCAATTGTCTCATTTGTAACATCTTTATAAACTATTTTTGATAAAGCACTGCCTAATTATTTTTAATGGGATATACTATTATATGTTAGTTCTTCTCCATGCTCTAAAAACCGTACCCTAAGTCTTCTGAAGGGAAATACGCTACTGTTACTGTTGTGTTGGGTTAGCTTCGGACCCGTTTAATCGAAGCTGGTGGCAGCGAGAAGTGTGCAGACTTTTGGGTTATGTTGTAGTGGCTGCGGCGTTAATAATTATTGTTCCTGCCTGAGTGGGAGTAGTTATCGCGTCGCTGCAGCGTGCCCAATAGCCAGTACATAGCAGGCAGCCTTTCTGGCGACTAATTACCCAGGGTGCAGTACCTAATCTGACCTGAGAGTAAGGGGGGCGCCAGAGAGCTGCAAGTGTTAAGTGGAACTGTAAGCGGGATATACATAAATCCCTGCAGTTCGTGGTATATAGAAAAGCAGTGGGATACCTAGAATAAGCCCCTGCTGTAAACTAAGAGGTCAATAGCCTTGTGTGTGGTTTTTCATCACATCGTGGAGTGGAGGGATAACTAAGATAAGCCCCCCTGCACATGTGATAGCCGTCTGTTGGCCTAAAGTCACCTCAATCCGTGACGTAGGGGTGACGGTCACGGTGTGAATCCTGACCCATTGGTGACAGCGGTCAGGGGAATCGTGACAGCTGGTATGATAATGAAGAACGGAGGCACAATTTTCTTCCAGTCTCTGCATGCCCCAGAGCCAGGTAAAAAAGTCATTAGAGCAAAGAAATAAAAGACAATTTCATAACAACCAAAGATATGGGCATACAGGTATGACTAGTTTAACCATTCACCTGTATGCCCATATTAATAGATTAAAAATGTTCCAGGGGGTGACAGATTACCTTCAACTATCCAATATGAGACCTTTAGTTCATAAGGAATTTATGTTCATGATATCTCATCAATGTGATTTTAAAAATTGTATTGAACCCATGCCACAATATGCCTGTGTAGTTAGCCAGAATTACACTATCTAATGTGCATAGTACATTGAACGATTCTGTTAAACCTTTCAGTTGTCTCTTGAGTTATGGAGCTATTAGACACACTTTATCTATAGAATTGCAATCTTTACATAATTTGATCAAATTACTATTATGTGAATCATAGTATTTTATTTGCCTATTTATTTCCAAGCGACAGTGAGATCAAGACTCATGAGGGGCTGAAAGGTCATGTTATGTCACAAATAATTCATGTTCTTCTTCAAGCATGCATTTTGTCTCCATGCCCATTTTTATGATTTTGCAAATAAAGCTTTCATAATTGCAAGAAACGAGGAGAGTACTGTTTTCTTAGGATTTCTTCTGATAATAGTGCACCATACAGTAAAAGTACCCACCAAGGCATAGTGCTACCCTTTGGCCTGGATCTGTCCAGGATCAGGAGCTTTCAGTGAGATAGAGCAATCCCAACTAGCTTCAGTGCAGAGCCTACAAGCTCTATTGGAAATAGCTTGTAAGCACTGCTTATGTTCCTCTTTAACATTAGTCTAAAGTGGTCCCACAGATTGTGATATGGAAAAAAGAGCAAAAACTTAGCAAAATACACGTAACACAAAAATTTGATTTAAAGAATAGGTCATGGGTCAGGCAAAACTTTTCCTATTGCAAAGGATGTCACAACTGACCCTGCTCACCCTCCCTTCACTATCACTTTTAAATATGCTGGTTAGATTTTTCAATACAAAAGATAGGGTCAGTCTATTGCTCTATTGTATTAAATATAAATATATTAAATACAATATTTTAATATAATTTAACCCCTTCATGACCTTGGGATTTTCCGTTTTTCCGTGTTCGTTTTTCGCTCCCCTCCTTCCCAGAGCCATAACTTTTTTATTTTTCCGTCAATATGGCCACGTGAGGGCTTATTTTTTGCGGAACGAGTTGTACTTTTGAACAACATCATTGGTTTTACCATGTCGTGTACTAGAAAACGGGAAAAAAATTCCAAGTGCAGTGAAATTGCAAAAAAAGTGCAATCCCACTTGGCTTTTTTGCTAGGTTCACTAACCTGCCATTATGATTCTCCAGGTCAGTACGAGTTCATAGACACATGACTAGGTTATTTTTTATCTAAGTGGTGAAAAAAAATTCCAAACTTTGCTAAAAAAAATAAAAATAAAAATAAATTGCGCCATTTTCCGATACTCGTAGCGTCTCCATTTTTCATGATCTGGGGTCAGGTGAGGGCTTATTTTTTTGCATGCCGAGCTGGCGTTTTTAATGATACCATTTCGGTGCACATACGTTCTTTTGATCGCCCGTTATTGCATTTTAATGCAATGTCGCAGCGACCAAAAAAACGTAATTCTGGCGTTTTGATTTTTTTTCTCACTACGCTGTTTAGCGATCAGGTTAATTCTTTTTTTTAATTGATCGGGCGATTCTGAACGCGGCGATACCAAATATATGTAAGTTTGATTTTTTTTATTGATTTATTTTGACTGGGGCAAAAGGGGGGTGATTTAAACTTTTATATATTTTTTATTTTTTTCACATTTTTTTAACTTTTTTTTTAACTTTTGCCATGCTTCAATAGCCTCTATGGGAGGCTAGAAGCAGGCACAGCACGATCGCCTCTGCTACATAGCAGCGATCTGATGTTCGCTGCTATGTAGCAGAATTGCAGGTGTGCTGTGAGCGCCGACCACAGGGTGGCGCTCACAGCTACCGGCGATCAGTAACCATAGAGGTCTCAAGGACCTCTATGGTTACAATGTACAAGCATCGCTGACCTCCGATCATGTGACGGGGGTCGGCGATGACGTCATTTCCGGCCGCCTGGCCGGATGCGGTAGTTAAATGCCGCTGTCTGCGTTTGACAGCGGCATTTAACTAGTTAATAGGTGCGGGCAGATCGCGATTCTGCCTGCGCCTATTACGGGCACATGTCAGCTGTTCAAAATAGCTGACATGTCCCGGCTTTGATGCGGGCTCACCGCCGGAGCCCGCATCAAAGCGGGGCTTCTGACCTCGGACGTACTATCCCGTCCGAGGTCAGAAAGGGGTTTATAATGTTTCTGTTTTTTCCTTTTCTTCTTCCAAGAGCCATACATTTTTTATATTTCCATCAATATGGCAGTAAAAGAGCTTGTTTTTTTTGTGGGATGAGTTGGACTTTTGAATGACACCATTAATTTTACCACCTAGTGTACTGGAAAATAAGGAAAACAATACCAAGTGTGGTGAAATTGCAAAAAAATCCAACAATTCTACAATTGTTTTTATTTTTTATTTACCATGTTCAGTATATGGTAAAACTGACAGGCTCTATGATTCCCCAGGTGAATACGAATCCACAGATACCAAACATTTATAGTTTATTTTTTATTTAAGCGGTGAAAAAAAATCCCAAATTTATGTGAAAAAAAGTTTTTGCTGGGACTGGATGAGAGCTTATTTTTTGGGCCCTGAGCTGTTTTTATTGATACCATGGTGGGGTAGATATGATGTTTTGATGGCCTCTTTCTGCATTTTATTGCAAAGTTGCTGCAACCCCCCAAAAAATTCTGGTGTTTCATTTTTTTTCTCCTTACGCTGTTTACCAATTGGATTAATTTATTTTATATTTTGATAGATCCGACATTTCTGAACAGAACTTTTGTGTTTGTTTTATTTTTTTCATATTTTTAGAAAATGTTTACTAAATTTAATTGTCCCCTTAGTAGACTTGAAGATGTGATCATCCGATCGCCTGTGCTATACATAACAGGGCTTCAGCACGGGCACGAGCCACTATTCACAGGAGTATCGTAATGACAGGCATGTCATGATAACCCATCGATGCCCCACAATCACGTGACATGGGTGCCAATGGGAGGCTGGAATGATACGCTTACAGATGGCTCGTTTGAATCCCACTTATGTATCCTTGGGTGATAATGTGGTAGCTTGGGAGCAAACAAGAGCATTAGGGTCTTATCTGATATTATAAAAAGGAGTGATGAAGGAAAAAAGTGGATTCAAGTCTTCAATAAAATGGCACAGATGGTGCCACATACGAGATCTTGGCTCAATGGCGTCTTAATTAGGCAAAACTCTAGATCTACGCATGTGCCACTTCTGGTGCCATTTTATTGTAGTCCTGAAGACCATCTATGACACCACACTGCGCATGCGTCGTCCACCCCAAAGGCGGAGGTGGGGAATTTCAAAAGGATGGCAGGTCACAGTACAATCAGTGACCTGAAAAATAAACACAGGAGGTAAGCAGTGAGGCAGAGGAGCAAAACAAAACCCTGCCACCAGCCCCGCCCCAATGCACAGATATATCCTTATAAGAAAACTTCAGAGGCTAGAGGTTAAGCAATAACCAGAGATTGGATTCCTCCACCAACGGTATCAGTTTATTCATAATGGCGCCATTATGGCTATATCTTTACTGTATAGTGCTAAATCCTGCTGACAGGTGGACTTTCCACTGTAAAAAGATTCTATGTGCCCACCCACTCAAGCCCTGATCAAGACAGGCAATTTTTTGGGGCGGTCTTGATGAGAGGTCGTATAAGAGTCAGACGCTCTTCATTCATTAAGAGGTGTATGCCCGCCAGTGACTAGTGGCATGTACCTACATGCGCCATGTCAGAAACCTTACACCAGTCCCTGACTGGAGTAAGATTTCTGGCGTAAGGAACATCATAGCTCATCATAAATTAGACATGGTCTGGTGTCATGCCACTTCCATGCGCATGCCCTGCCCCATCTCTGCCCATTTTGGAAGAGCAGAGGAAAACTGCTATGAAAATGCCAAAAAGTTGCAATATTTTTGCTCAACTTACAAGTTGCTCAAAAATGTTGGACTTTTCAAATTTACTTCAAAATTTTGTCAGAATTGCTTTGATGAGTCAGGTCGTCCTTGCAGTAGTTATGCCGTGCCCCAGCAATCTGACCATCCAGTGGATGGATGAGAAATGTTTGCAGCAGTAATTATGAAGCAACCAAAGTCATAACAATATAAAATGTGGTTATAATAAGCTATTTATTTTATTATCTACTAATGAGCATTAGATTTCACACTCGGTCTTGGCATTTTCAGTGGATATACTTTTTTGTGGCCCTTACAGAAGCAGCTCCTAAAAGGGAATTCGAATATCTTTAGTCTTGCTGTATTGAACTGTTTGTTTTAACCTGTTTAGAACATTCTGTCCGTAAAACTCAGGGAGGTGGAATTTTATTTGCACTGTTCTTGTGTTGCTAACTGATAATTACACTGTCACTCACAATCTACAGGCTTCAGCGCATAGGCTGTGAACGTTCTATGATCTGTCTATCCTCGCACTTCTCCAAGAAATCAGAGCCTGCAATTAATAAATGGCTAAACCAGTCATACACTTTGCAAGACTCAATAGTTTTCCCTTTTAATAATAACAATACATGTTGGTGAATTCAGTTTCAATAAAAATATATTTAATACACAGAAACAATAAATACAATAACAAACAATACAGTAATGACATTTGTAAATCAAAATACAATTCGGAGGTTTGAAAAATAAATACAATTTACTAAAGAAAGTGAAGTGGCCAGTAGGGTGGCTCAGTGGTTAGCAGCAGGACAGCACAGTGGCTCAGTGGTTAACCATGTACCCTTGTAGCCCTATGGTTCTGGAGAGTTTGTATGTTCTCCCCATGCTTGTGTAGGTTTCTTTTCACACTCCAAAGACACTCCAAATTTAGATTGTGATCCCCAAAGGAACGGGGAATTGATGACAATATATAAGCACATCTCCAAAATCATTACACGTGAATCAGAAAACCTAGGGTGAGAAACGTTTTTTTTTACTCCAGAAACAATGCCAGTCATATCTAGTGGTTGTGTCTGGTATTGCAGTTTTGCCACATTGAAGTGGATTTGGCTGACCTGTTATGCTAGACAAAGCCAATGGACAAGAGTGACAACATTTATTTATTTCCCAAAATACCTCCAAAAACTTACATTTTAGCTGATATACTGTATAAAAGGAACATATAAGAAATCTATTTTGAATATTTTGCCTGTCACAGAATAATGTGGTATACTCACCTGTCTCTGCATTGGTCTCCATCATTGTACCTTTGCTGCCTTACTGGACGTGGCGCTATTTCTGTGCTGGTCAGGTGGGACATCCATCAGACACTACTGGCTGTGTCTCTAGAGATCAAGTGCAGTTCTATCCTGCTGGGTGGTGTGTGTTCAACATCCTCAATAAGTTTAATATAATTAATGTAGTTCCTGATGTTCCTGTTCCTGCTGGATGGCTAATCACTGGGGCTGATTAGCTCTATTTAAGTCTCCACTAATCTTTTTGCCAGTTTTTGTATTCCTATACTACTCTGGCTCATAGATGAATGGATTTTATTGATCCAGCTTTTTTCTGCTTATTCTACTATTTGCTCTTTTGGATTTCTTGAACCTTGGACTGCCTAACCACACTCCCTGCCTTATATAACTGCTTGACCATGACTTAACCTCAGCAACACTTTGACAGCATTTTTGTTTCTGATTTTGTCATTGTGCTTGCACATTTGCTTTCACAATTTTGTAAAATGTTTTCTTCCTCTACTTGTTCTACTGCCCAGAAACTCTGTAGTCTCAAACCAACAAAGGATAGATCCCTATATTGAGGTGAATGGGTGAGCATCAAGTAGGTTTTGGTACTTGCAAACTTGTAATGCCAATTCATTAAGGTATCAGATTACAACTTAATATTTAGATCTGTGGAGACTAGAGAAGGGTGGAGCAAAGTCAGAGAGAAGCAGAGAGACAGAGAGATGATGTTGCTTTCTAGGATTTTATCTGACCCTAGTGTTGAATTCGCTGCTTGTTCTGTCTTCTTACTGAAGCAATGTGACATACAGTATAACACTTCTCTGTCTTCCAAAATAAGCAGACCATTCTATGTACTCTAACTTGTTTATTGGAAAACAGGTTGATGTATATGAATCGAAATGTATTTGAGTGAGGATGGTAAAACTACAAGAATACAGCAAGATCAAGCTTGAACAGTTCTGTATAAACAATACCACAGAACAGAGAGGATTCCCTTACCAGATATACTTTATCCAGGGTAATGTAGTTTTAATAACATGAAGCAAGAGAAAATTTTACACAACTGTTCTGCTAGGCTGCTCCTTACAAATGACTGCTTCACCATCACCAGAATCTTCTTGCCCAAGATGCATTAGTTATTTCCCACAATGCAATCATCAGCTTTACAGAAAAACAACTTGTAATACAATGAAACATCACCAGATGGTGCTATCACATTAGACTTTATTAACAGAGTATTACAGCTTATTAAAGTGACAACGGTAATTTTAACCTCCTCTTTTTCCCTAATGGGTAGAGCACTGCTGCTTCTTCTGATTATATGCTACATAGAAACAGTGCACAAAAACATCAGGGAATTCTGTTCCCTGCTTATGAGAGACATAATTGAAGCTAGTTTCTAGTTTCCACCCACTAGGTCTGAGATAGCTGGAAATTAGAGGTAGAGCCTGCAGAGAAAAAAATGGTGAAACAAACTGGACACATCTCATAGAGCCACCAATAGTAGAGTTAATCTTTCATACCACACATGAAAAAACATGTTGTAAGGACTGAGACTGCATACCTGTTTTTGTCTGTTCTTGCCCTTAGTTCTGTTGGATTCTGCCCTTACCCAAGATGGAGTGGCTGGCTTCATGGGGGCCATCTTGTTTCCTGTCTGATACTCCTTGTTTCCTGTCTGCTGCATATATAAAGGAACTCTGCACACTATACCTTGCTTGTGTATCTTGTATCTCACTTGCTGCCAAGCTCAAGGACTTGCAACCTGCTTGTTCTTCTACTCCTCGGGATACCCCGCTTGCTTCTGGATCTACGTACCACCGGAAAGACTCTGTTACTCTTCACCTGCTCTGCACCCACCTCTGCTACGGTCTGCCCCTCAGCTGGGAGCCAGCCTGGACTCTGACCTCTGGATACTGCATTGCTGGACTTGTACTTGCACCCTCGGTCTGTACTTCTAATATCTGCATATTCTTGAGACTGTTTAATTGCTTATCTGTAAAGCTGCAGTTTTCATCAGTTATCTGAAGTTCATCTTCCTACAATATATATATATATATCTTGAACTGTGATATACCGTGTTTGTCATCATTCTGACTCACGTCATCGGTCTCCATAGAATAATAGCATAATCTCATTACAGAATACACAAGCCTCAAAGAAAATGGAGATCACTGGGTCAGATTCTATGGAGGCACGGGTGGAAAAGCTGTGCTCATTTGTCACAGGACTGCATGCAGAGCTTCAGGCAATTAAGACACAGCTGGGGGCATTGGAGTCTCAAACTAATCATAATGCAAATGTGGCTGATACATCTATCCAGTCTCTAGCCACTCGCCTCTCACATGTGGAGACTACAGCTGTAGCTGCGGTTCCAGCCCCAGTTCCAAGTCCAGCTCCGGGTCCGGTTTTTCCCAAACTCCCACCATTCAGGTTTGGTGGAGAAAGAGAGAAATTCCGTGGGTTTCTGAATCAGTGTCAGTTATATTTTTCAGCACGTGCAACTCAGTTCTCAACTGAACGGGACAAGGTGTTAACCATGATAATGTTGCTGACAAACAAAGCCTTAGCCTGGGCTAATCCTCTGATTGAAACCAATGATGCATGTCTAAATTCTCTGAATGACTTTATTACTGCAATGTGTCAGATGTTCGACGATCCCAACCGAAACCTCACTGCAGAGGCTGCTTTATTAACACTTCGTCAAGGAAAGCGTCCTGTCGTGGAATATGCTATGGAATTTCGGAGGTGGGTGCTGGACACTACATGGTGTGACTCAGTAAATTATGCAGTATTCAGAAGGGGTTTGTCTGCTACTATTAAGGATGAATTGGCTCGGGGTGAATCACCTACTAATCTGACTGACTTTATAAATCATTGTATCCGGATAGATATTCGTCTCACCGAACGCCGGCAAGAGAAGTGGGCGGAGGCCAACCGTAATAACCCTATATTCCTCCCATCCTCCTCCAGGGAAACTCAAAACAGGTCGTCTTCTCCAGCAGAGCCTGAACCTATGCAGGTTGATGCGGTTCGGAGGAGTACCATCGACGCACGCAAGGAACATCGCTTCAAAGAAAATTTATGTTTCTACTGTGGAAAATCAGGTCACTACATTTCGGTCTGTCCGGGAAAAAATCGCAAGTCCACAGCTGCGGTAATCGAATGTGACTTTTCTGATGTCTCTTCTGTATGCTCTCAGTCAATTTCTTGCGCAAAAGTGATGTCAGATGAAAATCCAGACTTTCCTGATTGTAGTTCAGTAGCATCGTCACCTGTGGGTGGGGATGTATTTTCAATAAGTTCTGCTACGTCAATCTCAGACGATGTCAGAAAAGACTCACTTTGTACTATTCCCATTAAGATCTGGGTGCAATCCTGTTGGGTTACTAGTACAGCCATGATTGACTCTGGGGCTAGCGGCAATTGCATGGACATTGCATTCGCTAAAAAACATGGTATACACTCGCAGAAGAGACGCTCACCGGTGTTAATGGAGACCGTAGATGGGTCTCCGTTGGTATCTGGGCCAGTAGACTTTCAAACAACACCTCTGAAAATTCGTATGGGAGCAGATCATTCTGAAAAACTGTCGTTTTTGTTAATTTCCTCTCCTCACTTCCCTATAATTCTAGGGTTACCATGGTTACAGCGGCAAAATCCCACTATTGATTGGAAGACGAAAGAATTGCAGTTTCCAAGTAAACAGACATCATCTGGAGAATTAACTTCAGTCAGGTCAGCAATTACAGTTGAGTTAAAATTACCAATTGAATATCAAGATTTTGCGGATGTATGCGATAAAAAAAATGCAGACAAATTGCCACCGCACCGACCATACGACTGCCCTGTAGAACTACTCCCTGGTGCCGCGATTCCATTTGGGAATATTTATCCCTTGTCTGGACCTGAATTAACAGCTCTGAAAGAGTATATTGACGAGAACTTGGCAAAGGGATTTATACGACCATCTTCCTCCCCAGCAGGTGCCCCAATCTTCTTTGTCAAAAAGAAGGATGGCTCTCTCCGCCCGTGTATTGACTACCGTGAACTTAACAAGGTTACTATTAGAAACTCTTATCCACTTCCACCAATTCCCGAATTACTTGAGAGGGTGCGACACGCCAAGATCTTCACAAAATTAGATCTCCGTGGTGCCTACAATTTAGTACGGATTCGACCCGGGGACGAGTGGAAAACAGCTTTCCGGTCACGTTATGGACATTTTGAGTATCTCGTTATGTCTTTTGGTTTGCGCAATGCACCGGCTACATTCCAACATCTGGCAAATGATATTTTTAGAGACATACTCGATATTTTTGTTGTGATTTATTTGGATGACATTTTAATTTTTTCCAGCAATATCGAGGATCACCAGCGGCATGTGAGAATGGTTCTGGATCGTTTAAGGCAAAACCATTTATACATCAAACTGGAGAAATGTGAGTTTCACAAAACGGAAATACAATTTCTGGGCTATGTTATTTCTCCCCAGGGCCTCAGCATGGATGCGAGCAAGACACAAGCTATTCAAGAGTGGCCAATTCCCAGTTCTGTGAAGGAGGTTCAACGATTCATTGGATTCGCCAATTTTTACAGGCGGTTCATTAAAAACTTTTCGGAGATCGTCGCACCCATCACTCAATTGACTCGGAAGAAGACGCCGATTGTTTGGTCACCACAGGCACAACTAGCATTTTCTAAATTGAAGGCTAAATTTACTTCGGCCCCTATTCTCGTGCATCCAGACCCAGATCGGGCCTTCATAGTGGAAGTCGATGCCTCGGACTGTGCTATAGGGGCCATACTCTCGCAGAGAACAGGTGAGAAAGATCTTCTACACCCTTGTGCTTTTCTCTCCCAAAAGTTGTCACCTGCAGAAAAGAATTACGACGTTGGGAATAAAGAGTTGTTGGCGATTATAGCCGCATTCAAAGAATGGAGGCATCTGCTACAGGGAGCATCCCAACAGACTGTTGTGCTCACGGATCACCGAAATCTTGAATTCATGAGGTCGGCAAGGTGTCTAAAACCCAGACAAGCTCGGTGGAATCTGTTTCTTAACCAATTTGATTTCATTATTTCCTATAGACCAGGCTCTCGCAATGGGAAGGCCGACGCTCTATCCAGGATTCATTCGGATGACGCAACCTCAGCTTCACCTTCAAGGACCATACTATCAGAACGAAACTTTGTAAGTATGCTGCATAATCAAGATCTATTAAAGGATATTAAGGACGCCTACGCCACAGATTCACTTCTAATTCAACCACCTAATCAGGTAAATTTAACCTTGAAAAATGGCGTTTGGCTTCAGGGACAACGTCTGTATGTCCCGGAAACAATGAAATTAAGAGTACTGAAATTGATGCATGACTCTAAGATTGCCGGTCATAGAGGAGTTCAGAAAACTCAAGAATTTGTGTCTCGTTTCTTTTGGTGGCCAACTTTCCAAAAAGACGTGCGACTGTACGTGTCATCATGTGAGGTATGTGCCAGATCAAAAGTTCCTCGCTCCTCGCCTACTGGACTATTGCAACCTCTTCCTATTCCATCTCGTCCCTGGGGGTCTATATCTATGGACTTTATCGTAGAGTTGCCTACATCCCAAGGGAAGAGCACGATTCTAGTAGTAGTTGACCGATTAACCAAAGCTGCTCATTTCATTCCTTGTACCGGGTTACCGACGGCCAAACAGACTGCGGATCTTATCGTACAAAATATTTTTCGATTACATGGAGTCCCGGATGAAGTAATATCTGATCGAGGGGTCCAATTTACTTCAAAATTTTGGCAAAGTTTTTGTGCTGCTCTGGACATCAAGGTAAATTTGTCATCTGCTTTCCATCCGCAGTCTAATGGCCAAACTGAACGGACCAATCAAACTTTGGAGCAATATCTGCGTTGCTATGTCTGTCACTTACAGGATGACTGGGTGAATCTGCTTCCGCTGGCTGAATTCACATACAATAACTCACAGAGTGCATCCACCAAAATGTCTCCATTTTTTGCTAATAAGGGATATCATCCCAGCATTCTTCCTAGACTTCCGCATTTCGTCTCTGCAGCAGAATCTGGAAGTTCTAAAGCAGACGCTGACCACAGCACAAGAAAGATACAAGAAGGCAGCAGACAGATTCCGTAAACCAGTACCCACATACAAGGTAGGAGACATGGTCTGGCTCTCAACAAAGAACTTGAAACTCAGGGTTCCAACATCTAAATTGGGGCAAAAATATGTTGGTCCGTACAAGATCAGTAGCATAGTGAGTTCTGTAGCATGCCGACTCAAGTTGCCTAATTCTTTAAAAATACATCCTGTCTTTCATGTTTCCCTGCTTAAACCGGTAGTGGCAAATCCTTTCTCCGGGCGCACATCTGCTCCTCCTGATCCAATTCTCATAGATGGGCAGGAGGAATTCATCGTGGAGAAGATCATCGATTCTCGGATTCATAGGCGACGACTTCAGTATCTGGTAAAGTGGCAAGGATATTCATCTGAGGAGAATTCCTGGGAACCTCTAGAAAATATTCACGCTCCTCATCTGATCAGAGAGTTCCACAGCAGATATCCCAATAAACCAGATATAAGAACGTCCAGAGGACATCTTTAAAGAGGAGAGTAATGTAAGGACTGAGACTGCATACCTGTTTTTGTCTGTTCTTGCCCTTAGTTCTGTTGGATTCTGCCCTTACCCAAGATGGAGTGGCTGGCTTCATGGGGGCCATCTTGTTTCCTGTCTGATACTCCTTGTTTCCTGTCTGCTGCATATATAAAGGAACTCTGCACACTATACCTTGCTTGTGTATCTTGTATCTCACTTGCTGCCAAGCTCAAGGACTTGCAACCTGCTTGTTCTTCTACTCCTCGGGATACCCCGCTTGCTTCTGGATCTACGTACCACCGGAAAGACTCTGTTACTCTTCACCTGCTCTGCACCCACCTCTGCTACGGTCTGCCCCTCAGCTGGGAGCCAGCCTGGACTCTGACCTCTGGATACTGCATTGCTGGACTTGTACTTGCATCATCGGTCTGTACTTCTAATATCTGCATATTCTTGAGACTGTTTAATTGCTTATCTGTAAAGCTGCAGTTTTCATCAGTTATCTGAAGTTCATCTTCCTACAATATATATATATATATATATATCTTGAACTGTGATATACCGTGTTTGTCATCATTCTGACTCACGTCATCGGTCTCCATAGAACAATAGCATAATCTCATTACACATGTTCATTTTAGTACACATTACAACATGATTGGTCCATGCAGTATAAAGTTCTAAGGTCATGTTCACACAGTGCGTTTTTAACTGCGGAACCGCCGCGATTTTGCCGCTGCGGGTCCGCAGCTGTTTTCCATGCAGGGTACAGTACAATGTACCCTATGGAAAACAGGAACCACTGTGCCCACATTGCGGAAATGCACTAAAAAAGCCGCGCTGAATAGCTGCGGTAAAAAAGAAGTACCATGTCATTTCTTTGTGCAGAACTGCAGCGGTTCTGCACCCATAGACCTCCATTGTGAGGGTCAAACCCGCAGTAAAACCCGCAGATGAAAAAAATATCTGTGGGTTTTCTGCGGTTTGTGGTGCAGAACCGCTGCAGCAGGAAGTGCGTGGGCGGAGTGTGGCTGTGCCCCAATCCCACCCCCCCATGCTCCAATGCCACCCCCCGTGCTCCGACGCCCCCCCCCGTGCCCTCATCTCCCCCCCTTATACTTACCGGGCCTCCCGGTGTCCGTCCGGCCGTCTTCTCCCTGGGCACCGCCATCTTCCAAAATGGCATATTTTGATCACTGTGATAACCTCACAGTGATCAAAATAAAAAAAAAGGTAAATGACCCCCCCTTTATCACCCCCATACGTAGTAACAATAATAAAATAAAGAATTTTTTTTTTCCCCACTACAGTTAGAACTAGGGTTAGGGGTAGGGTTAGGGTTAGGGGTAGGGTTAGGGGTAGGGTTAGGGGTAGGGGTAGGGTTAGGGTATTTTCAGCCATTTTAACCCTAAAAAAACTTCCTAGAAAACACACAGACTCTGCAGAGAAAACTGCATAAAAAACCGCACTAAAAACCGCATCAAAAAACGCATCAAAAACGCACCAAAAACGCACCAAAAAACGCACCTGCGTTTTCTGCCAAGAGCTGCGGTTTTTAGTGCAGAAAAAACAGCAGGGAAATCAGGAACGTGTGAACATGGCCTAAAACTAAACTAAACAATTTTCCACTGTCATTTGTTTGTGGGCGGAATGTAACAAATACTGGAAAAATTCACAGGATATAGATACATTGTATCCGTAAAGTCATGGTGCACATTTGACCAGTCACAGGATCTATTTATAGTTTACATTTTGGCGCCCTTTCTCTGGCCCAATCATATCAGATCTGTTCATGAGGAGAGATAACAAGAACCAATCAAACCACACAAACTAATTTAAGCTGTTGCTGAGCCCCCAGTCAGATTAATCCCTGGGAGAGTTTTACTTCTATTTGGAGCAGATTTCACAGTTATATTGTTTTTTGTTGCTTTCCAGTGACTGGTCAAAAGTGCACCATGATTTTACGGACACACTGTTATTTTTCAAGGAACATGTGCCATCATGACAGGTGATGGAATCTTCAGCATAACCCCAGAATACTATCAGCATCCTGGCGATCATGTCGTGGATGGGCCATTGGGTGCATGGAACTGGGCAGTACACTTTCCGCCCACTTTAAAAGCTGATGTTAGATTTTGACAGTATTATTTAAGTGGTTAATAGCTGTAGTTGCAGACAGATCATGGCTATTTATCACATCTGTTATCAGTCACTGCATTGCTGCAGCTCAGTGTTATGACCTGGTGGTTAGGAGCACCCGGCACGACCTGATAGTTAAACTCACACAGGACGAGTTCTGGGATGTGGGAGCTCTGCTGACGGCAAGCCTTAATCCTATCACACACACTAGAAATAGCCGTGGAGCATTCCTGACTCTCCCAAGACGCCTCTTCACAGCCTCAGAGCTAGCTAGCCCTAGAGATAGAAAATAAAGCCTACCTTGCCTCAGAGAAATTCCCCAAAGGAAAAGGAAGCCCCCCACATATATTGACTGTGAGTAAAGATGAAAGTCACAAACGCAGAAATGAAACAGGTTTCAGCAAAGGGAGGCCAGACTTACTAAACAGACAGAGGATAGGAAAGGTATCTTTGCGGTCAGCACAAAAAACTACAAAAGACCACGCAGAGTGTGCAAAAAAGACCTCCGCACCGACTCACGGTGCAGAGGTGCCACTCTGCATCCCAGAGCTTCCAGCTAGCAAGACAAAATCATGATAACCAGCTGGACAAGGAAACAATGAACAAATAATAACTATCAGGAACTTAGCTTCTGCAGGAGAAGACAGGTCACCAGAAAGATCCAAGAGCGAACTGAACCAATGCAGGAACATTGACAGCTGGCATGGAGTAACGATCTGAGTGGAGTTAAATAGAGCAGCCAACCAAAGGATAAACCACGTCACCTGTGTAAGGAACCTCAGAAGCAGCAGCTTCACTCACAGCCACCAGAGGGAGCCCATAGACAGAACTCGCCAAAGTACCATTCACAACCACAGGAGGGAGTTCGACAACAGAATTCACAACAGTACCCCCCCTTGAGGAGGGGTTACCGAACCCTCACCAGAGCCCCCAGGCCGATCAGGATGAGCCAAATGAAAGGCACGAACAAGATCGACAGCATGAACATCAGAGGCAAAAACCCAGGAATTATCTTCCTGACCATAACCCTTCCACTTGACCAGGTACTGGAGTTTCCGTCTCGAAACACGAGAATCCAAAATCTTCTCCACCACATACTCCAACTCCCCCTCAACCAACACCGGGGCAGGAGGATCAACGGAGGGAACCATAGGCGCCACGTATCTCCGCAACAACGACCTATGGAACACATTATGGATGACAAAAGAAGCTGGAAGGTCCAAAAGAAATGACACAGGATTAAGAACTTCAGAAATCTTATATGGCCCAATGAAACGAGGCTTAAACTTAGGAGAGGAAACCTTCATAGGAACATGACGAGATGACAAGCAAACCAAATCCCCAACACGAAGTCGGTGACCAACACAGCGCCGGCGGTTAGCGAAACGTTGAGCCTTCTCTTGGGACAATGTCAAATTGTCCACCACATGAGTCCAAATCTGCTGCAACCTGTCCACCACCGTATCCACACCAGGACAGTCCGAAAGCTCAACCTGCCCTGAAGAGAAACGAGGATGGAAACCAGAATTACAGAAAAAAGGAGAAACTAAAGTAGCCGAGCTGGCCCGATTATTAAGGGCGAACTCAGCCAAAGGCAAGAAGGACACCCAATCATCCTGATCAGCAGAAACAAAGCATCTCAGATATGTTTCCAAAGTCTGATTAGTTCATTCGGTTTGGCCATTAGTCTGAGGATGGAAAGCCGAAGAAAAAGACAGATCAATGCCCATCTTAGCACAAAAGGACCGCCAAAACCTCGAAACAAACTGGGAACCTCTGTCCGAGACTATGTTCTCTGGAATGCCATGCAAACGAACCACATGCTGGAAAAACAATGGCACCAAATCAGAGGAGGAAGGCAATTTAGACAAGGGTACCAAATGGACCATCTTAGAGAAGCGATCACAAACCACCCAAATGACCGACATCCTTTACAGGGAGATCAGAAATAAAATTCATGGAAATATGCGTCCAGGGCCTCTTCGGGAGCGGCAAGGGCAAAAGCAACCCACTGGCACGAGAACAGCAGGGCTTAGCCCGAGCACAAGTCCCACAGGACTGCACAAAAGAATGCACATCCCGTGACAAAGAAGGCCACCAAAAGGATCTAGCCACCAAATCTCTGGTACCAAAGATTCCAGGATGACCAGCCAACACCGAACAATGAACCTCAGAGATAACTCTACTAGTCCATCTATCAGGGACAAACAGTTTCTCAGTAGGACAACGGTCAGGTCTATCAGCCTGAAACTTCTGCAGCACACGCCGCAAATCAGGGGAGATGGCAGACAAAATTACCCCCTCTTTAAGAATACCCGCCGGCTCCGGAACACCCGGAGAGTCAGGCACAAAACTCCTTGACAGGGCATCAGGCTTCACATTCTTAGATCCCGGAATGTATGAAACCACAAAATCAAAACGGGAGAAAAAGAGCGACCATCGAGCCTGTCTAGGATTCAACCGTTTGGCAGGCTCGAGATAAGTCAAATTCTTGTAATCCGTCAAGACCACCACGCGATGTTTAGCTCCTTCAAGCCAATGTCGCCACTCCTCGAATGCCCACTTCATGGCCAACAACTCTCGATTGCCAACATCATAATTGTGCTCAGCAGGCGAGAATTTTCTAGAAAAGAAGGCACAGGGTTTCATCACCGAGCCATCAGAACTTCTTTGCGACAAAACAGCCCCTGTTCCAATCTCAGAAGCATCAACCTCAACCTGAAACGGGAGCGAAACATCTGGCTGGCACAACACAGGGGCAGAAGAAAAACGAAGCTTCAATTCCTGAAAAGCCTCTACAGCCGCAGAGGACCAATTGACCACATCAGCACCTTTCTTGGTCAAATCAGTCAACGGTTTAGCAATACTAGAAAAATTAGCGATGAAGCGACGGTAAAAATTACCAAAGCCCAGGAACTTCTGCAGGCTCTTCACAGATGTCGGCTGAGTCCAATCGTAAATGGCCTGAACTTTAACAGGGTCCATCTCGATAGTAGAAGGGGAAAAAATGAAACCCAAAAATGAAACCTTCTGAACTCCAAAGAGACACTTTGACCCCTTCACAAACAAGGAATTCGCACGAAGGACCTGGAACACCATTCTGACCTGCTTCACATGAGACTCCCAATCATCCGAAAAGACCAAAATGTCATCCAAATATACAATCATGAATCTATCCAGGTACTCTCGGAAGATGTCATGCATAAAGGACTGAAACACAGATGGAGCATTAGAAAGCCCGAATGGCATAACCAGGTACTCAAAATGGCCCTCGGGCGTATTAAATGCTGTTTTCCATTCATCGCCCTGTTTAATTCGCACAAGATTATATGCCCCACGAAGATCTATCTTGGTGAACCAACTAGCCCCCTTAATCCGAGCAAACAAATCAGACAGCAGCGGCAAAGGATACTGAAATTTGACTGTGATCTTATTAAGAAGGCGGTAATCAATACAAGGTCTCAAAGAGCCATCCTTCTAGGCCACAAAAAAGAACCCTGCTCCCAATGGTGACGACGACGGGCGAATATGACCCTTCTCCAAGGATTCCTTTATATAACTCCGCATAGCTCTGGCACAGATAAATTAAACAGTCGGCCCTTAGGAAACTTACTACCAGGAATCAAATTAATAGCACAATCGTAATCGCTATGAGGAGGTAGGGCACCGGATTTGGGCTCTTCAAATACATCCCGGTAATCTGATAAAAACTCAGGGACTTCAGAAGGAGTGGAAGGCGAAATTGACAACAATGGAACATCACCATGTACCCCCTGACAACCCCAGCCGGACACAGACATAGATTTCCAATCCAACACTGGATTATGGACCTGTAGCCATGGCAACCCCAAAACGACCACATCATGCAGATTATGCAACACCAAAAAGCGAATATCCACCTGATGTGCAGGAGCCATGCACATGGTCAATTGAGTCCAGTACTGAGGCTTATTCTTGGCCAAAGGCGTAGCATCAATTCCTCTCAATGGAATAGGATACTGCAAGGGCTCCAAGAAAAAACCACAGCGCCTGGCAAACTCCAAGTCCATCAAATTCAGGGCAGCGCCTGAATCCACAAATGCCATAACAGAATAGGATGACAGAGAGCAAATCAGAGTAACGGACAAAAGAAATTTAGAGTGTACCGTACCAATGGTGGCAGACCTAGCGAACCGCTTAGTGCGCTTAGGACAATCGGAGATAGCATGAGTGGATTCACCACAGTAAAAACTCAGCCCATTCCGACGTCTGGGTTCTTGCCGTTCAGCTCTGGTCAAAGTCCTATCACACTGCATAGGCTCAGGCCTATGCTCAGAGAATACCGCCAGATGGTGCACAGCTTTGCGCTCACGCAAGCGCCGATCGATCTGAATGGCCAAGGACATAGACTCATTCAGACCAGCAGGCGTGGGAAATCCCACCATGACATCCTTAAGACCCTTTCTGAAAATTGGCGCCAGGGCACATTCATTCCACTGAGTAAGCACAGACCACTTTCTAAACTTCTGACAGTACACCTCCGCTTCATCCTGACCCTGACACAAAGCCAGCAAGATTTTCTCTGCCTGATCCACTGAATTTGGTTCATCATAAAGCAATCCAAGTGCCAGAAAAAACGCATCAACATCACGCAATGCAGGATCTCCTGGTGCAAGGGAAAATGCCCAGTCTTGAGGGTCACCACGCAACAAAGAAATAATGATTTTTACTTGTTGAACGGGGTCACCAGAAGAACGGGGTTTCAAAGCTAGAAACAGTTTACAATTATTTTTGAAATTCAAGAACTTAGATCTATCCCCAGAAAATAAATCAGGAATAGGAATTCTAGGCTCTAACATAGGATTCTGAACCACAAAATCTTGAATGTTTTGTACCCTTGCAGTGAGATGATCCACACAAGAGGACAGACCTTGAATGTCCATATCTACACCTGTGTCCTGAACCACCCAAAGGTTTAGGGGAAAAGAAAGACAAAACACAGTGCAAAGAAAAAAAAATGGTCTCAGAACTTCTCTTATCCCTCTATTGAGATGCATTAATACTTTGGGCCAGCTGTACTGTTATGACCTGGTGGTTAGGAGCACCCGGCACGACCTGATAGTTAAACTCACACAGGACGAGTTCTGGGATGTGGGAGCTCTGCTGACCGCAAGCCCTAATCCTATGACACACACTAGAAATAGCCGTGGAGAGTTCCTGACTCTCCCTAGACGCCTCTTCACAGCCTCAGAGCTAGCTAGCCCTAGAGATAGAAAATAAAGCCTACCTTGCCTCAGAGAAATTCCCCAAAGGAAAAGGAAGCCCCCCACATATATTGACTGTGAGTAAAGATGAAAGTCACAAACGCAGAAATGAAACAGGTTTCAGCAAAGGGAGGCCAGACTTACTAAACAGACAGAGGATAGGAAAGGTATCTTTGCGGTCAGCACAAAAAACTACAAAAGACCACGCAGAGTGTGCAAAAAAGACCTCCGCACCGACTCACGGTGCAGAGGTGCCACTCTGCATCCCAGAGCTTCCAGCTAGCAAGACAAAATCATGATAACCAGCTGGACAAGGAAACAATGAACAAATAATAACTATCAGGAACTTAGCTTCTGCAGGAGAAGACAGGTCACCAGAAAGATCCAAGAGCGAACTGAACCAATACAGGAACATTGACAGCTGGCATGGAGTAACGATCTGAGTGGAGTTAAATAGAGCAGCCAACCAAAGGATAAACCACGTCACCTGTGTAAGGAACCTCAGAAGCAGCAACTTCACTCACAGCCACCAGAGAGAGCCCATAGACAGAACTCGCCGAAGTACCATTCACGACCACAGGAGGGAGTTCGACAACAGAATTCACAACAGCTCAGGTTCTGAGCTTGCATGATAGCCGAGGTCCCAACATATGGCATAATAGTATGTTGTAAAGGGGTTAATGACTTGAACCATATTTCTTAATGTATTTTAGATTAATTCTGCATCTTGTTTGACAAGCTAGGTGTTGTGAATTCTGCTCTTGGGCTCCCTCCGGTGGTTATGAGTGGTAGTGCTGCTGTCTTTGGATCGCAGCATTT
This sequence comes from Ranitomeya imitator, assembly GCF_032444005.1. NCBI lineage: Eukaryota > Metazoa > Chordata > Amphibia > Anura > Dendrobatidae > Ranitomeya > Ranitomeya imitator. The sequence continues at coordinate 130,924,210 of NC_091282.1, forward strand.
ATCAGGTGTGTCCACTTATTGCAATTTGGACTGGGCTATTTAGTCTTGCTTGATCCTTTAGTCTGTGCCAGTTGTCCATGGTTTTTGGAGAATTCACATCCCTACCTGGTCTCTCCTGTTTTGCTGTGCTTTTCAACAAAGATAAGTTCTGGCTTTGTTTTTGCTGTCCACATTCTGTGGGGCTTATAGTTCAGTGCATTTTCATGTTTTGTCTTGTCCAGCTTGTCTGTGTAAGGATTTTTTGCAGCCAAGCTGTATCTCTGGAGATGCAGATATACCCTCCATGTCTTTAGTCAGATGTGGAGATTTGTATTTTCTGTGGTGGATATTTTCTAGTGTTTTAATACTGACCGCATAGTACTCTGTCCTATTCTTTCTTTTTAGCTAAAAAGGCCTCCTTTGCTAAATCCTGATTTCAGTCTGCGTATGTCATTTCCCTCTCCTCTCACAGTCAATATTTGTGGGGGGCTGTCTATCCTTTGGGGATTTTCTCTGAGGCAAGATAGTTTTCCTGTTTCTATCTTTAGGGGAAGTTAGTCCTTAGGCTGTGTCGAGGTGTCTAGGGAGTGTTAGGTACATCCCACGGCTACTTCTAGTAACGGTGCTAAGTTCAGGGTCTGCGGTCAGTACAGGTACTACCTTCTCCAGAGTACGTCTCATGCTGCTCCTAGGCCACCAGATCATAAAAGTACAACTAGCCAACAATGAGTTAAACGCATCTCAGAAGCAGGGAAGGAAAGTGCTGAGCCATTTTTTTTCCTGTAGTCTGTTTTGTCTTTCCTTCCCTCTTTTCCTCTGGGTGGCTCAGGAGTTAGGCGCTGGCATGGAGGTTCAGGAATTGGTTTCTCATGTGGACCAACTAGCTGCTAGAGTACAGGGTATTTCCAATTATATCGTTCAGACTCCGGTTTTAGAGCCTAGAATTCCAACTCCTGATTTGTTTTTTGGGGACAGGTCCAAATTTTTGAGCTTTAAAAATAACTGTAAACTGTTTTTTGCTCTGAAACCCCGTTCTTCTGGTGATCCCATTCAGCAGGTTAAAATCGTTATTTCCCTGCTGCGTGGTGATCCTCAGGATTGGGCATTTTCCCTGGAATCTGGGAATCCTGCTTTGCTTAAAGCAGACACCTTTTTTCAGGTGCTAGGGTTATTGTATGATGAACCTAATTCAGTGGATCATGCAGAGAAGACCTTGTTGGCCCTGTGTCAGGGTCAAGAAGCGGCAGAATCGTATTGCCAGAAATTTAGAAAATGGTCTGTATTGACTAAATGGAATGAGGATGCCTTGGCGGCAATTTTCAGAAAGGGTCTTTCTGAATCTGGTTTGAGTGATTCTATGTCTCTGGCCATTCAGATTGATCGGCGCTTGCGCGAGCGCAGAGTTGTGCACACTGTGGCGTTGTCCTCCGAGCGGACCCCTGAGCCTATGCAGTGTGATAGGATTTTGTCTAGAGCTGAACGACAAAGATTCAGGCGTCAGAATAGGTTGTGTTTTTACTGCGGCAATTCTGCTCATGTTATTTCTGATTGCCCTAAGCGTACAAAGGGAATCGCTAGTTCTGTTACCATCAGTACTGTACAACCTAAATTTCTGTTATCTGTGACCTTGATCTGCTCATTATCTTCATTTTCTGTCATGGCATTTGTGGATTCAGGCACCGCTCTGAACTTAATGGACTTAGAATTTGCCAGACATTGTGGTTTCCCCTTGCAGCCTTTGCAGAACCCTATTCCTTTAAGGGGCATTGATGCTACACCGTTGGCTAAAAATAAACCTCAGTTTTGGACACAGCTGACCATGTGCATGGCGCCAGCCCATCAGGAAGATTGTCGTTTTCTGGTGTTACATAATTTGCATGATGCTATTGTGCTGGGTTTTCCATGGTTACAGGTACATAATCCGGTGTTAGATTGGAAATCTGTGACTGTGACTAGTTGGGGTTGTCAGGGGGTTCATGGTCATGTTCCTTTGATGTCAATTTCCTCTTCCCCCTCTTCTGAAATTCCTGAGTTTTTGTCAGATTTCCAGGATGTATTCGATGAGCCCAAATCCAGTTCCCTTCCACCGCATAGGGACTGTGATTGTGCTATTGACTTGAATCCAGGTTGTAAGTTCCCTAAAGGCCGACTTTTTAACCTGTCTGTGCCAGAACATGCCGCCATGCGGAGCTATATTAAGGAGTCTTTGGAGAAGGGGCATATTCGGCCATCTTCTTCACCATTAGGAGCAGGTTTTTTTTTGTTGCCAAGAAGGATGGCTCTTTGAAACCCTGTATTGATTATAACCTCTTGAATAAGATCACTGTCAAATTTCAATACCCTTTGCCTTTGCTTACTGATTTGTTTGCTAGGATTAAGGGGGCTAGTTGGTTTACTAAGATTGACCTTCGAGGGGCATATAATCTTGTTCGTATTAAGCAGGGTGACGAATGGAAAACTGCATTTAATACGCCCGAAGGCCATTTTGAATACCTTGTGATGCCATTCGGACTCTCTAATGCTCCATCTGTGTTCCAGTCGTTCATGCATGATATCTTTCGGAGTTATCTTGATAAATTCATGATTCTATATTTGGATGATATTTTGATTTTTTCCAATGATTGGGAGTCTCATGTGAAACAGGTCAGGATGGTATTTCAGATCCTCCGTGATAATACTTTATTTGTGAAGGGGTCTAAGTGCCTCTTTGGAGTGCAGAAGGTTTCTTTTTTGGGCTTCATTTTTTCTCCCTCATCTATAGAAATGGATCCGGTTAAGGTTCAGGCCATTCATGATTGGATTCAGTCCACATCTGTGAAGAGCCTTCAGAAATTCTTGGGCTTTGCTAATTTTTACCGTCGTTTCATTGCCAACTTCTCCAGTGTGGTTAAACCTCTGACCGATTTGACGAAGAAAGGCGCTGATGTGACGAATTGGTCCTCCGCGGCTGTTTCTGCCTTTCAGGAGCTTAAACGTCGATTTACTTCTGCCCCTGTGTTGCGTCAGCCGGATGTTTCTCTTTCATTTCAGGTTGAGGTTGACGCGTCTGAGATTGGGGCAGGGGCCGTTTTGTCTCAGAGGAATTCTGATGGTTCCTTGATGAAACCGTGTACCTTCTTTTCTCTGAAGTTTTCGCCTGCGGAACGCAATTATGATGTCGGCAATCGGGAGTTGTTGGCTATGAAGTGGGCATTTGAGGAGTGGCAACATTGGCTTGAGGGGGCCAAGCACCGTATTGTGGTCCTGACCGATCATAAGAATCTGATTTACCTCGAGTCTGCCAAACGGCTGAATCCTAGACAGGCTCGATGGTCTCTGTTTTTCTCCCATTTTGATTTTGTGGTCTCGTATCTTCCGGGTTCTAAGAATGTTAAGGCTGATGCCCTCTCTAGGAGTTTTTTGCCTGATTCCCCTGGGGTTCTTGAGCCGGTCGGTATTCTGAAGGAAGGGGTGATTCTTTCTGCCATCTCCCCTGATTTACGACGGGTTCTTCAGGAATTTCAGGTTAATAAACCTGACCGCTGTCCTGTGGGGAAACTATTTGTTCCTGATAGATGGATTAGTAAAGTGATTTCTGAGATTCATTGTTCTGTGTTGGCTGGCCATCCTGGGATTTTTGGTACCAGAGATTTAGTTGGTAGGTCCTTTTGGTGGCCTTCTTTGTCGCGGGATGTGCGTTCTTTTGTGCAGTCCTGTGGGACTTTTGCGCGGGCCAAGCCTTGCTGTTCCCACGCTAGTGGGTTGCTTCTGCCTTTGCCGGTCCCTGAGAGACCTTGGACGCATATTTCTATGGATTTTATTTCAGATCTTCCGGTTTCCCAGAGAATGTCGGTTATCTGGGTGGTTTGTGACCGGTTTTCTAAGATGGTTCATTTGGTACCTTTGCCTAAATTGCCTTCCTCTTCTGATTTGGTTCCGTAAGTTTTTTCAGCATGTGGTTCGTTTGCATGGCATTCCGGAGAATATTGTGTCCGATAGAGGTTCCCAGTTTGTTTCTAGGTTTTGGCGGGCCTTTTGTGCTAGGCTGGGCACTGATTTGTCTTTTTCCTCCGCATTTCATCCTCAGACAAATGGCCAAACCGAGCGAACTAATCAGACTTTGGAAACTTATTTGAGATGCTTTGTCTCTGCTGATCAGGATGATTGGGTGGCTTTTTTGCCATTGGCCGAGTTTACCCTTAATAATCTGGCTAGTTCTGCTACCTTGGTTTCGCCTTTTTTTTTGTAATTTTGGTTTTCATCCTCGTTTTTCTTCAGGGCAGGTTGAGCCTTCTGATTGTCCTGGTGTGGATTCTGTGGTTGACAGGTTGCAGCAAATTTGGGCTCATGTGGTGGACAATTTGGTGTTGTCTCAGGAGGAGGCTCAGCGTTTTGCTAACCGTCGTCGGTGTGTTGGTTCCCGGCTTCGGGTTGGGGATTTGGTCTGGTTGTCTTCCCGTCATGTTCCTATGAAGGTTTCTGCTCCTAAATTCAAGCCTCGGTTTATTGGTCCTTATAGGATTTCTGAGATTATCAATCCAGTGTCTTTTCGTTTGGCCCTTCCAGCCTCTTTTTCCATCCATAATGTTTTCCATAGATCTTTGTTGCGGAAATATGTGGTGCCCGTTGTTCCCTCTGTTGATCCTCCGGCCCCGGTGTTGATTGATGGGGAGTTGGAGTATGTAGTTGAGAAGATTTTGGATTCTCGTTGTCAAATGGAAGGGTTATGGCCAGGAGGATAATTCTTGGGTTGTTGCCTCTGATGTTCATGCTGACGATTTGGTTTGTGCCTTTCATTTGGCTCGTCCTGATCGGCCTGGGGGCTCTGGTGAGGGTTCGGTGACCCTTCCTCAAGGGGGGGTACTGTTGTGAATTCTGCTCTTGGGCTCCCTCCGGTGGTTTTGAGTGGTAGTGCTGCTGTCTTTGGATCACAGCATTTATCAGGTGTGTCCACTTATTGCAATTTGGACTGGGCTATTTAGTCTTGCTTGATCCTTTAGTCTGTGCCAGTTGTCCATTGTTTTTGGAGGATTCACATCCCTACCTGGTCTCTCCTGTTTTGCTGTGCTTTTCAACAAAGATAAGTTCTGGCTTTGTTTTTGCTGTCCACATGCTGTGGGCCTTATAGTTCAGTGTATTTTCATGTTTTGTCTTGTCCAGCTTGTCTGTGTAAGGATTTTTTGCAGCCAAGCTGTATCTCTGGAGATGGTGGATATTTTCTAGTGTTTTAATACTGACCGCATAGTACTCTGTCCTATTCTTTCTTTTTAGCTAGAAAGGCCTCCTTTGCTAAATCCTGATTTCAGTCTGCATATGTCATTTCCCTCTCCTCTCACAGTCAATATTTGTGGGGGGCTGTCTATCCTTTTGGGATTTTCTCTGAGGCAAGATAGTTTTCTTGTTTCTATCTTTAGGGGAAGTTAGTCCTTAGGCTGTGTCGAGGTGTCTAGGGAGTGTTAGGTACATCCCACGGCTACTTCTAGTTGCGGTGCTAAGTTCAGGGTCTGCAGTCAGTACAGGTACCACCTTCTCCAGAGTACGTCTCATGCTGCTCCTAGGCCACCAGATCATAACACTAGGTGACTGAAAAGGGACCTATTGTATCTTAGTAGAAAGCAGCATGACTTAACATGCAACAATGTGCATCAAAAAAATGTACCAAAATATTGGTAACATTTCTGATGCAAAATATGTCAACTGATGTGGTGAAGTTTGATGTAAACTTAGATTAAACAGTTTAAAAAGGCATGAACAACTATGATAGATCTGGAGCATTTTAAGACTGTCAATCTAAGTTTACACTAAGAATCAGACAGCATTGATCAACATGTTGTGACAGAGTCACTGGTGAAGTGATGGAGGGGAGATACATGTCACTGAGCATGATGGTGTAAGTGATGTAAAACCAAAATAGTTTCCTCCAGCACACTACGTGTTGGGACGGTTTATTGAAAGTTATAATATGGGCTGGTTTTAGTGGACATTCACATAGCTGGGAGGGAGAATGTCCACGTATCTCCACCTGCTGTGTCCTGACAGAACCTGTGTGATGTTGAGATCATGTGATCAATCACATGATGGGGGAGTCATATGGTCCGGGCTTAAATGGCTGACTGCCAAAGCTTTCAGTGTTCAGTGTGTGCCTGGAGAGGTAGCACTCAAGGGAAGTGTGCGCTAAACCTGAACAGTGGACATTGCTGCCTGTGAGCGGGATGATCCCCGTTAGAAAAGGACTGTTTCTTTTTGTTTCTTTGTTTTGCCCAGATGGCCGTGTTTACTTTCCCAAGCTTGGTTTATGCTGTTTTCAATAAACCAAGCATTTTCTTAAAGAGATAGTGTTCCAGTTGTACCTCTGTGCCCAGCCAAGTGAGCCACACAACCACGATGTAAACCCAGTCTTTCTATTATAGCTTCACCTGGCAACAGGAAGCAATAGTTCCATTGATGCTTGAACATTTGCCCTCTAGTATGTCTTGCCATCAGTATGTGGTGTTACACAGCTCTGAGACTAGCTGTCAGAAATTATATCTAAAAAAAGCTTCAAAAGGTTTATAGATGAAGTGTCGAGAAACAGGAATTCTGCTGAATGTGGAGTTTGGAGGACTTTGCCCAACAAAAAAAAGTGTTATTTGGAAGATTGGCTGTTTCCCAAAGGCAGCACATGTTTTCAGTCTCATGATCAAAGTCTGAATGTTTAGTTTTCCTCAAATTCCATTTACTAACACATTATTAGCTGTAAAGGAGCCTTATGCCACATTCACACATTCAGTATTTGGTCAGTATTTTTCCTCGGTATTTGTAAGCCAAAACCAGGAGTGGGTAAAAAATGCAGAAGTAGTGACATGTTTCTATTATACTTTTCTTCTGATTGTTCCATTCATGGTTTTGGCTTACAAATACTGATATAATACTGACCAAATACTGATGGTGTGACCAGGGCCTTTGGCCTCGCTCCCACTTGCATATAAAATCGGCAAGTGCAATGTGTTAAGAAAGCGCATTGCACTTGCACCAATGTTATTCAACGAGTCTGTGTCCATCTGAGAGTTTTTCCTCAGCTGGCTGTGTATGTCAGATATGACTCGCCAATGCATGTCAATGGATGCGAGAAAAAAATAACGGCACAAAGACCATACGTATGCCGTCCAATTTTCTCTCACACTCATCTCATAGAAACCACGAAATTTCATAAGCTAAGCAATATAAATTTACAGCGAGAACCCTCATAATAAATAGATAGTGTCTTGGCCAAAAGTGTTGGTACCCTTGAAACTGCTAAAGAAAATTATGAGTATATCTCCCAGAAAATTATTGCAATTACACATGTTCAGGTATACACATGTTTTTTCTTTGTGTTTATTGGAACAACGCAAAAAAACCTGAGAAAAAAAGTCAAATTGAACATCATTCAACAAAATAAAAACCAAAATGTGCCAGGCAAAATTGTTGGCACACTCAATTTAATATTTGGTTGCCCACCTTTTGGAATAAATAACTGCAATCAATCGCTTCCTATAACCATCAACCATCTTACAACTCTCAGCTGGCATTTTGGACCACTCTTCTTTTGCAAACTGCACCAGGTCTCTCATATTTGAAGGGGCTCTTCTCCCAACAGTAATTTTAAGATCTCTCCACAGGTGTTCAATGGAATTTAGATCCGGACTTATTGCTAGCCAGTTCAGAACTCTCCATCCATTTTTTGGTGTTTCTTGAAGTATGTTTGGGGTCATTGTCAGGCTGGAAGACCCATAACGTAGGACACAAGCCCAGCCTTCTGACACTCTGCACTACATTGCGATCAAAAATCCTTTGCTAATCTTCAAATGTTATTATGCCTTGCACACAGTCAAGGCACTAAGTGCCAGAAGCAGCAAAACAACCACAAAACAACTTTGAACCTCCACCATATTTGACTGTAGGCACTGTGTTCTTTTCTTTGTAAGCCTCATTCCGTTTTTGGTAAACAGTAGAATGATGTGCTTTGCCATAAAGTTCTATATTGGCCAATTCTGCCCACAAGATGCTTTCCCAGAAGTATATTGACTTACTATTGTACATTTTGGCAAACTGAAGACTAGTTTTTTTTTATGTCGCTGTGTCAGCAGTGGGGTCCTCCTGGGTCTCCTCTCATATGTTTCATTTCATTAAAATGTCGGCGGATAATTTGTACTTACACTGATGCACCCTGAGCCTGTAGAACAGCTTGAATTTCTTTGTAACTTCATTGGGGCTGCTTATCCACCATCTGGACTATCCACGTCCAAAGAGATTAGCTACAGTGCCATGGGTTGTTAACTTCTTGATTATGTTACACACTGTGTACAAAGAAACAACAAGATCTCTGGATATCGACTTGTAACCTTGAAATTGTTGATATTGTTCATAAAGGTTCAAAAAGGTATCATGGTCAAGTGGCCTAAGGCGCTGGATTTAGGCTCCAGTCTCTTTGGAGGTGTGGGTTCAAATCCCACTGCTGCCAGTGTATTTTTATAGGCTGAACTGGATGGACAAATGTCTTTTTTCGGCCTTACTAACTATGTTACTATGTTACTATGTAATTTTGGTTCTCAAAGTCCTCAGACAGTTCTCTTCTCCTCTTCCTGCTGCCCATGTTTAATGGGCACACAAAGACATACTATCCAAAGATGGAGTCAACTGCTCCCCTTTTAACCCCTTCCTGACCCATGACGCCACGTAGGCATCATGAAAGTCGGTGCCAATCCGACCCATGACGCCTATGTGGCGTCATGGAAAGATCGCGTCCCTGCAGATCGGGTGAAAGGGTTAACTGTAATTTCACCCGATCTGCAGGGACAGGGGGAGTGGTAGTTTAGCCCAGGGGGGGGTGGCTTCACCCCCCCTGTGGCTACGATCGCTCTGATTGGCTGTTGAAAGTGAAACTGCCAATCAGAGCGATTTGTAATATTTCACCTATTAAAACTGGTGAAATATTACAATGCAGCCATGGCCGATGCTGCAATATCATCGGCCATGGCTTGAAACACTAATGTGCCCCCACCCCACCCCACCGATCGCCCCCCCAAGCCACCGATCTGTCCGGTACAGTGCTCCGGCTCCCCTCCGTCCTGTGCTCCGCTCCCCCCGTGCTCTTGTCTGCTCCCCCCGCGCTCCAATCACCCCCCCGTGCTCCGATTCAACCCCCCTGCACTCCGATCCACCCTGTTGTGAAATCTGTTGTTAAGCTCCCTCCTGTGGTCATGAATGGTACTTCGGCTGGTTCTGTCCATGGGCTTCCTCTGGTGGTTGTGAGTGGGGCTGCGGCTTCTGAGGTTTCTTCCACAGGTGACGAGGTTAATTCGTTAACTGGCTGCTCTATTTAACTCCACCTAGATCATTGCTCCATGCCACCTGTCAATGTTCCAGTATTGGTCTAGTTCGCTCCTGGATCGTTCTTGTGACCTGTCTTCCCAGCAGAAGCTAAGTTCCTGCTTGTTTTTCTCTGTTTGCTATTTTTCTGTCCAGCTTGCTATTTTGATTTTTGTCTTGCTTGCTGGAAGCTCTGGGACGCAGAGGGAGCGCCTCTGCACCGTGAGTCGGTGCGGAGGGTCTTTTTGCGCCCTCTGCGTGGTCTTTTTGTAGTTTTTGTGCTGACCGCAAAATTACCTTTCCTATCCTCTGTCTGTTCAGGAAGTCGGGCCTCACTTTGCTAAATCTATTTCATCTCTGTGTTTGTAATTTTCATCTTAACTCACAGTCATTATATGTGGGGGGCTGCCTGTTCCTTTGGGGAATTTCTCTGAGGCAAGGTAGGCTTTATTTTTCTATCTTTAGGGCTAGCTAGTTCCTTAGGCTGTGACGAGGCACCTAGGGAGCGTCAGGAGCGCTCCACGGCTATTTCTAGTGTGTGTGATAGGATTAGGGATTGCGGTCAGCAGAGTTCCCACGTCTCGGAGCTTGTCCTGTATTATTAGTAACTATCAGGTCATTCCGTGTGCTCTTAACCACCAGGTCCATTATTGTCCTCACCACCAGGTCATAACACCACCCCCCCGTGCATCATCCACCCCCCCGTGCTCCGATCCACCCCCCGTGCTCTGTTCCACCCCCCGTGCTCCGTTCCACCCCCGCGCTCCGATCCCCCCCCGTGCTCCCTCCCACACCATCATACTTACCGATCCAGCCGGGGTCCGTCCGTCTTCTCCCTGGGCGCCACCATCTTCAAAATGGCGGGCGCATGCGCAGTGCGCCCGCCGAATCTGCCGGCCGGCAGATTCGTTCCAAAGTGCATTTTGATCACTGAGATAGATTATATCACAGTGATCAAAATAAAAAAAACAATAAATGACCCCCCCCTTTGTCACCCCCCTAGGTAGGGACAATAAAAAAATAAAGAATTTTTTTTTCCCCACTAAGGTTAGAATAGGGTTAGGGTTAGGGCTAGGGTTAGGGCTAGGGTTAGGGTTAGGGTTAGGGCTAGGGTTAGGGTTAGGGTTAGGGCTAGGGTTAGGGCTAGGGTTAGGGTTTCGGTATGTGCACACGTATTCTGTTCCTCTGCGGATTTTTCCGCTGCGGATTTGATAAATCCGCAGTGCTAAACCGCTGCGGATTTATGGCGGATTTACCACGGTTTTTCTGCGCATTTCATTGCGGTTTTACAACTGTGATTTTCTATTGGAGCAGTTGTAAAACCGCTGCGGAATCCGCAGAAACAAGTGACATGCTGCAGAATGTAAACCGCTGCGTTTCCGTGCAGTTTTTCTGCAGCATGTGTACAGCGATTTTTGTTTCCCATAGGTTTACATTGAACTGTAAACTCATGGGAAACTGCTGCGGATCCGCAGCATTTTCCGCAGTGTGTGCACATACCTTTAGAATTAGGCTATGTGCACACGGTGCGGATTTGGCTGCGGATCCGCAGCATTGTTCCATCAGGTTTACAGTACCATGTAAACGTATGGAAAACTAAATCCGCTGTGCCCATGGTGCGGAAAATACCGCGCGGAAACGCTGCGTTGTATTTTCCGCAGCATGTCAATTCTTTGTGCGGATTCCGCAGCGTTTTACACCTGTTCCTCAATAGGAATCCACAGGTGAAATCCGCACAAAAAATGCTGGAAATCCGTGGTAAATCCGCAGGTAAAACGCAGTGCCTTTTACCCGCGGATTTTTCAAAAATGATGCTGAAAAATCTCACACGAATCCGCAACGTGGGCACATAGCCTTAGGGTTAGGGTTGGAATTAGGGTTGTGGTTAGGGTTGTGATTAGGGTTATGGCTACAGTTGGGATTAGGGTTAGGGGTGTGGGGGGGTTAGTGTTGGAGGTAGAATTGAGGGGTTTCCACTGTTTAGGCACATCAGGGGTCTCCAAACGCAACATGGCGCCACCATTGATTCCAGCCAATCTTGTATTCAAAAAGTCAAATGGTGCTCCCTCACTTCCGAGCCCGACGTGCGCCCAAACAGTGGTTTACCCCCACATATGGGGTATCAGTGTACTCAGGACAAACTGCGCAACAATTACTGGGGTCCAATTTCTCCTGTTACCCTTATGAAAATAAAAAAATGCTTGCTAAAACATCATTTTTGAGGAAAGAAAAATGATTTTTTATTTTCACGGCTCTGCATTGTAAACGTCTGTGAAGCACTTGGGGGTTCAAAGTGCTCACCACATATCTAGATAAGTTCCTTGGGGGGTCTATTTTCTAAATTGGGGTCAATTGTGGGGGGTTTCTACTGTTTAGGCACACCAGGGGCTCTGCAAACGCAACGTGACGCCTGCAGACCATTCCATCAAAGTCTGCATTTCAAAAGTCACTACTTCCCTTCTGAGCCCCGACGTGTGCCCAAACAGTGATTTACCCCCACACATGGGGTATCAGCGTACTCAGGAGAAACTGGACAACAACTTTTGGGGTCCAATTTCTCCTGTAACCCTTGGGAAAATAAAAAATTCTGGGCTAAATAATTATTTTTGAGGAAAGAAAACGTATTTATTATTTTCACGGCTCTGCATTATAAACTTCTGTGAAGCACTTGGGGGTTCAAAGTGCTCACCACACATCTAGATAAGTTCCTTTCGGGGTCTAGTTTCCAAAATGGGGTCACTTGTGGGGGGTTTCTACTGTTTAGCCACATCAGGGGCTCTGCAAATGCAATATAACGCCCGCAGAGCATTCCATCAAAGTCTGCATTTCAAAACGTCACTACTTCACTTCCGAGCCCTGGCATGTGCCCAAACAGTGGTTTACCCCCACATATAGGGTATCAGCGTACTCAGGAGAAACTTGTCAACAACTTTTGGGGTCAAAATTCTCCTGTTACCCTTGGGAAAATAAAAAATTGCAGGCTAAAAGATCATTTTTGAGAAAATAAATTTTTTATTTTATTTTCATGGCTCTGCGTTATAAACTTCTGTGAAGCACTTGGGGGTTCAAAGTCCTCACCACACATCTAGATTAGTTCCTTTGGGGGTCTAGTTTCCAAAATGGGGTCACTTGTGGGGGGTTTCTACTGTTTAGCCACATCAGGGGCTCTGCAAACGCAACGTGACGCCCACAGAGCATTCCATCAAAGTCTGCATTTCAAAACGTCACTACTTCACTTCCAAGTCCTCACCACACATCTAGATTAGTTCCTTTGGGGGTCTAGTTTCCAAAATTGGGTCATTTGTGGGGGATCTCCAATGTTTAGGCACACAGGGGCTCTCCAAACGTGACATGGTGTCCGCTAATGATTGGAGATAATTTTCCATTTAAAAAGCCAAATGGCGTGCCTTCCCTTCCGAGCCCTGCCGTGCGCCCAAACAGTGGTTTACCCCCACATATGGGGTATCAGCGTACTCTGGACAAACTGGACAACATCATTTGGGGTCCAATTTCTCCTGTTGCCCATGTGAAAATGAAAAAAAATTGAGGCTAAAAGAATTTTTTTGTGAAAAAAAGTACTTTTTCATTTTTACGGATCAATTTGTGAAGTACCTGGGGGTTCAAAGTGCTCTCTATGCATCTAGATAAGTTCCTTGGGGCGTCTAGTTTCCAAAATGGGGTCACTTGTGGGGGAGCTCCAATTTTTAGGCACACGGGGGCTCTCCAAACGTGACATGGTGTCCGCTAAAGAGTGGAGCCAATTTTTCATTCAAAACGTCAAATGGCGCTCCTTCCCTTCCAAGCCCTGCTGTGCGCTCAAACAGTGGGTTACCCCCACATATGAGGTATCAGCGTGCTCACGACAAATTGGACAACAACTTTCGTGGTTCAGTTTCTCCTTTTACCATTGGGAAAATAAAAAAATTGTTGCTAAAAGATAATTATTGTGACTAAAAAGTTAAATTTTTTCCTTCCATGTTGCTTCTGCTGCTGTGAAGTACCTGAAGGGTTAATAAACTTCTTGAATGTGGTTTTGAGTACCTTGAGGGGTGCATTTTTTAGAATGGTGTCACTTTTGGGTATTTTCAGCCATATAGACCCCTCAAACTGACTTCAAATGTGAGCTGGTCCCTAAAAAAAATGGTTTTGTAAATTTCATTGTAAAAATGAGAAATCGCTGGTCAAATTTTAACCCTTATAACTCCCTAGCAAAAAAAAATTTTGTTTCCAAAATTGTGGTGATGTAAAGTATACATGTGGGAAATGTTATTTATTAACTATTTTGTGTCACATAACTCTCTGGTTTAACAGAATAAAAATTCAAAATGTGAAAATTGCGAAATTTTCAAAGTTTTCGCCAAATTTCCGTTTTTATCACAAATAAACGCAGAATTTATTGACCTAAATTTACCACTAACATGAAGCCCAATATGTCACGAAAAAACAGTCTCAGAACCGCTAGGATCCGTTGAAGCGTTCCTGAGTTATTACCTCATAAAGGGACACTGGTCAGAATTGCAAAAAACGGCAAGGTCCTTAAGGTCAAAATAGGCTGGGTCATGAAGGGGTTAATCTGGTTTCAGGTGTGATTTTCATATTGCCCACACCTTTTACCTGCCACAGGTGAGTTTGAATGAGCATCACATTCTTAAAACAAAGTTGTTTACTTGCAATTTTGAAAAGGTGCTGGCAATCTTGTCTGGCCCATTTTTGGGGTTTTGTGTGATATTTTGTCTAGTTTCTTACCCCTGAAGACATAAATCATCTTATTGTTATGTGAACTGTATTGTATAATGTATAGTGTGTATTTATGTGATATAAAGGGAATTGTAACGTATTGTGATATTGAGTGTGATAAGTATTACTAGTATGGTATATAGTAATGTAATGCACAGTGTAAAGCAGTGTTTCCCAAACTCCAGTCCTCACGGACCCCAACGGGTCATGTTTTCAGGATTTCCTTAGTATTGCACAGGTGATGGAAGTGTCAGGAGTTCTCTCACTTGTGCAGCACTATGGAAATCCTGAAAACATGACCTGTTGGGGTCCGTGAGGACTAGAGTTTAGGAAATACTGGTGTAAAGTATAATGTTATAGTATAGGTAATGTTGGTAATATATAATCAGTCTACTTTATTGAACACTGAAACCTATGATCCTGGCCAGCCAACATCATTGGCTACAGGTGGCCTGACAAGGTGCAAGGCCCTCACAGCACCAATACCCATCCAGCCAGGACCCACTCTTTAACGTAATGCGATGGGGTGTGACACGAGATGAGTGCCTCACCCACGGCTACCGCCACACGCTACGCCACACTAACTCGAGGGCTTTTTGGCAAATCATAGCAGACATCAACCCTAAGCCCCATTACCCCAATTGCCAATGTACAAGGGCAATTTTGGAGAGCAGAGGCGAAGAACCAGAATTAGTGCACTTAGGCTACGTTCACATTGGCGTTCCGCCAATGTGCGTCGCTGTTGCGCCGGCGACGCAGCGGCGACGCGCCCCTATGTTTAACATAGGGGACGCGTGCGTCGTTTTGGTGGCGTTTTTGGCCACGTGCGTCGTTTCCGACGCTAGCGTCGGACGCAAGAAAACGCTACATGTAGCATTTTCTGTGCGTCCGATTTTCGTCGGAAAACGACGCACGCGTCGCAAAACGCGCGCGTTTTAGCGTGCGTCGCGCGTTGCGTCGCCGACGCACGGCGGCGCAACGCTAATGTGAACGTAGCCTTAATGTGATGCACCATTTCCTGGGCAGCTGAGGGCTGGTATTTTAAAGCTAGGGAGGGCCCAATAACCAGGGACCTTCCCATCCTGATATCAGCTCACAGCTGTCTTCTTTACCTTTGCTGGTTATCAAAAATAGGAGAGACCCCATTGTATATTTTTAAATTATTTATTAGGTTAACCACTTAATTTTGACCTTAAAGACCTAGCCAAATTTTACAATTCTGACCAGTGTCACCAGTGTCACTTTATGAGATTATAACTCTGGAACGCTTCAACATATCCCACTGATTCTGAGAATGGTTTTTTTTGTGTCATATTGTATTTCATGATAGTTGTACCATTTCTTTCATATGACTTGCGATTATTTGTGAAAAAAATGGAAATTTGGCTAAAATTCTGAAAATGTCACAATTTTCTAAATTTAATTCTTACGCACTTAAGAGTGTGATGCCACACAAAATAGTTAATATATAACATTTCCCACATGTCTACTTTACATCAGCACAATTTTGGAAACATAATTGTTTTTTGTTAGGAAGTTAGAAGGGTTCAAATTTTACCAGCAATTTCTTAGTTTTACAACAAAATTTACAAAACCATTTTTTTGTGACCACATTACATTTGAAGTGACTTTGAGGGATCTATATGACAGAAAGTACCCAAAAGTGACACCATTCTAAAAACTGCACCCCTCAAGGTACTCAAAACCACATTCAAGAAGTTTATTAACTCTTCGAGTGCTTCACAGGAACTGAAGCAATGTAGAAAGAAAAAATTAACATTTCATTTTTTTTTCCACAAAAAATGTACTTTAGACACAAGCTTTTATATTTTCACAAAGGTAACAGGAGAAAATGGACCCCAAAATTCATTGTGCAATTTCTCCTGAATACGCCAATACCTTATTAGTGGGTGAAATGTACTGTTTGGGCGCATGGCAGTGCTCGAAAGGGATGGAGCAGCATTTGACTTTTTCAATATAAAATTTGCTGGAATGCTGTGTTTGGAGAGCCTTTGATGTGCCTAAACAGTGGAAACCTCCCACAACTGACCCCATTTTGGAAAACACCCTTCAATGATTTTATGCAGGGGTATAGTAAGCATTTTGAACCCACAAGTACGACACAGAATTTAATAACATTAGTAGGTAGTCATATTGAATATGTGTCACGGGGCTACCACGACAGAGAGGTTCCAGAGAACCGCAGCGCTCTAGGCCTCGTTCACACACTGTGAACAGAAGCTCTTCACCTATATTCTGACCTGGCTGCTTTGTGCCAGCAGTGCAGGAGTTAACCTTATTGCTGAGAGCTGGGTCTCTCTCAGCTGAACTGGATTTTGTAATCTGATCCTATATATAGACCCAGTCCTGACTTCAGCTATTGTCAGTGTTCAGTTCAACTGCCTGGCTGGAGGTTGATGGAGAGAGGTGTTGGTGTTGGAGGTTTATTTACAGAGATTGCTGTCTGCAGTTTTGGTTGCATGTTAAACCTGTTTTCTGTTGTGAATTCTGCTCTTGGGCTCCCTCCGGTGGTTATGAGTGGTAGTGCTGCTGTCTTTGGATCGCAGCGTTTATCAGGTCTGTCCACTTATTGCAATTTGGACTGGGCTATTTAGTCTTGATTGATCCTTTAGTCAGTGCCAGTTGTCCATTGTTTTTGGAGGATTCACATCCCTACCTGGTCTCTCCTGTTTTGCTGTTCTTTTCAACAAAGATAAGTTCTGGCTTTGTTTTTGCTGTCCACATGCTGTGGGCCTTATAGTTCAGTGCATTTTCATGTTTTGACTTGTCCAGCTTTGTCTGTGTAGGGATTTTTTGCAGCCAAGCTGTATCTCTGGAGATGCAGGTATACCCTCCATGTCTTTAGTCAGATGTGGAGATTTGTATTTTCTGTGGTGGATATTTTCTAGTGTTTTAATACTGACCGCATAGTACTCTGTCCTTTTCTTTCTTTTTAGCTAGAAAGGCCTCCTTTGCTAAATCCTGATTTCAGTCTGCGTATGTCATTTCCCTCTCCTCTCACAGTCAATATTTGTGGGGGGCTGTCTATCCTTTGGGGATTATCTCTGAGGCAAGATAGTCTTCCCGTTTCTATCTTTAGGGGAAGTTAGTTCTTAGGCTGTGTCGAGGTGTCTAGGGAGTGTTAGGTACATCCCACGGCTACTTCTAGTTGCGGTGCTTAGTTCAGGGTCTGTGGTCATACAAGTACCACCTTCTCCAGAGTACGTCTCATGCTGTTCCTAGGCCACCAGATCATAACAGTTTTCCTTCCTAAGTTTATTCCTTTTCTTCCCTTCTCTGTTTCCTCTGTGGTTGTGTGAGCATTTGGTGAGTTTGAATCTTTTAGTTACCTTGTCTGTTTACCCTGTTATTGTATTATTACACGGGTGCACTCCACCTCCTTTGGGGGGAGAGGGGGCCACTCATAGGGCCAGCACAGGAGACAGGGATACGCTGGCGGCTCGGGCCTCCTAACCTTCATAGGTACCCCCGAGATAAGGGAAAGCCAGGGCCCCATTAAAGTGGTAGGGTCAGGTGCGGGTCCCAGTACGCCGTCCTGCCCCTTTAACGCCACTTACGGCGTGAAATATGTCATCATTAGTGATGAGCCCAAGTGCTCGCTACTCCAGTTTGCATCGGATGCTCAGATATGCACTGAATATCGCGTGTGCTCGAGTAACATGCATGAGTCCCTGACCCGCATGTTTTGCGGCTGTTAGACACAATACTCCGTGCACTTGCGCTCAAACACGTCATCATATCGTAATTTTTTTTACTTTTCGAAAAGCCCCAACCCTAACACACTCCTGACCCTAACAAAACTAACCCCAACCCTAACACAGTCCTAACCCTAACCCCAACCCTATTCCTAACACACTCCTCATCCTAACATAACACTAACCCCAATCCTAACCCTAACACATCCATAACCCAGCTGCAAAGAATGTAAGAAATAAAAAAAAATGTTATTTTATAATTTTTATCTAACTAAGGGGGTGACAAAGGGGGATTTGATTTACTATTTTTTTATTTTGATCACGGTGATAGGATCTATCAACGTGATCAAACGGGACCAACAGGAAAAAATTCCTATTGTTGCTAGGTACCGGCCGGCAGGTCTCAGCGGGCGCACTGCGCATACGCCTGCCATTTTTTTCCCAGGAAGATGACGCAGGGCCAAGGGACTGATCAGGAGGGACCGGGGGATGGTGGAGGTACCAGCGAATCTCGGGTGGACATAATCTCTCTCTCCTCTGACATGTATATCATGTCAGAAAAGAGAGCAATAATTGAAACAGGAGGCACACCTTTTTTTTGTGATCGCTGTTATTCATTGAATAAGGGCTTGATTTCACTTGCGAGGAACACGTCCGTGTCTCGCATGTGGAAACGAAGCTCTGGTGCCGGCACTGTGGCGCGGAGCGTGCAGCCACATAGCAACACATGCAGCCGCACGCTCCGCTCCGGAGTGCCGGCACCAGAGCTTCGTTTCCACATGCGAGACACGGATGTGTTTCTCGCAAATGGAAACAAGCCCTAACAGCGATCACATGATCAGACACTGGAAAATCCAGCCCTGATGATGTCCTCTTAGAACTCTGGGGGGCGCTACAGCTTTATTCCCGATCGCCATTTTAAAACGACAATGAGTCAATAAGAACCCTTAGCAGCTGCCATTTTAATAGGTATCGGCGGTCGCTAAGGGGTTAAACCAGGCTAAACACCCTTTAGTGTGACATGAAAGGCACTAAAGGATGCAAGTTTATTTTATGTAGCACATGTAACACGCTAGGGGTGTTGTAGGGCCGTAACACAGATGGAAACAGTCCATATAGAGGAAACGTGGGGCTTTATTTTCAGCTAAAATGCAGCAAACAATAAAGCAACCAAAAAACAACAAATACTTGCCCTACTAGGTAACTGTCAGTTTAGTGTTATCCTGTACACTTCCATACCTCCCTGGGTGGGAGAGAAAACTGATAAGCGTGCATATAGCAGAATAGCAAGGTATGAGACCCCAGCATCTCCACCTTCAGGGGTAATCTGGGATAAAGGGATAGCCTAGGGTTCTTCTAGCTTGAGGGACAGAGAAGGAGCCCATTGCCCCTGCAAGTCCTGTTACAGTATCATGACAAGTCACTATTTAAAGTACCCAGAGCTAATAGCAAAGACGAAAAGATAGTCCCCATATAACTGATACCTGTACCTGAGACAACCTTTTCTTCTTTGCCATTGGCTCGGAATAGTTTAAATAGCTACCTCTCTAGCACTTAATCACCCCTGGACTAAGCCTTTCAATGTGAAACACGCGTCGGGTTTGACTGGTCTGTGGACATCTGGTTTAAAGGTAATTATCTCCTGTGCAATGTAACAATTTTTTGCTTATGAGCATATATGTATACCTGATGTACAATGATGGTGACTAGCAATATCATGTCTATACTGTGACCATAGATAACTTTTAAGACGGTATATTCGTGAATGGCAGTTTTGAATAACCTTGCCAGACTTCTCAGTTTTTACCCTATACTGTATTTTTTGTACACACATACTGTATATGGTATGTATACATAATTCTTGATATAGCTGTTATTTTAACTACTGTATGTACAGGGTTGTAAGTTAATGTCCAGGCACACTCACTATCTGCCTCTTCTGCCTTGTTTTTCTTTTTATATCAACTTATTTGTTGGTTTTATATATGTCTGTTTAACAAAGTTCTTAATTTTTACTTGACCGTCATATATAGCAGTCTCTTTTTTGTATATGCAATTCTGGTATAATGTCAACATTCTGGTATAATATCCACAGTTCTAGTATAATGCCCCCATTCTTGTATAATGCCCCAATCCTGGTATAATGTCTACCATTCTAGTGTAAAATGGTGGGTTTTTTTTTCTATCATAAACAGTGTTGATAGAGTAACTGTGTTCAGCCACCAGGGGTCACCCTTGAGTAATAGACAGGATAATTACAATGTTGTTGCAGTAATTTTGTTCAGCCACTGGAGGTCACCCATGAGTTAAAGACAAGAAGATTCTGGAAACAGGACAGTTACCTGAGAGAGAGTTTCTGGGCGTTTGAGAAGAAGCAGCGCGGTGATGGAGAGTGGAGAATCCAGATCTTGAGGCATTCCTGTTTTGGGACTGTGTGATTTCAAGAAAGCTATTCTTGTGAGTAAACAGAGAAGTGTGACCGGTCACCGACTGTGTAGTTAGCTAGGAATAGCTAGATAGGAATCACAGCCTAATTAAGGACAGTCTTGTATTAAGAATTGCATGATAACTAATAGACACTGTGTGGATTCCTGCGCTTCACGATTCTAGCTATGGGATATTTCTGGAATTATTTGTGAACTTTATCTGGATCTGCATCAGAAGATTTGGTGGCTCAAAAAACCTATTTAATCCACTGCTGGACGTCTGTATAACAAATTCAGTTATTTACCGTTGAAGCATATATTGTGAAAGAGTACACTGAGCGCTCAACATCAGACAGTGCACTGCGTATACACTGAGTATATACTGTGATATATATATATATATAGGGAAAAACCGGGTACCCGTGATCTACTGTAAACTAGGCAGAGGCGGGTGTAAGATTGTATTCCTGAGAGGACCACATGTCACAGGCACAGTGTAACCCCATATAGGCCCATTACAGTTAAGGGAGGGAGTGGTATAGTTGTGGGGTAGTCGGATTCCAGTCTGTGAAGCTGACACTTGGGGTCTCTCAGGCTGCCTAACTTGTATTCTGTGAGTTGTGGCTGTTGTGGCCCATATTGTGTTGGGAGAGAAAATTCTGTCATTTTTTGCATAAGTTATAAAGAAAAGTTGGTTTAATATCATATTGTGCCCTGAGTCATTCATAGCAGCGCCGTATTCTGTTCTCGAGCAGCGACTGGCGTAACGGTCGTTACACTAGCATAATGTCCCCATTCTGGCATAGTGTCCTCCATCTTGCTATTATTCCCCAATTCTAGTATAATGTCCCCCATCTTGGTATAATGTCCCCATTCTAGTATAATGTTCCCCATACTGATATAATGTCACCATTCTGGTATAATATCCAGAATTCTGGTATAATATACCCTGTGCTGGTATAGTGTCCCCCTTCCTGGTATAAAGTTCTCATTCTGGTATAATGTCCCCCATTCTGGTATAATATACCCTGTGCTGGTATAATGTCCCCCTTCCTGATATAATATCTCCAATTCTAGTATAATGTCCCCATTCTGGTATATTATCCCCAATTTTTGGCCTATTCAGTTGTTCTCCTGCACATTTTTAAAAGAAACAGATGATCTTATCCCTGCTGCCACACCGGGTGGCATCCTGTTCTGTAGCCGCTGCAGGAGCCGACAGCTAACTTCGGCATGCAGGTATGGGCAGCGCATGACTTCACTGCCATGCACCCCTGTTAACCCCTTTAACCCCAAGGGTGGTTTGCACGTTAATGACTGGGCCAATTTTTACAATTCTGACTACTGTCCTTTTATGAGGTTATAACTCTAGAACGCTTCAATGGATCCTGATGATTCTGACACTGTTTTCTCGTGACATATTGTACTGCATGATAGTGGTAAAATTTCTTTGATATTACCTGCATTTCTTTGTGAAAAAAAAACAACAGAATTTTGGCGAAAAGTTTGAAAATTTTGCAATCTTCCAACTTTAAATTTTTATGCCCTTAAATCACAGAGATATGTCACACAAAATACTTAATAAGTAACATTTCCCACATGTCTACTTTACATCAGCACAATTTTGGAACCAACATTTTTTTTGTTGTTATGGAGTTATAAGGGTTAAAAGTTGACCAGCAATTTCTCGTTTTTACAACACCATTTTTTTAGGAACCACATCACATTTGAAGTCATTTTGAGCGGTCTATATGATAGAAAATAACCAAGTGTGACACCATTCTATAAAACTGCACCCCTCAAGGTGATAAAAACCACATTCAAGAAGTTTATTAACCCTTCAGGTGTTTCACAGGAATTTTTAGAATGTTTAAAAAAAAATAAAAATAAATAACATTTAACTTTTTTCACAACAAATTTACTTCAGCTCCAATTTGCTTTATTCTACCAAGGGTAACAGAAGAAAATAATCCCCAAAAGTTGTTGTACAATTTGTCCTGAGTACACCGATACCCCATATGTGGGGGTAAACCACTGTTTGGACGAATGGCCGAGCTCGGAAGGGAAGGAGCGCCATTTAACTTTTCAATGCAAAATTGACTGGAATTGAGACGGGATGCCATGTGGCGTTTGGAGAGCCCCTGATGTGCCTAAACATTGAAACCGCCCACAAGTGACATTATTTTGGAAAGTAGACCCCTAAGGAACTTATCTGGATGTGTGGTGAGCACTTTGACCCACCAAGAGCTTCACAGAAGTTTATAATGCAGAGCCGTAAATATAAAAAATCATATTTTTTCACAAAAATGATCTTTTCGCCCCCAATTTTTTATTTTCCCAAGGGTAAGAGAAGAAATTGGACCCCAAAAGTTGTTGTGCAATTTGTCCTGAGTACCCTGATACACCATATGTGGGGGTAAACCACTGTTTGGGCACATGGGAGAGCTCGGAAGGGAAGGAGCGTCGTTTTGACTTTTCAATGCAAAATTGACTGGAATTGAGATAGGACGCCATATTGCGTTTGGAGAGCCCCTGATGTGCCTAAACATTGAAACCCCCACAAGTGACACAATTTTGGAAAGTAGACCCCCTAAGGAACTTATCTAGATGTGTGGTGAGCACTTTGTCCCACCAAGTGCTTCACAGAAGTTTATAATGCAGAGCCGTAAAAATAAAAAAGCATATTTTTTCACAAAAATGATTTTTCGCCCCCAATTATTTATTTTCCCAAGGGTAAGAGAAGAAATTGGACCCCAAAAGTTGTTGTCCAATTTGTCCTGAGTACGCTGATACCCCATATGTTGGGGTAAACTCTTGTTTGGGCGCATGGGAGAGCTCGGAAGGGAAGGAGCACTGTTTTACTTTTTCAATGCAGAATTGGCTGGAATTGAGATCAGACGCCATGTCACATTTGGAGAGCCCTGGATGTGCCTAAACAGTGGAAACCCCCAATTCTAACTGAAACCCTAACCCAAACACACCCCTAAACCAAACACACCCCTAACCCTATTCCCAACTCTAATCATAACCCTAACCACACCCCTAACCCGAACATGCCCCTAACCCTAATCCCAACCTCACCAATAACCCCAACCACACCCCTAACTCCAACACACCCCTAACTCTAATCCCAACCCTAACCACACCCTTAAATCCAACACACCCCTAACACTAATCCCAACCATATCCCTAACCACACCCCTAACCCTAATCCCTACCGTAAATGTAATCCAAACCCTAACTTTAGCCGCAACCCTAACCCTAAATTTAGCCCCAACCCTAACTTTAGCCCCAACCCTAATTGTATCCCTAACCTCAAACCTAACCCTAGCCCCAACCCTAATCTTAGCCCCAACCCTAGTTCTAACCCTAGCCCCAACCCTAACACTAGCCCCAACCCTAACCCTAGCCTCAACCCTAACCCTAGCCCCAACCCTAGCGCAAACCCTAGCCCTAACCCTAATGGGAAAATGGAAATATATACTTTTTTTTAATTATTTTTCCATAACTAAGGGGGTAATGAAGGGGGGTTTGATTTACCTTTATAGTGGTTTTTTTAGCGGATTTTTATGATTGGCAGCTGTCACACACCAAAAGACACTTTTTATTGCAAAGAATAGTTTATGCGTCTCCACATTTTGAGAGCTATAATTTTTCCATACTTTAGTCCACAGGTATTGTTTTTTGCGGGACGAGTTGACGTTTTTATTGATACCATTTTTGGGCATGTCACTTTTTTGATCGCTTTTTATTCCGATTTTTGTGAGGCAGAATGACCAAAGAAACAGCTATTCAAGAATTTCTTTTGGGGTGGGGGGGGGGGGGGGGGTGGTTGTTTATGCCATTCCGCATTTGGTAAAATTGATAAAGCAGTTTTATTCTTCGGGTTAGTACGATTACAGCGATACCTCATTTATATCTTTTTTTATGTTTTGGCGCTTTTATATGATAAAAACTATTTTATATAAAAATAATTATTTTTGCATCGCTTTATTCTGAGGACTATAACTTTTTTATTTTTTCGCTGATGATGCTGTATGGCAGCAAGATGACGTTTTCAGCGGTACCATGGTTATTTATATCTGTCTTTTTGATCGCGTGTTATTCCACTTTTTGTTTGGCCGTATGTTTTTTTTTTTACGGTGTTTACTGAAGGGGTTAACTAGTTTTATAGGTCGGGTCATTACGGACGCGGCGATACTAAATATGTGTACGTTTATTGTTTTTTTTTTATCAAAGAAATGTATTTATGGGAACAATATATATATATTTTTTCTTTATTTAGGAATTTTTTTTTTACACATCTGAATATTTTTTTCTACACTATAACATTGCCCCAGCATTGTGTCAGATCAGCGATCTGACAGGCTGGGCTGCAGGCTTACCAGTGCCTGCTCTGAGCAGGCGCTGGTAAGCCACCTCCCTGCAGGACCCGGAAGCAGCCCCGTGGCCATTTTGGTTCCGGGGGCCTACAGGGAGGAGGTAGGAGACCCTCGGAGCAATATGAGCACATCATATTGCTCTGAGGGTCTCAGGGAAGCACGCAGGGAGCCCCCTATACCACGGAACACTGCGATCATGTTTGATCACGGTGTTTCAGGGGGTTAATGTACCAGGAGCGGTCCGTGACCGCTCCTGGCACATAGTGCCGGATGTCAGCTGCGATAGTCACCCGTGAGCGCGGCCGATCGCATATGACGTACTATCCCATCAGTGGTCATATGGGCCCACCCCACCTCGACGCGATAGTACGTCATATGTCAGAAAGGGGTTAAATATGCTTATTTTGCACATTTATTTAATCAGAACTTTTTACCAGATGCGTTACTCTTAAAGAAAAAATGTCATATTTTCATAAAAAATGTAGTGGTTTATTGAATAGTCCACAGAAAACCGCATTGCAACAAAAAATAAAATAGATGAAATAGTTGCGAACAGATTGTCCATTTGTTCCTATCAGCGTTTGTTCCACATCTTTCCCAAATTTCTGAATGGTAAAAGCCGTCTGTCTGTGTGACGTCTGAAGTCATCATGGCTACCAGTTGTTCCTTCCTTCTGTGACTTGTCTGACGTCCATGGAGAATGATGGTGAAGGCATGAGGTGACAGCCCCCACGTGACAAAAACCCCCTCCCTCCTGAGAGACGTAATTATATATGTCCCACAAAACCAAGTGTTCTCTCTATATGGTGTTAACTTATACTCTGAGCTATTTATACAGAAATAGTTTTTGTAATGTCAGTGAAAGGCAATGTGCTCAGTACAGAATTGAGAATAAGAATAATAATTAAAATTTAACAACCCCTAGTAGTGATGAGCGAATATACTCGTTACTTGAGATTTCCCGAGCACGCTCGGGTGTCCTCCGGGTATTTTTTAGTGCTTGGAGATTTAGTTTTCCTCATCTCAGCTGAATGATTTACATCTGATAGCCAGCATAAGTACATGTGGGGATTCTATAGCAACCAGGCAACCCCCACATGTTCTTATGCTGCCTAACAGATGTAAATCATTCAGCTGCGGCAAGAAAAACTAAATCTCCGAGCACTAAAAAATACTGAGTGTGCTCAAAAAATCTTGAGTAACGAGTATATTCGCTCATCACTAACCCCTAGCACTCATTCACATAAATACATAGTCAATAATCTCCCATAGTGGTGGCTGCAGGTAAACGTAATGTTATCATTCACTTCCATGGCCCTGCAATAGGAACCATTGTATTTGGAGCACTTTATCGAAAAAAGGAAGCTCCAACCATTATAAACATATATTATTAATGAAATTTAGATTAAAATAAAAGTGAACCCATTGTTACAGTTTAAGTTTTCTGCACACCTGTGAAGAATAGATCACAGAACAATATGGCATCTAGAGGACTATAGCACCGGCAGAAAATTGATTGCATCTATTTGGAAGTAAGTCTTATAAAAGGCAGAGCAAAGGGATTATGGAAGCAAAGCAGCTGCCTGGATGAGCCATAAAGAACAGACATATGAAGCTCTCTGCCTACCCTGACAATATTATTATAAAATAAGCTGCGCGTGCTTGAATAATGCAACCCTCACTGCCATCTTGATGCACCTGTTTGACTAAAGCGGATCAATTTCCTGAAGAGTGCTCCAGAGAATGCAGCGTACTTCACATGTGAACATGTTACTTCCCTTCTCATAGAACAAGAGGGTGATGTGATCCAGAAGTTGAGTGGCTTAGTTAATTAGGACAAGCGTAGTGTACAGTAATACAGAACACATTTCCCCACGCTTCCTTCATTAGCTCTTCTTGTGTGAGTTGTCTGAAATTTCTACTGTAGGTCATGTTCCTACGCAAAGGAAATGCTGTTTTTTCCCTGCTGTGTATTTTGGGCAGAAATTCAACTTCTTTCAATGGTTCAAGCAAAGTGGATGGAATACATGAAAACTCATGTCCATTGTGCATTTAAAGGGATCCTGTCTCGTTGGATTATACTATTAATCTGCAGATATAGGATTAATGTGTCGGTTCTTAGCGTAAGGAGGGTGGTACTATAAGTGCGGCATCCGGGAGAAATCCTCCCTGGAGTTGCAGAATTGTAGTCATGTAGATGTGCCAGCGTGGTCACAGTCAGTGTCC
Source organism: Ranitomeya imitator (assembly GCF_032444005.1). Taxonomy (NCBI): domain Eukaryota; kingdom Metazoa; phylum Chordata; class Amphibia; order Anura; family Dendrobatidae; genus Ranitomeya; species Ranitomeya imitator. The sequence continues at coordinate 130,950,985 of NC_091282.1, forward strand.
ACAATGAATTGTGGCTGTAGGCGTACGTACCACTACTTCGACTGACAGCTGGCTTAACAGCGCATCAGTGCAGAGTCGGCTGTCAAAGTGCCGGGTGTGCTTCCAGCCGCAGCTCGCAGTGCTGTGAGTGGTGATGGTAGCAGCGCCAACATGCCTGTAATACTGTAGGCCAGCGACTACTGGGAGGAATAAAGTTCTTTTTCTCCCGTGTGCTGCGCTTTCCTAATACCATTAACCTGCAGATTAACCACACATCTACAGGCTAATAGAATTATATGACAGGTTCCCTGTAAAGACGCTGTTGAACTGTGCTTTGTTTTGGGGGTTAATTTTTACCTTACATTCAGAGGCTGAAATAATCAGAATTGTATTTTTAAGTGAAGAATAAAAGCATGACAAAAACCCTGCTTCAAATCTGCAACCAAAATCATATATTAAAAAATGGAGACTACAGTAAAAAAAAACCAAAGCAAAATAATAATTAGAATACCGTTGTTTGCTAATATGTATTTTGTTACAGATAAATGGAAAAAAACCTGCATTTTTGCATGTGGAAACAGGTTCTTATAGATCAGACAATTAATTACTTGCATGTGCAACAGTATGTTGTAAAAACAGGGTACATTGTAATACAATATCTAGATAATAATTCACCTCTAAGGCCAGGTTCTCATAACAAAGATTTGCTATAGGCAGATTTATAAAAGTTCTATGGCTGATTTCTGCCAAAGATTGGCAAATGGATGCGCTCACTGATTGTCCCACTGTAATGGTCTAAGGCTACGTTCACATTAGCGTCATGCGACACAGCGTCGCCGACGCAACGCACGACGGATCGGAAACGCACGCAAAAACGCAACATTTTTGACGCATGCGTCGAACGGATGCGTCGTAAAACGCAGCGTTTTTTGTGCGTTTTTGTTGCGTTTTTCCAAAAAACGCAGCGTTTTACGACGCATGCGTTGTCAAACAATGATGTAATCTTTCAACACAATTTAGTGTCTAGACACTAGATAATACCACCAATGAATAGAAGAGGGTGGGTCTAGTGTCTAGACACTAGATAATGCCACCAATGGGTAGATGAGGGTGGGTATAATGTAATTGTGGTATATATACCCCGGCATAGATTATTTCCAACCATACAGCATCAAGATGGAGCGTCCCATGGAGAGTATCTACCTCAATATGGAGCTGGAATTAGCCCTTGCTATTGCTTATGCTATTGCCTGTCATGAACAGAGTAAAAGAGACAAACTACGGAGAAGGAGTCGTCGGCGTTTTTGGCTACACCCTATAGTGGAAGTCCGAGAGAGTCGTGGAGCCTACCATTGTCTGTTTGGCGAATTAAATGAGAACCAGGAGAAATACTTTGAATACACCAGGATGTCACAAAACAGCTTCCGATATCTGCTGCGTCTGGTGGAAGGAACCATTTCCAGGCAGGACACGCAGCTCCGTAAATAGATTTCCCCCGAGGAACGTCTGCTGGTGACTCTACGGTACGTAATGCAATGTGAAGGATTTATATGTTCTTGCCATTTTTTAAAGTAACGTGTTTTGGTTTTGTGGGGTGGGGGATTGTAATTAAGAATGAAAAATTATTTCATAACAATTTAATTAATTACATTTATTTATTTTTCTTCTTGTCAGTTTCCTTGCTACCGGAGAGACCTTGAGATCACAGCATTTCCAGTTTAGGATTGGAGTCTCCACACTGTCTGGTATTATTGCCGACACATGCCGCGCATTGTGGGACAACCTCCGGGAGGAATTTTTACCCATCCCTACAACAGAATTATGGCAGGCCAACGCCCAAAAATTCGAACAAGTGTGTTCTTTCCCTAACTGTATTGGAGCCGTGGATGGGAAGCACATTAGGATTACCAAGCCTTCAAGAAGTGGATCTCTGTTTTTTAATTATAAAAAATACTTTTCCACCGTGCTCATGGCAATTGCAGGTGCGGACTGCAGGTTTCTCGCTGTGGACATTGGAGCGTTTGGACGTGCAAATGATTCATGGACATTTAAGGAGTCTGATATGGGCCGAAGATTGTACGATAACAATTTTAATTTCCCCCAGCCTCGACCTCTTCCCAACACCGAAGGCCCGGCCCTGACATTTGTTGTGGTTGGGGATGAGGCTTTTCAAATGAGTGGCAACCTACTTAAACCGTACTCCAGTCGGGGGTTGGACCGCACCAAAAGTATTTTTAATTATACTGTCCAGGGCCAGAAGAACTGTGGAGTGCGCCTTTGGAATCCTTGTCTCCAAATGGCGTATCTTAGGATCCGCTATAAATTTGAAAATTGAGACAGTGGATGAGGTGGTGAAGGCGTGTGTGGTTCTCCACAATTTTATTATTGATAAAGAGAGAGTCAACGTGGAACTCGATGAACCCATACCAAATCCATTGCCTGATTATCAAGATCATCCTCTGCGGACAACTGTGGAGATTGCTCATATGAGGGACCAATTTGCTGCATACTTTGTTTCAGATGTTGGCCGTGTTTCATGGCAAGATCAAATGGTTTAATTCATCTTGGTATTATGATACAATAAAAACACTGTAATGTAAACACTGTTGAGTCCATGTCATTTTACCAGCCTATGTAAGGTTATTTAAATGTTGTTATAATGTCCCCTGATTGTCTAGTGCGTTGTGTTTTGAAATAAAGTTCTTGTGCCTTTCCGTTTTCACAAAACAAATCTCCCATATATTTTTCCATAGTAATCAAATTTTAAAATCCAATGTTATATAAACTAATGTGTGTCCCACAAAATTTATGTGAGCACCAGTACCCAAATGGACTGTGACAAAACAAAAAAATATTTCAGCCGTGTGTTCCATAGTTTTGACGTATAACATGATCGGCTCCCACCTTGTCAACCATTTTTAATCCTGCAGACTATTTGCATATGGAACCTGGCTTGACAAGGAGGGAGACGATCATGTTTGCAAAACTCTACAGAGTTAACACTATTGCACTCAGGATGCTAGAATACGTCCAGAGTCAAATAGTGGCGACACTGTGAACATTGCTACCACCTCACCTGACCAATATTCTTAAGGTACCGTAATAAAACAATTATCCAACGATACCGACCAGTGATACGACCGGACCGTGATCGTGGTTTAGTCGTCGCGTGGTTGCTGGAGAGCTGTCACACAGACAGCTCTCCAGCGACAAAAAAAGAGCAAGTCCCCGTGTAATCTGGGTAATGTTATGAAGCGCATGGCCGCACTCACGATGTTTTCCCTGTTTACCATTGTAAATGTAATTTAAAAAAATAAAAAAACCCTTACATTCCGGTGTGTGACACGTCCATCGCCGTCAGCTTTCCATACTGTGCCAGCCCTAAAGCACAGCACAGCGTTTATTATTAAGTCAACGGTGTGTTCTGCTTTACGGGCGGGAATCACAGTGTCAGTCACTGCGGAAAGATGACGGCGAGGGATGTGGTTGACACCTTTTTTTTTTTTTTGGGGTATTGTCTCTAAACTCCTCGAACGCCTGGTCCACTCCCGTCTTACCCGCTATCTCTCAGATAACTCTCTTCTCGACCCTCTTCAATCTGGCTTCCGCTCTTTACACTCTACTGAAACTGCCCTCACTAAAGTCTCTAATGACCTACTAACAGCTAAATCTAATGGTCACTACTCCATGCTAATTCTCTTGGATCTCTCTGCAGCATTCGACACTGTGGATCATCAGCTCCTCCTCACTATGCTCCGCTCCATCGGCCTCAAGGACACCGTTCTCTCCTGGTTCTCCTCCTATCTCTCTGACCGATCCTTCACTGTATGTTTTGCTGGTTCCTCCTCCTCTCACCTTCCCCTTACTGTTGGGGTTCCTCAAGGATCAGTCCTAGGCCCCCTACTCTTCTCGTTGTATACTGCCCCTATTGGACAAACAATCAGTAGATTTGGTTTCCAGTACCATCTCTATGCTGACGACACCCAATTATACACTTCTGCTCCTGATATCACATCGACCTTTTTAGAAAACACCAGTGATTGTCTTACTGCTGTCTCTAACATCATGTCCTCCCTCTATCTGAAACTAAACCTGTCAAAAACTGAACTCCTCGTGTTCTCTCCCTCTACTAACCTACCTTTGCCTGACATTGCCATCTCCGTGTGCGGTTCCACCATTACTCCAAAGCAACATGCCCGCTGCCTTGGGGTCATCCTTGATTCTGACCTTTCATTCACCCCCTACATCCGATCACTGGCTCGCTCTTCTTACCTGCATCTCAAAAACATTTCTAGAATTCGCCCTTTTCTTACTTTCGACTCTGCAAAAACTCTGACTGTTTCACTTATTCATTCTCGTCTGGACTATTGTAACTCTCTACTAATCGGCCTCCCTCTTGCAAAACTCTCCCCGCTCCAATCTGTCCTGAATGCTGCAGCCAGGATCATATTCCTCACCAACCGTTACACCGATGCCTCTACCCTGTGCCAGTCATTACACTGGCTACCCATCCACTCCAGAATCCAGTACAAAACTACTACCCTCATCCACAAAGCACTCCATGGCTCAGCACCACCCTACATCTCCTCCCTGGTATCAGTCTACCACCCTACCCGTGCCCTCCGCTCCGCTAATGACCTCAGGTTAGCATCCTCAATAATCAGAACCTCCCACTCCCGTCTCCAAGACTTTACACGTGCTGCGCCGATTCTTTGGAATGCACTACCTAGGTTAATACGATTAATCCCCAATCCCCACAGTTTTAAGCGTACCCTAAAAACTCATTTGTTCAGACTGGCCTACCGCCTCAATGCATTAACCTAACGATCCCTGTGTGGCCTATTTATAATAAAAAAAAAAAAAGGTTCCTCGCATCATGTTCTCATACACTTTATGCAGTTAATAGCCCTCTGTGTCTGCACTGCTACATACTTAGGCAGTTAACTGGTTCATGCAGCTTTACATGAACACCCGAGCCTTACACTATGGCCGGTCCGAATAACTAAAGCAATTGTTACCATCCACCTCTCGTGTCTCCCCTTTTCCTCATAGTTTGTAAGCTTGCGAGCAGGGCCCTCACTCCTCCTGGTATCTGTTTTGAACTGTATTTCTGTTATGCTGTAATGTCTATTGTCTGTACAAGTCCCCTCTATAATTTGTAAAGCGCTGCGGAATATGTTGGCGCTATATAAATAAAAATTATTATTATTATATTATTTTTGTTCACTTTTTTGAGTGTTTAAAACACTGCGCTAGTAACCCAATATTCCCTTGTTTACAGCAAAGACATCGCTGGATCGGTGTCAAATACGCCGATCCAACAATGACAGCGTGTGATCAGTTACCCCAAAAAATTCCTAATCATTCGCTGACACCAAAAATCTCCCAGCAGGGGCCTAATTGTTGTACGATTTCAGAAAAGATAACGTTGGTTACTGACAAAAACCAACTATATAGTTACTGAAATCGTTGTGTGATTGTACATTTTAAAATTGATATATTGAGCAATGCTGTTTGTGTTTGTAACATCTGTTCTACCCTGTATGCACACATGGATTTTTCCTCTCTGAACCCTGTTCACACAGGTTATATACAGATGATCAGGTTTTTAAATACATCAGATAGGGACTGCATACATTAGTTAGGACTGCTCTGATAAGGGTATACCGTGAAGATTGGTAGAGCAGCTTAGTATACATTTTTTGCAAAAAACGTATCAACCAAATACCCTGTTTTTTACATCTTTTACTAGCACTTGCGGATTACTGCAACATTTTTTCAAACTGAGTGTTTTTGGTTTTACTATTCTCTTTTGTGTCTTCAGGTTTCTTGGTGGTGTGAACATGATCATACAGACTTGTTCACTGTGCAAGTAGCCCATGTGTTCCTGTTTCCATAATTGTTCTCTTGTGTCTACAAGACTGGGGAGTTCCACCACTCCTCTTGGGCTATCTGCACAAAAGCTGTTCTACCCTGTATGCACACATGGATTTTTCCTCTCTGAACCCTGTTCACACAGGTTATATACAGATGATCAGGTTTTTAAATACATCAGATAGGGATTGCATACATTAGTTAGGACTGCTCTGATAAGGGTATACCGTGAAGATTGGTAGAGCAGCTTAGTATACATTTTTTGCAAAAAACGTATCAACCAAATACCCTGTTTTTTACATCTTTTACTAGCACTTGCGGATTACTGCAACATTTTTTCAAACTGAGTGTTTTTGGTTTTACTATTCTCTTTTGTGTCTTCAGGTTTCTTGGTGGTGTGTGAACATGATCATACAGACTTGTTCACTGTGCAAGTAGCCCATGTGTTCCTGTTTCCATAATTGTTCTCTTGTGTCTACAAGACTGGGGAGTTCCACCACTCCTCTTGGGCTATCTGCACAAAAGCTGTTCTACCCTGTATGCACACATGGATTTTTCCTCTCTGAACCCTGTTCACACAGGTTATATACAGATGATCAGGTTTTTAAATACATCAGATAGGGATTGCATACATTAGTTAGGACTGCTCTGATAAGGGTATACCGTGAAGATTGGCAGAGCAGCTTAGTATACATTTTTTGCAAAAAACGTATCAACCAAATACCCTGTTTTTTACATCTTTTACTAGCACTTGCGGATTACTGCAACATTTTTTCAAACTGAGTGTTTTTGGTTTTACTATTCTCTTTTGTGTCTTCAGATCGCTGGATCGGTGTCAAATACGCCGATCCAACAATGACAGCGTGTGATCAGTTACCCCAAAAAATTCCTAGTCATTCGCTGACACCAAAAATCTCCCAGCAGGGGCCTAATCGTTGTACGATTTCAGAAAAGATAACGTTGGTTACTGACAAAAACCAACTATATAGTTACAACGATTTCAGTGTGATTGTACATTTTAAAATTGATATATTGAGCAATGCTGTTTGTGTTTGTAACATCTCATAGTACAATGAGCGACAGCCCTATAAAAAAATGAAAAAAAATATTTATAAAATATTGTCAGACATTGCACATCAGGTGTTACAAACAAAAGATTTGTTTATACGGCGCACGGTGTGATTTGGTGCAAACTTTATTATAGACAACAAAAACTCAGTATTTTTGAACAAAATAACAATTTTATTTGGGACACACAAAAAAAGAAATGGGAAATGTTATGGGGTATCTATATCTGCAATTAAGGGGGATTGATATACCCCACTTTTGGGGGGTGTTGAGGAGACCGAGGAGGAGGACGAGGGGGAGGAAGCAGCATACTCTATGACACTAGACGGGATGCCGACATCAATCCAGCCAGTTGACGGTGGCGAGACTGCCAAAGCAGGAGGTGAGGGAGGAGGAGGGACGACCAGTGTCCTTGGCTGGCTACTCCTGCTCCGGGTAGACCCAGGCTGAGTACTTGGTGTGCTCCTTGTAGACCCAGGCTGGGTACTGGGTGTACTCCGTGTAGACCCAGGCTGGGTACTTGGTGTGCTCCGGGTCGACCCAGGCTGTGTACTTAGGGTGGTTGTTTTGGGAGCAGCCATAGCCAAGGTTGTAGTGCTTGTCGTCGTCTTCTTTTTTTTCCTCCTCTCTCCCTCTGGGTGTGGGTCGGCTTCCCGTCTGTGTGCCCTTGAAGGCCTGGCAGGAGCAGAACTTTGGGGCTCTGTTCTGTGGTGGCGGTGGCCCTCGGCACGCGGAGCTCTGTGGTGGTGCTCTGCAGCAGGAGTCGGAGTCATGGCAGCCAGCGATGGTACTGCGGGCACTGTAGTCGCTGACTGCATGACCCGAGCCTGCTGCAGAGCAGTGACATATGCGTTGTTGCAGCCCTGCATGACCGAAATCTGGAGTTCCGGCGTAAGATGTTCAACCATGCCCTTGTGAATGGCACTAAAAAAATGTTTGGCCGGCCTCGAGAGCTCCGATTCTATGTTTTCAAGACGCCGGTCGATATTGGACATTTTATCGCACAGCGCCTTGAAACCATTCTGGAATACGGTGCTCAAATGTAAAAATTCGGGCAGGACCGCCCTGTCCGAGGCCCACTGACGCTGTCGGGAAGACCCGAAGGAAGGAGCGACAGAGGCCTCGGCCAGGGGAACATCTGATGGACCGGCTGCCGGTTCGCCAGATTGTGGTGGTGCAGACCTGCTCTCGCTGTGGGATGGCTGCGACGGTTCAGATGGCGCTTCACGAAGGACCGCTCCAGAGGGTCGGACAGTCTCGCGGGTGCTGCTGTGTGTTCTGTGAAAACATAAAGAAACCATTAGTATACTAAATATAACATTTCACATGCGTCATTAATTAACTTTACCGGCGGTATCCATTGCCGCCGTTAATATTAACCTATTTTTAATATTGACACTGCATATGCCGCATCAATATTAAAAAAAGAATGCATTTATTTATTTCAAAATAGTCACCCATGGTTGCGGTTTGTAACGCCCGACAATTACGCTTATCGCTGGAACTGCCATGACGTCACAGTCATGTGACCGAGACGTCATCACAGGTCCTGCGAGCTGAGCAACCATGGGAACATAACCTGCCTTGCAGTAGAAGGTATGCCGTGTCTATTATATTTTAAGTTTTTTTGTGTAAAAAAACTGGGATACACCTGGATGGGCAATATACTACTCCACTATGAAATATTGCCCGGGCATGGCCAATCTACTATCTTTCTGTGTTCTGTATACTTTGGATTTCAGGGAAAAAAAGAGGAATTCCAGCTCACCATTGTAGTAATCCCAGAAGGCTCGGAGCACGGAGCCGCTGTGTCAAGCGTGAGAAGACCAGAAATGAATAAAAAATTCGAGGTCACCGAGGCGTGAAAAGTAAAAACTAAATACTTTATTCACTTCAATCAGAAGCAGAGGATGAAACATCAGCACAATACAATAAAAACACTATCTACGCGTTTCAGGTCTGATGTTCCCTGTCACCTGAAACGCGTAGATAGTGTCTATTGTATTGTGCTGATGTTTCATCCTCTGCTTATGATTGAAGTGAATAAAAGTATGTATTTTTTACTTTTCACGCCTCGGTGAGCTTGAATTTTTTTCTTCATTTCTATACTTCGTACTTGCCCCCAAAAATGGCTGGGCAATAAGCTATGTGGCTGGAATATAGTACGTGAATATGCATGTTGTAAAAACTAGGTGTGTGCATAGGTACTATACTTACTCTCTGCTGTCAAGGACCGGTCGCAAGAACTGCAAAATACGGTTGTATTTGTAGACAGAGGTCCTTGACGCTGCAGCACCACTACGGATCTGTCCCTCCTTTTTCAGGCCCTTCTTGAAACGGTCCTTCATGGAGCGCCATCTGGTCTTCAATTGCTTAACTGTGTATAAATTTAAAAAAAATATATAAGTTTTAGAGAAAATATTGAAAACGATTACGCAACCGTGTGCAATCCCAATAGAAGACATCACAGACGGTTGTGTAATCCTGGCATGATGGCTCACAGCAGCATTTTGGAAATACTTACGAAAATTAGCTTTGCCCGTGGGGGAAGCGCTGTCGAAGCCATCCCACAGCGATTGTGCCACCTCTATCCACAAACGGCGCAACACGCCCTGGTCCGCGTGCCGGGTGTCACAGCTGTCCCACAACGGGCCCCGTTCCTCTATGGATGCCACCATCATGTCAATATCCAGTGGGTCATCATGGGCTTGTTGTGAAACCTAGAATAAATGGAAAATATTAATGTTTGCAAGATAAAAATTGTTGTCCCTACCTCCTCCACCACCACCTACCACCTCCACCCCCCCCCCTCCCACCACCCACCATACCCGCAAAAACAAAAAACTAAAAGAAAAAAAAGGGATAGGTTTGACATAAAAACTTACTCGCCGTCCTGCAACCACAGATTTGTCCCTTGGTCTCTGCTCCTGCTCCCTCTGTTCCTCCTGGCTCTCCTCCTCACTTGAAGAAGCCTGCAAAATAGTTTTCAAAAAGTTGAGTGACCAATCTACAAATGACAGCGAATAGTAAGCAATAGTAGATCATGTACTCACCGGACTCCTCAGCGGTGGGGTGTGGCTTGAGTCGCTGGCCATGACTAATGCAATTCTGAAATAAAGAACAAAATAACATTTATCCTATGCACAATACAGCGGAACATAGTAAAATATATAAAAAAAAAAAAAACATTTACATTTCAACCACAAAGAACATTGCACTCCAACTGAACTAACGCTGAGAAAACAACACTGCCACATTGATTAAAAGAAACAATGGCAGAGACAACACAATGCCAGAGTAAACAAAAGCCTAAAGATAACAAAACAAATATACAATAGACCCTATGTCGTAATCCCAAAAGAGAGTTTTGTTTAAAAAAAATGTACAGTATGCATGGAGCAACCCAAAAAACACAATAGATTTTTGAAAGGAAAAAATTAACAACCCCCAAAAATTAAGGGCAGAAACGGCAATAACACACCATACTTTACAATAAAACCGACAGGGCCGGATACAATAAAAGGCCATACAACGCCATACATCACAACCAGAAACATACAACAATGTCTTTACACAACCACAGTGCAGAACATAATACACAACTTGCAATACAAATTATTACATTTAATAAAAGGGCGCAGAATCATTCTATACTACCATACTTTACAATAAAACCGACAGGGCCGGAGACAATAAAAGGCCACACAACGCCATACATCACAACCAGAAACATACAACAATGTCTTTACATAACCACAGTGCAGAAAATAATACACAACTTGCAATAAAAATTATTACATTTAATAACAGGGCGCAGAATCATTCTATACTACCATACTTTACAATAAAACCACCATGGCCGTAGACAATAAAATTCATATAACGCAAGAATAAAACATCACAACTGAATACAAAAAAACACCCCCAAACCAATAAATGGAAAAGAAAAATCTATCCTGGAAAGAACAATAATCAAGGCCGCAGACAATGAAACGCCATCCTATACAACGCCATACATCACAACCAGACTAAAAATACAACAATATCTTTAAACAACCACAGTGCAGAATATAATACACAACTTGCAAAAACAATTTAAAAATAAAACATGTAGAAAATGCACAGAATCATTCTATACTTACATCTCTGGACAGCAGATGAATAAAAGTAGAAGAAGTCTGGTGTGATGTCTTGCCTCTAGATGCTGCAGCAGAAGTGACAAACAATCCAACATTTTCTTTATATATGGGGGATGTTTTTATCACTGTTTTCACTGTCTAGACACTTTTTTGTTTAATTTTATTTAACGACGCATGCGTCGCACAACGCACGCACGACGCACACGCGTGACGCAACTGCGTTGTCAATTGGTTTCAATGGGAAATTGTAACGCAATGACGACGCACTAGCGACGCAAGTGCGACGCATGCGTTTTTTAGACGCTACAAAAATGCAACATGTAGCGTCTCCGACGCCACCCAGGTGCGGTGAAACGACGCATGCGTCGTGCGTTTTTCCAAAAACGCACGACAACGCAACGCATGCGTCCCCAATGATAAAGATAGGGGCGCATGACGCATGCGTTGTCGTGCGTCGACGACGCTGCGTCGCATGACGCTAATGTGAACGTAGCCTAAGAGAAATCCTACAATAAGAATCTTCCACTAACTCCTGCTCATAGCAAAAGGAATTAAAAGACGTAAACAATGAGATACATATAGAATTCCTATTTCACTGAGTGATTGCTCCATCAATAATGGCATATTAACACAAAGGTAAAGCATCGTTGAAGTCGTTAGAAATAGGCAGCCATTATCTACTGCAGAAGCCTGGGAGCACTTAGGCTACGTTCACATTTGCGTTGCGTCGGGCGCAAGTTCGGCGACGCAGTGACGCATGCGTCATGCGCCCCTATATTTAACATGGGGCGCATGGACATGCGTTGTCTTCTGTTGTGTGACGCATGCGTCATTTTTGGTGCAAGCGTCAGGGCGCAGAGGACGCAGCAAGTTGCATTTTTTTGCGTCCAAAATCAAGCCAAAAATGGACGCATGTGTCACAAAACAATGCGTTTTTGCATGCGTTCTGCGTTGCGTCGCTGACGCAACACACAACAATGCAAATGTGAACGTACCCTTAGCTGTGTTACTCTCAGTTGGACCCTTGACTTATTAACATGCTCTTGCTGGATCAAGGGTGAATGCACACTACACGTATTTGCAGACTTCAATCTTGCAATGCAAAGGATCAAGCTCACAGCAATTCCACAACAAAACCTTCATGTATCATAATGCATTTGGTGCAAATTTCTACAAACAAATCCATAATATGTTTTTGAAATAATATAATCCACCATATGTCCATTCAAATTTATGTATCGTTCATTATTAGCAGGTATATGAGAGGAGCAGAACTCCAAGACACACGCTTTCTCAAGGCCTCCACAAATCCATCACATGTGCATTCACCCTGAGATTTCCAGATTTGAAACATATTCTATTCCTTAAATAGTATCAATGTCAGTGGTAGTGTAAAGGAGTGTTGAAGCTGTGGGCAACCCCCCATTGAAGATCTTGTATGTACTGATAGCCAGCTCATGGTGAGAGAAGCTAAGTGGGCAAAAGGATCTAGGTTCCTTATTATGCAGTAGTGATGGGAACACATCATAAATCGATCATGGAAGGTACCATAATGATAAGTGAAGAAAACTAGAAGAATAGAATAAAAATATATCTTTATTGGTTACGAAAAATATTAAAAACATGATAAAAAACAGGGCAAATAAATAGCCTCCAGTAAAGAGTGGAAAGCAGCAAATAAATGATAAAAAAGGAAAAAAAAAGGAGCTGAGTTTTGCCACTGCAAAGTTAGAGGGATCTCAGGGGAGAAAACTGAGCCCCTGTAAGTAAGATGCACAATAGAGGGATATATCCATAAGCCATAAAAGTATATATTCAATCCATACCCAGCAAGCAAAAGGACAAAAACCACCCATATATTGGTATTGTATGAGGTTATTTTACCTGTTAGGTGTGTAATGTAACTGGTGGACAGTGCAGCTGAGTGAAAGCAGGGTTGGAAAACTAGTATTAGCTATACCTCCTAGCTTTGTGTCATCAGCAAATTTAATCTGTGTACCCTCAATTCCTTCATCCAAATCATTGATAAAGATACTGAACAATACAGGGCCCAGGATAGAACCCTGTGGTACCCCACTTGAGACATTCTTCCAACTGGATGTGCAGCCATTTACAACCACTCTTTGGGTCCGATCACTAAGCCAGTTATGAATCCACCTAACAGTTGCCTTGTCCATTCCATACTTAGTCATTTTTTCAATAAGGATGGTGTGAGATACTTTGTCAAATGCTTTGCTGAAGTCAAGATATACTATAGCAACAGCATTTCCCTGATCAACCCAGTCAGTGATTCTGTCATAGAAGGAAATTAAGTTAGTCTGACATGGCTTATTTGTTACAAACCCATGCTGACTCTGGTTAATCACTTCATTCTTATCCAGGTACTTACATACATGTTGTTTAATAATTTGTTCAAATATCTTTCCTGGTATAGAAGTCAGACTCACTGGACTACAGTTCCCTGGGTCCTTCTTCCCTTTTTGAAGATAGGAAATTTTTTTGCTCTTCTCCTGTCTTCTGGGACTTCCTGATTGGGTTTGTATGCTGTTACCTTAGCGATATGCCAGGACCAAAAGGTAGTGATGAATGAGGGAGACTAGAGTACAAAAATAAACTTTTCTTTACTGAACAAAATGATAGGCTGTTCTCGTGTTAAAGGACTGTGTTTGTTTCTGATCTGGGATCCTTACTGAGAAGGACCATATCAATTCAAAGGACTGTTGCCCTTTACAGAAGTTGTTCCAGATCCAGTTCAATAATGTATTTGATTGTTTAATGATGTGGTTACTTATATTGTATTGTGGGTCATTAAAAGAGGGAGGTGTAAAGGAGTAGAGAAGATGTTGACAGCCCCCTTGAAGATCATGTTGTCATTTAATGCATTGTCACGTTTGTATGTTGTTTTATATAGTTCGGGGATTGCAGCACTTAGCTAACCAGTAGATAGGGTTCACTGGGGGCTAACCCATTGTGGGAGGAGCTGGGCAAAAGGAACTAGGTTCCTGTTGTTAGGCAAATAACGAAGAGTGTTGAAAGGAGACGAACCTTTGGTCCTAATGTTAGCAGACCTGCATTAAAAGGGTTGTGTGTGAGAAGGGAAACCACCGGACTTGGATGGTATGTTCTTAAGTAAATTAAAAATTAAGAATTAAGTGGAAAAGGGAATCTGTCATGCTACGGCTTAACACAGGTGTTTTAAATTTGTCTGCCTATCACCTTTAGGGTTCACCTTTATATTCTGTCCCCATGCTGGCATTTCCTGCTGGTGATAGATTAATTTGGATGTTCTGACATTTTATGTTTGGATCCAGTTTGTGAAACTCGAGTTAAGGATTTTTGTTTTGCTGTTTATTTGATACACTTTGCACCTATCTTTTGTTTATCATTAGGAAGTATATTTGTTAATAGTACTTGCTTTATACATTGGTATTTAATTATTTACTTTTCTCACTCTGGGATCTTTCCTTTTTTTCAGTACACTTTCCCACTTGTAGGTAATTCACACTCTGCACAACCCACCGGTTGTTAAGAAGCAACTCAACAGCTTTTAGGCCATGTCCTAATCTGTGGTTATGGCTCTCTCTACACCTGTAGGCACCACTAGAGACTGTTGAGTCAGGATATCTAGTCTGTACAAGTACCAGCAGGGTTAGTTGCAGTTTTTAGAGTATAACCTACTTTCACGAGTGAACTGCTACACAAGCATAACATTATCATCCCACTTTTTTGTGCTCAGTAGCCATCATGAATGCTGTGGACACCTTGACTGCACAGTTGCGGTCTTTGTCATTGGAGGTGTCAGATATGAAGCAGCAATGTGTTGACCACTGCAAAGCAGGTTCTACAACACCTAAAACCACCTTCTGACCCCATGGTAGATTTGCCAGATTTTTCGACTGAAGTAAGTTTTCCATTTTTCTTCATTTAAGTTGTTTTTTCAACTCCATTCTGTTTAATCCGGAAGTGAGGGTATTGTTCTGTTGTTGCTCAGTGGAGATCCTCAAGCTTGGACATTTTCTCTGCCTGAGGTTTCTCCAGTGCTTTCCTCAGTAAATTATTTTTTTCTCTGCTATGGGGCTTATTTATGACGACCCCGATAAAGTTGCTGCTGCTGAATCAATGATCCGCTGGTTGTTTCAGGGAAAACATAGTGTGGAGGAGTACTGCTTTCAGTTCAGGTGCTGGGCAGTGGAGACCTAGTGGAATGACCCAGTTCTGCAGTCAATTTTGCCAGGGTCTTACCAGTCAGATAAAGAGATATCATGGCATATAGTCCATCCCCATTGTCACTGGATGAGGCCATGTCACTGGCAGTGCGGTTGGACAGATAGCAGTAAGAAAACGTGCTAGGGTGTTTTAGTGACTTCCCCTTATTCTATTGAGGCAGGAGAACCAATGCAAGTTGGGGTCTGCTGAGAGTCCAAGGAGAAATTAAACTTGAAACACCAACTCGTTTCTGTCTATACTGTAGTCGAACAGGTCATGTAATAATTCAGTTTTTCAAATACAATAATGACTTTCTTAAGGCTAAGGAGAATGAGAGAAAAAAGTAAGTAATATGTAAGAACATTGTTTTTGCATGTTATCTCACGTGCAGACCATTGGTTGCTTTTTACAATTGTATTTGGCTACCAAATCTGTAGTCATAGTTACTAGTGATGAGCGAATATACTCGTTACTCGAGATTTCTCGAGCATGCACGGGGTCCTCCGAATATTTTTTTAGTGCTTGGAGATTTAGTTTTCTTGCCGCAGCTGAATGATTTACAAGTTAGCCAGCATAAGTACATGTGGGGGTTGCCTGGTTGCTAGGGAATCCCCACATGTACTTATGCTGGCTAACAGATGTAAATCATTTACTTTTCCTTTATTCGTTCCTCTCCTGGTTTTGGCTTACAAATACTGATGTAAAATACTGGCCAAATACTGCTAGGTTGAGAATGTGCGCATGAAAGTGGGTGTGTTACACATAGAATCTCATTTATGGTTCTTTCTTCTTTGCTAGTGAAAATTGTGTTGGGTATGCCCTGGATACTGAAACACAATCTTTCCCTCAATTTGGAGACTTGCAGGGTTAAAGGGACACTGTCACCTGAATTTGGAGGGAACAATCTTCAGCCATGGAGGCGGGGTTTTTGATTCACCCTTTCCTTACCTACCTGTTAATTGACCATTGTTTGCTATTTTGTAATAGTTAGGCAACAGATGTCCAGTAAATTGTCATTTAATATTGTATATGTGCTCCTTCATTCTAACCCTTAGTTCAAATTTCGTTCTCCCTACGTAATACTTCTGGCATGGATATTGGATCCATTGTCTCACCATTACAAAGTAGGACACAATGGTCAATTAACGTGTCTTTAGTAGGAACATGAAGAAACTCAACAGCCTTTTAGGCAGTTAGGTCTGATAGTCTGTGGATATTTCTGCACATGCAGGCACCACTAGGGACTGCGGAGTTTGTATATCTAGTCTGTACTGGAACTGGCTGGGTCAGCTGCAGTTTTTAGAGTAGAACTTATTTTCCCGAGTGAGTTACTACACAAGCATAACAGAATCCTTATCCTTTAATACTAGAGGTTAGGACCATCCCGATTTGGGTACAACCTTGACGCTGGTGAGATGGCTTTTATGATCTGTTTAATGGCCAGTGTGAACATGCCCCTATTTTGCATGCATACTAACTTATACTACATTCATTTTTTTCTCATTGTGTTATGTATCTCACACTTATCTTTGCTATTGCCTAGAGAGGCATAAAAACATCCTTAAAATACTCCAACCCAACTCAAGTTTCACAATATTTATTTAGCTGGAATCACAAGCAGATTTTTCTATCCAAAGCCAGACATTTATCCAGAATATTAACCCTTTTTATTTTTAATTCACTTTTATTAAAAAAAAATCTACAGGAAACACTGGACATATAATCCAGGTTTCTAAAGCAGCGTTTCATTATCTTTTCATTTTGGAGCAATGTAGTTCAGTTTTGTAATGTCAAATTCTGTTTCTAGTAAAATAAAATCTTAACTGCAATGTGTGGGATTCACTTGTTTAAGATCAGTTCCCTTAAAATTCACGTGAGTCATACATACACCTGCCATTTTTTGCAATTGTGTGATGTTTCAGCCCCCCACTTATTAGAAGAGATGTTTTAATAATTGCTTTATCGCAGTCAGGGTCTTTTTCTCTAAATTAAATCAAAGGTTTTGTCAATGACATTGACTACAAACTAATAGATGCTGGACAAGTTGCGGAGATTTCAAGGAGAGGCAGAGGTACTGCAGAAAGATGACTCACCGGCAAACGGCTTTTATAGCACAGCATACTGATAAATCTCTGAAAAGGGCATGATAACACAAGATGGCTTTTATCTGTCTAGTTATTGATATCTCCTTCGTACAGTTACCGGTTTACCAAATCATTATATGGCTTTGTATAATATCAACATTACTACCTGTAAGTGGCAAATTACTTTACAATCGATTTTTTTTATTTAAAAAAAAAAAAAAAAAAAAAAAAAAAAAAATACAAAGTTTTGAATTTCATGCTTATTTGATGAGAGCAGTCTCTACCCATCCCCTTCATATAAATGCACTCTAGGCTAGGAATACATGTGTTCTGAGTCATTAAAGGACAGAAGGAAGGAAAATATCTACATTACAACTGCCTGATACCTGTCCCCCCAACATCAACATCGGGTGACTACCATAAACATTAGATGGTCAGCTAGTCCCTTCGGATCCCATTTATATTGCATAATACGTCATAATACAAGTGCTTTTCTGAACCCATCACAGTTTACTCTACCAAAAACCATTAATATGACAGTTTAACCCATTTAAAAGATAAAGTAGTTGATCCCTTTATTGCCCCCAAAGTGCTTCTCTTGCAGCAATAAATTGCTCTTTGAACTGCATTTGTATGTGACGATGCACTTAGGCTACGTTCAGACTAGCGTTGTGCGCCGCTGCGTCGGCGACGCAACGCACAACGCACGCAAAAACGCGGCAAAACGCACGCAAAAACGCTGCGTTTTGCGACGCGTGCGTCGTTTTTTGCCGAAAATCGGACGCAAGAAAAATGCAACTTGTTGCGTTTTCTTGGTCCAACGCTTGCGGCAAAAAAGACGCATTTGTCGCAAAACGCAACAAACAAAAACGCATGCGTCTCCCATGTTAAACATAGGGGTGCATGACGCGTGCGTCGCCCGACGCTAACCCGACGCACACTAGCACAACGCTAGTCTGAACGTAGCCTTACAGCTTCTCAGCCTGTGCTGTAATTGTAAACTAGCAGCACACTCCCCTGGTTGATATATAGGTCTTTTGCTCTGATATACTGACCAAGGACCTGTCCTTCAGCCAGTGGATGCTGCTGCTTTTTCACGAATACAACTGATGCGGAGGAGCTGTAAGTGCAGCGTTACATCCCAATGCATTACCAGATTAAACTTAAAGACTGTTCTTTAAGTATTTAGGTCAACACCTAATCCACTGTCCAATGACCAAAGCTGATAGGATCATAGATACCCAGGATGTGGTCAAAGTGTGTGAAACAGATCACACTTTGACCAATCTGGCTGAACAACAATGAATTTCCTTGATGCCCAAGGTGCTATAGAATTTGACCAATGGTAGCAGTAATCAAAATGAAGAGTCTACCTTCAATTAAACACATTCATCGTTCTGAATCCACATGGCCACTTTCCCAGAACGTGGTGCAAGTAGCAATTTGCCGTCTCCAAGTTCAGAGGCAAATTCCAGCAGATGTTTTATGTTAAAAGCTAGAAGACACAGCACTGGAAAACGTGATCAGGAGTCGGAATTCATATGAATTGTTTTTTTTTACCTTTCCAGTAAATCTGTTATTTCAGTAGTTCCACCGTACTATGTACAGGTTGATGAGACATTGATAAATGTCACACCAATACACAGCTCAGAATTATAATTGGGAGCTGATGGACACGTGCCTTTATTCCCAGATACAAGACATTGTTACTATATTAATATATTGTGCCAGTAGTAACTAAGCAACTTGTCACGTTGTAACATGTTTAAAACTAAGTGACAATTGTCTTGAGTTCGGGAACAGAACAGGAGATATTTATAGAGAAGGCAGAAATAATTTAGTTGGTATTGGTCAAATACAATTCTTAAACGTATGATTATAATTTAGGTGCTGCACTACTGTTGATATTGCTTCTGCTTCCTTGGTGTAAGCAATGTAATACAAATTATATTTTAATTTAATTATAGGATAACCAAGTTTTTACATAATTCCACTAGCTGGCAATGAGAAATATTATAAAAGCAAGTGTGAAAGATGCAGATAAAATAACGTAGGAGATGTAAAAAGCTAAATGTGCCAGTAGTCTCGCTCAATTTCCTCCAAAAACTGGTGAACACCTCGATCCAATTATATGGTCAATTTTTACCTATTGCTCTTTGTTAAAAATAAAGCATCTGGGGCTCAACAACATTTTTGTGGTACAAATTATTTTTTTCCCTTTACAGCAGGGGTGGGGAAATTCTGGGCCTGTTTTGCCGGTTGGTCCTTTAATTCTTCCCTGGACCGTGAGTACACGCACGCAGCATTTGTTGTGGTGCACATGAGATGATTACGTCCTGATACTGGAAAATGTCAGGACGTGCATTGTGGTTGGAGTTAGCGTACTATGCTCCCATCCCGATGACGAAGGAAGCAGTCGCAGTAACATAGTTAGTAAGGCCGAAAAAAGACATTTGTCCATCCAGTTCAGCCTATATTCCATCATAATAAATCCCCAGATCTACGTCCTTCTACAGAACCTAATAATTGTATGTTACAATATTGTTCTGCTCCAGGAAGACATCCAGGCCTCTCTTGAACCCCTCGACTGAGTTCGCCATCACCACCTCCTCAGGCAAGCAATTCCAGATTCTCACCGCCCTAACAGTAAAGAATCCTCTTCTATGTTGGTGGAAAAACCTTCTCTCCTCCAGACGCAAAGAATGCCCCCTTGTGCCCGTCACCTTCCTTGGTATAAACAGATCCTCAGCGAGATATTTGTATTGTCCCCTTATATACTTATACATGGTTATTAGATCGCCCCTCAGTCGTCTTTTTTCTAGACTAAATAATCCTAATTTCGCTAATCTATCTGGGTATTGTAGTTCTCCCATCCCCTTTATTAATTTTGTTGCCCTCCTTTGTACTCTCTCTAGGTCCATTATATCCTTCCTAAGCACCGGTGCCCAAAACTGGACACAGTACTCCATGTGCGGTCTAACTAGGGATTTGTACAGAGGCAGTATAATGCTCTCATCATGTGTATCCAGACCTCTTTTAATGCACCCCATGATCCTGTTTGCCTTGGCAGCTGCTGCCTGGCACTGGCTGCTCCAGGTAAGTTTATCATTAACTAGGATCTCCAAGTCCTTCTCCCTGTCAGATTTACCCAGTGGTTTCCCGTTCAGTGTGTAATGGTGATATTGATTCCTTCTTCCCATGTGTATAACCTTACATTTATCATTGTTAAACCTCATCTGCCAGTGTCTACTATATAATGAATGTAGCAGCGTGTGTATCACCAGCACCAGTGTCTCCTATGTGATAGGGACTAGTATATATTCATCACATACAGCAATAAGTGTCTCCTACGTGATGTGTATACAGCAGTTTCAGTGTACCCTGTGATGTACATACAGCAGTGTTAGCGTCTCCTATGTAATGTATATACAGCAATCTCAGCGTCTCCAATGTGATATGAATACAGCAGTTTCGCTGTATCCTATGTGATTTAAATACAGTGGCTTGGAAAATTATTCACCCTCCTTGGCAGTTTTCATAACCTGGAAGAGCACTTCTTTATTTTGAGCGTTTGCATTAGTTGCTGAAAAGAACATGCCTACAACTGTGAACAGTTGGTTTTTTTTTTTTATTGTGAAGCAAACAAATAAGACAAAATTATTGAACACTTCAGTGTACATAAGTATTCACCCTCTTCTAAAGGCAGTACTTTCTAGAGCCTCCTTTTACAGCAATTACAGCTGCATGTAACATTGCATAAGTCTTGAGATTTCTACATCTTTGTCACTGAGATTTTTGCCCATTCCTCAAAGCAAAACGGCTCCAGCTCCCTCACGTAAGATGGTTTCCAATGGTGAACAGCAATCTTCAAGTATGACCACAGATTCTAAATTGGATTAAGGTCTGGGCTTTGACTAGACAACTCCATAATATTTACACGTTTTCACTTAAACCACTTGAGTGTTGCTTAAGCAGTATGGTTTGGGTCATTGTCTTGTTGGAAGGTGAACCTCCGCCACAGTCTGATATCACTGACAAACAGGTTTTGCTCAAGAATATCCCCTGTATTTAGCATCATCCATCTTCCTGACTCTGACCAATTTCCTTGCCCCTGCTGCCAAAAAACATCCCCACACCTTGATGTGATCACCATGTTTCACTGTGGGGATGGTGTCCTTAGGTGATGAGCTGTGTTGTTTTGGTGCCAGACAGAGTGACTTTGGTGACCAAAAAGTTCTATTTTGGTCTTATCTGACCACAGCACCTTCCTCCAAACATTTGGAGAATCTCCCACACCTTTTGGCAAACTCAAAACGAGCCTTACACAAAAATTGTAAGTAAAGGCTTTTTTCTGCCCACTCTACCAAAAGGCCACCTCTATTAAGTTTACGGCTTATTGTTGTTGTAAGGACAGATAATCCAGCCTGTTTGGGAATTCTGTGTTGTGAATTCTGTTGTCGAACTCCCTCCTGTGGTCGTGAATGGTACTTCGGCGAGTTCTGTCTATGGGCTCCCTCTGGTGGCTGTGAGTGAAGCTGCTGCTTCTGAGGTTCCTTAAACAGGTGACGTGGTTTATCCTTTGGTTGGCTGCTCTATTTAACTCCACTCAGATCGTTACTTCATGCCAGCTGTCAATGTTCCTGCATTGGTTCAGTTCGCTCTTGGATCTTTCTGGTGACCTGTCTTCTCCTGCAGAAGCTAAGTTCCTGATAGTTATTATTTGTTCATTGTTTCCTTGTCCAGCTGGTTATCATGATTTTGTCTTGCTAGCTGGAAGCTCTGGGATGAAGAGTGGCATCTCCGCACCGTGAGTCGGTGCAGAGGTCTTTTTTGAACACTCTGCGTGGTCTTTTGTAGTTTTTTGTGCTGACCGCAAATATACCTTTCCTATCCTCTGTCTGTTTAGTAAGTCTGGCCTCCCTTTGCTGAAACCTGTTTCATTTCATGGTGACGTTCCATTGCTGTCAATTTCGCCTTCCACTCCTTCTGAAGTCCCTGAGTTTTTGTCAGATTACCGGGATGTATTTGAAGAGCCCAAATCCGGTGCCCTACCTCCTCATAGGGATTGCGATTGTGCTATTAATTTGATTCCTGGTAGTAAGTTTCCTAAAGGCCGACTGTTTAATTTATCTGTGCCAGAGCACGCCGCTATGCAGAGTTATATAAAGGAATCCTTGGAGAAGGGTCATAATCGCCCGTCGTCGTCACCATTGGGAGCAGGGTTCTTTTTTGTGGCCAAGAAGGATGGCTCTTTGAGACCTTGTATTGATTACCGCCTTCTTAATAAGATCACAGTCAAATTTCAGTATCCTTTGCCGCTGCTGTCTGATTTGTTTGCTCGGATTAAGGGGGCTAGTTGGTTTACCAAGATAGATCTTCGAGGGGCGTATAATCTTGTGCGAATTAAACAGGGCGATGAATGGAAAACAGCATTTAATACGCCCAAGGGCCATTTTGAGTACCTGGTTATGCCATTCGGGCTTTCTAATGCTCCATCTGTGTTTCAGTCCTTTATGCATGACATCTTCCGAGAGTACCTGGATAGATTCATGATTGTATATTTGGATGACATTTTGGTCTTTTCGGATGATTGGGAGTCTCATGTGAAGCAGGTCAGAATGGTGTTCCAGGTCCTTCGTGCGAATTCCTTGTTTGTGAAGGGGTCAAAGTGTCTCTTTGGTGTTCAGAAGGTTTCATTTTTGGGTTTCATTTTTTTCCCTTCTACTATCGAGATGGACCCTGTTAAAGTTCAGGCCATTTACGATTGGACTCAGCCGACATCTGTGAAGAGCCTGCAGAAGTTCCTGGGCTTTGCTAATTTTTACCGTCGCTTCATCGCTAATTTTTCTAGTATTGCTAAACCGTTGACTGATTTGACCAAGAAAGGTGCTGATGTGGTCAATTGGTCCTATGCGGCTGTAGAGGCTTTTCAGGAGTTGAAGCGTCGTTTTTCTTCTGCCCCTGTGTTGTGCCAGCCAGATGTTTCGCTCCCTTTTCAGGTTGAGGTTGATGCTTCTGAGATTGGAGCAGGGGCTGTTTTGTCGCAAAGAAGTTCTGATGGCTCGGTGATGAAACCCTGTGCCTTTTCTAGAAAATTCTCGCCTGCTGAGCGCAATTATGATGTTGGCAATCGAGAGTTGTTGGCCATGAAGTGGGCATTCGAGGAGTGGCGACATTGGCTTGAAGAAGCTAAACATCGCGTGGTGGTCTTGACGGATCACAAGAATTTGACTTATCTCGAGTCTGCCAAACGGTTGAATCCTAGACAGGCTCGATGGTTGCTCTTTCTCCCGTTTTGATTTTGTGGTTTCATACCTTCCGGGATCTAAGAATGTGAAGGCTGATGCCCTGTCAAGGAGTTTTGTGCCTGACTCTCCGGGTGTTCCGGAGCCTGCGGGTATTCTTAAAGAGGGGGTAATTTTGTCTGCCATCTCCCCTGATTTGCGGCGTGTGCTGCAGAAGTTTCAGGCTGATAGACCTGACCGTTGTCCTACGGAGAGACTGATTGTCCCTGATAGATGACTAGTAGTTATCTCTGAGGTTCATTGTTCAGTGTTGGCTGGTCATCCTGGAATCTTTGGTACCAGAGATTTGGTGGCTAGATCCTTTTGGTGGCCTTCTTTGTCACGGGATGTGCGTTCTTTTGTGCAGTCCTGTGGGACTTGTGCTCGGGCTAAGCCCTGCTGTTCTCGTGCCAGTGGGTTGCTTTTGCCCTTGCTGGTCCCGAAGAGGCCCTGGACGCATATTTCCATGGATTTTATTTCTGATCTCCCTGTTTCTCAAAGGATGTCGGTCATTTGGGTGGTTTGTGATCGCTTCTCTAAGATGGTCCATTTGGTACCCTTGTCTAAATTGCCTTCCTCCTCTGATTTGGTGCCATTGTTTTTCCAGCATGTGGTTCGTTTGCATGGCATTCCAGAGAACATCGTCTCGGACAGAGGTTCCCAGTTTGTTTCGAGGTTTTGGCGGTCCTTTTGTGCCAAGATGGGCATTGATTTGTCTTTTTCTTCGGCTTTCCATCCTCAGACTAATGGCCAAACCGAACGAACTAATCAGACTTTGGAAGCATATCTGAGATGCTTTGTTTCTGCTGATCAGGATGATTGGGTGTCCTTCTTGCCTTTGGCTGAGTTCGCCCTTAATAATCGGGCCAGCTCGGCTACTTTAGTT
This sequence comes from Ranitomeya imitator, assembly GCF_032444005.1. Classification (NCBI taxonomy): domain Eukaryota; kingdom Metazoa; phylum Chordata; class Amphibia; order Anura; family Dendrobatidae; genus Ranitomeya; species Ranitomeya imitator. The sequence continues at coordinate 130,975,505 of NC_091282.1, forward strand.
TCTCCTTTTTTCTGTAATTCTGGTTTCCATCCTCGTTTCTCTTCAGGGCAGGTTGAGCCTTCGGACTGTCCTGGTGTGGATACGGTGGTGGACAGGTTGCAGCAGATTTGGACTCGTGGTGGACAATTTGACATTGTCCCAGGAGAAGGCTCAACGTTTCGCTAACGCTGTGTTGGTCCCCGACTTCGTGTTGGGGATTTGGTTTGGTTGTCATCTCGTCATGTTCCTATGAAGGTTTCCTCTCCTAAGTTTAAGCCTCGTTTCATTGGGCCATATAAGATTTCTGAAGTTCTTAATCCTGTGTCATTTCGTTTGGACCTTCCAGCTTCTTTTGCCATCCATAATGTGTTCCATAGGTTGTTGTTGCGGAGATACGTGGCGCCTATGGTTCCCTCCGTTGATCCTCCTGCCCCGGTGTTGGTTGAGGGGGAGTTGGAGTATGTGGTGCAGAAGATTTTGGATTCTCGTGTTTCGAGACGGAAACTCCAGTACCTGGTCAAGTGGACGGGTTATGGTCAGGAAGATAATTCCTGGGTTTTTGCCTCTGATGTTCATGCTGCCGATCTTGTTCGTGCCTTTCATTTGGCTCATCCTGATCGGCCTGGGGGCTCTGGTGAGGGTTCAGTGACCCCTCCTCAAGGGGGGGGGTACTGTTGTGAATTCTGTTGTCGTGAATGGTACTTCGGCGAGTTCTGTCTATGGGCTCCCTCTGGTGGCTGTGAGTGAAGCTGCTGCTTCTGAGGTTCCTTACACAGGTGACGTGGTTTATCCTTTGGTTGACTGCTCTATTTAACTCCACTCAGATCGTTACTTCATGCCAGCTGTCAATGTTCCTGCATTGGTTCAGTTCGCTCTTGGATCTTTCTGGTGACCTGTCTTCTCCAGCAGAAGCTAAGTTCCTGATAGTTATTATTTGTTCATTGTTTCCTTGTCCAGCTGGTTATGATTTTGTCTTGCTAGCTGGAAGCTCTGGGATGCAGAGTGGCATCTCCGCACCGTGAGTCGGTGCGGAGGTCTTTTTTGCACACTCTGCGTGGTCTTTTGTGCTGACCGCAAATATACCTTTCCGATCCTCTGTCTGTTTAGTAAGTCTGGCCTCCCTTTGCTGAAACCTGTTTCATTTCTGCGTTTGTGACTTTCATCTTTACTCACAGTCAATATATGTGGGGGGCTGCCTTTTCCTTTGGGGAATTTCTCTGAGGCAAGGTAGGCTTTATTTTCTATCTCTAGGGCTAGCTAGCTCTGAGGCTGTGAAGAGGCGTCTAGGGAGAGTCAGGAACGCTCCACGGCTATTTCTAGTGTGCGTGATAGGATTAGGGCCTGCGGTCAGCAGAGCTCCCACATCCCAGAACTCATCCTGTGTGAGTAACTATCAGGTCGTGCCGGGTGCTCCTAACCACAAGGTCATAACAATTCTGCAGCTCCTTCAGGGTTACCTTTGGTATCTGTGCTGCCTCTCCGATTAATCTCCTCCTTGCCAATGCTGAGAGTTTTGGTGGGCAGCCCTTTCTTGGCAGGTTATTGTACCATGTTTTTTTCTCAGGGTGCATCAGTGTCAGCACAAACTATCAGTTGACATTTGAATTAAATGAAATGCACATACACAAAGACAAAAAAAAACAAACCTAGATTGCAGGTTGCCAAAATGTACGCGAGTAAGAAAAATCCTTCTGAGAAAGCATCATGTGGACAGATGAGACCATGAAAAGGCTTTCTGGTAAAGCACATCATTTCACATCAGGCCTACAAAGAAAATAACCGTACCTACAGTCAACTATGGTGGCAGTTCAAAGATGTTTTGGGGTTGTTTTGCTGCCTCTGGCACTAAACGTGTGCAAGGCATCATGAAATCTGAAGATTACCAAATGATTTTGGGTCACAATGTAGTGCCCAGTGTCAGAAAGCTGGGTTTGTGTCTTAGGTCATGGTTCATCCAGCAGGACAATAGCCGCAAACATACTGCAAGAAGCATCCACAAAAGGATGGAGACAAAGCCCTGGACTGTTCTGAAGTGGTCAGCGTTCATTCCGGATCCAAATCCCCTTTAATACTTGTGGAGATCTTAAAATTACTGATGGGAGAAGGCACCCTTCAAATATGAGAGACCTGGAGCAATTTGCTAGAGGGGACTAACATACACGATACTATCCCACTCTATTATACTGGGAGTAGGACTGATGTTACATTCTCTTGTGAAGGTGTTCCATTGATGACACGCCACAGATCTCAAAGGGTCCTATGTTACAGATAGAAGGCTTAACTGGAGGTGAAATGGAGGAAAATCCTCTTCAATGAGGAGTCCCATGTTTGTTTTGGACAAAGTTAGTGAGATTGATCTGGAGACCAGACCACGTGGGTAATGTGATGAAGAGGCCTTCCAGAGTGAACGTCACACAGGTCCTACTCCTGTGATTATGGTGCGATTTGGCATAATATACTATAGCCAGACCCCTCTAGTCTTCATTCCAGGAACACAGAAAGCTCAATGCTGCATTGAATTGGTAGTCTAAACAGTAGTACGGCCATTTCTCAGCGTTCCAAGAGACCTTTTTAAACACTATTACACCAGGCCCAATGTTGCGTCTGCCACTGTGAGCAGCCTGCGTGGTATAAACGGGTTACCCTGACCTGCAGAATCTCCAGACTTGTGTATATATACATCACATAGGAAACACTTTGAATGGTGTATTTACATCACATAGACATAGATGTAGATTACATATGATACACTGATTTGCTCTATTTACATTGCATACGATACAGACTGCTGTGTACATATCACATAGGGGACACGGAGGCTGATGTGTACATGCATTAAAGAATAAACTGAAGTGTTAGTACCCTTGAAATTTTCCCAGAAAATTATTGCAATTACACATGTTTTGTTAAACACATTTGTTTTGTGTGTATTGGAAGAACACACCAAAAAAGGGCTAACTGGACATAATTTAGCATAAAACCCACAAAATACCACGGGACAAAATTGTTGGCACCATCAACTTAAAATTTGGTTGCACACCCTTTGGAATAAACAACTAATCAATTGCTTCCTATAACCATCAGCAAGCTTCTTACACCTATCCAACTGGAATTTTGAACCACTCTTCCTTTTCAAACTTATTTCAGATTGATCGAACGCTGTGTGCACACTACTGAATGGCGTGGCACACAACACTGAATTACATTTTTATGTTGGCCATTGCCAGCGTCCGGATGTTCTGTGCTTCTGTGCAGTACTTGGTGATGTCTTCAACAGTCTCCTGCAGGATGAATGCAGCAGAAGTAATGCTATAATTAGTAAGCGAATATACTCAGTACTCGAGATTTCCCGAGCACGCTCGGGTGTCCTCAGAGTATTTGTAAGTACTCGGAGATTTAGATTTCAGTGCTGCAGCTGAAATATTTACATCTGTTAGCCAGCATAAGTACATGTGGGGATTCCCTAGCAACCAGGCAACCCCCACATGTACTTATGCTGGCTAACAGATGTAACTCATTCAGCTGCGGCTGAGTACTTTATTAAAGGTTCTGTAAATCCAGCCTCAAAATATTAGCAAGTTCAAGAATGCTGATTCCCTCTGTAAATTTTTTTTTTTTTTTAACTCTTCGGTTAGTGAATTCTCTTTTTGGGTCCATTTTCCATGAAGAAAACAAGCTACTAATTCTGCACACCTTGACAAAGATTGTGGTATCCTTAGGCTGCTTCCTATGGGATGGATATATAAGGCTGACCAGGAGCGGCACATGCTCAGTGTTGCAATATTTTTGCGTAACCGATTAAAAATATTGTGACTTAATGTGCTTACAACAAAACTGGCATAAAACAGCTTAAGAAATCAGCCATTAGCTCGTTGAGGCAGACTTTACAGCCATTTGTGCCATAGATGAATTTATTAATGTGACAAAAAAAATAAAAAAATTTTCACACACACTCAGTAAGTAGCAGAAACATTAAAGTGAACCTGTCACCAGGTTTGGCGGATAAGGGATATGGCCATCACCTTTCAGGGCTGATATACAGCATTATAGAATGCAGCATATCTGCCCCCAACCCAACCTGTAAGAGAACAAAAATAACTTATTATACTCACCCGCGGGGCAGTCCGATCAGATGGGAGTCACTGGTCTTGGTCCAACTTTCACACTTTGGCTACTTTCACACTTCAGTCTTTTTAGGTCAGTCACTGTGTCATTTTGGGAAAAAAAAGCATCCTGCAAATGTGCCGGCAGGATGCGTTTTTTTTCCCCTTAGACTTGTATTGCCAACGGATCGCGACGTATGGCCACACGTCGCGTCTGTCGTGCACTGGATGCGCCAGTATTGCGGACCGTCGCAATGGAACGTTTTTTTTCGTACGTCGGGTCCTGCATTTTAAACTGCGCATGCCCGGCTGTAACTCCACCCCCTCCTCCCTGGGACTTTACTATGGGCAGCGGACGCGTTGAAACACTGCATCCGCTGCCTACCTTGTGCAGAAAATCACCAGTTTGTCGGTACGTTGGGCCGTCACAAAGCGTCTGCACCGTACCGACGGAAGGGTGAAAGAAACCTTAAGAGAACAAATATTTTAATCTTTGTACATGACCGTTAATTGAATCAAACTATTGTGGGGATGTGTATGGAAAATGTTTATGGCTGTAACTACTGTATGGTCCTTGATAAATGGGATAAAAAAAAACAAACAAACCAGGAAGCTACGAACAAATGAAAAAACATTGTATGGTCAACAAAATTAACAACAAAGAAAAACCAGAAGTGATTAATTATTTGTTACACCATCTTTTCATAGACTTCGAACTTGTACTCTATGCCATTTTCTTCTTGCATTTCAGAGGATATGCCAGGATATCTAAGGATGGGAAAAAACAGAAGTTCATGTGCAGTAACAGCAGTTCTCCAGCCTATACTATTATTGGAATTTTACAAGGGAGAGACATGATTAGAAAGCAGAAGAGCAGCAGGAAAAATCAAATTTTCCCAATTGTTGCACAATGGATACATTCAGTGCAAATGTACTGCTTTCACAAGACTAAGCATGATAGTATTCTGGATCATTGTTGTAAGCACTTATTACGAGTTGCAGTCCATTCACCATCTGGCCAGCTGGTCTATGAAAAATCAATTCCTTCAGCAATTTACTTGGATAGTTTATTTTGTTCTATGAATATAGGACCGATTCGAGCCACCAATACTTCACTAATCCGAGTAGACGTCCTCCACGCTGGGTCATAGAGGTATGAAGAAAGTGATCTACGACAAACGCCAGTGTCTGAAGTCACACTCTTTGTGGCCATAATGTGCTAATTTTTATGAAGCCTTGTTTATGCAAAAAATATGGATTGGAGGAAATTGGTGAAGGAGAGGGCATTCTTTTTTGAAAACTTCAGAAAACCTTTTACAAAAGTAGTATTTTCTCGAGCAAAAACAAAAGTAGTATTTTCTCAAGCAAGAACAATCTTCAGATTCCGATATGATTAAATTACCAAGCATGCCATCTACAGGGACTACAACCTCAGAATCGATAGATTTTTTTTTTTTATGAACAAACTATAAAAAAAAGTGTATTTTTAAAATAATTATGTTGGCCAAACTCAATAAAATAATGTATTTAAGATTTATTTTTTTCTGCAAAAATTAAAATTAAGAAAATGGCGTAAAACAACAAAAATTGCTTATAGTCACTGCGAGCTCCAGTGATCTCTGATGCTCTTTAGCAGCACTGGTCATGTGGGCAAACAGCGACAACCATGCAGCAATGCAAAAGGAGGGGGGAGAGAAGAAAAAAAAAGAAAAACACAACATGGAAGGGAGCACCAGAGCAGCGTCAAATATCAGGCAGGTGTTAATTTATGCAATTTCCTCCACTTTAATCAGATCTTGTGATGTTGGTACATCTTCCAATAACGTGCTAAATTTATCATTAAGAAAGTTTACATCTATAGTCTAATCTTTCAGTAATCTCTTCCATATGTTCCTTATTGTCCAATTCTAGCAAACTACAACCAACAAATAAAGTAGCACTCTGTAGTGCTATAGCATGCAAACATGAAATATATAAAATTGGAATTGCATTACTACTCTAGAAAATTGGCCAATACATGTGTACCCAGCAGCCGCGATAAGGCGATTCTCTTTGCTGGGAAGCTGCCTAATGTGAATCTTCTCCTTTGTTGGTTACATATGGAGATGGCTACTATTAGTTTGCATCTGCACACATCAATTTTCTACTAGGAAGGGTTGGTCAGTCTTTTGTTAATTCTAGTCACTAGGAAGTTGTGGACACGTGGTAGTGTGACAGTAGGATCAGCTTACACAAGGCATGTTTATAGTCTTACCATGAACACATACGTCCACCTATAGCTGTATGTACAAAACTAAAAGATTTTCCTTTTATCAACTGGAGCAACATTAAGAATAAATAAAGTTGTACATGTGTACCTAGTCTTTGAAATTGTATTTACAGCAGAATTACAAAATTATAAAGTGGGGTAAATGTCCAGATTCAGAAGCCGAAGATACAGAACATTTTATTTCATTCAACTTACTCCGGTAGCAGTGTGTATGTCTGGAGATCAATTTCAGGCAAAAAGGTGTCACAATCAAATTCCTGTTGAATTCTGGTTAGAAATATTCTCTGGCTGATTGGTTTATCCATAACTTCCTGTACAATAGATGTAAAAATAAATAAATAAATTTAAAGTACCCAAGGGAAAGGAGTGAAAAATGACAAAGAAGGTGAAACGGATGTGCTTATTTGGATGTGTATAGAACTAAAACAGTTTACAAGTGGCTTAATTTTGTGGAGGCATTTTCACGTAATTGGCTTAGCTCAGCTTGACGACCTCCTTCAGTATAGCCTACATAGATGCCTGGAGGGAGCTCCCCCACTAAGGACCTGCTCTACAAACTAGCAGCATCTCTTGCTCCAGCTGTCCTGGTCCATCCATGTAACAAAAGGATGGCCATTAACTGCATGGGCAGCATGTAAAAAGGCTATCCAAAAGAGCTGCTGCTTGTATGAGCAGTCAAAGATAACTGCTCTATTAAATTCACAGGATATAGAACACAAATGATAGGTTAGGAGCAACATGTTAATGAACTGTGTAGTCCCCCCTCAAGTTTACCCAGGTGGGGTTTGCATATTGGATACATCCTACACAAATAACTGGAGGTCTTTGTTTATGTAAAATACAACTTTTTTATTGAAATATTATAATAAAAACGACAACACAACATGAAATATAGCAGAGAGATAGGGGAAAAAAAAGACACAATGTAGTCCATAGTGGTATGCAAGCAACATTAGATGACCGTGACATATATAGTAGGATTTGCTGTATATACAAAAAAACTTAATAATGGTATGCTGGGGAAGCAGACCAAAAATGCAACTCATGGGGAAGCAACTCAAAAATGGTGAGATAATTGAAGATATCAGGTGATATGAACATCTCATTAGGTCATTTACCCAGCAGATTAAGGGTATGTGTACACAGTACACATTGCAGATTTGCTGTGGAATTTTCTGTTCAGTTCTGCCTCTATTGGCAGAAAACGCAGGTAAAAATCGACACGGATTTGATGCGTATTTTCATGTGGATTTGTGTGCCTTTTTGTAAGCTAAATAACGATCTATTTAACACCCCCCCCCCCCCCCAAAAAAAAAAAAAAAAAGAATTGTGAGGTCACTTCTTGTCCAACCTCTTCACTTAATGCTCCATTGAAGAATAATGTTTACACACAGAAAGATCGATAAGTCTATCTATAGATACAGTCATGGTCAAAAGTATTCACACCCCTGCAATTCTGTCAGATAATGCTCATTTTCTTCCTGAAAATGATTGCAAACACAAATTATTTGGTATTATTATCTTCATTTAATGTCTTAAATGAAAAAACACAAAAGAGAATGAAGCAAAAAGCAAAACATTGATCATTTCACACAAAACTCCAAAAATGGGTCAGACAAAAGTATTGGCACCCGCAGCCTAATACTTGGTTGCACAACCTTTAGCCAAAATAACTGCGACCAACCGCTTCCGGTAACCATCATTGAGTGTCTTACAATGCTCTGCTGGAATTTTAGACCATTCTTCTTTGGCAAACTGCTCCAGGTCCCTGATATTTGAAGGGTGCCTTCTCCAAACTGCCATTTTTAGATCTCTCCACATGTGTTCTATGGGATTCAGGTCTGGACCAGGTCCAGGTCAATGCTGGCCACCTTAGAAGTCTCCAGTGCTTTCTCTCAAACCATTTTCTAGTGCTTTTTGAAGTGTGTTTTGGGTCATTGTCCTGCTGGAAGACCCATGACCTCTGAGGGAGACCCAGCTTTCTCACACTGGGCCCTACATTATGCTGCAAAATTTGTTGGTAGTCTTCAGACTTCATAATGCCATGCACACGCCAGAGGCAGCAAAGCAACCCCAAAACATCAGGGAACCTCCGCCATGTTTGACTGTAGGGACCATGTTCTTTTCTTTGAATGCCTCTTTTTTCTCCTGTAAACTCTATGTTGATGCCTTTGCCCAAAAAGCTCTACTTTTGTCTCATCTGACCAGAGAACATTCTTCCAAAACGTTTTAGGCTTTTTCAGGTAAGTTTTGGCAAACTCCAGCCTGGCTTTTTTATATCTCGGGGTAAGAAGTGGGGTCTTCCTGGGTCTCCTACCATACAGTCCCTTCTCATTCAGATGCCGACGGATAGTATGGGTTGACACTGTTCTACCATCGGACTGCAGGGCAGCTTGAACTTCTTTGGATGTTAGTCGAGGTTCTTTATCCAACATCTACACAATCTTGCATTGAAATCTCTTGTCAATTTTTCTTTTCCGTCCACATCTAGGGAGGTTAGCCACAGTGCCATGGGCTTTAAACGTCTTGATGACACTGCGCACGGTAGACACAGGAACATTCAGGTCTTTGGAGATGGACTTGTAGCCTTGAAATTGCTCATGCTTCCTCACAATTTGGTTTCTCAAGTCCTCAGACAGTTCTTTGGTCTTCTTTCTTTTCTCCATGCTCAATGTGGTACACACAAGGACACAGGACAGAGGTTGAGTCAACTTTAATCCATGTCAACTGGCTGCAAGTGTGATTTAGTTATTGCCAACACCTGTTAGGTGCCACAGGTAAGTTACAGGTGCTGTTAATTGCACAAATTAGAGAAGCATCACATGATTTTTCTAACGGTGCCAATATTTTTGTCCACCCCCTTTTTTATGTTTGGTGTGGAATTATATCCAATTTGGCTTTAGGACAATTCTTTTTGTGTTTTTTTTTCATTTAAGACAAATTAAATGAAGATAATAATACCAAATAATTTGTGTTTGCAATAATTTTCAGGAAGAAACTGAGTATTATCTGACAGAATTGCAGGGGTGTCAATACTTTTGGCCATGACTGTAGATAAATACCAAGCCCAATGTTTTACAATAAACATAAAATGGTACGTAAACAGTTAAATAAAGACAAACACAAAATCTGTGTTAGGCCGGGGTCTCACTTGCGAGAAACTCACAAGAGTCTCGCATCTCAACACCCGGCACTGCCGCTGGCACCGTGACCGAAGCGTTCAGCTACATAGAAATACATGCAGCCGCACACTCCTGTCCCGAGTGCCGGTGGCAGTGGCGGGTATTGATGTCAGAGACTCATGCGAGTTTCTCGCAAGTGTGACCCCGACATTAAACGTAGTATCTGTTTAATTTTTTTTTTAACCCCTTCCTGACCCATGACGCCATGTAGGCGTCATGAAAGTCGGTGCCAATCCGACCCATGACGCCTATGCGGCGTCATACAAAGATCGCGTCCCTGCAGGCCGGGTGAAAGGGTTAACTCCCATTTCACCCGATCTGCAGGGACAGGGGGAGTGGTAGTTTAGCCCAGGGGGGGTGGCTTCACCCCCTCGTGGCTACGATCGCTCTGATTGGCAGTTTCACTTTCAACAGCCAATCAGAGCGATTTGTAATATTTCACCTATTATAACGGGTGAAATATTACAATCCAGCCATGGCCGATGCTGAAATATCATCGGCCATGGCTGGAAATACTAATGTGCCCCCACCCCACCGATCGCCCCCCCAGCCCCCCGATCTGGCCGGTACACTGCTCCGGCTCCCCTCCGTCCAGTGCTCCGCTCCCCCCGTGCTCTTGTCCGCTCCCCCGTGCTCCGGTCCGCTCCCCCGTGCTCCGATTACCCCCCCGTGCTCCAATCACCCCCCCTGCACTCCGTTCCACCCCCCCGTGCTCCATTCCAGCCCCCCCGTGCTCCATTCCAGCCCCCCCGTGCTCCGTTCCACCCCTCCCGCGCTCCGATCCCCCCCCGTGCTCCGATCCCCCCCCCGTGCTCCGATCCCCCCCCCGTGCTCCGATCCCCCCCCCCCCCGTGGTGCCCCCCCACCCCATCATACTTACCGATCCAGCCGGGGTCCCGTCCGTCTTCTCCCTGGGCGCCGCCATCTTCCGGCCGGCAGATTCGTTCCAAAGTGCATTTTGATCACTGAGATATAATCTATCTCAGTGATCAAAATAAAAAAAATAATAAATGACCCCCCCCCCCTTTGTCACCCCCATAGGTAGGGACAATAAAAAAATAAAGAATTTTTTTTTTCCACTAATGTTAGAATAGGGTTAGGGTTAGGGGTAGGGTTAGGGCTAGGGTTTCGGTATGTGCACACGTATTCTGGTCCTCTGTGGATTTTTCCGCTGCGGATTTGATAAATCCGCAGTGCTAAACCGCTGCGGATTTATGGCGGATTTACCGCGTTTTTTTCTGCGCATTTCACTGCGGTTTTACAACTGCGATTTTCTATTGGAGCAGTTGTAAAACCGCTGCGGAATCCGCACAAAAGAAGTGACATGCTGCGGAATGTAAACCGCTGCGTTTCCGTGCAGTTTTTCCGCAGCATGTGTACAGCGATTTTTGTTTCCCATAGGTTTACATTGAACTGTAAACTCATGGGAAACTGCTGCGGATCCGCAGCATTTTCCGCAGCGTGTGCACATACCTTTAGAATTAGGCTATGTGCACACGGTGCGGATTTGGCTGCGGATTCGCAGCAGTGTTCCATCAGGTTTACAGTACCATGTAAACATATGAAAAACCAAATCCGCTGTGCCCATGGTGCGGAAAATACAGTGCGTTGTATTTTCCGCAGCATGTCAATTCTTTGTGCGGATTCCGCAGCGTTTTACACCTGTTCCTCAATAGGAATCCGCAGGTGAAATCCGCACAAAAAACACTGGAAATCCGCGGAAAATCTGCAGGTAAAACGCAGTGCCTTTTACCCGCGGATTTTTCAAAAATGGTGCGGAAATATCTCACACGAATCCGCAACGTGGGCACATAGCCTTAGGGTTAGGGTTGGAATTAGGGTTGTGGTTAGGGGTGTGTTGGGGTTAGGGTTGTGGTTAGGGGTGTGTTGCGGTTAGGGTTGTGATTAGGGTTATGGCTACAGTTGGGATTAGAGTTAGGGGTGTGTTGGGGTTAGTGTTGGAGGTAGAATTGAGGGGTTACCACTGTTTAGGCACATCAGGGGTCTCCAAACGCAACATGGCGCCACCATTGATTCCAGCCAATCTCGTATTCAAAAAGTCAAATGGTGCTCCCTCACTTCCGAGCCCTGACGTGTGCCCAAACAGTGGTTTACCCCCACATATGGGGTACCAGCATACTCAGGACAAACTGCGCAACAATTACTGGGGTCCAATTTCTCCTGTTACCCTTGTGAATCTAAAAAAATGCTTGCTAAAACATAATTTTTGAGGAAAGAAAAATGATTTTTTATTTTCACGGCTCTGCGTTGTAAACTTCTATGAAGCACTTGGGGGTTCAAAGTGCTCACCACACATCTAGATAAGTTCCTTTGGGGGTCTAGTTTCCAAAATGGGGTCACTTGTGGGGGGTTTCTACTGTTAAGCCACATCAGGGGCTCTGCAAACGCAACGTGACGCCCACAGAGCATTCCATCAAAGTCTGCATTTCAAAACGTCACTACTTCACTTCCGAGCCCCGGCATGTGCCCAAACAGTGATTTACCCCCACATATGGGGTATCAGCGTACTCAGGAGAAACTGGACAACAACTTTTGGGGTCAAATTTCTCCTGTTACCCTTGGGAAAATAAAAAATTGCAGGCTAAAAGATCATTTTTGAGAAAATAATTTTTTTTTTTATTTTCATGGCTCTGCGTTATAAACTTCTGTGAAGCACTTGGGGGTTCAAAGTCCTCACCACACATCTAGATTAGTTCCTTTGGGGGTCTAGTTTCCAAAATGGTGTCATTTCTGGGGGATCTCCAATGTTTAGGCACACAGGGGCTCTCCAAACGTGACATGGTGTCCGCTAATGATTGGAGCCAATTTTCCATTTAAAAAGCCAAATGGCGTGCCATCCCTTCCGAGCCCTGCCGTGCGCCCAAACAGTGGTTTACCCCCACATATGGGGTATCAGCATACTCAGGACAAACTGGACAACAATATTTGGGGTCCAATTTCTCCTATTATCCTTGGCAAAATAGGAAATTCCAGGCTAAAAAATCATTTTTGAGGAAAGAAAAATTATTTTTTATTTTCATGGCTCTGCGTTATAAACTTCTGTGAAGCACCTGGGGGTTTAAAGTGCTCAATATGCATCTAGATAAGTTCCTTGGGGGGTCTAGTTTCCAAAATGGGGTCACTTGTGGGGGAGCTCCAATGTTTAGGCACACAGGGGCTCTCCAAACGCGACATGGTGTCCGCTAACAATTGGAGCTAATTTTCCATTCAAAAAGTCAAATGGCGCGCCTTCCCTTCCGAGCCCTGCCGAGTGCCCAAACAGTGGTTTACCCCCACATATGAGGTATCGACGTACTCGGGAGAAATTGCCCAACACATTTTAGGATCCATTTTATCCTGTTGCCCATGTGAAAATGAAAAAATTGAGGCTAAAAGAATTTTTTTGTGAAAAAAAAAGTACTTTTTCATTTTTACGGATCAATTTGTGAAGCACCTGGGGGTTCAAAGTGCTCACTATGCATCTAGATACGTTCCTTGGGATGTCTAGTTTCCAAAATGGGGTCACTTGTGGGGGAGCTCCAATTTTTAGGCACACGGGGGCTTTCCAAACGTGACATGGTGTCCGCTAAAGAGTGGAGCCAATTTTTGATTCAAAAAGTCAAATGGCGCTCCTTCCCTTCCAAGCCCTGCCGTGCGCCCAAACAGTGGTTTACCCCCACATATGAGGTATCAGCGTACTCAGGACAAATTGGACAACAACTTTCGTGGTTCAGTTTCTCCTTTTACCATTGGGAAAATAAAAAAATTGTTGCTAAAAGATAATTTTTGTGACTAAAAAGTTAAATGTTCATTTTTTCCTTCCATGTTGCTTCTGCTGCTGTGAAGCACCTGAAGGGTTAATAAACTTCTTGAATGTGGTTTTGAGTACCTTGAGGGGTGCAGTTTTTAGAATGGTGTCACTTTTGGGTATTTTCAGCCATATAGACCCCTCAAACTGACTTCAAATGTGAGGTGGTCCCTAAAAAAAATGGTTTTGTAAATTTCGTTGTAAAAATGACAAATCGCTGGTCAAATTTTAACCCTTATAACTTCCTAACAAAAAAATATTTTGTTTCCAAAATTGTGCTGATGTAAAGTAAACATGTGGGAAATGTTATTTATTAACTATTTTGTGTCACATATCTCTCTGGTTTAACAGAATAAAAATTCAAAATGTGAAAATTGCAAAATTTTCAAAATTTTCGCCAAATTTCCGTTTTTATCACAAATAAACGCAGAATTTATTGACCTAAATTTACCACTAACATGAAGCCCAATATGTCACGAAAAAACAATCTCAGAACCGCTAGGATCCGTTGAAGCGTTCCTGAGTTATTACCTCATAAAGGGACACTGGTCAGAATTGCAAAAAACGGCAAGGTCTTTAAGGTCAAAATAGGCTGGGTCATGAAGGGGTTAATTTTATTCATAAAGATGGTGTTGGCTCTTGTGCAATTTTCTGCACCAGAGAGTGAAAGCCTGCGACTGGGGGCTGATGTTTATAGACTGGGAAGGGGTTAATACCCATGGATCTTCCCAGGCTATGAATATCAGTACGCAGCTGCATATTTAGCCTTTACCGGCTATTAAAATAGGGGGACCCCCCAAAAAAAACGACGAGGGTCCCCCCATAATAGCCAGAAAAGGCTATGCAGACAGCTGCAGGCCGATACTTCTAGCCTAGGAAGGGACCATGGTTATTGTTGCCCCCCCCCCCCCAGCTGCAAACACCAGCACACAGCCACCCCAGAAATGGCACATCTCTAAGATGTGCCAATTCCGGCACTTAACCTCTCTCTTCCCAATGAACTGTAGCGGTGGCATATAGGGTAATAGTTGGGGGTTGATGCCACCTTTGAATTGTAAGGTGACTTAAAGCCGGCTTAGTAATGGAGAGGCATCAATAAGATACCTATCCATTACTAATCCTATAGTTTTGAAATTGTTAAACAGAGACATTGCCAGAATAAAGTATTTTAATGAAATAAAACAGTACACAGTTTTTCCATCTTTATTGTTCTGTCAATCCATGCAACTCCCTCAATCTTCTGAAAAAAAAAAATTAAAATAAACCACCACAAATACTCCCTGGTCCGAAGCAGTCCATTTAATAATGTGCCCCACGACTATCTCCCCTATAGAGCGGTCACATCAGGAGATGTGACTGCTCTATAGGCCTCCCGCGATGCACTAACAGGAGACAATGGCTCCTGCAGTGCATCACTGAAGAGGTTACCAGAGTTCAAGCTCTCACTTTGCGGCAATGCTGCATGAGAATTTTCCCACGCAGCGGTACCATAAGTGACAGTATGAACTCTGCACTCACAGCGACGGAGCGATACAGTGCGGAGGATTACCTCTTGTCACTATCACCAGAGCCCTTGGAGAGTGGTCGCATCTGCCGATGTGACAGCTCTCCACGGGAGATAGTCTTGGGACACTCGTTATTAAATGTATTACATCGGATCAGGGAGTATACTGTGGGA
The DNA here is from genome assembly GCF_032444005.1 of Ranitomeya imitator. NCBI lineage: Eukaryota > Metazoa > Chordata > Amphibia > Anura > Dendrobatidae > Ranitomeya > Ranitomeya imitator. Next base: position 130,990,524 of record NC_091282.1, read on the forward strand.
TTTTTATTTATTATTTACAGGTGATTGAGGACTTCGGGGACTAGGTCATTTGCGAGTATACTGTATGGTGTATGTGCTGTTTTTTGTTTTATACACTAACACAGTGGCCAGATGATGGAACTACTACTGTCCCATCATCCGGCTATCGGTCACTGTAGCAGGCATAGCTGGATGGGACTAGTAGTCCCATTGGAAGATGCCTGCCTACACACTATGTGCCCACGCACACACATCTCCGCCCACAAACTCTTCGTCCTCCCGATCTGTAGTTTCTCGCAGGCACATCTGCAGCAAAACTGCAGATTTTTTTTATACCTGCGGTTTTGTTGCTAATTGGCCTGACACAATGGTAGTCAATGGGTGCAGAAACGCTGCAGATCCATACAAAGAATTGACATTGTGCGAAAAATAAAACGCTGCAAATCCGCGCTTTTTTTCCACAGCATGTGCACAACAATTCTCAATTTCACATTGAATAACATTGCTTGTTAACTAAACTGCGGATTTCATGCCATTCCGTGCGTCCAAAAACGCTGCAATTCTGCATGAAAATCCGCAACGTGTGCACATAGCCTAAAGAGAGCAACCCGAATGGTCTGAGGCTGGAAAACACTCAAAATAATGGTTGGTTAATATAGACCAGTCTCCCATAATACCATGTGTGATTAACCATACGTTCACTACATCATACTCCGATCAAACCCCATAGCATAGATGGAATATCGCAATGGCTTACCCCTGCTGAATCGCTGCTGCAGTCAGGGGATGGGACCCTCGTCAATGTACATTTCGAATCAACTTTTTTTTTTTTTTTTAAACTACGAGTCTGATCCGACATCTCTAATAAGGTTACAGTATATGAAGGAGCACATGCAGTGCAAGCATGACCTTACTGCCCTCATCACCAACAAGCTAAGACCAGATTTGGTGCACAAATCTGTCTAATAACTTTAATAACTTGCTATCCAGTTTTTCCTTTTTGGAGTGGATTATTCCTGCTGACCAGCCTCTCATCCAAGGAGGGGGCGCACTCACAAGTTTACCCAACAACACTGCCCTAAATAATGGGATCTACACAACCCCCAAGAGGAACTGCTCCCAGCGCTCCAGAACAATTTGGTGATGAAAAATACTTTTTCCAGCATGATGGAGGCCATGTCACAAGCGATAACCAAGTAACTTAGTAAATAAAACTAAAATTTTGAGTCCCTGGGAAAGAAACTCCCCAGATCTCAATTCCAATTGGCCAATTTAGAATGTTTGTCCACCCATGCACTGATTAGACAAGAGAAGAAAAATACAATTGGGAGTGAAGGGGGAACTGGAACAAGGATTGGGGAACTGCTGCAATCACAGATCTGTCACACAGCCAATCACAGCAATCGCAGAAGGAAGCAAGGAGGTGGGGAACAGCCTCCCGAGGTGACGTGCGGGGATGGTATGCTGTCAGACAGCAGCCAATTCAACTGTCATGGCGCGATGCAGCACGGTGACCGGAATAGCGACGCCATCTATATACTTTAAAGGAACGCAGCTCCAGCAGCACAGTATAAACATGGCGCATATCGGGAAGGTGGTAGAGTAACCGTCGTTTTAATATTTATTTCAGAAATAGTACATAATCAGCAACTTTGTAATGCATCTTATCAGAGAGATCCGCTTCTTTGCCAAAAATGATCGCTCTCAAAATTCTCTAATCTGTGGTAAAATCTGTATTACGTGAAAACACTTTTCCATTAATGAGATCGGAGATGGCAGGAAGAGGGAGGAGATCTGCCTCTAGCTCCTCCCATCTACAGAAAATAGTATAATTAGCAGCCGCAATCTCCTATCTCAGGAACGATTGGACCTCCTGCAAAAAGAAACTTAACACTTGAAATCTCTTTAAGGCCGGGATCAGACTAGAGTATGGCATCCAATGTGAGAGCATCAGCTGCGATATGCTACAAACCCTCGGCTCCTGCTCTGCTGCACGCGGGAGCTGAGTGTCATGCGTCTGTGCTCCGAGCTGCGGAGGAGGCGGAGAAATTAATTTCTCCATCTCCTCCATTGCCAGTCAGTGTATACTGCACAGCACTCTGATGATATCCAAGTGATGTGCGTTGTCTCACTCGTACCCACAGGCTTACATAGGTGCGAGTGAGCCAAGACTCGGCAGAGTGTCCGTGACAATCGCAGCATGCTGTGAGAAAAAAAAAAAAAAACAGTGATGGGAGCTGCCCCATAGATGAAAACTGGTCCGAATGCTATGCGATGTTTTATCGCATAGCACTCGTTCGTATTCCTCGCTAGTGTGACCCCGGCCTTAAGCTGAGTGTACAATTTAGAGGCCAATAACTATTCCTCAGGACTCAGCCATATACAGGCATGGAACATGGAGAAGTGAGTACTCTTGTAGAGGTGACTTGCTCCTTGTGGGAACAATGAATTAAGCATAATGAAATTGAGGTTGACACCACCATACATATTAGAGGGGTGACAGAGGCTGCCGAGATTGGGGGATCCTGACACATCTCATGTGTATAAGCACCATTACAATGTCTAGTGCTGGCCATCAATCCCAGCACTAGAGCGTATGCAGTAGATCCTGGAACAATGTTCCAATGAAACCCTGAAAACTTGACCTGTTGGCAGTGGGTCTTCAGGACTGGAGTAGAGGAATTATCACATGTTCAATACCAAGAAAACCCTGAATCCATGACCTATTGGTGGGCATTGAGGACTGGAGGTGGGAAACATTAATATACAGGTTAAAAACAAACAAAAACAAAAAAAAAAAAAAAGGAGACTAATGATTGTAAATTAACACACCCATTATGGCTGGGTGCAAGATCTGTTAAGCATAGAAAAGATAGGATCCAAACAAAAAATGTTTTCCAGTGAATAAACCTGCATGTAGCTGCATCAGGAAGAGCTGCGTGGGTGGTACAGCGTTCCTGTGCATCTGCCCTCTTATGGATCCACAGCACTGTGTGCTACCCTATGCTCACTACACTTGGAAACAGAATTAACTTCTTTAATGCAATGTACTGTACATTGACAATCAGAAAGTGAATGCTCAAAGGGATGGGGTTATCACGGGCTTTTTTTTTTTCCCTATGTGACTAAGCATTTATCTCCTCTGTCCTGTTAAGATCTTTCCCGGCTCAGAGGGGTCAATGACTAGAGTTGAGCAAATTTTTAAAGATTCAGTTCTGACTATATTTAAGTAAATAAGGCAGCACACTGCAGCGCTAAAACATGCAAACTTGAAAACACGAAATTTGAACTGCATTACTGCACTAGAAATATGAAAAATGAGAGCTTTTAGCGCATAAAAATGGCCAATTTTATGTGTACCTGGTCCTACGCTTGCCTTACCTCACAGAGAATAAACGTCTCCATCTGAATGGGTACATGTGAAACCTCTTCTTAGACTAAAATTCTCTCTCTCTGTGGAGGGGTATTGGACCTGCTGTAATTAAAACACCTGAAGCTAGGAGGCGGAGTGCACGATCAGAAGGCTAGAGAATACATTTCAAAACCTGACCTGCACATCCAAACATAGACTCAGTGTGAACAGGTGCTGAACCTAGAGTCGCCAACTCGTATATAGTTAAGTAAATAAGGCAGCACCAGGTCAGTTCTGACTATGATCGGTGGCAAATATCGATTTTGCAATAGTTGCCGAACGTCATTGGAGTCAATGGGAGTAGAAATGAACTAATATTTTTAGAACCGATCAAACAAATTCGGAATGAAAATGGCAAATTCAGATTCGGAGACCGATTCCAAACATTCGCTCTACTCTAGTCATGACTGCTCCTGCCGGTAGTTCTCCTACTTCCTTATGTCTCTTCCACCCTGTCAATGGGGCATCACTGCTGACATGATTGATAGCCAAGCCCTGCTCCGCATTGATGCTACACTCACCTCTAGGTGTTGGGTTTACAACACACCTACTCAATCATTGGTTTACCTGCTGCCGGCTCATTCGGCGATAGGTGCCTACAGGTAGACAAAGTCCAGTTGACTCGATGAGCATATTGCCAGCTCCGCTAATGTCAGAATGAAGTAGGATGAGGAGACAGGGTTAGAGGTATGTTTAATGTTTGCATTTCTATTTGCATGGATGCAAACATTACCTACAAAACAGGGCTCCATAGAGTCCATTTGTGACATTTTTCAATATGTCCTTGATGTGATATGTAGCTCTAATACACTAATGTGCACAAGGCTTGAGCTCAAATCTGGAGCAGCCGAGACCAAAAAAATCATGCAGAGCAAAAAAAAAATGCACATATGCAAAGATATATGCAACACAAACCAACATCCAGACCACTGGCAGAGGTATAAAAAGTCTTAGTTACTCACTGGTTAACGGTGTTTTTCGGAGTCCATGACAGAACCACGGAGAGAGGGGATCCGCCCTTCAGGAACAGGAAACCTACAGATACATAAGGGCGGCACCTCTCCAACGCATCAGTTGGTTTACAGAGCACAAGAGGACCACAGAGGTGAACAGCATAATTTATATACAACGATACTACTGCTAACTATTCACCACGAGTGGATTATATAAAAAAAGGGAAGAGGTGTACACCCAGAACTTAAGAAGACGGGAGGGTATGTACGGGTGCGGTCATGGATTCCGAAAAACACCGTTAACCGGTGAGTAACTAAGACTATCGGTCGTCCTTGACAGCACCACGTAGAGAATTAGAGAGAGTAACTATTTACGGACGAACTACAGCTTGCAGCACCCTTACACCAAAAGAGAGGTCCAAGGAAACACCCAGGTTTAATCTATAATGGTTATAGAAAGTGTTTGGAGAAGACCAAGTAGCAGCCTTACATATTTGGTCGATCGACACCTCTAACCTCTCCGCCCACAAGGCAGCCATAGCTCTAGTGGAATGTCCTTAGACCTTCAGGTGCAGGCTTGCCCTTGGAGACGGATCCACCTAGCTAGCGTAGATTTTGATACTTTATGACCTTTCCTGCTACCCTGACCTGAATGTCGCCGGGCCAACACTTCAGCCATAGGGCCCTGCGTGCCGCATTCGATAACCCTGCAGCCCTAGCTGCCATCCTTGCAGAATCTGCGTCTGCGAGAAAAGCAGCGGCATTCTGGATTGTTGGTAGGGATTTTAGTATGGATTCCCTAGAGGCTCCATCTTCTAGATTAAACCCTAGTTGGTCCAGCCAGACCATCATTGATCTGGCTGTGCATGTCGCAGCTACTTCAGGTCTTAGAGCACCAGCCGACATCTCCCAAGTCCCTTTAAGAAACGAGTCTGCTTTCTTATCAAGAGGATCTTTTAAGGAAGCCACGTCATCGAAGGGAATAGAGGATTTCTTAGAAGCTTTAGCCACCGCTGCGTCTAATTTTGGTGCCTTATCCCACGTGTTCACCAAGGGGTCGTCAAAGGGATATCTCCGCTTAAAGGCCGGTGGCAGGGAGCCCTTTTTTTTCTGGCGTTTTCCACTCTCTTTTGACAAGGTTTTGAACCCTGTCATTAAGTGGAAATGATTTGCGTTTTCTTGTGTCTAGACCGCCAAACATTAGGTCTTGCGTCGAAAGTTCTTGTTTTTAGTCAGCCACCCCCATGGTGGATCTGACTGATTTAACCAATCTGTCTATCTGGTCTAGCGGGAAACAGAATCGATTAGCATCCTCCTCCGAAGAGGATGCCGAGGAGACGGAGGCTTCCGAATCATATTCTTTCCTAGGGGCAGTAGACAAATCTGAATCTGAGACGCTAGGCTCCTTTCTTCTCTTGGAAGGCTCCCTTTGGGACAAAGATTTTAAGGAATTTTTTACTTCTCTCCTGATAATTTCTCTAAGGTTTGAAGTAAAATCGGGAGACTCTTCCGCCACCTATGGGAGCGGAATAAACCCCTATATAACTTAAATAGTACTACCGCTATACAATATATATTATATATATTTCCTTACTCCCTACCGTCTGTCGCACACACGACTGACATAGTCTTTTAGGGTAGGCGTCTGGCAAAGGGCAACCACAGTGCACATTCCTTATTCTTTGCTTTACCAGCGCACTTTTTCCCCTAAGGAAAAAAACATAGGAAAAGACTGCATCAGGTCACGTTCACGAAGATCTCTTACCCAGGCAGCAGCTGTAGGTACCGGATTACTGAGGGAGCGAACCGGATCCTTCAGTCTAGACGAAGTCCTGCGACTGGGCTGATCACTGCGTCCGCGGGTCTTTGGCTAGGGGTTAGCATGGCACCTTTCCGAGGCTCTGTCCTGCTCCAGCAGACCGACGGGAGCTTCTGGCTCATCCATTTCTGCAGATGGGCTCATTAGCAGCCCTGCATCCTTCTTTGTGGCTATATATAGCCCTTCCCCCGGATCCAGATTGTCAGCAGGTGTGTGGCCAGCGGTACCGCCCACTCCCCGTGTGGCCGCCAGTCCCCTTACAGCCCCTGACCGCCCCCCATCGCTGCACGTGGTTACAGCACAGTGGCGTCTGCAGCAGAAGCCGGCGTCCGACTTCCGGTTTAGTCCCCACCCTCTGCCGCGTCACTTCCGGTATCGGGAAGACCGCACAGGGACGTGCAGTGAAGCCTGGGCATGGCGCCGCCGGCCGACCCCGCCACCCGGCAGGACGACCGACGGGACGCAGGAGCCGCAGAGGCTCCAGGAAGACGGCATGGACCCGGGGGGTTGTGGAATACTCACCTCCGTTTGTGGCACTTGGAGACGGACATCCTCCGGACGCCGCTCCCCTGCTCTGCTCACTGTCGTACAGCCCTACCCGGACCCACTGTGGCGCTTCCAGGGGCCCGCACTGCCCGAGGCAGGAGACCCCCTCGCTACCTGAGTCGGACAGCCGGCCTGGGTATTCCAGATGAAATATGGATATATCTGTAGGGCATCCTGTCCTCCAGGAACAGGAAACCAACTGATGCGTGGGAGAGGTGCCGCCCTTATGTATATGTAGGTTTCCTGTTCCTGAAGGGCAGATCCCCTCTCTCAGTGGCGCTGTCATGGACGACCGATAAAGCCTGTTCAATGATCAGGGGGTAAAGTGCAGTTTCTGCTGAATTAAAGCGATTTATTCCTTCTTCTGCCATTTATTCCATGCTTATATTTGGGCACTTCCAATTTGGCAATCACAGACCTGCAACAAGTGTCTTGCATGATCGTCAATCAGTTACTACTGTGTAAATTACACTCTGTATACACAGGTATAGAAACCGGTATTTAAGCCGACATTCCAACATAATTGACACAACAGGTAATCAGCATTTTAAGGCTTTTCCCAGCAAGTTTGAGAACTATTAGGCCAGAAAGACTGCCATTCATATTTACATGCATTGTGCTCCCGCACTGACTCAGACACTGACCTTTTCTCTTCATTATTTTTTTTCCATGAGAAAGTCAAATCAATCTGACTGTTTATACAGAGATGCTCTACAGTTAACCGTTTACATCACTACAATTATTTTCCTCCTGTAAGAAAAGCAGACCCTATTTGCCTTTCATGCTACACAATTCGTGCATTTTTTTTCCTCTTTTCGGCCTCCCAGAAGACCACCTCTTTGAGAAGACCAGCCATTTATCTATAGAAGGTGTAACAGTTTTTCTGTTCCATCTTAAGCAATTCCTGCTGGTCCTCTTATTTTAGAGTATCGTCCCCTTTTAAGACCATTTTCAAGTGGATGCAATTCTGGGTAGTCTGTGCATACTGCTTTTAGACACTAGCATCATTTTGCACTTAAAAGAAAACGGTTATGTCTTCCGGAAGCGTCTTTTCTGATGTATTTATTGGGGGCTTTGGTGCCAGCAGTTTTTTTTTCCTTTTAGCGAAAGCCCAAAAAGAATGTACTGGTCACTTTTTAGAATTAAAAAGATCCAAGCTTGAGTAAACACGACCAAAACACACATATACATTAATATATAAGTATGGGCAATATATGTAGTTTCCAAAAGAACAACCAGTGCAAGAGCAAAGAAAAAAAAGAAAGGTCTCACATATCCAAAAGTAAGGTGCAACGTGCAAGTGGCTGGGGGTTAGGGGGAGATGATTGCAGCTCGGCGACTTCCCCATGTAAAGACTCCAGATCCAACAAGGGTAGCCCCCCAAATATACACCTAAACAAACTACTTCTACAGTCCCTCCCGAAATGTTTCAGCCTCAACTACGGGGCTCCAGAATGGGTGTGTATCTATTAAAGGGGGAGGTGTGTAACAAAAGTTAAATAAGTCCGATCAGGACCCTGTTGTGGCAAGAGGTTCTGAAAGAGGCAAGAGGTTCTGAAAGAGGCATGTGGAGTGCGAGAAAAAGAAAGATGGAGAAATGGAGAAACGGACAGTAGATATGTCACACCAAAATGATCAGATGGCAGCCAACATGCTGCGCGTCCACGCTGCCCACCCTACAGCCATGACACGTCTCATGGATTGTAACCTTATGGGCAGGGACCTCACTTCTCGGTATGGCTTGAATGTGTTACACTAATTTCTGTACATGTCCACTCTGAATTGTGAAATACTGCGGATATAAAAAATATAAAAATAAATTATATTATACTAGATATGTGCTACTACCAATACATATTAGCCAAACAGGATTTCATTTAAGTCTACAAATGACTTCCCTGCCCAGTCCTGTAAAGCGTCAGGGTAACTATAACCATTCTGGGGTGTACATTGCACCAATAGCCCTTACAGAGGCATGCTCACATATCAGGGTTTACGCCTGACAGTTGTACCTGTGAAGTAGTGCCATATCTGTCACGGGAACAGCTCACTCACTGGTTTCTGCTTCAAAGGGCTCCTACAAATGTGTCAGCCAGTGAACCATATAAACAAATGCAGTTTTGCATTCTGAGACCGTGTCACGAGTCCAGGACTGACTCACTGAATACTTAGAGGTATTATTCAACTTTAAAAACAGCTGCTAAAAGAGAAAAAAAAAAAAAAAAAAAAAAAGATACCCAACATCTACTTTACTCCTGAGATCAAGTGCTGATGCTCTGACGGTCCTCGCAAGCGGATTACAACAGGCCGGCAAGAGACCACTTGTATAGGAAGAGTTAAATGGTTGAAATCCACCAACAATCTACATATGAAGCGTGATGATCGGGGAGGAAGACAAACCAGATATCCGTTTACACAAAAGACAAACAGGGCCAGAATCATCACTTGTATATTTTTCTTCACCTTGTTGTGCTCCTTGCAAGTTTATTTATTTTTTTAATAGTCACATTCAGTTGGAATGTCACACGCAACTAAACTGCACACGCACACAAACTGGTGTTGTTAATGGGCTACGGCTGTTTCGCGTGTAACACACTTCAACGGGTCCAACCGATGTCACTGTTCTATAGGGGAGATCGTCGTGGGACACTCATTATTAAATGGACTACAGTGGAAAGTGAGTATACAGTTTATTATTTTTAATTTTTTGCAGGCGATAGAGTATGGTAAGTATGGTTAAATTAAGAATATTAAAATACTTTTTCTGGCTGTGTATTTTATTTTTAACCCTTTCACTACTATAGGATTAGTAATGGATAGACGTCTTATTGACGCCTCTCCATTATTAACCGGGCTTAATGTCACCTTATATTAGCAAGGTGACAATAACCCCTTATTACCCCATATTCCACCGCTAGAGGGGAGTGGGAAGAGAGGGGCTAAGTGCAGATGCGCCATTTCTAGGGCAGCAGCGGGCTGATATTTGTAGCTGGGGGGGAGAAAAAAGAAAAAAAAAAATGATGAAGGCAGCACTCCAATTGTTTCAGGTGGAAAAAAGTGAAAAAACTTTATTTTGCCCCACTCATCCTGGTCAACGTTTTGGCTCCTCCTGAGCTTGACAAAGGCTCAGGAGGAGCCGAAATGTTGCCCAGGATGAGTGGGGCAGAAGAAAGTTTTTTCACTTTTTTCCAACAAACAATTGGAGTGCTGCCTTCATTTTTTTCTTCTAGATCTATCCATAGATATATCCATCTACATGTCTGTCGCATTCCTTCCGTCTGTCTGTGTGTAATGGAGTGTGGGTTGGACAAATGTAAAAAAGAGGAGGTTGGACAAAACATCACAAGTCTTTTGTTCAATAATACATCTTTATTTAGCTTTCAAAAACACATACAAAAACTCATCAAAACAGTGCATCAAAACTGTGCAAAAAACGCATCAAAAACGCACCTGCGTTTTCTGCCAAGAGCTGTGGATTTAGTGCAGAAAAATCCGCAGCCAAATCTGCAACGTGTGTACATACCCTAAAGCGTCAGCCTCCCCAAATCCCCAGGCTGCATAGCAGCAGCCTCCTCTGTTCACCAATATATAGCAGCTCCAGCCTCCTGTGGGGTACTCGGTACCGGGTCCTGCAGTTCACAGGGGGATGTCACAGTGGCTGACCCAGTCCGTGTTCCTGGGACGTCCTTGTAAAAGGGAAAGGTCTTTAAAGGGATAAAGTTTGTGTTTGTGACGCCTCCTGTGGTATTCCGTCAGGGTGACCGACACTGCTTTAAGGGGTCCGCTGGGGTCATGTTATGGCAGCTAGATGGTATAACTTCCCACAGGTGATGTATGTCCCCAGGGCTTCCCGGTGTGTAGATGGTGATATGGTGAATGGCGCAGGGAATAACGAGGACACAAAGTTGCAGTCTCTTTACCTTTACTGAAGACTTCAGCATCCACAGTCCAGGGCACCAGACCACAGGGCAGGCAGAGTCCGGCTGGTTTGGAGGCAAGTCCAGAGTTCCTTTGTCCAGGTGGAATCAATAGATTTCCCTTGCACTGCAGTGGTGTAGTCCCTTACTGCCTATGGCTTCACATAAGGGTCTCACAGATGTTCTCTCTCTGTCCCACGTAGTCAGAAAGGACAACACCCGTATGACTGCTGGCTTGAGGCTGTTTATAGGGACTCTAGCACGCCCCGACCTCTGAAGGGTGCCACTGTGCCTTCTGGGTGTAGGTGCGGACAGGTAACCTGCAATTGGCTGTCATGCCGGTCTCTAAAGTAAAGTAAAGCATAAAGGTCCTTACTCCCTCGGTGTTCTGGCTACCGGGATTCTGCGCCTCAGAAGGAGGCAGCCTGTGCAGGGCTGGTCCCCTTTCGGTATCCTCTCCTTTGCTTTCCTTGCATGCTCACTGCAATACAGTTCTGCCTTTTGAATGTCTCTTCCCAGGAGCTGCAGCACTTTAGGCTACATGGCTTCTCTGCTTCCTTTCCCTCTCTTTCTGACAGGAACTCCACTCTTTCCCTCCAGATCAGGATTTTCTTATAGGGGAGTTCACCTAAACAGGCTTAGAGCTCCCCCTTCTGGTCTGGAGTGTGAACATGTTGCATGCAATGTGTTACCTGGATGCAGTTATCCTTCATTGCCTCCAAACGTAGCATCACTCTCCCTGGGGGGAAAGCAATACCACTGCTAGACGACCAGGACCCTGGGGCGCCACATACCCTCACAAAGTGACAACCACCAAAAGCTATATAAAAAAAACAGATTGCAATTAAAAAAAAAAAAAAAATTATATATATATATATATATATATATATATATATATATATATATATATATATATATATTATATATATATACACACACACACACACATACATACACACACATACACACACACACACACATTTAGTAGTCATGCTGCTGCATGTTTCTGAGCACCGAGATGGCCAACACGAAAAGTAAACATTATAAAAAAAAAATTAAATTGAGGAAAAGTAGTTGAAAAAAAAAACAAAACAAAAAAAAAAACAATCAGAAGGTACTAAAAACATTTCAGGCAAAAAAAAAAAATCAGCACTTTGAGGACTGGAGGGGGAACACGGCAGCTGGTGATATTTATCAGGGTTGGTGATGTATTTACTCTGTACACATCCTGAAAGGTCAGCATACACATTAATGCATTGATGCAGTGTGTGTATATTAGAAACATATCATGTTCTGCTTCCGGACAGGTCAAACATGGAAGAGTAATTAAATGAAGAGCATTAATAGACTGTGGACATGCACCCAGTGCACTTCAGAGTCCTGAGGGCTCCTAGAAATCAGATGTTCTTTATTACATTGCCACAGGGGAGACAAAATAAATAAAAATAAAAAGATACATCCTCGAGTTAGACCATCTTTTCTAAATCTTTTTCAGCTTTGTCTCCACAAATTAGAACATGTATATTTCAAAGCCTGCTTCATAGGTCGTATACATGAGATAATCGTCAGGATGAATATTGATACGATGTTTCACGAATCATTGCCCGGCGATCGAAAAATATCGATTGTTCACTCATTTGTCCCCCATTGGATTTTTTATGCCCATATGAAAAAAAAGTTTGTCGTCAGCTGGTTCCTCAATTTAGGAAAAAAAGAAGGAGAGGTAGATCGGAAAGGAACGATCTCTCCTACAAAACCCCTCCTGATTACTGCAGATTACAGAGGGAAGTGACCGAGCGCGTATCAGCGTGGCTAAATTGTCGATCTTAGGTAGCGACAGGCAATTTGGCCGTGCAAAACAACCCTTCTCATCACAGGCATAAAAAGCCAATAGGGAAAGGGTACAATAAGAAAATCCAAAAATGCCTCAGTCACCGGACCTCACAAGTAATAAAACCCGTTCTGTGATGTAGGAGGAGAGGGCTGGAGTGTAATTAGACAGAGCCCAGAGGCAGATTGTGTGTGAGCGAGCAAAGAAGAATTAATCCACATTACTTTGGATCAAGAGGAACAGTGAGTCATGATGAACTCCCTGCAGGTAGCTTGTATCCAAGGAAAAAGTAGCTACCCACGCGTCTTATACGTGGACAGGTCTATAAGCTTCTGCACTTCAGGTGGACCATTTACAACAAAAAACTAAATTTAGTTTGCTTGGAGAAGATCGCACTGCTGAGGAATAAATACTATTTATTCTGCTTCAACAGTCCATGCTGTAAGTTCTACTTTAAGGAAACTACACTTGTGACCATTAGAGCAGAGCAAGGCAGCTGATGAAATGCTGTGGTGTCAGCGGGGTGTGCATTAGTGGGCCACCACCCTCTTATATGAGCAGCACTTGGCACTATATACTTGATCACTATGTACAGACAGAGGCTGCATCTTATTCATTTACCAATCTACCCACTTCATGGTTATATACGTTGGCGATTAAGGATAATGTCACATTGCATGCAGTTGAAAAGTGGGGCCCTGGAGATGGTTACTGGTGGGTCCTAGGCACCCGAGTCCAACAGCCCCATAAGAAAGCCGATCACGATCTAGAATTATAGTTCAATTTGGGGGAGGGGGGGAAATAAGAAAGGCAAAATACTAGTTATGCAAAATATAAGTGTACGTGATTATACACATAAAGAAGCCATATTCAAGTGTAAATAATTTAACAAAACCATATACAAAAAAAAAAAAAAAAAAGCTTAGCCCCTTTTTTTTCTAGATGATTTTTGGTTCCAGCAATTGTACGGCTAACCCATTAGATGGAATCAAGGGTAGGGGCTGCGACCCAAATTCCAGAGATGTGCCACTTTCCAAGCTGCATGATATAGTTAATAAAAAAATCAGCATTTTATCAGTAGATCAGAGGATTAGTTCTCTCAGACCAGTTAGTCCTCTATATTTGTGACCTCTGCATAACCCCACCTCTACCATTCTTTGGCACCTTTCTGCATATGCACAGTGTACATAGAAAGCTGCCAGTGGTGTGGGCAGAGTTATACAGAGCTCAACATTCAGAGAACTGCTAGATCTGCAGTAGATACCGTATTTTTCACTTTATAAGACGCACCCCAAATTTTGAGGAGAAAAATAGGATTTAAAAAAATAAATAAAATGGTGGTGCTTCTTATAATCCATGCGTCTTATTGCTTACCAGGGTCGCTGCTGGAGGAGGCAGGAGTGGGCTGATGCTGCAGGCTTGGATGAAGGGGTGTCCAGCATTGCTGCTGGTGTCTGGCGCTGCTGTCCGGTGCTTAGCGGGTGTCTCCGGTGCTCGGCAGTGCTGCAAGGGGGTGGGGGAAAGGGAAGGGGGAGGGGAATGGCTGGGAATGGGGTGCGGGTGTCCAGTGCTCTACTGGTGTCTCCGGTGCTGCTGTAGCGGTCTCCGATGCTGCTGGGGCTCTATCGAAATTTTGAGAGAGGCCAGAGCCCCGGCAGTGCCATGGTTTCCTGTGCGGTAGACTCTGGTAAAATGGCCGCTGGGGGAGGGGGAGCGGCGTATGCGCAGATGGAGATCTCGGCACTGAGATCTCAGGAGATGGGTTTTCAGCACTGAAATCTCATCTCCTGAGATCTCCATCTGCTCATGCGCCACCCGGCGGCCATTTTACCGGAGTTCACTGCACAGGAAACCATGGGACTGCCGGGGTGGGCCCTGGAAGCACCGGAGACCGCCGCAACAGCATCAGGCAGCGCCATCCGCGCACCCGCAGCATCGGAGACACCAGCAGAGCACCAGGCAGCAGCGCTGCTGGGCACTGGAGACACATTCGCAGAGCATTTGATAGCAGCGCCAGACACTAGCAGCACGGCCGGACACCCCTTCATCCCAGCCTGCAGCAACGGTATTGGTAACGTACATTCGCATTATAAGACGCACCCCCATTCCCCCCAAAATTTTTGGGGAAAAAGTGTGTCTTATATTCCGAAAAATGCGGTAAAACGAGATTTAACTGACTGTAAAGGACAAAAATTGTTACAAGTCTCATTTAGGGAGGCAGCACTCTTGAAATTGCCAAGATATTGGGATATGATCACAGAATCATCAGAAGTTTTGCTGCAAGTAGTCAACAGGGTGTAAAAACGTGTTGCGAAAAAAGACGCTCATTAGCTGCTAAAGACTTTGGAAGACTCAAACATGAAGCGGCCAGGAAGCCATTATCCTCCAGTGCGGTCATTCCCAACCTTCATCCTTCCTGGAGGCCCAAAAATACAAAGTGTTCAGTGCTCAGAGACATGGCCGAGGTAAGGAAGGCAGAACCACCATTGAGCAAGACAGAAGATTAGAGGTCAAAACTGGGCCAAGAAATTTCTGAAGACAGTTTTCAAAGGTTTTATGGACTGATGAGATGAGAGTGACTTAACAGACCAGATGGATGTGCCTGGGGTATGTGAGTCAGTAACCAGCACAGACCTCCACATCCACTCAGACACCAGTAAGGTGGAGGTGAAATACTGCTGTGGGCTGGATTAAAGACGAGCTAGTTGCACCTTTTCAGGTTGAAGCTGGACTCAAAATAAACTCCCAAACCTACTGCCATTTTTCAGAAGACTTTCTCCAAGCAATTGTACAGGAAAAAAGTCTGCATCTTTCAAGAAAATCATGATTTTTAGGCAGGACATAACTCGTTTGAAGTCAGACACTGCTCGGAGCCTTAAAGATGAAAGGCTAACGACATGGCACCTTCACCTGACCTAAACCCTAGTGAGAACTTATAGTCCCTTCTTAAATGGGAAATGTAAAACCGTTCCCTTTCTAAGCATGGTCAGGTAGGCGGTGATTAGGACTGATCAAAAAGTTGCTTGCAACCGATTAAGAAACTCCATGTATGGAGCTTTTGAGCGTTCTTGAGAAGGGTGGCTATATTGGTCACCAATATTGTTTAATTGTCAGAAGTTATTATTTACAGTAAGGCTATGTGCACACGTCCGGAATTTCCGTGGAAATTTCCAAGGCAATTCCGCAACTCCCTGCCGCGGGTATATCGCATGCGTATTCCAGCTAAACACTAGCGTTTTGCAAGCGTAATTATCTTGCAGAATGCCAGCGTTTTCCAAGCAATCTGTAGCATCGCATGGAAAACTGATTGACAGGTTATTCACACTTGCCAAACATAGTGTTTGACAAGTGTGAACAACTTTTTACTATTGATGCTGCCTAAGCAGCATCAATAGTAAAAAATCTAATGATAAAAATAAAATTTTTTGATATTCTCACCTTCCAGCGGCACCCACAGCCTTTTCGCTCCTCGCTTTGCTCCCGTTCCCAGTAATGCCTGGTGGCAATGACCCCCAAAGGACGTAGCATCATGCGAGACTGCTACGTCACCACAGGTCATTGCCGCCAGGCATTACTGGAACGGGAGCATCATGAGGAGCGGGAAGGATGCGGGTGCCGTCAGAAGGTGAGAATATCACAATTTTTAAATTTTTTTTTTTACAGGTATATGGTTCACAGGGCTTGGAGTAGAGTCTCCTCTCCTCCACCCTGGGTACCAACGCACATGATCCGCTTACTTCCCGCATGGTGGGCATAGCCCCACGCGGAAAGTAAGCGGATCAATGAATTCCTATGTGTGCGGAATCCCCGCGATTCCGCAAAAAGAATGAACATGCTGCGTTTTTTTTCCGGAATGCAATTCCGCTGCGGAAAAAAAAACGCAACATGTGCAAAAAAATTGCGGATTGCATTCTAATAGGATGCTTAATGTAAGTTTTTAGCAGTTTTATTGCGCTTTTTATAGCAGAAAACCACTGCAAAAATAAACAAAAAACGTGAGAAATTCTGAACGTGTGTACACAGCCTTAAAGTTATTTGGGTATTCTCACTTTAACATGAAAATAAAGGAGATGGGTAAATTTATGTTTATTTAGTTGCATAATTTAGTTTACACACTAACCTGTGACTGCAGTTGTGCTGCCTGAATCCTGCGCATGTGCCCTGCACTCACTCGACAATCTGTACATCTTTCTATGGTCTGTGTATTCAGTGTTCTTGTGCACAAGAACGCTCAATACACTGACCATAGAGAAGGAAAAGGTAGAAATTGTTGAGTGAGTGCAGGGTGCATGCGCAGAATTCAGGCAGCTCGACTGCAGTCACAGGTCAGTGTGGTGTGCATGGGAGGCGTGGGGTGATCGTATAATGAAGAGCGGAGGCAGAGATTTCTTCCAGACATCGCACGCCCCAAAGCCTGGAAGAAATCATTAACATAATGAAATAAAAGTCTATTTCTCCACATCTAGACAGACAGCAACTATGAGTCACACAGGTAAGACTAGATAAAACATTCTATTACCTGTGTGCCCATAGTAATAGCTGGAAAGTGTCCAGGGGGTGACAGATTCCCCTTAACCTGTTGGATTCACCGACAGCACTGTAGTTGTACAATAATCAAACAATACAAATTACCTAATTGTGCACACACTGCGCATACGGTATGTTAGAGCAGACAGTGGGTCAATGAGTGAAAAGTAACAGGGGGTAGCAGCATTAGTGGAGGCTGTAAGCTTTTCTGAATAACTGGGTTGTGAGGATGCGCTTGAAGACTTGTACCTTGGAGGACAATTTGATGTACTGAAGTATCAAGTTCCACAGTGTAGGGGACACATGTGAAAAATATTACAGATGATTGCGTGATGAGCAGCCAAGAGGAAAACAGAGGAGGGTTTGTGAGGTTACAGGTAGCATCTATTAGGTTTCATCATGACTACGTAGGTATTAGGAACTGCAGAAAACACCTAATGGAGGAGTATGATGCATGTATTTTGGTTTCAGATTATCCTTTGATCACAACTCATTTCCACACAGCCTTGCAGATGAAATATGCGGCTCTGGTTTACAATTTGCAAAGAACATCAATACGCCAAAATAGAATACATTTCCAAAGAATTAAAGTGCACTAAGAGTAAAAAAAAAGTGGCGCCTCTACAAAAAACTTGTGATGAAGGCGTTTGTGCAGCAGTATCATCTTACATGTGAGTGTATTGTGCGCAGTTTACACTAGTTACTAGGCTCATGGCTTTACAAGTGTTCGCAAATGCAAGCTTAGCAATACATGTCAGTGTATGATAAAGATCGCGAAACGCTGTAGGTGAGAAGTGGGTAAAACCATATAAGACAGTGTAACCGAAATAAACGAAGACTACAAAGTGGGACATTTACAGAAGCATTAGACCAAAATATAATTTTCTTCACCTATGCAATTTTAAAAAGGATTGTCAGGTCCAAATCGTGTGACTGCAGACTTATGGGCACGGACTGAACTTCAGCTACGAAGCAAACTGTGCCTTGCCAATACACACTGCTCCCAATAAGATCTTAAGATTTTTGAGGATAATGGTGCATTTTAACACATTAATATATTCTCTTTTAGGTGCTCTATTGTAACTAGAGTTGCTTTATTAGTCCCAACTACAGTAGAATTTCAGCCTGCATTGCAGAGCTGTCTTGGGTTACTGGCACCCAGCAGCTCCAGATCCCTCCTGTCACCCAGTGTTCACTGGGTTCGGAGATGAAAGCAGGGCAAGTGCTTCATAATATGTACACTGCTCAAAAAAATAAAAGGAAACACTAAAATACCACATTCTAGATATCTCTGAATAAAATATTCCAGATGCAAATTTTTATTCATTGCATAGTGGAAGGTGTTCAGAACAATAAAACAAAATTATCAATGTAAATCAAAATAAAGATCCCATGGACGTCTGGATTTTGGATACTCAATCAAAGTGGAAAACCAAATTACAGGCTAATCAACTTCAGTGGAAATGCCTCATGACAAGGAAAAGATGCTCAGTATTGTTCGTGGCCTCCACGTGCCTGTATGACCTCCCTACTGTACAATGCCTGGGGCATGCTCCTGATGAGGCAGCGGATGGTCTCCTGAGGGATCTCCTCCCAGACCTGGACTAAAGCATCCACCAACTCCTGGACAGTCTGTGGTGGATGGAGCGAGACATGATGTGTTCAATCGGATTCAGGTCTGGGGAACGGGCGGGCCAGTCCATAGCTTCAATGCCTTCATCTTGCAGGAACTGCCGACACTCCAGCCACATGGGGTCTGGCATTGTCCTGCATTAGGAAGAACCCAGGGTCAACTGCACCAGCATATGGTCTCACAAGGGGTCTGAGGATCTCATCTCAGTACCTAATGGGAGTCAGGCTACCTATGCTGAGCACATGGAGGGCTGTGCGGCCCTCCAAAGAAATGCCACCCCACACTATTACTGACCCACTGACAAACCGGTCATGCTGAAGGATGTTGCAGGCAGCATATCACTCTCCATGGCATCTCTAGACCGTGTCACGTCTGTCACATGTGCTCAGTGTGAACCTGCTTTCATCTGTGAAGAGTACTGGGTGCCAGTGGCGAATTTGCCAATCCTGGTTTTCTGTGGCAAATGCCAAGCATCCAGCACGGTGTTGGGCTGTGAGCACAACCCCCCATCTGTGGATGTCGGGCACCCCGACCATCCTCATGGAGTCGATTTCTAACAGTTTGTGAAGACGTGCAGATTTGTGGCCTGCTGGAGGTCATTTTGCAGGGCTCTGGCAGTGCTCCTCCTGTATCTCCTTGCACAAAGGCTGAGATAGTGGTCCTGCTACTGGGTTGTTGCCCTCCTATGGCCCCCTCCACATCTCCTGGTGTACTGGCCTGTCTCCTGGTAGTGCCTCCAGCCTCATGACACTATGCTGACAGACCGCATGCCTTCCTGTCACAGCTCGCATTGATGTGCCATCCTGGATGAGCTGCACTACCTGAGCAACTTGTGTGGGTTGTAGAGTCCGTCTCATGCTACCACGAGTGTGAAAGCACAACCAACATTCAAAAGTGATCAAAACATCAGCCAGAAAGCATTAGTACCGAGATGTGGTCTGTGGTCCACACCTGCAGAACCACTCCTTTATTGAGTGTGTCTTGATAATTGCCAATAATTTCCATCGGTTCTCTATTCCATTAGCACAACAGCACATGAAATTGCTTGTCAATCAGTGTTGCTTCCCAAGTGGACAGTTTGATTTCACAGAAGTTTGATTTACTTGGAGTTATATTCTGTTTAAGTGTTCCCTTTGTTTTTTTGAGCAGTGTATATACAACGTGAGTTCAGAGATCAAAAAGGAAAACATGGTACTAAAACATGCTTATCGTCTCTAGAAAATCTGGCTGTGTGTGACAGCTTCAGGATCTTGTGAATGCGGATTAGACTGCACTTACATTTTAGAACGTTGGTGCAGGAATAAGAGCACTGTGCGGAAGTTTTAAGTCTCTGAGCAGTTCTGAAGTGGTTAACTAACAATTCTCCGATTGAGGAACTAAGCTGGTTAAACATAAAATGTCACCAACTTAAAATCTTGGCCAAGTAAGTTGGATGAAATCTGAGGATTCAGTACTTACATATTGAAACAGTATGGCAGGCTCAAGAATGCTATGAACGCTTACTAGTAATTATGACTTACTTTATAAAGAGAGCTGCCTCCAATGATCCAGATCAGATCAATTCGGTCTTTTAATTCTGCAGTATCTAAAAGTTCCAAAGCCTCATCCAGACTCTTGGCGAGATGGTGAGCTCCTTTTGGAGGTTCCCTGCAAGTGTTTGAAATGAGAGTTTTAAAGGCATCATTTTATCCTAGAATTCCAGACATGATCACGGAAGGTTCATTTTGTGAACGACTAAATCCACTGTTTAAGTGTGCAAAGCAAAATAAATTACAGGCAGTTCCTCGTTTATGAACATCTGACTTAAGTTTGTAAGTACGAGTAGGAAGCAAGATGGGAGAAGACAATAACAGTCTTCACCTCATGGCTTACCTCTCCTGCTGCCCTCCTGTTTTGTACCTTTTTTATCCCCCATTTATTGCCAGTTGTGCACCATATCTCTGACCTTTCACTATAGGTCAGGACTTCGAGATTACTGTGCATCGTAAGGTCGCAGTGCACGTCGTGATCAAGGTAAAAAAAAAAAGAGGCCGAGGATAATGCTGCAGCAAGATTGTTTGTGTCAAACTGTTAAGCGGTATAATTGATATATATCAAGGAATAATTTGCATCAGTGAACGTATAGGTATAATTAAATACCTTCACAATTGCTGTCAGTCTCCAACAGGTGTATGTGGCCAAAAATGAGGCATGACTGCACACTGAATGCATCTGCATCATTATAGCATTGATCTTGCTGGCACATACGCCTGCATATTGTTTTGCAGGGGGCAATTTCAGCTCACTACAGCCACTGAAAGTAGGAGAAAGTTGTGACTTAGGCTAATAGATACGAAGTGTGATGCCAGAGTTTTACTAAACCGCCAAATAAGTACTTTATCCATTGTACAATAGAACATTTTCTTCACCGTTACTATGGAGATAGTATATGGGTAATCATTTTTACTGCTGGTATACGAAGCACAGTCAAGGTCACACGTGGCTTTTAATAGTAGCTGGTAATAATGTATCCTGAACACAGACTGTCTAACCTTGCTCTGTTCTGTCGACCAACTTCATGCAGTGGCTTGCAAAAGTTTTCACCCCCTTGGCTTTTTACCCATTTTGTCACTTTACGTGTTTAAATACTAATAAGCAAGAAGACTCGGTCAATTATGCCATTAAAAAAAAAAAAAAAAAATTAGTACAAAATATAACGAGAAGTACAATAGTGTAGAACATGCAACAATGTCAAGTATTTTATGGGTACATGTATCCAAGAAGTATTGTTTCTTCTTGCGGAGATCGACATGCTAAGCATGCAGAGATGAGGAGACAAAGCCGCAATGCTCCTCTGGGTAATATGCTACCATATATACTCGAGTATAAGCCGAGATTTTCAGCCCATTTCATTTTTTTGGGCCGAAAGTCCCCCTCTTGGCTTATACTCAAGTCATACCCAGGGGTCGGCAGGGGAGGGGGAGCGGGGGCTGTCTAATTATACTCACCTACTCCTGGCGCGGTCCCTGGCACCCTGCTTCTTCCTATACTGAGCGGTCACATGGTACTGCTCATTACAGTAATGAATATGCAGCTCGCGAGACTGTACGTCATCTGGGGTCATTGCCGCTAGGCATTACTGGGAACGCGAGCATCCCGAGGAGCGGGAAGGCTGCCGGGGACACCGGAAGGTGAGAATCACGATTTTTTTAAATTATTTTTAACGTTAGATTTTTTTACTATTGATGCTGCATAGGCAGCACCAAAAGTAAAAAGTTGGTCACACTTATGAAACACTATGTTTGACAAGTGGACCAACCTGTCAGTTTTCCAAGCGATGCTACAGATCGCTTGGAAAAGGCTAGCAGTCTGCAAGCTAATTACGCTTGTAAAACGCTCGTGTTTAGAGGGAAAATGCATGCCAATTCCGCATGCATTTTTCCCCGCGGCAGGGAGTTCAGTAATTTCCGCTGCAATTCCGGACATGTGCACAACCTCAATATGGGCATACAGGTAATAGAAATGTTAAACTAGTCCTAACTGTATGCCTAATATTAACAATCTTGTTGTTGAGAAAAGTTATATTCTCTCTGTATGCTAATGATTTCTTCTAGGGTTCAGGGCATGTGGTGTGTGGAATAAATCCCTGACTCCTGTCTTCATTGTAATACTACCCCACCCCCCCTCCAATGCACATCAGTTTGCCAGAATCCCGCGCCCTGCACTTCCTCAAAAAACCATACCTCTTCCTCCCTTCTATGGACACTGCATTTAAGGATCTGAGCAGGCGAGTCACTGTGGCCTGCAGTGTGTGCCACAATAAGATGCTTGCTCTCCTCCCTGCAGTCATTGCTAGGAACCATGTGTACATAGCGATTACAATGCAGGGAGGAAGTGGGGAGATCCCTTATCGTCGTGCACACTGGAGGTCACTGGAGCAGAGTTGGCAGAACAAGATCCAAGTGCAGTGCCCATAGAATGGAAGAAGACGTATGATTTTTTGGAGGGAGGGAGTGCAGGATTCCAGGGCCACAACTGACATGCATTGGAAGGGGGGCTAGTATTACAATGAACACAGGAAGCAGGGATTTCTTTACAGGCACCGCATGCCCCGAAATCGTGTAGAAATCATTAGCATACAGAAAGAATTTAACATTTCTCAACAAGACCATTAATATGAGGCATAAAGATGGGACTAGTTTAACATTTCTATCACCTATTTGCCCATATTAATAGGTCATATACCTCCCGGGAAGAGGGGTGGGAGACACAGATTCCCTTTAACCCACTGTGTGTACTCCGCTCCTGTGGGAGCACTGTTCTTTTAAGCTGCTGTGTGTTTTACTAGTAGTGTCGCAAACAAATAATTGGCATCAGCCATCTTGTTGCCATTTGTAGGCCAGACAATTTTACTTAACTGCTGTGTCTACACAAATCGCATTTCTAACCAAAATTGTATACTGTGCAGCCGTGTTTGAGAGTAGAGTGTCTAATAAAATAAACATTTGACTATACTGTATAAGTTGTGACGGTGCCTAAAACCCCCCCCAAAAAATGGCATTTAAGCCGTTGTGTATATTCTGCAAACCTGCCTCTGGAAGTACTGTGCCAAAAAGCCTCTGTGTATTCTGTAGCTGTATTTCTGACGAGTAGTGTGCCTACAAAATAATACTCTGCACCAGTGTCTGTGTGAACACTGCATATAAAAACACATTTTTACTACTCTGCAACCATGTTTGCGGGAATACTGTACCAAAAATACCTGTTTGCACTCTGAACAAATCTCTGTGGGAGTACTCTGGAAAAAAGCGTCTGTGTGGGGGGTACTCTGCAAAACATCCTCTTTTACATCATTTTAATTTAGGTAGGCCCCATAACATTGTGAATGGAAAAATAGAACAACTGCGGTGCAGTCCAACAGTGGCTGGGTGCGGCTAGTATACTTCTAACTTACCCTCATTTAGCTTCCTTTTGCAGCCCTCACGCCGACCATATTAGAGCACTGAAGTTTGGGTACCCACTGACTTAAATGGGGTTCAGAGTCAAGTTCGGCTCCCAAACCGGACTATTTAAAAATTCCATCTGAACATCCACTCATCACTAGTTGTGGATTTTTTTCAGAAACCTGCCAAATTTCAACTTCTGAATCTGCAGCATTATCAATCTATTTACTGCATTAAAAAAGCGGTCTTTAAGGGGCCTTATTCCCTCACTGCCATTTTAAAACGGCACTGAAGAATAAATAGCGCTGCCCAGTGGCTGCGATTATCACTGCTGGTTTTGCGACCAATCGGGGCCTGATCACCCCTCCCCCCCCCCCCCTAAATACCACAGTCAATTGCGAAGGAGTCATTTAAGTTGTTGCAAAAGGGGGGGGGGGGCACGGGAACTCCTTAACCATCGGACCCTCGCAATGAAAATCACGGGTCCAAATGGTTATTCACGGTACCCTGACGTCATGGGGTATCCGAAAACTCAGATGAAAATGGACCATAAAACTTGTGTAATTTCTCCTGTTACCCTTGTGAAAACAAAAAAAAATTTGAGGCTAAAAGTAAATTTTTGTGGGTAAAATGTGATTTTGTATTTTCACAGCTTAACATTATAAACTTCTGTGAAAGCACCTGAGCACATCTAGATACATTCCTTGAGGGGTCAAATTTTGCAAAATGGGGTCACTTGTGGGGGGTTTAGGCATATCAAGGGCTCTCCAAATTCAAAATAGCGTTCGCTCTCAATCCCAGCAATGTGTTCAAAAAGTCAAACTGTGCCACTTCCCTTCCGAGATCTGCCGTGCGCCCAAATAGTATTCCCCCACATATGGTGTATTGGCACATTCAGGAGAAATTGAACAACAAGTTTCAGGGTCCATTTTCTTCTGTTACCTTTGTTAAAATAAATTTGGAGATAATTTAACTTTTTTTTTTTTTTTCCTCACAAATTTTACTTTGTTTTTTCCCCCTCCACATTACTTTAGTGCCCATGAAGCACCGGAAGGGTTAATAAACATCTTGAATGTGCAATTTCTAGAATCGTGTAACTTCTGGGTATTTTCTGTCATATAGGTCCCTGAAGGTCACTTCAAATGTGAGGTGATCCCTAAAAAAATGGTTTTGTAAATTTTGTTGGAAAAATGAGAAATTGCTGATCAACCCTTATGACTTCCTAGCAAAAAAAAAAAAAAAATACACGTTTCAAAAAGGATTCAGATGTTAAGTAGACATGTGGGAAATGTTATTTATTAACCATTTTGTGTCACGTAACTCTCTGGTTTAACAGAATAAAAATTCAAAATTTGAAAATTGTGAAATTTTTTTTCTCACAAAAAGTAACGACCTAAATTTACCACCAACATGAAGCCCAATAGGTCATAAAAAAAAAAATCTCAGAATCGCTAGGATCCGTTGAAGCGTTCCAGAGTTATAACCTCAAAGGGACACTGGTCAGAATTGCAAAAAATGGCCAGGTCATTAAGGTCCAAATAGGCTAGGTCATGAAGGGGTTGTGGTCAAAACTAGCTTGGTCACCAAGATTAAATCCTGCACCTCAGGTCACTTTACATTGTAGATTTTCTAATATTGTACTTTGTTGCTACTGTAATATCGGTGAGTAATCTTTTGGGTAAAATTTCACAATTCAATGATGGATTTTATACATGTCTGGTAAAACCATCATGGCTTAGCAGTCAGACACATCTGTTCTTATTCTTCATCCTACTTTAGTAATTGTCAAAACTTAGGTCGCAGCTTTTGCAAATAATGACAAACATCTCAGATAAATAAATGTCAGTCTGTACATTGTGCCAAAATACTAAAAAACTCGACTTACGTGAGCTCTTTGCTTAAGACTATGTTTATTCGTTCCTTCAATGGCCGATTCTTCTCTGGAATAGAGAACCAGGTTTTCCTGCCCATAATAACTACATTTTGCTTTCCTGTGGGAGAAGAACAAGGCACTTAATCATTTTGTGCTCAACTGAAAATACTAAGATTTCTGTAGAAATGTTCTACGACACTGGCATCTTGTGGAGGTTTAGTATAACACCACACACCATTACACAATATCATTTATTATACGAAAATATCTAGGAAAAAAGGTAACATGCTACAGTATCCATGACTGCACCACCAGCCGAAACAGAAGTTTAGGAGTGTTTGATATTAAGCAATTAGTCGCACACTCATGTTGAGGTCTTATTCACACTCAGTTCTTTGGATGAGTGTCTTCTCGGTAACTAGAAGCTAAACTCAGCAGTGCGAAAAGCATAGTTACTCACAGATAACTTTGTTAGAGTCCATGATGGCACCACGGAGAGAGGGGATCCGCCCTTCAAGGACAGGAAATCTGCAGATAGAAGGACGGCACCTCTCCCTTGTATCAGTTGGTTTACAGAGCATCGGAGGACCTCCAGGTTAGTGACAACAAAATATTGTATGTACATTATATTCTTGCTTATCAGAGTATACACTGTGTCTATACAGAAGCACATAACTCAATATATAAAGGTGCTCACCACACACGTGACAGGGGCTATGAGAAACATTGTTATCGGTGAGTAACTATGCACCACGGAGAGAATTACAGAGATAGGAAGCTTAGGGAGGGACCACCGCCTGAAGGACCCTTCTTCCGAAGGTCAAGTCAGACACAGAGGCTAGATCTAATCAATAGTGTTTAAAAAAGGTTTAAGGTGATGACCAGGTGGCTGCCTTACAGATTTGTTCTATCGATACCTCAGACCTCTCTGCCCATGAGGTCGCTATGGCCCTTGTGAAATGAGCTTTTAACCCCTTCCCGACATGCGCAATACTAGTACTGTGCATGTTGCGTCCCCTGCTTTGATATGGGCTCCGGCGCTGAGCCCACATCAAAGTCGCAACATGTCAGCTGAAATAGCGATTCACCCGCCGCTATTAACTTGTTAAATGCCGCTGTCAAACACCGACAGCGGCATTTAACCGGCGCTTCCAGACGGAAATGAGCGCATAGCCGACCCCTGTCACATGATCGGGGGTCGGCGATGCATCAGGATGGTAACCATAGAGGCATCTGCACAAAAGTGGCATCATTAAAAAAGTCAGCTTGGCACACAAAAAAAATAAGCCCTCACCCGACCCCAGATCACGAAAAATGGAGTCTCTAAGGGTATCAGAAAGTGGCGTTTTTTGTTTTTTTTTTTAGCAAAGTTTTGAATTTTTTTCACCACTTAGATAAAAAATAACCTAGACATGTTTGGTGTCTATGAACTCATAATGACCTGGAGAATCATAATGGCAAGTCAGTTTTAGCAATTAGTGAAGCTAGCAAAAATGCCAGTCAAAAAACAAGTGTGGGATTGCACTTTTTTGTTTTTGCAATTTCACCGCAGTTGGAATTTTTTCCCCGTTTTCTAGTACAAGACATGGTAAAACCAATGGTGTCGGTCAAAAGTACAACTCGTCCCGCAAAAAATAAGCCCTCACATGGCCATATTGATGGAAAAAAAAAAAAAAAGTTATGGCTCTGGGAAGGAGGGGAGCCGAAAATGACAACACAAACGAAAAAGAACCGCAGCGGGAAGGGGTTAAGCCATCTGGAATGGTATTCCCCGTAAATGAATAGGCCAAGGCTATCACATCTCTTAGGCCTGTTTCATACATCGGATTCAGCCTGATGGCGAAAACCTGGCGAATGTTGAAAAAAACGGATCCGTCGCAGATTGTGAAAAACTGATGGGACGGATCCGACTAGCTGTTCCAGCTAATTGGATCCTAAAAAAAATCTGAGCATGCGCAGTTAGAAAAAACGGAATCAGCACTGGAATCCGGCATTTGACGGATCCGGCGCCCATAGGCTTCCATTCTAGCAAAAAAACGGCTAGACAAAACGCAACTTTGGACGTGTTTTCCAGACGCCAGAAAACTCCTTTTCGCAGGATCTGGCGAAAGACGGACAAAACGTGAGGCCATCCAGCACTAATACAAGTCTATAAGAAAAAAAATCGGATCTGGTGACAGCTTTCGCTGGATCCGTTTTTTCAAAAGAAAAAAAAAAAAAAAAAGCCAGATTTAAGATGGATTAGGGGCCTTATGCATCTTGCCAGGGTACTCTTGGACGCTTTGAGTCCCTTCCTAGATCCCTGGAAACACAGAGATCCTCCCTTCCTACACCTCTGGGTGGATTCTAGGTACTGAACCAGACATCTTTTGACGTCTAGGTTGTTGAATTTCTGCTCTTTCCTATTTCTGGGATCTGGGAAAAAGGAGGGAAGGACCACTTCTTGAGATCTATGGAATCAAGAAACTGCTTTGGGTAGATGGGCCGGGTCAAGATTTAGGATATTTTTGTGAAAGGGGGGGCTCGTAGATAAGGCTTGAATGTCGCTTATTCTGCGGGCAGATGTTAGAGCCACCAGGAGAATAGTCTTTAAGGATGAGATCTTGAGGGGGGCTGTCTCTATAGGCTCAAATGGGGGACCTGTTAGAGAGGCTAGGACTAGATTCAGATCCCACGATGGTAGCTTTTGACTAACTAGGGGTCTAGATCTTGTTGCGGCTTTAATGAACCGTGCTACATATGGGTTGCCTGCAATGTCCTGATTATAGAGTGCACCTAAAGCTGCCAACTGTACTTTTAAAGTACTGACAGCCAGGCGTTCTTTTTGTAGAAACTCGAGTATTTCAGTAATTGAGGGAGGCCCCATTCTGGACTTTTACTTTGGAGACGGACAAGAACCTTTTCCAAGTTTTACCATACGCTTTAGTAGTGACTGGTTTCCTGCTTTTTTTAGTAACATAGAAACCAGGTTCTCTGAAAACCCTCTTTCCCTCAGCAGCGCCCCCTCAAATTCCATGCTATTAATTGAAGGTTCGGTCATTCTCTATTCCCCCCCCCCCCCCACTTTGGGGAGACCGTCACTTGGGGGGGGGGGGGGGGGGGGGGGGGGGGGGGGGGTTTCTGCAGAAATATTTTCTGCTCCTAAAGGACCCGTTTAAATGGCATCAGTCCCAAGTTCGGGCATACCTTCTTATCTTTTTGTAATATATAATCCAGAGTAACTCCGATCAAGAATTTCCCCTCACAGGGAATTGACCATAGTTCAAGCTTTGTTTGTAAATCCGCTTTTAAGCTATAGGGTTCTCCTGGCCGCATTTAAGAGGGCTGCGGTTTTAGATGTCAGGTGGACACAATCCGCCGATGAGTCTACTAGGAAAGCCGCTGCACATCTCAGCAAAGGAATGGATTCCAAGATTTTGTTCCAGCCGTTTTTCAGCTGATCCACCCATGCCATTATGGATCTGGAGGTACATGTGGCTGCTATAGCCTGTCTCAGGTTCCCTCCTGCTGATTCCCATGCCCCTTTAAGAAAGGTGTCAGCTTTTTTATCTAAGGGATTTTTAAGTGTACCCATGTCCTCAAAGGGGTCGGCAAACTTTTTTGATGGTTTGGCCACAGCAACATCAAGCTTAGGGGCTGTATCCCAGAATGTAGATGCTTCCTCTTCGAAAGGATATTTCCTTTTGAGGGTACAGAGGAGTTTTTCCTGTCTGATTTGTCCCATTCCTTTTTAATTAGGGTTTGGACGTCCGGGTTTAAGGGAAATGCTCTCAGTTTTTTCTGTCCCAATCCCCTGAACATTATATCCTGAGTTCTATCAGGACGAGGGTCTGTTACTCCCATAGTACCCATCACAGCTTTCACTAGGGCATCTACTTCATCTAAGGGAAAGCAGAGGCGACCCCGTTTCTTCGTCCGAGGAAGATGAGGAGAAATCTGGTCAGAGTCAGAAACTCCTGAAGCAGAGGGGTCAGACTGGGAGTATACTGTAGTTTCTTTTTTCTTTATTTTTTCCATCCTTACTAATGGACGCAAAAGCACTCTGAAGAAAAAAGGTAGCACACTGTAGCGCCATAGGATGCAAATATGAAATGAAAATTGAATTGCATTACTGCATTAGAAATATGAAAATATGAAAAATGTGAATATAAAAAAAAAGAAAAATGAAATATGAAAATTTGAGAAAGTTTAGCCAGTGCCTTTCCTCACTTAGAATAAAGTCTTCATCTGTACGGGAACATAAATCCTCTGTTAGACTAATATCTATATCTCTGTGGAGGGGTAGTGGTCCTGCTGGGATTAAAAACACCTGTGGCTAAAAGGCAGAGTGCTCAGTCAGAAGGCTAATGAATACAAACTTCAAAAAACTGACGGCAACATCCAAACAGACTAAGTGTGAACAGGTGTTGAACCTAGAGAGTCACCAACTCATACTCTCAATAAAAAAGTCTGTAGGTTTCCTGTCCCTGAAGGGCGAATCCCCTCTCTCCGTGGTGATGTTATGGGAGGGAGAAAACTACATGGAGGGAAAAAAAAAAAAAAGTTATTTTTCTTGATGAAGATCGGACTGTTTTTTTGTTTTGTTTTATACACTGTTGTGTGACCCTAGTCTACAAACACTGAAGAATTAGTTTATGTTCAACAGTTATTTTTTCCCATGCAGGATTGTGGCTGAAAAATCCACAGCTTCTTATAACCTTTTCAGGTGGTGTCACTCCAACCCCAGCTGGTGAAGAGGGGTATGATACATGGAGGGATGTCGCTCTGCAGTACCTAACGGAGTGGCAATGCACTGATGCTGCATAGAAACAGAAAGTTGTGGAAAGTCTAAGAGGTCCCTCTATGGAAGTGGTGCAGGCTGCTTGGAGAAGCCAGATAGAAATTACTTCTAAAGACTACATTATGCGTTTTTTGCGCATGGCGTCCTCCGTATGTAATCCGTACTGCGTGTTTTTCTCGCAGGCTTGCAAAACCGACATACCGCTATACAAGGGATCCATGTGTAAAAAAAAAACAAAAAACATATATATATATATATATATATATATATATATATATATATATATATATATATATATATATATATATATATATATATATATATATATATATATTTACTTCATACAGCGCTAGATAACTTTAAAGCCGGTAATTCAATTACCGGCTTTTGCTTTCTCCTTCCTAAACCCGACATGATATGAGACCTGGTTTACATGCAGTAAACCATCTCATATCCCCATTTTTTTTGCATATTCCACACTACTAATGTTAGCCTCTCCAGGCTATTAATATCTGCCCTCGGTCACTGGCTTTACTACTCTGGCGGAGAAAATTGCGCGGGAGCCCACGCCAATTTTTTCCACCATTTAACCCTTTAATTTAATAGCTAGTAGTGTGGAATATGCAAAAAAAAAAAGGGGGATATGAGATGGTTTACTGCATGTAAACCAGGTCTCATATCATGTCGGGTTTAGGAAGGAGATAGCAAGAGCCGGCAATTGAATTACCGGCTTTAAAGCTGTCTAGCGCTGGACTAAGTAATAATATATATACATATATGTGTCTCACTGACACACATTATATATATATATATATATATATATATATATATATATATATATATATATATATATATATATATATATATATATATACACACACACACACACATACATACATACACACACACACACACACACACATTTATTCTACCCATTCTAATGTAACCTGTCAGTGTGATTTTACTTACACCGCACTGAATTGCCGGCTGTTCTCTCTAACACCGCTGCGTATTTCTCGCAAGTCACACTGCTGGTACGTGTGTAATCCGTATTTTTGGGGCTTCCATAGACTTTCATTGGCGTTTTTTTTGCGCAATACGGTGACAAACGCAGCATGCTGCGATTTTCTACGGCCGTAGAAAGCCGTATAATACTGATCAGTAAAATACAGCAGATAGGAGCAGGGGCATAGAGAATAATTGGGACGTTTGTTAGGCGAGTTTTACGGACGTATTTTATGCGCTCTTATGTCCGTAAAACTCGCTAGTGTGACGCCGGCCTGAGAGGGTCAATATAACAGAAAATACCCAAAAGTGATACCCGGCACTAAGTGCCAGGAGCGGTCACAGACCGCTCCCGACACTTTAACCCCCAGAACCATGCGATCAAACATGATCGCAGCATTCCGGAGCCGGCACAGGGGCTGACAGCTCCTCTGCAAAAGATCTGCATGCTATAGAAGCGATCAGCCTGCACAAAATGATTGTCCCAAAGTGGGACAAAGTGTAAAAGTTAGAATGAAATAAAAAAATGTTTAAATAATTGTACAAATATTTAAAAAAAACAAAACAATATTTATTCCATCAATAAATATTTGAATAAAAAAAAAAAATCTAAACAACAAAAGTACACATTTAGTATCGCCGCATCCGTAAAGACCCGCCCTATAATAATGTCCCACTAGTTAAACACTAAAAACAAACAAAAAAAAAAAACAAGCCAAAAAAACAAATTCTTTATCATAACGCCAAACAAAAAGTGGAATAACGGGCAATGAAAGAGGTGGATATAAATAAACATGGTAATGCTGAAAACGTCATCTTGTCCCGCAAAAAACAAGCTGCCATATAGCTCCATCACCGGAAAAATAAAAAATAAAAAAGTTATAGCTCTTAGAATAAAGGGATGCAAACATTTTTTTATAGAAGAGTTTTTATTGTATAACAGCACCAAAACATAAAAAAGTTATATAAATGAGGCATCACTAATCGTACTGACCCGAAGAATAAAATTGTTTTATCAATTTTACCACACGCGGAACAGTGTAAATGCCCCCCCCAAAAGAAATTCATGAATAGCTGGTTTTTGTACATTCTGCCTCCCAAAAATCAGAATAAAAAGCGATCAAAAATGTCATGTGCCCGAAATAGGGGCAGCACGGTGGCCCAGTGGATAGCACAGCAGCCTTGCAGCGCTGGAGTCCTGGGTTCTAATCCCACTCAGGACAACACCTGCAAAGAGTTTGTATGTTCTCCACGTGTTTGCATGGGTTTCCTCTGGGTTCTCTGGTTTCCTCCCACATTCCAAATACATACTGATAGGGAATTTAGATTGTGAGCCCCAACTGGGAAAGCGATGATAATGTGTGTAAAGCGCTGATTGATGAATATGTTAGCGCTATATAAAAATAAAGATTATTATTAAAATGGTATCAATAAAAACATCAACTGTACTCACAAACAAGACCTCACATGACTTTCCATATTTTGGCCCAAATTATAGCTCTCAAAATGTGGTGATGCAAAAACATTTTTTTTTTGCAAGAAAAAGCGTCTTTTAGTGCGTGACAGCTGCCAAACATAAAAACCCGCTATAAATAGTAAATCAAATTCCTCTTTATCACCTCCTTAGTTAGGGAAAAATAAAATAAAAAGGATGTATTTATTTTGGGGCTAAAGTTAGGGTTACGATTGGGATTAGGGGTGTGTTAGAGTTAGGTTTGTGGTTAGGGTTATGGTTGGAGTTAGAACTGGGGGGTTTCCACTGTTTAGGCACATCAGTGGCTCTCCAAACGTGACATGGCATCTGATCTCGATTCCTACCAATTTTGCCTTGAAAAGTCAAACGGTGCTCCTTCCCTTCAGAGCTCTGCCGTGCCCCCAAACAGTTTACCTACATACGTATATAGGGTATCAGCGTAACTCAGGGCAAATAGTACAACAACTTTTGGGGTCCAATTTCTCCTGTTACTACTTGGTAAAATAATACAAATTGGAACTGAAATAAATTTTGCATCTGAAATAAATTTTGTGTGAAAAAAAGTTAAATGTTTATTTTTTTTTTTTCTTTCAAACATTCCCCCATCTGTGGGGGAAAGCCACTGTTTAGGCGCTTGGCAGGGCTCAGAAGGGAGGGAGCACAGTTTGACTTTTGAACCCAAAATTGGCTGCAATCAATGGCGGACACCATGTCACGTTTGGAGACCCCCTGATGTACGTAAACAGTGGAACACCCCCAATTGTAACTCCAACCCGCCAACCGTAACCCCCACCAAACCCTAACAGAAAAATGGAAACAAATACTTTAGTTATCTAACTAAGGGGGTGATAAAGAGGTCTTGAGTTACTTTTTTTTAAATTTTATTTTTATTGTGATCACTGACAGGGTCCATCAGTGATTAAAATGAATCAATAAGAAAAATCTATTGTTGCCGGCTAGCAGATCTCGGCAGGGGCACTTCACCTGCCATTTCTTCGAGGGCCAGGGAACAGAGCTGGAGGGTCCAGAGACACCGAGGAAAGGGGGAGGGGGGGTTGGGGGCTCAGGGGACCCCATTTCTCTCTCCTCCGTTATGCTAGATCATATCAGTGAAGAGAGAAATGAATGGGAAAACCAGACTTTTTTGGGGATTGCCATTATTCTGTGAATAACGGTGATGAGACTGGGGATGGTAAAGGCCGACACGAATCATGTTCTCCGGGGTCTTGGCTACAAAAAAGCAGCGCTGAGGAATAAGTACCCTTAACTGGCGCCATTAAAAAGGCATATCGGCGGTCGTTAAGGGGTTAATGAAATGAGACAGGAGTAATTCTGAAGGTCATTGACAAGCGAGGTGAAAAAATTGCCCAGCTTTTAAGTGCCTAAGCTGTGGAAGTAGTGCATCTAAAAAAGATTGTGGAGTCAGCTGCCAAGAACCAGCAACAACCTGTGAAATTGATGACCAAAGTCAGATGGAAGATATCAGATCAGAGGAGTGTTCTGTCTGTGGAAGTGCCAGTCATATGGCTCGCCAGTGTCCAAAGAGGTGGAGCTCTAAGGAATCTCCGAAACACCCCCGTCCCGAGAGAAAGCAAGAGGAAACTGGGATGAGGGCCAGTAGAGTCCCATACGGGCCCCCCAGCAATTTCAGAGGTGTATTCTACCCCTCCCTCCAACATTTCTCAGTCAGAACTACATCCTAAAGGTCTCATGGGACCAGCACCACATGTATCAGCTTGTATCAATGTCCAGCCTTGCACTGTGTTGCTGGATAGTGGATCTCAAGAATCCATCATTTTTTGAGAGATGGTATAACAAATATGGTACTTATCAGATGTGCCCCTGCAACCACAAAAGATATACATCTGTCACGCTACGGTTTCCAGAGACGATCGCTAGGGTAGAGAGTTGCCCATCATAGCCTTATTCTGTCCAGAAGCGGACAAAGGCCGGGGAACAGTACCTGTTATAGTGGGGGTGAACACAAACATCTTCCATACTCTGGCTCAGTCGTGTCGAGAAACTGAAGGTGATAGATATCAGCAGACTTTCGCAGTTCACCCAGTATGTCTGGCTGCGTATGACAAGATGAAGAGGAAAAGAGGTAGCTACGTCCAAAACATTTCAACTCGTTTTGAAGGTAATGACTAGAAGGAAGAAGAAAAGCGATCCGTGAGAAGCGAAATGATGAAGCATGACAGGGCCTTCTCATTGGGTGAATAAGAAATGGGTCTTGAGAAAGAAGTGGAGCACCATATTCGGCTGAATGATGAAAAGTGGTTTAGAAAGAGATCCCGAAGGTTGGCTCCAACAGATCTTGAGGACGTCAGACAGCACATATGGTGCTTACTGGACAATGTAGTCATCGTTGAGTCCAATAGCTCGCACGCATCTCCTATTGTGGTTGCTCGGAAGAAAACTGGGGCTATCAGGATGTGTATGGATTATTGCACTCTCAAAAGCACACAGTACCCAACCAGTACACTGTGCCTGAGATTGACAAAACCTTAAGGTACCTTCACACTAAACTACTCTGCAGCGATCCAGACAACGATCCGGATCGCTGCAGCGTCGCTGTTTGGTCGCTGGAGAGCTGTCACACAGACAGCTCTCCAGCGATGCCGGTAACCAGGGTAAACATCGGGTTACTAAGCGCAGGGCAGCGCTTAGTAACCCGATGTTTACCCTGGTTACCATCCTAAAAGTAAAAAAAACAAACGCTTCATACTTACCTTCCGCTGTCTGTCCCCAGCGCTCTGCTTCTCTGTACTGCCTGTGAGCACAGCGGCCGGAAAGCAGAGCGGTGACGTCACCGCTCTGCTTTCCGGCCGCTGTGCTCACAGTAGTGCAGGAAAGCACAGCGCCGGGGGACAGACAGCGGAAGGTAAGTATGAAGTGTTTGTTTTTTTTACTTTTAGGATGGTAACCAGGGTAAACATCGGGTTACTAAGCACGGCCCTGCGCTTAGTAACCCGATGTTTACCCTGGTTACCAGCGAAGACATCGCTGAATCGGTGTCACACACGCCGATTCAGCGATGTCAGCGGGAGAGCCAGCGACCAAATAAAGTGCTGGCCCTCTAGCCCCGACCAACGACATCACAGCAGGATTCTGATCGCTGCTGTGTCAAACTGAACGATATCGCTAGCCAGGACGCTGCAACGTCACGGATCGCTAGCGATATCGTTTAGTGTGAAGGTACCTTTAGATTGGCTGCACTGCAGCCAGTGGTTCTCCGTGTTAGATCTCTGGAGTGGACACTACCAGATACTCAGGACTAAGGAGGATCAAGAGAAGACTGCTTTTATTTGTTCTATCAGGTTCTATCAATTCCAG
Source organism: Ranitomeya imitator (assembly GCF_032444005.1). Classification (NCBI taxonomy): domain Eukaryota; kingdom Metazoa; phylum Chordata; class Amphibia; order Anura; family Dendrobatidae; genus Ranitomeya; species Ranitomeya imitator. The sequence goes on from NC_091282.1 coordinate 131,026,531, forward strand.
AGGGTGCTTCAGGGAGTGACTGGTGCCCGAGCAACCTTCCAGAGGGGCATGGATAAAGTGATGGGGGATATGAACTTTCGTGAAGTTCTGGACTACACCTCGGAAGAGCACAACAAGAGGTTATTCAAAGTGTTGGGTTGACTAGAAGAAACTGGACTAAAACTGTCACTGGACAAGTGCAGTTTCTGCCAAAAGGCCGTAAAGTATGTGGGAAACATTGTCAGCCGAGAAGGTATCTCTACAGACCCTTCAAAAGGAGAAGATGGGGTGGAATGGCCCAAACCCACCAAATTGGGGGAGCTCAGATCTTTTCTAGGGTTCTGTGGGTACTACAGAATTTTCGTGCCACAGGATTCTAAGATAGCCAAGCTTTCAACTGCTCTAATCCAAGGGTATCCACCTTCACGAGGGACAACTTGCGCTAAGAAGCCCGCAACCAAGGCCTACTTCAAAGCGAATGAATCCTTCAGAGAAAGATGGACACCAGGGTGTGATGAGTTGGTTTGATGTACCGAGAGGTTAAGCGTCAAAACTGGGAAGTTCGTAGACAACTGGCGCTTCCCACTCGATTCTGAAAGGGGGTTATGAAATCACTGAATGACAGCCATGGACATCTGGGTGTTGAGAAGACTACTAGTCTTGCTTTAGAAGGCACGCTCAAGCATCTCTAGAATAATCTGGAGATGACCAAATGATTTGCAAAAGTTATATGACAATGAGGGAAAAAAAAAAATTGGTAGAGGGGTGTAGAAATGCAATCTGTGAGATACACCACATCTTTCACACTGGCATTCCTAGACTGCCCATAGGAAGAAGCTAAAGCAGGATATCCGGAATGGATATTGCTTCATTTATTTTTTGTATAAGCTAGTATTTTTATCTACATGGGGGCATTGTAGCTGCAGATGAAGCTGCCACACATTGCATAAATCAGAAAGTAAGATTATCTCCCTCCCAGTAATAACTAGTTAGTAAAGTTACATAATAGGTAATGATCACAGGGTCAAAATACAGTAATAAAAGGGATTCTTGTCTTTGAAAAGTGCTGACATGCGCTGGATCTCGATGTGCAGGGACAAGTTACCTTCAGCTGTAGGGGTCATAGTCAGCCTCTGGAAATGCTTAAATTCATTCCTGAAAACAAAAAGGAAAACAACGTTAAAAAGACTCCAGTATGAAATACAGTTCTCATAGCCAGTGCCATCATTATAAAGCCAGGACAACCAGTATAATGTGTGAAAGCAATGAGAAGAGCTGCCCAGTGCTGCTTATAGTGTAACATAATGCTGCTGTGCAGGGGTGAACCTAGCCACACTGCTGCCTGAGGCCAACTTCAAAACAGCGCCCCCCCCCCAACACATATGGAGTACAACCCCCCCATAGGGCTCCCATCTCATATACAGTCCCCCCCATACATTACATGAGTGATAACTATTGTACATTCTACAATAGGTCATAAATCAGACAGTATAGTCCTCTATACAGTATTCTGGGCACCACAGTGCTCCATACAGAATAATGAGCCCCATATATTGCTCCATACTGTATAATGGCCACACATGATGCTCCATACTGTATAATGGCCAAACATGATGCTCCATAAAGTATAATGGCCACACATGATGCTCCATACAGTATAATGGCCACACATGATGCTCCATACAGTATAATGGCCACACATGATGCTCCATACAGTATAATGGCCACACATGATGCTCCATACTGTATAATGGCCACACATGATGCTCCATACTGTATAATGGCCACACATGATGCTCCATACTGTATAATGGCCGCACATGATGCTCCATACTGTATAATGACCGCACATGATGCTCCATACAGTATAATGGCCACACATGATGCTCCATACTGTATAATGGCCGCACATGATGCTCCATACAGTATAATGGCCGCACATGATGCTCCATACAGTATAATGGCCGCACATGATGCTCCATACTGTATAATGGCCGCACATGATGCTCCATACAGTATAATGGCCACACATGATGCTCCATACTGTATAATGGCCACACATGATGCTCCATACTGTATAATGGCCGCACATGATGCTCCATACTGTATAATGGCCGCACATGATGCTCCACACTGTATAATGGCCACACATGATGCTCCACACTATATAATGGCCGCACATGATGCTCCATACTGTATAATGGCCACACATGATGCTCCATACTGTATAATGGCCGCACATGATGCTCCATACTGTATAATGGCCACACATGATGCTCCATACTGTATAATGGCCACACATGATGCTCCATACTGTATAATGGCCACACATGATGCTCCATACTGTATAATGGCCACACATGATGCTCCATACTGTATAATGGCCGCACATGATGCTCCATACAGTATAATGGCCACACATGATGCTCCATACTGTATAATGGCCACACATGATGCTCCATACTGTATAATGGCCGCACATGATGCTCCATACTGTATAATGGCCGCACATGATGCTCCATACTGTATAATGGCCGCACATGATGCTCCATACAGTATAATGGCCACACATGATGCTCCATACTGTATAATGGCCGCACATGATGCTCCATACTGTATAATGGCCGCACATGATGCTCCACACTGTATAATGGCCACACATGATGCTCCACACTATATAATGGCCGCACATGATGCTCCATACTGTATAATGGCCACACATGATGCTCCATACTGTATAATGGCCACACATGATGCTCCATACTGTATAATGGCCGCACATGATGCTCCATACTGTATAATAATGGCCGCACATGATGCTCCATACTGTATAATGGCCACACAGTTACACCTACACACGCGGCTGCGCTCCGTACACCTTGCACACCTGGCTCGGCTCCAGAGGCCGGGCACAGACTGCGGGGGGGACACAGACTGCGGGGGGGGGGGGGGGGGGGGGGAGGGACACAGACTGCGGGGGGGGACACAGACTGCGGGGGGGGGGACCGCGGGGGGCCGCAGGTAGCGACATGGGTAATTCTGCCCCAGGCCGGGTGTGACAGGAGACAATGTGACGGCTGCAGAAGCCTGCACACTCGGTGCAATGTGTGGGGTGATGGGGGCCACGCGTGACAATGCTGCACGGTACACACTCCACGTACCTCAGGAGAGGCCACGGTAACGTTCCCGCCTTCCCGATGCCCTGACCCGGAGGACACACGGCCACGACGGAGTTCAGCAGCAGATTCCTCATCCCGGGGCCGTCACTGATGAATTGAATGTCCAGCAGTGCGCGTGTGTCAGGAGCTACCGGTAGGAGGAGCTTGTGCGGACGGAACTACAAGTCCCAGGAAGCAATAACACCACACAGCAGGGTTTACTTTTCGCGCTGTTACTAGGCCCCGCCCAATGAACTTTCAATACGCACAGTAGCCCCTTACAATGCCGCCCCCTGTCTCCACCAGCCAATCAGCGCTCATCACCGGGGCAGTGGGCGTGGTCTGGTCCCTCCAGTGCAGCTGCTGTCATCCAGGACTTGGAAGCTGTAACATGCGGCGGCAGAAGTCAGGCGGCTCCCGGGGCTCGGGCCTAGCGCAGCCGGTCATCAGCCACTTCTTCAGACCTCGGGGCGGTGATCGGTCACTGACAGCCGGGTGTGCTCAGGTCAGGGCGCTGTGGTGTGTGGGCTCAGTGCCCGCCTGTGCACGGCTGCTGCACCTGGGGGTCCGTCCCTGCACTGTCACTGGTTTCCTATGTATATTGGGGACAGACACTATTTGGGTCCTAGATGTCACCCCAACAATCACATGCAGTAAGATAAGGGGGTCTCCGGCAGGTAGAAGTCACCACCTGGCCACATGCAGTAAGATAAGGGGGTCTCCGGCAGGTAGAAGTCACCACCTGGCCACATGCAGTAAGATAAGGGGGTCTCCGGCAGGTAGAAGTCACCACCTGGCCACATGCAGTAAGATAAGGGGGTCTCCGGCAGGTAGAAGTCACCACCTGGCCACATGCAGTAAGATAAGGGGGTCTCCGGCAGGTAGAAGTCACCACCTGGCCACATGCAGTAAGATAAGGGGGTCTCCGGCAGGTAGAAGTCACCACCTGGCCACATGCAGTAAGATAAGGGGGTCTCCGGCAGGTAGAAGTCACCACCTGGCCACATGCAGTAAGATAAGGGGGTCTCCGGCAGGTAGAAGTCACCGCCTGGCCTCATGCAGTAAGATAAGGGGGTCTCCGGCAGGTAGAAGTCACCGCCTGGCCACATGCAGTAAGATAAGGGGGTCTCCGGCAGGTAGACCTCACCACCTGGCCACATGCAGTAAGATAAGGGGGTCTCTGGCAGGTAGAAGTCACCGCCTGGCCACATGCAGTAAGATAAGGGGGTCTCTGGCAGGTAGACGTCACCACCTGGCCACATGCAGTAAGATAAGGGGGTCTCTGGCAGGTAGAAGTCACCGCCTGGCCACATGCAGTAAGATAAGGGGGTCTCTGGCAGGTAGAAGTCACCGCCTGGCCACATGCAGTAAGATAAGGGGGTCTCTGGCAGGTAGACGTCACCGCCTGGCCACATGCAGTAAGATAAGGGGGTCTCTGGCAGGTAGACGTCACCACCTGGCCACATGCAGTAAGATAAGGGGGTCTCTGGCAGGTAGAAGTCACCGCCTGGCCACATGCAGTAAGATAAGGGGGTCTCTGGCAGGTAGACGTCACCACCTGGCCACATGCAGTAAGATAAGGGGGTCTCTGGCAGGTAGACGTCACCGCCTGGCCACATGCAGTAAGATAAGGGGGTCTCCGGCAGGTAGAAGTCACCGCCTGGCCACATGCAGTAAGATAAGGGGGTCTCTGGCAGGTAGAAGTCACCGCCTGGCCACATGCAGTAAGATAAGGGGGTCTCTGGCAGGTAGAAGTCACCGCCTGGCCACAGCGAGGCATTAGAGTTCCTGAAGTCACCCATAACTTCCACTTACCGGAATGCCCCTTTATTGGGTGGTGTAAGAAATAACAACCAGAACGCCTCCCAAAGCCCCTGCTTCTCCTCCGTACTCTGTCCTGTGCCCCACCATAGGACAGAGCATCAGTTTTAGGGTTGGCTCACACGAGCGTGTACAGTGGATGTGTGCGATCTGATTATCAGGCCGCATTCAGACCAATATTCATCACTGGGGCTGAAATCGGATGAGACCCTCCCATTCAAGTCTATGGATATCAGCCTGCACTCTGATGTCATCTGAGTGCAGTCTGAAGTCCGTGGACTCACACAATGGAGACGTTTTCTGCTCCATCTTCTTACTTGGGCTACTGTTCTCTCGTCCGAGGGCGTCCGATCACCCCGAGCTTACTGTCGGATCAGCGTTTGATTGGCGCGTCATTACCATAATCGATTTTGTTGGTCGTCAGTCAAAAGCGCCAACAGTCAAGAGCGGGGGGAGCAGATAGCAGATGAGGTCTGACCGCTGCCCGAGGGCTCATTCAGACGTCGGTTTTTCACATACAGGTTGTATTTGTGTTTTTCAGTATGGAGCTGCTCACACGTCCGTTTTGTCCCCTTTTTTGTTGATTGCATAGTCTGCGCAGTATCATGGAGGCATAACCAGTATTGATCCGAGTGCCAAATCATATTTGGGTGTGTGAAAAAAATCTGACAATTCTCAGATGCCATCTGTGTGTTTTTCATAAATTGCCAGAAAGGTGGTGAAACTTTTTATTTTTTCCTCATCTGGGAAAAAAAAACTGATGAAACCAGGCCAAACATGGCTTAAACTCCACAACACTGTAAATAAAAATTCAATATGCCAGAATATATATTTTTTTTCACTCCCATAAGTGCAATAAAAACATTGGATTTGCTCCAAAATGGTTCCAAGTAATAAATGACAGCGCACCAGACAAGAACCTTCTCATCCGGCTCCTTCAGCAGAGAGAAAAGTCTCAGAAAAAGCAGCGACAAAGTTCAACTTAATTCAGACATTTAAGCACAGAAGTATAAAAAAAAAATATTACCGGGTCATTTTCAACACACAATTAACTACCATGAACAAATGGAAAAAAATAAAGTAAATGATGTTTTTTCATGCCAATCTGCAAATGAAAAGAAAAAAATAAGTTACGGCTCTTGGAAGAAGGGGAGTAAAAATATAGAAATTTGGCCCAGTCGGGAAGGGGTTAAATTCTGCCACTTATCGGTCTGGTGTATTCATGAGGAAGGTGTTCTCGCCCGTCAGGGACGGGTGACATTGTACGTATATACACGACAGTCCGGCACCGGCGGGGAGCTGACAGGCCCGCTCTATTATGTCTTTATGTGGTGTCGTACTACCAACAATATGCGATTATCGTCCCCAGGTGGCGAATTCCTGCACATCCCAAGATGATGAACCCACCGCAAAAAGGAGGAGAAGCCACCAGGAAGGTGAGGGGAGTGCTGGCTTGGCTTTAGAAAAGAAAGGTAAGCTCCCGTTTTAGAATTTCTAATACCTTTTGAATGACCCCCCCCCAACTCCACACAATTTGGGGGCAGTTGTAGAGTAGATACTCCACTTCACATTTCCACTTTCTGAGCTCCGTTATGTTTTCGGACACCAATTACATTAGATTTTGTGTCAATTTCATTTCAGAGCAAATAATCTGTGGTAAATCCATCATCTCCAGCCTCACGCTGCACAGGTTACGAGAATTTTCCAGTTTTTCTGGAAAGCAGAGCAGCGATAGTCCTGGCATAAGCGTGCCGGAGAGCGTAACCCCTTCTGCTGACGTTGAGTTATTGAAGACAGAAAGCAAAAGTGAAGAAGTAAAGTCTCCTGTTCCCGGGGTAAGGGAATGATGAGTTTGAGTTTTTTTTGTTACCTACAAAACCTTTTATTATGCATTGCCTGGTAATATTGTGGGGATTTCCGACCTCTGGACCACCCATATGCTACAAATGTCTGGGCAGTCCACATTTTACACCGACGTTCTAAGACATCAGTGCAGAGTAAAGCTACTTTCACACTTCCGTCTTTTGTCCTCCGTCGCAATCCGTCGTCATGGGGAAAAAAACGGATCCTGCAAATGTGCTCGCAGGATGCGTTTTTTTGCCCATACACTTGTATTAGCGACGGATGGGCACACGTCGCATCCGTCGTGCGACGGATCCGTCGTGTTTTGGCGGACGCGACGCACAAAAAAAGTTCAATGTAACTTTTTGTGCGACGTATCCGCCATTTTCGACCGCGCATGCGCAGCCGAAACTCCACCCCTCCTCCCCGGACTGCAGAATGGGCAGCAGATGCGTTGAAAAACTTCACCTGCTGCCCACATCTTGCAGTTATTTCACAACGTCTGCCGGTATGTCAGCCCGACGCATTGCGATGGGCCCGTACCGACGGAAGTGTGTTAATCAAGATTCCCCAATAAAAAATGACAGTCGTGATTACAAAACATATTCATTCAGTAACATGCATGTAGAAAATAGAATATCACACTAGGAATATCATTTATATACTATAATAACAAATGCGTATTTCACACATGAATATATAGACCAGTACAAAAAATGAGTCTGACGATGGCGCTGCCATACTTGATAGGAAAGAACATCTGTTTTTTTTTATCAGGTGTGGAGATATAGGGTCGGTGGGCGCCCAGGTCCGCTAGCCAAAACCACATGGACCAGGTATCGTCCCGCCGAACGCCTGCTCTCTTTTTAACATGGGCCTAACGCGACTCAGACAACACAGGGTGAAGGTAAACCATTGTGGCAATGCTTTATTGAACCACAAAACAGGCAGATAACACGTACTACAGTCCCAGCAAAGTAGCCCAAGATGGTGCACATTAGAGTCTCACCCTTTCGCTGATTCGTCGGGATAACGGCAGCTGATACTTCAGGGTTGACTACCCCACCTGTGGCACACACACAGAGAGGGGGTAAAGACAAGCGTAGGAAGATGACTGTCCATTCAGGTACAAGGGCAGTTGACCCGAGGGTCATAACCTGTCTTCTAACCTCTCCATGGAGCCAGGTGACCGGCGGGTCCCAATCCTGGCTTTCTCCAAACGTATCCATGGTTCAGCGATGGTCAATGGAGCAGATCTGTATCCTTCCAACCGGGGTCAAAAACCCCTAGGTTGTGCCCTGTAGAATGATAGACACGTGTCCTTTGTGATGGAGCCATGATGATCCTTGACTATTCTAGCAGGAGAATGCCATCCTGTCTCTGTAATATGCAGAATCAGACGGGAGCTGTATTGTGACAGTCACTTTAAAAAAATGTATTCCCAGAAAAAAATCACCTGTATTTTAATTTTATTGTTTGTTTTTAAAATTTCTATTAACTTAAACACCAACCGAATTGTATTTTTTTTTTCATCTCCTCTTTCAAAGAATAGAATAAAAAATGATCATAAGGCCATATGTACCCCAGAACAATACCAATATTAAGGTTATTTCATCCTACAAAAGAAAGGCCTCATAGTTCCATCAGCTGCAAAATAAAAACAGGCCTGATCACTAGACTATGTGCACACATTGAGTATCTGCAGCTGATTTCTCCTACGCCTCATTGGGGGACACAGAACCATTGGTGTATGCTGCTGCCACTAGGAGGACACTAAGGCTATGTTCACACGTGGGAAGGGGGCTGCGGGTTCTCCCGCGGGTTTTCCCGCAGCGGATTTGATAAATCTGCAGGGCAAATCCGCTTCGGTTATCCCTGCAGATTTATCGCAGTTTGTGTTGCGGGTTCCGCTGCGGGTTACTCCTGCACTGGTTTTACTGTTGATGCTGCATATGCAGCATCAATAGTAATGTTAAAAATAATAAATATAATGATATACTCACCCTCTGACGTCCCGATCTCCTCGGCGCTGCAGGCGGCGGTTCGGTTCCAGAGATGCTATGCGAGAAGGACCTTCGTGATGTCACGGTCATGTGACTGCGACGTCACCACAGGCCCTGCTCGCATAGCAAACCTGAGACCGGACGGCCGCGTGCAGCGCTGGGAGGTGAGTATAGCATTATTTTTTTATTATAATTCTTTTTTTTTTTTTTACACAAATATGCTTCCCGGGGCCTGGAGGAGAGTCTCCTCTCCTCCACCCCGGGTACCACCCGCACATTATCCACTTACTTCCCGCATGGTGGGCACAGCCCCATGCGGGAAGTAAGCGGATCAATGCATTCCTATGGGTGCAGAACCGCCGTGATTCTGCACAAAGAAGTGACATGCTGCGGGTTGTAAACCCCTGCGTTCCCGCACGGTTTTTCCCGCAGCATGTGCACAGCGGTTTGCGGTTTCCATAGGGTTTACATGTTACTGTAAACGCAATGGAAACTGCAGCGGACCCGCAGCTGCAAAATCGCCGCGGTTCCGCGCAGGGTGGATTTGATTTAAATCTAACTGATTTAAATCACGATTTAAATCACTAGTCAGTAAGGCTTGATTTAAATCAGTGATTTAAATCAAAGTTTCTACCTAAACTAGTTCTTGCTACTTTAACATGCAAGTAGATGAAGATTTTTAGAATCACTTTTTATATTACTTTTTTCTCCCCAGTTTAATGGGTTAATCATTCATATTTGGACACCACTGTTCTGTTGTACTTAGGAAGGAGAAAAATAATCCTGACCTTAATAACAATTTAAATAGATTTATTCAACTGAAACAATAACAACATTACAGCATAAGTTATTTGCTTAAACAAACATCCATGTTTGTTAACTAATTTGGCTAAACAAAATATATATATATTATAAGAAACTTAGCCTGTCAGCCCAGCCGACACATGAAAAACTTAAATACTACTGTCCTTGCTGTCCTCTGTAGCTCACTTGTCGTCATCTTCATCATCATCTTCTTCTTTGTTCCTATTCATAATCTGGAAAAGAAAAACAAGCTTTCCTGCTTTATTGGGTCCCAACCGATTTCTCAATTTAGAATGAATGAGTCCAAAGGAAGAGAATATTCTTTCAACGCCTGCAGAAGAAGCTACTGCTGTTAAAAGTGAAATCATTACTTGAACAGTCTCTAAATCCAAGCGCTTAAGTGACTTCCACCAGTTTACTGGTGTGACCTTCCTTAAAATATCTTCAGCAAACATATATTTCTTGAATGGTTCCCCCTTAGCTCTGAAGTTTATTATAGATGGCATTAAAGATGGATGATTGCTGGATACCCATGTCATAGCTAACTCCTCTTCCTCAGCACTTAGGTTTTGACCCTGATATTGGATATTGACAATATTTGCCAAAAAATGAGCTGGAGTCAGTGCTTGTCCCATTCGTTTGTTTACTGCTTGTAATTTAACCCCTTAGTGACCGAGCCAAATTTTTGAAATCTGACCAGTGTCACTTTATGTGGTAATAACTCTGCAACGCTTCAACAAATCCCAGTGATTTTGAGATTGTTTTTTCGTGACACATTATACTTTATGATAATGGTAAATTTTGTTCAACATTTTTTGTGTTTATTTATAAAAAATATCAAAAATTTGAGAAAAATGTTAAAAAATTAGCAATTTTCTAAATTTGAATGATTATCCCTTTAATCCAGATAGTCATACAACAGCAAACCATTAATAAATAACATTTCCCACATGTCTGCTTTACATCAGGACCATTTGTAAAATGTTATTTTATTTTGTTAGCATTTTAGGAGGTTTAAAAATGTAGCAGCAATTTTTCATTTTTTCAAAGAAATTTACAAAATTTATTTTTTTAGGGACTTATCCATGTTTGAAGTGACTTTAGGGGTCCCATATATTGGGAAACCCACAAACGTGATACCATTTTAAAAACAGCACCCCTAAACATATTGAAAACTGCTGTCAGGTAGTTTATTAACCCTTCAGGTGCTTTACAGGAATTAATGCAAAGTGGTATGACAGAAATGAAAATGTGTATTTTTACCACCTAAATGTTGCTAACGTCTAAACAGATTACTACAGCCGTCAGACTCTAAGGCCACTATTTGGTCATGAATTGCCATGGCAAACATCAGGACAACAAAATCATGATCTGAGGGCACCAATTGTGACAAAGAAGAAGCCCCCACACTCTGTTAACCATTTATAATGAAGTAGTCACTATTGACAGCAGCATCTAAGGGGTTAAACAGATTTAGATGGTGCAAATACTGATCGTGGCTGGTACAGCAAGTTGTCAGCTATAGTGTACAACCGACAGATGCTGGATTGTCATCTGTATGGGGAGGCTATTCTCTTATATCTCAGGTCAGTTAAAAGACGTATTGGCGGTCATTAAGGGGTTAATTCTGTCCATGTGTAGTTCTGTTTTTAAGTGTTCACTCAGTTCCTTCCAAATTTCAACAGCATCCGCAATAAAACAGCTATTTTTCTGTATTTTGTTTAAAGCTTGAGAGATGGGTTTCAGGAAGCTCAGCATATGTTCAACATTTCTCTTAAGCCCAATGTTGAGGATTTTGGCCGTGACAGTGCCATCTATTTTATCTCGATTTTCTTCACAAAGTGTCATCAGAATAGGCCAGTTTTTGATATACTGCTCAAAACAGTCCACCACAGAGTTCCATCTAACATCTTGTGGGAGCGATAGCTTGGTTCCACCCATCCTTTTCAGAGCTGCTGCAGCAAAATGATTATTACGGAAGTATTTAGCAATTTCAACAACATTAGCCTTTATTTCTGGAACACTTAAGTCTTTGGCTAAGAGGTGCAGCAAATGAGCACTGCAACCATATGTTATTAGCAGCTTTGTATTCCCTCCCTTCTCTTCTAAATCTCTTCTCATCTTGGATACGTTTGCAGCATTGTCAGTGACCAAACTGCGTACTAGACATTTGAATTTTTGTTCACATGTCGTTATAGCTTTTACTGCCACTTCTTGTAAGTATTCTGCTGTGTCTGCATTTCCTGACGTATCAGTTGTTTGTGCAAGGAAGACTTTACCTTCTCTTGTTATACAAGCACATACAATAGGATCATTGTGGACATTACTCCACCCATCAATACTTAGGTTAACAATTTTACCCTCCAGAGCTGTTGCACATTGCTCCATTTCTCTGTCATACACTTGATCCAGCAGTTTCCCTGCAACATCAGCTCTGCTGGGTGGACTGTATCCTGGTCTCAGTGACTGAACCATATTAATGAAATGTGGGTTCTCAGTCAGACGGAAAGAAGAGTTCATTGCATAAATAAACTGGGCAATTTTTTCATCAATCAACTCTTTTTCTAATCTGCTAGTTCTTATCACAAACCTATCTATGGTGGTTCCAGGAGGTAAAGGTTTTTTCTTCCTTTTGGGTGATGGTGATATGTGGCTGTGGGTGTCTGATGATGATGCTGCTGCTAATGAAGCACTATCCTGGATGGATAACTCTGAAACTGTAGAACAGGATGATGGTGATCTTGGAGGTGGATAGTTTCCAGAATCCATTAATTCCCCTAAACAAAAAAGTCAATGCTGTTATTTTAATGTTTATACAATTTCTGCTTATTGTACACAACACATCACTGCCCCTGCCCCAAAAGGAATATTTGTTTTTCTTCATAACTGTACCAAATGACAGTAACATGCAGTAATAATAAGAACTATAATTTTTCTCACACATGACAGTTCAGTCTTTAGAAATAGGATTCAATAAAAATGTTTACCAACCTGAAGATCCTGCCTGTTCAGAAGTGTTTCTTTGGTCCTCTTCATCACCGCACTTCTCATGATGTTGCCTCATTCGCGCCACCAGGCCTTGCATCTCTTTGTTGCATCATTTGCATTTTGCACGCATACCTGCCTTACCGATAGGCGAAGGAGCTTCATTAAAATATTCCCAAACTGGGTCTCTTTTACGGCCTGCTGCTATTATAAGGAAATAATGTAATAAACCTCAGATCGTACACACAAACAGATCCAGACTTGTCTGTCTGTGGCTATGCTGCAGTATTGTGCTCAAAGTTTTACTTTCATTTTCTTGTCTGCTTGCCCTTCCTCCTCCTCACACTTAGATTCACATTCTTCTTGTGTTGTGCAGATCTATTACACTCCAAACAATCAGAAACATATTGTCTAACTTCTTGGACTTGTCACTGAAGGGGTTGATTCTGTATTCATAGGTTTGTAGAACAATAGGATTAAGGTCTTTTTCTCAACTCTGTTCATGTTGTAACATTTTTGCCGTGAAGAGGCTGGGACCTCTGCGGAGTCAAATTCAGTTTTGAGAACTGCGTAAGTAAAGCGAGCGTCTGTGATAATATAGGAGAGAAACTGCCCACTAATCCTACAGAAACCTCTGGAAGAGCATGGCATTGTGAATGTTACACATATACAGCCTTTATTCTACTGAGTTAAACAACTCCGCTTTATCTCATGATGGAAGAACCTTTGGATGGTAAAATATTTTCCTCAAAAAGCAGTTTATTGAAAAAAATCCGATTTAAATAAAAAAAAATCCGATTTTTTTTTTTTTTTTAATTAAAAAAAAAAACATTGATTTTTATCCACCCTGGTTCCGCGGTAAAAACCGCAAAGTGTGAACATGAAACATACTTATCAGCTAGGCAATTATTAAACTGCGTGCTAAATCAAAGAGTGTTTTGATTCTTTTCAATACAAAGTTATAGCTTTATTAATACAAACAAATACAGACAAATACAAAAAATAAAACAATGCCTCAAAACCATACAGATAAATATAATGGAAGGTAGGCATAGAGCAAAATCTAATAATAGCGAGGGAGCAAGAGATAAAATAAACATTCTTTAATAAATCAGATTTTTCAACAATAGAGCAAGCTGAGAAAATACCTCCACTAACTTCAAATCACCAATTTATGAAGAATTTCAATATTTAAGTCAACTATTTGTAATTATACCAACTCCAGCGAGATGAAGAGATAGAGGCTCAAACCGCATGCTCTATTGAATGTTGCTTGAATGAATCCTGAACCAAAGTGCTATCAAATTTATGCACTTAGTATTTAAAATGTGGATTAAACAACCGTACACATGCTGATAGATCACGCCCCCAGGAGGAAGCTATCGCGAAACGCGCGTCGGGGTTCGGCAGGAATTGGCGTGCCACGTGCGGTTGTTAGCGGGGAGCACCGCATTCTAAGGTAATATGTACCGTTAGGTTTCTTATCCTGTGTAATGACATCCACAGGTACATGCAGTGCTCTATTGTTGAAAAATCTGATTTATTAAAGAATGTTTATTTTATCTCTTGCTCCCTCGCTGCTATTAGATTTTGCTCTACGCCTACCTGCCATTATATTTATCTGTATGGTTTTGAGGCATTGTTTTATTTTTTGTATTTGTCTGTATTTGTTTGTATTAATAAAGCTATAACTTTTTATTGAAAAGAATCAAAACACTCTTTGATTTAGCACGCAGTTTAATAATTGCCTAGCTGATCAGTATGTTTAATGATTGAGTAGGGTGTTACCCATCCCACAGGTAGGGTAATGGGTCAGGGTTATATGTTTACAAAGTGTGAACATGGCCTTAGTAATACAGAAAGAATAGCTCCTCGCCTGCAGTATACACCCTCCTGCTGGCTCCAAGTGAACCAGTTCTTGCTTAGTGTCTGTAGGTAGCACTTGGGTCTGCTTTCAGACCCCACCATTTTAATTTTTATTCTATTTTTCCCTCAATGGAGCAAATGGGGGCGACGGATGCTTTCTAGATTCCGATCTCCCCCGAACCATCAACAGGCGACAACGCGGAGCGTCCCTCCCCGTACCCTTTCCTGCACCGTTGGATGCCAGCCCTGAGCTCACCTTACGGGCGACGGTTCCTTCGCGTTCCGATCTCCCCCCTCCATAGCAGGCGACCACATGGAGTAGCCCTCCATCTACCTCTTCTGGAGCTAGGTGCATCATGTTTATGGCGTTCGTGCAGCTCCCCACTGCATCACCACTGTTATAGCGGATGATGGAAGGCGGCAGAAGCTTTCCACCCCCTCCCTGACTACGGCGACGGATTGAGCGCAGGCCCACCACATCTGCCGTGAGTACACCTGCGGGGCCGAGGCGCTGGGAGGTCCTGGTCCCTAGGATAAGGGAGGTCTACAGATACCTTTAAAGCCTGGGTGCGTGGATCCTGTCGGTCCGCACAAATAGCGCCAAACCACAACCGCAAGCTTAAAATTTAGCCCCCAGCTTTTCTCTCGTCCAGGCCGGAACGTTGGCTCCTCCCACCGGCGGTTACCACCGTCCACTCTCTCTGGCGCTTCTCGTTCTGCGAGAAGCGCCTTCTCTTCCTGATCTCGGCGGCCATCTTTGGACACCCACAGGGCTGATGCTGCAGCGCTGCTCCAGCGTTCTGAATCACACCTTCAGGGATTAGTGATTTCGCTGGACACATTGCGGACCTCCCCTGGGGACTCAAGACACAGGACCTGGGTAAGCTGCAGAAACATAGCTTAACCCTTCCCCTGCTAGTAAGCGCTCTCCTCAAGGCTACACTGTCTCAATCAAAGCCTAACAAAAAGTCTGGGAAAACCCACACTGTTTTTTGCTGCTTGTACCTCTTGTAAGGTTTCTCTACTCTGGGATCACAATACTGCGTTTTGCTCAGCTTGTGAACCGGTGACTGCTCAGGAACCAGCTGTTACTGATAACGAACCCAGTGAGCCTAGTCCCCCTGAGTGGGCTACCTCCCTTACCCGGTCTATGGCATCCCTGGCCAAAGCGTTACACTCGTTCCGAGACCCTTCCTCTAACCAGGGCACTCTTACGTACAACGCCTCCGATGATCAGAACCCCTTGTACACTAGGGGCAGTACCTTACCAAGGAGCTCTCGCTCTTCCAGGAAAAGGACTCATGCCTTGTCCCCAGACCATCACCGAGAATCTGGTTCTGAGAGTTCCTTTTCTCGCTCCCCCTCCCTTGGGGCTAGTAGAGAACCTGGCTCAGAGGACGATTCTGACATGTCCCTAGATCCGGAATTTCAACACGATCAGGAGACTCTCGACTCTCTCATTGAGTTAGTAAACAAGGCCCTGAAGCTAGACGAGGAACCTTTATCTAAAACGGATCATGCTGTGTCCTTTAAGAGGACCAAGCGGGCTCACAGAGTGTTCGCCAATCATCCCGAATTTAAGGAAATCGTTGAATCCCATAGGATCCGTCCACATAAACGCTTCACAGGGCAAAAGCCCATGGACTCAAAATATCCCTTTGCTCCTGATCTAAGAAAAGATTGGTCACAGTCTCCTCCGGTATCGCGCCTAGCTACTAAATCTATTTTATCCTCTTCAGAGGGCGCCTTGATTAAAAACCCCACCGATCGTCAGATCAACAATATGGCTCTTTCAGCTTTTGAAGCCTCAGCAGCAGCACTCTTTCCATCTTTTGCCGCTACGTCGGTGGCTAAGGCTATGACCCATTGGGCTGAGGTCTTGTCTTCAGCTGTTCTGGATACCAATCTTCCCCCCGAGGTAGCAGACCTTGTTACTCAGATAGCCAGAGCTGGGGATTTTCTAGTGACCGCTTCTCTGGATGCCGCTGACTGCACTTCTCAATGCCAGCCCTGAGCTCACTTTACGGGCGACTGTTCCTTTGCGTTCCAATCTCCCCCCTCCATAGCAGGCGACCACATGGAGTAGCCCTCCATCTACCTTTCCTGGAGCCAGGTGCATAGCTGGACATGATGTTTATGGCGTCCGTGCAGCCCCCCACTGCATCACCACTGTTATAGCGGATGATGGAAGGCGGCAGAAGCTCTCCACCCCCCTCCCTGACTATGGCAACGGTGGATTGAGCACCGGCCCACCGCATCTGCCATGAGTATACCTGCGGGGCCGAGGCGCTGGGAGGTCCTCGTCCCTGGGATAAGAAATTGCTTTTTCCTGTCTTCTCCCAGGGCAAAGGCATAAGAGTTCTTCCAGGCCATAAGCTCTCTAAAAGAAGACGGGGTTATTATCCCGGTCCCTCAAAGCGAAAGGTTTCAAGGTTTTTATTCAAACCTGTTCATAGTTCCAAAGAAGGACGGTACAGTACGGCCCATACTGGACCTAAAACTGATAAACAAGTTTGTTAGGGTACGACGGTTCCGAATGGAATCGCTTCGTTCTGTCATCGCCTCCATGGAAAAAGGCGAGTTCCTGGCGTCTATAGACATCCAGGACGCGTACTTCCACATTCCAATTTTCCCTTCTCACCAGAGGTTCCTTCGCTTCGCAGTTCAGGAACAACACTTCCAATTTGTTGCTTTGCCCTTCGGCCTCGCCACCGCTCCCAGAGTATTCACCAAGGTCATGGCGGCCACCGTGGCCATCCTTCACAACCGAGGCATGATGGTGCTACTGTATCTAGACGATATCCTTATCAAAGGCCCCTCTTTCCACGCCTGAAAGGAGGCTGTGAACATCACAATAGATTCTCTTTCTTGCCTGGGTTGAAAGATAAACTTCAAAAAGTCTTCCCCAGTACCGGCTCAGCCAATTTCCTTTTCTAGGAATGATACTGGACTCGTCCCAGGGGTTGGTGCTTCTTCCCCCGGAAAAGATCTCAGCCTTACAGCGGGAAGCTCAGAAGCTCTCTCAACCTCGCACTCACTCTCTGCGCTTCAGTATGAGAGTCCTCGGCAGGATGGTAGCAGCCTTGGAGGCGGTTCCATTTGCCCAATTACACCTCCGTCCCTTACAGCATGCCCTCCTGGCTGTTTGGGACAGGAACCCGTTCTCCCTTGACCATCGGTTCTTCCTTCCCCACCGAGTCTGACAGTCTCTCAGGTGGTGGACATTAAAGTCCTCCCTGAATCAAGGGAAGTCTTTTCTTCCTGTACATTGGCTAGTTGTGACAACAGATGCCAGTCTTCTAGCCTGGGGAGCGGTGTAACTACATCACACTGCTCAGGGCCGCTGGTCACTTCAGGAATCACCCCTTCCGATCAACATCTTGGAAATTCGTGCAATCAGGTTAGCTCTTCTACAATTCCATCCCTTCCTGGCGGGTCGTCCCATCAGGATTCAGTTCGACAATGTCACTGCAGTGGCATACATCAACTGACAAGGGGGAACCCGCAGTATTGCAGCCATGAACGAGGTAGGCTACATTCTCCGTTGGGCCGAGGAAAACCGCTCAATGATTTCTGCGGTTCACATCCCGGGAGTGGACAATTGGGAGGCAGATTTCCTCAGTCGTCAATGCCTCGACTCCGGGGAGTGGTCTCTCCATCTGGAGATCTTCCACCAGATCTGCTGTCGTTTAGGAACTCCGGACGTGCATCTGATGGCCTCACGGCTAAATTCCAAGGTTCCCAACTTCATAGCTCGGTCCCACGATCCAGCAGCAATCAGGGCAGATGCACTCCTACTCTCGTGGCATCATTTTCGGCTTCCGTACATATTTCCCCCGCTCCCTATACTGCCGAGAGTCATCAAGAAGATCAGAGCAGAGGTAGTACCGGTAATCCTGATTGCGACAGATTGGCCGCGCCTGGCGTGGTACGTGGAACTAGTTCAACTAGTCGCCGATGTTCCCTTGCGATTACCGAATCGTGCAGACCTGCTATCACAGGGCCCCATTTACCACCAGAACTCCGAGGCCCTGTGTTTGACGGCATGGCCGTTGAGTCCTGGGTTCTAACCCAGGCAGGTTTCTCTCCGGAAGTCATCTCTACCATGATCAGCGCTAGAAAGCCTACGTCTATGCGCATTTATCATCGCACTTGGAAAACCTTCCACACACTGGATTTAGTGAGAGCTCTCAAGAGATATGTCTCGCGGATGGCGTCCTCCCGCAGGTCGGATGCCCTGTTTGTGCTCCCGGGAGGGGTTTCCCGCTTCCAACGCGACAATAGCCAAATAGATTCGTTCAGCTATTCAGGAGTCCTACCGAGTCAGAGGTCATATCTGTCCCAGCAGGGATTAAGGCTCATTCCACTCGGTCAGTGGGTGCGTCTTGGGCCATCCGGCAGCACAAGTTTGCAGAGCTCCGACCTGGTTCAGTCTGCATACGTTTACAAAACATTACCATATTCATTCTCAGGCCTCGGCAGATGCGACTGTCGGCAAACGAATTTTGCAGGCGGCTGTGTCGCATCTGTAACCTGTGGGTACAAGGAGCAATTACAGTTGATTGTTCCCCACCCAAGGTCTGCTTTAGGACGTCCCATGGTCCTGTGTCCCCCAATGAGGCGTAGGAGAAACAGGGATTTTTGTGTACTCACCGTAAAATCCTTTTCTCCGAGCCAATCATTGGGGGAGACAGCACCCACCCTGTTAGCCTAATGGCTTTGGTTTTCTGTGTTGGCTTGGTTTTGACATAGTTCATCTTGGTTAAATGTTAAGCTCCTACTGCTTTATTACCAAACTGGTTCACTTGGAGCCAGCAGGAGGGTGTATACTGTAGGGGAGGAGCTATACTTAGTGTCCTCCTAGTGGCAGCAGCATAACACCCATGGTCCTGTGTCCCCCAATGATTGGCTCGGAGAAAAGGATTTTACGGTGAGTACACAAAAATCCCTGTTTTTCTGTACCAAAAAACTAGAGCGTCTGCAGGAAAAATACTGAGTAAAATTTGCAAATAAAATTATACAAAAATGCACATTTTTTATCAATTCATTTCAAAGGGTGAAAAAAGCTGCAAAAACATCCTGCAGATAAAAATGCTTTGATGGTTCAAATCTGCAAGGAAAAGATAAACAGCGTGTGCACCAGATCCAGAAATCTCAGTCACTTTGCTGGTGCTGTAAGGTGCAGGGTTTTTTTTACCCCTGAGAAAAAATGCAGCAAAAACACAACATGGGAACAAGTTCTGAAGCCTCAAAAAGAAAAATGTACAAGTGTCCCAAAAGGTAAAAAAATAAAGTCTCTACAATTTAGACTGCGTTATTCTCAATAACTTTATGTGGTTATCTTACAGGCAGAAAACGTCTTCTTAAAGACGCCAACTACATGTCCTTCTTCCAGAAATCAAGAACAAGCTTCAGGTTCAGAACCAAAAAACCCCAACCGCAGAACTAAAAGTGTTTACACCCCTCTGGAGGAGCAGTACTTGGAAATAAAGGAGAAGTATAAGGACGCTATTTTGTGTGTTGAATGTGGTTACAAATACCGTTTCTTCGGAGAAGATGCTGAGGTCAGTGAGACTCCTATGTGGTCACCTGTGAGGGGCTGATGACTTTGGGTTTGAGCACATGGCCTTGTCGCCAGCTGTTTGTTTGATTGTTTGTATGGATAAAATAGTGACTGGTTTCCAAGATTCTTACATACGTGAAATGGTTAAGACATTACAAAAGATGGAACATGTGCAAAGCAAATTGTTTTTACATTACAATGCATATTTACTTTCTTTCTAACATCTTATTTATTCTGCTCACTTATACAGTAGTGTTCAAAATAATAGCAGTCCAATATGACTATCCAGATTAATCACTGTTTTTGATATAAATTATATTACCACATGTCAAACAATATATCATTTGGTTCAGTAGATTCTTAGAAAACCACTAGACTCCGCATTCATGATCTGCATGTTTTTGAGTCTGTGTATTAGAATAATTAATTGAAAGGGGCTGTGTTCAAAATAATAGCTGTGTAGAGTTCAGTTAGGGCAATCATTCTGTGAAGAAACAGGTGTGAATCAGATGGCCCTTATTTAAGGGTGAGGCCAGGGCATGTTGTACATCCATTTCTCCTTAAAAGCCTGAGAAATATGGGTTGTTTGAGACATTGCTCAGAACAACCGCGCACTTTCATTAAAAGTTGATTGGAGAGGGTAAAACTTATGAAGTGCAGACATTGATAGGCTGTTCGGCTAAAGTGATCTCCAATGCTTTAAAATGGAAAGCCAAACCAGAGAGACGTGGAAGAAAACGGAAGACTACCTTTCGAATGGCTGGAAGAATATCCAGAATCACAAAGGCTCAGCCAATGATCTGCTCCAGGATGATCAATGACGGCCTCAAGTTACCTGTGATGTTAAGGTACCTTCACACATAACGATATTGTTAACGATATCGTTGCTTTTTGTGACGTAGCAACGATATCGTTAATGAAATCGTTATGTGTGACAGCGACCAACGATCAGGCCCCTGCTGGGAGATCGTTGGTCGCTGAATAAAGTCCAGAACTTTATTTCGTCGCTGGACTCCTGCTGACATCGCTGGATCGGCGTGTGTGACACCGATCCAGCGATGTCTTCACTGGTAACCAGGGTAAACATCGGGTAACTAAGCGCAGGGCCGCGCTTAGTAACCCGATGTTTACCCTGGTTACCATCCTAAAAGTAAAAAAAAACAAACACTACATACTTGCCTACAGCCGTCTGTCCTCCAGCGCTGTGCTCTGCACTCCTCCTGTACTGGCTGTGAGCGTCGGTCAGCCGGAAAGCAGAGCGGTGACGTCACCGCTCTGCTTTCCGGCCGCTGTTCTCACACAGACAGTACAGGAGGAGTGCAGAGAAGCAGAGCGCTGGAGGACAGACAGCGTTAGGTAAGTATGTACTGTTTGTTTTTTTACTTTTAGGATGGTAACCAGGGTAAACATCGGGTTACTAAGCGCGGCCCTGCGCTTAGTTACCCGATGTTTACCCTGGTTACCGGCATCGTTGGTCGCTGGAGAGCGGTCTGTGTGACAGCTCTCCAGCGACCAAACAGCGACGCTGCAGCGATCCGGATCGTTGTCGGTATCGCTGCAGCGTCGCTTAATGTGAAGGGGCCTTTAGAGGAGGCCTGTGTGAAGCTAATCTCTTATCAAGAGGTCCCTGCAAAGTCCCACTGGTAAAAAAGACATGTACTGAAGCGGATACAATTTGCCAAAGAACACATCAACTGGCCTAAAGAGAAATGAGAAAAATTTTGTGGACTGATGAATGTAAAATTGTTCTTTTTGGGTCCAAGGGCTGCAAACCGTTCATCAGACTCCCCCCAAACTCTGCATTGAAGCCACTGTACACTCTGAAGACAGTGAAGCATGGCGGTGAAGCATCATGATAAGGGCATGTTTCTCTTACTATGGAGCCGGACCTATTTACCACATACCAGGGATCATAGACCAGTTTGTATATAT
This sequence comes from Ranitomeya imitator, assembly GCF_032444005.1. Taxonomy (NCBI): domain Eukaryota; kingdom Metazoa; phylum Chordata; class Amphibia; order Anura; family Dendrobatidae; genus Ranitomeya; species Ranitomeya imitator. Next base: position 131,048,484 of record NC_091282.1, read on the forward strand.
TAAAATACATGAAGAGGTCATGTTGCCTCACACTGATGAGGATATGTCCTTGAAATGGGTTTTCAACAAGACAATGATGCTAAACACACCAGTAAACAAGGAAAATCTTGGTTCCAGTCCAACAAAATTGAGGTTGAGTGGCCAGTCCAATCCCTGGACCTTAATCCAATAGAACATTTGTGGGGTAATATTAAAAATGCTGTTTCAGAGGCAACAAATGCCCAGAAATTGTGGGGTGTAGTCTGAGAATCCTGGGCTGGAATAACAGGTGACAGAGGCCAGGAGTTGGTTGACTCCATGCAATATAGATCTGAGGCAGTTCTAAATAAAACTGTGGGTAACAGCTAAATATTAGGTCAGTGATTCACAGGAATGCTAAATCCACAACAAATAGTACATATTGTGAGTTTGTAAAGATAAATGCAGACACCAGTTTTTAGAACAGCTCAATGTTCATTTTTTTGTTGATTTCTGTTAAATAGTTCAAAATTATCTACATTTATCTTCATGTTTTGAATTAGACAACAGTATGCAATGGTCCCAATGCTGGAAATGAAAACTAGTGCAAAGATTTTGTGATTAACTTGTGTTTTGAACACTACTGTATATCCATCATATTCGGCCGTTCTTTACAGACATTGTCCTCACTGTCCCCATTGGAGCTGACAATGTAATTTCAGTATGTCTTTGGAATGTGGGAGGAAACCGAAGAACCCGGAGGAAACCCACACAAACACGGGGAGAACATGCAAACTCCTTGCAGATGTTGTCCTTGGTGGGATTTGAACCCCACCCCGGACCCCGGTGCTGCAAGGCTGCAGTGCTAACCACTGAGCCACCATGCTGCCCCTCAGTCCAACGAGCATCTTTGCAGAGCGGACCGTTCTGATACCTTGTATGCACATTTCTTATTTCCTTAGGGTGTCTTCACACTGGAGTTTTTTTTTTTTTCTTTTTAAAGTATCAGAAAAAAAATCTGTGGCTGCATTTGACAGCCCCAGCTGCTCTCCTGACCGTTTAGACCCATCATCACCCGGCTATTGCCTCACAGAGAGCGGGTACTGACGGGCGCCCAAACCTGAGCTTCAGGAACCTTCCGCTTTAACTTCTGATGTCGGAGATGGGCAGTGGCATTTAAGAGGTTAAACTGCAGTGATCATAGCTTAGTTTGTTTGCTGCTGATTGAAAGAGATGACGCCTATATAACCCAGGTGTCCCCCACCATGTGTGGAGACCCCCTAGAAGAAAGCAAAGAGGAAGGGATTATCTGCTGAACACCACGACAAGAAATGCAGGAGGAATAAGTATAGAGTGACGCTCGGAAACCTCCGGTGTCCTCGAGTTTGAGTAAATTGATAGAAAAAATGTTGCAAACCAGAACCAACAAGGTCTTCATTAACGGAACATCTTCATAAAAATGGATAAAAGAATACAGGGGGAAAAATCATACGTGACAGTCTTGCGTGTTTCGGACTGCTAAGAAGCCTTCGTCCTGGCCACGCTAAGTTTGTACTTCCCAGCAGCAAGCGTTGTTTTATAGCTCCGTAAGTGATTCACGCGATCAGACCCGACTGTCCGACATGACCCTTATGGAGTCATTCAAAACTCATCTACGAAAAAACAAGCCGTCATATGGCAGTGTGGAGGGAAAAGTAAGAAAAGCAATAGCTCTTGGCACAAGCCCAAATACGACATAATGTCCAGACCTTGAAGGGTTGTTAGTGTAGAGCGTAGTATGGCCGTTATCATTTACCGTAAGTGGGTGTTCTTACATGAAAGTTATATCCCATCCAGATGACGGGGGATCACTTTCTGACCTCTGTGGCCCCACTGATCTCCAGAATGAAGAACCCCAGCTGATTGGAGCGGCGGTCGATCCTGCGCACATCTGCTCCATTCGTTCTATTAGGAGCGCCGAAGTTCAGCTAAGTGCTGCTCTCCGCGCTCTCTGGCACTCCTGTGAATACGGAATAACTTTTAAACTTGAGGAATCTGTCTGCAGGTTTTGCTATGTAATCTGAGGGCAGAATGACGTAGGGACTGAGACACTGATTTCAAGGATGTCACTTATTAGGCTGTCTGTTGTTGTTTCAGTACAATTAATGTTTTATCGGCAGTAGATTATCACTGCTGGACTACAGCTCCTGTGCCTCCTAGTCCAGCCACACCCCCTCCTCTGATTAGCAGCTTACTGTCACTATACGGTGTACACAGAAAGCTGTGGTGTGGGCAGGGGCCAGCTTTTGAGCTCTGCTGCAAGCTACATCTAAATTCTGATTGTATCGCAACTGCTGCACCGAATAAACTAAGTGACACATCACTGGAATAGGGGTCTTTGTTCCTACTTTCTGTTCTCAGATTTTAAGATTTCCTTTAAAAGTCCTTTGAGCCACTCCATCACCATAGAGTGCCATAGATGTTATGTTGGTGCTTGGTTCATTTTTCTTACTATAGGCTGTGATGTATATTTTGGTAATGAGTAGTTTGCATGTATAATGGTTAGAGGTAATGCTGTTACATCGTCTTGATGCCTAAACCAATATCGACATGTATGGGTTAATGAAGACTTCTGGTTCTCAGGCATTCACAACGTGCAGGACGTGTGTAATAGATGCGTTTGGTCCAGTGTGGGTCATTTACATGGCAAATATAAATCTATTCGCTACTATATGTTTATCGAGCCGCACTATGTGATATGATCTGATATGGGATCTGCCATGTTCACCTCTTTGTGAAATATTCTGCTTTGTAACCTCTTACAGATTGCAGCGCGAGAACTGAACATTTATTGCCACCTAGACCACAACTTTATGACGGCGAGTATTCCCACCCACAGGTTGTTCGTCCATGTCAGGCGTCTCGTGGCAAAAGGATTTAAAGTAAGTTTATGTGTATCGGGACGTTTCCATTCTAGTCATTATTACATAAAATGCCGATGAAGCCAATGAGCGGTCTGGACGTTGGCATTGAGATTACTTAGGCACCATGGGGCAGTGACGGCACCATGGAGAAGTCATGTTAGCATGTCATCCTATGGTTCTCCACCAGATGGCAGTAGAAGATTGCTATGAATTTCTTCTCCTTTCCATCTATTTTATTTCAGGTTGGAGTTGTGAAACAAACAGAGACCGCAGCGCTGAAGGCGGCCGGAGACCACAAGCATTCTTTATTTACGAGGCAGCTCACAGCCTTGTACACAAAGTCAACGCTCATTGGAGAAGATATCCTTTTACTTTACTTAGGGTGTTTGATCACTGACATTGACCTAAGTACATTGCCTCAAACGTTAATGGGAATCTGTCAACAGGATTTTAGGACACAAAGTATTTATATTGCATCTCTTTCAAAGACAAGTCCTGCAATAACTATTCATGACCAGTCCACTCCTCCATTACTGAGAAATTAGTATTTAAATTGATATGCAAATGAGACTGAAGAGCTATTGTAGATTTGAAGCCTCTGTCACTCCAGCTCTATTCCCCATCTAGCCCCATTTCCTCTATTCCCCACCAAGCATCGCCTCCTCTATTCCCCGCCAAGCATCGCCTCCTCTATTCCCCGCCAAGCATCGCCTCCTCTATTCCCCGCCAAGCATCGCCTCCTCTATTCCCCGCCAAGCATCGCCTCCTCTATTCCCCACCAAGCATCGCCTCCTCTATTCCCCGCCAAGCATCGCCTCCTCTATTCCCCCACCAAGCATCGCCTCCTCTATTCCCCGCCCAGCATCGCTTCCTCTATTCCCCGCCCAGCATCGCCTCCTCTATTCCCCGCCTAGCATTGCCTCCTCTATTCCCCGCCCAGCATCGCCTTCTCTATTCCCCGCCCAGCATCGCCTCCTCTAGTCCCTGCCCAGCATCGCCTCCTCTAGTCCCCGCCCAGTATCGCCTCCTCTAGTCCCCGCCCAGCATCGCCTCCTCTAGTCCCCGCCCAGCATCGCCTCCTCTAGTCCCCGCCCAGCATCGCCTCCTCTAGTCCCCGCCCAGCATCGCCTCCTCTAGTCCCCGCCCAGCATCGCCTCATCTAGTCCCCGCCCAGCATCGCCTCCTCTAGTCCCCGCCCAGTATCGCCTCCTCTAGTCCCCGCCCAGCATCGCCTCCTCTAGTCCCCGCCCAGTATCGCCTCCTCTAGTCCCCGCCCAGTATCGCCTCCTCTAGTCCCCGCCCAGTATCGCCTCCTCTAGTCCCCACCAAGCATCGCCTCCTCTATTCCCCGCCAAGCATCGCCTCCTCTATTCCCCGCCAAGCATCGCCTCCTCTATTCCCCACCAAGCATCGCCTCCTCTATTCCCTGCCCAGCATCGCTTCCTCTATTCCCCGCCCAGCATCGCCTCCTCTATTCCCCGCCTAGCATTGCCTCCTCTATTCCCCGCCCAGCATCGCCTTCTCTATTCCCCGCCCAGCATCGCCTCCTCTAGTCCCTGCCCAGCATCGCCTCCTCTAGTCCCCGCCCAGTATCGCCTCCTCTAGTCCCCGCCCAGCATCGCCTCCTCTAGTCCCCGCCCAGCATCGCCTCCTCTAGTCCCCGCCCAGCATCGCCTCCTCTAGTCCCCGCCCAGCATCGTCTCCTCTAGTCCCCGCCCAGCATCGCCTCATCTAGTCCCCGCCCAGCATCGCCTCCTCTAGTCCCCGCCCAGTATCGCCTCCTCTAGTCCCCGCCCAGCATCGCCTCCTCTAGTCCCCGCCCAGTATCGCCTCCTCTAGTCCCCGCCCAGTATCGCCTCCTCTAGTCCCCGCCCAGTATCGCCTCCTCTAGTCCCCGCCCAGCATCGCCTCCTCTAGGCCCTGCCCAGCATCGCCTCCTCTAGTTCCTGCCCAGCATCGCCTCCTCTAGTCCCTGCCCAGCATCGCCTCATCTAGTCCCCGCCCAGTATCGCCTCCTCTAGTCCCCGCCCAGCATCGCTTCCTCTAGTCCCCGCCCAGTATCGCCTCCTCTAGTCCCCGCCCAGTATCGCCTCATCTAGTCCCTGCCCAGCAGAAGGAGGTGGCGCTTGGCAGGGAATAGAGCTACAAGAGCTCTTTAGTCTCATTTGTATATAAATTAAAATACTGATTTTTCATCAAAGAAGGAATGGACTGACCATGTAAATGTATTACTGGACATGTCTTTGAAAGAGCATGCACTTATGTATCCTCGAGGAGTGGTGAAATGCAACTAACAGATTCCCTTTAAAGGGATTCACCTCTGAGGGCAGTTTATTGTGTGTATGCCATGGTGAGACAGTGTTTTATATGTTATAAGGAACCTTTAAGCAAAAAAAAAACTACCAGCAATACATTAATCTTTAGGGTAAGTTCTCTTTTAAACATATGTGGCTCGATGTTCGGCTGCAGGGAGAAATGAAAGTTATATTCGCTCCCTTCACGTCATCTGGTCGGCCTGGGACTTGGGTTAGTCACCTCTCACCACATAGCGTGCTCATTGTAATTGCTCACACCTCTTCGACTGACATCCTACTCTGCACAAACAGGCTGTCAGTCAGGAGCATAATTCCCTACACGCGCACTTAAAGACACATGTTTGAAAGAGTATTTACCCTCAGATTACCTCTATGCTTGCTGGGAAATAACTTTTTTTTGTTGTTGTTGATGAAAGGCTCCTTTTTAAGCTAAGAGGAGAAAACTGTCTGACCATGGTGTACACACAGGTATTTTGGTACGAACATTCCCACATGGAAATTTTGGAACATATCTTTATAGCCTCTTTCTCTTTGAGAGTCCGCCCCTCCTCACAGTTCAAACTAAGCACGTTACCTTGTGGGGGATAGAGCCCCTATAACCATTTTTTTTCCTTTTTTATAGGGCTGAATCACCTACCAGGCTATGTGTGTAGTGTGTACTGTCAGTTTGGAATGAGACACTTCTTCCTTACTTGTCTTTATTTTTTTTTCCTGAGCTGATCATAAATGTGAGCCCGTTGATGGACATTGATGATTCTCTAGAGGCTGAGACCGTCCTTACTGACACCCCAAGCAACTACCTTCTATGTATTTCTGAAATGCAGGAAAAGTCGAAAACTAAGAAAACTGATGAGATTGTATTTGGTCTGATGGTAAGAATTATTATTATTACTATTAATATTATATTTCATTTTTTACATACATTTTTAGAAACTGCAATCCCGGACCTCAGAGAGGTGATGTTCACAAAATACATTAATTTAAGCCACCTGTATATGTGACTTATGTACCATATGTGTGAGGTTCAGTGAGCAAAACGTGACTCATTAAAGGGATATTCCAGTCCCCATAAGCGATCATCTGTTGGATTGGGGAATTTGTGTCCCCATTATTTCCTGGTCAGGACTGTTGTACGGAGGAACAATTGCCAAATTCTTCCTGCCAATCAATTTTAAATCTATGGCACTTGGGCTCGCAGAAATGTAACAAAGCAGGAAATCAGAAGACCCCTTAAGTCGTGAGTCTCCTGATAGGCCTAATAAATATTTGATACATTTCCTTTTTTTTTTGGATGTCTCTCTATGGAGGTATTGGGTGGTTTGGCGTGATATTGGCTCTTTCCCTGTTTCAAGATTTGTGGTGAAAATTAAGAATTTGAACATTTAAAAATTCCAATGTTAAGTGTAATGTTCCTTATAATGCAAACCTCAGGTTCTGCAGAACCTCATTTTGAAGGGTAAAATGCAGATTCCCTTTATCCTTGAATATATTTAAGACATATGTCTGCAGCACTGTATTAAACACCTGGATGGTGCTTAAAGGGGTTGTTTCATTGTTTTCATGAGCCCGTCAGCTATTTGCTGAGGGGTATTACACTCATGATTGACAGTTTGGACTTGCAGCTTGGTCCGAACTGTGCACTCTTCAATGCTGCAAGCTGCAGTTATCCGACTAGCTTCATATCAGCGCTTGCAGGTTGTAGAGAAGGAGAGCGTGTAGGTTCTGGGCTCCTTGCCTAGGAGAACGAACACCTTTTGATATCCAGTAGAAGTGGCCTGTAATCTAAGCAACGGACAGGAAGCTATAAAATAAAAAATTCTTAAAAAATTGAATTTCTCTATCGCTTTATTCGAGGACACAAGAAACCATGGGTGTATGCTGCTGCCACTAGGAGGCTGACACTATGCACAAAAAAAGTTAGCTCCTCCTCTGCAGTGTACGCCCCACCGACTGGCACTAGGTTAATCAGTTTAGCTTAGTGTCAGTTGGAGGTGGACACGGGTCTTTCACTAGACCCATATCTACCTCAGTTTTCGTCGTTTTCCAGTAATGTGTCCCTTTTTTATTTTTTAGATGGATCTCCTTTACCTCTGGAGGGATACAGTGTGAACAGTCACAACTGTACTCCCACGTAGAGACTGAGTACGGCGTGTACTGCCACCCAGTATCCTCATACGTTTATCGGGCAGGACCTCAACCCCTAACACGGAAAAGTGTTAGGGTGATCCGAATTTTGGTCCTGGCCCCTGTATCCTACTCACTCACCAACCAGAGCCTGTCGGTTTCAGGAGGCATGGACGTCTAATAATGGACTTGTCTTCAGGATGGAGAGGTACATCTTTCTCCCTTTCCATCAGGTTCCGGTCTAGAGGCAACAGAGGGAAAAATTCAGATAAAGAAGAAAATAAACCAGAAGATATGGGTGCAGAAAATAAATAAGGATTGTCCTACCCCCCTAGGTTTCCTTTATTAGAATGGGGTTCCTTTATTAGAATGGGGTTCTTTATTAGACTCAGTGCAGTTTGTTTTCCTAGGGCTTTGAATTCTGGAATAGACCTTTTTGGTCTATACCAAGCCCTGTCCCCCTTCTTTACCTCCAGCTGGTTTGGTGGTGCAGGGTTACCTTTGGGTAATCTCTGGGCCTCCGTGCCGCCCTCCCCGTTTCGGTGGTTGTCTTTTCTACTCTAGGCCCCGGCTTCAGCACGGCCTAGTTCTCAGTGGTTAGCTCCGCCCACTTCTCTTGGCGTCTTCGGGCAAGCCTCCTCTCCCTGTCTCTGGTGGGTAGCTCCGGCCCCAGCGATAGCTCCACCCCCTTATGGGATCTTCTGGCGGGCTTTCCCTCGCCCGTCGCTGTCACACCTACTCTCCCTGTCTCCAGGGGTTAGCTCCGCCATCCAGCGGTTAGCTCCACCCCTTTCAGATCTCAATGAAGCAGGCTTTTTTGCATCTTTCCCCCTCCTCTCTTCTTAGTGGAGCGAAATCTGCGTGCGCTTTTCCTCTCTGCGTGCCATTCTCCTCTTCCCTGTGGTCGCCATTTGCCGGCACTTGGACACGGATGGTGGCTTCTTTCTGCAGGGATCTTGGCATCTCTCCCTGCAGCCCTACTTGCTCCTGGTGCCCCTCAACAGCCTGGAAGCAGTCTTAAAGGATCGGCATCTTACTGTGAGTAGCTCTGCTCTGCAGACTGACACTCTCCTCCTCATTTTCTTCTCTGTCCCCTAACCTTCTGTCATTAGTTTGTGGGTCTGCTTCTTACCATGCCTAATCCTAAGGGGGAGCGCTCTCACCCTCCTACTTCCTCTTCTGCTCTTGTCAGGCACTTTGTTTGCTCTTCATGCAAATGCAAACTCTTTTCAGGTTAGTCCTCTCCCCTCTGTCAGGACTGCAGCAGCCACCCCGCGCCTGCTACCCAGGAGTCCCCTACTGCCCCAGGAGAGAGTGGCGCCCCTATCCCAGTGTGGCCTACCTCTGTGTCGCAATCTGTGATGGACTTCAGCAGGGTGTCGCCGACCTTGGTATACTTTATTGACAAAGGGCCCAATCCTGTCTCCGCCATTACTAGCGGATCGCAGGACTCTCCTGCTGTGCCTACCAACATGGGCCATAATAGGTCTAGCAGTAGCGTTGTACTAGTTCTTACTCCCACTCCCTCTCTCCCCCTGGCCTCTCCCGGTGGCCAACTTCCCTATCATCTTCTCCGGAATCAGCCGTGGCGCTTTCGGATGTACTGTTTAAAGATTACTCAGACCTGGATTCTGGTTGAGCCTGTAATATGAGAGACATGGTTCAAAACCACATTGTGGCTGTCAACCAGACCTTTAACATTAAGGATACCGCTACGGAAACTCGCTGAACAGGCGGTTTTGTTTAGACAGTCGAGACCAGCTCCTAAGTTCTTTGCCCCTCTTAGGGAATTTGAGGAGGTACTTTCCAGGAAACAGGACATCCCGACCAGACGCTTCCAAAGAGGGAAGCGCCTTGTCATCCTATATCCCTTCTCCCCTGAGCTTACTGCGAACTGGACCGCTTCTCCGACTGTGGACCCTCCGGTTTCCAGACTGTCCACCAACATGGTCCTTCATCTTACAGATGGAGCATCCCTCGAGGATACCAATGACAGTCTCCGAGTCATTTGCAAGGTCAGCCTTTGAAGCGGCCGCTTCTACATTGTGCCCTGCCTTTGCCTCCATCTGGGTGGCAAAGTCTGTAGCCGCATGGGCTAAACAGCTCCGTCAAGGCATTCTTTCTGGACCCCGACTGGAGGAATTGACCGACCTCACAGACCAAATTGCTCATGCAGTGAAGTACATGGTATCTGCCTTCCTGGACTATGCTGCATGTGCTGCTCGGGCGTCCAGCAATATAGTGGCCATCCGAAGGACCATTTGGCTTAAGGTGTGGCAAGCGGCTTTATCCTCAAAGTCCCTTACCAACTTGCCTTTCCAGGGTTCTCGTCTGTTTGGCTCCAAGCTGGACCAAATTATTAAGGAGGCCACCGGAGGGACGAGCTCTCTCCTTCCTCAGGCCAAACCTCGCTGTTCTCCTTTGATGTGCGAGTTCGGTATTTTCGGCCCCTTCACCGTTTCCCTTCGGAGGAGTTCTCCCACCAAGAGAAGTTACAGGCTAGCCAGGTTAGGAAAAAGGTTTTCTTTTAAATCCTCGTCCTCCGGGCCTTCCCGTAATGTGCAGGGTAGATTCCCCAGGACCAATCCTGACAGATTTTCTTCCGCATGACCCATCCTGGATCTAAGATTACTGAACAAAAGGAGTTTGTCTGTGTCATTTCAGGATGGAGTCTCTTCGTTCAGTAATTGCTTCCTTGGAACCACAGGAGTCACTGTTCTCTATGGAAGCCTTTTTCCGTGCCCTTATTTCCTAGGGCATCAGAGACTCCTGCGTTTTGCGGTGAGCAGGACCATTTTCAGTTTGTCACATTCTCTTTCTTGCTCACAATCACTCCCAGGTTCTTCACAAAGATCATGGCGACGGTTTTGCCCATTCTGCAATCAGAGGTCCAGTGCTCTTCCTGCACCTTGACGACATTCTCATCATGGCTCTGTCCTTTATCAGGCCCAGGAAAGCCTGTCCATCGTTCTTGAATTACTGTCTCAAGGGGTGCCGGTCTCTCTATTAGCACCGGATTGGCCCAGAAGGTCTTATTTCACAGAAGTTGTCAGTCTTCTTGCGGACGCCCACTGGAGGCTCCCAGACAGACTGGATCTTCTTTCCAAAGGGCCAATCTTTCACCAGAATTCTTGGTGGAGCATGCCGTGCCCCTGTACCGGAATCCTGTGGACCCCTGGGACCTTCCAGTAACTCCTGGAGGCCCTTGGAGTTCGACTTTGAGCCACTTCGAGAAGGCTCTGTCTTGGATGGTGGTGTTTCTTGTGGCTATCACCTCCATTAGTCGCGTCTCGAAGTTGGCTGCTGTTCCCTGTAGCCTGCCTTTTTTCTAGCTCTTCACCAGGATAAGGTGGCTTTGCGATCTAATACCTTCTTTCCTTACCAGCTTGGTGTTCGCCTTTCACTTAAATGAGAATATTATTCTCCCTTCCTTTTCATCCAGCTTTGTCTCATCCTCCTTAGCGTTCTCTGATCAGGTTAGACCTGGTCAGGGCGATGCGGGTCTATCTGGCTACAGCCGCCCCCCTTTCGGAAGACAGACTCTTTCTAGGCCATTCCTGAGGGTGCGCATAGAGGCCTTCCAGCCTCCAGGGCAATGATTGCTCGCTCGATCCGGACGGCAATTTGGAGGCATACTGGGTCAGAACAGAGAGCCTTCTCCTGGGTTTAAGGCTCACTCTTCCAGGTCAGTGGGCGCCTCCTGGCGGTACACCATAGAGCCTCTGACCTGCATCTCTGCAGAGCAGCAGCTTGGTCCTCCATCATAATAATAATAATAATAATCTTTATTTTTATATAGCGCTAACCTATTCCGCAGCGCTTTACAGTTTTGCACACATTATCATCACTGTCCCCAATGGGGCTCACAATCTAAATTCCCTATCAGTATGTCTTTGGAATGTGGGAGTAAGCCAGAGCACCCGGAGGAAACCCATGCAAACACGGGGAGAACATACAAACTCCATGCAGATGTTGTCCTTGGTGGGATTTGAACCCAGGACTCCAGTGCTGCAAGGCTGCGGTGCTATCCACTGAGCCACCATGCTGCCCTATCTACAATTTTACAGGGTCTATACCTGTGCTTCGGCGGATGCCAGCCTAGGTAGAAGGATCTTGCAGGCGGCAGTGATTGGTTGTCTGACCTGAATGGAGTTTTTTGCTGCCCCCATCCTCGGACTACTTTGGGACATCCCATGGTTTCCTGTGTCCTCCCAATGAAGCGATAGAGAAAACTGGATTTTTGGTTACTCACCATAAAATCTGTTTCTCGGAGCCTTCGTTGGGGGACACAGTATCCTCCCAAGTTTAACAGCTCTGATTATATTGTTACAGTTTGAATTTGTGTGAGTTCTTTATTTTTTACATGTTTCTTATCCTACTGCTTTCTCACTAACTGATTATTATAATAATAATCTCTTTATTTATATATTGTCCACATATTCCGCAGTGCTTTACAGTTTTATGTTTTTGCACACATTATCATCACTGTCCCCGATGGGGCTCACAATCTAAATTCCCTATCAGTATGTCTTTGGAATGTGGGAGAAAACCAGAGAACCCGGAGGAAACACACGCAAACACGGGGAGAACATACAAACTCCTTGCAGATGTTGTCCTTGGTGGGATTTGAACCCAGAACTCCAGTGCTGCAAGGCTGCAGTGCTAACCACTGAGCAACCGTGCTGCCCACCTGATTCACCTTGTGCCGGTCGGTGGGGTGTACACTGCAGAGGAGGAGCTAACTTTTTTTGTGCATAGTGTCAGCCTCCTGGTGGCATCAGCATACACCCATGGATTCCTGTGTCCCCTAATGAAGCAATAGAGAAACATATTTTGCGGCGATTAACCAAAAATCCTGTTTTCTCCTTTTTACAATCAATTGCAATTTTACCCTTTTAAATCCCTTTTTGCCAACGCAAATTTTATTCTTACTGACATTTTTCAAATCTGAAATGTGTCAATTTATGTGTTAAAGGGAACCTGTCACCCCGAAAATCGCGGGTGAGGTAATCCCACCGGCATCAGGGGCTTATCTGCAGCATTCTATAATGCTGTAGATAAGCCCCCGATGTTACCTGAAAAAGGAGAAAAAGACGTTAGATTATACTCACCCAGGGGCGGTCCCGCTGCTGGTCTGGTCAGATGGGCGTCTCCGGTCCGCTGCGGCGCCTCCTATCTTCTTTCCATGACGTCCTCTTCTGATCTTCGGCCACGGCTCCGGCGCAGGCGTACTTTGCTCTGCCCTGTTGAGGGCAGACAAAGTACTGCAGTGCGCAGGCGCCGAGCCTCTGACCTTTCCGGCGTCTGCGCACTGCTGTACTATCCTCTGCCCTCAACAGGGCAGAGCAAAGTACGCCTGCGCCGGAGCCGTGGCTGAAGATCAGAAGAGGACGTCATGGAAAGAAGATGGGAGGCGACGCAGCGGACCGGAGACGCCCATCTGACCAGACCAGCAGCGGGACCGCCCCTGGGTGAGTATAATCTAACGTCTTTTTCTCCTTTTTCAGGTAACATCGGGGGCTTATCTACAGCATTATAGAATGCTGTAAATAAGCCCCTGATGCCGGTGGGATTACCTCACCCCCGATTTTCGGGGTGACAGGTTCCCTTTAAGTCTGAATTGGTTCTGATATCCCAGTGATTCTGAGACTTTTTTTTTCGTGACATATTATTATGATTATTTATATAGCACCATTAATTCCATGGTGCTGTACATGAGAAAGGGGTTACATCAAAATACAAATATCAGTAAACAAAACTAACAATGACAGACTGGTACAGAGGGAAGAGGACCCTGCCCTTGCGGGCTTACAATCTACAGGATTATGGGGAAGGAGACAGTAGGTCGGGGGTTGCAGTAGCTCCAATGGTGTTGAGGTGGCCGTGTGGTCTTTACAGGCTGTAAGCTTCCTTGAAGAGATGGGTTTTCAGGTTTCTTTTAAAGGATCTAAAAGTAGAGGATAACCGGATGTGTTGGGGGACAGAATTCCAGAGGATGGGTGATATTCGGGAGAAGTCTTGGAGGCGATTAAGTGAGGAGCGAATAAGCGTGGAGGAAAGGAGGTGGTCTTGGGAGGACCGGAGATTACGTGAGGGAAGATATTGAGAGATTTGTGTGGAAATATATGGAGGATAAAGGTTATGGATTTGGTAATGGCTTTGTAGGTCAGTATTAGTAATTTAAACTGGATACGCTGGGAAGTTGGGGGCCAGTGAAGGGATTTGCAAAGAGGTGAAGCAGGAGTGTAGCGAGGAGAGAGATTAATTAGCCTCTCAGCAGAGTTAAGGATGAACTGGAGGGGTGCGAGAGTGTTAGAAGGTAGGCCACAGAGGAGTATGTTGCAGTAGTCGAGGTGGGAGATTTTTAGGGCATGCCACGAGCATTTTGGTAGAGTGAGGGTTGAGGAAAGGACGGATTCTGGAAATATTTTTGAACTGCAGGCGACAGGAGGTGGCGAGAGCTTGGATGTGCGGTTTGAAGGACAGGGCAGAGTCAAGGGTTACTCCGAGGCAGCGGATTTTGGGGACAGGGGAAAGTGTGATTTCATTTATTTTGATAGATAGATATGTGTGATGGAGGAAAGATAATGAGTTCAGATTTGTCCACATTGAGCTTGAGGAAGCGAGAGAATATAATTTATATTCGTAAATCTAGGTCAATAAAATTAGCATTTTTTTTTTTTTTTATTAAATTTGCTGAAAATTTTTAGGAGCTAGCAATTTTTAAACTTTTACTTTTTTTATGTCCTTAACCAAGATACTATGCATAATAGTTATCATTTGCCCTATGTCTATTTTACATTGTCATCATTTCCAAAAAGTCCTTGGCATTTTGTGACTAGGTTACGAGGCTTAACCCCTTCACGACATGCGCCGTACTAGTACTGCACATGTCGTGTGTTAGGGCTAGCGGAACGCACCAAGTAATAGGGTGATAGATACGAGGTGCGTTCGCAAGTAATGGCGGATGGACACTGAGCTCACACGTGGGTTAAACTTCACCCCGTGTGAAATGAAAGCGAGCTCTGTTGCCTCAGAGTCGCGCTGTACATAGGGACTAAAACCCTAACTAAAAGCTGTGCTTTCTTTGGAACTCTTCTGTGCTAACCGCGCACATGAAGGAACCAGATGCTAAGCCAAGGCTAATTGCCCCCACTGACACTAGCTGTCTGCCTGAGTATACAGCCCCAAGGCTAAACAGACTTGCACCACTTATATACAGTGTGGCAGAGTATCCACTGGCAACTGCCAAACAAATGATACTAGCGCATGGCCGTGAGGCCATGCGAACCTTTTATAGCTGTAGCAGTTCAGGACCTTCCTAGTGGACCAATAGGAGCTGCTACAGGACCTGAGTGTGTGACCCCTGTCCTCCAATGAGAGGTCCCCCCTTGGACATGCTCAGGAGGAGAAAAGCAGGACTTAGTCCCAGGAGCGCCTGCTCGCCGCCGAACAGTACTGGTTATAATGTCTGGACCTGGAAGGGCAGCAGTAACCAAACATGCAGTATCTGTCCGAGCCAGGCGCTGGGACCAATGTCTCCACTGAGCAGGCTCCACTGCGGCTGGAGAAGAATGAGAGATCGCAGCGGACATGGCTCGAGATTCCCCCTGTGCAGTGGCAGGAACTCGACGCCTAACATTGTTTCTCCCCCTTTGATGTGGGCTCCGGCGAGCCCACATCAAATTCACACCTGGTGCAATTTCACCACACCTGGAATTTTGCCATTTTCTAGTAAAAACATGGTAAAATCCATGGTGTTGTTCAAAAGTACAACTCGTCCCGCAAAAACTAAGCCCTCACATGGCCATATTGACGGAAAAATAAATAAGTTATGGCTCTGAGAAGGAGGCGAGTTTATCACGAAAACGCAAAATCGAAAAAGTGCTGCGTCTTGAAGGGGTTAAAAACTTAGCAATAAATTTCCATTTTTCAATGTAATTTACAACATTTGATTTTTTTTTTTTAGGTACCACTTCACTTTTAAGGGTACTTTCAGTGGCTCATGGGCCTTAAAACATTTTAAAAACAGCACCTTTCACAGTTTTCAAAATCGATTTCAAGAAGTTTATTAAGCCTTCAGATGATTCAGAGGAATTAAAGAAAAGTGAAATGAAAAATTACATCTTTGCTACTAAAATTTGCTTTAGTGTTATTTAAAAAACAAAATACAGAAAGGGTAATGTGGAAAAGAAATGAACCCCACAATTTGTTACGCAATTTCTTCAGAACGGGGCAGTACCTCCATTGTTCTACAGTCAAATTGGTTCAGAGGCGAAAACAGTTGTACGTAACTAATTTTTTGGTGCTGAAAATGTATATGATGCTTAAATTTGCTGATTAATAGCGTAGAAAACTGGGGAGCAAACACGAGCGCAATAGGGTCTTAACCTGTAAAAATGGTGAGAAACCAGTGGGGCGCTAACTTGCCTGATGGGGTTGCAAAATGGCAACATGGACAACCACTTAAATCAGCTGCAGCAGAACACTGGTCCGTGGACCAAGGTAAAGACTCAACTTTAAGGTTTTTGTCCTGAAGAAGGGGTCCTGCGTGACCTTGAAATGCGTTAAACCTGTTCAGAATAAACAATTTTAAAGAAATAAGCCGACATCCTGGATCTTTCAGCAGCGCAGGTTTGACACGTATTTTCCTCCACTGGTTAAATTTGCTGACTGGCTCTAATTTCAAGATCCAGATGAGGTTGTGTTACTTATGACACCTTTTATACAGGCTTATGGAAAAATTGCATCTTTATTTCCTCATCATTATTGCATTGTTAGTAGCGAGTCTGTTACATCATCTATTTAGTCTGTTGAGCCTTCAGTATTCTATCATCTTAGGGTGACCAATAAAAAAAAAGCGCCAACTCCGCTCCGATGACGTAATCCTAATTACAGTTGCATCACCTACTTTTATAAATACTCTGTGTAAGGTATACAGTTTTAGGATTTGTTAGCTTAGTTTCTTAGCATATTGACATGTTTCCACATATTTTTCCAGATCTGCCTCGTTCTTGCATTAAGGCTACGTTCAGATTAGCGTTTCCTGACGCTGCGTCGAGAAACGCAGCGGCGACGCACGCGTCATGCGCCCCTATGTTTTACATGGGGGACGCATGCGTTTTTCTTGTTGCGTTTTCCGACACGTGCGTCGTTTTTGACGCTAGCATCGGACGCAAGAAAACGCAACAAGTTGCATTTTTCTTGCGTCCGATTTCGTCAAAAAAACGACGCACGCGTCGCAAAACGCAGCGTTTTTGCGTGCGTTTGCACGCGTTTTTTCGTGCGTTGCGTCGCCGACGCAGCGGCGCGCAACGCTAATCTGAACGTAGCCTAACAAAGCACATAGTTTTTGCTACATATGCAGAGAAGTCACTTTTGCATCACAAAGGCAAATCTTGACTCATGAGAAGGAAAGCCTATAACCGATATTTTTAATGCAGAATAGTAGATCAGGACAAGAGTTGGGCTGCACACACATGCTGCAATAGATGTGCATCACATCTTTCCCAGTGGTTGCATGGGAAGAGGCAATCTGTCTTTTGCAGTCCCAATCATCTGGACTGAGCCAACTGATCACACTACTAATTGCTATTTCTACATGGTGACCCCCATTAGGAAAAGTCTTTCAAGGAAGAAGTGGATGTTACACTATCCAAACATTCCATCTGCATTACGCCCTGTGTCACATATAGAAGAACTGCCTGTTTCAAAAGCAACATTTTCAGCTGGACCTGGAAGGGCAGTAGTAATCAAACGTGCAGTATCTGTCCGGGCCAGGCGCTGGGACCGACGTCAAGTGAGGAACAAGGGGGCGCTTGGTGTTATGAAGCATCTTCCTGTCATGACCCAGACTTTGTCAGCAACCTCAACAGAACCAGACCTTATAACACAAAGGGAACTGAACAATCTTATTAGAGATTTGCATCTGCCCAAGAGTAAAGGTACCTTCACACTGAACAACTTTACAACGAGAACGACAACGATCCGTGAAGTTGTAGCGTCCTGGATAGCGATCTCGTTGTGTTTGACACGCAGCAGCGATCAGGATCCTGCTGTGACATCGTGGTCGTCGCTGAAAGTCCGGAACTTTATTTGGTCGTCAGGTCGGCGTGATTCGTCATGTTTGACAGCAAAAGCAACGATGCCTGCAATGGTTTTCAATAGAGCGAACAACCAGTGAGAACGATAAGTGCGTCACTGGATCGCTCCTGCATCGCTCAGCTGTTGCCGGTGTTTGACGACTCCTAGCGACCTAAACAGCGACGCTGCAGCGATCGGCTCGTTGTCTATATCGCTGCAGCATCGCTAAATGTGACGGTACCTTTAGGCTGAGCTCTTAGGTTCTAGGCTACAGCAGTGGAATCTCCTAGCAGGAAATGTTCGGATTTCTTTGTTATGCAACTGTGATAATGATCTTGTACAATACTTCTTCATGGAGGGCAATCTTGTGGCATGCAACAACATCAACAGTTTAATGGAAGCACTGAATATAAGTCAAAATCCAGAGGAATGGAGGCTCTTCATCGATTTGTCCAAAACAATCCTAAAAGCAGTCTTGCTGCATAATGGCAATGCACTAATGTAACACCCGATGGAAGCGCACGTGGATTTGTGGACCCACTGTGCCACAGGATGGGCCTGACTAGAAAGGAGCGTAGCTAAGCAGCTACCAGGTGTTCACTGGAGCTCCTGATGGGGGAGACAGCCTGGGCTGCAGGTACTGACCACAGGGGTCAGGTTTGCTACGATACTGGATAAGAGACTGGACACACACAGACTGGGGTACAATGTTTAGGTCATGGCCGCATTGGAGGCACCACATCACAATTTAGGGTGCCGACCTCCGCTATTAGGAAGGCTATCAGATCCAAGGGCCTACTAGAGACAGTAAAGGCATATCTTTGTTTTATTCATGGGCCGCTGCCCAGATTCACGGGCTGATATTCCCCTTGTTTTGGGATGGTTTTTTATAAAGTTTTTGTAATTTTTTTATTTTTTTTTTGTATTATCCGTTTTTTGATAAATTAATAAAGAGTATCGTGATAGGGGTAGTTATTTTTACTGGTGTTGGTTGTCCATTATTCCCCTTTTTTTCTACTTGATTTAGATAGTTTTCATGGCCGCATTGGGACCAGGGGACGAGGTTCAGAATACTGGCTGCATCAGGACCAGGGGACGTCCCAACTACACTGGTAGAACACCAACTACCTAATGACTTAACTCGTTGCTTGGCGACTCCCTAAGGAAGAGAGAGTCTTTTATACGAGATGACTCTCGGCACTTGACTAGAAGTCATCTTGCAGGTTTATTAATTATGCTAAATACTTCTCATTGACAAGCTGAGGGCATTTACCATATACAGGCTCCCTCTTTAAGAGCACACACACCATGAAGTGGGAGGAACACACCAGGGAACCACACTGCAAGGCCAGGGTGGTGAGTAAGCCGGCGTCCCTGCATGGAGGGGAGAGGGGGACATCATGCAGGCACGCCGGCAAAGGCGCTACAGCTACCTTCAATTCCAGTTGGTTTTGCAGACCAAATGAAAGAAACCCATTACAACATGAAACCACTGTTGAGATGCCTGAACTATGACCAACATTTGTAGCCCCTCTGTGGGAAATGAAAGGTGGTTGCCCTCTTACTTGGTCTCCAGGGTGGATACACAAAGTATTGCTGCTTTCTGTGTCAGTGGGATAGTCGTGCAAGAGAATATCACTACAATAAGAGACTCGCCTCGCTGACATTCACTGCAGCCAGCCCTTGTTGACCACATATGCAATTCTGGTAGCAAAATCTTATGACATTGGGACGAATTAAGAACTTTGTAAAGGCAATGAATAAAAATGCAAAAGCATTCAAGTATCTCATTGCTAAAATACCATGGTTGAGTGAAGCAAAGGAGTCTATTGGACCTCCGATTTGTAAGCTTCTTCAAAATGAGGAGTTTCCCAGTTTGCTGCAGGGCAAGCAAAAGGCTGCATGGGTAGAATTCACATTTGTGGTAACTAATTGTTTGGTAAACTCAAGAGCAGATAACTATGAAGAAATGGTGGAAAATCTCTTCAGAACAACATATATGTGGATCTTGGCTGTAACACGTTCTTAAAGATTAATTTCTTACATTTACATCTATAGTTCTTTCCAGCAACAAGCACAGTGAGATATTTCACCAAGAGAGATTTGAACTCAGGCGGTCAAAATCATTAAGAAATGGCTCATTTCATAACTGAACCTGACAACTTTAGAAAATATGTAGAACAGTGTTTGGACACTGCCATGTTGGCGCCAAACAGGGCTCAGCAGAAAAGTATGCTATTTGTCTTTTGGAATTCAAGTTTGGCTGTAACAGTGTGGATGTGATTTTGCTTTTGCAAAGCCCAAGAGGTGCCGAAATAACAGAAAAACCATTAAATGTAATCCCATTGTTTAAACAATGCCTCCCAAATAGTTCATATAGGGGAGAGCATCTCGAACCCACAGGTGCTTCCCAGAATTTTTTACCATTGAGCCATGAAAATTAAAAATTAAATGTTTCTTATGAAAACATTGATTTAGCCCCAAGTCTTTCAGTTTTACAAGGGATAATAAGAGACTGTGTTATGGCTGCCAAAGCACATTCATACGGGTAACCTACAAACCAGGAAGACAAGTACAATACTTGAATCTGACAGATCCCTGTCCAGATGAGGAAAAAGCCCTTCTCTGACCCTGGTCTCTGCCTGACCATGGAGGTTGATACCCTATGAGAACATAATGGCGCCCCCAATTGCGCAGCAGCTTGCCCTAAATGCCCTTAGCAGCTCCTAGGATTGCTAGATTAACAGTTCCCTAAGGAATACGGGAATCGCACGCAAAACTACTGCAACCAACACAAGCTACAGCAAACTGAATGAATCTGGCAAAGTCTCTCATAATGAGGAAACACCAGTAGGGGAAGGTACTTAAAGCAGCACCCAAAAGGTGATGGGACAGACAGAGTAAATGATAAACACCTGTTACCCAAGCCTGACAGAAACCAAGGTAACAGAGCTAAAACACCCAAAGAAATGTTGTATCTGTTGTGGCTCAGTGAAAAGAGACGCCGACCACAGTTTCAAGGGTTCGAATCCAGAAGCATGACACTGTGGTACCAATTGTTGCATAATTTCTCTCAAAAATATCAATAGCCAATATGTGGTTGAAAACTACTATTTGGGCTCAAAAGGAAAGGAGCGCTATTTTAGCTTTTAGAGTGCAAGCAAGTGGAACAGCTTGCAGACACCAAGCCCTCTACAATAGACCCCATTTTGAAGTATAGTGAGCAGTTTGAAACCACAGTTGCCTTACAGAATTTTGTTAATATCGGACCTTGAAAATTAAACATTGTTTTTTTTTTCGGCCAACATATTGTTTTAGCCTCAATTATTTCCATTTTCACAAGGAAACCAGGAGACAAATAACCTTAATAATTATATTGCAATTTCTTCAAAGTATGCCAAAGCCCCAAATGCGGTCAGAAACTACTGTTGTGACACACAGCAGGGATCAGAAGGGAAGGCGCGCTAATTGACTTTTGCAGTGCTAATATGACTGGAAAAGATTGTGGATTTTTTTCCCAAATTTTAAAGTTTTATTGGTTTTTCAATAGAAAAGCTAGTAATTGCGCAACAGTAAATGTAGAAGGAAATGTCACGACGGACACGGGTAAGTCCAGCGGACAACACAACATATACCAACTACGAAATGGAATGAGGAGAAGAAGGCCCTAACAGTAGGGAACGAGGGATGGGGCACCTCCTGATTCCAACCCGTGCCTGTCCCTAAACTCTCCTAACACCCTATTCGGGTCCCCCCCAGCGCCGTCACGTGCCTAGTCCCTGATTGTCACCTCCATATACCGTGGCTAGTGCACTGGCTGGCAAAGTCGCTAGCCTCACCACTGCAGATGGTAACAACACCGGGAAAGTTTCAACACAACACACAGTAAAGGGAAATAATGCTCAACGACTTGCTCTGCTGCCAAGCTCCGACAGCAGAGGATGAGGCTTCAGAAATCCAAAAACCCTCCAGCAGCAACAGCTTATACCACTGACACCAGGAAGCTCCAAACTCCTGGGCTGGTCTGCAAAGAAAACTCTATTATCGACAGTCAGCTGATGGGTCATGTGACTTTTTAAAGGATGGTGGGAGTGGTCACCACCAACATCAGCTGCCCAGCATCAAAGCAGCTGTCTGCAAGGAAACTGACATTAACCCTTGCTGGCCCAAAAGGAAAATTGCTACTTTTAAATTATAGCAGAACTAGATCTGCCACAAATTCAAAAATGAATCGTGACAGGAAAATTGCAAAATGGGGAAAAAAGTAACATGGCAGTACCTCAACATTAGTATTGAGTAAACATATAAATGAAAAGACATGACAACTCTGTGTACTCTATACATCCTTTTTGTGTTATAAAAAAAGTACTGGTGCATGAGGATCAAGAGGGAAAATAGAAAAGTGGAAGAAGGAAGGTTTAGTAGTCAACCATGGGGATCAAGCAAAGCTTGGTTTATTATGCCACCGGATAAAAGCGGTCAATAAGATATGATTATTGGAATTAATGGTCTTAAATGTGAGGGAATATTCCTATATGATGGGGAAGATAAAAAGGTTTATTAGAATTCCTGGTTATCTCTTCCTGTGTTTTAGCTATTCGCATTTCCGTATGCTGGATAATAGCTGCTTCTGCAAACCATTCCTCTAACAATGGAGATTCAGTAGATTTCCAATGACAGGCAAAAACTGTCTTATCTGCTTGGATTATGTATTTTTTGTGTCAATACTATGGAAAAAAAACTCACCATATTTTCCATGTATTTTAGTGTCTCCTCCTTCTATGTTTTTTACCCTACCGTTGTATAGCTTGGGTCATTCCTGATACAGCAGTGCCATTTATTTATTTTTTTCTTCTACTTTTGTGTGTACGTGAAAACATTTTTTTTTTGTGACAAAACATTTGTTTGTTGTTTTGATTTTATTTTTACACTTTTACAAATTTAATTGGACTTTTTCTTTTTCATTTTTACTTAGTCCCACTTTTGCTGTGTTGCAGCATATTAGACCTGTAAGTTTTACAAAGGCAGAAGGTTTGATAGACCCTGCTTAGGCGACTTTAGCTGTCAGACCCATAGGCCATTGGTTTGCCTCAGGTTGCCAGAGAGGTGGGTAGGTCTGGAGGGGCGATGGAATAAAACAGGGAACCCTTTCCGCCTCACAACCATCAGCATGCCTCTCGCAGTCGTTATTCATTATAGCATGTAAAGGGATCATCGGCTGCAGGGCAGAACTTCTTGCCCTTTACACTGTACATGTACGCTGCTTTGAGCAACAAAGGAAAAAACCACGACAAAAAATTCCAATAAAGATAATAAACAAAAAATAATTTTATTAAGGTGACCAGGTACAGGTGACATAGGAGGAAAAAAGGAGGAGGGGGAGGAAGAGAGAGAAGTACACCCTCTCACACATGTCAGAGTGAGACACTCACAGAAATATATATCATTTCAAGAGGGTACATGAGTTTAAATTATTTTAGAGTAAACTGGCCATTATTGCACATTAACCCATATAGCCTTAAAAAGAAATGCGGCACCCTTATATAACAAATAAAAACATAGCCAAAAGGGCTGTTATAATTACCAATGGAGCCGGGGATGTGACTGTGAGCGTCCTTCGTACGCTGCTTTGTAGGAACTCTTTATGCTGTGCCTTTTCGCTGTTTTAAGGGAACTCCTTGCCCTCTACGCTGTACATGTACGCTGCTTTGTGGGAACTCCTTGCTCCTACGCTGTACATGTACGCTGCTTTGTGGGAACTCCTTGCCCTCTATGCTGTACATGTACGCTGCTTTGTGGGAACTCCTTGCCCTCTACGCTGTACATGTACGCTGCTTTGTGGGAACTCCTTGCTCCTACGCTGTACATGTATGCTGCTTTGTGGGAACTCCTTGCCCTCTATGCTGTACATGTACGCTGCTTTGTGGGAACTCCTTGCCCTCTATGCTGTACATGTACGCTGCTTTGTGGGAACTCCTTGCTCCTACGCTGTACATGTATGCTGCTTTGTGGGAACTCCTTGCCCTCTATGCTGTACATGTACGCTGCTTTGTGGGAACTCCTTGCCCTCTACGCTGTACATGTACGCTGCTTTGTGGGAACTCCTTGCCCTCTACAGTGTACATGTACGCTGCTTTGTGGGAACTCCTTGCCCTCTACGCTGTACATGTACGCTGCTTTATGGAAACTCCTTGCCCTCTACGCTGTACACGTACGCTACTTTGTGGGAACTCCTTGCCCTCTACGCTGTACACGTACACTACTTTGTGGGAACTCCTTGCCCTCTACACTGTACATGTAGGCTGCTTTGTGGGAACTCCTTGGCCTCTATGCTGTACCTGTTCAATGCTTTGTGGGAACTCCTTGCACTCTACGCTGTACATGTACTCTACTTTGTGGGAACTCCTTGCCCTCTACACTGTACATGTAGGCTGCTTTGTGGGAACTCCTTGTCCTCTACGCTGCACATGTACTTTGCTTTGTGGGAATGCCTTGCCCTCTACGCTGCACTTGTATGGTCCATTGCGGGAATTCCTTGTTGCTGTGCTGTATACATCGCTGATGACAGGAAGGGGTTAAGATTATGAGACAACCCATTGTTTCACACAATAGACTTTCTTACAGATCTGGGCAGCACGGTGGCTCAGTGGTTAGCACAGCAGCCTTGCAGCACTGGAGTCCTTGAAAAAGCGGGGTTTTACACCCGCGAAACGCGCGTCGGGGGCATTCACGCCCGGTCCTGGACTCCCCATCGTGTGCTTACAGGTGAGCACCCTTATAATCTCAGGATGATGCAATATTAGACCATGGGTTACTGTTAGGTCTATGGGTGCGGGCAGGCTGCCTTTATGTGATCTACTAATAGCACATAACACTTTATTTGGGATGTGGCAGCTACCCAGCTGAGTATTCGGTGTGGAGTCCCTGGTGCTCTCATGTGTTATTCCTGCATTTAATATGTATTTTTTGTTTATTATGATATGTATAGTGTGTCAATAAATTTTCTATTTTTTATATACCTGTTTGCTCTTGTGTCCTCCGTATTTATAATTATTATTTTGAGCGGGTTTTGTGTTGTATGCCGAGGTGGCTTGTACTTATTACAGCCACAGATGTAACGTTAACATAATGTTGTTGAGGTTTTTGTGCCTAATGATAGGGAATTTAGATTGTGAGCCCCATCAAGGACAGCGACTGTAAAGCGCTGTAGAATATGTTAGCGCTATATAAAAATGAAGATTATTTTTACTATTTTACTAATATTATTTTATGCAGATGCAATGTAAGAGAGTTAATCTTTTCCTGTAAAAGATCTGACAACGAAGGTAGCACAGCTCATCTCAATATGTTCAGTCATCAAAACAGTGTGTTCTTATTATTTACTGAATTCACAATTGGAAAATTAAGCCTCTGCTGTTATCCCTTATGGTCGTGTCCATAAATGTGTTGCATTGAGCTTATGATTCACGAACACGACTGTTTTATATACACAGTGTAAAGAGCCTTTAATCTAATTTACAAAGAGTACAGATTAGTGTGCAGCCTCGGACAGGTGGCATAGTATTGCGTAAATGCTGGGATAAGTGGATCAGTCAGGAGTCCTGGTACTTGGCAATAAGCAGCAGTAGTAATGATACTTCAGTGTTGAATTGCTGGTATTCACTTGGCATTGAAATAAACGTTCTCTTTTAGGGAATGTGTCATCAGAAAAAAATCAGTCTTTTATGTTTTCTACATTCTTGTTGAATATTTTTTTTTATTTTTTTTTGGTTTTACATATCATTATATATAAAAAAAAATGGGCACTAGGCCTAATACTGGACTTGTACTTCCTGTTCTTTTCAGCAGCCACATGGACATATGGAGCAGTGCGGATATTTTCTAGGTGTATTCTGATTTGCATAAAGTTCATAGTGGAGGGAGGAAGAGGAGGTGAGCGTTGACCATTACCTTTTGTTACAGGCAGACTCTATGTTATCTACTGTATATAGAGGCTGTTGTCAGTTATTTGAATCCGGCCTGTAATAAAAATGAGACTGCTGAAATTGATCTGTACAGAACAAGTGAGCCTAGTAGTAGGTGTACAAATTGCAAAATTTGTTTTATTTTTTAAATTAATATAGTGCGGTAGAAAATGTAAAAAAAATATATATTTTTAATTACATTTAACAAATACATGATTTCAATAGATAATTTTCTGAAGATACATTCATATTACAGTACTTTTTGGAATTGTTTAAATAAATAATCTTATTGAAAGATATACGGTAAATCTTTGTACCTTGTTAGTCAATAGATAGAAAAATATTAAGAATTGAGAGTCCTCAGTGGTTGATACCTTTTAATGGCTAACTGAAAAGATGGTAACAAATTGCAGCTTTCGAGACTACACAGGTCTCTTCACCAGGCAAAGACTAATACAACAGCTGAAGAGTCGCATATTTATACACACCAGGGCACAGGTTTTTTTTCACTTGTTTAGTTTATAGAGTTTCTCTGTAGTGTTGGCCGTGGCTCACACTGCCTGCTGCGGCTCACAGTGCCTGCTGCGGTGCACACTGCCTGCTGCGGCTCACAGTGCCTGCTGCGGTGCACACTGCCTGCTGCGGCTCACAGTGCCTGCTGCGGTGCACACTGCCTGCTGCGGCTCACACTGCCTGCTGCGGTGCACACTGCCTGCGGCGGCTCACACTGCCTGCTGCGGTGCACACTGCCTGCGGCGGCTCACACTGCCTGCGGCGGCTCACACTGCCTGCGGCGGCTCACACTGCCTGCTGCGGCTCACACTGCCTGCGGCGGCTCACACTGCCTGCGGCGGCTCACACTGCCTGCGGCGGCTCACACTGCCTGCTGCGGCTCACACTGCCTGCGGCGGCCCACACTGCCTGCAGCGGCTCACACTGCCTGCTGCGGCTCACACTGCCTGCTGCGGCTCACACTGCCTGCTGCGGCTCACACTGCCTGCTGCGGCTCACACTGCCTGCGGCGGCTCACAGTGCCTGCGGCGGCTCACAGTGCCTGCTGCGGCTCACAGTGCCTGCTGCGGCTCACACTTCCTGCGGCGGCCCACACTGCCTGCTGCGGCTCACACTGCCTGCGGCGGCTCACAGTGCCTGCGGCGGCTCACACTGCCTGCTGCGGCTCACACTTCCTGTGGCGGCCCACACTGCCTGGGGTGGCACACACTGCCTGCGGTGGCACACACTGCCTGCGGTGGCACACACTGCCTGCGGTGGCACACACTGCGGTGGCACACACTGCCTGCAGCGGCTCACACTGCCTGCAACCGATCACACTGTCGGCTGCTTTCATGATGTAGTGAATATTCAGTCTGCTATCGGCTAAAAAATA
Source organism: Ranitomeya imitator (assembly GCF_032444005.1). Lineage (NCBI taxonomy): Eukaryota > Metazoa > Chordata > Amphibia > Anura > Dendrobatidae > Ranitomeya > Ranitomeya imitator. The sequence goes on from NC_091282.1 coordinate 131,075,218, forward strand.
TGTCCTGAATCAATCATATGGAAACTGAATATTCCTTTTTTTTTTTTTTTTTTTAAATGCCAGCAATTCCCATACTATTACATTATGACACTCCTGTGTATTGGAGTCTTTCACAATGGCACAGAAATGTTATGTTACAATATAGAGCTCAGTGTATTTTTTAGTCTCCCAATACAATAAAGTAACAAAGATGAAGACCGAGTTAATTTAAATATATCCTACCATTTTGTGTCTACAGCTCCAGTATAGACCTATGCGTCTCCATGGTTACAGGCAGCAACAAAAAAAGCCCTGTGCCGCCTGATGCTGCAGTGAAATATTAGTTCCTTTTGGTTATGTGCTCTCATTGTGTGTTAGCAGGAAGAAGTGCATGAGCAGACTATACATTGTCATAGTTTGTAGTCTGTAACCATGGAGATGCATAATTCAGCACTGGAACTGTATAGACCTAGCAGAAATTTTTACAAAGACTTGCATTTGATTTTTTTTTAATTGTATTTACTCCTCTAAAAAAATCTATATAAAAGTGTACACAGACATTGTACTAAAAGTAGAGCGTTCAGGCTCCTGTCCCCAGTCTGTGGAGGCGCTGTATGCTTTGTATAGGCTGGTAGCCGTCCTGCCTTTGCTGGTTTTCTTTCCATATTAGCCTGAAGATATTTGCTGCTGCTTGGAACGAAGTGATTAAAGTCCTGGAAGATTGTCAGACTGCGTTACAATGTGCTGCAGGTGACGTCTCCTGCCGCACAGGCTCATTCTGGCAACCTGCTGTGTGATCAAAACTAATGAATCTAGAATTTTGGGGGTTAAATGTTCAGCTTTCTTCTATATTAATACTGTACGCTTGGGAGAATTGTTAGAAGTGCTGTCATAATTTTATTTTTTTCTGTGGCTTCCATACTGAAAGTGCATGACCAGATCCTTTTATAACTATGGATTTCAATATTTCATTAACTCCTAGTCTTGGATTTTCAATTTGGATTTCGCCCTTCCAAAGCTTGATGTCTGTGTTGGAAAAAATCTGCCCTTAAAGGGAACCCGGCAGCTGATACATGCTGCCCTATCTGTTGTCAGAGACACTCTTAAAGGAACAGCGCAGGACACCTGTGTACTGGGCGTTGGTACTAGTGATTAACAAATGTACTCTGATAAGGTATTATCTGAGCATGCTCGTGTGCTAACAGTGACTTCGGCGTGCTCAAAAAATATGTTCAACTTCCCACGGCTGCATGTCTCGCGGATGTTAGATAGCCACAACACATGCAGCGATTGCCTGTTTGTTAGACCATCCCTGCATGTTTGCCACTGTTGAACAGCCGCCAGACATGGGGGCGCAGGGACTCAAACACTGCCGCCCTCTGTAAAGTGTGCGGCGTGCCACCTCTGATTTATTGTCATTGTGAGGTCACATGCTTCCTCTGTTCACTGACCCTCTGGATTATACAATTGTAATGCAATTATAATATACATTTACTTTTTTTCCAGGCCGTCCAGCCATCTACAGGAGAAGTGATATTTGATAGTTTTCATGACTTGAAATCCCGCTGTGAGTTGGAGACAAGAATATTACGTTTGCAGCCGGCTGAGATTTTACTTCCCTCTGAGCTTTCTGAAGGAACTGAAAAGCTGATCACTAGTATAACGGCAGCATGGTAAGTGCGTGACGCCTTGTGGGTCCGAAAACCGAATCCGGAAAATAAGACCAAGCGATAGCGATCAGTGTACACTAGGTGGCACTGTCATAAAAGGGGTTGTGTTGCGCCAGTTGTCTGTGCTTGAACACTACTGGCCAATTCATCAATGTATTTCTTCCAGCTTTTTGGCATGAATAACTCTCAATTAGTGACTTTTTTTGTTCTATAAAAAAAAAATGGTTTTTAAATTTGTCTTTTGTTTTGTTCGTTTTCTGATTTTTGTGTCAATGTGGCCTTTCCAGATGTTTTATCAATTTATTAGATGCAACTTAAAAAAATAAATAAAAACATTTGGTGCAAATCGCCCCCTTGAGCGATAGATTTTATATCCGTGAATCTTCTAAAAAGTTGGGATTGTCCAAAGTAAAGAACCCTCTTAATTTAAAAAGAAATATCCAGTCTGTTTGGGCAGCATGTTGTTATTTACTTTTAGACCACCCTTGACTTCAGTGAATAAGCAATGACGGTACGGAGGGCAGAGAGCCCTGCCCTTACAGTCTGCCAGGTAATGGAGAAGGAGTCCGTAGGTTGGGGGTTGTGACAGTGGGGTCCGTGCAGGCTGTGAGCTTGATAGGAGAGATGCCTTTTCAAGTTCTGTCTGAAGGTTCCCAAACTGGCTCATAATCAGATGTGATGGGGCACAGAATTCTCCAGTCTGGGGCATGCTTGGGAGAAGTTTTGGATGCGATTAGGTGAGGAGCATGTAAGTGTGGAGAAGAGAAGAAGATCCCGGGAGATTAGTGTGTAGATATACAGAGGAGACAGATTATGAACGGCTTTATAGGTCAGCATTAGTAGTTTGAACTGGAAATGTTGGGGAATTGGGAGCCAATAAAGGGATTTGCTGATGGGAAAGGCGGAGGAATAGAGGGTCGAGCGATGGATTAATCATGCAGCAGAGTTAAGGATGCAAGAGTGTTAGAGGAGGAATATTTGTTATGACTGTATAAGCACACTCACATGGATAACATACTGACCAGGAGAGACAAATGGCTGAACCCAACAGGTTCCTACTACGAAAGCCCCTAATCTGACACTGATTTTTTCCCACCTGACCACAGAGGTTGGCACCATAAGTATTCAAAACTGCGCCCCACTCCACGTCAACCTACCCTGAATGTCTTTAACTTCCCCCTATCTATAGGTAATGTGCAACACTAAAACAACAATAACTATAAAGTGAAATACACAAACATCTGAGTTAAAGGCACAGGCCTATGAATGTGTTCACACAACCACACAGGAAAGACCACACAATAAATGGAACGCATGGAAACCTCCGATACCCCAAACGAAAAAAGAAAGAATGGGGAACCGGGGAGAAAACAGACAAACAAAATGTAGGAAAAGCAACAGAGATTAACCAGGTAAAATAATGCCTAGCTGAGGAGCTGGATCTCCAAACCCCAACTATCTTGGAATATAGGCAGCAAAGACTTCATGTGCCAGGAGAGTATGAATAGCCCGTCCCAAGATGTGATGAGAGATACCAAGCGAGGAAGTGAAAACACCTGCACAGGAGCAAAAAAGCAAAGGAAAGACAAGAGCATTATCAGCAGTTGGATAGAGACAACACAGGCTGTCAACAGATTGGGCCCTGGACTCAAGCCATGACATATTGCAGTAGTTGGAGCGAGAGATGAGGGCAAGAACTAACATGAGCTGTGTTGACTTGGCTTCAAGACATAGCGTTTACCTCGGTGGCCAAAAAGTTCAATTTTGGTCTCTGACCACAGCACATCTCTTCATACATTTGCAGAGTGTCTCACATGTTTTTGGCAAAGTCAAAGAAAGCCTTACAACTTTTGTGTGTAAGTAAAGACTTTTTCTGCCCTCTCTTCCATAAAGGCCACCTCAATGGAGAGTTTGGCTTATTGTGGTCGTATGAACACATACTTCAGTCTCTACTTGGGAACTCTTCAGCTCCTTCAGAGTTAACTTTGGTCTATGTGTTGCCTTTCTGATTAATGCCCTCCTTGCCCAAACTGAGAGTTTTGGTGGGAAATCCTATCTTGGTAACTTTGCTGTGGTACCATGTTCTTTCGAATTGGAAGATAATGGATTTGATGGTGCTCTGGGGGATCATGAGAGATTGGGAAAAAAATGTATAACCCAACTCTGACATTTTTGTCCCTGACTTGTTTGGAGATATCTTTTTGTCCTCATGGTGTTATTTGGGTAGTGGTGCCTCTTGCTTAATAGTATTGTAACCTCTATGGCCTTTCAGAGAAGGTGTGAATATAATCGCACACAGGTGAACTTCCTTTTACTAAGCATGTGACTGAAGGTAATTTCTTGCGCCAGAAATTTTTAGGGGTTTTATCACAAAAGAAGTGAATACATATGCACATGCCAATTTTTAGTTATTTGATCCCATAAATTTAATTTCTGCCGATATTTTTCTCGCTTCACCAACTTAAAGGGAGTCTGTCACTTCAATCCAATATTTCGGCCAGCATGCAGCCAGCGAGTAAGGAAAGGGTGAATCAAACACCTGAAAACTCCACCCATATGACCTAAAACTGGTCCCGACAAATTCAGGTGACAGGTTCCCTTTAATGTATATACTTGTGTATAAGCCGGCCCGAGTATAAGCCAAAGCACCTAATTTTGCCATAAAAAAATTGGAAAAACTTTTTTACTCGAATATAAGCCGAATATGCATTGTCCCCTCATCCCTATCCTGGTATTGATGGTTCCGCATCCATGTCCTTGTCTGTATGGCTCCGCATCCATGTCCTTCTATGCATGGCTCCCCATTCTATCCTTGTATGTATGGCTCCCCATTCTATCCTTGTATGTATGGCTCCCCATTCTATCCTTGTATGTATGGCTCCCCATTCTATCCTTGTATGCATGGCTCCCCATCCCTGTCCTTGTATGCATGGCTCCACAACCCTGTCCTAGTATGCATGGCTCCCCATACCTGTCCTTGTATGCATGCCTCCCCATTCTATCCTTGTATGTATGGCTCCCCATTGTATCCTTGTATGTATGGCTCCCCATTCTATCCTTGTATGTATGGCTCCCCATCCCTGTCCTTGTATGTATGGCTCCCCATCCCTGTCCTTGTATGCATGGCTCCCCATCCCTGTCCTTGTATGCATGGCTCCCCATCCCTGTCCTTGTATGCATGGCTCCCCATCCCTGTCCTTGTATGCATGGCTCCCCATCCCTGTCCTTGTATGCATGGCTCCCCATCCCTGTCCTAGTATGCATGGCTCCCCATCAGTAGCGTAGCTACTGGGGGGGCAGAGGGGGCCATCGCCCCGGGCCCAGTCACCTGAAGGGGCCCACCGGGAGCCAGAGCCACTTCTGTGTCAAGGCAGAACATAGATAGGAGCAGACATTATACTGCTCTGCTCCTATGCCGACGGAGACTCTGCAAGCTGGCTACAAGCACAGGGGCCGGCTGCAGTCTCCCCCCTGCAGTGAATGGTTTCGCCCGTGTCTGACCTGAAGCTTTTCCCCAGTTTTCTTCACTCTGTGCAGTGCACGCTGGGATTGGCTCAGGCACGCTGGGTCCTAGTGCCCACACCTTGCATTTCACCTAGACACTTCCTGGTCCTGCCTGCAATAATTATCAGTAAGTGCTGGGGATGGAACATGTTAGGTTTATTAATTCAGGTATGTCACTGTGATGTGAATGTGAGACCATTGGGGTATTGTGGGGGCTGAAAGTGGGTGAGGGGGGATAGGGTACTGAGGGGGGAAATGTGAGATGATAGGGGTATTGTGGAGGAGGGGAGACAGGGCACTGAGGGGTAAATGTGAGACCATGGGGGTGTTGTGGGGGCTGAAGGCGGGTGAGGTGGGACAGGGCACCGAGGGGTGGATGTAAGTTGATGGGGGCATTGGGGCGGAAGTGGGGGAGTGGGAACGGGGCACTGGGGGCTGAATATTATAATGTTTTGTTATGATGTTATATGTACTCCATCACGTAATATTTGCTGTCTGGGGAGGCTGGAGATGGGGGTTAGGGGGCTTTTGATAAGAGCCACCTGGGTCTTTTATGAGTATTAGTATACGAAGCCCCCATATAGTAACCAAGAGCTGCATCACATTTACAGCACCACTCCAGCATTTTTTTAAATTTCACTGCTGGAGCGGTGCTGAAAATTCACGTCCCCTGCCCTCTGTCTGATACTCACCTTCTGGCGTCTTCATCTGTTTTTGTCTCCGCTCGGCTCCGTCTTCTGCAGTTTGTGACCTGTGCGCGGCTCCAGTGTTTCATGCAGCGGCGCAGAGGTCACTAATCCATGTGAGTCTATGGGAGCCTCGTTCTGGCCTCTTTCTCACTCTCAGGCTATATGCACACATTGCGGATTTGGCTGCAGATCCGCAGCAGTTTTCCATGTGTTGTACAGTACCATGTAAACCTATGGAAAACCAAATCCACAGTGCACATGGTGCAGAAAATACCGCAAAGAAACGCTGAGTTGTATTTTCCGCAGCATGTCAATTCTTTGTGCGGATTCCGCAGCGTTTTACACCTGCTCCTGTATAGGAATCCACAGGTGTAAAAATGCAGGTGAAATCCTCACAAAAACGCAGGAAATCCACGGTAAATCCACAGGTAAAACGCAGCACGTTTTACCTGTGGATTTTGCAAAAACGGTGTGGAAAAATCCGCAACGTGTGCACATAGCCTCATAGTCTTACACTGAGCGCTTGTGACATAGCTTCTAACTTCTGGCTTGTCAGAAGCTGCGCTCACAAGTTTGAGCCGTGGGACTGCAGCAGTGCCACAAAATAGTGAATACGCCAGAGGATGAGTAACTGACCGGGGACTTGCGCTTCAAACACCACTACAGCGGTGGAAAAAAAGGCCTCCTAGAGTTACATAGTTACATAGTTAGTTACATAGTTATTAAGGTTGAAGGAAGACTATATGTCCATCTAGTTCAACCCATAGCCTAACCTAACATGCCCAAACATGTTGATCCAGAGGAAGGCAAAAAAAACCCATGTGGCAAAGAGTAAGCTCCACATTGGGGAAAAAAATTCCTTCCCGACTCCACATACGGCAATCAGACTAGTTCCCTGGATCAACGCCCTATCAAGGAATCTAGTGTATATACCCTGTAACATTATACTTTTCCAGAAAGGTATCCAGTCCCCTCTTAAATTTAAGTAATGAATCACTCATTACAACATCATACGGCAGAGAGTTCCATAGTCTCACTGCTCTTACAGTAAAGAATCCGCGTCTGTTATTATGCTTAAACCTTTTTTCCTCCAAACGCAGAGGATGCCCCCTTGTCCCTGTTTCAGGTCTATGATTAAAAAGATCATCAGAAAGGTCTTTGTACTGTCCCCTCATATATTTATACATTAAAATAAGATCACCCCTTAGTCTTCGTTTTTCCAAACTAAATAGCCCCAAGTGTAATAACCTATCTTGGTATTGCAGACACCCCAGTCCTCTAATAATCTTGGTCGCTCTTCTCTGCACCCGCTCCAGTTCAGCTATGTCTTTCTTAAACACCGGAGACCAGAACTGTGCACAGTATTCTAAGTGTGGTCGAACTAGTGACTTGTATAGAGGTAAAATTATATTCTCCTCATGAGCATCTATGCCTCTTTTAATGCATCCCATTATTTTATTTGCCTTTGTAGCAGCTGCCTGACACTGGCCCCTGAATATGAGTTTGTCATCCACCCATACACCCAGGTCTTTTTCATTGACGGTTTTGCCCAGAGTTTTAGAATTAAGCACATAATTATACATCTTATTACTTCTACCCAAGTGCATGACCTTACATTTATCCCCATTAAAGCTCATTTGCCATTTATCAGCCCAAGCTTCTAGTTTACATAAATCATCCTGCAATATAAAATTGTCCTCCTCTGTATTGATTACCCTGCAGAGTTTAGTGTCATCTGCAAATATTGAAATTCTACTCTGAATGCCCCCTACAAGGTCATTAATAAATATGTTAAAAAGAAGAGGGCCCAATACGGACCCCTGTGGTACCCCACTGCTAACCGCTACCCAGTCTGAGTATGCTCCATTAATAACCACCCTTTGTTTCCTATCCCTGAGCCAGCTCTCAACCCACTTGCACATATTTTCCCCTATCCCCATTATTCTCATTTTATGTATCAACCTTTTGTGTGGCACCGTATCAAAAGCTTTTGAAAAGTCCATATACACTACATCCACTGGGTTCCCTTGGTCCAATCCGGAACTTACCTCTTCATAGAAACTGATCAAATTAGTCTGACATGAACGGTCCCTAGTAAACCCGTGCTGATACTGGGTCATGAGGTTATTCCTCTTCAGATACTCCAGTATAGCGTCCCTTAGAATGCCCTCCAGGATTTTACCCACAGTAGAGGTTAAGCTTACTGGCCTATAATTTCCGAGTTCAGTTTTTGTTCCCTTTTTGAATATTGGCACCACATTTGCTATACGCCAGTCCGGTGGCACAGACCCTGTTATTATGGAGTCTTTAAAGATTAAAAATAATGGTCTATCAATGACTGTACTTAATTCCTGCAGTACTCGAGGGTGTATCCCATCTGGGCCCGGAAATTTGTCAATTTTAGTGATTTTTAGACGGTGCTTTAATAATTTAATAATAAACAATTTATTACTATAAATTTGATAAAGGTTTGGAATAAATGTCTGCAGTCACTTTATGTGACTGCAGACTGCCAAATCATGACAGGGAGCTGTGGGCCCATCATAATGTGTATAAGGGAGCTGCGGGCCCATCATACTGTGTATAAGGGAGCTGCGGGCATATCATACTGTGTATATGGAAGCTGTGCCTGGCCCCATCATACTGTGTAAAGGGAGCTGTGGGCCCATCATACTGTGTATAAGGAAGCTGTGCCTGGCCCCATCATACTGTGTATAAGGGAGCTGTGCCTGGCCCCATCATACTGTGTATAAGGGAGCTGCGGGCCCATCATATTGTGTATAAGGGAGCTGCGGGCCCATCATATTGTGTATAAGGGAGCTGCGGGCCCATCATATTGTGTATAAGGGAGCTGCGGGCCCATCATATTGTGTATAAGGGAGCTGCGGGCCCATCATACTGTGTATAAGGGAGCTGTGGCCCCATCATACTGTGTATAGGGGAGCTGTGGCCCCATCATACTGTGTATAGGGGAGCTGCGGGCCCATCATACTGTGTATAAGAGAGCTGCGGGCCCATCATACTGTGTATAGGGGAGCTGCGGGCTCATCATACTGTGTATAAGGGAGCTGTGGGCCCATCATACTGTGCATAAGGAAGCTGCGGGCCCATCATACTGTGTATAAGGAAGCTGTGGCCCCATCATACTGTGTATAAGGGAGATGTGGCCCCATCATACTGTGTGTAAGGGAGCTGCGGGCCCATCATACTGTGTATAAGGAAGCTGTGGCCCCATCATACTGTGTATAAGGGAGCTGCGGGCCCATCATACGGTGTATGGGGGAGCTGTGGCCCAATCATACTGTGTATAAGGAAGCTGTGCCCCCATCATACTGTGTATAACGAAGCTGTGCCCCCATCATACTGTGTATAAGGAAGCTGTGGCCCATCATACTGTGTACAGGAGAACTGTGAGGGACATCATACTGTGATAAGGGAGATGTGGACCCACCATACTGTGTATAGGGAACTTTGAGGGCATATTGTGCATATGGGAGCTGTTGGCCCATTACACTGTATATAGGGGAGCTCTGGGGGGGCATTATACTTTGTATAGTGGAGCTCTGTCAGCATTATACTGTGTAAAGGGGAGCAGTGAGAACATCATACGGTGTATCGGGGAGTTATAGAATCATCATACTGTGTATAGAGGAGCTGTGGGGGCCTTATACTGTGTATATGGAAGCTTTGAGCTCACCATACTGTGTATAATGGAGCAGTACATGAGGGAACTTAGGGGACATTATTAAATATAAAGTGGGCACTTAAGCATTACTGTATTGTTATAGGGGCACTCAGAGTATTGCGACCATCAAAGTTCCATATTGTCACAATATGGCTGTAAAATCAATGTTTGTTTTTATCTATAGGTTTATTTTCAATAACAGAGCGGTCATATTCTGAGGTTCCACTATATTCACAATTAGAGTGCGCAACCGTAGCTGTAATCAAGGTTAGCTGCCTATAGGAGTGCCTATAGGAGTGGAGAGAGGTGAATATTCATTACCTTAATGAGCAGGCACCTGTGCTAGCCCGGCAGCTGCTGGAAACCGGCAACTGCTGCTGACACTGTGCATTCGCTATAAGAGAAATGAATATTCACTGCCAGCGCAGTGAATATTCATTTCTCTTTAGCAGCGGGCTCAGGCTTTAGCCGCAGCCGCCAGCTCCTGCCTCCTGTGACTCACTGCTCCGCTGCTCCCCCTTCCCTCCCGTCTTCTGGGACAATGACTCGTTTATAAGCCAAGGGATTCATTTTCAGCACACAAAAAATGTGTTGAAAAACTTGGCTTATACACGAGTACATACGGTAGACTATTTAGTGCTAATGCATCATGCACAAATCTGATTACAAAAATATTTAAACATAGGTTATTATGTAACAAAATAGGTAAAAAGCCAAGGGGGTGAATCACTCTGTACATGAGATGGCTGTAAAGTTCAGTGTGGACATGCTGCCTGAGGAGTTTGGAGGCGAACGGGAGCAGCGATATGGGGCGTTAGTTGGACCTAGCGGTCGGGTCGAGAGATGGTGTTCTCCATCTTACACTCACTCATACGGTTGACGTGCATTTGTTATAAGTGGTGTGTGTCTGTAGGGACAGCTGTATGGCGTAGTGTTAGCACCATGCCGGATTCCTGCTCTGACAGGCAGGATCTTCGGCGTGTCACTTCACTCAACCGCGCTGCGGTCGGTGCTTCCATTCCCCATGCTCTGCATGTTTCCAGCAGAGCTTCTAGCCATGTCCTTAGAGCACGTGCGCGCGCTCACCACCCTTTTAAAGGGCCAGCACGTGCACTTGCTCTTTCCTCCCCAGCCAGTGGCTGTGGGGCATTATGTATATATTGCTTCCTCTCCACTGTTGCCTGAGTAACCTTTCTGTTCTGCAGTCTAAGTTGTGTAAGGTTGTGTACCAGTCCTTGCTGCTCTCTGGTGCAGATCCTGCCTGCTGCGCTCTGGTGCAGATCCTGCCTGCTGCACTCTGGTGCAGATCCTGCCTGCTGCACTCTGGTGCAGATCCTGCCTGCTGCACTCTGGTGCAGATCCTGCCTGCTGCACTCTGGTGCAGATCCTGCCTGCTGCACTCTGGTGCAGATCCTGCCTGCTGCACTCTGGTGCAGATCCTGCCTGCTGCACTCTGGTGCAGATCCTGCCTGCTGCACTCTGGTGCAGATCCTGCCTTCTGCACTCTGGTGCAGATCCTGCCCGCTGCACTCTGGTGCAGATCCTGCCCGCTGCACTCTGGTGCAGGTCCCGCCCGCTGCACTCTGGTGCAGGTCCCGCCCGCTGCACTCTGGTGCAGGTCCCGCCCGCTGCACTCTGGTGCAGGTCCCGCCCGCTGCACTCTGGTGCAGGTCCCGCCCGCTGCACTCTGGTGCAGGTCCCGCCCGCTGCACTCTGGTGCAGGTCCCGCCCGCTGCACTCTGGTGCAGGTCCCGCCCGCTGCACTCTGGTGCAGGTCCCGCCCGCTGCACTCTGGTGCAGGTCCCGCCCGCTGCACTCTGGTGCAGGTCCCGCGCGCTGCACTCTGGTGCAGGTCCCGCGCGCTGCACTCTGGTGCAGGTCCCGCCCGCTGCACTCTGGTGCAGGTCCCGCCCGCTGCACTCTGGTGCAGGTCCCGCCCGCTGCACTCTGGTGCAGGTCCCGCCCGCTGCACTCTGGTGCAGGTCCCGCCCGCTGCACTCTGGTGCAGGTCCCGCCCGCTGCACTCTGGTGCAGGTCCCGCCCGCTGCACTCTGGTGCAGGTCCCGCCCGCTGCACTCTGGTGCAGGTCCCGCCCGCTGCACTCTGGTGCAGGTCCCGCCCGCTGCACTCTGGTGCAGGTCCCGCCCGCTGCACTCTGGTGCAGGTCCCGCCTGCTGCACCATCCAGTCTGTCCTTCTGGGTCTAGCTGCTGCGCGTCCGTTGGTCTGTCCTAGAGTGGCACCTGGCGTTTGTCGGGAGCCAAGTCTAACCTCACCATCAGAGACTCTTGTGAACAGTCCGGTGCTCGACTATTCACGCCCCTCCAGGATCTCCGTGGTCCGAGGGACAGTGGTTCACAAACCACATCTGGGACACGTAGCATGTCTAGGGAGTTACTGTTTCTCCTTGTGGAGACTACCATCTGGTAAGGAGACCTAAGACTGCATTCACACGTCCATGTGAGGGTTACCATCTGAGACAAACTTGCCCATATTTTTTCTCGGGTGTCATTATAGTTGCTTCTGGGTTTTTTTCTCATCCTTTTTTCCCTGGAACAGGTAAACTACCCAAACTTTGTTTTTAATCATTGACTCATAACAATGTAGTAAGTAGTTGCATAGTTCAATCCGTATTTCAAAGATCGCCATAGACTTTAATGGCTGAGTCTCATCCCAAACCGGATGTGTGTATGAACCAGGGAAAATCTGTAGAGTCGTCTGTCTGAGAAAAAAGGACAGCGCATGGACGCATCACACAGATGTGTGAATTTCTTATGTATCAATATTATTTATCTGTACACTGCTCACAAAACAACGGGAACATTTAAACAACACAGTGCAGCTCTAATTCAATCACTTCTGTGAAATCAATCTGTCCAGTTATGAAGCAACACTGATTGTGAATCAATTTCTCCTGCTGTTGTGCAAATGGAACAGACAGCAGGTAGAAATGATAGGCAATTAGCCATCAAACCCCTATAAAGAAGTGATTCGGCAGATGGTCACCACAAACATTTCTTTGTTCTCTTCCTTTTTGCCTGTTGTTTTGCTCACTTTTGCATTTTGCCATTGCTCAACCCTACAGTAGCATGAGGCGGTGTCTACAGCCCCCAAAATTTTCTCAGATAGTGCAGCTAATCCAGTATGGCACATCAATGCGAGCTGTGGCAAGGAGGATAGCTGTGCCTGTCTGCACAGTGCTCAGAGCATGGAGCAGATACCAGGAGACAGATCAGTACACCAGGAGATGTGGAGGGGGTTGTAGGAGGGAAACAACCCAGCAGCAGGACCCCTATTTCCTTTGTCCAAGGAGGAGTCCTTCAAAATGACCTACAGAATGCCATTCATGTGCCTGGTCAAACTGTCAGAAACAGACTCCATAAGGGCGGCATGAGTGCTTGACGTTAACAAGTCGGTGTTGTGCTTACAGCCTAACACCTTGCAGGGAGATTGGCATTTTCCATAGAATACCAATATTGGCAGATTCAACATTGGCGCCATGTGCTCGGCACGCATGAAAGAAGGTTCACACTGAGCACATGTGACATAGTCCGGAGATGCCTTGGAGAACCTTCTGCTGCCTGTACTATTCTCCAGCATGACCGTTTTGGCAGCGGGTCAATAATGGTGTGAGGAGGAATTTCTTTGGACGACTGCACAGCCCTCCATGTTGCTAGCCAGAGGTACTGTGACTGCCATTAGGTACCAGGATGAGATCCTCAGACCCATTGTGAGACCATATGCAGGTGCAGTGGGCCCTGGGTTCCTTCTGATACATGACAATTCTAAGCCTCATGTGGCTGAAGTGTGTCAGCAATTCCTGCTTGATGAAGGCATTGAAGCTATGGACTGGCTCGCCCGTTCGCCAGACCTGAATCCAATCGAGAACATCTGGAACATCATGTCTTGTTCCATCCACAAACGCCACGTTGCACCAAACACTGTAAAGGAGTTGACTGATGCTTTAATCCAGGTCTGGGAGGAGTTCCCACAGGAGAACATCCCCCGCCTCATCAGGACTATGGCCAGGTTTTGTAGGTAGGTCATACAGACACTTGGAGGCCAAACACACTACTGAGCATCATTTCCTTGTCTTCAGGCATTCCACTGAAGTTGGATCAGCCTGTAATTTGATTTTCCACTTTGATTTTGAGCATCATTCCAAATCCAGACCTCCGTGGGATATTCATTTTGAGTTACATTGATCATTTTTATGTCTTATTGTTATCCATTCACTCTACTGTGTAATGAATAAAGCAGAGGCGTAGCTAGTGTTTTGGTTCTTGGGGGGGCAAAACTTCTGAGTGGGCCCCTAACCAGGTAACCTTGATTACAACTGGGTGGCGCACCCAGGAGGAGGAGAACCTCAGCAGATGACTGCTCTATTACTGAAGATAATCTCTATATAAAGACCAATATGGATATTATCGCCATATGGTCAGTGGTAGATACCAGCCCTACAGAACATATAAGAGATCACTTCACAGTTACAGATAATCTCTTATCGCTGACATTCTATCTGATGGAATCGTTCATTTTTCCCGTCTTTTCCATCTGGCCCAGACCGACATGACAACTTCTTCCAGCAACGACTCGTCTGCAGAGAATACAACAAAGACACATTTCACTTCTCATATTCAAGCCCCATCACCATCTATTCCCAACCTGCACAAACTCCTCATCCTGCTGATACCCCAATACTGAGCCGCTGCCGCCATATGTGTCCCTATTACTGCACCTGATACCCCAATACTGAGCCGCTGCTGCCGTATGTGTCCCTATTACTGCACCTGATACCCCAATACTGAGCCGCTGCTGCCGTATGTGTCCCTATTACAGCACCTGATACCCCAATACTGAGCCGCTGCTGCCATATGTCCCTATTACTGCACTGGATACCCCAATACTGAGCCTCTGCTGCCGTATGTGTCCCTATTACTGCACCTGATACCCCAATACTGAGCCGCTGCTGCCATGTGTCCAGATTACTGCACCTGATACCCCAATACTGAGCCGCTGCTGCCGTATGTGTCCCTATTACTGCACCTGATACCCCAATACTGAGCCGCTGCTGCCGTATGTGTCCCTATTACTGCCTCTGATACCCCAATACTGAGCCGCTGCTGCCGTATGTGTCCCTATTACTGCCCCTGATACCCCAATACTGAGCCTCTGCTGCCGTATGTGTCCCTATTACTGCCTCTGATACCCCAATACTGAGCCTCTGCTGCCGTATGTGTCCCTATTACTGCACCTGATACCCCAATACTGAGCCTCTGCTGCCGTATGTGTCCCTATTACTGCACCTGATACCCCAATACTGAGCCGCTGCTGCCATGTGTCCAGATTACTGCACCTGATACCCCAATACTGAGCCGCTGCTGCCGTATGTGTCCCTATTACTGCACCTGATACCCCAATACTGAGCCGCTGCTGCCGTATGTGTCCCTATTACTGCCTCTGATACCCCAATACTGAGCCGCTGCTGCCGTATGTGTCCCTATTACTGCCCCTGATACCCCAATACTGAGCCTCTGCTGCCGTATGTGTCCCTATTACTGCCTCTGATACCCCAATACTGAGCCTCTGCTGCCGTATGTGTCCCTATTACTGCACCTGATACCCCAATACTGAGCCGCTGCTGCCGTATGTGTCCCTATTACTGCACCTGATACCCCAATACTGAGCCTTTGCTGCCGTATGTGTCCCTATTACTCCACTGGATACCCCAATACTGAGCCTCTGCTGCCGTATGTGTCCCTATTATTGCCCCTGATACCCCAATACTAAGCCTCTGCTGCCGTATGTGTCCCTATTACTGCCCCTGATACCCCAATACTGAGCCTCTGCTGCCATGTGTCCCTATTACTGCACCTGATACCCCAATACTGAGCCGCTGCTGCCATGTGTCCCTATTACTGCACCTGATACCCCAATACTGAGCCGCTGCTGCCGTATGTGTCCCTATTACTGCACCTGATACCCCAATACTGAGCCGCTGCTGCCGTATGTGTCCCTATTACTGCCCCTGATACCCCAATACTGAGCCTCTGCTGCCATGTGTCCCTATTACTGCACCTGATACCCCAATACTGAGCCGCTGCTGCCGTATGTGTCCCTATTACTGCACCTGATACCCCAATACTGAGCCGCTGCTGCCGTATGTGTCCCTATTACTGCACCTGATACCCAAATACTGAGCCGCTGCTGCCATGTGTGTCCATATTACTGCAAAAAAAAAAAGGGAAGAAGCCAGCACTGCTTATGGTCAGAACGCAATAACTGAAGTGCAATTGCACATAAATTCTAACTGTATTTCAAATATGAGACATTTAGCAAACAATTGATCAATTATTTGAGCTACCCCGCCACTTCACGGCAATCTCATAATGGGGCAGTCCTAATCTTCGTATTTTATTTACGTTGTGCCATTATGGCTTCCTGAATGTATAAAAAAAAAAAGGACCACATTAAATGCGAACTGTACCTGGAGCATTTTCAGAATCACTCCCTTGGTGCCAGGAAAGGCAAGCGCAGGTAAAGGCCGATCAGGTCCAGTGCGGACATTTCAGATCTGGCTTCCACACTGCCAAACCCGCACCAAAGATGAAGGGTGAGACAGGCTGAGACACAGGTGCAACATATTACTGCACCTGCTGTGCGGTTAGTAACATAGTTAGTAAGGCCGAAAAAAGACATTTGTCCATCCAGTTCAGCCTGTATTCCATCATAATAAATCCCCAGATTTACGTTCTTCTACAGAACCTAATAATTGTATGATACAATATTGTTCTGCTCCAGGAAGACATCCAGGCCTCTCTTGAACCCCTCGACTGAGTTCGCCATCACCACCTCCTCAGGCAAGCAATTCCAGATTATCGCTGCCCTAACAGTAAAGAATCCTCTTCTATGTTGGTGGAAAAACCTTTTCTCCTCCAGACGCAAAGAATGCCCCCTTGTGCCCGTCACCTTCCTTGGTATAAACAAATCCTCAGCGAGATATTTGTATTGTCCCCTTATATATTTATACATGGTTATTAGATCGCCCCTCAGTCGTCTTTTTTCTAGACTAAATAATCCTAATTTTGCTAATCTATCTAGGTATTGTAGTTCTCCCATCCCCTTTATTAATTTTGTTGCCCTCCTTTGTACTCTCTCTAGTTCCATTATATCCTTCCTGGGCACCGGTGCCCAAAACTGGACACAGTACTCCATGTGCGGTCTAACTAGGGATTTGTACAGAGGCAGTATAATGCTCTCATCATGTGTATCCAGACCTCTTTTAATGCACCCCATGATCCTGTTTGCCTTGGCAGCTGCTGCCTGGCACTGGCTGCTCCAGGTAAGTTTATCATTAACTAGGATCCCCAAGTCCTTCTCCCTGTCAGATTTACCCAGTGGTTTCCCATTCAGTGTGTAATGGTGACATTGATTCCTTCTTCCCATGTGTATAACCTTACATTTATCATTGTTAAACCTCATCTGCCACCTTTCAGCCCAAGTTTCCAACCTATCCAGATCCATCTGTAGCAGAATACTATCTTCTCTTGTATTAACTGCTTTACATAGTTTTGTATCATCTGCAAATATCGATATTTTACTGTGTAAACCTTCTACCAGATCATTAATGAATATGTTGAAGAGAACAGGTCCCAATACTGACCCCTGCGGTACCCCACTGGTCACAGCGACCCAGTTAGAGACTATACCATTTATAACCACCCTCTGCTTTCTATCACTATACCAGTTACTAACCCATTTACACACATTTTCCCCCAGACCAAGCATTCTCATTTTGTGTACCAACCTCTTGTGCGGCACGGTATCAAACGCTTTGGAAAAATCGAGATATACCACATCCAATGACTCACCGTGGTCCAGCCTATAGCTTACCTCTTCTAAATTCTAAAGCACCCCTCTATAATATAGTAATACTGGGTGCAAGTACCCTAGAAAACAGTGCCCATATTTTGCCCCCTAGAAAGTAATAATGCCCTGTGTGCCTCTTTGACGGTCACAGTACCTGAGTTCCCCTATAACAAAAAGTGCCCACTTTACATTTAATAATTTCCCGAGTCTCCCCCCTTTACAGCTCCCCTATACACAGTATGATGCTCTCTTATACACAGTATAATGCCCCCTCACTGTATAGTACCACCCACACAGTATACTGACTCCTTAGTAGCCTCCAAACTGTTTGATGGCTCCAACACTGTTTAATGACCCCCACACTAATCTCCATACTGTATGATGGCCCCCTAGATGGCCTCCATATACAGTAGCATAATGCACCAAATAGTCCACAATATAGTATAATGCACTCCCCATAGGAAGACTGTATAGCATAAGGCAGCCCCCATAGGCAGACACAGTAATAAGGCAGCACCCCCATATAGGCAGACCCTGTAATAAGGCAGCAGCCCTATAGGCAGACTCTGTAGTATAAGGCAGCACCACCATAGGCAGACCCTGTAATAAGGCAGCACCCCCATAGGCAGACCCTGTAATAAGGCAGCACCCCCATAGGCAGACCCTGTAATAAGGCAGCACCCCTATAGGCAGACCCTGTAATAAGGTAGCACCCCCATAGTCAGACCCTGTAATAAGGCAGCCCCCATAGTCAGACCCTGTAATAAGGCAGCCCCCACAGTCAGACCCTGTAATAAGGCGGCAGACCCTGTAATAAGGCAGCACCCCCATAGTCAGACCCTTCAATAAGACAGCTCCCACAGTCAGACCCTGTAATGAGGCAGCCCCCATAGTCAGAACCTGTAATAAGGCAGCCCCCATAGTCAGACCCTGTAATAAGGCAGCCCCCCTATAGGCAGACCCTGTAATAAGGCAGCAACCCCATCGTCAGACCCTGCAATGAGGCAGCCCCCATATTCAGACCCTGTAATAAGGCAGCCCCCATAGTCAGACCCTGTAATAAGGCAGCCCCCATAGTCAGACCCTGTAATAAGGCAGCCCCCATAGTCAGACCCTGTAATAAGGCAGCACCCCCATAGTCAGACCCTGTAATAAGGCAGCAACTCCATAGTCAGACCCTGTAATAAGGCAGCACCCCCATAGTCAGACCCTGTAATAAGGCAGCCCCCATAGTCAGACCCTGTAATAAGGCAGCATCCCCATAGGCAGACCCTGTAATGAGGCAGCACCCTCAGTCAGACCCTGTAATAAGGCAGCCCCCATAGTCAGACCCTGTAATGAGGCAGCCCCCATAGTCAGACCCTGTAATAAGGCAGCCCCCATAGTCAGACCCTGTAATAAGGCAGCCCCCATAATCAGACCCTGTAATAAGGCAGCCCCCATAGGCAGACCCTGTAACAAGGCAGTGTCGGGGTCGTCACGACAATACCCTTCATCCACCAGTCATTCCAAATCAGAATAAAAGCATTGGTACCGGATAAGAATGAGTCAGACAAAATGCTGGTTCAAACTCATTGCATGCTCGAGCTTCCACACGTAGTGGGAACGTCACAGCAACTGAACTTTATTTCCTGATACACAACATTACATGATCTATTGGGGGAAGGTGTGCAGAGGGCGGGGATAGGCAGGGGTTAAGCAATGTATCTAGTATTCAGTCCTTCTGGTTGGCTCTGACGTCATCTGATGAATCTTCCTTTGTCCACATCTTGTCCACATCGCTTTAAGTATCATTTCCAGAGAAATGATACTTGTCCTTCTGGAATGTGTAACTTGCTTCTTCAGCAGGGCAAATCTGGGGCAAAGGTGAATACTGGCAGCCATCTTAAACACAGTTAAATTTGGATTTGCAAGCATAAAGGGGAAAACTTATTGTTTCACAGCATGAGAATATATAAAAGTACAAAGAGTATAAAGATATATATTTTTACCTTGACAGCAGCAGCACCCATAAAATAAATAAATACTCACCTCTCTCCTTCCTGGTTCCTGCGCTGCTCCCGCTGATCTCCTGACAGCGGGCGTTGGGCAGTGACGTCATCGCGCCCACTGTCTGTGTCGGCGACATCAGACGCCGACACTGACAGGGGGATGATGGGAGAAGGAGCGCAGCGCTCCTCCCATCAATGTGATCTGCTGTATCGGCTAAATACCGGTACAGCTGATCTTCCGATGACGGCGGGTTGCCCACTGCTGGCACCGGGCCCCCCCGCCTGCTGAGGGGCCCCATAGTGGCAGAGCAGGGAGATTAATTCTCCCTGTTCTGCTGCACAAGATAACTGTATAGGTGCGCGCAGCTATACAGTTACAGTAGCGTACCTCCGGGTGGGCCCCCTCAGAGCTCTGGGCCCGGGCACCCACACCCTCTGCCCCTCGGTAGCTACGCTGCTGGAATAAAGATTTGCAACTGGAACATTTAATTCAGTGATATCTAGGATGTGGTATTTTAGTGTTCCCTTTATTCTTTTGAGCAGTGTGTTTTGATATGGGATTATCTCACCCCTTCCAATATATCAAGGAGGACTTCAAGATAATTCTTCATTGAAAAATCTAGCAATTTATTTTATTGTTTTCATAAAAAAGTGTTTTTGTAGTAAAATACCGAATGCGAAGAAGATGTAGTAAAATAGTCCATGTCCCTGCTCAGTCCATTTGATTGGTTGAAAAGATTATTTCATCCATCATTCTTTGTATCTGGAATGGAAGGCTTGTGTGTGTACAAGTGAGAAAGTCCAAGAGCAGCAGAGGCAGCCCTTGTGAGGTAGCTCCCAAGCTCTCATGTCATCTTATGTAAATGCTAAACACAGCACCTGGTGTGTTCATCCATGGCATCCTGAACCTACAATATGACACTACTATCCATCCAAGCTAAGTGTACAGAAATAGCAGGGAGAAAAAAGATTAAAGTTCTTAAAGGACAGCTCCAGGCAGGCAATCCTTCCCAGCAATAAATATTTCCAAATCCGCTCTCCCCAGAATGAGAAAAGTTGTCTTTTTAGCTCCACTTAATGAAGGTAGCTTCACTAAAAGTCGAGGATGGACCATATATCAAGCTTTGTAAAGGTAAGAATATTGGATCAAGCCAAAAGGGATAACATGTCCATCTGCAGACAGCTGTTTAAAGGGACACTGTCACCTGAATTTGGAGGGAACAATCTTCAGCCATGGAGGCGGGGTTTTTGGGTGTTTGATTCACCCCTTCCTTACCTGCTGGCGGCATGCTGGCTGCAATATTGGATTGAAGTTCATTCTCTGTCCTCCATAGTACACGCCTGCGCAAGGCAATCTGAAGATTGTTCCCTCCAAATTCAGGTGACAGTGTCCCTTTAAGGTTTTTGCCTCTTGTCAGTGCAGAGCAGGTTACTTGATTGATTGGGTGAGAGGCTTTAAATGAAGGTCTAAAGCAGGGGTGGGGAATCTTTTTTTTTTTTTTTGCCAAGGGCCATTTAGATATCAGGGGCCGTACAAATCGTGCACTAACTCCTCCCATAAAGTACAGTACATCCTGAAGCTGTCACTGGTGTCCAGATGTAATCTTTCATTGCACACATCTCAGCGTTCAGTAGTGAGCATTGCACACATGTGCTTACAGAGCAAGAAGAAATTAATGGGACGGCAGCCATAAAAAATACAGCTGCCAGCCCAAGCACTGTGGTTCCCGGGTATTTGCTCCGGGGCCGGATAAAAGGTCATTGAGCGCCGTAAACGGCCCTTGGGCCTGATGTTCCCCACTCCTGGTCTAAAGTGTCAGTAGGTGGTTAGAGGAGAGCTGTTTTGCATAGCTTTTTACCCAGAGAGCATTGCCTGGCTTATAGGTATCTCAGTGGAAACCAGTACCCAGCTGTGAACTGGCAAGGGCAAGAACCCTGAGGCACTCGGCAGTGAATGGGCATGTTAACCTGTATTTATAGTTGTGGCCAAAAGATTTGAAACAGACACATTTTGATTTTTGTATAGTTTTAAATCTCTGTCGACGGCCCTTTGTTAGGAAGGCCAGGTGATGCAAATCTCCCAGCTTTATAAAAACCAAGCCTCCTCTAACCTTGTGTCGAAAACAGCAACTATGGCTTCTTCTAAGCAGCTGCCTACCACTTTGAAAATAAAAATGGTGGCGTCCCACAAAGCAGGGGAAGGCTGTAAGATAGCAAAGCTATTTCAAGTTGCCCTTTCCTCATTTCAAAATGTAATTAAGAAATGGCAGTTAACCGGAACAGTGGAGGTCAAGATAATGTCTGTAAGACTAGACTAAGCAAAATTTCAGTGAGAGCTGTTCAAAGGTTTGCTGGAGAGACAAGTCTTTCAGAAAGATTTAGCAGACTCTGGCGTTGTGGTGCATTGTTCCACAGTTCAGCAACACCTGCACAAATATGGCCTTCATGGATGAGTCATCAGAAGAAAACCTGTCCTATAAAGCTCTTTGGTCTTGCCCATGTTGTAGAGGTTAGAGTCTGACTGAGTCTGTGGACAGGAGTCTTTTATAAAGATGACTATATAAAGGTACCTTCACACTGAGCAACTGTAGAACGAGAACGACAGCGATCCGTGACGTTGCAGCATCCTGGATAGCGATCTCGTTGTGTTAGACACGCAGCAGCGATCAGGATCCCGCTGTGACATCGCTGGTCGTAGCTAGAAGTCCGGAACTTTATTTGGTCCTCAGGTCGGCGTGATTCGTCATGTTTGACATCAAAAGGAACGATGCCTGCAATGTTTTTTCATGGAGCTAACAACCAACGAGAACGATAAGTACGTCACTGGATCGCACCTGCATCGTTCAGCTGTTGCCGGTGTTTGACGTCTCCTAGCTTAGTGTAACGCTACCTTAAGAAAGCTGTCTTGAATGCAGGTAGTGAGTTGATTAGGAGTGTCTAACTGGTCTTTGTGGAGCCAGAACTCTTAATGGTTGGTAGGGGATCAAATACTTATTTCTCACTGCAAAATGCAAATACATTTATATAATTTATACAATGTGATTTTCTGGATTTTATTTTTGATATTCTATCTCTCAATCTTAAAATTTAAAATTATAGACTGTTCATGTCTTTGTCAGCGGGCAAGCTTACAAAATCAGCAAGGGATCAAATACTTCTTTCCCCCACTGTATATGCATAGTACAACTTCTGTCCTGAATATTGGGTGTAATTCTCAGTATTTGTATTGTTCGATATGTTTTATGAGAGATCACTTAGCACAGTGTTATACTATGAGGCAGCTCAGATCTGTGATTATTTTCTCATGCAGCATGCATGAGCACAACCCCCATCTGTGGACATTGGGCACTCAGACCATCCTCATGGAGTCGGTTTGTGCAGACACATGCACATTTGTGGCCTGCTGGATGTCATTTTGCCGGGCTCTGGCAGTGCTCCTCCTGTTCCTCCTTGCACAAAGGCAAAAGTAGCGGTCCTGCTGCTGGGTTGTTGCCCTCGTACAGCCCCCTCCAAGTCTCCTAGTGTACTGGCCTGTCTCCTGATAGCACCTCCAGCCTGTGGACATTACGTTGACAGATACAGCAAACCTTCATGCCATAGCTCGCATTGATGTGCCATCCTGCATGAGCTGCACTACCTGAGCCAATTGTGTAGGTTGTAGAGTCCGTCTCATGCTACCACTAGCGTGAAAGCACAACCAACATTCAAAAGTGACCAAAACATCAGCCAGAAAGCATTGGTACTGAGATGTGGCCTGTGGTACCCACCTGCAGAGCCACTCCTTTATTGAGTGTCTTGATAATTGCCAATAATTTCCATCTGTTGTCTATTCCATTTGCACAACAGCATGTGGAATTGATTGTCAAACAGTGTTGCTTCCTAAGTGGACAGTTGATTTCACAGAAGCTTGATTTACTTGGAGTTATATTCTGTTGTTTAAGTGTTCCCTTTATTTTTTTGAGCAGTGTATACTGGTGCCCAAATTAGAAAGCTGATTGTAGATAAGCAACCCAGTTGATGGTCACGATGATGGGTTCCTGTGACATTGGTCTAACTCATTGCCTCGCAATAATGTAAATCTCTTCATACTGATAAAATATAGTTATATTTAGAATGAACAGACTTGATGGCTGCGTCATTCATCAGTGCACTCCTATCGGTGCGGTATTTTGAGCCGTGGTGGTGACGTTACTATTATTATTGTGCTATCTGACTTTAGCAGTGTGCTGTGCCGAGTTCATGTTTACTGCCATGTAATTACAGAACACGCAGGAGGCTATTATCACATTTATTACCATTCTGTCTGAACACTTCACATTCTATTTGGGTTCTTTTTAATTCTTTTTCTTACTTTCCTGAGAACATTGCTTTCCGAGCTTCACTCTGAAGTGGGTGTCTAGTAAGTTCCCAAATGTGGGATGCAGTATAATTACCATGCTGAAGTAAAAAAATATAGGCTGCTCTCTGCTGTCACTTTCATGCCTTTGACAGTAACAGTACATGGCAACAGTATCTAAAGTTTTGGCATTTCAGCTTCTGAATGATTTGAGATAACTCTTTGACAGTCGGTTATGAAACAGAAAATGCAAATGTCCTTACATATAAAGCATTGATAAATCAATTTGCCGCCCATGGCGATGTCTCCTGCCCTGTGCAAAACTGTGTAATTACCTGCACGTGGCGTAGTCTCCAACCCGGTACATACACACCATGCAGAATAGTTTTTTTTACCCATTTAGTCTGTTTTCACCTGTGACCAGAAGATTGTGTAAGTATTATCTTTTCCTTTCTTTGTATTATTTATTCACCCCCTTCCCTCACATTAAAGAGCATTTACTCCATTGAGAAGAAATCACCAAGTAATGAAATATACCATCAAAGTGTAAACTGTTCTATTCACTCAGCGGTGACACCAGATAGCATTAAAAGTCATCAATGACCATTTTGCCTATAAATTACTGATGTTTCACCTGATGAGGAGATCCCACAAAGTCTGGAAAAGTAGATGTTATGCAGCATAGACAGATGGCGCAGGTTCAACAGAATAGGAAAGTGCAGTAAAGTCCACAAATATTTGTACAGTGACAAAAGTTTTGGCGTTTAACGGTTTTCCAAAACATGTCCAAAATATAATTATATAAAATCGAAAGGGCTTAAAGTGCAGACTCTCAGCTTTCATGTGAGGGTATTCACATTGTAATTGGAGTAGGAGTTTAGGAATTATAGTGGTTTAATATGTATCTGTAATTTTCTAGGGACCAAAAGTAATTGGGCAATTATCTCAAAAGCTCTTTAATGCGCTGCATGGGCTAATCACTTGTTAATACATCATCAGTTAAGCAGGTAAAAAGTCAGGAGGTGATTCAAGGTGTGGCATTTGCATTTGGAAGCTGTTGTTGTGAACCCACATTATGCTGTCACAGGATCTGTCGATGGAAGAGAAACAAACCGTCATTACGCTGAAAAAATAAGAAATACATCAGAATGATCGCAGTAATGTTAGGCGAGGCCAAATGAACAGTTTAGTATATTTTGAAAAAAAAAGCTCACTTGGTGAGGACGGGAATAGAAGAAAGGCTGGAATTCCAGAGAAGAAAACAGTGGTGGATGATGGCAGAATCCATTGCATGATGGTGAAAAACCCTTTTACAACAACTACTAGTGAAGAACACTCTGCAGGAAGTAGGTGTTTTAGTATCTAAGTCTACCATAAAGAGAAGACTTAATTAGAGCAAATGCACAGGGTTCACTACATTGTACAGTCAGCCTTAAAAATAAAATTTACCAAAAAAATTCTAAAGAAGTCCACCCAGTTCTGGAAAAGCCTTCTTTGGATAGTTGAAACTAAGATCAACCTGTACCTGAATGATGGGTGGAAGGAAGTATGGAGAAGGCTTTGAACCGCTCATGATACAAAGCCCACCAAATACTGTGTAAAACATTGTGGTTGACAGTGTGATGACATGGGCATGCATGGCTTCCATTGATGTGACAGTAGATAGAAGCCTCCAGATGAATTCTAAAGTGTACAGGGCTATACTTTCCGCTTAGCTTGACCCAAATGCGGAAAGGTTGATTAGAAGGCCCTTCACAGTAGAGATGATAAATGACCCTAAAACATTTTGCCAATGCAACCCGGGAGTTTTTAGGGCAAAGAAGTCCCCAGCTAGAGACTAGAATAGTCCGACGCCACCCTTGCCCGGTTTTTCCTAGTGCCGCTTCAGGTGATTGACAGTTCCTTTTGCTAAGTACACACATGGGATGGACAGGTTAATCACGTCTTGCAGTGCAAGGAACCCCCATTCAGGGTTGTGACCGGACTACATCTTGTCTCTCCCTATGGTCTTTGGCTGGTTCCTCATGCCGTATTTCCTCTGAAGCCTGGAGTGTTTCAAAGAAAGATATACCCTATTTTTCAGACTATAAGACACACTTTTTTTCCCAAAATTTTTTTGGGGGAAAGCAGGGGTGCGTCTTGTAGTCGGAATGTACTTACAGTTATGGTGGTTGCAGCAGGAGTTGGGCGATTCTTCCGGTGGTCGATGCTGCAGGGTGATGATCTTGCTCCCAGCCTGGTGCGGCAGGATCGTTGGTAGTGCAGGAGGCTCAGGCGACATTTTGTGAATGCCTGGAGCTCCCCCTTCTTTGCCTCAATGCTGTGGCCTCTGGGAAAATGGCCGCCGGAGGCGGCACATGCGCAGATTTAGATCTCGTCTCTCGAGATTTTGAGTCGAGATCTTGTTGCTGAGATCTCGGTCTGCTCCTGGGGAATTAATCTGGCCTCCGAGAAAATTGCTACCGGAGGCGGCGCATGCGCAGATTGAGATCTCGGATCTCGGGATGAGATCTCAATCTGCTTATGCACCACCTCCGGTGGCCATTTTCCCACAAGGCAAGATTGCCTTGTGCAGGCATGTACTACGGAGGACAGAGAATGAACTTCAATCCAATATTGCAGCCAGCATGCAGCCAGCGGGTAAGGAAAGGGTGAAATTAATTACCTAAAAACCCCACCCCTATGGCTGAAAATTGTTCTCTCCAAATTCAGGTGACAGAGTCCCTTTAAATTGAGTGCCATCAAAATGTCATGGATTTTCTATTGCTAGAAGATCCTGTAGGTACCCCATCCTCTTTAAAGTTTACATCGGCTTAAGGCTGGTTTGTACTTGCCTGGATCATATTCATTTTTAGTGAATCTTCAAGATATACATTGTTGTTCCATTCGTTTCAATGCAATATCACTTGAACAGCTTTAAAAAAAATTTGTTGCAGGCAGGTACAAAAAATTTGTTGCAGGCAGGTACAAACTAATTTGCATCGGATGTAAACAATGAAGAGTATGATTGAAAGACGTGCCAAATTGAACCTCCACCATTCTAATATTGATAAAATTTTAAAGGAATGCCATTATTTTTAAACACTGGAAAATGCCTTTAAACAAACTAGCCACAAGGCAGCAGCAGCAGCTGATATTTGCAGGTGTTCATAGTTGTCTGCACACAACACGTGAAGGTGAGCACCTTCATTTTACTTTCCTTTGCATCCAAAAGGGTATCACCCGATGGTCTTGTGCACTTTTGTTCCCTTTTCCTACTGAAATCCAGGTTTAGACACATAATGCTCTCTAAACAAAGTTCATAATACATGAACAGGAGAATTTTATGTAGAAACTAATTACTAGTGTTGAGCTGTGTTACTGCAAAAAGTTTTTGCATCTCTCATTTCATCATAGTTAATGTGGGGTAAGGGGTTGTAGAGCAGAGCTGACAGCGCTGTGAGAGGAGAGCTGCAAAAGTTGTTTGGAACGACGCCCAACTCTGCTCCCTCACACTGCGCTACCATCTCTAATCTACTTCTCTCCTTCCACACTGTCTGCCTTGAAATGAATGCTGAATGAAGTGTTTGTACTGACACAGCTCTGCTTTACTTCTCTTCCCTACTTGCAGTCACAGTAAATGCTGGAAGTGAAATAGCTGAGAGCAGAGCTGTATGGGCAGCACGGTGGCGCAGTGGTTAGCACTACAGCCTTGCAGCGCTGGGGTCCTGGGTTTTAATCCCACCCAGGACAACATCTGCAAAGAGTTTGTATGTTCTCTCCGTGTTTGCGTAGGTTTCCTCCGGGTACTCCGGTTTCCTCCCACATTCCAAAGACATACTGATAGGAATTCTAGATTGTGAGCCCAATCGGGGACAGTGATGATAATGTGTGCAAACTGTAAAGCGCTGCGGAATATGTTAGCGCTATATAAAAGTAAAGATTATTATTATGTAAATGCAGACCTGTATTCTGCCTTCAACACAGTCGACCACTCTCTTCAACTACAGATCATCTCTTCCCTTGGATTCAAAGACCTTGTCCTCCCATGGATCTCCTCACAGTTTTTTAATTGCACATTGAGCGTCTCCCACTCCCATACTGCCTTTTCATCCTGCCCTCTCTGTTGGTGTCTCTCATGGCTCTGTCCTAAGATCCCTACTCTTCTCCATGTATACCTTTGGCATGGGACAACTCAAAGTTCCATGGCTTGCAGTGCCACCTATAATGACCCTCAGGTCTAACTCCCTGGCCCAAACATCACCTCTCCAGAATTCCAGAGTGTTTATCAGTCATATCCTCCTTCTTCTCATCACATTTCCTAAAACTTAATGTAGATAAAACTGAAGTCATTATTTGAGTTGGGCGAATTTTTCAATATTGGTATCGGATTAGGATCTCTTCCTGAAAGCTTACAGTCTGCAGTGACCTCTCTACCACCTCACCGCCTTCGGGGCTGCCGCATCCTCTAACTTACTGTCTCCTTCTCCATTATCCTGCAGACTGTAAGCCCACAAGGGCAGGGTCCTCTCCTTTCAGTACCATTGTTAGTTTTGGTTGACTGCAATTTCCATTTGTGTTTTGTATGTAACCCTTTCTCATGTACAGCACCATGGAATCAATGCTACTCTAAAAATAAATAACTCAGTGAAATGCGGTTTTGACCATAACTAGGCGCAGTTACATTTTTTTTTCCCTACATGATGCCTCCTACTTATTTTTGGTCAATGTCATGCAGGGGGAAAAAAGTAATTGCCTCTAGAGACAATTTTGTTATAGTGGAAATTAGATTCTAAACTACAACACGATATCTCTGCAACAGAGAGGAAAAAATTGAAAAAGAAAAACAATTTATTCACGTCTGCACACGCTGGTGGTGTGCGGATGATCGCCACCGGGTGTCAGCTGATTCCGTGTAAATCTCTGAAATACATGATTTAGACAGAACCTCTGGTGGAAGATTCCCTATAATGAGGCAGATGAAGGCACTGTG
Organism: Ranitomeya imitator; assembly: GCF_032444005.1. Lineage (NCBI taxonomy): Eukaryota > Metazoa > Chordata > Amphibia > Anura > Dendrobatidae > Ranitomeya > Ranitomeya imitator. Next base: position 131,103,912 of record NC_091282.1, read on the forward strand.
GACGCCGTCTGACCTGTGATCCGGCGGTGTCCCTCTTTTGGGGATTGCATAAAAGTGCCGTTGCCCACAGTTTTGTGCACGTCTGAAAAGGACACTGCTGAACAGAGGCCAGACAGAGTACAGAGAAACTACTGCCACATTAAAGTGAATGGATACCCAGGGGGTTTCATCTGAATCACGTCACTCAGAGATTCATATTGAAACTCCAAAAGTAAGTGGTCCGCATAGAGCGCCGGATAAGTGTGATCCAAAACGTTATGTAAAATGTTCCCAATTACTGTAAAGTAAAATAATCATATAAAACCCAAAGAAATTTATTAGAATATCTAAAATGCCACCAACCTGTAGCTACACCTAAAAAAACAAAACACAAAAAAAACACACCGTGCAAAATAAGTGTAGGGGAACAAGACAATCCCTACATAATAGCTGTAGTGATGGCTGCCTATCAGCGGGGGTTGGCGCCCTAGGGGGAACGTTGTGGCGCCCCCGCTCAACGATGGCTTGCCCTAGGGTCCCTGGATAGCCCTAGTAGATCCACTGGGTCCCTCTACCCACACAATCGGGAATAAACTAAAGGAACCCCTTGACAGCTAGACAAATAACACACCTACAAATAGGGAAGCCTATACCCCAACACTGTGAAGATGAAAAAGGTGACCCTCATCTTATACTATCGAGACACATGACGTCTTTATTGGGCCTCCTGATGAGCCAGAGGGACGAAACGCGTTGAGGCGATTCATGGCAGTGGGCTGACGGTGTGGCACATGACGATGAGTACCATTTATACAGCTCTTTACATATCATAGGGCACTGTTAACAGGGGTCTTGATGCTGTGTTTGCGGCATATGGATTCATGAATATATGGAAAATGTGTATATCAGGCAGCTTGTCTATTTTGTGATTTATTTTCAGCAGGTATCATGCTGTTTGTGACCCACTATATTGGTACCCTTGCATAACAGATATCAGTATCAAAATCTCTGGTTCTTTGCAAGATCGTCTAGGTGCATATTGGAGATCATATACACCCGTCATGAGCCCACCACATGTTCTCATTGGTTTTTATATTCACAGTGTTGGGGTATAGGCTTCCCTATTTGTAGGTGTGTTATTTGTCTAGCTGTCAAGGGGTTCCTTTAGTTTATTCCCGATTGTGTGGGTAGAGGGACCCAGTGGATCTACTAAGGCTATCCAGGGACCCTAGGGCAAGCCATCGTTGAGCGAGGGCGCCACAACGTTCCCCCTAGGGCGCCAATCCCCGCTGATAGGCAGCCATCAGTACAGCTATTATCTAGGGATTGTCTTGTTCCCCTACACTTATTTTACACGGTGTGTTTTTGTATTTTGTTTTTTTAGGTGTAGCCACAGGTTGGTGGCATTTTAGATATTTTAATAAATTTCTTTGAGTTTTATATGATTATTCTACTTACTAGCCCAATACAGTTTGATATACGATAGTTTTTTGTCAATTACTGTAAAGCTTCAACTCAATCCACAAAAAACACTCAGGTCTGTCATCTGTTAACAGAAAAATAGGGGGCTTCCAAATTACTGGTAGTGCATAGGCTCTGGAAAAGCGAAATGGCTCCTCTCCCGCCAAAACAAATTCAGCAAATTCTCCGCTCTCAAATCCAAATGCCTCCCTCCCTTCTGAGCCCCACAGTGTACCTAAACCACATTTGCGTCAGTGTTTGGCATTTCTGAAGTGGTGAGAGCCCATCTAACTTACAGTTGCATGCCTCCAGAAGCACAGGCTGGGCATAACGTACTGGTGACTACAACGTTCTGGTCACTACAGTGTACTGGTCACTACAACAGCAGTTTGCAATTTTCACCCGGCAACATTCATTGCTGCTTGTTTCTGGAAAATACCCATGGAGTCAAAAGCAGCACTATATGCCTGTAGATAAATTCCCCAAGGGGTATAGTTTCCAAAATGGGGTCACTTGAGCGAGGATTCTGCTCTTCTGGCACTTAGGGGCTCTGTATATGGAGTCTGCAAACATCTAGGAAAATCTGCACTCCAGGAGGTAAATAGCGCTTCATTCCTCCCGAGTCTTTCCGTATGGATAAGTAGTACTATACAGCCACATATGGGGTATGGCCACATTCTATAGAAATTGTGGGACAAATTTTGGTGCCATTTTTACCCACTTCTTGTGTGAAAATGTAAAATCGGGGCTAAACCCAAATTTTGGTGGAAAAAATGTAGTTATTTTTTCTATACTGCCCAATGGTATACAATTCTGTGACACACCCGTCGTGTCAAAATGATTATTGCACCCCTAGATGAATTCATTAAGAGGTTTAGTTTGTAAAATGGCATCACTTATGGGAGGTTCTGCTGTTCTGGCACCTAATGGGCTCTTCCCATGGGTCATGGCACACCATATCAGTACAATCCGGCGCTCCTTGCCTTCTGAGCTTTGCACTGTGCCTTAAAAATATTTCCTGATTACATCTAGGGTATTGGCGCACTCAGGAAAAAATGGACCTCAGTTTGTTGTAAAAAAAAAAAAAAATCCTATTGGCCCTTAGAAAAATTAAAAACTTTGGGCTAAAACAACATTTTAGTGGTAAAAATATAATTTATTCTTCACTGCTCAATGCTATAAAATTCCGTGAGGAACATGTGGTGTCAATATGATCACTGCACCCCTAGATGAATTCATTGAGGAATGTAGTTTGTAAAATGAGTTCACATATAGAGCGTTTCTGTTGTTCTGGCACCTCCGGGGCTCTGCCAATGTAACATGGCACCCTCAAACCATTCCAGCAAAATCTGAACTCCAATATGGCGCTTCTTCCCTTCTGAGCTTTGCACTGTGCATCAAAAATAGTAATCTCCCACAGATGGGGTATCTGCAAAGTTTGAGGCTAAAATACAATTTTTGTTAGGAAAATGTGATTTTATTATTTTCACGGCTCAATGTGATAAACTTCTCTGAAGCACCTGGGGGTTCAAGGTGCTCATCACACATCAAAATACATTACTTGAAGGATCTAGCTTCCAAAATGGGGTCACTTGTGGGGCGTTTCCACTGTTTAGGCACATCAGGGGCTCTCCAAATGGGATATGACGTCCGCTAAATGATTCTAGGAAATTTTAAATTCAAAAAGTCAAATGACGCTCCTTCCCTTCCAAGCCCTGCTGTGCACCCAAACATTAGCTTTCTCACTCATGTTGAGTATCGACGTACTCAGGAGAAATTGCACAACAAGTTGTAAGGTGTAATTTTTTCTGTTACCCTTATGAAAATGCAATATTTTGTGCTAAAGATATATTTGTGGGGAAAATTTGAGTTTGTTTTATTTTTACAGCTCTACGTTATAAACTTTGCGAAGCACCTGAGGGTTCAATGTGCTCACCACACATCTACATCAGTTTCCTGAGGGGTCTAGTTTCCAAAATGTTGTCAGTTATGGGGGATTTTCATTGTTTTGGCACATAAGGGGCTCTCAAAACGCGACATGGCATCCACCAATTGTTCCAGCAAATTTTACATTCAAAAAGTCAAATGGTGCTCCTTCCCTTCCAAGCTCTGCTGTGCACTCAAACAGTGGTTTTCTCCTTCATATGGGGTATCGGCATGCTCAGGAGAAATTACTCCACAAATTCGGTCATCCATTTTTTCCTTTTATCATTGTCAAAATAAGAATGTCATGCACTCCGCACGGTACTTACAGACTAGCTCAGTGTAAGTGCCCATAATGACAGATTCCGGGGTCAGTTTAGGATCCCAGAGATGTGGAGCGGCGGTGGCAAAGAGATGTGCTTCAGGCGGACAGGATTTGAAGCACGTGACCGCCGGGGGGAGTGGCCGTGGCAGAGACCACTGCCGGAGCTCCGGAGAGCTAGCCTCCGACGGGGAAAGGAGAAGAGCTGTCGGACAGGCGGAGGTAACAACCAGAGGACGACACCGTTAACAAAGGGGACAGTCAGGGACCTAATCAGAGCCAGGCCTGGGTCAGAACCAGAGATATCGCGGTACCAGAGGGGAAAGATGGAGTGGGTAGTCAAAAAGCCAGGCAAGAGTCAATATACAAAACAAGCAAACAAATAGTACCGAAAAAGAATACCAAATCACAAACAAAAGGGCAAACCGGGTCAGAGCCAAAAGATCAAGCACAAAAGCAGGCACAAAGCACAGGCACACGAGGGTCAACACACTCAGCCGAGGGCGTAAGTATAACTGACAGGGAACCGGAGCCTGGTGTGGGTATATATGTCCCTCCCAGATCCAAAAGGCGGCCTAAGACTGTTAACCCCGTGAGGACCGGGAGAGAACCCAGACCACAACCATGACAAAAAAATTTGGATCTGAAGTCAATTTTTTTTTTAGAAAAAAGGAAAAAAAAATTTTTAATTCCCGTGAAGCACCTAAAGAATTAATAAACTTCTTGAATGTGCTTTTGAGCACCTTGACGGGTGCAGTTTTTAGAAGATACCCAAAATTGACACCATTGTATCATTTAAACCCTTAAAGTGACTTCAAATGTGATGTGGTCCCTTAAAAAAAAAAAAAAAAAAAAAAAAGGTTTTGTAGATTTTGCTGGAAAAATGAAAAATTGCTGGTCAAATTTTCACCCTTATAATGTCCTAACAAAAAAAATGTTAATTCCAAAATTGTGCTGATGTGAAGTAGACGTGTGGGAAATGTTGTTTAAGTTAGAAAATAACAAAATGTTCGAAATTTTTCCAAATTTCCGTTTTTTCCATAAATAAACGCGTCATACTGAAGAAATTTTACCACTACCTTGAAGTGCCATATGTCATGAAAAAAACAATCTCAGAATCACTGGGATCGGATAAAGCCTTCCAGCTTTACCCCATAAAGCGAGAGTGGTCAAAATTGTAGAAATTGGCCTGGTCATTAACATGCAAACCACCTTCGGAGGTACAGGGTTAAGGGACTTATCAGCTGCTTGTATCCTGTAGATTTCTTTTTGTTTCTGTACAGGAAGGCCTCATTGTTGCCAATCATTCTTAACCCCTTAAGCCCCGAGGGTGGTTTGCACGTTAATGACCGGGCCAATTTTTACAATTCTGACCACTGTCCCTTTATGAGGTTATAACTCTGGAACGCTTCAACGGATCTTGGCGATTCTGACATTGTTTTCTCGTGACATATTGTACTTCATTTTAGTGGTAACATTTATTCGATATAACTTGCGTTTATTTGTGAAAAAAACGGAAATTTGGCGAAAATTTAGAAAATTTCGCAATTTTCCAACTTTAAATTTTTATGCCCTTAAATCACAGAGATATGTCACGCAAAATACTTAATAAGTAACATTTCCCACATGTCTACTTTACATCAGCACAATTTTGGAACCAACATTTTTTTTTGTTAGGGAGTTATAAGGGTTAAAAGTTGACCAGCAATTTCTCATTTTTACAACACCATTTTTTTTTAGGGACCACATCTCATTTGATGTCATTTTGAGGGGTCTATATGATAGAAAATACCCAAGTTTGACACCATTCTAAAAACTGCACCCCTCAAGGTGCTCAAAACCACATTCAAGAAGTTTATTAACCCTTCAGGGGTTTCACAGGAATTTTTGGAATGTTTAAATAAAAATGAATATTTAGCTTTTTTTCACACAAAATTTATTTCAGCTCCAATTTGTTTTATTTTACCAAGGGTAACAGGATAAAATGGATGCCAAACATTGTTGTACAATCTGTACTGAGTACGCTGATACCCCATATGTGGGGGTAAACCACTGTTTGGGCGCATGGCAGAGCTCGGAAGGAAAGGAGAGCCATTTGACTTTTCAATGCAAAATTGACAGGAATTGAGATGGGACGCCATGTTGCGTTTGGAAAGCCCCTCATGTGCCTAAACATTGAAACCCCCCACAAGTGACACCATTTTGGAAAGTAGACACCCTAAGGAACTTATCTAGATGTGTGGTGACCACTTTGACCCACCAATTGCTTCACAGAAGTTTATAATGCAGAGCCGTAAAAATAAAAAATCTTATTTTTTCACAAAAATGATCTTTTCGCCCCCAATTTTTTATTTTCCCAAGGGTAAGAGAAGAAATTAGACCACAAAAGTTGTTGTGCAATTTGTCCTGAGTGCGACGATACCCCATATGTGGGGGTAAACCACTGTTTGGGTGCATAGCAGAGCTCGGAAGGGAAGGAGCGCCATTTGACTTTCAATGCAAAATTGACTGGAATTAAGATGGGACGCCATGTTGGTTTGGAGAGCCCCTGATGTGCCTAAACATTAAAACCCCCCACAAGTGACACCATTTTGGAAACTAGACCCCCTAAGGAACTTATCTAGATGTGTTTTGAGAGCTTTGAACCCCCAAGTGTTTCACTACAGTTTATAACGCAGAGCCGTTAAAATAATTTTTTTTTTTTCGCAAAAATTATTTTTTAGCCCCCAGTTTTGTATTTTCACAAGGGTAACAGAATAAATTGGACCCCAAAAGTTGTTGTCCAATTTGTCCTGAGTACGCTGATACCCCATATGTGGGGGGGAACCACTGTTTGGGCGCATGGCATAGCTCGGAAGGGAAGGAGCGCCATTTGGAATGCAGACTTAGATGGATTGGTCTGCAGGCGTCACGTTGCATTTGCAGAGCCCCTGATGTACCCAAACAGTAGAAACCACCCACAAGTGACCTCATATTGGAAACTAGACCTCCCACGGAACTTATCTAGATGTGTTGTGAAAACTTTGAACCCCCAAGTGTTTCACTACAGTTTACAACGCAGAGCCGTGAAAATAAAAAATCCTTTTTTTTTCCCACAAAAATGATTTTTAGCCCCCCAAATTTTTATTTTCCCAAGGATAACAAGAGAACTTGGACCCAAAAAGTTGTTGTCCAATTTGTCTCGAGTACGATGATACCCCATATGTTGGGGTAAACCCCTGTTTGGGCGCACAGGAGAGCTCGGAAGTGAAGGAGCACTGTTTTACTTTTTCAATGCAGAATTGGCTGGAATTGAGATTGGACGCCATGTCGCGTTTGGAGAGCCCCTGATGTGCCTGAACAGTGGAAACCCCCCAATTATAAATGAAACCCTAATCCAAACGCACCCCTAACCCTAATCCCAACTGTAACCCTAACCACACACCTAACCCTGACACACCCCTAATTCTAATCCCAACCCTAATCCCAACCGTAAATGTAATCCAAACCCTAACCCTAGCCCTAACCCTAATGGGAAAATGGAAATAAATACATTTTTTTTAATTTTATTATTTTTCCCTAAGGCTAGGTTCACATTGCGTTAGGGAAATCCGTTTAGCACTAGCGGATTGCGCTAACGCAATGTCTTTTTAGGTGTCGTGTTTAGTGGTCGCGTTAACGTCCCCGCTCTGGAAGATCGGGGATCGGACCTCGGGCGTGCCGCGGACGCTGCAAGCAGCGTCTGAGGCGCGCCACAAAAGAATGGCACCTTGCTAGCGCGAGCCGAAAATGGCACGCTCTAGCGATGCGCTTCACCCGAAAATCACATTGCTGTCAATGGTTGTGCTAACTGACCCGTTGCACGGCGTTAATTGTGACATTTTCGCCGTGCAACGCTGTCCGTTAGCGTTAACCCATTAACGCAATGTGAACCTAGCCTAACTAAGGGGGTGATGAAGGGGGGTTTGATTTACTTTTATAGCGTTTTTTATATCGGATTTTTATGATTGGCAGCCGTCACACACTAAAAGACGCTTTTTATAGCAAAAAAGTTTTTGCGTCTCCACATTTTGAGACCTATAATATTTCCATATTTTGGTCCACAGAGTCATGTGAGGTCTTGTTTTTTGCGGGACGAGTTGACGTTTTTATCGGTTACATTTTCGGACACGTGACAGTTTTTGATCGCTTTTTATTCCGATTTTTTGTGAGGCAGAATGACCAAAAACCAGCAATTCATGAATTTCTTTTGGGGGAGGCGTTTATACCGTTCCGCGTTTGGTAAAATTGATGAAGCAGTTTTATTCTTCGAGTCAGTACGATTACAGCGATACCTCATTTATATCATTTTTTTTATGTTTTGGCGCTTTTATACGATAAAAGCTATTTTATAGAAAAAATAATTATTTTGGCATCGCTTTATTCTGAGGACTATAACTTTTTTATTTTTTTGGTTATGATGCTATATAGCGGCTCGTTTTTTGCGGGACAAGATGACGTTTTCAGAGGTACCATGGTTATTTATATCCGTCTTTTTGATCGCGTGTTATTCCACTTTTTGTTCAGCGTTATGATAATAAAGCGTTGTTTTTTGGCTCGTTTTTTTTTTTTTTTCTTACGGTGTTCACTGAAGGGGTTAACTAGTGGGCCAGTTTTATAGGTCGGGTCGTTACGGACGCGGCGATACTAAATATGTGTACTTTTATTGTTTTTTTGTTTTTTTTTAGGTAAAGAAATGTATTTATGGGAATAATATTTTTTTTTTTCTGCTTTATTTAGGAAATTTTTTTTTTTACTTTTTCACTTTGTCCCAGGGGGGGACATCACAGATCACCGATCTGACAGTGTGCACAGAACTCTGTTAGATCGGTGATCTGACATACAGCCGGGCAGGATTAGAGCTGCAGCTGCAGCCTGATCCTGACCCGGAAGTGCTCCCTGCAGGACCCGGATGCAGCCCGGCGGCCATTTTGGATCCGGGGACTGCAGGGAGAAGACGCTCGGTACATGGTGAGTACATCACCGTGTACCGATCGTCTCAGGGAAGCCCGCAGGGAGCCCCCTCCCTGCGCGATGCTTCCCTGCACCGCCGGCACACCGCGATCATCTTTGATCGCGGTGTGCCGGGGGTTAATGTGTCGGGAGCGGTCTGTGACCGCTCCTGGCACATAGTGCCGGATGTCAGCTGCGATAGGCAGCTGACACCCGGCCGCGATCGGCCGCGCTCCCCCCGTGAGCGCGGCCGATCGCTTATGACGTACTATCCCATCACTGGGAATTAAGTCCCAGGTCACCTGGACGGGATAGTACGTCATATGGGATTAAGGGGTTAAACTGTTTCCGGCTGTGTTTTAATTTCCGTTCAGATTTTATATTGTACACGCATACTGGTTTTGGCTTTTGCCTAATGTTTTAGGATTTTTTTCTAGGGGCTTATGTTTTCAATTTAGAATTCGTCAGTTTTTATATAAATATTTTAATATCAATGTAATAATATTTTATATGATAAAAAAACAACACAAACTAAAACAGATGCTTTAACAATGTAAGGAAAACTTTTAGCAGTGTTTTATAATGTTAATATTACGCAAGTTGCACTTTTCTAGTTTCACAGTATGTCAGGGAGCACACATTTAAGTCCTCCCTTACTGCTCCAGGACTAATTAAGAAGTCATGCTTGTTATAGAAAAAACACCCACTTACAATCCGGTCAGATTACCTAAAACTGCTTCCTCACAGAATGCATAGAGGGGATAAATCTACTAGACATAACGTCTTACACCTATAAAAAAGGAACGAGTTTGTGCAATGTAAACCTGGGTCAGGCTGTTGGGTTACCCTGCCACCTAAATTGTATGTTTGCTTCAGGCCACGTTCACACTTTCAGTATTTGGTCAGTATTTTACATCAGTATTTGTAAAACAAAATCAGGAAGGGGTGAAAAATGCAGAAGTGGTGACTTGTTTATATTAGACTTTTCCTGTGAGGATGTCACAAGTCTCCGAGTGGCAAAGGTTTGTGAACCTTTGCTTTCAGTATATTGCGCAGCAATAATTACTTCTAAATGTTCCTCATAATTGCTTATTAGTTCTGCATGTCGGCTTAGAAGAATTTTACCACATCCCTCCCTAAAAACAGTCTCCACTCTGTTACGTTGGGTTTTCTTCCATAACCTGCTCCCTCCAGGTTCTTCAACAACATTTGTTATAGGATTAAGATCCGGATTTTGACTTGGCTGTTCAAAAATTGTAACTTTATGCTTCTTGAACTATTCCTTGTAGAAAGAGCTTTGGGTCGTTGTCTTACGTGACCCACGTTCTCTTGAGAATTCAGCTCATGGACATATGTTCTGACACACTGGAGGACACAGACAAAAAAGGGCCTCTGTGTAAGAAAAATATATGGGTACTTTTCAGTCCAAATAGTTCATCATAATACACAATTCCACCTACTTTGGGGTCAGAAATGAACCCCTTGGCCATCTGGGCGGCACCAATGATGCATCTTCCTCTCTTCTGACATTTTCCTTTAGAATTTCTGATAAAATTCATCAATGATTGAAAACTGTCCTGGCCGAGATGTATCAAAATGGGCTACTACCACCACTGTGTTTTGCAGTATTTATGAAGTTTTATGCTGCAATGCTGTGTTTTTATTTTCTGCAGACATAACACTTCTCATTGAACCAAAAATCTCTATTTTGTTCTCATCTGTCCACAAACATTGTTGTAGTAGCCTTCTGGATTGTCCAGGTGATCTATAGCAAGCTGCAGATGGACTGCAATGTTATTTTTGGAGAGTGGCTTTCTCCTTACAATTCTGCTATGCACAGCATTGCTGTTCAGTGTCCTCCTGATGGTGGACTAATGAATATTAACAATAGCTAATGTGAGAGCGGCCTTTGGTTGCTTAGTGCTTATCTTGAGTTTCTTTCTGACATTGCAGACTTTTATGTACCTTGTTCTCTGAGTGAGCACGGTGGCTCAGTGGTTAACACTGCAGCCTTGCAGAGCTGGAGTCCTGGGATCAAATCCCACCAAGGACAATATCGGCAAGGAGTTTGTATGTTCTCCCCGTGTTCTCGTGGGTTTCCTTCCGGTTCTCTGGTTTCCTCCCACACTCGAAAGACAAACTGATAGGGAATATAGATTGTGAGCCCCATCGGGGACATCGATTATATTGTGTGCAAGCTGTAAAGCGCTGCAGAATATGTCAGCGCTATATAAAAATAAAGATTATTATCTTTGATGGTTGAGCACTCCTGGGGAGTTTAATAATGGTTGTCAGTTTCCTCTATTTGCATGCAATATGACTGTGGATTAGTGGAGATAAATTTTTAAGAGTGTTTTGTAACCTTGTCTAGAATGATTATCATCAACAACTATTCTGAGGTCCTTAGAAATCACCGTTGTTTGTGCCATGATACACGTTCACTAACCTTTTTTGTGAAAATCAAACTTTGATAGAACCCTGTTCTTTTTATATTAAACAGGTCGCCCACTCACACCTGTTTGTCATCCCATTGATTGAAAACGTAAGACTCATAATTTCACCTTCAAATTATCTGCTAATCCTGAGCATTCACAAATTTTTACTAGTGATAATGGATTATTTTCTGCAATAAAAAAATACAAAGTGTAATATTTTTAACTCTCTCTTGATTTAGTTCTCTTTGTCTACTTTTAGGGCTTGGATATAAATTTCATGAGGTTTTATGTAAAATTATTTTAGAAATATGGAAAGTCCAGAGTTTACTAAATTTCAAACACCACTGTGTTTTTTATGAGTATAATGAATGTACCTGGAACCTTTTCATTACTTAATCCTGATTATGGATTCAGTGAGGAAGCAGTTTCCTGAGATCTGAACTGACCACGAGAGAAATTGCCTCTGTGACTAGCATGATTTTGCTTATTCCTGCAACTTTAGGGAGGATTTGTTTTTGTGGTCCCTGACACATATTGTGGAACTGGGAAAACCAAACATGTTTTTTTTGTTTTTTTTTAGCAGTTTTACTTAATGATAAAACGTATTCTTATTGGAATAGCCTTGTCTGCAAGATTATTTCAATGTTTAAAAATGAATTCCTATATTTTTGTTGAAAAATTAATTTGCTTTATTCACAAAATACATTTTATTATTTGCGGTATTTTTCCCATAGTTAGAAAAAAACTGGAAACGTATATCACACTGATTACGCATTTTATATATAAAAATTTACACACAAGTTTTAGCATGCCAGGTTTTTGTCTTGTAAAAAAAAAAAATCATACCAAGAGCTTTTTCCACTTTTTTTTTTACCAGTAAAATGCACAAAAACACTGAGAAACAAACAAATTATTTTGAGGGGAAAATTATAAGCAGCAAAACTAAAACAAAGTGTGGTTGCATAAATGTCAACACCCTCTTATAATTGGGGATATGTGTCAAAATTGGCCAATCAAATTTAAACTCGTGATAAATAGTTGTCAGTATCCAATTGCCATCATTTACAGTGATTCTGATTAACCCAATATAAAGTTGCTGTTCTGGTAGGATTTTCCTGACATTTTCTTAGTTGCATTTTACAGCAAAAGCCATGGTCCTTATAAAGTTTACGTCACAGCTAAAGGATCTCATTATTGAAAGTTATCGGTCAGGAGAAAGGTAAAATGTTTTGGTTTTTTTACAAGGCATTAGATATGGAGCACTGAGAAGATAATCAAAAATTGCCCTCAGCTGGCAGAAGAGTGATACTAAATAAAACGAGATGTTCCTAAGAAAATTGGTCCAGGTGGCTGCCAAGAAGCCTACAGCAACATTAAAGGAACTGCCAGAATATCTGGCAAGCACTAGTTGCGTTCTACATGTGACAACAACTCCCATATTCTTATGTCTGGCTGGTAGGGTACGGTGGCAAAACAAAAGTCTTTTCTTAAAGAGAAAAACATGTTTGGTCAAAAGCTACATCAAATATGCCAAAAGCATGTGGGAAAACATGTTCTGGTCTGATGTTGTAAGGAATCATGTTATGGTTGAACTTTTTGGCCATAATTCCAAAGGGTATGGTTGGTGCAAAAGTAGCACTGCGAATTTCCAAAAGAATAACATACCCACAGAGAAGCATGGTGGAGGCAGCTTTATTCTTTGAAGCTGTTTTTTGGCAGCTGAAACTGGGGCTTTAGTTAAGGTGAACAGTTCCAAATATCAGTCAATTTTGCAAAAAAAAACATGCCTCTGGTAAAATGCTAAAGATGAAGAGGAACTTCACCTTTCAGCATGACTGACTCTAAGCATACCTCCAAATTGACAAAAAGAATGGCTTCGCTAGAATAATATCAAGGTTTTGGAACGCCCCAGCCAGAGCCCAGACATGAATCCATTTGAAAATCTGTGGGTCTATTTGAAAAGGGCGCTGTACACAAGAGATGCCCTAACAATTTGACTGATTTTGTGAGCTACAGTATGGAAGATTGGGCAATGATTGCCAATGCTGGATTTGCCATGCTGATAGACTCCTATTCGAAATGACTAAATGCTGTCTAAATTCCTAAAAGGTTTTAAAGAAAGCAATTTATCAGTTTAACCCCTCTATGACATGCGCCGTACTAGTACTATCTGGCACTGCTGGGTTCTTAGTATAGCTGCATAAGTATACTGTAAATGTATAAAATTACGGTATCCTTGTAATGACCACTTCATTATAATTATATTTAACAGTATTGCGTACTTATTCTTTTTTTTTTTTTTTTATTGAAGCCGTAAAATGGGGCTTAAAACTAAGTTTGAGTCAGAATTTTTTTTTTATTAAAGGGTATAGCCAGCCTTGCTTCACTCTAGCCCTGACTTGAAAACTGAGGGGTTCAATCACTACAAACTCCCCTATATCAGGAGGACTTTCTTCTGCTGCACTGGGTCATTTCTATGTGATAGACTTGTAAATTTGAATAAAGATGGAAGAATTATGCTAATCAGTTATAACATAACCACCTGACTTAATATTGCCTGACACCATTTTTTTGGACTCCTTGAGGTATGGGATCCCCAAGATCTTTGATGGTGTCCTGTGTTATCTAACGCCAAAATGCCTCCACAGATCAGAATTGTTTTTCCAGCACATCGCACATATACTTGGTTTCAGATCTGGATAATGTTTAATTTAGATCTACACAAATTCCTGATCCATTGTTGCAGGGGTACATTTCCCTGCTGAAGCCACTGCCATTAGGAATTATTGCTGTCATGAATGGATATAATTGGGCTACAGCAGGGTTTATGTCAGTGAAATGTGTCGATCAATGCTGGGTCCCAGGGTTTTATTACTTAACTGTACCTGGCTTGGTTTTCTTCTGGTTGACTACCGTTTACTGTGGTAATCTGGCAAACACTTCTGACATCACCCCAAGCCTTTTAAGGCTGGCTCAGGCTCCATGTGCTGTGTGAGTATTAATGAAGCACAACTTTCAGTCATCATATGTATTACAGGAGTATTTCTCATCATTCACTTCACTCACCTGCCTAATCAACTCCCTAGTAAACTCCTGCCTACTATCCAATCATCTGCAACTACTGTACTTCCTAGTTCATACAGGTGAATCCTAATGTTTTTGCACTCTTAACACAACTCTCAACTAGCAAAGAACCTGATTATTATTTGTCTCCACTATTCCTGTGTAACAACATCTCTTAAAGCAAGTAACCAGTTTGCCTATTTAATCACTGCTGACCTGCAGTTAACCATTTTCCTGCTATGAATCCCTGATTACATATGTCTCTGCTGTTAACCATTTTCCTCCTGCAAGTCTGATTATTTTTAAGTCTACTATCCCTGTGTCTATTTGAACACCAGGCTGTGCTTCATCTCCGCTCCGCTTTTCTGTCTTGCATATCCTGCTATCGTGGTCCTCGCTGATCTACATGCCAACCTTGAAGGCCAACTCAGCTGCACCATAATCTTTGGTCCATGCTGCTCACCCTAACTGATCCACCTCACCGGTTGAAAACACACAACACAATACTTAGACCATCACATTACCTCTTGAAGACCTCCTTCATGTTGTCACCCTTCTGCTTTGAAATCACGCAAAGATGATCCTCCTCTTTGATCCAGACAATGAAAGTCTTGTAATCATTCCAGATGCCCCTGTCTGTTGTGAATTCCGCTCTTGGGCTCCCTCCGGTGGTTGTAAGTGGCACTTTTGTGAGTTCTGCTCTTGGGCTCCCTCCGGTGGTTTTAAGTGGAATGGCTGCTCCTTGGATTTAGCAGTCTGCAGCTGCTTCCACTGATTGTCTTTCTGCTCGGCTATTTATGCCTGGCTCTTTCCTTCAGCCAGGGCCACTTGTCAATGGTTCCTGGTTGGATTCACCAGTTCAGCAAAGATAAGTTCTTGCTTTGCT
Organism: Ranitomeya imitator; assembly: GCF_032444005.1. NCBI lineage: Eukaryota > Metazoa > Chordata > Amphibia > Anura > Dendrobatidae > Ranitomeya > Ranitomeya imitator. The sequence continues at coordinate 131,118,952 of NC_091282.1, forward strand.
CTTTTCTGTCCACATGTTGTGGACTTATTCGTTCTGTGCATTCTATGTTTTGTCCAGCTTGTCAGTATGGATCAATTCAGTTAAGCTGGAAGCTCTGGGAAGCAGATTTACCCTCCACACCTTTAGTCAGGTGTGGAGATTTTTGTAAACTCTGTGTGGATTTTTGTAGTTTTTAATACTGACCGCACAGTATTCTATCCTGTCCTATCTATCTAGCTAGACTGGCCTCCTGTGCTACATCCTGGTTTCTGTTGTGAATTCTGTTGTCGGGCTCCCTCCTGTGGTCATGAATGGTACTTCGGCTGGTTCTGTCCATGGACTTCCTCTGGTGGGTGTTTCTGAGTTTCCTTCCTCAGGTGACGAGGTTAATTCGTTAGCTGGCTGCTCTATTTAACTCCACTTAGATCTTTGCTCCATGCCACCTGTCAATGTTCCAGTATTGGTCTAGTTCACTCCTGGATCGTTCTGACCTGTCTTCCCAGCAAAAGCTAAGTTCCAGCTTGTATTTCTTGGGTTTGCTATTTTTCTGTCCAGCTCGCTATTCTTATTGTTTTCTTGCTTGCTGGAAGCTCTGGGACGCAGAGGGAGCGCCTCCGCACCGTGAGTCGGTGCGGAGGGTCTTTTTGCGCCCTCTGCGTGGTCTTTTTGTAGGTTTTTGTGCTGACCGCAAAGTAACCTTTCCTATCCTCGGTCTGTTCAGTAAGTCGGGCCTCACTTTGCTAAATCTATTTAATCTGTGTTTGTATTTTCATCTTTACTCACAGTCATTATATGTGGGGGGCTGCCTTTTCCTTTGGGGAATTTCTCTGAGGCAAGGTAGGCTTTATTTTTCTATCTTCAGGGCTAGCTAGTTCCTTAGGCTGTGCCGAGTTGCATAGGGAGCGTTAGGCGCAATCCACGGCTATTTCTAGTGTGTTTGATAGGATTAGGGATTGCGGTCAGCAGAGTTCCCACGTCCCAGAGCTCGTCCTTTATTATCAGAAACTATCAGGTCACTCCGTGTGCTCTTAACCACCAGGTCCATTATTGTCCTGATCACCAGGTCATAACAGTACAGGTGGCCCAAAGTACTAATGCATCTCAATAGAGGGATAAGAGAAGTTCTGAGACCATTTTTTTTTCTTTGCAGTGTGTTTTGTCTCTCTCTTCCCCTTTACCTCTGGGTGGTTCAGGACACTGGTGTAAACATAGACATTCAAGGTCTGTCCTCTTGGATGGATAATCTCACTACAAGGGTACAAAACATTCAAGATTTTGTGCTTCAGAATCTGATGTCAGAGCCTAGGATTCCAATTCCTGATTTGTTTTTTGGTGATAGATCTAAGTTCTTGAATTTCAAAAATAATTGTAAATTGTTTCTTGCCTTGAAACCTCGCTCCTCAGGTGACCCTGTTTAACAAGTAAAGATCATTATTTCTTTGTTACGTGGTGACCCTCAAGACTGGGCATTTTTCCTTGCGCCAGGAGATCCGGCATTGCGTGATGTTGATGCGTTTTTCCTGGCGCTTGGATTGCTTTATGACGAACCTAATTCAGTGGATCAGGCAGAGAAGCTGGCTCTGTGTCAGGGTCAGTATGAAGCGGAGATATATTGTCAGAAGTTTAGAAAGTGGTCTGTGCTCACTCAGTGGAATGAATGTGCCCTGGCAGCAATCTTCAGAAAGGGTCTCTCTGAAGCCCTTAAGGATGTCATGGTGGGGTTTCCCATGCCTGCTGGTCTGAATGAGTCTATGTCCTTGGCCATTCAGATCGATCGACGCTTGCGTGAGCGTAAAGCTGTGCACCATTTGGCGGTACTATCTGAGCATGGGCCTGAGCCTATGCAATGTGATAGGACTTTGACCAGAGCTGAACGGCAAGAACACAGACGTCGGAATGGGCTATGTTTTTACTCTGGTGATTCCACTCATGCTATCTCCGATTGTCCTAAGCGCACTAAGCGGTTCGCTAGGTCTGCCACCATTGGTACGGTACAGTCTAAATTTCTATTGTCTGTTACTCTGATTTGCTATTTGTCATCCTATTCTGTTATGGCATTTGTGGATTCAGGCGCTGCCCCGAATTTGATGGACTTGGAGTATGCTAGGCGCTGTGGTTTTTTCTTGGAGCCCTTGCAGTATCCTATTCCATTGAGAGGAATTGATGCTATGCCTTTGGCCAAGAATAAGCCTCAGTACTGGACCCAATTGACCATGTGCATGGCTCTTGCACATCAGGAGGATATCCGCTTTCTGGTGTTGCATAATCTGCATGATGTGGTCGTTTTGGGGTTGCCATGGCTACAGGTTCATAATCCAGTATTGGACTGGAAATCTATGTCTGTGTCCAGCTGGGGTTGCCAGGGGGTACATGGTGATGTTCCATTTTTGTCTATTTCGTCTTCCACTCCTTCTGAAGTTCCAGAGTTTTTGTCGGATTATCGGGATGTATTTGATGAGCCCAAAGCCAGTGCCCTACCTCCTTATAGGGATTGCGATTGTGCAATTAATTTGATTCCTGGTAGTAAGTTTCCTAAGGGCCGATTGTTCAATTTATCTGTGCCAGAACACGCCGCTATGCGGAGTTATATAAAGGAATCCTTGGAGAAAGGCCATATTCGCCCGTCGTCATCACCGTTAGGAGCAGGGTTCTTTTTTGTGGCCAAGAAGGATGGTTCTTTGAGACCTTGTATTGATTACCGCCTTCTTAATAAAATTACAGTCAAATTTCAGTATCCTTTGCCGTTGCTGTCTGATTTGTTTGCTCGTATTAAAGGGGCTAGTTGGTTCACCAAGATAGATCTTCGAGGGGCGTATAATCTTGTGCGTATTAAACAAGGCGATGAATGGAAAACAGCATTTAATACTCCCAAGGGCCATTTTGAGTACCTGGTTATGCCATTCGGGCTTTCCAATGCTCCATCAGTATTTCAGTCCTTTATGCATGATATCTTCTGAGAGTACCTGGATAAATTCCTGATTGTGTATTTGGATGATATTTTGGTCTTTTCGGATGATTGGGAGTCTCATGTGAAGCAGGTCAGAATGGTGTTCCAGGTCCTTCGTGCGAATTCCTTGTTTGTGAAGGGGTCAAAGTGTCTCTTTGGAGTTCAGAAGGTTTCATTTTTGGGGTTCATTTTTTCCCCTTCTACTATCGAGATGGACCCTGTTAAAGTCCAGGCCATTTACGATTGGACTCAGCCGACATCTGTGAAGAACCTGCAAAAGTTCCTGGGCTTTGCTAATTTTTATCGGCGCTTCATCGCTAATTTTTCTACTGTTGCTAAACCGTTGACTGATTTGACCAAGAAGGGTGCTGATGTGGTCAATTGGTCTTCTGCAGCTGTAGAGGCTTTTCAGGAGTTGAAGCGTCGTTTTTCTTCTGCCCCTGTGTTGTGCCAGCCAGATGTTTCGCTTCCGTTTCAGGTTGAGGTTGATGCTTCTGAGATTGGAGCAGGGGCTGTTTTGTCGCAAAAAAGTTCTGATGGCTCGGTGATGAAGCCATGTGCTTTCTTTTCTAGAAAGTTTTCGCCTGCTGAGCGTAACTATGATGTTGGTAATCGTGAGTTGTTGGCCATGAAGTGGGCATTCGAGGAGTGGCGTCATTGGCTGGAAGGAGCCAAGCATCGCGTGGTGGTCTTGACAGATCACAAGAATTTGACTTATCTTGAGTCTGCCAAACGGTTGAATCCGAGACAGGCTCGATGGTCGTTATTTTTCTCCCGTTTTGATTTTGTGGTTTCGCACCTTCCGGGCTCTAAGAATGTGAAGGCTGATGCCCTGTCAAGGAGTTTTGTGCCTGACTCTCCGGGTGTTCCTGAGCCGGCGGGTGTTCTCAAAGAGGGGGTAATTTTGTCTGCCATCTCCCCTGATTTACGGCAGGTGCTGCAAAAATTTCAGGCTGATAGACCTGACCGTTGCCCAGCGGAGAAACTGTTTGTCCCTGATAGATGGACTAGTAGAGTTATCTCTGAGATTCATTGTTCAGTGTTGGCTGGGCATCCTGGAATCTTTGGTACCAGAGATTTGGTGGCTAGATCCTTCTGGTGGCCGTCTTTGTCACGGGATGTGTGTTCTTTTGTGCAGTCCTGTGGGACTTGTGCTCGGGCTAAGCCCTGCTGTTCTCGTGCCAGTGGGTTGCTTTTGCCCTTGCCGGTCCCGAAGAGGCCCTGGACGCATATTTCTATGGATTTTATTTCGGATCTCCCCGTCTCTCAAAAGATGTCGGTCATTTGGGTGGTTTGTGATCGCTTTTCTAAGATGGTCCATTTGGTACCTTTGTCTAAATTGCCTTCCTCCTCTGATTTGGTGCCATTATTTTTCCAGCATGTGGTTCGTTTACATGGTATCCCGGAGAACATCGTTTCTGACAGAGGTTCCCAGTTTGTTTCGAGGTTTTGGCGATCATTTTATGCTAGGATGGGCATTGATTTGTCTTTCTCCTCGGCTTTCCATCCTCAGACAAATGGCCAAACCGAACTAACTAATCAAACTTTGGAAACATATCTGAGATGCTTTGTTTCTGCTGATCAGGATGATTGGGTGTCCTTTTTGCCGTTGGCTGAGTTCGCCCTTAATAATCGGGCCAGCTCGGCTACTTTGGTTTCGCCGTTTTTTTGCAATTCTGGTTTCCATCCTCGTTTCTCTTCAGGGCAGGTTGAGTCTTCGGACTGTCCTGGTGTAGATACTGTGGTGGATAGGTTGCAGCAGATTTGGACTCATGTGGTGGACAATTTGACATTGTTCCAGGAGAAGGCTCAACGTTTCGCTAACCGCCGGCGCTGTGTGGGTCCCCGACTTCGTGTTGGGGATTTGGTTTGGTTGTCGTCTCGTTATGTTCCTATGAAGGTTTCCTCTCCTAAGTTTAAGCCTCGTTTCATTGGTCCGTATAAGATTTCTGAGGTTATCAATCCTGTGTCATTTCGTTTGGCCCTTCCTGCTTCTTTTGCCATCCATAATGTGTTCCATAGGTCATTATTGCGGAGATACGTGGCGCCTGTGGTTCCATCCGTTGATCCTCCTGCCTCGGTGTTGGTTGAGGGGGAGTTGGAGTATGTGGTGGAGAAGATTTTAGATTCTCGTGTTTTGAGACGGAAACTCCAGTACCTGGTCAAGTGGAAGGGTTATGGTCAGGAAGATAATTCCTGGGTTTTTGCCTCTGATTTTCATGCTGCCGATCTGGTTCGTGCCTTTCATTTGGCTCATCCTGGTCGGCCTGGGGGCTCTGGTGAGGGTTCGGTGACCCCTCCTCAAGGGGAGGCGGTACTGTTGTGAATTCTGTTTTCGGGCTCCCTCCTGTGGTCATGATTGTTACTTCGGCTGGTTCTGTCCATGGACATCCTCTGGTGGGTGTTTCTGAGTTTCCTTCCTCAGGTGATGAGGTTAATTCGTTAGCTGGCTGCTCTATTTAACTCCACTTAGATCTTTGCTCCATGCCACCTGTCAATGTTCCAGTATTGGTCTAGTTCACTCCTGGATCGTTCTTGTGACCTGTCAAGTTCCAGCTTGTATTTCTTTGGTTTGCTATTTTTCTGTCCAGCTCGCTATTTTTATTGTTGTCTTGCTTGCTGGAAGCTCTGGGACGCAGAGGGAGCGCCTCCGCACCGTGAGTCGGTGCGGAGGGTCTTTTTGCGCCCTCTGCGTGGTCTTTTTGTAGGTTTTTGTGCTGACCGCAAAGTAACCTTTCCTATCCTCGGTCTGTTCAGTAAGTCGGGCCTCACTTTGCTAAATCTATTTCATCTCTGTGTTTGTATTTTCATCTTTACTCACAGTCATTATATGTGGGGGGCTGCCTTTTCCTTTGGGGAATTTCTCTGAGGCAAGGTAGGCTTTATTTTTCTATCTTCAGGGCTAGCTAGTTCCTTAGGCTGTGCCGAGTTGCATAGGGAGCGTTAGGCGCAATCCACGGCTATTTCTAGTGTGTTTGATAGGATTAGGGATTGCGGTCAGCAGAGTTCCCACGTCCCAGAGCTCGTCCTTTATTATCAGAAACTATCAGGTCACTCCGTGTGCTCTTAACCACCAGGTCCATTATTGTCCTGATCACCAGGTCATAACAGGTTTCATTCTGTGTATGTCTTTTCCCTCTCCACTCACAGTCATTAGTTGTGGGGGGCTATCTACTCTTTGGGGATTTTCTCTGAGTCAAGATAGTTTTCCTGTTTCTATCTTTAGGGGTAGTTAATTCTCAGGCTGTGACGAGGTGCCTAGGGAGTGACAGGAGCATCCCACGGCTACTTCTAGTGTTGTGTTGAGCTTAGGGACAGCGGTCAGTACAGGTACCACCTCCTTCAGAGCTCGTCCCATGTTGCTCCTAAACCACCAGTTCATAACACCTGTCATCAGGGCCATTCCAGAGGATAAAAGCAGAAGAAATAGGTTTGTTAAAAAGGAAGTGATGGTCAATTAGCTGATATTGTTCTTCTTTGGTCATGCTTTTGAGGGCGCAGTACTTTCCTTTTGGCTGGGGTCACACTTGCGTATAGACTTATATGGGTGCAAGTGCGCCGAGTTTCGGTGACAATCGCAGCATTCTGCAATTTCACTCGTACGTACAATACTGCCGAGGAAAAAAACGGTGATGGGAGCTGCCCCATAGATGAACACTGGTCCAAGTACAATGCGTTGTTTTATCGCATAGTACTCCTCCGAATTCCCTCACACGTGTGACCCCGGCCTTATAGTCAACATCTAAGCTGAAGAGAGCTTCATTGGAGAGCTTCTCATTGGCTCTACTTTTGTCACAGCTGCAGTGATTTGGTGGGCAGAATTTCCAGATGCCTTTGCCATTTCTGACACATGAGCTGATAATGTAGTCTGGGTCTAGGTCTTTACCACCCATCGCCTTTTCAGAGTTCTGCTCTGTTTTTGTGCAAGTCTGTTGACTTGTAGCCTCTATTTCTGTCCTCAGTGATTGGATCAAAAAGCTCCTTGAACACTTTATAAAATTCCTCATCCCCAGCAAAAACATCCCACTCTTATAATGGTGTGGTCTGGGCTGTCTGTGACATCCATATTCCATCTTAATCCACATAGCCAGTGGTTGACTGATAGGATGATTTGTCATTTTTATACTTTCCTATGAATGAGAAGCATTGATCTTTTTGCACTGTTTCAATCAAGGTATTAATTGCTTGTAGGTTGTTAGCCCTCGCAGGCAGGGTCTTTTCTTCTGTTGTATCAGTCTGTCACGCAGCGTGTTTATTTCCATCTACTTATAATAACTAAAGGGGTTATCCAGTACTAGGACAACACTTTCTTGATGTTTTGCCCCAATGAAATTAAAAACGCTTATACTCCCCTACCGTGCCGACACATAGAAGTGCAGGGTTTGTTCATTGTATGAGTTTCCTATGGCACGTGCAGTGCAGACCTTGCACATTACTGAAATTCACGATTAGTATTCTGGTTGCAGTTTATGTATAGAAAGATTGCCACATTTTCTTTTAGTTTTGCTTGATTTGTTTATTGGATGAAATACTCTGTGATCTCTGACCAGTGATTGTGCTGTTCGTCCATCAGGAGGTGATATTGATTATTTCTGAGCATTTCTTTAGTAACGCTGCTTGTGTTCAGGTCGAGACGAAGTGAGAAATAAAAGAAGCGTTATACAAAATGTACCTTAGTACCTGAGCCCTGCCATCAGATCCCGGTCTTGTTAACTGTGTTGCAGGCCTTAGTGATATACAATGTTCTCAGTGTTTATCAAAAATTACAGCTTCGGCTTCATGCAGAGAATTGCCGGTCATAGGAAACCATTCAGTTAAGGAAGACATGATGACCCAGCGGTTTGTATTTATTCTGGCGGAAGCCATTAAATGCTGACCTGCAATTCTCACTTTAAATGCGCTATTGTTTTTTAAAATGTCAATACAGATTTGCTGGTGTGATTATGTGGAAAGCAGATGAACCTAGATGAAGCTAATGTAATTACCTTTTCATTGCTCTCCCTAAACCACATTGGGAAGGAAGTTCGTAGTGATGGAATAATGCTATGCAGCAAGAAATGCAGGAATAGTAGAGAGAAACCTGGATCCTCCCCATAGTAGTCTATGTAACGTAGTGGAGGAAAAGCCCAGGCAAATTACAGCATATATTTACATTCACCTAATATGTATATGTGTGTGTAAGTAAAAGTTTGGGCACCTCTTGTCAAAGTTACTGTTATTGTGAACAGTTAAGCAAGTTGAAGATGAAATGATCTCTAAAAGGCCTAAACTAAAACATGACACATTTCCTTTGTATTTTAGGCAAAACCATTTTTTTTTCATCTTTTAAATTTTAAAAATGACAAAAAGAAAAATGGCCAGATGCACCATTTTGGGCAACCCTCATGGTTAGTACCTAGTGGCCCCTCCTTTTGCAAGTATCACCGCTGGTACACCCTTTTTGTAGTTAGACAAGAATCTTTCAATTCTTGTTTGAGGGATTTTCATCCATTCTTCCTTGGGAAATTCTTCCAGTTCTGTGAGGTTCCTGGATTGTCTTGCATGCACTGCTATTGTGAGGTCTAGCCACAGATTTTCAATGATGTTCAGATCAGGGGACTGTTAGGGCCATTGCAAAACCTTCAGCTTTTGCTTTTTGAGGTAGTGTAATGTGGATTTTGACTTCTGTTTAGCATCATTATCCATTTGTAAAAGCCATCCTCTTTTCAACTTCAGTTTTTTTATACAGATGATGTTATGTTTGTATCAAGAATTTTTTGAAATGTCATTGAATCCATTCTTTCTTCTACCTGTGAAATGTTCCTCTTGCCATTTTCTGCAACACAATTCCAAAGCATAATTGATCCACCCCCAAGCTAATGGTTGGCGAGATGTTCTCTTCCTGCAATTCTGTGCATTTTTTCTCTATACATACCTTTGATAAGTTTCTCAGTTTGTTAAAGGCTGCATGGATAGCATTCACATTATTGGTAACTCTTTTTTTTAGGAGCTCAAGATCCGATAACTATGAAGAGTTGGTAGAAAATCCCCTAAAACATATACCGTATTTTCCGCTTTGTAAGACGCACTTTATTTCCCCCAAATTTGGGGAGGAAATGGGGGTGCGTCTTACAAAGCGGATATACCACTTACAGGCTGGGATGAGGAGGTGTCCGCTGTAGCCCGCCGCTGCCGCCTGCCACCGCTGCCGCCCGCCACCACTGTCACCTCGCCCACCACCGCTGCTGCCCCGGGTGATGCTGGATGCTCCGGTGCTGCGGGGGGCTCTGGCGACATTTTGTGAAAGACCAGAGCCCCCCAGCACTTCTTCCATGCGTTCCTGTATGACTGACTCTGGGAAAATGGCCGCCGGAATCTCGGTAGATGAGATTTCAGCGCTGAGATCTCATCTCTCGAGATTCCAGTGGCCATTTTTCCGGAGTCAGTCATACAGGAACGCATGGAAGATCTCATCTCCTGAGATTCCGGTGGCCATTTTCCCAGTGTCAGTCATACAGGAACGCATGAAAGAAGTGCCGGGGGGCTCTAATCTTTCACAAAATGTCGCCAGAGCCCCCCGCAGCACTGGAAACAGCCCTGCAGCACCGGAGCCCCCCTGCAGACCCCCTCATCCCAGCCTGCAGCACAGGAGCCCCCTGCAGACCCCCTCATCCCAGCCTGCAGCACAGGAGCCTTCTGCAGCACCGGAGCCCCCCTGTAGACCCCCTCATCCCAGCCTGCAGCACAGGAGCCCCCTGCACCCCGTCATCCCAGCCTGCAGCACAGGAGCCTCCTGCAGCACCGGCGCCCCCCTCATCCCAGCCTGCAGCACAGGAGCCCCCTGCAGACCCCGTCATCCCAGCCTGCAGCACAGGAGCCTCCTGCAGCACCGGAGCCCCCCTGTAGACCCCCTCATCCCAGCCTGCAGCACAGGAGCCCCCTGCAGACCCCGTCATCCCAGCCTGCAGCACAGGAGCCTCCTGCAGCACCGGAGCCCCCCTGTAGACCCCCTCATCCCAGCCTGCAGCACAGGAGCCCCCTGCAGACCCCGTCATCCCAGCCTGCAGCACAGGAGCCCCCTGCAGCACAGAAGCCCCCCTGCAGACCCCCTCATCCCAGCCTGCAGCAATGCTCCACTCCTGCCTCCAGCAACGACCCTGGGACCCTGATTCACCGCAGCCACAACCCCTGGTAAGTAATAAGACGTATGGATTATAAAACGCCCCACCAATTTATTAAAAAAGTTTTTTCCTATTGTTCTCCTCAAAATTTGGGGTGCGTGTTATAATCCGGAGCCTCTTACAAAGCAAAAAATACGGTAAGTACAGTTAGGTCCATATATATTTGGACAGAGACAACATTTTTCTAATTTTAGTTATAGACATTACCACAATGAATTTTAAACAAAACAATTGAGATGCAGTTGAAGTTCAGACTTTCAGCTTTCATTTGAGGGTATCCACATTAAAATTGGATGAAGGGTTTAGGAGTTTCAGCTCCTTAACATGTGCCACCCTGTTTTTAAAGGGACCAAAAGTAATTGGACAGATTCAATAATTTTAAATAAAATGTTCATTTTTAGTACTTGGTTGAAAACCCTTTGTTGACAATGACTGCCTGAAGTCTTGAACTCCTGTACATCACCAGACGCTGTGTTTCCTCCTTTTTGATGCTCGGCCAGGCCTTCACTGTGGTGGTTTTCAGTTGCTGTTTGTGGGCCTTTCTGTCTGAAATTTAGTCTTTAACAAGTGAAATGCTGCTCAATTGGGTTGAGATCAGGTGACTGACTTGGCTATTCAAGAATATTCCACTTCTTTGCTTTAATAAACTCCTGGGTTGCTTTGGCTTTATGTTTTGGGTCATTGGTCGTCGTTTCATACTACAAATGGACAATCAGTTTTGCTGCACTTGGCTGGATCTGAGCACACAATATGTCTCTGAATACCTCAGAATTCATTCGGCTGCTTCTGTCCTGTGTCACATCACTCAATAAACACTAGTGACCCAGTGCCACTGGCAGCCATACATGCCCAAGCCATCACACTGCCTCCGCCGTGTTTTACAGATGATGTGGTATGCTTTGGATCATGAGCTGTACCACGCCTTCGCCATACTTTTCTCTTTCCATCATTCTGGTAGAGGTTGATCTTGGTATCATCTGTCCAAAAAATGTTCTTCCAGAACTGTGCTGGCTTTTTTAGATGTTTTTAGCAAAGTCCAGTCTAGCCTTTTTATTCTTGATGCTTATGAGTGGCTTGCACCGAGCAGTGAACCCTCTGTATTTACTTTCATGCAGTCTTCTCTTTATGGTAGATTTGGATATTGATACACTGACCTCCTGGAGAGTGTTGTTCACTTGGTTGGCTGTTGTGAAGGGGTTTCTCTTCACCATGGAGATTATTCTGCGATCATCCACCACTATTGTCTTCCATGGGCGCCCAGGTCTTTTTGCATTGATGAGTTCACCAGTGCTTTCTTTCTTTCTCAGGATGTACCAAACTGTAGATTTTGCCACTCCTAATGTTGTAGCAATTTCTCGTATGGTTTTTTTCTGTTTTCGAAGCTTAAGGATGGCTTATTTCACCTGTATGGAGAGGTCCTTTGACCGCATGTTTACTTCACAGCAAAACCTTCCAAATGCAAGCACCACACCTCAAATCAACTCAAGGCCTTTTATCTGCTTAATTGAGAATGACATAATGAAGGGATTGCCCACACCTGTCCATGAAATAGCCTTGGAGTCAATTGTCCAATTACTTTTGGACCCTTTAAAAACAGGGTGGCACATGTTAAGGAGCTGAAACTCCTAAACCCTTCATCCAATTTTAATGTGGATACCCTCAAATGAAAGCTGAAAGTCTGAACTTCAACTGCATCTGAATTGTTTTGTTTAAAATTCATTGTGGTAATCTCTTTAAGGCTGGGTTCCCATTGCGTTATGAGACCGCGTTAAACGGACAGCGTTGCACGGCGAAATTAACGCCGTGCAACGCGTCCGTTAACGCGCCCATTGAAGGCAATGGGAACGCGCTTCACTAGCGCGTGCCATGTTCGGCACGCGCTAGCGACGCGCCGGTGATTCCTGGCGCCGCGGACGCTGCTTGCAGCGTCCGAGGCGCGCCCGCGGTCCGTTCCCCGCTCTCGCAGATCGGGGATCTGCGAGAGCGGGGACGTTACCGCGACCCCGACCGCAGCCCCATAAAAAACATTGCGTTAGCGCAATCTGCTAGCGCTAAACGGATTGCACTAACGCAATGTGACCCTAGCCTAACCAAAATTAGAAAAATGTTGTCTTTGTCCAAATATATATGGACCTAACTGTATCTTGGCAGTAACATGTCCTTAAAGATTCAATTCTTAAATGCGCATGTAGATTTCCTTCCAACAAATTGTGGAGCAGTGAGCGAAGAGCACGGAGACAGATTTTTGCCAAAATATTGTAGCTATGAAGGAAGGATAACTTGGAAAAGTTAAATCCATCAATGCTTGTAGATTGCTGTTGGACAATTATAAGAGATGATACAATGCGGGAGTACAAGAGACAAGCAAAAGAGTTTTCACTGAATGAGGAACACATTTTGTAGTTCAATTTCTGTAATTGTTTATATTTCACTACAGTATTTAGACATGTTTTAGTTATTTGAATTGTTACTAAGTTTCCTCTAAATAAATGTCAGAAAATTGGCATAAATTTTTTTTACATCTTTATATTTGAAAAAATGTTCCAAAGTGTTGAAAGTTTTATGCATTAATTACACATAGCAGTAAAAGGAAAACTCTTTGATATCATAGAAACAAGAACCAGCTAAACATTTTCATTGTCGGATATGAATTCAGGAGGTCAAAATCATTAAGAAATCGCTCATTTCACAAATGAACCTGACTTTTGAAAATATGTAGAACAGTGTTATCAGCTATAATATTTCCTCCATGATGTTTGGGAGTATCACATTATTCTGAAATGGGGCCATCAGATTTAGCACTTTCTGGAGTGTTCTCTTGAGTTGTCAGATAATCTACTATATAAAGCTGAATGTGTGTGTGTGTGTGTGTATGTGTGTGTGTATGTCCGGGATTGGCATCTGCACCGTCGCAGCTACAGCCACAAAATTTTGCACAGTCACACGTCTGGACCCCGAGAGCGTCATAGGCTATATTGTGAGGCAAAATTTTAACCCCGCGCGCTCCAATTCACCAAACAATTTTGCCCCTATCTACATAATGGGGAAAAAAGTGAAAGGAAAAGTGTTGGAAGCGTTGCAGCTACAGCAACAAAATTTTGCACAGTCACACGTCTGGACCCTGAGAGCGTCATAGGCTACGTTGTGAGGTGAAATTTTAACCCCGCGCTTTCCAATTCACCAAACAATTTTGCCCCTATCTACATAATGGGGAAAAAAGTGAAAGGAAAAGTGTTGGAGGCGTCGCAGCTACAGAAACAAAATTTTGCACAGTCACACGTCTGGACCCTGAGAGCGTCATAGGCTATGTTGTGAGGTGAAATTTTAACCCCGCGCTTTCCAATTCACCAAACTATTTTTCCCCTATCTACATAATGGGGAAAAGTGAAAGGAAAAGTGTTGGAGGCAAATTGACAGCTGCCAGATGTGAACAAGGGGGACTTAAAGAATGAGAGCGATGGCGCCAAAGAGTATATATCGATCAATTGCTAAGGTGGGGCCCCGACATGAGATACTCACCACACACGGGGATATGAACACACACACAAAATGCGCCACACACTACCACGTGCTTGAACACATATACCACCCTCAGCACACATTTCACCACACATACACCAACCTCGCCACATAAAAGTCGAAACACAAAAGTCGCCGCTCAAAACTCACCACGCGCAAAACTCGCCACATGCAAAAAATAGGCTCACGCAAAACTCGCCACAAGTGCAAAACTTACCTCATGGAAAACTCGCCACACGCAAAACTTGCACATGCGGAAAAATTGCCACATGCACAAAATTTGCAACACATGCAAAAGTTGCCTCACACAAAACTTGCACATACTCAAAAGGCACCACACATAAAACTCACCACGCGCAAAACTCGCCATGCGCAAAACTTGCTGCACACAACTTGCTACACTAACCTGTCACATGCAACTCGACACACAAAAAGTTGCTACACACATGTTGCCACACAAAACTCATCTCACAAAAGTCGCTACATGCATGTCGCCACACACAACTCAACACACACAACTTGACAAACGAAACTCGCCCTAAAACACACACAAGTCTGGTATTAGCCTTCAAAAATAAAAATCTGATTAATAGGCAGACAAACTACAAGAGCAACAAATGTACCATATAGGAAATACGGCAGCTGTCAGTCACATGACCTGTCTATTATGTGTATGTGTGAGCTAATATATACAGCCAGGGGGAGGGCTTCCTGTTGGCTGGGGATTTATCAGGCTGCCAATTTATCTTACAAATACTGAGGTAAAAATACTGAGCAAATAACGTGTTAACGAGGTCTAATACAGGAGATCACACAGGTATATACTATATACAGGGGAGATGACACACAGATATATACTATATACAGGAGAGATGACACACAGGTATATACTATATAAAGGAGGAGATGACATACAGGTACATACTATATACAGGAGGAGATGACATACAGGTATATACTATATACAGGAGGAGATGACACACAGGTATATACTATATACAGGAGCAGATTACCTACAGGTATATACTATATACAGGAGGAGATGACATACAGGTATATGCTATATATAGAAGATGACATACAGGTATATACTATATATAGAAGGAGATGACATACAGGTATATACTATATATAGGAGGAGATGACATACAGGTATATACTATATACAGGGGAGATGACACAGCAGGTATATACTATATACAGGGGAGATGATATACAGGTATATACTATATACAGGAGATGACATACAGGTGTATACTATATATAAGGGAGATGACAAACATGTATATACTGAGGTGAAAATGAGAGGTGTGAGGTGAAAATGAAAAGGTGTGAGTGCAAAATGAGAGGAGTGAGGGAAAATAGTGTAGTGATCGGAAAATGACAGATGTGAGGTCGAAATGACAAGTGTTAGGCGGGAATGAGAGGTGTGAGGGAGAAAATGAGAGATGTGAGGGGGAAAATTAAAGATGTGATTGGGAAAATGAGAGGCGTGATGGGAAAATAAGAGAAGTGACGTGCTATAACTAACCACAGATATTTACTATGCCCAGGCAACGCCGGGCTCTTCAGCTAGTCTATATATATAATTGTCTAAGGGTTTTTCCGTCTGTCTGTCCTGGAAATCCCGCGTCTCTGATTGGTCGAGGCCGCCAGGCCTCGACCAATCAGCGATGGGCACAGTATCAACATAGAAATCCCGCGTCTCTGATTGGTCGAGGCCACATGGCCTCGACCAATCAGCGACTGGCACAGCGACGATGTCATAAAGGACGTAGACATCCCGCGTCTCTGATTGGTCGAGGCCGCCAGGCCTCGACCAATCAGCAACGGGCACAGCGACGATGATGTCATAATGGTTGCCATGGCGACGATGATGTCATAAAGGTTGCCTCGACAAATCAGCGACGAGCACAGTCTGCCGCGAATTCTGGAATCATCATTGTCCATATACTACGGGGACATGCATATTCTAGAATACCCGATGCGTTAGAATCGGGCCAGAATCTAGTGATACATAAGTGTCTAATTCTGTATGCAAGCGGTATGAAAAAACATTTTTGTATCAATTTGATAATCTCTCTGCTCCTTACTAATTATTGTCTGGTATAGCAATCTCTCAAATTTGCAATATTAATTTGTTCCAGGACCAACCACTGTAAGAGGAAAATGTAACTTGAGCTCTGACGTTTATGGAAAAGTCATTTTCTTCTGGAGACCCCAAAATGTCAACCCAGATTTAGAATAAAACAAAAGAAACAGGAATTGCTGAAACCTGTAACAGATGAAGCATTTCCTCCAGTATAAAATTTGAAGTAGCTTTTGTATGTTTTAATAAACATTATGTTGAGAACTGGAGTCTATTGAGGATCTTATATAGCACCCGAAAAATCAAGAACCATCCCCATCTGGTGTCCTAGGAAGATGCTCATCCTACAGATTCTACATAATCTGTAGTACTGTATCCTGCTGTAGAAAGGTGACATTAGCCAACCAATGCACCTCGGACTGCTTTCCCACTAAGTTTGTAATGTCTATAAAGAGTGCACCTCACTACCGACGTCCATCAGAGGTATTTGTTGGAAAATCTTCCTGACATACTTCTAACAGATATTACTAATTTTGAATGTATACCAGGCAATGTGCAGTATACTTTTTAACAAGATTCCTCCAGCAGAGCAGGCTCACTGTTTTCTACAGCAAAATATGGTATACCAACGTACAGTATGGTACAAACATTTTAGGCAGGTATGGAAAGAAATACTATAAAGTAAGTGCCAATCAGATGCCTCCCTGGTGGTATTGCATGATGGATAGGTATGTGACTGTATTTCTCAGCATTGAAGACACCAAGAAATGGGCAAAGTTGAGAACTGTAGATGCAGTTTTTAGCCAAGTAAATTTAGTGCACCACCTTGAACACCCATCATGCTTACTTGCCTTCAAAATCAGAAGATGTACAGCAGTGCCATCAGCTCAGAACTGGCAGCAACAAGTGGGACCGGGCTACACTTATCTACAGTTTGGAGAAGTCTAGCCAGAAGTGTTAGAAATGCAACCAAAAACCATAACCAACATACAAACAAGGCCAAGTGACTGAACTATTCTCGAAAAAATAAAACTCAGTTCGTTCTTCAGATGATTGCCGAGCGATAAAATGTGTCTGCAGGCAAGAGTGATGGACAGTTCAGGTTCCTTGCATGTTTGCTGCTGCATTTTAGCAAACGGGGTTGGGAATTTGTTCACAATTAATGGTGTTATCAGTGTTGAGAAAAACACAGAGAAACTTGTCCATCATGCAATATCATCAGGGAGGCGTCTAGGTGGCTCCAATTTATTCTGGAGCAAAACAACTACCGCAACCATACACCATGTGAACAATTATTAGGCAAGTGAGTATTTTAACCATATCATCATTTTGTATGCAGATTTTCCAACTCCGAGCCATATAAACTTTAATGCTTATTGGATGAACCAAATCGGGTGATGTGTACTTGTGTAACGAAGGAGGGTATAATCTTAGTATATCAGCACCCAGCAATTTTTCATTTTTACAACACCATTTTTTTTTTAGGGACCACATCACATTTGAAATCACTTTGAGGGGTCTATATGATAGAAAATAACCAAATGTGACACCATTCTAAAAACTACACCCCTCAAGGTGCTCAAAACCACAAGTTTATTAACCCTTCAGGCGTTTCACAGGAATTTTTGGAATGTTTGAAAAAAAATGAAAATTTCACTTTTTTTCACAAATAATTTACTTTGGCTCCAATTTGTTTTATTTTACCAAGGGTATCAGGAGAAATTGGACATC
This sequence comes from Ranitomeya imitator, assembly GCF_032444005.1. Taxonomy (NCBI): domain Eukaryota; kingdom Metazoa; phylum Chordata; class Amphibia; order Anura; family Dendrobatidae; genus Ranitomeya; species Ranitomeya imitator. Next base: position 131,136,377 of record NC_091282.1, read on the forward strand.
AAAAATTGATGTACAATTTGTCCTGAGTATGCTGATACCCCATATGTGGGGGTAAACCACTGTTTGGGCGCATGGCAGAGCTCGGTAGGGAAGGAGCGCCGTTTGACTTTTCAATGCAAAATTGACTGAAATTGAGATGGGAAGCCATGTCGCGTTTGGAGAACCCCTGATGTGCCTAAACATTGAAACCCCCCAAAAGTGACACCATTTTGGAAATTAGACCCCCTAAGGAACTTATCTAGATGTGTTGTGAGAGCTTTGAACCCCAAGTTTTTCACTACAGTTTATAACGCAGTAACGTGAAAATAAAAAATTCCACAAAAATTATTTTTTAGCCCTAGTTTTGTATTTTCCCAAGGGTAACAGGAGAATTTGGACCCCAAAAGTTATTGTCCAATTTGTCCTGAGTACGTTGATACCCCATATGTGGGGGGAAGCCACCGTTTGGGCACATGGCAGAGCTCGGAAGGGAAGGAGTGCTGTTTGGAATGCAGACTTAGATGGATTGGTCTGCAGACGTCACGTTGCATTTAAAGAGCCCCTGATGTACCTAAAGAGTAGAAACCTCTCACAAGTGACCCCATATTGGAAACTAGACCCCCCAAGGAACTTATCTAGATGTTTTGTGAGAGCTTTGAACCCCCAAGTGTTTCACTACAGTTTATAACGCAGAGCTGTAACATAGTAACATAGTAACATAGTTAGTAAGGCCGAAAAAAGACATTTGTCCATCCAGTCCAGCCTATATTCCATCATAATAAATCCCCAGATCTACGTCCTTCTACAGAACCTAATAATTGTATGATACAATATTGTTCTGCTCCAGGAAGACATCCAGGCCTCTCTTGAACCCCTCGGAAAAATTTGTGTGCAGCGAGACGGTTGTCGCCGAACGCAGTTGGGACACCAGAGGGACCGCCAGAATAAGGCAGCCGCTGTATGGGACTATACTGTATGTGGGAACGGCTGCTGACACTGTAGCTATCCCATGAGCCCCACGAGCACTCAAGCCTGCAGCCAGACCTCACTGCACACGGTGTGAAAATAAAAAATCTTTTTCACACAAAAATGGTTTTTTAGCCCCCCAAATTTTTATTTTCTCAAGGGTAACAAGAGAAATTGAACCCCAAAAGTTGTTGTCCAATTTGTCCTGAGTACGCTGATCACTGTTTTACTTTTTCAATGCAGAATTCGCTGGAATTGAGATTGGACGCCATGTCGTATTTGGAGAGCCCCTAATGTGCCTAAACAGTGGAAACCCCCAATTCTAACTGAAACCCTATCCCAAACACCACATCCCTAACCTTAATCCCAACCATAACCCTAACCACACCCCTAACCCGAACATGTCCCTAACCCTAATCCCAACCACACCCCTAACCCCAACACACCCCTAACCCTGACACACCCCTAACCCTAATCCCAACCGTAATGTAATCCTAACCCTAACTTTAGCCCCAACCCTAACCCTGACTTTAGCCCTAACCCTATCTTTAGCCCCATCCTAACCCTAACTATAGCCCCAACCCTAACCCTAACTGTCTCCCCAACCCTAACCCTAACTGTCTCCCCAACCCTAACTGTAGCCCCAACCCTAACTTTAGCCCCAACCCTAACCCTAATGGGAAAATGGAAATAAATACATTTTTTTAATTTTATAATTTTTTCCATATTTTGTTCCACAGAGTCATGTGAGGTCTTGTTTTTTGTGGGACGAGTTGACTTTTTATTGTTACTATTTTCGAGCACGTGACTTTTTTGATCGCTTTTTATTCCGATTTTTGTGAGGCAGAATGACCAAAAACCAGCTATTCATGAATTTCTTTTGGGGTTGAGGCGTTTGGTAAAATTGATAAAGCAGTTTTATTCTTCGGGTCAGTACGATTACAGTGATACCTCATTTATATCATTTTTTTATGTTTTGGCGCTTTTATACGATAAAAGCTATTTTATATAAAAAAATATTTTTTGCATCGCTTTATTCTGAGGACTATAATTTTTTTAATTTTTTCACTCACGATGCTGTATGGCAGCTCGTTTTTTTGAGGGACAAGATGACGTTTTCAGCAGTACCATGGCTATTTATATCTGTCTTTTTGATTGCGTGTTATTCCACTTTTTGTTCGGCGGTATGATAATAAAGCGTTGTTTTTTTACTTGTGTTTTTTTTTACGGTGTTCACTGAAGGGGCTAACTAGAAGGACAGTTTTATAGGTCAGGTCGTTATGGATGCGGCGATACTAAATATGTGTACTTTTATTGTTTTTTTTATTTAGATAAAGAAATGTATTTATGGGAATATTTTTTTTTTTTTTTCATTATTTAGGATTTTTTTTTTTTTTTTTTTACACATGTGGAAAAAATTTTTTTTACTTTGTCCCAGGGGGGACATCACAGATCGCTGATCTGACAGTTTGCACAGCACTCTGTCAGATCAGCGATCTGACTTGCAGCAGTGCAGGCTTACCAAGCGCCTGCTCTGAGCAGGCACTTGGTAAGCCACCTCCGTCCCTGCAGGACCCGGATGTGGCGGCCATATTGGATCCGGGCTTTGCTGCAGGGAGGAAGGTAAGAGACCCTCGCAGCAACACGATCACATCGCGTTGCTCTGGGGGACTCAGGGAAGCCCACAGGGAGCCCCTTCCCTGCGCGATGCTTCCCTATACCACCGGCACACCGCGATCATGTTTGATCGCGGTGTGCCGGGGGTTAATGTGCCGGGGGCGATCCATGACTGCTCCTGGCACATAGTGCCGGATGTCAGCTGCGATAGGCAGCTGACTCGGCCGCGCTCCCCCCGTGAGCGCGGCCGTTCACGTATGACGTACTATCCCGTCGGTGGTCATACGGGCCCACCCCACCTCGACGGGATAGTACGTCAGATGTCAGAAAGGGGTTACACTTGAATATTTAAGAAAGTAAAAGTGAAGTTTTGTCTTAGAATATGTTTATTCAGAATTATTGGGCATGAAAATGAAAACTGTAAGGGTATGTGCACACGATGCAGATTTAGTGCACATTTAGTGCATTGTACTGTAAATCACAGTACAAAGATTGCCTTGTGCAGGCATGTACTACGGAGGACAGACAATGAACTTCAATCCAATCTTGCAGCCAGCGGGTAAGGAAAGGGTGAATAAAACACCCGAAAACCCCGCCCCTATGGCTGAAGATTGTTCCATCCAAATTCAGGTGACAGAGTCCCTTTAAGGGTCCACAGGTTCTCAACAGGGTTTAGGTCAGATGAGAAAGGGGCCATGTCGTTAATGTCACGATCCATTTTTGTATTTGTGGCAGATCTGGTTTCCCTCAGAAAAAATGGTGTTGTAAAAATGAGAAATTGCTGGTCAACTTTTAACCCTTATAACTCCCTAACAAAAAAAAATTTTGGTTCCAAAATTGTGCTGATATAAAGTAGACATGTGGGAAATGTTATTTATTAAGTATTTTGTGTGACATATCTCTGTGATTTAATTGCATAAAAATTCAAAGTTGGAAAATTGCGAAATTTTCAAAATTTTCGCCAAATTTCCGGTTTTTTTCACTAATAAACGCAGGTAATAGCAAAGAAATTTTACCACTATCATGAAGTACAATATGTCACCAGAAAACAATGTCAGAATCACTAGGATCCGTTGAAGCGTTCCAGAGTTATAACCTCAAAGTGACAGTGGTCAGAATTGTAAAAATTGGCCCGGTCATTAACGTGCAAACCACCCTTGGGGGTAAAGGGGTTAATAATCATCAAAAATACAAACTGACTAATAATTGTGTCCGTAGCCTACAGCTAATGTCCTTATAAAGAAGATCAAGGAGTCCTTTAAATAATGATATAGCCCCCACAGAGCTCTGATCTCATCGATCCTGTCTTGGATTACATGATGAGACAGAAGGATTTGCACCAGTCTACATCCATACAAGATCTGTGGTTAATTTTCCAAGATGTTTAGAACAACTTCTTTGCCGAGTTCCTTCAAAACCTGTGTGCAGATTACCTAGAAGAACTGATGCTTTGATGCTGTTTTAAAGTCGGAGATTTGTTGCAGTAAATATTGATATGATTAACATTTGTCATGTTTTCCCTTGGCATTAAAATAATTGAAAAACATAAACTTTTAGCACTTTTATGTAGGAAAGCAATCTTTTCAGCATTTTTTTTCACTCACAGTAAAAAAATGTTTGCACAGTGCTGTATATTAGCCGAGAAGCAAAAAGGACACCCTTATGGCCTTTGTGTGGTCAATGGATTTAACATATGCCTCAGGAGATTTACTGGTTCATACAGTACATGGAAACTGCAAAAAAATTACCAAGGCCGATTTACTAGATTTTACAGCAAATCACATGCAATGCAGATTACCATGTTTTTTTTTTTGCATGACTTGTGGTTTTATGTTCTACTCACACCAGGAAAGATCATTGGATGTTGAAAACATTATAGCCTGAGGCCGATGTCGGTTGCAACATTTTATTAGCATTGCTTTTTCTATCTTCTTGCATAATGCAGAATATTTTATACAGATTTTCTCTTTTTTTTTCCCCTTTAGCCTTCGAGATGATGACCGGACAAGAATTGAAAAAAGGGACAAAGATCATTTTGAATACATGCAGGCTTTTCAGCTCATCAGTGAGTTTTATGGAAAAGATACAGGTAAAATATCTTCAATTATTCATTCCAAGTGCTTTTACCATTTCATCTGACTATTCAAGATGAGCTGTCATGTATGTATACATGTGGAACTTTTTCTTCTGGCCATCATATGATTTGCATCTGCCATTTTTTATTCTTCTCTCTATAGGCATTATAGCTGTCAGAAAATGTAAAAAAAAATCACTTTTCCCTGCACTTAGCCCCAGAGTTAGTGGAGACAATATGCTATGCCTCCAATACACAGTACACTGAGATTAGGGAATCGTTATTTCTCGGTAGCACACTCTCAGAAACCGCAGCAGCGTGGAGGACATTATACAGTAGTACTGAGCGGGTAGCTGTGAATCCAGCTCTGAGGTACAACACTCACTAGAGGCTGAAGCCATGTTTCTGTGTGTCTGGTTACCTGGTTATCTGCCACCAGCTGCTCCTCTCTCCTCCTCCCACTTTCCTTAGACTGCTTTGGGTTGCAGGATGTATGATAACCTGATATCTCTGTGTATGGACCTCTACATATGAATTTTATTAATGCAGGAGATTGAGTGAAGGAATAATCCTGACTGAAAAGGGTAGAAAGGCATTTTTTTCTAATATATTTTAGATTGTTTAATTTCTTCACTTATACTATTGATTTATGAACAAAAATATTAAACAATTAGAACTCTAAGGCCATGTTCACACAGTGCGTTTTTTACCGCGGAACCGCGGCGGTTTTGCCGCTGCGGTTCCGCAGCTGTTTTCCATGCAGGGTACAGTACACTGTACCCTATGGAAAACAGGACACACTGTGCACATGGTCCGGAAATTGTTAAAAAAAAGACGCGCTGAATAGCTCCCGGAAAAAAGAAGGAGCATGTCAATTCTTTTTCCGGAGCCGCAGCGGTTCTGCACCCATAGACCTCCATTGTGAGGTCCAAACCGCAGTAAAACCCGCAGATCAAAAATATATCTGCGGGTTTTACTGCGATTTGATGTGCAGAACCGCTGCAGCAGGAAGTGCGGGGAGCGGGCGGAAGTGCGTGGGCGGAGTGTGGCTGCCCCCCCCGTGTTCCGATCCCGCCCCCCCGTGCTCCGATGCCCCCCCCCAGTGCTCCGATGCCCCCCCCCAGTGCTCCGATGCCCCCCCCGTGCCCTAATCTCCCCCCCTTATACTCACCCGGTGTCCGTCCGGCCGTCTTCTCCCTGGGCGCCGCCATCTTGCAAAATGGCGGGCGCATGCGCAGTGCGCCCGCCGAATCTGCCGGCCGGCAGATTCGTTCCAAAGTGCATTTTGATCACTGAGATATAACCTATCTCAGTGATCAAAATAAAAAAATAGTAAATGACACCCCCCCCCCCTTTGTCACCCCCATAGGTAGGGACAATAAAAAAAATAAAGAATTTTTTTTTTTTTTTTTTCACTAAGGTTAGAATAGGGGTAGGGGTAGGGTTAGGGGTAGGGGTAGGGTTAGGGTTAGGGGTAGGGTTAGGGTTAGGGTTAGGGGTAGGGTTAGGGTTAGGGGTAGGGTTAGGGGTAGGGTTAGGGTTAGGGGTAGGGTTAGGGGTAGGGGTAGGGTTAGGGTATTTTCAGCCATTTTAACCCTAAAAAAATTCCTAGAAAACACACAGACTCTGGCTAGAAAACTGCATCAAAAAAACGCATCAAAAAACGCATCAAAAAACGCATCAAAAACGGACCAAAAAAGGACCAAAAAAAGGACCTGCGTTTTCTGCCAAGAGCTGCAGTTTTTTTAAAAAACAGTCAGGAAAAAAAAAGGATGGAAATCCTGAACGTGTGAACATACCCTAACTTTACAGTAGTTATAAAACTTATGGATAAACGGGTGCCACATGGCAGTTGGACCAGACTCATCTCAGTAGAGATCAGCCTGGTCTAACTACCACGTGGCAACCGGAAGGAGCGCTGTGAACCGCCTCCTACTTCCCGGCATCTCCAGCTCTTCTGATCTGTAGGCCCTGCACAATGTCATTAATGCTGCGTGGTTAAGGCAGCATGAATTTACCGACAGGTTCCTTTTATAGCCTAATAGTAATTTGGTAATGCACAATGAAGCACATTTCTCAATAACCGTTTTCGAACTACATGGGAAAAAATTGGGCAAATCAATGCGTTCAACTCTAGTGCTTAAAGAGGTTGTTCACTACTTTTACATTGATGACCTAATCTCGGGATTGGTCATCAATGTCTGACTGGTCGGGGTCTAACACCCGGCACCCCTGCTGATCAGTTTCTATCAGTGTCGGCAGCCGCCAGCAGGAAATACTCACTTGCCGATCTACTTTGTCTACTTGTAGTGGCTGCTGCAGGACTCTACACATCCACCTCCTATTGATTGCAGTAGCAGGGCCCGGCCACTACAAGTAGACGGGGCAGCTCGGCAAGTGAGTACTGCCGCTGCCGACACTGATAACAGCTGATTGGTGGGGGCGCCGATTGTCGGACCCTGGCCAATCAGACATTGATGACCTATCCTAAGGATAGGCCATCAATATAAAAGTAGTGGACAACCTCTTCAAGACCAGTTTCCTGCTAATGAATCTCCATTAACCAGGGGTGGCTTTAATTACCACGGCCTTCTCTCATTACCAAGGACTACATTTTATTTTGTAATACTGCTGTGTTTCAAAGGAAACACAGATTTGACACAAGCTGATCACAAATAGAAGTATCTGCCAGGCTTTGATGGACATGTCTCTTTATTTCTGGACCCAGAAGTAGGGATCAGGTGTCAGAATGGAGGGGTGAGAAGATTAGTGAAGGTAATTATTAGCTCTTTTTATTTATTTATTTTTAACCAGGCTGAGGCTTTTTAAACCCTTCATGACATGTGCCGTATATTTACGGCCCAAGTTGGAAACGGGTGTATGAAGAGGGCACACACAGTGAGCCCGCCCCATACCTGTCAGGTGATGGCTAAGTATTAAAGCCAGGGCCTGTTGCTGACAATTGTGGGACCTGTTAAATGTCGCTCTCAGTCTCTGACAGTGGCCTTTAACTCGTGCTTACGAGCGCGTGTGTCTTTACTCCCTCCCATTGGCACAACCGTGACGTGATTGCGGGCATCTGATGATCCCTGTGAATTGTGACTATCATTGTAGAACTCCTTTGAAACCCTACCTCTGGCAGAACTTAAAAAAGGAGACTGTGATTTCTGTTACATAGCACAAGCGATCAGATGATCGCATCTTTAAGCCCCACTAAGAAAATCAGTGAAAGTTAAAAAAATTAATTAAAACATTTTTTAAAAATATGCATATTTGGTATCGACAAGCTTCAGAAAAGTCCGATCTATAAAAATATAAAAACAAATAAAATAAATACATGGGAAAAAAATTAAAGAACGCCAATATTAGATTTTTTTTGGTCGGCACAATTCCACCAAAAATACTATAACAAGTGATCAAAAAGTCACATCTATCCCTAATTAGTGCTAATAAAAATGTAGTCTCGCCCCACAAAAAAATAAGTTGTCATATCAGACGAAAAATAAAAAATTTTACGGGTCTCGGAAAATGGCAACAGAACTCCCCAAAAAAATTTTTGCAAACTTTTTTTTTTTCACCACTAAGATAATAAATAAAACTTGATATTTTTGGTGTCGCTGTAATAGTATTGAGGAGGAGAATCATATTGCATAGTTACTTTTCCAACCAAATGTACACCATAAAAATAATTCCCCAAAAACCATGTCAGAATTGTGTGGGGTTTATTTTCGCAATTTCACTGCACTTGAAATTTTTTCTCCCGTTTTCGATTACACTATGGGGTAAAATGAATGGTGTTATTGAAAAGTACGACTTGTTCCACAAAAAACAAGCACACATGTCTATGTGGACAGAAAAATAAAAGCAGGGGAGATAAAAAAAAAAAAAAAAATGTTCTGCGGCGTGAAGGAGTGAAAGAATTTTTTTATATTGTGGACAAACCTTACAGGCTGCTGTTACTGAGTGTTAGTGCAAGATGATCCTATGAAGTTGAGATGTAAGTGTAGGTTATTCACATGTGCAATTAGGAAAGTTCTCTCTGATTAATAGCAGTGGATGAAGTCTGTCCAGATTATAGGAAAGGCTATAGTCCGCAATCCAGGTGGATGGTGGTTAGGATGGATATCCAGGCAATAACGCACGAAAGACCACCGCACTAGGGATGAGCGGACCCGAACTTTAAAGTTCGACGTTCCTACTGGACAGTTACTGTCCAGTGGTAAACGCTGAACACAGACTTTCCCCGGAAGTCCGTTTCAATGCTTGAAGTTCTGGACGAGAGAGAGAGAGAACTTTGGAATAAAGGTCGGGTACCAAAACCTGAACTTCCACTGGTCCGCTCATCCCTACATGGCTCATCCCTTCACGGCACTCTTAAGTTGCAGTGAAGAAAATGTTCATGGCTACCAAACTGTACAAGATGGCAAACATTGTCCATCTTTTATAGTATAGTACTCTTCAATATGACATACTGAGTGGTCGTTCGTGCATTATTACAAAGACACTGATGGGGAATTTAGATTGTGAGTCTCATCGGGGACAGCAATGATATTATTATTATTATTATAGCACCATTTATTCCATGGCGCTTTACATGTGAGGAGGGGTATACATAATAAAAACAAGTACAATAATCTTGAACAATACAAGTCATAACTGGTACAGGAGGAGAGAGGACCCTGCCCGCAAGGGCTCACAATCTACAAGGGATGGGTGAGAATACAGTAGGTGAGGGTAGAGCTGGTCATGCAGCGGTTTGGTCGATCGGTGGTTACTGAAGGTTGTAGGCTTGTCGGAAGAGGTGGGTCTTCAGGTTCTTTTTGAAGGTTTTGATGGTAGGCGAGAGTCTGATTTGTTGTGGTAGAGGGTTCCAGAGTAGGGGTGATACGCGAGAGAAATCTTGTATACGATTGTGGGTAAAGTGCTGTGGAATATGTTAGCGCTATATAAAAAATAAAGATTATTTATTATTTATTAGATTATCATGTGATGGATATCCTTGACATTGACAATCAAATTTGAGTTCCTATCATCTAATTCCTATCATTTAGGCTGAACGATGGCCGTTCTACACATACTTTTACAAAGACGTAACAAATTCATTAAACATTACATCCCTTATTTCCTGACATATTTTGTTTCCATACATGAATATTTAATATTCTTTGATTTAACGTGTGCCAGCATATCACAAAGCAAAACAAAGACCTTCTTTATTCTGGTTCGGTCTCCGGAGGCATTGAACTATCTTTTGGTGAATGTATAGCAATGAGAATTATCCTTGCAAAGATATACCGTAATTCTTAGCAAATAGAAAAAAATACCTGAAATAGGAAGAATCATCAGATTTCCCCTCCCTCCCCCTACAGTAATATTTTTGCAACATTTGATCTTTATCTACCGGTTTATCCATTACTAGGTCTCTTCTCAGGCTGGATTCACACATGCAGTTTGTGATGCAGAATATGGAAAAACTCAAGGAAAGGATAGAACAGGGAGAAGTCTTTCCTCTATACTTTTTCTCCTTTGTGTATCCACTTCTGTATTTGGTTTAAAAATGTATATATGTGATTCCAATCAATGTTCACAAATCCAGGATTTACCTATAACTAATTCTTCTAATAATTATCAAAGAATTTGTGGCAGAATGTTGATGCTGATATTCACTTGTATGTGCCGACAGGTCCGCTTGTGAATTAGTACATTTATTATTCTGCACTGATTTTTAGTTTTTTTCTTTTTTTCTTCCATTGGCCTATAACATGCTATATTCACTTACACATTGACTCAGTGGTTAGCACTTTAGCGCTGGGGTCTTGGGTTCAAATCTCACAAGCGACAACATTTACAAGGACTTTCTATGTTCTCCCCGTGTTTGTGTGAGGTTCTCTGGTTTCCTACCACACTCTAAAGACATACTGATAGAGCATTTAGATTGTGAACCCCATTGGGGATAGTGATGATAATGTCTCTAAGGCTATGTGCACACTTTGCGGATTTTTCCGCAGTGGAATTCCAAAATCCGCAGTGAAAACCCGTCGCGGTTTTTACTGCGGATTTATCGCGGTTTTTACTGCTGTTTCTTCTGCGGATTTTCATCTGCAGTTTCCTATTGGAGCAGGTGAAAATCCGCAGAAAAGAAGTGACATGCTGCGGAATGTAATCCGCAGCGTTTCCGCGTTTTTTTTTCCGCAGCATGTGCACTGCGTTTTTTGTTTCCCATAGGTTTACAATGTACTGTAAAATCATGGGAAACTGCTGCAGATCCGCAGCGGTCAAATCCGCTGCGGATCCGCAGTGAAATCCGCAAAGTGTGAATATAGCCTAAAGCGCTGCAGAACATAATGGCGCTATATAAGTAAGTAATATAAATACATTTTAACCTGTGAGATCTCGGCGGTGCCTGATAATGTACAGACCTGAAATCTATACAGAAAAGAAATACTACCGTTATAAGGATATAAAAATACTATGAATACTGAAAACAATAATATATACCCAAAAAAAAGTATTCAAAAGAAAAAATATATATTGATAAATTGTATTTTATTGACAATCGAATCATGATTATACACAAAAACATGAAAAATGCTTATAAATAAATCATAAAAACCGCACAATGCACAAGAATTTTATTAGAAATAAATTAAAAACAATCAATGTCCAATGAACCAATTTTAATATATTAAAAAAATAATATATATAAAATTATACATATATAGAAAAAATCCACATATGTATAAATATGGGAAAAAATGTGTCACACAGGGGACAGGGAGCAACAGACCATGTAGCAGTCTATATACATAATTGTCCAAGGGTCACTTCCGTCTGTCTGTCTGTCCTTCTGTCACGGTTATTCATTAGCTGATTGGTCTCAGCAGCTGCCTGTCATGCCTGCCGCGACCAATCAGCGACGGCCACAGTCCGATTAGTCCCTCCCTACTCCCCTGCACTCACTGCCCGGCGCCCGCTCCGTAATCCCCTCCACTCACCGCTCACACAGGGTTAATGGCAGCGGTAACGGCCCACGGTGTAACGCCCTCCGTTACCGCTGCTATTAACTCTGTGTGTCCCCAACTATTTACTATTGATGCTGCCTATGCAGCATCAATAGTAAAAATATGTCATGTTAAAAATAATTAAAAAAAACCTGCTATACTCACCCTCCGCCGCCTTTCTCGCTCCTCGCCACGCTCCTGGGATTGCTCCATTGCAAGCGGCAGCTTCCGGTCCCGTCCCAGGGCTGGTGTGCGACAAGGACCTGCCGCGACGTCACTGTCATGTGACCGCGACGTCATCATAGGTCCTGCTCACACCAGCCCTGGCACCGGAAGCTGACGCTTGCAATGGAGCAATCCCAGGAGCGTGGCGAGGAGCGAGAAAGGCGGCGGATGGTAAGTATAGCAGGACTTCAACGGGCTATAGGTGAGTATATGTTTATTTTTTTTTTTTTTAAGTCTCTATACTACGTGGCTCTGTGCTGGGCAATATACTACGTGACTGGGCAATATACTACGTGGCTGGGCAATATACTACGTGGCTCTGCTATATACTATGTGGCTGGGCAATATACTACGTGACTGGGCAATATACTGTACTACGTGGGCTGTGCTATATACTATGTGGCTGGGCAATACGTGACTGGGCAATATACTACGTGGCTGGGCAATATACTACGTGGCTGGGCAATATACTACGTCACTGGGCAATATACTACGTGGCTGGGCAATATACTACGTGGCTGGGCAATATACTACGTGGCTGGGCAATATACTACGTGGTTGGGCAATATACTACGTGGCTGGGCAATATACTACGTCACTGGGCAATATACTACGTGGCTGGGCAATATACTACGTGGCTGGGCAATATACTACGTGGCTGGGCAATATACTACGTGGCTGGGCAATATACTACGTGGCTGGGCAATATACTACGTGGCTTGGCAATATACTACGTGGCTGGGCAATATACTACGTCGCTGGGCAATATACTACGTCGCTGGGCAATATACTACGTGACTGGGCAATATACTACGTAGCTGGGCAATATACTACATGACTGGGCAATATACTACGTGGCTGGGCAATATACTAAGTCACTGGGCAATATACTATGTGGCTGGGCAATATACTACGTGGTTGGGCAATATACTACGTCACTGGGCAATATACTACGTGGCTGGGCAATATACTATGTGGCTGGGCAATATACTACATCGCTGGGCGATGTACTACGTCGCTGGGCAATATACTACGTCGCTGGGCAATAAACTACGTGGACATGCATATTCTAGAATACCCGATGCATTAGAATCGAGCAACCATCTAGTAGATATATAATTTGCTATATTTTATCCAAAAACCATCGCTTATAAAAAATATATATATATGAAAATATATATATATGAAGTGAAAAGTAAATTTATAATAATAAAGAAGTGAATGAAAATTCAATTTATAAACAATTGGTGAGAAAAAACATGCGCCAAAAAAAATTAATTATATCATGTGATCAATAAAAGTGCATAATAAATGAATAAAAAACTTGCCAAAAATTAAACAATAATAAATGGAGGCAATTAATAATAATAATAATAGTAATAATAATAAATGCCTCAAATGTGATCAAGTGATCAAAAGAGCAATGGTCCTGGAAAATAAGGAATTAAAAAAAGTCACATAATGCCAAAATGCTCACCAGTCACCAGGAGGAAAGAGGACACACAAGAGATGAAACAATGCGGTTGTTTTATCGATGATCAGAGAATGTGGAGGGACATTACACCAAGAGGAGACTTTGAGAAAGCCCACACAGATTTGATGCATTTAAAAATTATCACGAATCCGTAAGCCCAAGAAGAACAACGTGCTTGAAATACTTAGTCCTGGCAGACATGCTCAAGAATTCTGGCATAAACCCATTTACGAGGCGAAACCGTACAAAAATGATCTTGAAATACTATTCTAGCAATGACAATTTTAGTAAGTGACTGTCAAAATAATGACATCACTGAGTGGAAAAATTCTGAAAATAAATCACAGCAACATAATGGATGACCCCTTTTAGGGTATGTGCACACATTGCAGATTCCATTGCGGATTGTTCCTCGCGGATTCTGCAGAATCCGCAGCAAAATTACTTACATTTTACCTGCGGATTCCCTGTGGGTTTTCTACAGATTTTGTGAGGATTTCGCCTGCGTTTTTACACCTGTGGATTCCTATAATGGAATAGGTGTAAAACGCTGTGGATTCCGCACAAAGAATTAAAGTGCTACGGAAAATAAAACGCTGCGTTTCTGGCAGAATTTTCCGCAACATGTGCACAGCGGATTTGGTTTTCCATAGGTTTACATGGTAAACGTGTGCACATACCCTTATAAGGGAGTACATTGAAGAGCTTTTAAGAAACATCAGAAAATAATTGCTCATGAAATTATTTAAACGTTATACAAGAATACATATTCCTTTTATTTCCATAGAACTTAACATGGATGTAGCGGATGCTGAGAGTTTTCTGGTGCAGTGCATAATAAAACCGCATTGCTTCATCTCCTGTATGTCCTGTATCCTTGCTGGGGAACTTGGCAGCATGGAAAAAAACACTTAATATTTCATTACAACATTCTTCTGGTTTTGCGCCCTTGGATCTGCAGCAACTGATTTACCAAAGCTGTGAAATTGTTGTGGGTTCACAACCCTAATGGGTGAGCAAGCGCTCCCTACTTATTTACCTGTGGTTATCAGTTAAAACCTTATTGCGCTTTTCTGCTCCCAAGCTTTTGTTGATTGTGACATAACTATGTCATAGTAGACCCTTCGCTGACAGAGATGAGTACGGGCTGTTTGTATTTTTTTTTTTTATCTAGTAATTGAGAATGGATTGTCTGCATAGTGGACTTTTAATGTTATACTTATGTATAGTAATTATTCTTTTAAATGTGTTGACATGCACAAACTAAGTTTATTGCTTAGTATAGATGAAATGTACATTGTCATTAGTACCTGTCTCCCAATACATGCCTCTTTAATTGACTTGCGTTGTCACATATTCTTCTTTTTCTTTATTGTTGGATCAATAGAAATGTGGCACTGATATTGACTAAGTCTTGAAATTGATGAATTGAGCATATTTATTGCAATGGTGTTTCCGGTGTTCTTCTCTCATCTTGCAGACAGTGTGCTGCCCTGCTGTGTCTTCCTAAACATAAATATTAATAACTTTCCTAAAGTTTGTTTTGTGAAAATAAAAATGTTCTATGGAAACAATGGTTTTTATCTGTTACGCTTTTCAGGCTCCATCTGCCTCTGGGGTAAAAAGAGTATCTTTCAATTGACCAAAGCGTCTTGTAGGTAACGCTTTGACGTGCATCAGTGGATTACAGCTTCTTAGTGCTAGATGGCACTTTTCATAGCAGCTGAACAAAGAATGTAACCGTACATGTCGTACTATAGGGCTTTCATTTACAACTTCAAATGCAATAAGTTCTAATAGATATCTAACTTTATATGTATAGAAAATACATTTGATATATATATATATATATATATATATATATATGTGTGTGTGTGTATATATATATATATATATATATATATCTAATATATAATTGCCTAGAATACTACTTCCTGCAATTTGTGCCAACTTCCTGTCCGGAGCTAATGTCCGGAGCTAATGTCCGGAGCTAATGTCCGGAGCTAATGTCCGGAGCTAATGTCCGGAGATAATGTCCGGAGCTAATGTCCGGAGATAAGTGACGTCAACAGTGTCCAGTGTCTGATTGGTTGCCGCCTGCTGCGAGCGACCAATCAGAAACGTGCCGTACTGTGACACACTCCGCCCGCCATTTTGGTGTGATTTTTGAATTTTTACCTCACAGCAAGTTTCTACTGCGTGGAGGCGGGCCCAGTGACGTTGCTCTTCAAGCTCCTGCCGAATTTCGTCAAAAAAATGATAATACCATTTACCAAAACTATATATATTTAGTTGTGAAGTGGTTCAGTGACATTTTCACACCAATTTTGAACTTTTGTTTGGTGTTTTCTCCATATACTGCCTATTATTCACTGACTGTTATACTGAGAGACTGCCGTTTATTAACCTCTTCTTTGCCACATTGGGTATATTGCTCTATTATTTGCCACATAAGGACATTGTCCATTATTGCCCAGCAATTTCTCTGCAATATAAACTGACTATTTATTAATATCTGCATTCCTGCAAAGAACTATTGCCTATTATTAACTGGCTATTTTCCTACTACCTGACACTGCCTCTTATTAACCTGTTGTTTGCCACCACCACGCTTAAAGCTGTTTAGCTTAGCCAACATGAGCTCTAATAGTAAGGATACTAATGACACAGAGCCCAAAGCTGCTGATGGCGCACGTAAGATTAGGTCTGATAGAAAGTATACTAATAATGCAGAGCAAAAAGACGCCGACATATTATTTATTATTTACATTATTGTTCTTAAGCAAAGAACTGTTGTTGTGGCATTTGCCACAACACGCAAAGTTGTCGTCTGATGTCTTTCATCCCTCCCCTCATAAGCATGTTCATGGATCCTGTGTAACTGTACCTTAAATAACAAGAATTGTCAAGAGCTGGTGAGTGCAGCCATTTTTTGTTCTTTCTTACTATTATTTATTAATTGTATTATTCTTACATTTGAATAAATAAAGTATATATGGATTCTAGACTCCCGATTCTTTAGAATCGGGCTGCCATCTAGTATATATATATGTACATATATACATATATATATATATATATATATATATATATATATATATATATATATATATATATATTATACTATACGCACACCATATGGACAAAAGTACTAGGGCACACCTATTAACCCCTTCCCGAACTGCCGATTTTTTTTTTGATGACACCATCTATTTTATCATGTGATGTACAGTAAAGCAGGAAAAAAATTCCAAGTGCAGCAAAATAGCGAAAAATGCGCTTTTCTGTAATTGTCTTTGTATTTTTTTTTATTTACAGTATTCATTATGCGGTAAAAATAATCTTGCAATTTGATTCTCCATGTCCCTATTATTATGGCGATACCAAACTTGTGGATTTTTTTTTTATTATTTAAGTGATGAAAAAAAATAAAAAAAATTGTAAAACAGTCACAGCATTTTCAATTTTTGGCCGATGGAGCTGTGTTATGGCTTGGTTTTTGGGTCCAGTGGCGACATTTTTATTGATAATGTTTTGGGGTAGACTTTTTAATCACCCCTTAATGCAATTCTTCTGCGCTGTTGCAACTTCCCAAAAAAACCTAATTCTGACATTTGGCTTGTTTTTTGCGGGACGAGTTGTACTTTTGAACGACAGCATTGGTTTTAACATATCGTGTACTGGAAAACTGGAAAATAATTCAAAGTGCGGTTAAATTGCAAAAAAAAAGTGCAATCCCATGCGTGTTTTTTGTTTTATTTTTTACTAGCTTCACTGATGGCTAAAACTGACCTGCCATTCTGATTCTCCAGGTCATTACAAGTTCATAAACACCAAACATGTTTAGGTTCTTTTTTTTGTCTAAGTGGTGAAAAAAAAAATCAAAATTTTGTTAAAAAAAAAAAGTCGCGATTTTCCGATACCCTTAGCATCTCCATTTTTCGTGATCTCGGGTTGGGCTTATTTTTTGCGGGCCGAGCTGACATTTTTAATGATACCATTTTGGTTCAGATACGATCTTTTAGTCACCCGTTGCAGCGACCAAAAAAATCTAATTCTCGCTACGCGGTTTTGCGATCAGGTTAATCCTTTTTTTATTGATCGATCGGGCGATTCTAAACGCAATGGGTGGATTTCTGGCGCGATTGCCGGAAGCGCGTGTTAAATGCCGCTGTCAAGAGTTTGACAGTGGCATTTAATGGTTAATAGCCGCGGGTGGATTGCGTTTCCACTCGCAGCTGTTTCGGGCACATGTCAGCTGTTCAAAACAGCTGACATGTGCCGGGAAAGGGAGGGTGTCCGACATCGGCGTATTATTACGCCCGATGTCGGAAAGAGGTTAATATTTTGCTGAACTGGACTTTTACAAATGTAGCGATACCACATGTTTGTATTTTTTTTTTTTTTTTTATAGTAGAAAATAGGGCTGATTCAAATTTTTACATTTAAAAAAAATAAAAAAATTGTATATTTTTCAATATGCAAATTGCCTCTTCTGAGAAAAAGAGGACTTAAACTCTATAGCGCCACCTGTTGGAAGTAGCGATCCTACAAGTCACAATCAACCCTTTAACGAGTCTTGTAATATGACTTAGGATAAAAGCCAAATCAGTATCTCAATTCGCAGACACGGTGTTTCGGGCTGTTGGCCCTCGTCAGTGCAAAGCATGAGAACTACCGTAAATATATAATTTTCAAGACATTTTGTAGTCCTCTTAGGAGACTTGAATCTGCTCTATATTTACAGAAATCCAACAATATTTCTGTATATAGCAAAAATCCCAGTCCCCCCGGCTGTCATGGCTACACAGGTTGCATTTGCACTTATCTGCCCTATTTAATGGGGATAAAAGTTCCCGTTCTGCCGATTGATGAGAGTCCCAGCAGTTAGATAGATGTTAATTTGTTTTCACTGAACGACCTCTCTAAGTAACTTTCTAAATGGTCTTCAGTAACACTGCTCTACCATATTGCTTCAAGTTGTAAGCCATTTATCTGAGTGATCTGCCCTTGTTCTTCCCTCCCATTCCATTTTTGGTGCAGATTTTACCATTTCCATTGCAAAAATCTACACCAAATTCGCACAAAGAATGCTGTGTATTTTAATATCCACCCCATAGTTAAATTTGCTCACAAAAAATATCCCCAATGTGTGCATCAGATTTGTTGAAATTTCATCTGCTTAGCTATGGCAGAGAAAATTGGTTACAGAAAAGGAGGAAAATGCAAGAAATGGAAAAATGTGCAGGATATAAGTTTTGCTGATGTACTCTATAAGCTACTGAAAACCTCAGCACCTTTGGATACACATAGCTCCCATCCAGCCTATATTACTGAGAGAGACACTCCCACAAGAGAAAAATCTGGAACTTGGAGCAGGCTGCATATCAGGGGGTCTGAAAATGAATGATGTTTGTATTCTGATAGCTAGTGCAATTTTATAAGTTAACAGTAACCTGAAATGGCAGTGTTTAAAATAAAAAAATAAATAAATAAAATCCATCTCAAAGGTGCCAGCAGCTTTTAAGTTTGATAGCTTTTGAGGTATTGCTCTGTAGCTAAAACTTTTTGATCCTGCCATAAAATGTGCAGGAAATCTTGATGCATAATTTATTTTTTGCGTTATGGAACAAATCGCAGGGAATGAATATATTCAGCTCAGAAGTTTCTATTCTATGACATTGGTCACCAATAAGTGCTAGAGCGTTAAAATTCGTAAGCTAGGCTCTCACGATGAGATTTTGGTTAGTTTTTTTTGTGATGCAGATTTTCTGCACTCATTATCTAATTTAGTTTTCTTGCGTTTTTTCATTGCCCCTGCATTTTATTTCTCTGTTTGGCATGTCGTTCTTTAATTACATCTGCTTTGTATTTGATATGTCTTGTTTTTTTGCTTTGCCAGAACTTTATATTGATGTACTTGGGTGCAGATTACATGCATTTTTGCATCTTTTCCGTGGCGGAAACGCACTAGAAACGCATGTGCTTTTTATGCTGCATTTTCTCCCGCATCTAATGTAAATCTATGGAGAAATTCAGCACAGAAGACTCAGTGTACCCAAAACAGAAATCAACATGCTGTTGAAAAAGCATTAAAAATCAACACAGCGGGCATGAGATTTCTATAAATCCTATTCACTTTGCTAGAACTGTAAGATGCTGCGTTTTTAATGCTCCAAAAGCTCATCGCCGCAGCGTGAAGACAAGAGGAGGACGTCATCCTATGAAGATGGGAGGCCCCGGACCGGACCACGACGCCCCTTGGGATCGGACCGCAGCGGGACCGCCCCTGGGTGAGTATAAGGCTACGTTCACATTTGCGTTGTGCGATGTTGCGTTGGAGACGCAACGCACAACGCAAACAAAAACGCAACAAAACGCAGCGTTTTGCGACGCATGCGTCCTTTTTTGCCGAATTTTGGACGAAAAAAAAATGCAACTTGCTGCGTCCTCTGCGCCCTACGCTTGCGGCAAAAAAACGCATGCGTCGCAAAACGCAGCACAACGCATGTCCATGCGCCCCCCATGTTAAATATAGGGGCGCATGACGCATGTGTCGCCGCGGTTGCGCCCGACGCAACGCAAATGTGAACGTAGCCTTATATAACCTCTTTGTCTCATCTTTCAGGATACATCGGGGGCTTATCTACAGCATTACAGAATGCTGTAGATAAGCCCCTGATGCTGGTGGGCTTAGCTCACCTTCGATTTTGGGGTGACAGGTTTCCTTTAAGGGCTGTGAAAAAATGGTGGACATGTCTACAATGTCATAGAGGTAATGGTAAAATCCATAAAACCATCTCTTTAGGGGGGACATGTCAACACCATTATGAGGATTGAAGCATGGCTTAATTATAACCTGTGAAGGAAAATTCCAATCCCTATTCAGCCCCTGTTGGCAACAGGTAATTAAAGTGGGTTATCTGATGCAGAACAGTCCAGAAGCCTATACCAGCTGCTGGGAAGCAATAAATATATTACCTACAGAGAAAACTGTTCTGGTCTTCAAAGGATCTATAGAAGACTTTGTGGAACCCAATCTAGTTATAAAGATTGTTGGTTTTTTGTTAACGGCGTAGGTCCTACGTACCTAGTGTACGTTCCCACATCAGTAAACGCTGCAGGCTGGACGCTGCGAACATCCGCAGCGATCAGATGTTACAACATAGTGGATGGGATTTCAAGAAAACCCCTGCCCACTATGCATGCATCGACACCCATGGCTTACCAGTGGATACGGACATGCGGCGCGTCTCTCCAGACCACAGCATGTCAATTTATCTTGTGGAGACGGGAATCTCCACAAGATAAATTTCTTACCCATACAATGTATAGGGGTGTGGTTATTACGTACGGTTCAATGAACACATGCAGAATCATCTGCGTTCAAAAGCCGGCAGCGCTTTGGACGGAGTGGACATGTGCTGCGTTCAAAGCGCTGCCGATTACTGACCGTGGGAAACATACCCTTATATTCAGTTTCGGGATGAAGTGGCTCACACAACTGGGTGGTCAGTGCATCAGTTTCAAATTCATATTGGACAGATGGATAACGATATGCCATGTGTATGGAGAACTAAATTCATGATGGGAAACTATGGCATTGATATCTCCCGCCGGGGTCCTCCAGGTGGGGAGATATTCTGAAATTTAGGGATCTCATAATTTTTGGGACCTTGCCGCAACCCATTGACTTGCCTCGATTTGAGGTCATCAGGTCCAGCGTGGTACGTTGGAGTGACTTTTTTCTGATGAATGCAAATTTTGAATTATAGTTATTGTCAGCTCTGGAAGACATAGTTTGCTGTGGTTCAGTACCGTTTTCCTAAAAGGTGTGCTTCCATCCTCTAAGATCTGTGCCATTTCCATGACACAGGCCTAATACTTTCCTTTTGTTGTTCTTTTTATTTTATATAATTACCGTATATATGCTGTTTTGTTTGTCCCCTTCTGTAATATGTTTTCTATTTTTATAAACACTACCTACTGTTCAGATCATTAATTAAGTGTTTTATACTCTTATTTTATTACTGTGCATTGAACTTTTGTTTCAAAACCAAGAGTGGTGCAGAGAAAGCCAGCCAACAATTGCTGTAAGCCACTATTGTGAGCCACTAGTGATACATTTGGTGCAATTTTAGACTGTCCAATCTCAAAATCACCTTTCCTTTCACCTTTTCTCCCATTTTCCTCATAAATTGTAAGCTTGCGAGCAGGGTCCTCGTTCCTCTTGGTATCTGTTTTGATCTATGTGTTTATTGTCATGCTGTAATGTCTACTGTCTGTACAAGTCCCTTCTTAAATGTAAAGTGCGGAATATGTCGGCACTATAGAAATAAAATGATTATTATTAAAATCAAACAATGAGATAGGATAAGTTAATGGGATGTCAGCATCAGAGCTGAAGCCATGAGTTAGGCTACTTTCACACTTCCGTCGGTACAGGGCCGTCGCAAACCGTCGGACCGACGGACGTTGTGCTGAATTTAGCACAACGTGGGCAGCGAATGCAGTTTTACAACGCATCCGCTGTCCATTGTGATGAGCGGGGAGGAGGGGGCGGCGTTTCGGCCGCGCATGCACGGTCGAAAATGGCGGTCACGTCGCACAAAAAAAGTTACATTGAACGTTTTTTTGTGCCGACGGTCCGCCAAAACACGACGCATCCGTCGCACGACGGATGCGACGTGCGACCATACGTCGCTAATGCAAGTCTATGGAGAAAAAAACGCATCCTGCGGGCAACTTTGCAGGATGCGTTTTTTCTCCAAAACGACGCATTTACAACCTCAAAGCATCACTGTACATAGCAGGCTGCAGCCAGCACTGCACAGTGAACAATAGAGGCTGTCTGAGATTAACAATCTAAAATGTTTAACCAAAAATACATGCATTTAAAGACGCACTCCAGCAGGTTTTTATGTCCCCTCTGTTAGCAATCAGTTATGTGCTCTACAGTGTGTGCATTAAAATACTTACCGGTCGCTCTCTTCTCCATATTCCAGCGCTGCTCCAGTCCTTCTCCTGAATCATGCGGCTGCGATTGTGATCAGCCGGCTCACAGCATATTCTGCGCAGACCCGAAGTTGCCTACTCAATGTGTATCTATTAGACTCAGAATAAGGCTCTTACAGACTTACATTAAGAAAGGAACGGTCCGCGGTGTAAGCCGGCAAGAAAGGTGCAGTCACGTGATGCAGGAGAGGCACCAAGGCAGTGCTGGAAACAAGAAGTCAGAGAACAGTAAATAATTTAAAGCACCCCTTAAGTAAATAAAATACACGGTAATAACAAAAATGCTGGAGTAGTAGCTTAAGGCGCACCTGTCGACTTAGTAGCAACAAAATCTCTGTCCCTGACTTTAGCTCCTCCCATCTCCGCCCCTTCCATATAATCTTATAAGCACCAACTATTATCTCCTATGTCAGTAATGTGAAAGTCTGTCTACACTGGATACTGATTTTACCCATGAATTGAGAATTTTGAGAATGAATGATCTGTCCAGGAGGAGAAAGAATCAGATTTTTTTAAAATAAAATTTTGCCAAGTTACTCATTTTCATGTGCACTTTTGAATTTCTGAAAAAAAGATAATACAATGGTTCCTGTTTAAGAAAAAATGAATACATTTAGAATTGCGTAATCAATTTAAAGTCTCATACTTCAATAAAGGTTTTAGGGCTCAGTCTTAGTAACATATTCCTTTTTATTAGGTGCTCCGTGTTTTCCTCTCCATTTACTACATGCTGTTATAATGCATTATTTAATTTTTTTTAATTGTTATTAATTAATTCATATTTTCTTTCCTAGATGTATTTGCCGGTTCTCAAAGGTTATTGCAAATACTGAAACTAGACAAGATGGTTATGTGTTCTTTAGCAGCGCTCATCATATATTTGAAAGAATTTTCCTTGGAAAGAATACTTCATGATCCAAGGTTAGTTTTGTAACTATCTTCTAGTACTATACTTACCTGACCCTGCTGCAACTACATCTGCTTCTGTCGCTACGTGCCGGCCAGTTTATTGTTGGGCTGGTCAGCAGATGTTGTCATCAGGGGTGTAACGACTGTGGTTACAGAGGTGGCTACTGGACCCGTGCCGGTGGGGAGCCGCCGATGACGCACATCCAGTTGAATGTTTTAAATTGCCTTAAAACATTCTCTCTCTCATTATTCTGGCATTTGGCAAATATTAATAATTATGGTAATACTAATTGACCTAAAACTGGAAAGGCTTATTCTGGTTTCATGTCAGATATTGAGAAAACATGCATATGTATCTTTTTATATAGTGTATGTAAACTTCTGGTTTCAACTGTATGTGTGTGTGTGTATGTATGTATACATATATATATATATATATATATATATATATTTTTTTTTTTTATTTATTTTTTTTAAATATCAGCATGGGGGTCACGATGAGGGACATATATACCGGGATGGAGGATATATATATCTCAGGATGGAGCCCAGGATAAGGGACATGTATATATCCCCCATCCTGGTATATAAGGATGGGACCTAGGATAAGGGCCATGTATGCCAGGATGGCGGATATGTATACTTGGTTGGGGCCCAGGATAAGGGACATATTCCCAGGATAAGGGACATATATACTAGGATGGGGGATGTATATACCAGGATGGGACCTAGGATAAGGGATATATATATATATACCAGGATGGGGAATATATGTATACCGGGATGGGGACCAGGATAAGGGACATATTCCCAGGATAAGGGACATATATACTAGGATGGGGGATGTATATACCAGGATGGGACCTAGGATAAGGGATATATATATATATATATATATATATATACCAGGATGGGGAATATATGTATACCGGGATGGGGACCAGGATAAGGGACATATTCCCAGGATAAGGGACATATATACCAGATTGGGGGGGATGTATTTAAGGATGGGGCCCAGGATAAGGGACATATACCATGATGGTGGATTTATATATCAGGATGAAGTATATATACCAGAATGGGTTCTAGGATACAGGACATATATACCAGGATGAGGGATATATATAGCAGGATGGAGGACATACATCTATATACCAGGATGGGGGGGCCCAGTCCAAATCTTGCTTTGGGGTCGATCGGACTCTAATTATGCCTCTGTGATTGGTCATTGATTCTATGCCCTGATGGGAGTTAATCATTATTATTGTTGGTCTTTGATATACTCCTTGTGGCCTGTTGTCGTTAACCACGACTTCTTTTGACTCTGTGATTCCTCCTAATCTTGACCTCAGTGTGTCTAATTCTGCTGTTATTGGGCTCCTGTTGCTGATTCTCGGCAGCATTTGGTTTCATTAACGGGCCGGCAGTGGTTCAGTCACAGCTCTGGGTATACAGAGTGGCGGCTGTAACTGCCCCCGGCCTTGACTGACAGTCGGCCCAAATGCAGAGCCAGTATCTGTCAGGACCAGTGGTGCGGTTACAGTCACAGCTCTGTATTCTCAGAGCGGTGACTGAAACCGAATGCTCCCCGAAGTTCATTTTCTCCCTGCAGCATTCAGCTAAGTGCAGGCGCCAGGCACATTAGTAACGCTATTAACCTGAAGATTAACCCCATATCAGTGTAGTATGCCACTTTCCTTCATGCTTGCCCATTTATAGTCTATGTAGCTGTTCGCGTGTCCATGTATTTTTTAGGACTGTGTGTTGGTAAAAAAAATCATGAAGTCACAAATCCAAATGACCCAAACAGTTCAGCTGATAGCCTCTTATATGCCACTGTCTATAACTGAGAGCAGCATTCAAGTGCAGCAGTTCTGCCCTAGAATCCCTTCGGTTGCCTATTTCCCCCACCACCTACCCCCATGACAATGCTATGATAAAATATGAAGTAAAAAAAAATTATTTAAATCACTCCACTTTTCCCAATTAAAAACAAAGAAATGTAAAGAAAAAAATACTCATATATGGTATCATCGCGTCTGTAAAAATTAAGTCTATCAATATATAAAATTAGTTAACCCAGTTGGTAAATGCTGTGCAGAGGAAAAAACTCAAAATGCAAGAAATGTGGTTTTTCAGTCTCCACAACACATCAACAAAAAATCAATAATAAGCAATCAAAACGTATCATGTATCCCAAACTGGTATATGTAGAAACACCAACTCGCTATTCAAAAAAATGAAGCCCTCACGCAGATCCTTTGATGGAAAAATAAAAAGTTCTGTCACTCCGAAAATGGTGACACAATCCAATATTTTTTTTCTATGAAGTTAAGATTTTTTTTTTTTAAGCCACTAAAATAGTAAAAAAAAACCTATACATATTTGGTTTTGGCCTAATCGTATTGACTTGGAGATGATGTTGTCTTTTCCACTAGTCTTCCGTACGGCTCAGTCCATGGCGTTTCAGAGTCATACATACTTGGCTAAAATCACGCCCGATCCATGGACATTGTCCGCTGTCGGGTTCTTTTTAAAGGGTTAAATGATTAATTCTCTGCTGCACCAGGGCTTCCTGCAGATCTTTCTTCACTTCCTGGCATTGGTCACATGCCGTCTACCCATGTGACCTCTTCAGCCAATCACTAACTTCAGTAGCCTTGTGCAGTGCTCCGCTGAGGCCAGTGATTAGCTGCAGAGATCTTGGGGTGCATGAAAGTGCTACCAAAAATTATCCTGCAAAATGTAGACCTTACAAATTTGATAATAGAAAAAAAAAATATGGCTATTCAAATGCAGTGATAAAAACAAAATACAAAAAAGCAAGAGCTTATGCAGGCATAGCGCTAACATCCAGTACCTTCAATTGTTCTTGAGATCGCAACCCCTAATTCACACTTTGTACTTTTATTTATCTTGATGTATCTTTTATACACCGTTAAATATAATATTGGATTAAAGAAAGGAGACTTCTAAATCTTCCACATTTATGTAGGTATCACTCCTGCCTCTGCCTTTTTTTCACAGCAGAAAAACACTGACACCTCATAATTACGTGGATATGAAAGACATTTAGTCAAATATCCCCGTCAAATTTTGCTATGTAGAAATATGTAACTTTAAGGCTTGTTCTGATTTTTTTAATTTATTTATTAAAAAAAATGTTTCTATAATATTACAAAGCAAATATATATTATATATTGTTATAAGTATACTAGATGGTAGCCCGATTCTAACGCATCGGGTATTCTAGAATATGTATGTAGTTTATTTATGAAGATTTTACATTGAATACACAGGACTGCACCAGTCGCTGATTGTTCGCGGCCGGCCACGTAGTTTATAGCACAGCCACGTAGTATATTGCACAGCCACGTAGTATATAGCAGAACCACGTAGTATATAGCACAGCCCACAGAGTATATAGCAGAGCCACGTAGTATATAGCACAGCCACGTAGTATATAACACAGCCCACGGAGCATATAGCACAGCCACGTAGTATATAACACAGCCCACGGAGTATATAGCACAGCCACATAGTATAGAGCACAGCCCACGGAGTATATAACAGCCCACATAGCATATAACACAGCTCACGTAGTATATAACAGCCAAAGCACGCAGTATATAACACAGCCCACGTAGTGTATAACGCAGCCCACGTAGTGTATAACGCAGCCCACGTAGTGTAGAACACAGCCCACGTAGTGTATAACACAGGCCACGTAGTATATTGCACAGCCCACTTACTACATTGCACAGCCCACGCAGTATATTGCACAGCCCACGCAGTATATATAGCGCAGGCCGCGCAGTATATAGCGCAGCCCGCGCAGTATATTGCCCAGCCCGCGCAGTATATTGCACAGCCCGCGTAGTATATTGCACAGCCCACGTAGTATATTGCACAGCCCGCGCAGTATATTGCACAGCCCACGTAGTACATTGCACAGCCCACGTAGTATATAGTGCAGCCCGCGCAGTATATTGCGCAGTATATTGCCCAGCCCGCATAGTATATTGCACAGCCCGCGTAGTATATTGCACAGCCCACGTAGTATATTGCACAGCCCACGCAGTACATTGCACAGCCCACGTAGTACATTGCACAGCCCACACAGTATATTGCACAGCCCACTTAGTATATTGCCGAGCGCATGTAGTATATTGCAAAGCCCATGTAATATATTGCACAGCCCACGTAGTATATAGCAATGTGGGCATCATATCCCTGTTAAAAAAAAGAATTAACATAAAAAAATAGTTATATACTCACCTTCCGTTGGCCCCCGGATCCAGGAAGCGTTTACCGATGCTCCTCGCGCGCTCCGGTCTCAAGAGTGCATTGCGGTCTCGCGAGATGATGACGTAGCGGTCTCGCAATGCATGGAGCAGTCACCGGAGCGTCGCGAGGAGCGGGAAAGGCCTGTTCTGGATCCGAGGGGCCAACGGACGGTGAATATATAACAGACAGAAAGACAGACAGAGAGACGGAAGTGACCCTTAGACAATTATATAGTAGATAATTACAGATGTGTTCTGTTTTTTCCTTATGGTTTTTTTGTTTTTAGCCGTTTCATGCCAATGTCTAACTCAGTTGACTGCTTTAATATGAATGGAATAACACTGAGAAACCTGGAAATCTTGCAAAATCAAGTAAGTGTCTGCTCATGTCCACAAACATGGTCTGCATGCAAACAGGTCACAGTTTCACCAGTAATTGATTTGACAACCCCCCCAGTTCATTTCTTACATCCCCGCGTTGGTCTTGTGTTTACTTTTGATGCAGCTAAATATCCATGTGACTGCTAAAGCCAGTCACTAATGTCCGCTGTCCTCAGAGGTATTGTATTATCAGGAATTGTCCTGCAATTTAAATCAGTTTATATGTTATACATATATTTTGGGGTGATTTTCTCCATTTATGAAAAATAAAAATAACTCACAATTTCCATTTATATCATATACAGTAGAGACCAAACATTTGGACACACCTTCTCTTCTTTATTTTCATGACTATGAAAATTGTAAATTCACACTGAAGGCATCAAAACTATGAATTAACACATATGGAATTATATACTTAACAAAAAAGTGTGAAACAACTGAAAATATGTCTTCTATTCTAGGTTCTTCAAAGTAGCCACCTTTTGCTTCGATGACTGCTTTGCACACTCCTGACATTCTCTTGATGAGCTTCAAGAGGTAGTCACCGGAAATGGTCTACCAACAATCTTGAAGGAGTTCCCAGAGATGCTTAGCACTTGTTGGCCCTTTTGCCTTCACTCTGCGGTCCAGCTCACCCCAAACCATCTCGATTGGGTTCAGGTCTGGTGACTGTGGCGGCCAGGTAATCTGGCGGAGCACCCCATCACTCTCCTTCTTGGTCAAATAGCCTTTACACAGCCTGGAAGTGTGTTTGGGGTCATTGTCCTGTTGAAAAATAAATGATGGTCCAAATAAACGCAAACCGGATGGAATAGCATGATGCTGCAGATGCTGTGGTAGCCATGCTGGTTCAGTATGCCTAGAATTTTGAATAAATCCCCAACAGTGTCACCAGCAAAGCACCCCCACACCATCAAACCTCCTCCTCCATGCTTCACGGTGGGAACCAGGCATGTAGAGTCCATCTGTTCACCTTTTCTGCATCGCACAAAGACACGGTGGTTGGAACCAAAGATCTCAAATTTGGACTCATCAGACCAAAGCACAGATTTCCACTGGTCTAATGTCAATTCCTTGTGTTCTTTAGCCCAAACAAGTCTCTTCTGCTTGTTGCCTGTCCTTAGCAGTGGTTTCCTAGCAGCTATTTTACCATGAAGGTCTGCTGCACAAAGTCTCCTCTTGACAGTTGTTGTAGAGATGTGTCTGCTGCTAGAACTCTGTGTGGCATTGACCTGGTCTCTAATCTGAGCTGCTGTTAACCTGCGATTTCTGAGACTGGTGACTCGGAAAAACTTATCCTCAGAAGCAGAGGTGACTCTTGGTCTTCCTTTCCTTGGACGGTCCTCATGTGAGCCAGTTTCTTTGTAGCGCTTGATGGTTTTTGCCACTGCACTTGGGGACATTTTCAGGCTATGTGCACACGTTCAGTTTTTTCACGATAAAAACGCTATAAAAGCACATACATTATGCATCCTATCATTTAGAATGCATTCTGCATGTTTTGTGCACATGATGCGTTTTTTTTCCACGAAAAAACGCGTCGCGGTAAAAAAAAGCAGCATGTTCATTAATTTTGCGGATTTTCTGCGTTTTTCCCGCTATTCTATGCATTTGGGAAAAAACACAAAAAACGCGTCAAAAACGCGAAAACAATGCATGCGGATTTCTGGCAGAAATGTCCAGTTTTTGTCAGGAAAATTTCTGCAAGAAATCCTGACGTGTGCACATACCCTCAAAGTTTTCCCAATTTTTCGGACTGACTGACCTTCATTTCCTAAAGTAATGATGGCCACTCGTTTTTCTTTACTATTCTGCCACCGATATACGTGGATGAGATGTGTCTGAGGGATGTGATCATGAATCTCTGTATAAACAATGGCGGATAGCGTTACTCGCCAACCTGTGCTCCTAGTATTTATCAGCTGCGCATGGTGGTCCGGAAGGATGATGCAGTGATGAATTCAACAGACTTTATTTACAGTACCTTGATGAGATGAGACATCAGGGAAGATGAAGGAATGAAGATGAGGTAGGAGTGAGGACTGTAGGTTAGAGCTGTTATAGAAGCACCAGATTAGAGACAATAGAAGCTCCAGGTTAGAGGCAATAGAAGCTCCAGGTTAGAGGTAACAAGAGAATCCTTTCTTTCTCCAGCTCTGCAGCACATGTGTGTTCTAAGATGGCACGGAGTACAAACAGGAAGAGAAGGAAAAGATAGGAGGAGCTATAAACAGAGCGGTATTATGGGAAAGTACCATTACAAAATATTACAGTGTAATACAGCAATGGCCAGTAGATGGCAGCAAAGTATAACAAATACAATAGATTATAGAACTAAGTATATTACCATTACATAAATGTCCATGTATGGCTGAAAGTATATCAGAATAAACTGAACAGCACATTTACTTAGCTGCTTTTTTCTTGCCCTAATACAAATTCCAACAGTCTATTCAGTAGGACTATCAGCTGTGTATCCACCAGACTTCTGCTCAACACAACTGATGGTCCCAACCCCATTTATAAGGAAAGAAATCCCACTTATTAAACCTTACAGGGCACACCTGTGAAGTGAAAACCATTCCCGGTGACTACCTCTTGAAGCTCATCAAGAGAATGCCAAGAGTGTGCAAAGCAGTCATCAAAGCAAAAGGTGGCTACTTAGAAGAACCTGTGTTAATTCATAGTTTTGATGCCTTCAGTGTGAATGTACAATTTTCATAGTCATGAAAATATAGAAAAATCTTTAAATGAGAAGGTGTGTCCAAACTTTTGATCTGTACTGTTTATGATGTAGAAGTTTTACGGTATTTATTAA
Source organism: Ranitomeya imitator (assembly GCF_032444005.1). Lineage (NCBI taxonomy): Eukaryota > Metazoa > Chordata > Amphibia > Anura > Dendrobatidae > Ranitomeya > Ranitomeya imitator. Next base: position 131,167,125 of record NC_091282.1, read on the forward strand.
TGTATTATTTTTTTAAATATTCAAGACCACTAATCGCTTTATAAGGCTTAGGGTATGTGCACACGTCAGGTTTTTTTCCTGACAAAATCCGGAGAAATATGCCAGAAAATCGCGTTTTTTTCCGCGCGTTTTTCTCGCGTTTTTTGCGCGGATTTTTTGCGTTTTTTTTTTTTTTTTCCTGAATGCATGAAATCCGCAGAAAATCCGCAAAAAGAATGAGCATGGCCATTCTTTTTGCGGATTGCGTTTTTTTTGCGGAAAAAAACGCATACATCTGCACAAAAAATGCGGAATGCATTCTAAATGATAGGATGCATAATTTGAGCGTTTTTTTATGCGGATTTATAGCGTTTTTATCGGGAAAATCCGCAAAAAAAAAGCGAAAAATCCGGACGTGTGCACATACCCTTACAATAGACGGTAACACCTATTACATAAGATCCACCGTTCGAAATAGGTGATGGCTACTGCTTGCCATCTCTCTGTTTCTTCACAATGAACTCTGCACAAAATATGGAACATGCCTAGAAAACTCCCTCATAGAAGTCAAAAGCTTTTTCACTAGAATTCTGGTATAAATCGCTTTGAAAAGTCACAACATTTTTCCGCAACTCAACTTTTGGTGTTTTCATGACCGTCTCGCACATCGATGGCAAAGTGGCTGGAACAGGGGGTGGAACGGGTGCATGGCGACCCACGATTATCAAATTCATGACAAGCAGCAGTATTTGCTTTTTCCACAGTTCTTACTCCAGCGGGGATTGGAGTAAGATTTGTGGGGAAGTGCACGCCACTTTACGCCTCGTTTTTATTCATTAACAGGTGTGCGCCTCTTAAAGAATCAGAAGCCTCACACCCCATCTTGCGCCATCATCAAGACTGGTATGAAAACCGCCGGTCTAGATGAATCGGTGCTAAAGAGCCTGAGCCTGCCGATTGTGCTCTATTGTCTATGTGGATGCAGTAAAACATATCTCTACATGCTATTAGACGGCTGCCCCCATAATCCTGTGCAGAAAATAAAAAAAAATCTGCAAACAGAGAAGAAAGACAATGCAAAAAAATCTGCGTCTGAATCTGGTTGTATAGTGTTGATAACTTGTTATGACTGATTATCCTTGCTGGCACATAGAGCGCAGTGTCAGGGTTTGCAGAGCAGAACACTGAGCTGATATTGCAGCAAGGTTCTAGGCTTTCACTACGGCCTTGATGCAGATGGCGATACAGTTCATGTGTATTTCTTCCCAAGCAACCGCTGCAGCCACTAAGATTTCAGCATTGTAGTCAAGGCCGCATGAAAGCAAGCTGCTGTTAGATATTCCTCTTATTTTCTTTTACCATTTCATTTACCTTTATAAAAAGAATTTCATTCAATTTACATAAGAAACTGCTACAGGAAAATTATCAGATGCAAATCCAAAAAGAGAAAACACCCAAATATTCTTCATACAGTCGCCAGCCGTATACACGCTTGTCAATCATTGCCCTAAGGGACTGATGAGGGCTCTTCCCATGAATACACCAAATATATATGTACAAGGTCTTTTTTCCAGTTTATGCAGTAGCCATTTTGTGCCTTTTGTAGCTGCTGGAAGTAAGGAATTGTATATTCTTGTATGTTTTTCTTTATAGGGCTGCATTTTGAGCTGGATGACTCCTTAAATCTCCTCTTTTTAAACTAGTCTCGACTGCGGGCAAAATATTAGAGATACACCACTGTTATCCTTGCTGGAATCCACCATTATATATTAAGAATTATGTTATTTTTCATGATTATTTTTGGGATAAGTGACCCACAAAATGATAATGGTTCAGACGATGAAGAATTTGTATTCTTCTTATTTTGAAGGGAACATGTGAAGACTATTTTACTACTGTAACTAGTGATATGCCAGTATAGGTCCTAGAGCAACAATATAAAGGATACCTGTCTTCTAGTAATCCAATGCCTCAGTGCTCAGATTGGCAGCAGTATTGTTTGAATGTGACACATACTGAGCAGGGTGTAAGTGGAAATGCCACCCATAATATCTCAGGGGTGAAGCAGTAGCACGCCCACTCTAAAGTGCAAGTGTTTTTTAACTTTCTTAGGTGTTACTTATTCTCACATTATTTTCCTCCAAATGCAGACAGACCAGAAGACAAAGGGCAGCTTGATTTGGGTCTTGGACCACACAAAAACCCCATTTGGCAAAAGGAAGCTAAGACAATGGGTGACTCAACCATTTATTGATGCAAGGTGATTATTTATGTCTGAATATTATTTCATGCACCATTTTAATGGCTTTTGAGATGGTCACAGGTATTTTACTATTTACATTATTAAGTACATTATTCAGAGCCCTCCTTTCACAATGAATAATTATCATTTCCAAACAAGTAAGGATTGGGTATTTGGTGTTCTAAGGTAAGTCCAGAATTGCCTGACACATTCAGTAACCGAGGAAGAAATGTAAATGGTTGGATTATATGAGTGTCCTGAAATGTTGGTTAATTTTTGCAATTTTAAGATGACTATGATGAGCCACCACTACAGTGAAACCAGTTCTGCTATGGGTATTCTGTCTCGTAGGATGTCATAGCTGCCATATAGTGGCCACTTGGTTGAATTACTCCAATATTTGACAATAGTAGTTTAGCCATAGCTGTAATAACCTGCAAATGTAGTTTACACATAGATGTAATAACATACAATAGTATTTTACCCATAGATGTAAAAGTTTAAGCTGTGAGCACACGTTGCGTTTTTGCCCCTCAAATTTGCCACAAAACCTGAAGGAATTCCTGATGCCAAAAGTGAATGAAAATCCTGAAGTCTCATGGACACGTTGCTTATTTGTGACTTGCAGATTTGGTGCAGAATTAAATGTGCAGCATGTCAATTCTTTCAGTGTTATTGCAGCATTTTTTTTACCCATTGACCTCAATGAAGTCCGTCAAAGGCGCAGGACTGTTTCTGGTCTTGTTGAGTGCTCAGTGATTTATTGAAGGTACTCTTGAGTACAATGGAGCGTTCGGTGACATCATTCACGACTTTCAATCTGGCGACTTTTGAGGATGCATCGATGTAACTTGCTTTAGTGTGCCATAGACAAGGATCTTGATGAAGAAAATCTTGGTTTATTTCCAGTGCAACAAACAGTTTTTTTTTGTGCTTGATGACAGAAAGTGATGGAGCTTCTTGTGTGACACACGTTCTTTGACAAGCTGCATGCGAGTTGAGCAGACATCATTGCCTTCCTTTCACAGAGCCAGTACCATCTCAACCTTTTCTGCGGTTGGAATCTCAATGTAAAAAAAAAAAAGCCAGACCCACCATGATCTCACTGAGCTACCACAGGTGTCTGTTGAAAGTTTTTATTTCTGCCTCCGCAACAGGCGCATTGATTCCTTTGTATGCTATGAGTTCTTGCAGTGATGGCAAGTCATTTCATGGCTATGTGACTGGGATCTGACAGAGTTACCAAGCCTTCAATGATAAGTGGACAGTAAATGTTCTAAATTGACGTAGATTTTTTAACGCTGTCAAAGTACTATGAAATTAGTGACGAAACATGAAGATCTTCAGAGCAAATATCACATTGGCCATCCATCAGGCCTGATGGTAGGCACCTGAAGTATTGATGTGTATGTCTGGGTTTGCTGGTGAACAAAGGAATAGGAGTGCCTGTGTTATGACTTCCTTGTAATCATCTCTTGGATGACATTGTGCAAACAGGTTGATGAAAAATACAAGTAGACTCTCCTTATGTGGATGTAGCTCAGTTGAAACTGTCATCTTCCATTCCAGACGAAAACTTGATTTTATCCAGTTGATTCCAGGCAGCCGAAAATCTCTCAAACTACTTTATATTGGGACCTGTTGATGCCGGCCACAATTTATCAAACACACTTGCAATAATTAGCTTGTGAATGTGGTGCCTACATGGCAAACACTAAAGTTCTTTCTGCAGTTTCTGTTGCAAGAAGACAGATGAACGCACCAGCCTTTGTACCAGTGTTACTACTGGTCGCGTTTAATGACATAAACTTGACTTTTTCCAAGAGCTGCTAATCCTGCAGAACCTTGAATAATGCCTTAGCTTGTGGTGCTCCTGCGCTGTTAGGCATTTCTGGGACCAACAACAACTTCTCGGTTCCTCCTCCTGACACTAGAACTGCCAGTCGCTCAGCAGTTTCATTGCGGATCTGACTTGCAAACCTTTTCCCATCCCAGTGTACAGTTAGTGGACCACTGCTATCGAAGGAAGCTTTTATAGCACTTGCTGCAATCTCTCGATGTCGTTGACGAGCCTGTCTGTTAAATTCCTTATTCAATTTGAGACTATGGACCACGGCCAAGAGACTTAGAACAGTAGCAAACAGGTAGGTTGCTTTTCTATCACTGGTATTAGTTCTAGAGCAGCAGAAACTTCCGGAGTCACAACGTTGACAGATCTTACCGACTTGCGTTTCTTGGGACTAAAATGTCCTTCGCTTTCATCACTATCAGACGGAAGCGCCGTGTTTGCTGCAACTGCTACTACTACTGCAAAGTTCAGCTGATGCTGTCGACTGCTGAACTCGCTCAGCTTCCTTTTTTCTTTGTTTCTCTATCTGTAATTCTCTCATAAATCTTTCCTTGACCTTGGCCACCTTTCTCTCTGGTCCCATGTTTCCACTATGACATTTTTCTCTTTGAGCAAACAAGACGTCACAGTCTTCCTGAAGTTTTATAAGTTTCATGGCATCAGCATGAGCGACATTAAAGAAATCATCACTTTTATTAACAAATTCCTTCTCCTTGGATTCTTGTCTTTTGGTTCACCATCTAGCATTCTTCTTCAGACTTTTCCACCTTACTGATCACGTGATATTGTTACCTTGTCGGGATTAAAACCGGGCCAACACCTGCCAATTCAACGGCAGCTTAGAATCGGTAATACCGCCTGCTGTCCTTCCAATTAACCACATTCCTCTAACACTGCAATTTGAAGACGCCATTTTTTCTGACAACAGTGACTAAACATGTGGGAGGCCTAAATAGCAAACACAAAACCACATTTCATTAAAGTGTGACGCGCTGCTAGGGATGAGCAAATCCCTGTTTATTCGGCTGTTCACCTTCTCCTTCGCCATTACCAACCTGTGCTAAAGATTGAGGGAGGGGCTACAGCTGCAAAGTTTGTTGATTGGCTGCCATGCACTCAACCTTTAAACAAACTTTATTGTCCGGGACAGTGAATGGAGCTCGAGCGCGTGCTACTGCACATGCTCGCCCTCTGCTGCATTCACTTCCAGTGGAGGTTGGACAGCGGCCAAATTCTAAGGGATTCGCTCATCCCTAGTTGCTGTAAATCAGCCTAATATCGCTCATCAACACTTGCAAATTACTATTAGAAATTAAAGTAAGTGAAAAATTGAATTAGTAAAAAGCACATGGGAGTGGTGTAGGCTGCTGAGTAAATATTTAGGGATTAGACTTACCTAAAACCGTGAATAATACTGAATGCTGTCTGTAATCTGGCAAGTTTACAAGAAACAGGAAATATAAACTAACATTAGTAATATTAAATATTTTTTACAAATAAGTAAATTGGGAGCATTTCAAGAAGTGGTGAGGCCCTTATTGCTGCTCTATATTAAAACTACCCAAATCCTATTTTAAAATCCTATTTTAATGGCTATTAAGTGTTCAAGGGCTGACATTGGGCGACCTTTTAAACACCGCTAAAAGAAACTATATTTTAAAGGATGGTACAGATCATTATGTGTAACAATTATAAGGGTTGAGAGTTTCAATAAAACGTATTTTTCTTTTTTCTATAGAACGCATTGTCACCCTCATATATGCATACACACAGATATAATTATTAGTGAGCTCGGATAAGGTGTTATCAGAGCATGATCGTGCTTTCGGCGTGCTCGAAAAATATGTTTCGGTCCCCGCGGCTGCATGTCTTGCTGCTGTTAAACAGCCAGAACACATGCAGGGGTTGCTTGTTTGTTGTCTAATAGCCGCGAGACATGCAGCCGTGGGGACTCAAACATATTTTGAGCACGCCAAAGACACGCGGATAGAACACAAGCATGCTCTGATAACACCTTATACGAGAACGTTTGCTCATCACTAATAATTATACAGTATATCTGCCGGTGATGTATATGTATAAAATTTTATAATATGTCATGGGATTAAGCAAATATTTATCTGCCGTGTGTGTGCGTCTGTATGCATACAAATATCTGGCAGATATATACACAGCCCCATGACATATTATAAAATATCACCCTTTAGTGCCTTGCATGTGGAGTTTATTTTACAGCGTTCTATTAATCTAATAAATTATTAAAAAAGTGGGGTCCCCCTCCATTTTTTTCAAACCATTTAAGGTAAAGCAGGCAGCTGAGAGCTGATATAATCAGGTTGGGAAGGTCATAGTTATTAGGCCCTTCCCAGCCTAAAAATACGAGCCCGCAGCAGCCCCAGAATTTGAGCATCACATGAGATGCTCCAATTCTGGCACTTCGCCTTCCCAATGTCTTGGTGTGGCCGCAATCAGGGTAATGATGCTTGGGGTTGATGTCAGCTGTGAAGTGTCCAAAAACACAACTGACATTAAACCCTGATGTTAGTCTATCAGACATTCCCATTACTAATCCAGTAATAAAAAGGAATATAACTACTGCTCACACTTGGCCAGGCAATGGTGACTGAGTTCCATGAAACCAGCTGTACACCATGTAAGATAAAAGCTTGCATTGTAGGAGAATGACAGCAGATATATAAAGGAAGTTGGTTGCAAACTTGCTTATTTTCATTCTAACTATCTAAAGCAGTTTAATAACATAAGAGTACCATTTTAAGATTCTAAATGCCTGCCAAGTGAGCTGCCAGTTTATACCTTCTTTTATTGTTTGTGCAAAGGGAAGAGGTGAAGTTCAAATAGAGCCACTAACACCCACAGAGAACAGATAACTGCTTTAGGAAGTGATTAAATTTAACACTAATGATGGATTCACAGGGGTATAAAACTATTAAAAAATGCAGGATGGAAGTCGTAAAGTTGCCAGAAATAGCTTACATCATGAAGACACTGCATCTTGCCTCTGTAAAGTCACCTGAGATGACAGGTTCTCTTTTTAAGGAATTCATATCAGTTTAGATCTTGCTAATGCAGAAGAGGCAATAATAATGAAGATTGCTGGAGGTAATAATCCTCTAAATCTGTTTTATTTAAGGGCGTATTATATGTCACGCTTTGTTCTGTAGTTATTACATTTCTGTCAATAATCGTAGCCTACATGCATTATTAGATGAGATATACAGTTCTGTATTTGTATTGTTGTGCAGTGTAAATCAATAAATGGTAATGACTCTACAATAAGACATTGAATACCTTGGATGAATAACTCATCATTGCACATAGAACAGGATATAGAGAGTGGGTGAAGGGAGACAGCTCACGTTGTGTTGGGTGACTTTTTCATTTTGAGGATTACTTCAGATTACTAGAGCTCCTGAGAGCCACAAGTAATTACATGGCCAATTTAGTTTTCAAATAGTAATTTCCATTTTTTTTTATTTGCATATTGTGTAATTTTCAGGTTATTTGCCTCTCCATCCACCAAAAATAAGATAAGTATTTGTACTACTGTTAAACCTATATTTACAATATCTAATATTTAAAGGGAAAATGCACCTTAACGAATATCTGTAACCTTGTCAACAGTACCCTGACTATTTAGAGGAGCATTAGGAATAAAATAGCAAGTTCAGTGGTTTTCCTTGTTCCTCGGCAGAACCTTAGATTCCTCAAAGTACTCCCATTTTACTCTGATGTCCACTTTATACTGTTGGCATTACCTCAAACTAGTTCATCAGGTCTTCACCTGAGTTGACTTTCCAAAGATCTTGAAGGAGTTACCAAAGTGTGACCAGCAAAGTACTTTCACGTCATCACATCTCACTCTATATTCTTCATGGTTAGCACCACGCACACAAAAAACATCCACTCACCTTTCCTGTATCTCACAAAAACATGACAGTTGGTCCCATAAATCTAAACTTTTGACTCTTAAGACCACAGGACTGATTTCTACTGATATACTGGCCAGCCAATCAGTGGCTTATTGCTAATAGCAGTATGAGGCCTGTGAATCAAGGAGACCTGCTGTCATCATTTTAGTGGTATCTGAGCCCCTTGGATGCAGGTACCATTGAATAAAATTGTGAAACAGGGAGCCATCTGCACCTCATTTCACCATTCAGCCTATGCCTCTGAGACTCAGCTCGGCAGACACGATGATGTCTACGTATAATGCTTTTGGGTGTGACCCACTGCGCCATGGGCAGGGGTGTAACTAAGTGACTACCGGACGTTCACTAGAGCCCCTGATGATGTCACGGCGTTATTGCGGGATGGTAAGTGTAGTCCTAGTCTGACCCTCAAGCTAGGGGTCCCTAGCTATGCCTGCACCTGGGATTACTCCTGAAGATGGAAATGCCCGAACCTCGCTGCTTACTATGCTCCTGCGCAGCACTAGTCTGAAACGTGTATGGGGAAATGCAAAACAAGACAGACAGGTCAGAACAGAAACGCAGTCACAAAAAAAACGCCCTCCGGGAATTACGGTACATAAAAAGGGACATAAAGTGTAAAGCCTGAGAGGCAACAAAGTAATATAAAGACATCTAGGGATAAAGGAAAGGGTAAACACAAAAATGCTTACAATAACTTTGGAAATAACCAGTACATCGGAACGTGTCCTGTCCACCTCTCCGAGACGAGTATGGAGAACACTATTGCTGGCATCCCCTGTTACATGGAGCAATCTGAAATATGGAAAGAGCAGTCATGATTGGTTCTCCTGCAGCATGTGACCACAGGCAATCAACAAGCTAAGTTCAGCAAAGATTTAACTCCTTCCAACCTGTCTAGGAGCTGCATCTCTAGGAGTCGATTCCCAATTGTAAGAGTGTTAGACATCTGCATAGAATTATCCATGGCTGCTGTTTTTTGGCACAAGGTTAGAAGCTAGGTTTTTATAAATTTGGGAAATTTGCATCACCTGGCCTTTCCTAACAATGATAGTGAACAAATCATAACCATAAAATGCTAATTAAGGTCTGAAACCTGGGTCAAAGTTATCTGAGCACACAAATCTCCAATGGTGCCAACATTTTTGCGTCGGCCCATTTTTCCTTTTGTAATTTTCAAAACAAAAAAAATACTTTTTTTTTGTGCCTAAAATACAAAGGAAATGTGTCATCTTTAACCTTAGGTCTTTTTGCAACTTGCTTAACTGTTCACATTAAAGTAATTTTGACCAGGGGAGCCAAAACTAATTCCACATGAATTTATGATTATTCCTTTTGGAAACTTTTTGTATATTGTAGATCACTACGGTCTACAGTCTAGGAATGAGATGGACCTCATACATCTGGTCATAATGTTAATTTATAGAACTGATATTCAATCACCTGATATGTTCTACAAAGTGAATCCAGTGACCCTATAACTTAGCACAGTGTTTCCCAAACTCTAGTCCTGATGGCCCCCAACAGATCTTGTTTTCAGGATTTCCTTAATATTGAACAGCTGATGGAATTATCTTAAAGACATCAGAAGCTATGCCACAATAAGGAAATCCTGAAAACATGATCCGTTGGGGGCCGTGAGGACTCAAGGTTGGGAAACATTGGTTTGGCAGAAAACTAATGTAAATGTCTGGAGACCGATAGATGATAAGATGCACAAATGTGATGAAAAGCGGATCGCCTTGAGCAGCCCTGGTCCATGATCCAGGTCAGTTCTTTCTGGCTGTGAACAAAACATTTTGTGACTATCCTTACCCACTTGGATCCTGGGCTTGGCTTATGATTAGCCGGGCTGGTGACACATCATCTGTGCATAGTACAGATGACGTCACATCAGGCTAGCGAATCAAACGCTGCACTGGGGAACACGGAAGATAAGGAAATTCTTCCAAATCCTGCCCATGACCAGAGATCAACGACATAGACCAGAACTGAGCAAAACAATCAGCTTATCTCTTCACCGAATCCACTAATAATAATAGGTGATGTCACAGCTGACCCTGCACTTTTGCTCACTCTCTTAAGATTCTTCAATACAAAAAATACGGTCGAGGTCTAGCTATTGATGGTATGTACATGTATTGTTTCCTGAAACAACAGTCAGAGGCCAGTGTGAGAATTGCAAATCAAACGCCGTCCCAGAGAACCTTTTAATTCACGCAGCTCCTTTCCATGGCCCGAAAGCAGTGACCAGGAACCTGGTCCAGGGATGAGCGAAGCGATCCTCTCATTTCTAGCTGCTAATGAATAAAATGTTCAATAATGTGTTCCTATGGGAACAGAACCTATATAGAAATATTAATAAAATCAAAGTTTTATTTCTAATATACTCTTGTGGTTTAATAAATGCTTACAATTATTCCCACCAGTGAAATTAATGATAGACTTGATGCCGTGTCCGAGATCCTGTCATCTGATAGCATTGTTTTCAGCCAGATTCGTGGCTATCTCTGTAAGCTGCCTGACCTGGACAGAGGGATATCCAGCATATATCACAAGAAGGTAAGGTGATCATCTCTCATGACATTGGGAAAATTGGGACTCGTGGTGTGTGCCTATTGAGCCCCCAGCAGGACCATGTGAAGGAAAGTGCACTACCTCAGAATATAGCAAAGTGGGGAAAAATGAAAAGTATCCCCCATGATCTGTTAAAGACTAGCTCCCTCTAGCATTTAATAAAAGTGGGACGAGTGTCATGTATATGTGAATAACAGTTTGCCAGAGGTAAATAATCCCTAACTAAATAACTAAAATTAACTTTTCTTAAACTACTGGTCAGTGTGGTGTAGGAGGGACATCAATAAATAATTGATTGAACTCAAATCCTATAAAGTACTCATTGTCCCGTTATTGTATTCAATTAGAGGTATGTGGATCAAGGTACAGCCACTACCTATATATACCACATGTATTGCCAATACAAAACTACACTACCTAGTGCTATATAAAATTTGCTCTAAGCATCCCCGACATGTTTCGCCAGCTTCACTGCCGTCATCAGGGGATTGTGTGTTTTTTTTGTTTTTTTTTTCCTTGTCTAGCATCCATACAGTGGGAACGGAAAGTATTCAGACCCCTTCACATTGTTCACTCTTTGTTTCATTGCAGCCATTTGGTAAATTCAAAAAAGTTCATTTTTGTTCTGATTAATGTTCACTCTGCACCCCATCTTGATTGAGAAAAACAAATGTACACATTTTTGCAAATTTACTAAAAAAGAAAAACTGAAATATCACATGATCATAAGTATTCAGACCCTTTGCTCAGGATTGAGTAGAAGCAACCTTTTGATCTAGTACAGCCATGAGTCTTCTTGGGAATGATGCAACAAATTTTTCACACCTGGATTTGGGGATCCTCTGCCATTCTTCCTTGCAGATCCTCTCCAGTTCCGTCAGGTTGGATGGTGAACGTTGGTGGACAGCCATTTTCAAGTATCTCCAGAGATGCTCAATTGGGTTTAGGTCAGGGCTCTGGCTGGGCCAGTCAAGAATGGTCACAGAGTTGTTCTGTAGCCACTCCTTTGTTATTTTAGTATATATGCTTAAGGTCATTGTCTTGTTGGAAGGTGAACCTTCGGCCGTATTCATGTTTCCTTCTATGGCAACCAGTCATCCTGTCCCTGCAGATGAAAAGCACCTCCATAGCATGATTGTGCCACCACCATGTTTCACTGTTGGGATTGTATTGGGCAGGTGATGAGCAGTGCCTGGTTTTCTCCACACATACTGCTTTGAATTATCACCAATAAGGTCTATCTTCGTCTCATCAGACCAGAGAATCTTACTTCTCATAGTCTGGGAGTCCTTCATGAGTTTTTTTTAGCAAACTCTATGCAGGCTTTCATATGTCTTGCACTGAGGAGAGGCTTCCGTCAGGCCACTTTGCCATAAAGGACCGACTGCTGCAGTGATAGTTGACTTTGTGGAACTTTTTCCCATCTCCCTACTGCATCTCTAGAGCTCAGCCACAGTGATCTTGGGGTTTTTTTTTTTACCTCTCTCACCAATGCTCTTCTCCCACGATTTCTCAGTTTGGCTGGTTGGCCAGGTCTAGGAAGACTTCTGGTGGTCCCAAACGTCTTCCATTTAAGGATTATGGAGGCCACTGTGCTCTTAGGAACCTTGAGTACTGCAGAAATTCTTTTGTAACCTTGGTCAGATCTGGGCCTTCCAACAATTCTGTCTCTGAACTCCTTGGCCAGTTCCTTTGACCTCATGATTCTCATTTGGTCTGACATGCACTGTGGGCTGTGAGGTCTTATATAGACAGGTGTGTGCCTTTCCAAATCAAGTCCTATCAGTTTAATTAAACACAGCTGGCCTCCTATGAATGAGTAGAACCATCTCAAGGAGGATCACAAGGAAATGGACAGCATGTGACTTAAATATGAGTGTCTGAGCAAAGGGTCTGAATACTTATGACCATGTGATATTTCAGTTTTTATTTTTTTATAAATTTGAAAAAATTTCTATTTTTTTTTTTTTTTTTCAATCAAGATGAGATGCAGAGTGTACATTATCCCCTTTCTGGCATCAGACGTACTATCCCGTCAAGGTGACCTGGGCCCATATGATCATCAACGGGATAGTACATCATATGCGATCAGCCGCGCTCATAGGGGGAGCACGGCCGGGTGTCAGCTGATTATCACAGCTGACATCCGGCACTATGTGCCAGAAGCGGTCACGGACCACGATCAAACAAGATCTCAGCGTTCCGGCGGCATAGGGAAGCATTGCGCAGGGAAGGGGCTCCCTGCATGCTTCCCTGAGACCCTAAAAACAGCGCGATGTGATCGCGTTGTTCCGAGTGTCTCCTCCGTCATCCTCCCTGCAGGCCTCCGGATCCAAGATGGCCACGGGGTCCTTCCGGGTCCTGCAGGTAGGTGGCTTGTCAGTGCCTGCTGAGAGCAGGCGCCGGCAAGCCTATTGCACTGCCTGTCAGATGGCTGATCTGACACAGTGCTGTGCAAAGTGTCAGATCAGCGATCTGACAATACATAGTGATGTCCCACCCTGGAACAAAGTAAAAAAAAAAAATGACACTGTGTAAAAATATATATAAAAAAAATCCTAAATAATCAATATTGTTCCAATAAATGCATTTCTTTATGTAATTTAAAAAACAACAATAAAAGTACACATATTTAATATTGCCACATCTGTAACGACCAGACCTATAAAACTGTCCCACTAGTTAACCCCTTCAGTGAACACCATAAAAAAGAGAGGCAAAAAACAATGCTTTATCATCATACCACTGAACGAAAGGTGGAATAACACGCGATTTATATGACGGATATAAATAAACATGGCACCCCTGAAAACGTCATCTTGTCCCGCAAAAAATAAGCCGCCTTAAAGCGCCATCAGCGAAGAAAATAAAAAAGTTATAGCTCTCAGAATAAGGCGATGCAAAAACAATTATTTTTTTGTATAAAATAGTTTTTATTGTATAAAAGTGCCAAAACATAAAAAAAGATATAAATGAGGTATTGCTGTAATCGTACTGACCTGAAAATTAAACTGCTTTATCAGTTTCACCAAACGCGGAACGGTATGAAGCCCCCCCCACCCCCCAAAGAAATTCATGAATTGCTGTTTTTTTGTTCTTTCTGTTTAACAAAAATTTAAATAAAAAGCGATCTAAAAATATCATGTGCCCGAAAATGGTACCAATAAAAACGTCAACTCGTTCCGCCAAAAACAAGGCCCACATGACTCTGGGGACCAAAATATGAAAAAATTATAGCTCTCATAATGTGGGGACGCAAAAACTGTTTTTTGCACTAAAAGCGTCTTTTAGTGTGTGACAGCTGACAAACAAAAATAAAACCCCGCTATAAATAGTAAATCAAACCCCCCTTCATCACCCCCTTTGTTAGGGAAAATAATAAAATATAAAAAAATGTATTTATTTCCATTTTCCCATTAGGGTTAGGGTTGTGGCTAAAGTTAGGGTTGGCTAAAGTTAGGGTGGGGGCTAAAGTTAGGGTTAGCGTTGGGGCTAAAGTTAGGATTAAAGTTAGGGTTGGGGCTAAAGTTAGGATTAGAGTTAGGGTTGGGGCTAGAGTTGGGGTTAAGGTTTGGATTATGTTTACAGTTGGTTTAGGGGTGTGTCAGGGTTAGGGGTGTGTTCGGGTTAGGGGTGTGGTTGGGATTAGGGTTAGGGGTGTGTTGAGGTTAGGGGTTTGGTTAGGGTTGGGATTAGGAATAGGGGTGTGTTTGGTTAGGGTTGGAGTTAGAATTGGGGGTTTCCACTGTTTAGGCACATCAGGGGCTCTACAAACGCGACATGGCGTCTGATCTCAATTCCAGCCAATTCTCCATTGAAAAAGTCAAATGGTGCTCCTTCCCTTCCGAGCTCTGCCATGCACCCAAACAGTAGTTTACCCCCACATATGTGGTATCAGCCTACTCACAACAAATTGCACAACAACTTTTAGGGTCCAATTTCTCCTGTTACCCTTGAGAAAATAAAAAATTGGGGGGTGAAAAGATAATTTTTGTGAAAAAAAATTATTTTTTATTTTTACCGCTCTACATTATAAACTTCTATGAAGCCCTTGGGGGTTCAAAGTGCTCACCACACATCTAGATAAGTTCTTTAGGTGGTCTAGTTTCCAAAATGGGGTCACTTGTGGGGAGCTTCCACTGTTAAGGCACATCAGGGGCTCTCCAATTCCAGCCATTTCTGCGTTGAAAAAGTCAAATAGTGCTCCTTCCCTTCCGAGCTCGGCCATGCGCCCAAACAGTGGTTTACCCACACATATGGGGTATCAGCGTACTCAGGACAAATTTCACAACTTTTGGGGTCCAATTTCTCCTCTTACCCTTGGTAAAATAAAACAAATTGGATCTGAAGTAATTTTTTGTGAAAAAAAGTTAAATGTTCATTTTTTAAACATTCTAAAAATTCCTGTGAAGCACCTGAAGGGTTAATAAACTTCTGAAATTTCGTTTTGAGCACCTTTAGTGGTGCAGCTTTTAAAATGGTGTCACCTTTTGATATTTTCTATCATAAGAAAGTGACTTCAAATGTGATGTTGTCTCTAAAAAAAAAAAAAAAAAAAAATGGTGTTGTGAAAATGAGAAATCGTTGGTCAACTTTTACGCTATGTGCACACGGTGCGGATTTTGCTGCGGATCTGCAGTGGTTGTGACGCTGCAGATCTGCAGCTGTTTTCCATGAGTTTACAGTACCATGTAAACCCATGAAAAACAAAAACCGCAGTGCACATGCTGTGGAAAAAAACGCGCTTAAACGCCGCGGTTTACATTCCGTAGCATGTCAATTCTTTGTGCGGATTCCACTGCGGTTTACACCTGTTCCAAAATGGGGATCCGCAGGTGTAAAACCGCAGGTGGAATCCGCACAAAAACCGCAGTATTTCCGCAGTGAATCCGCAGGTAATCTGCAGTGCAGTTTACCTGTGGATTTACAGAAACAGGTGCGGAAAAAAACGCAGACATCCAACCTACGTGTGCACATACCCTTAACCCTTATAACTCCCTAACAAAAAAAAAAAATTGGTTCCAAAATTGTGCTGATGTAAAGTAGACATGTGGGAAATGTTACCTATTAAGTATTTTGTGTAACATATCTCTGTGATTCAAGGGCATGAAAATTCAAAGTTGGAAAAATGCGAAATTTACAAAATTTTCACCAAATTTCCATTTTTTTTCACAAATAAACGCAAGTAATATCAAAGAAATTTTACCACTATCACGAAGTACAATATGTCACGAGAAAACAATGTCAGGATTATCAGGATCCGTTGAAGCGTTCCAGAGTTATAACCTCATAAAGGGACAGTGGTCAGAATTGTAAAAATTGGCCCGGTCATTAACATGCAAACCACCCTTGGGGGTAAAGGGGTTAATGTGAAAAAAAAATAACTTTTTTGAATTTACCAAATAGCTGCAATGAAACAGAGTGAAAAATTTAAAGTGGTCTGAATACTTTCCGTACCCCCTGTATGATATGCATTTTTAACATAATCTTTTACATACTATAATGCTATATGTAACTTAATGCTAATTTCCCGAACCAGTACAGCAACATTATGTAAAGATGGGAGAGTATGGAGCTATGGAAAATTAATCAAACACTATGGAGCTATGGAAAACTCCTAAGAATACAGCTCTCTTACTGAAAAAAAAGGGCTGCACTAAATTCGAGAATGATTGATTGTGTCTGCTCAGACAAAAAATCCAAACCCAACATTTCTGTGAGAATGCTGACCGTGGTTGATCAGTTTTTTTAAAGGGAATCTGTCATCTCATTTTTCGTATATAAGCTGTGGCCACCGCCATCAGGAGCTAATCTGCAGCATTCTGTAATGCTGAAATAAAAGAAAAACAAGTTATATTATACTCACCTGGGGGGTGGGGAGGCGGTCAGGTGCAGTTCGGTCCGATGGGTGTCGCGGTCCAGGTCCAGCGCCTCCCATCTTTATACGATGACGTCCTCTTCCTTGCTTCCTGTCATGGCTCAGACGCAGGCCTACTTTATCTGCCTTGTTGAGGGTAGAGCAAAGTACTGCAGCGCGCAGGTGCTGGGCTTCTCGGACCTTTCCCGATGCCTGCGCACAGCAGTACTTTTTTCTGCCCTCAACAGGACAGATAAAGTACGCCTGCGCAGGAGCTGCGATACGAAGCAAAGAAGAGGACGTCATCGTATGAAGATGGGAGGCGCCGGACCCGGACCGCCCCTGGGTGAGTATAATCTAATTTGTTTTTCTTATATTTCAGGTTACATCGGGGTCTTATTTACAGCATTACAGAATGCTGTAGATAAGCCCCTGATGGCGGTGGCCGCAGCTTATATACAAAAAAGTAGGTGACAGATTCCCTTTAAGAATATTTGCACTCAATCAACGCTCA
This sequence comes from Ranitomeya imitator, assembly GCF_032444005.1. Lineage (NCBI taxonomy): Eukaryota > Metazoa > Chordata > Amphibia > Anura > Dendrobatidae > Ranitomeya > Ranitomeya imitator. The sequence continues at coordinate 131,184,093 of NC_091282.1, forward strand.
TTTCAGCCACTTTCTTTGTAATGTGTATGGCCGGCTGTATCTTGCATAGTTTAGCAGTTAAAGACGTTTCGATGAGCCACTTATGATTCAGCCAGAGAGTGATAAATGAGATTATTCTTTATTAGACTCATCATATCTTTTACAATTGACTCTTGGGGGGATTATATGTGTAGGTGTTTATTATCACATTCAAACATACAATGATCTGGTTTCATTTATTTTATATGCATTTATGGAATCCAGATGAGGTTGTGTACGTGTGAATAATATTCTGTTATAGTAATGATCGCCATCTATATAATACACCCTGGGCGGCCGTTGATACGACCTGACTATTCGGGGAGTAACTAGTGATATTCTAATCGTATGCATAATGCTTCCCTTTAAAATGTATTGTCCTAACATGTTGATATATATGTAATAATTTATATGGATAATGTATGCTTGGTTTTCTGTCTTACTTATTGAGACTGACTTTATAATTAAAGAGGTTTTTCGGTTCCCCAGGCACCGTTTTAAAAAAAACAAAAAAATAAAACAAAACTGAGCTTTACCTGCGCTCCCCAGGTACAATAATGAGTCTCCTCCAAGGCTTCCGGTGTCTGTCATGGCTGTTATGAATAGGTAATTCAGAACCACAATGGACCTTGAAGTTCAGAGCACACAAGTGACCTGACAAAAACCACAAAACATAGGACGAGCTCTGAGACGTGGAAACTCTGCTGACCGCAATCCCTAAACCTATCAAACCACACTAGAGGTAGCCGTGGATTGCGCCTAACGCTCCCTATGCAACTCGGCACAGCCTGAGAAACTAGCTAGTCCTGAAGAAAGAAAAATAAGCCTACCTTGCCTCAGAGAAATTCCCCAAAGGAAAAGGCAGCCCCCCACATATAATGACTGTGAGTTAAGATGAAAATACAAACACAGAGATGAAATAGATTAAGCAAAGTGAGGCCCGACTTACTGAATAGACCGAGGAAAGGAAAGATAGCTTTGCGGTCAACACAAAAACCTACAAACAACCACGCAGAGGGGCAAAAAGACCCTCCGCACTGACTAACGGTACGGAGGTGCTCCCTCTGTGTCTCAGAGCTTCCAGCAAGCAAGCAAAACCAAAAAAGCAAGCTGGACAGAAAATATAGCAACAAAAGTAACACAAGCAGAACTTAGCTTATGCTGAGCAGACAGGCCACAGGAACGATCCAGGAGGAAGCAAGACCAATACTAGAACATTTCAAAAACCTGACCTGCACATCCAAACATAGACTGAGTGTGAACAGGTGCTGAACCCAGAGTCGCCAACTCGTATATAGTTAAATAAATAGGGCAGCACACTGCAGCGCCAAAACATGCAAACTTGAAAAAACGAAATTTGAACTGCATTACTGCACTAGAAATATGAAAAATGAGAGCTTTTAGCGCACAAAAATGGCCAATTTTATGTGTACCTCGTAGCCACGTTAAGGCATCTCTCTTATACGAGGTCCTAAGTTTGACCTACCTCACTGAGAATAAACGTCTCCATCTGAATGGGTACATGCAAAAACCTCTTCTTGGACTCAAATTCTCTCTCTATGTGGAGGGGTATTGGACCTACTATAATTAAAACACCTGAAGCTAGGAGGCGGGGAGTGCACGATCAGAAGGCTAGAGAATACATTTCAAAAACCTGACCTGCACATCCAAACATAGACTGAGTGTGAACAGGTGCTGAACCCAGAGTCGCCAACTCGTATATAGTTAAATAAATAGGGCAGCACACTGCAGCGCCAAAACATGCAAACTTGAAAAAACGAAATTTGAACTGCATTACTGCACTAGAAATATGAAAAATGAGAGCTTTTAGCGCACAAAAATGGCCAATTTTATGTGTACCTCGTAGCCACGTTAAGGCATCTCTCTTATACGAGGTCCTAAGTTTGACCTACCTCACTGAGAATAAACGTCTCCATCTGAATGGGTACATGCAAAAACCTCTTCTTGGACTCAAATTCTCTCTCTATGTGGAGGGGTATTGGACCTACTATAATTAAAACACCTGAAGCTAGGAGGCGGGGAGTGCACGATCAGAAGGCTAGAGAATACATTTCAAAAACCTGACCTGCACATCCAAACATAGACTGAGTGTGAACAGGTGCTGAACCCAGAGTCGCCAACTCGTATATAGTTAAATAAATAGGGCAGCACACTGCAGCGCCAAAACATGCAAACTTGAAAAAACGAAATTTGAACTGCATTACTGCACTAGAAATATGAAAAATGAGAGCTTTTAGCGCACAAAAATGGCCAATTTTATGTGTACCTCGTAGCCACGTTAAGGCATCTCTCTTATACGAGGTCCTAAGTTTGACCTACCTCACTGAGAATAAACGTCTCCATCTGAATGGGTACATGCAAAAACCTCTTCTTGGACTCAAATTCTCTCTCTATGTGGAGGGGTATTGGACCTACTATAATTAAAACACCTGAAGCTAGGAGGCGGGGAGTGCACGATCAGAAGGCTAGAGAATACATTTCAAAAACCTGACCTGCACATCCAAACATAGACTGAGTGTGAACAGGTGCTGAACCCACTCAGTCTATGTTTGGATGTGCAGGTCAGGTTTTTGAAATGTATTCTCTAGCCTTCTGATCGTGCACTCCCCGCCTCCTAGCTTCAGGTGTTTTAATTATAGTAGGTCCAATACCCCTCCACATAGAGAGAGAATTTGAGTCCAAGAAGAGGTTTTTGCATGTACCCATTCAGATGGAGACGTTTATTCTCAGTGAGGTAGGTCAAACTTAGGACCTCGTATAAGAGAGATGCCTTAACGTGGCTACGAGGTACACATAAAATTGGCCATTTTTGTGCGCTAAAAGCTCTCATTTTTCATATTTCTAGTGCAGTAATGCAGTTCAAATTTCGTTTTTTCAAGTTTGCATGTTTTGGCGCTGCAGTGTGCTGCCCTATTTATTTAACTATATACGAGTTGGCGACTCTGGGTTCAGCACCTGTTCACACTCAGTCTATGTTTGGATGTGCAGGTCAGGTTTTTGAAATGTATTCTCTAGCCTTCTGATCGTGCACTCCCCGCCTCCTAGCTTTAGGTGTTTTAATTATAGTAGGTCCAATACCCCTCCACATAGAGAGAGAATTTGAGTCCAAGAAGAGGTTTTTGCATGTACCCATTCAGATGGAGACGTTTATTCTCAGTGAGGTAGGTCAAACTTAGGACCTCGTATAAGAGAGATGCCTTAACGTGGCTACGAGGTACACATAAAATTGGCCATTTTTGTGCGCTAAAAGCTCTCATTTTTCATATTTCTAGTGCAGTAATGCAGTTCAAATTTCGTTTTTTCAAGTTTGCATGTTTTGGCGCTGCAGTGTGCTGCCCTATTTATTTAACAATACTAGAACATTGACTGGAGGCCAGGATCAAAGCATTAGGTGGAGTTAAATAGAGCAGCACCTAACGACTTAACCTCATCACCTGAAGAAGGAAACTCAGAAGCCGCAGTACCACTCGTGACCACAGGAGGGAGCTTGATCACAGAATTCACAACACATGGCACGAGCCGCTCATTGATTGGTTGCAGCGTTGTCAACATGGTTTCAGTGCTGCAGACGATAACAGACACTAGTAGCAGCGGCGAGGGTGAGAAAAGAACATTACAAATTCAGAAAACCCATTCAAATCTAAATTACAGTTTGATCTTTTGTAGAACAGCTTGTAATCTTCATTTCATGGATTTAAAGGGATTTTCCCATTTACAGTTGTGGACATGATTCAGTGGCACTTACTAATATATAAGTATTAAAAGTTCTCTTCCTTCCTCACAGACTGCATAGGCATCCTGTTTTCAAAATGGCTGCTGATGGAGGAGCATGTGACCAACCCTGTCAATCAGCCTCCTCCAGTTAACAGACAGCTTTCACATCTGCAGTGTTTTTCAGTGGTGTTATGCAGTCTGTGAGGAGGAGAACCTTTAATACTTATGTATTAGTAAGTTCCATTAAATCATGTCCACAACTGATCTATTAAGATAAAGATCATCTGGCTGACCCCTTTTTCAAGTGTCTTCACTTCCGCAGTAAATCTCTCTGTGAGAATGTTTTCTATTGCGCAGTGGACAAGCCTGTATGTGTCTCGTTAGAGAATGTAGACCACATAAAGGTGGTCTCCAGTTATGAGCCAGAAAGGAAAGTAGCGCTATAAGAATGTCCTCCGCTCGGTGGGACTCAGTCTGCCCATGTGATATCTTGCTGGCCATTCACCTCATCTCTCCTGCATCTCCAAGGTGAAGAGACCACTCCTCTTTTTCTCTCTTTTTTTATGTTGCATTATGGCACTATGTTATTAATGTGCATTATGGTTTGCAATGGCTTATGTTAGACCAAGCCAACTGTAGGGTATAAGATTGGAAAAAAATTGTTAAAGGGGCTGACCATATATCAAATATAGATGAAGGTTATGAGGAAGTTCAACAACAGGCCCGACAAACAGCTCCATTGCTTGATGTTCACATTGAACCAGCTGACCACTACCAAGCACTTATCAGTGGGGGTACCAGGTATGGGATCCCAGCTAATATAATATTAATGAACACTAATATTAGGTTCCCATGTTACATGGCACAGGAGGGTAGCTGTGGGTGAGGTATTCGTCTCCTGCACCTTGGCACGTTTCGTGAAAGTGGAGGTCCTTGCTGGGTTTGCGGACTTGTCGTAGGGATGGTATGCCTGTGCAGGCCACATGTAACCGATGACGCTGGTTTGCCAAGACAAGATGTTAAAAAGTTCATGAAAGGACACAACCATTTAAAATGATACTTTCTTTTACCGAAGAATATCTTGATATGAACTGTATACAGCAGATAGTAGGCATTTATCTTAAAAGATGGTTCTTTAACCCCTCCCCCCCCCAAGGCTGTTTGCACGTTAATGACCAGGCCCATTTTTACAATTCTGACCACTGTCTCTTGGAGTTAATAACTCTGGAACGCTTCAACTGATCCTGGTGATTTTGAGATTATTTTTTCATGACATATTGTACTTCATAGCGACATGGTAACATTTTTTCTATATGACTTGCGCTTATTTGTGAAAAAAATACGGAAATTTGGAAAAATTTTGCAATTTTCAAACTTTTAATTGTTATGCCCTAAATCAGAGAGATATGTCACACAAAAGTTACAAGGGTTAAAAGTTAACCAGCGATTTCTCATTATTCCAGCAAAATTTACAAAACCATTTTTTATGGGCCACATTTCATTTAAAGTGACATATATATGACAGAAAATACCCCAAATTCACACCATTCTAAAAACTGCACCCCTCAAGTTGCTCAAAACCACATTCAAGAAGTTTCTTAACCCTTCAGGTGCTAAACAGGAATTCTTGTAATGTGGGAAAAAAATGAGCATTTAACTTTTTTTCACAAAAAAATTACTTTAGACCTAACTTTTGTTTTATTTTCACAAGAGTACCTGGAAACAATGAACCCCAAAATTTTTTTGTGCAATTTCTCCTGAGCATGCTGATATGCCATACATTGGGGAAAGCCACTGTTTGGATGCACGGCGGAGCTCAGCTCAGAAGAGAAGGAGCGACAACTTGACTTTTTGAATGTAAAATTTGCAGGAACAATTAATGAACACCATGTTGTGTTTGGAGAGCTCCTGATGTGCCTAAATAGTGAAAATTCCCCATAACTGACATCGTTTTGGAAGCTAGGCCCCTCTAGTAACTTATCTAGATGTATGGTGAGCACATTGAACCCCCCAGGTGCTTCACAGAAGCTTTAAAACTTTGAGCTGTGAAAAAAAAAATTTGCATTTCCCACAAAAATGTTTTTTTAGCCCCGATTTTTGCATTGTCATCAGGGCAATAGGAGAAATTGCACCATACAATTCGTTGTAACGATGAGCTACTGGGAGAGCCCCTGAGGTGCCAGCACAGAAGAACACCCTCATAAGTGACCCCATTTTACAAACTACACCTCTCAACAAATTCATCTAGGGGTGCAGTGATCATAATGACACCACAGTTGTGTCACAGAATTTTATACCATTGCGCAGTGAATAAAAAATAATTACATTTTTTCCTCCAAAATGTTGTTTTGGCTCCAAATTTTACATTTTCACACAAGTGGATAAAAATGGCACCCAAATTTGTCCCATAATTTCTACTGAATTTGGCAATACCCCATATGTGGCTGTGCAGTACTTTTTAGCCACACGACAACATTCGGAAGGGACGGAGCGCTACTTGCCACCTGGAGCGCAGATTTTCCTAGAATAGTTTGCGAACTCCATATACAAAGCCTCGAAGTGCTAGAAGAGCAGAATCCCTCCCTCAAGTAACCCCATTTTAGAAATTATCCCCATTTGGGAATTTATCTACAGGTGTAGTGATAATTTTGACTCCATGGGTGGTTATCAGAAGCAAGCAGCAGTGGATGTTTCTGAGTGAAAATTGCAAACTGCTATTGTAGTGACCAGTACGCTGTAGTGACCATTACCTTATAGTGACCAGTTCGTTATTCCCAAATTATGTTTCTGGAGACATGCACCCGTGAATAAGGTGGGCTCTAGTGCCAAATGCCAAACATGTGGATGCTATTTGTGGTTTAGGCACACTGGGGCTCAGAAGAAAGGGGGGCATTTGAATTTGGGAGCACAGAATTTGCTCAATTTCTTTTGGCAGGTGAGGAGCCATTTTGCTTTTCCAGAGCCTTTGTACTACCAGTTACATTAACAGATGACTGACCTGAGTGGAAATTTGATGTTTTTTGTGGATTGAGTTTAAGCTTTTATTGGGAACATTTTACATAACGTTTGGGATCATATTTGTCCGGTTACCTACGCTGAGCACTTACATCAGGGTTTCCATCTAAACCTTCGATGGCCGTGATTCAGATGATACCCCTGAGGGATCCATTTGCCATATTGAGACAGCATAATTACTCTGGACTCTCTCTGGCCTCTGTTTAGCAGTGTCTTTCAGGCATGCACAAAACTGTGGCCGGCTGTACTTTTATGCATGACTAAAAAGACGAACACCGCCGAATCATAGGCCAAACTGCATCCACAGTCCCTCCTTCTACCTCATTATAGGGAATTTTCCTCCTGGGCATTCCGGTTGCTCAGCGTAGAATGCAGGATAAATATTCTCCAAGCTTTACTGCAGTCTTTGGGAGGCAGAATGAACAAATCCACAGCAGGTGAAAAATTGTTTTTATTTCTTTTTTACGCTGTTCCTTGTGCGGTATAAGTGATTAGATGACTTTATTCTTCGGGTCGGTACGATTAGGCCGGGGTCACACTTGCTAGTGCAATATAAGAAACTTAAGAAACTCGCGCGAGTCTCTCACCTCAATACCCGGCACTGCCGCCGACACTCGGGACCGGAGCGTGCGGCTGCATAGAAATATTTGCAGCCGCATGTCTCGAGTGCCGACGGCAGTGCCGGGTATTGAGGCGAGACACTCGTGCGAGTTTCTTACATTGCACTCGCAAGTCTGACCCTGGCCTTACAGCAATACTGGATTTATATCAGGTTTTATGTTTGACTGCTGTCACACACTAAAAGAAGCTTTTTATTGCAAAAGCATCACCATATTTTGGGAGCTATTATTGTTTCAGCCGACAGTCGTGTGAGGGCTTGTTTTTCGCGGGACGAGTTGACGTTTTTATTGGTACCATTTTCAGGCACATAATATTTTTTAATATCTTTCCATTATGATTTTTGGAAGGCAGAATGAACAAAAACCAGCAATTCAGACATTGTTTTTGTTTTTTGCTTTTTTTATGTCATTCCGCTTGTGGTAAAATTGATATGGCAGCTTTATTATTGGAGTCAGTACGATTACAGCAATACAACATTTATATTTTTTTTATGTTTTGTCGGTTTTACAGAATAAAAATGATTTTGTTGAGAAAAATTATTTTTTCACTGCTTTATTCTGAGAGCTGTAACTTTTTTTTATTTTTCCGTTGATGGAGCCGTACGACCGCTTCACTTTTGCGGGCAAAAATTACGTTTTCAGTGGTACAACGTTTACTTATATTTGTGTGACGCCCAGGAGACCGGGATACCCAGCACCGGACCAATGGAGTCTGTCTCTTGAGGGGGATGTCACGGTTGGCTTGACCCGGTGCTGTGGCCTCAGGCAATGCACAGTGTAAGGGGTATCATGAGGGGACAGGCACTTACTTGATCAGCAGCAGGTTCTCCCAGCGGTGACGATCTCGATCCTGGATAGATGGCTATTGTCCAAATGAAAGACTGAGGCACTGAAACGTTTAACCAGTTTACTTTAACATAAAGGGATTTACAACCAGTCCTGTCACCGGAGTCTGTATGGGAACTCTGAGTTACTTTGACCCTGCCGGGGTCTTCGCCTCTTATTGTGCGCAATTTCTGTGTGGCCCTGCTGCTGTATGTGAACTGGCTGCCGGCCCAATCTGTCCCCTCCGGGTCCTGGTTCGACGGGCAACCCGAGTCCTTTTATCGGCTTACCCCCTCTGGGAGTACCGCTGAACTCTGTGTCTGTTGCTGCATCCGACCCTAGTGAAGCTGATATCACCTCACGTTTTTCCGGTTGCTGTATTATATATAATGAATACAGCCACGGATCCGGTATCCGTCTTTGCGCCTGTTCTGGGTAGTGATTAATGCTACCCGGTTCTCACAATGTCCCTTTTCTCTGTCCCTCTTCTCCTCAGGCCGGTGATTTGGGCCTGGAAACCGTCATAGGGCTGTTAGAAATTCAGCTGTATGACCTCTCACTTTCAGCTCCTTAGCCCAACTGCCAGTTCTTCTCTCAGACCAGAATGGATCAAGGGGAGTCTCTGGAGCTCCCCCTTCTGGCCGGAGGTGGTAGTGCAGTCTTGCTATTTTAGTATTTGCATTTACTGTCAGTAACTATTTTTGTGGCAAATACCCCTAGGGGTGCCACATTTGTCTTTTTGATTTTGTTTTTTTCCACATTTTGTTCGGGGGTATGATCATAAAGCATTGTTTTAATTAACTTTTTTATGGTGTTCAATAAAGGGGTTAACTAGTGGGACAGATTTATAGGATTAGTTGTTCTGGACGCAGTGATACTAAATATGTGTACGTGTTTATTTTTTTTTCTTAAAAAATATTTATCCTGTGGGGTCCACACAGGTTGAGGTGTCACACTATGGCCCCTCACAGTTACTCTAGGTTTCCAGTTCACAAGAGTTATAGACCTCCATCCTGTAGCAGCGTGTCCTGTGATTTCTTCGTTGGTGAGGATTTGTTCCAATATGGCGACATTGACTTCCTTTACTATAGATGCTTAGTAACTACAATGATATATGTATTCTCTTGCTTCCCTTTACTTTTACCTTCCCTTTCTCTGATGAAAACTCCATACCGTCCTGCTAGGCTTCCTGCCCCAGGCTCCAATATTTTTTCTCTCACTCTCTCTGTCCCGATTCCGGACTGCTACTCACTGCTCTTCTCTGCTATCTCTTACATGCTCTTTCTATCTGCTTCGGTAGTTCCTCTCTGCATGGAGCAGAGCCGGCACTAGACCTGAGGTCTTTTCTCTGCCCACTCTGGGCTCTTTCTCACTAACTGCTAGGAAGTCTTTTCTAATCCTGCTGCATAGATCTTCCCTCTCTGGGCGAAATTCTGGATTTAACTCACCTGACTCGCTGTCTGGTGTTGGGCAGTCTATAACAATGTTATTACACTGTACAACATTACAGGAAGGCTTCTCAAGGGTCATGAGCAACGTGCCCATCCTCCTACACCCAGGCAACCCCTTTATATCCAGCAAGAAATTAACTTACTCTTTGCAAATTTTCTTTAGGAACATGCAGAAAATCCTGAAGACTGAAAAACATTCTGGATAAATGTATTAGGATTAGATTTATAAGAAAACAAAACAACCTTTCTTATATGTATATAAAAATGTGTACTTTGATCTATGGTATGCTTTTTTCCTTACTATTGTAGCTTGTTTTCCATGTAGTACCTACAGATTTCTTTTGCTTCTATAAATTGTCAAAAGGTGGGAAGTTCTCCAATTGATTTTTGCACCCAACACTTGTGACATCTAGAAATCAATTTGATTCATCATAGCACTGATTATAATTGTTTCCGGAGGGTTTGGATTGTCTAATTCACAGTTGCTTGTCAAATACTCAGAAACAGTGATAAAAGAAAATATCATTGTTCACCCCCTATCCAGCAACAAAGCCATGTTATGTTTGTGTACATATATTTTTAGTAATTTCACTCTCTCTTTGTCTTTCTGGTGTATATGTGTATGTATGTATGTATGTATGCATGTATGTATGCGTACATACTGTGGTAGTTCAGCTCACTCACCGGTACATGGAGGTAGAAACAGGAGCATTGTCTCTTCAAATCTTCTGTTGGTTTAGTGGACAGACTGCTTAATCCTACATGAAGGGAAAACTAAATACAGCCCTTTGGGGCAAACAGGAAAACAAAGAAAACAAAATGCTGCAACACAGTCCATTCAACTGGAGCAACACAGTTTCAGTGTTTCCTCTCCTCTTCAGGACACAAACCACTGGAGATCGTCTCTCCAGCCCTGCTAAACCAAGACTGCCTCTGGAGACCAGCTATTTAAGGCCCCTTTCTCACATCAGTTTTTTTGCCATCAGTCACAATCCGTTGGCTGAACGGATCCATCATAGAGTGTGAAAAACTGATGCGACGATCCGTCGATTCAGGTTTTTCATCCTTTTTTTATCTGTTTTATGACTGATCCGTTTTTTTAAAACACCCATGGCAGGCTCCCAAAAGTTATTGGCTAATGAAAACCTATATATACAGTGTTTCTACAGCCCATCTTTAACAGGTTGTAGAGCAAGTGGCAAAGATGGAAGGTGTGATGGCAATCTCTATGAATATTTATGTGTATTTCACTTTTGAGACGAATCTGCTGGAAGCAATCGTTCTGGAAAAGGTGCGAGAAAGACAGCGCATCATGCGTCTGCGCCGGCGTCGTTTTTGGGTCCACCCAATTACTGAGAATGACACGTGGGGTGTAGTCTACATTATATATGGAGCTGCGAGGAAACCCCGAGAAGTTTTGTAACTACGTTCGGATGAAAGTGGAGAACTTCGATTTTTTTAGGTGGAACGTATTGGACACATCATCCGGAGAAATTACACGTATTTCCGCTTCTCAGTTTCATCAGCAGAGCGTCGGTATTTCCACCATATCGGGGATTGTTAAATACACCTGCCGTGTGTTGTGGGACTGTTTACATGAAGAATTTATCCCATATCCCACAACGGAGAGTTGGCTGGACATTGCAGAAAACTTCCAAAAAATGTATCAGTTTCCCAAGTGCTTGGGTGCAGTGGACGGGAAACATATTCGTAATATCAAACCTGCTGCATCTGGCTCTGAATATTTCAACTTCAAGAAATATTTCACCATCGTGCTCATGACCATTGCAGACGCCCAATACAAGTTTATAATGGTGGATATTGGGGCCTTGGCCGCTCCACTGACTCTCAAGTTTTTAAACATGTAGTGTGGGGTGGAGATAGTACTGGAGAGGCTGACAGATCGGACCACTTCGACAGTGGGAGAGTGGAAAGAGGATTGTGGTGGTGACGGATCGGAAACACAAGATGAAGGGGTGGAGAAAGCAAGAGGATGGGTGGACATGATCTGTAATGATCTGCTTTTTTATGTGTTGTGTGTACTGTGATGTCTGTGATGATCTGGTACTGCGATGCATGTAAGAAACTTACAAAATGCGAGCCTACTTCGGGTATTTCTCCACCCCGTTCGTCTCCTTTTGGAAGTACCTCTGATGCTGCAGCTTCCTGTTAAATAAGAATTAATGCATATGAACAATCACCAAAAAGAAAAAACAAAAACATATATTTACCTTACTGCTCTGACGATGCGAAGGAGGGCTCCCAGAAGAAGACATTGAGACCGCCTGGTAGGCTCTGTGGCTGGCTGGCCTGGTAAGCTCTGTGGCTGGCTGGCTGACTGGCCTGGTTGGCTGTGGCTCGCTGGGCTGGTAGGCTCTCTGGCTGGCCTGGTAGGCTGTGGCTGGCTGGCTTGGTAGGCTGTGGCTGGCTGGCCTCGTAGGCTCTGGCTGGCTGGCCTCGTAGGCTCTGGCTGGCTGGCCTCATAGGCTCTCTGGCTGGCCTGATAGGCTGTGGCTGGTAGGCAGTGGCTTGCGGGCCTTGTAGGCTGTGGCTGGCTCGTCTGGTAGGCTGTGGCTGGCTGGCCTGGTAGGCTCTCTGGCTAGCCTGGTAGGCTGTGGCTGGCTGGCCTTGGTAGGCTGCTGCTGGCTGGCCTGGTAGGCTGCGGCTGGCTGGCCTGGTAGACTCTGGCTGGCTGGCCTGGTAGGCTCTGTGGCTGGCACGTTTTTGCTCTGTGGCTGGCTGGTCTTGGGCTGTCTTGCTTGCTGGCTGGTAAATGGATGACTGAAGCCCTACCTGGCAGGCTTTATATACCTTTCCTAATTGTGGGCTGGCCAATTGCATCCTAATTAAATCGGAGCATGCGCAGTTAAAAAAAAAAAAAAAAAAACGGAATCCGATGCCGGATTCCATCATTTCACGGATCCGGCGCCCATATTCTTCCATTCTAGCAAATGCCGGATCCATCGCTGTCCGATTTTTCAGCGGAGACAAAAAAACGTTACTATGTCCGTTGTCTCCGGCCACCGGATAAACAATTTTCGACGGATCCGGCCAACGACGGATGAAACGTGAGGCCATCCGTCGGTAATACAAGTCTATAAGGAAAAAAACTAATGATGCCGACGGATCCGTTTTTTTTTCAAAATTCGGCGGGTTGTGACTGATGGCAAAAAACTGATGTGTGAAAGGGGCCTAAGCCTTAGACCACACCCTGGGGTAGAGATAAGGTGGACATTCTCCCACTTGCTCTATGGATGTCCACATAAAAGCCAGCCCATTATACAAATTAGTTAACCCCTCACCACACTTAGTGTTCTGGAGAAAAAACTCAGGGTGTTATATCACTGATGCCATTAAGTGTAATGAAAACATATCTCCCCTCCAGCACTTTACCAGTGACTTTGTCACAATATATATACTCTCAAATGAGCAAAATTGTTGGTGCACTTATGTTAAAGTAAGAAAAATCCACAATGGTCACTGAAATAACTTGAGTTTAAATTTAATAAATATTGACTCACCCAAGCCCCCTCTGACCCCCACTTGACTTAGGTTTCTGAAGGGGTTTGGTGCTGAAAAGTCATAGAAAATAGATAAGGACAAAAATTAACATTTTCGATTTTGCGCCAAATTCATGGACCACGTCAACCATTTAAAAAAAAAAAAAAAAAAAAGCAAATGACACAAGAAAAAAGAAAAGTGCCTTTTGCGATGTTAAGGTACCTTCACACATAACGATATCGTTAAGGATATCGTTGCAACGTCACACTTTTTGTGACGTAGCAACGATCCCGCTAACAATATCGTTATGTGTGACAGCGACCAACGATCAGGCCCCTGCTGGGGTGAAAAGTTGGGTAGATCTGTAACAAAATCTGCTGAGATTTTTACCTTTGTGGAAATCTCCCCGCACTCTCACCAGGCATTGCTTGCTCTTAAACATGAGAGCGAGACTTATGAAAGAGACTTCCGGCTCAAACAAAGAGCACAGTGTGATCTGGAGAGTCCGAGCGGGTATCCACAGACTGGGAGGTGGTGACCCCTGTGCACCAAAATCTAAGGTTCTCATTCCGCTGTAGTGTTTTTAGGATTGATGGTGGATTCCAGTGTACAATTATCACAAATCTTAGGAATCTGCCATTAATACAACTCTATTAAACAACACATTGTGCCTTCAGTCTCAAATTAACTTGTTAGGAAAATCTTCCATTCGTACCAAAAACGGCCAAAATTAAAGCAGCAGAACATTTAATTTCAGCTTAATCCCAGTATTCCATTATTACATGCCCTCACTACTACTACATCAATCCAAATGATCCCCATAATTGTTTTTTATTCTTGCTGTTTAATTAGTGATCACCCATAACCTTGTTTAAAAGCTTTTGCATACTGTACAGCCACGCTCTCATCAAGATCCACTTCTCAAAAAAAAAAATTTCCAATTGTTGCTGCCATATCATCTCCCAACATTTATGTAATTCCCAGCCGTCCGCAGAACCTTGTATTGACGGCGTTCACTTTGCAGTCGTTGCCGCTACAGTATGTGACAAGTTTCTCTGTTAGATGAGGCTTTTCTGTGATCAATACTTTTTAATTGCCTTTAAAGGTGACTAAATTTGATAAATGTTTGGATTAGATCAAGTTTCGACAGCGCCTGGTCTTTTAAACTACATGTTTTATGATGTCGTTTTCTTTGCAGTGCTCCCCTCGGGAGTTCTTCTTAATCGTCAGCACATTGTGCAATTTAGAAGGCCAGCTTACAGTATTGATTCCGGCCATCACCTCTCACGTACAGTCAGCTTTGCTGAAAAAGATTTTTACCGAAGTCCCACAAATTCTCAGTCCAATGCAGAAGTTTGTCCGGGTTTTAAATCAAGAAGCTATTAAGTAAGTGCTGATAGTTGCCTTGTTAATGTACAGAAATGCCACGTACGAATTTTGGTATTGAAAAAAAAAAGCTTTGTTCCTAGGGCTGGAAATAAGACTGACCTGTTCAGGGACCTCACTGACTTTCCAAAAATAAAAGATCGGAAAGCCGAGATCCAGGAGGTAATTTCACAAATGCAAGGACATCTTAAAGAAATCCGTCACACATTGAGAAATCCTTCCTTATCTTATACCACAGTGTCTGGACAAGAGGTAATAACAATGCATGCAGCAGAGATAAATGTTTGTTCAATGTTCTGACCTGTCCTATTCCCAAGGCATTCGCTCTAGTAATGAACCATCATTAAGCAAACTGTTTTCTAGGACAGATTGTACACGGCTGATGGACCGTAAATAACACTGTATATTAATTTGAGACGCATAATTACCCAGAAATATGGCTGTTGTCAAATTCACATTTTACATATAATCTTGGTTACACAAATATTTCTGTATGAAATTTGATTGCCACATCAGGCTTCAGACATGTAATATTACTGTCCTCAAGGGATTCTTGGAGTAGAGTTTCTTAGAGGGGAGTCTGCAGGGCTTCAAAATGTAAATTCATTGACACCTTTATATCTTCTATCTGTTGCTGCATTCATGAGTAATTAGCTAGTTCATTCATGCAAATGAGACATTACGACTGCGACCCTTGACGTGGGTTGCCAGCTTACGTATTGAGGCCCCAATATATACTAATACCTTACATACATTGATATGTGGTTTTCTTTTTGCACTTTATCTTGCAGGGCGCAGTCGGACCAAGATGGCTCTGTAAACTATTGGCCCCTGTTCACACAGCATGCATTTTGTAGCACTGGGCAGCCCGCCTGTATGTGCGTTACTAATAGGCTGTAAACCAGATGCTCTGCATTGTTTGTGTGAATTATGCCATATACAGACTAGTATCTCTTATCTTTTTGTGCACTAATGCCAAACAGCCAACACTGGATTGAAAGTGGTTGTTTCATCGGTATTTTTTGTACCTGTGTGTTTGTCATCATTTATCGGGTCCGCTGCGCCCTGCTGGTGCATTTGGTTGGAGGCTTTTCAGCAGGTAAAACATCTCTGCATTTTTCTCTGTGACTTTTTTGAATTTTTTGGAGGATTTTTAAGTCCTCTTTTTGTGTCGGTGAGCCGGACACTGATCTGCATGAGAATGTGCCTTCGGAGACTATCTACTATATAATTGTCTAAGGGTCACTTCCGTCTGTCTTTCGGTCTGCCTTTCTGTCTGTCTTTCTGTCTGTCATGGATATTCATTGGTCACGGCCTGTCTGTCATGGAAATCCAAGTCGCTGATTGGTCACGGCAAAACAGCCACAACCAATCAGCGATGGGCACAGTCCGCTCCTTCCTCCCCGCAGTCAGTGCCCGCCGCCCGCATACTCCCCTCCGGTCAGCGCTCACACAGGGTTAATGGCAGCGTTGACCGCGGTGTAACGCACTCAGTTAACGCTGCTACTAACCCTGTGTGACCAACTTTTTACTATTCATGCTGCCTATGCAGCATGAATAGTAAAAAGATCTAATGTTAAAAATAATTAAAAAAAAATAAAAAATAGTTATATACTCATCCTCCGGTGGCCCCCCGGATCAGGAACCGGCCTTTTCCGCTACTCGCGACGCCCCGGTGACCGCTCCATGCATTGCTGTCTCGCGAGATGATGACTTGCGGTCTCGCGAGACCGCTACGTCGTCATCTCGTGAGACCGCAATGCACTCTTCAGACCGGAGCGTGCGAGAAGCGTCGGTAACCGCTTCGATCCGGGGGCTAACGGAGGGCGAGTATGTAACTTTTTTTATTTTAATTCTTTTTTTTAACAGGGATATGGTGCCCACATTGCTATAGACTGCGCGGGCTGTGCAATAATATGCAACATGGGCTGCGCAGTATACAACATGGGCTGCGCAGTATACTACGTGGGCTGCGCAGTATACTACGTGGGCTGCGCAATATACTACATGGGCTGCGCAATATACTACGTGGTTGGGCAATATACTATATGGGCTGCGCAGTATACTACGTGGGCTGCGCAATATACTACGTGGTTGGGCAATATACTATATGGGCTGGGCAATATACTACGTGGGCTGCGCAATATACAACGTGGGCTGTGCAATATACAACGTGGGCTGTGCAATATACAACGTGGGCTGTGCAATATACAACATGGGCTCCGCAATATACAACGTGGGCTCCGCAATATACAACGTGGGCTGCGCAATGTACTACGTGGGCTGCGCAATATACTACGTGGGCTGCGCAATGTACTACGTGGGCTGCGCAATGTACTACGTGGGCTGCGCAATGTACTACGTGGGCTGCGCAATGTACTACGTGGGCTGCGCAATGTACTACGTGGGCTGCGCAATATACTACGTGGGCTGCGCAATAGACAACGTGAGCTGCGCAATAAACAACATGGGCTGCGCAATATACTACGTGGGTTGAGTAATATACTACGTGGGCTGTGCAATATACAACGTGGGCTGCGCAATATACAAAGTGGGCTGCGCAATATACTATGTGGGCTGCGCAATAGACAACGTGGGCTACGCAATAGACAACGTGGGCTGCGCAATAGTCAACGTGGGCTGCGCAATAGACAACGTGGGCTGCGCAATAGACAACGTGGGCTGCGCAATAGACAACGTGGGCTGCGCAATAGACAACGTGGGCTGCGCAATAGTCAACGTGGGCTGCGCAATAGACAACGTGGGCTGCGCAATAGACAACGTGGGCTGCGCAATAGACAACGTGGGCTGCGCAATAGACTACGTGGGCTGCGCAATAGACTACGTGGGCTGCGCAATAGACTACGTGGGCTACGCAATATACAATGTGTTGCGCAATATACTACGTGGGCTGCGCAATATACAACGTGGGCTGCGCAATATACAATGTGGGCTGCGCAATATACAACGTGGGCTGCGCAATATACAACGTGGGCTGCGCAATATACAACGTGGGCTGCGCAATATACTACGTGGGCTGCGCAATGTACTACGTGGGCTGCGCAATGTACTACGTGGGCTGCGCAATGTACTACGTGGGCTGGGCAATGTACTACGTGGGCTGGGCAATGTACTACGTGGGCTGGGCAATGTACTACGTGGGCTGGGCAATGTACTACGTGGGCTGGGCAATGTACTACGTGGGCTGGGCAATGTACTGCGTGGGCTGGGCAATGTACTGCGTGGGCTGGGCAATGTACTGCGGGGGCTGGGCAATGTACTGCGGGGGCTGGGCAATGTACTGCGTGGGCTGTGCTATACACTACACATACATATTCTAGAATAGCCGATGCGTTAGAATCGGGCCACCATCTAGTTTTTAATAAAAGAGGGACTTACCAGTGTGAGACTAGTAACTAATACAGAACAGTAGAACTTTTACCGCCCTGTCTGCCTGTGAGCTAGAGGCTGAAGCTGAGAGGAACCTGCAGATGTGTCAGGTATAATCACACACAGCTCTGCAGTGAGATTAGGAGAGCAGATAGTGGCCTTTACACATCACACTGGTAACCATTACACATCACACTGGTAACACTGGTCACCATTGCACATCACACTGGTAACCATTACACATCACACTGGTAACCATTACACATCACACTGGTAACCATTACACATCACACTGGTAACCATTACACATCACACTGGTAACCATTACACATCACAATGGTAACACTGGTCACCATTGCACATCACACTGGTAACCATTACACATAACACTGATCACCATTGCACATCACACTGGTAACTGCCCCTTCATGTAAAGTAAGCTCTGGGCTTACTCTTCCAGGCAGCGTCCTCCCCAGAGCCCGGAGGAGGTTGTGTATTTAAAGTGATAAAAGTGGATTTATCAATTACAAAGCAACTGATAGGAGTCACACAAGAGGAGGACTGCTTTTCAGCAGTCTATAACCTTTATTCCCATATTAATAGTTTAGAAAGGTCAAATGTGGTGATCGTTTCCTTTTAAGTTCTCTGGTGTCACAGAACACTTAAGGAGCCATTGTCTCTCGAGGTTGTTTCCCTGCCCAGCACCAGCCTCTTTTACTTGATTGACAGCTTACTGTGTGATTTCTTTCCTAATGACTGATGTCACAACGACGGTGACATGTCAAGCAAGCTAAAGAGATTGATGCTGACAAGGAAACAAAGTAGGGAGCCAAAGACTTGTTAAATGGTCTGAAACGCATGGCGCACTTAAACGTAATCTTTCATCAAGTTTTGCCACCTGATCTGAAGGCAGCATAATGTAAAGACCGAGAACCTGATTCTAGCAATATGTCATTTTCTGGGCTGCTTGCTGTAGTTTTGATAGAATTACCGTACTATTTGATCAACTGGAGCATATTATTAGAGGACTAGGAAACTTGCTGCCCTGTAGTCCTCTCATAATATACTCTGTGTGATTGGCCAGTCGGTGGTGTGGGCGGGGTTGTACAGCGCTCCGCATTTAAGGCCCCTTCACATTAAGCGACGCTGCAGCGATACCGATAACGATCCGGATCGCTGCAGCGTCGCTGTTTGGTCGCTGGAGAGCTGTCACACAGACCGCTCTCCAGCGACCAACGATGCCGGTAACCAGGGTAAACATCGGGTAACTAAGCGCAGGGCCGCGCTTAGTAACCCGATGTTTACCCTGGTTACCATCCTAAAAGTAAAAAAAACAAACACTACATACTTACCTACCGCTGTCTGTCCTCCAGCGCTGTGCTCTGCACTCCTCCTGTACTGTCTGTGGTTACGCTGGTAACCAGGGTAAACATCGGGTTACTAAGCGCGGCCCTGCGCTTAGTTACCCGATGTTTACCCTGGTTACCAGTGAAGACATCGCTGGATCGGCGTCACACACGCCGATCCAGCGATGTCCACGGGAGATCCAGCGACGAAATAAAGTTCTGGACTTTCTTCAGCGACCAACGATCTCCCAGCAGGGGCCTGATCGTTGGTCGCTGTCACACATAACGATTTTATTAACGATATCGTTGCTACGTCACAAAAAGCAACGATATCGTTAACAATATCGTTGTGTGAAGGTACCTTTAGAGAACTGCTAAATCTTCTGTGTATAAAACAGGGATTTTATCAAATCGAAAGAATGCAGCCCAGTAAGTGATACATCACTGGAATCATGAAAAAATATTTTTTTGTCAGCTCACCATCCTCCTCTCACTCCAGGAGTCCGTCCGTCAGCCAGGGTCGCGGCTCAGCAGCCACAGGAACGAAATCCGAAAAAGTGTGAATGACCCGGTGGACATCTAGAACCAACATGTTTCGGCCTGTAACAAGGCCTTAATCATGGTCTCCTGGCTGCTCTGACTGCATGTAACTGTGCTCTTTTATATTTTTCTACTATTCTTCAATAAATTGGAAGTTTTAGGCTGTGTGCACACGTTGCGTTTTTTTCGCGGTTTTTCCCAATAAAAACGCTATAAAACCGCAAAAAATCCGCATACAATAAGCATCCCATCATTTAGAATGAATTCCGCATGTTTTGTGTACATGATGCGTTTTTTTCCGCGAAAAAAACGCATCGCGGTAAAAACCGCAGCATGTTCATTAATTTTGCGTTTTTTTGCAGATTTCCCACTACAAAATGCATTGGGAAGTGTCCGGAAAAAACTGCGGCAAAATCGCGGCAAAAACGCATGCGGTTTTCTTGCGGATTTCTTGCAGAAAATGTCCGGTTTTTCTCAGGAATTTTCTGCGAGAAATCCTGAACGTGTGCACATAGCCTTATACAAAGAAGACCTCTGAAGGTGCAGTGAATTCTTCATCGCCGGGTCATTCACACTTTTACGGATTTCGTCACCGGAATCATGGTCTCTGCCCCTACATCATGCTGTGCTCAGTTGATATAACAAAAATCTGATGAGATTCCATTTCACACCTCATTTGCATAAAATCTGAAATGCTAATTACTCCTCAAGGCAGCAACAGATACATGTAAAAGTGTCGATCTTACACACAGACTCCCTTAAATGTATTTGCAGATTTACGTACACTATTTCTACACTATTCCCCATGTTTTTTATATTATGCAGAGATCATTTCTTTTATCAAATTATTTATGTAGTTTACCACAAAACGCCATTTTGAAAAATTTTCACACAAAATGCAAAGACAGAATATGTGACGACACAGCATTCTATTTTTAGTAGGTCAGTAGACATAGGCTGTTATCTTTTATGTTGAGTTTTGAATTTATATGTTTTTGTTTGTTTGGTCAAACAGCACAGACTATTGATCGTATAACCTGGATGTTGACTTTTGAGTTGCTGTTTGCTGCAACTCATTGTCTGCTATCTTTGAGAGACAGGGACATAGGGTAATTGAACAATCAATATTTTTTTATATGTTGAGTTCACCAGGCCAGCTAGTTTGTTGACCTGCAAAACAGAGGAGGACAAACTAGGCAGACTGATTAAATACTCAAACAATGCAAGTTAATCTCATCACACCTGCCCCTTAAACAGCCAGGACACCATGACTCCATACAGGGAACACTCA
Source organism: Ranitomeya imitator (assembly GCF_032444005.1). NCBI lineage: Eukaryota > Metazoa > Chordata > Amphibia > Anura > Dendrobatidae > Ranitomeya > Ranitomeya imitator. The sequence goes on from NC_091282.1 coordinate 131,205,211, forward strand.
GATTTGGATTTTACCGGATGTCAGCTTAAGGGACCATGGCCATGACTTGAAGAATGGAGATCTGCTCTATTGACTATAACAGAACCCATGGATATGTTTGGGGAAGTCAGGTTGGGACTATCCAGTCACCTGGCACCATGTATATGTTTGTGGAAACCAGATTGGGACCTTCTGGTCACCTGGCTTCTTCGAACGCCTCCATGGAGCTAGGTTGGGACCATCCATTCACCTGGCCACGTTTCTCAATGGACTGTCAGCTTTGTAAGCTTGCCTTAGAGAGCAGGATGAGTCCAGGTCTTTGCGATCTTTGGCCAGAGGACAAGAGCACCCACTGACCCCTATGTCTCCACAGAATACGATAAAAAGGACAAATTGAATTATATTTTTGCTGACAGGTTCAGCCACAAAGTGACAGGCATTGGAAGGTGTGACTTTCATGTATCGAGTCACTTGCAATTTTTTCTCAAGTCATGCTTCACGAGAAGAGAAGCCATAATTCTTGCATCTGAAATAAAAGAAAAAAAAATAATGAAGCAACATTGAGTAAAGCAAATTATACCGTTTGATTCTTTAGTTCCTAGGCAGATCTATGTGTTTTAGTTGCATATTATCTATAATCCTTATAGAGAACCTGTCATAACAATTTAATCTGTTAAAGTAAAGGTACGGCCATAATGGCCTTGATATACTGATTTAATGGATACATGTACTGAAAAATCTGTGGCTTGGTTATTTTTTAATTCATCTTAGAAGTTCTGGTGCAATAGCCTCTTCGTGCATCGCTGCTGGACTATTTGAAGGGTCTTTGGCTCTGTCCCGGCCCCTCTGTATTTGCATGAGCCTCCATTTTTAAATTTTGTACCAGCACTGCCCTCACACATTCATGTTCTGGCGGCCTCCAGCAAAATGGCGCCGGATGCAGCGCATGGTCAGATAATCCTCTGGCAGTCTCCAGCAATATTGCACAGGTGTCTTCTCATGCGCAGATTGGGAACTCTGCTCAATGACGACTCAAGATCCCAATCTGCACATGTGCCGCCACTTTGCTGGAGACCATAAGGTTAATCTGAGCATGTGTTGGTTCCAGCGCCTTTCTGCAGAAGAACGCCGTGACATGAATGTGCGCAAGCTTGAAATTCATAAATGGAGACTCGTACAAATGCGAAGAGGCCATGGCACAGCTGAAGACCCTGCCCACATTCCTGCCCCAATGCACGAAGAGTCTATTGCCCCCAAAGGTGAATTAAGCCAGAACCAGGCTACAGATTTTTTCACTACAGGTGTCTATTAAATCAGTATATCACGGTCATTATTGCCATACCTTTTCTTTAACAGACTACATTGTGATGACAGGTTCTCTTTAAGGGTGCTTTTACATTGCGTTCCGGCGCCCGTTCAGTGGCCCTGTTTTGGCTTACGTCCGAACCCCCCGCAAATCGGGATTAGACTATAATGGTGCCTGCAGAGCGAACGTGCACTCCATTTTCGGGCGTATACACCTACTGGAGGCGGACACTCAGACGTAGTCTGAAATTATGCTTACATTCACTCTACCGTCACCATTATTGTCTATTGCCCTATCGCTGCATACTTCCAAAACCCATTTTGCTGGCGGTTGGGTGCAAGCCTCAACAGAGCCAATGAACTAGTGTGAAAGCACCCTAACAAAACACTGCATTAAATGGTGATTCACTGTGAGCTAATGAAGGCTCCAGACGTAGGAGCTGTCCGATTGCACAGTGCTGAAATAACGCGAGCAGGCTGCTGATAAAGAAATATCAATTTGAGACATGTTAGGACCTTTACTGAGACCACCCTAAGGCTACTTTCACACTTGCATCGGTACGGGTCCGTCGCTATGCGTCGGGCCGACGTACGTTGTGAAATTTGTGCACGACGTGGGCAACGGATGCAGTTTTTCAACGCACCCGCTGCCCATTCTGAAGTCCAGGGAGGAGGGGGCGGAGTTTCGGCCGCGCATGCACGGTACAAAATGGCGGACGCGACGGACAAAAAAAGATCACTTGAACGTTTTTTCATGCCGACGGTCCGCCAAAACATGCCGGATCCGTTGCACGAAGGACGCGACGTGTGGCCATCCGTCGCGATCCGTTGCTAATTCAAGTCTATGAGCAAAAAGTACATCCTGCGGGCACATGTCCAAAGATGAAACCTGCATCTATCCGACATTTGTGGCAAATCCATTGGACATACCCTTTTAATCATTGTGTAATAAAAAGTTTCTCAATTTTCTTATAAACATTGATTGTCATTTCCTCAGTTTTCAAGATCTCTGCATTCAGTCAGTCATGTAATGGGTCACACAGATGATGACTCGTTACACTGCACTCATGTAATGGTCACACAGATGATGGCTCATTACCTTCAATCATGTAATGGTCACACAGATGATGGCTCATTACCTTCAATCATGTAATGGTCACACAGATGATGGCCCATTACCTGCAATCATGTAATGGTCACACAGATGATGGCTCGTTACTCTGCAGTCATGTAATGGGTCACACAGATGATGACTCGTTACACTGCACTCATGTAATGGTCACACAGATGATGGCTCATTACACTGCACTCATGTAATGGTCACACAGATGATGGCTCATTACCTTCAATCATGTAATGGTCACACAGATGATGGCTCATTACCTTCAATCATGTAATGGTCACACAGATGATGGCCCATTACCTGCAATCATGTAATGGGTCACACAGATGATGGCTCGTTACACTGCACTCATGTAATGGTCACACAGATGCTGGCTCACTACCTTCAATCATGTAATGGTCACACAGATGATGGCTCATTACCTGCAATCATGCAATTGTCACACAGATGATGGCTCATTACACTGCACTCATGTAATGGTCACACAGATGATGGCTCATTACACTGCACTCATGTAATGGTCACACAGATGATGGCTCGTTACTCTGCAGTCATGTAATGGTCACACAGATGATGGCTCGTTACTCTGCAGTCATGTAATAGTCACACGGATGATGGCTCGTTACTCTGCAGTCATGTATTGGTCACACAGATGATGGCTCGTTACTCTGCAGTCATGTAATGGTCACACAGATGATGGCTCGTTACTCTGCAGTCATGTAATAGTCACACGGATGATGGCTCCTTACTCTGCAGTCATGTAATGGTCACACAGATGATGGCTCGTTACTCTGCAGTCATGTATTGGTCACACAGATGATGTCTCCTTACTCTGCAGTCATGTAATGGTCACACAGATGATGGCTCGTTACTCTGCAGTCATGTAATAGTCACACAGATGATGGCTCGTTACTCTGCAGTCATGTAATGGTCACACAGATGATGGCTCGTTACTCTGCAGTCATGTATTGGTCACACAGATGATGTCTCCTTACTCTGCAGTCATGTAATGGTCACACAGATGATGGCTCCTTACTCTGCAGTCATGTATTGGTCACACAGATGATGGCTCCTTACTCTGCAGTCATGTATTGGTCACACAGATGATGGCTCCTTACTCTGCAGTCATGTATTGGTCACACAGATGATGGCTCCTTACTCTGCAGTCATGTATTGGTCACACAGATGATGGCTCGTTACTCTGCAGTCATGTAATGGTCACACAGATGATGGCTCGTTACTCTGCAGTCATGTAATGGTCACACAGATGATGGCTCCTTACTCTGCAGTCATGTAATGGTCACACAGATGATGGCTCATTACACTGCACTCATGTAATGGTCACACAGATGATGGCTCGTTACTCTGCAGTCATGTAATGGTCACACAGATGATGGCTCGTTACTCTGCAGTCATGTAATAGTCACACAGATGATGGCTCGTTACTCTGCAGTCATGTAATGGTCACACAGATGATGGCTCGTTACTCTGCAGTCATGTAATAGTCACACAGATGATGGCTCGTTACTCTGCAGTCATGTAATGGTCACACAGATGATGGCTCGTTACTCTGCAGTCATGTATTGGTCACACAGATGATGTCTCCTTACTCTGCAGTCATGTAATGGTCACACAGATGATGGCTCCTTACTCTGCAGTCATGTATTGGTCACACAGATGATGTCTCCTTACTCTGCAGTCATGTATTGGTCACACAGATGATGGCTCCTTACTCTGCAGTCATGTATTGGTCACACAGATGATGGCTCCTTACTCTGCAGTCATGTAATGGTCACACAGATGATGGCTCCTTACTCTGCAGTCATGTAATGGTCACACAGATGAGGGCTCGTTACTCTGCAGTCATGTAATGGTCACACAGATGATGGCTCCTTACTCTGCAGTCATGTATTGGTCACACAGATGATGGCTCGTTACTCTGCAGTCATGTAATGGTCACACAGATGATGGCTCCTTACTCTGCAGTCATGTATTGGTCACACAGATGATGGCTCCTTACTCTGCAGTCATGTATTGGTCACACAGATGATGGCTCCTTACTCTGCAGTCATGTAATGGTCACACAGATGATGTCTCCTTACTCTGCAGTCATGTATTGGTCACACAGATGATGGCTCGTTACTCTGCAGTCATGTATTGGTCACACAGATGATGGCTCGTTACTCTGCAGTCATGTATTGGTCACACTGATGATGGCTCGTTACTCTGCAGTCATGTATTGGTCACACAGATGATGGCTCGTTACTCTGCAGTCATGTATTGGTCACACAGATGAAGTCTCCTTACTCTGCAGTCATGTATTGGTCACACAGATGATGGCCCCTTACTCTGCAGTCATGTAATGGTCACACAGATGATGGCTCGTTACTCTGCAGTCATTTATTGGTCACACAGATGAGGGCTCCTTACTCTGCAGTCATGTATTGGTCACACAGATGATGGCTCGTTACTCTGCAGTCATGTAATGGTCACACAGATGATGGCTCGTTACTCTGCAGTCATGTATTGGTCACACAGATGATGGCTTGTTACTCTGCAGTCATGTAATGGTCACACAGATGATGGCTCGTTACTCTGCAGTCATGTATTGGTCACACAGATGAGGGCTCGTTACTCTGCAGTCATGTAATGGTCACACAGATGATGGCTCCTTACTCTGCAGTCATGTATTGGTCACACAGATGAAGGCTCGTTACTCTGCAGTCATGTATTGGTCACACAGATGAAGGCTCGTTACTCTGCAGTCATGTATTGGTCACACAGATGATGGCTCGTTACTCTGCAGTCATGTATTGGTCACACAGATGATGGCTTGTTACACTGCACTCATGTAATGGTCACTGCAGCCCATTAGACTGCAGTCATGTAATGTCTGGGTACCAAGAATAGATGAGACCCCATGTTATTTTTTATTTATTTATAGCACAGGCGACGGCTGATGAATACTCTTATCAGCTTTCAAGGAGATCGTATAAAAATAATTTTTATTAAACCATATTTAAAACATAATTAAAAAAGGATGACATAATACAAAAAGGACAAGCAAACATTGGGCAGAGATATGCAACAGGTCCAAAAATAATGGTACTTGTAACATAACATTAATAAAAAAACACCATGTATAATTCAATAGAAAGCACAATGCTTAAATGGATCAAATGAAAAAGTGCATATGCATATGGAACAAGAGCATACCAAAGGCCTGGGTATAAATATTTTAGTAAAAGAGTGCAATATATAATGATCACAATTGCTTAGATATTCCCCTGCACATCATAGTCATACATGGAATGGAATAAGAGAAAGTTCAGAATAAATATAAGATTAATGAAAACAGAGAAGAGATTCTGGAAATGCGTTGTGGCAGTTTGGACTTTGGGTAACTATGTGTTTTCATTAGTCTTATATTTATATGAGCACAGTACTTAGCTATCAGCTGACGCCTGTGACCTGCGGTCACTTTTTTTTACGGCAGTCACAGCTTTTGGCTCACACGCTGTCATCTGACAGCGTGGGAGCTACAGCTCTCTTACCAGCAGTAAGTTACTTACCGTTCATCAGAGCCGCCAGTGTTTCTCACGCTGTGACACAGATGACCGCGTGGGGAAGAGCCGGTATTCGGGGTGCTGAATCCGAACAGTAAGACAGAATGCCTGGATAAATCCATGTTCGGGGTCCATGCACAGACACTAGCTATTCGGTACGGACCCTGAACTTTACTGTTTAGGTTCACCCATAACTACTCGAAACCCTACAGAGGTCTCTTTTGCAGCAAACCGTGCAACAGTATGGTCGTCATTGGACCGATATCAAAACCAGACATCAGCATTTACTGTAAGAATCATTGAAAATACTACAATAAATTGATACATGAAAAAAAGACTATAAAGATATTTACGATTACATTATATTGCTGTAATTATTCAGCTCTTATTATGACAAATTGTTTACCGTAATATTTCACTTTCTGTAGCTGAGAATAAACACTTTTCTACCTCATCTGAGTAAAGGTGATTAATGAAAACTAATTAATAGTGATTTAATGTGGTGCAGAAATGTACCTTCTAGAGAGCTATCCCAAGATGTGTCCCTATAACCTCACAGGCATTGGAATAACAATATGGGGCAGGAAACCCCTGCTAGCCGTTTCTTTCCCAGCTTTTACTCGGAGTACTACTTGACCATCTTTGTACATCCCTTTATGTAATAATAGTTTGCTGTATTCTGGTGAGATGTTAGATGTCATGCCAGGGAAGACAGGAGCTCAGGAAATTCACGTAGCTCCTGTCCACAGCCAGAAACTAGTGATGTTGACCGTGGATCCGGGTTGTGCAATGCGATCTGCTCATCTCTGTCAGCAGTCCCCATTTGGTTCATGATCTGCACTTTGGGCACAAGTGATCTAGATGTTTTTGTTACTTAATATATCATCCCATATTGGTGTGCGGTCCCAATCTTCACTTTGTTTTTTTCCTTCCCAGTTTTTAATTGAAGTAAAGAATCCTCTGCTTTCCTGTGTACCATCCAACTGGGTTTCCATAAGTAGGTATGTTACATATTAAAGACCATTAAATCTACTAAGTATATATAATAAGAGAAGAGCCACATCTTCCATTCTCATACATGGTTCATAAAGGTTCAGAACTGTATGTTGCATTTTTTAGCTTATTCTTTTGTCCAATTCCCTTGTTAATAAGTGACCTGTCATGTGCATCTTTGATTGCTGCTTTTATCTGCATGCATTCGTCTCTGTATTCACAACAATAACACATGAAATTGCTGTTCCCTATAAATCTGCTGTATTGACTACACAACAACAGAACTCTGCGAGCTGGTGAAATCAATAAGCCCTTGCTCTCCTTAGTGTATACAGTAGGTATTTTCACTTTTGCATATTTATGTTCAGTAAAATCATTAGTTTATTATTGGTTAATAGATAAAAGATCAAAAACTGGAAAAATATAGAACTCTGTATTTTCTCAGACTGTATATAACAGTGGTCCCCAACTCCAGGCCTTGAGGGCCGCCAACAGTGCAGGTTTTCAGGATTTCCTTAGTATTGCACAGGGGTTGGAATCATCACCTGTGCAGATGATCACATTACCACCGATGCAATAATAAAGAAATCCTGAAAACCTGCACTGTTGGCGGCCCTCGAGGCCTGGAGTTGGGGACCCCTGGTATATAAGGTCTGAATGAGAAGACAAGGCATACTTACATTCAGAGAAAATGACACAATAATTACATTTAATAATGATGTTTACTGATAATGATCATTTTTAATGGGATAATATACAACCCCACTATTGAATATTGCATATCACAATTTAAAATTTGCAGTTAGACAGGACTTCTAATTTAGTAGTCAGAATAGTATACAGCTGCTGCAGAACCTCTTGTTACATAGGAATTAAAGCTTCCTGTCACTCATTGACTATGCCACTGATAAGTTTCACCACCATTGCCCTCCAGTAAGCCTATACTAAAACACCGAATATCCCTCTTTATTGACACTCAACCCTTAAACACTCATGTTGTGTTGTAAGTCTTCTTAGTGATCCTTCACATTTAGAGTTCTCATTTATTACAATTATTCATTTTCATGCGTTTGTTTTGTGTCTTATTAAACACTCTTTACTAGCACACAGAACTGACACATGGAAAAAGAGAACAAAATCACAAAGAAGTAGATGAGAACCCCAAAAATGAAAAATCACTAGGAGCTATAACACCCAACATGTGTTAAAGGGGCGCATAGACAAAGCTATAAAACTAGTGATGAGCAAATATACTCGTTATTCGAGATTTCCCGAGCACACTTGGGTGTCCTCCGAGTATTTTTTAGTGCTCAGAAATTTAGTTTTTATTGCCGCAACTGAATGATTTACATCTGTTAGCCAGCTTGATTATATGTGAGGATTCCGTAGCAACCAGGCAACCCCCACATGTACTTATGCTGGCTAACAGATGTAAATCATTCAGCTGCAGAAAGGAAAAGTAAATCTCCGAGCACTAAAAAATACTCAGAGGACCGCCGAGCCGAGCATGCTCGAGAAATCTCGACTAACAAGTATATTCGCTTTTCACTATAGAAAACCCAACTTGTTAGAGGAGCGCATATACAAAGCTATAAAACGCAACATATGTTAAATGGGCGCATACACGAAGCTATAAAACCCAACTTGTGTCAAAGGGGTGTATACAGAAAGCTATAAAACCCAACATCATTAAAGGGGCGCATACACAAAAAGATTTTCTTCTGACATCTAGATTCTTTCATACACAAAGCTATAAAACCCAACGTGTCATTAAAGGGGCGCATACACAAAAGATTTTCTTCTGACATTTATCTAGATTCTTTCATACACAGGAGCCGTCCTATGTTCTCTACGATAGAGAAACTGCCAGGTGGCGGCTTTTCTTGCCTTGGACATAAGGATCGACAGTCAGAAATCGGACATGCCAGATCCTTATCTCCCCTGATATTTATCAGGGAAGGCAAATTAGACCATTGGCAGAACCTGCCAATATCTCTGGATTTGGCAGATGTTAGTCTAAGGTGTTTGGTGGCCTTAAATGAGTGATCCACTACCCGGACAACCATTTTTTAAACAAAATAGTTCCCCTTATTAAAAAAAAAATGCAACAACATATACTCCCCTTCCACACCGGTGCCGTACCAGCAATATTGTTGCCAATATTCCTGAGCTCACGTGACATTTTGGCTATATGTCTCCCGTGACATAAACCTACTGTATATAGTTAGGTCCACAAATATTTGGACAGTGACACAAATTTTGTCATTTTAGCTGTTTACCAAAACATATTCAAGATCATTAGGCTTAAAAAAAAAAAAGAAATTCATCAGAGAGAGAAGAAATGCAAGGAGTGGCCAATCAACAGTTTTGGTACATTCTGCACAGAAGGAGAGCACTGAAGAGCTTGGGAACTCAAAAAGGCCTGGAAGTCCACTGAAGACAACAGTAGTGTATGATCTCAGATCATTTCCTAGTAAAGGTAAACCCCTTTACAGCATCCACCCAAGTGAACACTCTCCAGAAAGTAGATGTTTTAGTATTTAAGTCTACCATAAAGAGAAGACTTTATGAGAGAAAATACAGAAGGTTCACCACCACAAACTATTAATTAGTTTTAAAAATACTAGGGTCAGGTAGGCTTGGCCAAAAAAAAAAATCATGTAAAGAAGCCAATCCAGTTCTGGAAAAGCATTCTTTGGACAGATGACACTAAAATCAACCTGTACCAGAATCAAAGGAAGAAGAAATTATGGAGAAGGCTTGGTATGGCTCTGTTGTGAATTCTGCTCTTGGGCTCCCTCCGGTGGTTATGAGTGGTAGTGCTGCTGTCTGTGGATCGTAGCATTTATCAGGTGTGTTCACTTTTTGCAATTTGGACTCAGCTATTTAGTCCTGCTTGATCCTTTAGTCAGTGCCAGTTGTCCATTGTTTTTGGAGGATTCACATCCCTTACTGGTCTCTCCTGTTTGCTGTGCTTTTCAACAAAGATAAGTCCTGGCTTTGTTTCTGCTGTCCACATGCTGTGGGCCTTATAGTTCAGTGCATTTTCATGTTTTGTCTTGTCCAGCTTGTCTGTGAAAGGATTTTTTGCAGCCAAGCGGTATCTCTGGAGATGCAGATATAACCTCCATGTCTTTAGTCAGATGTGGAGTTTTGTATTTTCTGTGGTGGATATTTTCTAGTGTTTTAATACTGACCGCATAGTTCTCTGTCCTATTTTCTTTTTAGCTAGTAAGGCCTCCTTTGCTTATCCTGATTTTAGTCTGCGTTTGTCATTTCCCTCTCCTCTCACAGTCAATATTTGTGGGGGGCTGTCTATCCTTTGGGGATTTTCTCTGAGGCAAGATAGTTTTCCGTTTCTATCTTTAGGGGAAGTTAGTCCTTAGGCTGTGTCGAGGTGTCTAGGGAGTGTTAGGTACATCCCACGGCTATTTCTAGTTGCGCTGCTAAGTTCAGGGTCTGCGGTCAGTACAGGTACCACCTTCTCCAGAGTACGTCACATGCTGCTCCTAGGCCACCAGATCATAACATGGCTCATGATCCAAAGCACACAACATCATCTGTAAAATATGGTGGAGGCAGTTTGATGGCATGGGCTTGCATGGCTTCCAAAGGCACTGGGACACTAGTGTTTATTGATGATGTGTCTGAAGACCAAAGCAGCTGAAATCTAAAGTGTATAGAGTTCTATGTTCTGCTCAAAATCAATCAAATGCAGCAAGATTGATTGACCGGCACTTCACATTGTAGAAGAACATTGACTCAAAACATACTGCGAAAGCAACCCAGGAGTGTAAGGCAGCGAAGAGGGGAATATTCTGCAATGGCCTAGTTTATGACCAGATCTCATCCCCAACAAACAGTATGTCACATGCGTAAGACAAAACATAAGGCAGAAAGACCCACAAACAAGCAACAACTGAAGTCAGCTTCAGTAAAGGCCTGACAAAGCATCACAAAGGAGGAAACTGTAGCGCTGTTGCCGGCGCCCAATTTGAGCTCCAGATTGGAGCATTATACACGGAGAATTTTGCGTTTCATGTACTGTCTGGTGTTACCATCAGTCATCCAGAGCAGAGAACACAGGTCCCATTATAATCTGGAGACCTTGTGTGGAGTCACAAGAGGTGTCTGATCCCCATACATCCAAGTCAACCGGCAGTGTCGCCATCTTATACATCAGGTCTGCTAGTCGCTGACTCACTGTGTACTGGGGTCTCAGAAGAAAGGGAAGTGAAGGCGATGTCTCCACACGATCCCGGCAATTGTACCAATGGTTTGCCCTCCGGAACCTACACGCCTCCTTGAATTCTCCGGGGTGGTAACTGATCTCAACAAATTGAGAGAGACTTTCCAATGTCAAGTCCCTGGTACTACGCCCGCTTTGTCCTATGCTGTGGATGGCTTGATGGAGAGAAGCATTCTAGTTGTGAAGATGATAAGAGATGTCACTTTTCTTCTAGTGAACAGAAGAAGTCATGATCCTGATGAGAAGTCTATGGAGTCCGTGAAGAGGTGTCTTCATCCAACTTTTCTGCAGAGTCCTCCCAGGCTTGAAGAAGAGGGGACATAAAGGGATGGTACTGTAGCACTACTGCCGACATTTTGAAAGTTGTCCTCTACTCTGTCCATGCAGGGACACCTGCTAACTCACCCCTCCGACGTGCGTCCTGTATGTCTCCCGTGTCCAATTAGTCCAGTATAGTTAGTCCTTTCTGCTATGTCTCCTTAGGTGGTGTCCATACCCTGAAACTGCATCTGCGGTTCCTGTACTGTTTCCTCCTGAGACCAGTGTGTCTAACCTGTCTCTGTGGCTGTCCTGTCGGCACAGTCTGAACCTGTCCTTGTGGCTGTCCTGTTTTCTATCCAGGGACTGCACAGTCTGAACCTGTCTCAAGTGGCCATCCTGTCCACACAGTCCAAACCTGTCCTAGTGGCCATCCTACTCTATCTAGGAATTGAACTTAACAGCTTAGACGTATGGGGTCAGCTGCTACTGCCGGACCCTGCCCTGGAGTGGTACCTGGCCGCTACATGCCGCAAAAGCCTGACCTCGCCACTAGAGGCTCCAGTGAACAGTAAGGTAGTCTCTTAGTAACGCCCCTCCAAGGTAGGTCCATTCCGTGGTGCAGTGGGTCCACAAACCACATGCGCCACCTGCATGCTCAACAGAAAATCCAGCATTTTGTGACGTCCATGGCTTCCAGACTTCAGCCAGTCATTGACTGCAAAGGATTCTCTACAAAGTATTAAAAATGAACATTTATGATAAAGCTTATTTGTTCAATTACTTTTCAACACTTGAACTGAGAAGGCTTTGTAGAAAAATGGTGGCAATTCCTAAACATTTCATGGGCTATTTCTGTTTAACCCCTTAAAATAAACCTGAAAGTCCACACTTCATACTAAATTAAAAATAATGTCATATAGGGACAAAATCACAGAGATTCAGTCACTGTCCAAATATTTCTGGACCCAACTGTATTTCTCTCTCTGACCGCAGATATCAGTTATGTGGCACAGTTGAGCAGCTATGTGACTGTTCGTATCAGTGTTTTCTGACATAAGAACATGTTGAGGATATATGTAGTAGTTACATATCACATGAAAGTGAGAAACCCATCGATGTATACAGAATTTTTATATTTTTTTAATTTTTGCTCCCCTTTTTATTGAAGTTTATGGGAGTTACACAAAATACATACATTTCAGTGGAAAAAAGGATGTCTGCTTTGATTTGTTGAACAAAGATTATTTGACCTCTGATTTCCAATAGGGTGCTATAAATGGCCAGAATGGAATTCTCACTTTAAAGAGAGTCTGTCAGCTCCGATATCTGTACCAAAGTAACCAGCGATCCTTGTAGGCGACCAAGAAGAACTTACCATTTTATACCTTTTGGTTTAAAACTCGGCTGAATATTCTTTATGTTTAAATGCAAAATGAAGTGCGCTGAGCACTGTGGGTGGGGCAATACAGTCCGGAGCATCCTTCCTCATATAGTTTTGTCGACTAGGTCAATGCGGTGACTTAATGCAGTGTGGACAGAACTCGCCAGAGAAACTGTTGAAGAAATGGAGCTCTGGACTGCCTGTCCAAGCCCACAGTGCTCCGAGCACATCATTTGCATTTGAACATAACGAATGTTCTTCATAAAATTATCCAGGTGATTTTTAAACTAAAACGATGTGGCTCCTCTTAGTGCAAGCTTCCCTTCAAGGGCCTGTGTGACTCTAATTCCGATTTTGGAAATAACAGACTGCCTTTTAAAGGCTCCTACCGATGATGCATTTGGCTTTGTTTTCCTCTTTTCCTCCCAACTCCGACAAAGTAGGAAGAGCTGGGGAGGGATGGGGGAATGACTACCACCACTTGTCAAATACACGGAGAACAACAGCGAGGCTACGCCACTGATCTTACTCCATCAAGGACTGTAGTAGGATTTGTGGTGAGGCGCACATGTAGTCACATTGCCACTTGTCAGATGCTCCTCGTGCGCCTCTTAATGAATCAGGAGTAGGGATGAGCGGACCCGTGGAAGTTCTGGTGCCCAACCAAACTTAAGTCCAAAGTTCGGTTTTGGTGCCAGAACTGTACCTGAATTGAACCTGAACCGAAACCCCATTGAATTCAATGGGGACCCGAACTTTGCAGCTGCAAAATATCTCTCTCCGCCGCTCTCCAGGAGAAGTCCATGTTCGGAGTTCAGGTTAGGTGCGAACCCCGAACTTTTACATTCAAGTTCACTCTTCTCAATCAAGAACCTTGCCTTCCATCCCACCCCTTCAGCAATACTGGCTTGAAGACCGGCGGCCTTACATAGCTTGAAAGTGATATAATGTTGCAGGAGAGTGTAATTATACAGCTTCCCCAAGCTACCCAACCGCCGCTTTTCCTGCTGAATTCCACATTTTTTTGGAGAAAAATACAGTCACTTGAGTAGCTGGACTGGACCTTTAAGAACACAGGCATTTTAGGTCTTGCACCAAAAAGATAAGCATACAGCAGATAACCACCATAACCAGTTCATTTAAAGGGGTTTTCCTACAAACAAAGTTCATTTTAATCAATAGATCTTGGACTAATAATAATTTCCATAATTGGATGTGTTTTATAAAATGTTCCTAATAATCTTATAAATGGGCCCCTGGTGTGTACTGTGTAATGTCTGTGTCTGAACATGGTGTGATTATACCTCAGCTCCTGGGCTGGGGGAAGCAAAGGAGAGTATACAGCAGGGGGTCACAGCTGATTCTTTCTTTGAGGTAAAACATTGCTTAAAAACAGGCAGTGAAATGTTTTACCTCACAGAAAGAATCAGCTATGATCCTATACTGTCCTGTCTGTATGCTCTTTTGCTTCCTCCCCTTCCCAGTACCTGTGGTATGATCAGACCATGTTCCTGTACAGTCAGACACAGCCACTTCACAGTACACAGCAGGGGCACATTTATAAGATTCTCTCCGCACATGAACATTTTATTAAACACATCCAATTTTGGAAATTATTATTATTCCAAGAGCTATAGATTAAAATCAACTTTAAAATTAACTTTGTTTGTGAGAATACTTCTTCAATCTAACGATATCTTTATTCCAGGAAAATTTTGAAAACCATATTTGTCACCGTAAGTTTTCTGTAAACCAGAGCCGTCAGTGGTACTTCTGTCATCTACAGAGGCAACGCACATTAGAACCTTACTAACATGTTTTCATGTGAATGAATATAATATTGAGTCTACAAAGCCCGATTTGCCGTAAATCAGGTATTTTTACTGTACTTAGATCAGGAAATGTCCTTATATGCACAACCATGTAATATAAAGCTCTCTAAATGGCGCTCTCTGTGCTCTTCACCATAGTAACCCGCTGCTCTATTTGTAAGAAAGGAAATGTGAAGCAACAGACGAAGTTCACCGTAATTGTCAATCCACCTATTCTGAAGCTCTGTGAAAATAGAAAAAAAATAAAAAAAAGCGCCCGAGACTAATTGTCCCTTGTGATTACATAACTGATTGCTTGGTAACCTTGATTTCTTATTCTGATTTTAGTATATTTTTTTTCTCTCCCTCTTTTGTAGCACAAAAGCTGTCAGTCGCTTCCACTCTCCTTTTATCGTCGAAAATTACAGACATCTGAATCTGCTGCGGGAGCAGCTAGTCCTTGACTGTGGTGCTGAATGGCTGCGGTTTCTCGAGTGAGTTTCTAAAACAATAATTAAAGATTTACAGAGGGTTTTATTTCTTTTTATTCAATAGACACCAACATATGCACATGGCGGGGAACTCTTCTTCAGACTGAGGTGACCTATTATGAATAATCAGCGCTTTCGTACACCGTCTCCTTACTGTCCTTAATAATCAGTTTGGTACATGGCAACATTGCGTTCTGTGCTGTGTATAGGAATGTATAGCAAAATGCAAATATGCACTTGGTGTTACATCATGAAAAAGTGGACCTGGACAGAACATTTACATACTACCCACTGACCTACTGCAGCCAAGCAGCATTTTCATAACTGAATATGAAGGTTCTGAGGTAATATTTTGATCAAAGTGTATAAGGCCACTGATATGTCACAGTGACTTCTTTATTGGATCCCTGCTCTATTACATGCAGCACTGCGTCATAGACATTGCAGCCAATATAATGTTACGTGTGCAGGGAATGACCCAAGTGCCCCACAGTAATATATATGGCTGCTTGACAACAGCTCACTTGTTTTCTGCATTAGGTACAATATGGATGTTCTGCCTATTCAAGAGAAATAGCCCATCCACAGTCTATATCGTTTGTCAAACTAGCAAATAAGGGAGTCCCTACTCCATTAGGCGCAGCACTCCTGCCACCCATGTGCCCAATAGCAGCCATGAGGTCAGGGAACGCTCTCATGGCTCTGGGCCACATTTCCCCAAAGACACAATGGCCACCATATCTCACCAGCAACCAGGCCCCAATTCACGAAAGCTTTCAAAACTTGCAAAATGTTGTGACATTTGGCGTTTTCTCACCTTTTTTTCGGCCTAGATCCAGTGGCCTGGTGGCCTACGCTCGTCAAATTAATGAAGAGCAGTGGCATTCCTTATGCCACAAATATTACTCCAGTTTCTGAATAAAAGCCCAAATGGGGGCAAACGCAGGTCTACCACAATCGGTTAATTAATCAGGTGCCTTACACTCCACCCTGCTCTGTCATCAAGGCTGCATTGAAAATCGCCTGTTTTAATGAATCAGGACCCAAGTGTTTATGTGATACTGTGTTTTTGTGCTAAAATTTCTTTGAAGAGGACCTTTCATTGGATTTTTTTTTTATTTTAACTGTTTCTCCTCCATTTGTTGCGGTTTCACTTCTGGAACAATGTTTCTTATTCTTATGCACCGTAATGGTCCAAGGTTATGCCACCAGTAATAAAGATGCAAATTTTACCTTCAACCAACTGGGTGTTTGCTTTTCCTGCTCTATAACTTAGGAACGGAGGGGCACTGAATAAGCAGGAAAACTGTTATTGTAGGCGGTAAAAGAAGGGTTAAAGAAAATAATCCTGCAAAAGGACCTCTTTAAAAGAGATTAGTAGGGAAGTCTGAAGGACTCTTTAATGACAATCAGAAGTCCCGAATAAATTATAGAGTGAGGCAAAGCCTCATTGTCTGCTCCGTGTGCTTATTTTAGTGTCTTTATTACCTTGATGTAAAGGCGTGAATAATCTGATATTGATTGCTCTGGTTATATTGCATGGTAACTCCACTTAAATGACTTTGATGGAAGATATGAAGATTTGATATATTATTGTGTTCTAATAATTATGTGTTTATACACTGTGGGCAGAATTATTAAAGGGATTCTGTCACCCCCAAAATAGAAGATGAGCTAAGCCCACCGGCATCAGGGGCTTATCTACAGCATTCTGTAATGCTGTAGATAAGCCCCCGATGTATCCTGAAAGATGAGAAAAATCAGCTGACATGTTCCAGGAAAGATGTGAGCTCACATCAAAGGGAGAGACCCGACATGCTCTGTACATATACGGCGCATGTTGGGAAGAGGTTAAAAAGGGGAGCAAAATCTGAATCTGGAAATTGTAGGCCTGTCATTTTAACTTATTATATTTCTCGGATTATAAGACGCATTTTTTTTCCTCAAAATTTTTTGCGGGAAATGGGGGTGCGTATTATAATGCGGATATACCTTACTGGCCGCTGTGGAGCAGGGTCGCTGCTGGAGGAGGAAAGAGTGGAGCGTTGTTGCAGGCTGGGATGAGGGAGTGTTCAGATATTCGCCGCTGCGTGTGTTCGGTGGCGTGGGGGCTCCGCTGACGTTTTGTGAGAGCCTATGTAGTGGACTCCAGGAAATGGCTGCTGGGGGCGGCGCATGCGCAGATGGAGAACTTAGCGTTGAGATCTCCATCTGCGCATGCGCTGCCCCCGACAGCCATTTTCCCGTAATCCAGCGCATAGTAAACCATGTAAGTGCGGGGGCTCTGGGCTTTCACAAAATGTCAGTGGAGCCCCCGTGCCACCGAACACCCCCTCATCCGGGCCTGTGGCCTGCAGCTACTCTTCAACTCTTGCCTCCTCCAGCAGCAACCCTGGGATCCTGCTCCTCCACAGCCACCACCGCCAATAAGCAATAGGACGCATGGGATTGTAAGAAGCACCACCAAATATGGGGTATCAGCGCACTTAGCACAAATTGCACAACTTTTGGGGTCCACTTTCTCCTGTTACCCATGGGAAAATAAAAAAAATTGGGGGCGAAAAGATCATTTTTGTGAAAAAAAAAATATTTTTTATTTTTACGGCTCTACATTATAAACTTCTGTGAAGCACTTGGGGGTTCAAAGTGCTCACCACACATCTTGATAAGTTCCTTAGGGGGTCTACTTTCCAAAATGGTATCACTTGTGGGAAGTTTCCACTGTTTAGGCACATCAGTGGCTCTCCAAATGCGTCATGGCGTCCGATCTCAATTCCAGCCAATTTTGCATTGAAAAGTCAAACGGCACTCCTTCCCTTCCGAGCTCTGCCATGCGCCCACACAGTGGTTTACCCCCACATGTTGGGTATCGGCGTACTTAGGACAAATTGTACAAATTGGATCTGAATTAATTTTTAAGTGAAAAAAAGTGGAATGTTAATTTTTTTTTTAAACATTCCAAAAAATCTTGTGAAGCACCTGAAGGGTTAATAAACTTCTTAAATGTGGTTTTGAGCACCCTGAGGGGTGCATTTTTTAGAATGGTGTCACTTTTTGTTTTTTCTATCATATAGACCCCTCAAAGTGACTTCAAATGTGATGTGGTCCCTAAAAAAAATGGTGTTGTAAAAATGAGAAATCGCTGGTCACCTTTTAACCCTTATAACTCCCTAACAAAAATAAATTTTGGTTCCAAAATTGTGCTGATGTAAAGTAGACATGTGGGAAATGTTACTTATTAACTGTTTTTTGTGACATATCTCTATGATTTAGGGGCATGAAAATTCAAAGTTGGAAAATTGCGAAATTTTCACCAAATTTCTGGGTTTCTTTCACAAGTAAATGCAAGTAATATCAAATAAATTTTACCACTGTCATGAAGCACAATATGTCACGAGAAAAGAGTGTCAGAATCACCAGGATCCATTGAAGCGTTCCAGAGTTATAACCTCATAAAGGGACAGTGGTCAGAATTGTAAAAATTGGCCCGGTCATTAACGTGCAAACCACCCCTGGGGGTAAAGGGGTTAAAGCGAACCTGTCACCAGTTTTGGCCAATGTGAAGTAAGACCACTACCTTTCAGGGCTGATATGCTGCATTCTATAATGCTGCATATCTGCCCCCGACCCGACCTGTAAGAGAAGAAAAAAACTTTTATTATGCTCACCTGCAGGACAGTCAGGTCCGAGGGGTGTCACAGGTCTTTGTCCGGCGTCTCCCATCTTCTTATGATCGCCATCCTCCATCTTGCTTCATCCAGATGACGCGTCCCTACATCATCCACACAGTCTTCTCGGCACAGCACTCCTGCGCAGGCGAACTTCTCTGACCTGTTGAAGGCAGAGCAAGGTTTTGCCCTGCGCAGCAGCGGGGCTCTTTGACCTTTCCCGGCGCCTGCGTAGTGCAGTATATGGAATCGGGAAGGAATTTTCCCCCTAATATGGGGCTAGTCATATCTGCCTCTTGAGGTTTATGCCTTCCTCTGGCTCAACATGTAAAGGTTGAACTCGCTGGACTTATGTCTAACTTCAATCTTAAAATGATAAAATCTTTGGCAGTTAATGTGCTTCTTCTTTTCTCAACACATTTTTGCAACCCTGATGATCATTTGCAACAAAATTTTTTGATTGTTCTATGACCAATACCCAAATAGCTTAGCAATTTTAAGAGTGCTTCATCACCCTGTAAGACTTTTTACAGTTTTTGACTTTAGAGGCAGTTAAATCTTTTTTTGGTCCATTTTGCCAGAGGAAAACAAGCTGCCTATTAATTCGGCACACCCTGATAAAGCGCATTGTATCCTTAGGTCGCGCATCCCACAGTGCACAAATTAAAAGACAAATACACATCACCTGATCTGCTTCATCCAATAAGCACTCCAGTTGGAAAATATGCATAAAAATAATATATTTTTTTTTTACAAAGTACACCCCTTCCTCCATCAACTTAGTGTCTCCAAGCAGCTGGCTCAGAGTCACCATATTGATGCTGAGGACAGGGAAGATCCCTGACCCACATAGCACAGAATGGACCAGAACTGACAAGCTTAAGTGATCCAACAGCCCATGCCTCTCATAGAAGCAAGGATTACAGGTGTAAAAATGACATAGTCAAAAAACTCACTTGCCTAATAATTCTGCACACAGTGTGTGTGTGGTATATAATAATTGGACACATCCACTCGTGTCAGCTTTGTCAAACATTTTTGCAGAAGTGCCTATTGCTTGTAACCTGAAAGAAAATAAATGTTTAATATTGCAGGTAATGTGTATTTCTAGAGCTCTCGTATATCTCTCTTCGCGCGCTTATCTTCTGGACACCACTGACTTACTGGTAAATTACCCTGGAGGAATCAGCCAGTAGAGTAAAATTGGTTTTATTAATCAGTGTGATAGATTGTTTGGCTGATGTCACCGAGTGCAGGGGATTAATAATGTACATCTTCTCCTCTCTTATGTACATTTTACACAGCATGGGAGTTTTAACGAATCTTGAGCACTGTATTATGGATGCTGATGGTAAATGTTTCCCAGTATTAACTCGTTCGCAGTTGTGTCTCTGACATTTAATGCATGCAAGGCCATAGGACACAGAAGGTAGACCGTATTGAAGTGGAGATGTAGAGAACCTGTGCAATTAAAACAAGGATTGATTAAAATGTGCATTAGATTTTGTGGTAGTCCTTCAGTTATAGTCCCACATGCTATAAATGAAACACATTTTCTGTCCATAGTTTCCATCCAGAAAGTCTGCTGTGTTGCACTTTTTTATTTTATTTCAACAGCCTTCGGCTCAATCTCGAGCAATGGTGACTTGCTGGATGAACGCTCTGTAGGAAGATCGATCTCATGGAAGCCTAAATAGGTCCAACAGGGTCTTATCCTCCGATATCTTGATTTTATCAAGCGATTGGGTTGCGTGTCTTCCTCTTTTGCCTTGTTTTTTTCTATTCTTCCACCCATGATGTCCTTCTCCAGTGATTGTTCTCTTTGCATGATGTATCCAAAGTAGGCAAATCGTAACTTGGTGGTCCTTGCTTCGAATTACTACTAAAAACTACATTTTAAGAAATCCAAAAAAGCCAAAAATCTCCATATCGTTAATTGACGAATGCTGCAGGTTTTAAGTTTGCATCCTGACGATATATGATGCGGATGTTAGTGCACATTTCATCCTTTGAATTACAGGGTATCTTCTCCAAACCATTTTTGCATCTATAAATTACGCTGCAGATTTTGCTGCAGCATTTTACCTACAGAAATGTACATGTGAACATACCCTTGGTCATATCAGGGAAAAACTACTTGAGGAATTGGTTATGCCTGTCTATTAAGAGCTTTCCTTATTTAGTGTGAATTCATAAAAACAAAAAAGAGGTAATAGGAGACTTTAATATCAGTGACCTGTCAGTAGGATGGTTAATCAATATCAAATCGGTTGGAGAGCTGACCGCCTGCATCCCCAACAATCAGTTGATTGAAGAAACCACTATGTATTTGAAGTGACAAAGCTTTATACAGTGGTGCGTGAAAGTTTTTCACAATTCCTAAAAGTAGATTATGAGAATCAAATAAAACAAATGAGCCAAAAATATTGGAACTTGTTGTAATTTTTTTAAATGAGGAGAATGATCCAATATCATATATCTGTGAATGACAAAGTATGTGAATCTTTAGGATTCGCAGATAATTTAAAGTGAAATTTAGTCTGGTGTTCATCTTCCCATTGATTGAAATCAGGTGTGAGTGGGCAACCTGTTTTGTTTAATGGAACTGGGATGTATCAGAGTCTGATTTTCACAACACGTTTGTGCAATTGTAACTTTACACAGAAGAGATTCAGAATAATTGTTGATGCTCATTAGCATGGAAAATGTTACAAAACTATTTGTAAGGCGATGTCCCCACGATCAGGAATATCAACGCTTTGGACACCGCGTATTTTCGCTACTTCCCAAATGCCGAACTTGTTAGTCAGTGCATGCAGATTCACCGCATGTAGTGACATTCAATTGGTCAAAATCCACTGCAGCAAATTGACATTCTGAGGCTCGTAAACCCACACCGCTAGTGAGTTTACGCAGCGGTAAATAGAGGTACAGTTTCTATAAATCCCATCCACTGTGCTTCTGATGTAAAACACATCGTTTTGGACGCAGCTCAAATGCGCCACCTCCAAACCGCTGCTATTCCTGATCATGGGCACATAGCCTAATGGTTTTACCAATCCACAGTCAGACAGAATGTGTACAAATTGAGGAAATTCAGGAGCATTATTACCCTCCCCAGGGTCAACAAAGGTCATTACAAGAGAAAGTCAGAAGGCTTCTATTAGTCCACAAGGTCACAAAATAAACTATAGAAACTTTTAAGTAACTAAAAGCCTCTCTCACATTAGTTTATATTAATGTTCATGAGTTTTTGATCAGGGAGCTTTGGGCAACATTGGTTTGCATGGCAGGATTGCAAAGAGATAGCCAGAAGGCTATTGGAACAATGTTTTGTCATAGGATGAGAACAAAATAAAAGCCGTATGTTGAGAGAGACAAAAAATGACTTTATGGCTTAAAAACATCATATCAACTGTGAAACACTCTGGTGATAGTATCATGATTTCGCCCTATCTTGCTGGATCTAGGCCAGGACAGATTGTCTTTGATGAAACCATTCTGAATTATATCAGCAAATTCTTAGAGAAAATGTCAAGACATCTGTCCATGAGCTGAATTTCAAGATCACATTGGTCATGCAGCAAGATAACAACCCAATGCGCACAAGTTGTTCTACAAAAATTGTTGCAAGATGAAAAAAATTTGTTTTGGAATGGCTAAGTCAAAGTTCTCATTTTAATCCCATAGAAATAATATGTACGGACCTAAAGTGAGCAGTTTATGAAAGAAAACCCACCAACCAAAGAAAAAGCCCTCTTGATGACCTCTCTTTCAGTTAGGTTACAGTTGTGGTCAAAAGTATTGACATCCCTGCAATTCTGTCAGATAATACTCAGTTTCTTCCTGAAAATGATTGCAAACACAAATTCTTTGTTATTATTATCTTCGTTTAATTTGTCTTAAATGAAAAAACACAAAAAGAATTGTCCGAAAGCCAAATTGGATATAATTCCACACCAAACATAAAGGGGGGTGGACAAAAGTATTGGCACTGTTTGAAAAATCATGTGATGCTTCTTTAATTTGTGTAATTAACAGCACCTGTAACTTACCTGTGGCACCAAACAGGTGTTGGCAATAACTAAATCACACTTGCAGCCAGTTGACATGGATTAAAGTTGACTCAACCTCTGTCCTGTGTCCTTGTGTGTACCACATTAAGCATGGAGAAAAGAAAGAAGACCCAAGAACTGTCTGAGGACTTGAGAAACCAAATTGTGAGGAAGCATGAGCAATCTCAAGGCTACAAGTCCATCTCCAAAGACCTGAATGTTCCTGTGTCTACCGTGCGCAGTGTCATCAAGAAGTTTAAAGCCCATGGCACTGTGGCTAACCTCCCTAGATGTGGACAGAAAAGAAAAATTGACAAGAGATTTCAACGCAAGATTGTGCGGATGTTGGATAAAGAACCTTGACTAACATCCAAACAAGTTCAAGCGGCCCTGCAGTCCGAGGGTACAACAGTGTCAACCCATACTATCTGTCGGCGTCTGAATGAAAAGGGACTGTATGGTAGGAGACCCAGGAAGACCCCACTTCTTAACCCAAGACATAAACAAGCCAGGCTGGAGTTTGCCAAAACTTACCTGAAAAAGCCTAAAACGTTTTGGAAGAATGTTCTCTGGTCAGATGAGACAAAAGTAGAGCTTTTTGGGCAAAGGCATCAACATAGAGTTTACAGGAGAAAAAAGAGGCATTCAAAGAAAAGAACACGGTCCCTACAGTCAAACATGGTGGAGGTTCCCTGATGTTTTGGGGTTGCTTTGCTGCCTCTGGCACTGGACTGCTTGACCGTGAGCATGGCATTATGAAGTCTGAAGACTACCAACAAATTTTGCAGCATAATGTAGGGCCCAGTGTGAGAAAGCTGGGTCTCCCTCAGAGGTCATTGGTCTTCCAGCAGGACAATGACCCAAAACACACTTCAAAAAGCACTAGAAAATGGTTTGAGAGAAAGCACTGGAGACTTCTAAGGTGGCCAGCAATGAGTCCAGACCTGAATCCCATAGAACACCTGTGAAGAGATCTAAAAATGGCAGTTTGGAGAAGGCACCCTTCAAATATCAGGGACCTGGAGCAGTTTGCCAAAGAAGAATGGTCTAAAATTCCAGCAGAGCATTGTAAAAAACTCATTGATGGTTACCAGAAGCGGTTGGTCGCAGTTATTTTGGCTAAAAGTTGTGCAACCAAGTATTAGGCTGAGGGTGCCAATACTTTTGTCTGGCCCATTTTTGGAGTTTTGTGTGAAATGATCAATGTTTTGCTTTTTGCTTCATTCTCTTTTGTGTTTTTTCATTTAAGACAAATTAAATGAAAATAATACCAAATAATTTGTGATTGCAATGATTTTCAGGAAGAAACTGAGTATTATCTGACAGAATTGCAGGGGTGTCAATACTTTTGGCTACAACTGTATCTATATTTAAGAATATTGATATTGTGACCATTTATTGGTGAGTGTGTTTTTTCTGTTATTTTTATATCTTAATGTCCTGAAAAAAAAACAATCATGTTTTCTTAGACATTCTTACACATCTGGACAAAATTGTTGGCACCCTTGTGTTAAAGTAAGAAAAACCAAAAGCGATCACTGAAATAGATTGGAACTAACAAAGTAATTTTCAATTTAAACTTACTGAATATCAACAAATGAAAAGCAGATATTGTTTTTGTGTTGTGGTTCAACAGAAAAATTCAATAAAAATAAATAAATAAAATTAATGGAAAAGGGCTTGACATAAATTATGGTCACCCTAGAAAAGATTGAAAATAATTTCATAGGGACAAGTGAAACTAAGGTGTGTCCTGTAGCTAGAATCACAGGTGTCTACAAACGTATAATCAGTCTACTTATTTGAATGCTGAAAAGTAGTCACTGTGCTGTTTGGAATCATCGTGTATACCACAATTAACAGGGACCAAAGAAAACTGAGAAGAGGGTTGTCTCGGGAGATTTAGAAAGAAAATGATATATAAACATGTCAAAGATAAAGACAATAAGACCATCTCCAAACAGCTTGATGTTCCTGGTACTACAGTTGCACCTATTATTTAGAAGTTTAATGTCTATGGGACAGTAGCCAACCTCCCTGTTTGTGTCCATAAGAGGAAAATTGATGACAAATTGAAGAGTCAGATAATGTTAATAGTAACCAAAGAGCCCAGAACAACTTCCAAAGAGATTCGAGATGGTACATTAGTGTCAGAGTGTCTGTCCCTGTCTTGGCTTGGAAGTGGACTTCATAGAAGACGGCTAAGTAGAATACCACTGTTGATATGATAAAAAGTGAGACTGGAATTTGCAAAAATTCATATTGATAAGCAACAAAGTTTAGGGAGAAAGTGCTTTGGACAGATAAGACAAAATTGGAGCTTTTTTGCAAATCACATCAGCTCTATATTCACAGACACAAAAAATGAATCTCCCAAAGAAAAGTACATTGTATCAACTGTGGAACAAACAGTCTGTCTCAATAATGAGGCACGTGTTTGTGCTTCGGGCAGCCTGTGAGCAGGTCTCTTCTTGGTTTCTCTGGCCTGGAGCACCAAGATAAGACTCTGCCTACAGTTCCGCCCCAGAGAACGAGCATCTCGTTAACTGAAAAAGTCTAACAATAATTACAGAAGAACCAGAAGATGGAGTTCTTCACTGCAGGTATCATTTATATCAGTGTAACAGTGGCAACATCACAATGCCTGTAGCTTACTTCGCAAAATCCTGCTGACAGGTTGGCTTTTAGGTCCACTACGGTGAAACTTTTTGTCTCATCCTTTCGTAGTGGTGATGAGCGTCAGTGTAATGAATTCGTTAACATTCTCACAGGTCATCATCTTCTGCCAATTTCCGCAGCACACCAGTCCTCTCTAGCATCACGTGACCGCGTTTGTGAACTGCTAGATCACACAGTGTCTGCTGTGCGTAGAGGTGGTTACTTTCTCAATGCAAGTCTATGAGACTGAGAACCTTGTTTTGAGTCTCATAGAATTGCATTGAAAAAAACATTAAAAGTGACCTCTACTCCACACAGCAGATTTGCTGTGATTCAACAGGTCAAAAAAATACTCGTGATGTTGAAGCGCTGCTACGAATGGAAGAAAACATCAATGAATTACTTGTCATGCACCAAATCCCTCTCTTTCAGTGCTACAAAATAAAATAAAAAATCTACTGATATCATCGCTCAGTGATGAAAGCTTTGACGGAAGTAGAATGATAGCAGAAGTGGTGTCGGCTACATGTTGACCAATCGAAAACAAATAAAAATATCAAAATCAACAGTTGATTGAATAAAGGATAACATTCTTTTAACTCTATGTACATCCATTTATAATATCAATCCAGCAGGGTCTTTACCGGTCAGACCACAATGGATTATTCCACTCTTCATTTACCATTTCTGGGAAATTGTAGTCCAGATAGGAGGATACAGTTTCCAGACCAAAGACTCCATGTTTGTGAAATCAGACACTTATTTGTCATTGACGTCCTCTATGGAGTTGTGCCCATTCATTTGCACAACAACAGACAGCCTTCCAAGCACCGCTCCAGCTTTTTTTTATTGCAGTGCTGGAGTGGTGCTTCTAATCTAAGGTCCCTGCCCCTAGTCTTCCCAGACGCCGTCTTCACCTTGTATCAGCACCACTCCTGTCGGTCTCCAGAAGTTTGTGACCAGCCGGATCCTTCCAGTGTTTGCTGGAGCTAGCTAGAGGTCACTTTTCAGTGGAAGTCTATGAAAACATTTTTCTGGCTCTCATAGACTTGCATTGAGAAATTTTTACCGTTATTGCTTACTGTTCAGAAGTTGCAAGGACAAGATGGAACCACGGGGCTGGAGTGGTGCTGAGAAAGTGAGTATAAAGCTACGGGCAGGGACCTTAGATTAGAAGCGCCACTGCAATGCTGATAAAAACAAAAACGCTGGAGTGGTGCTTTTGATTCATTAATACAATTAGTTAGCGCCAATCCTTCCTTCCTTTTTTTTTTCTTCCCTTGAGGGAACTATTGGTGCAATTGCAAACAATTTGGGGGACTGCCCAAATATCAGTGCTGGATCGCCAAGGAAAATAAAGCAAAGTCGTGATGCAGCAAATCTGGCAACATTCAAATTTGGCACTTTGCGCAATTTTGGCCAAAACTAAACTTTTGGATACTAATCTAATGTGCCTTATTATGCCATGGGGTCTCTCCTGACCCATGGAATGATAAATATAGGGGTTAGAAAATAAGGGAATGGTATACTCTCCTGACTAATCACCTGTCTCACAGCCACAGCTACCAGCTTGGTCTTCTACTGGCTTCCTTTGACTTCAGTCTCTTTTGGTCTTCTTCCACTCTGCACCAGGGCATCCTCACTGAAAAACACTTAGCATGTCATAAAATGATTCACCCGAGGCCTACTCAGCACCTGAACAGAATGAAGGAAGACCAGAAAAGACCTTAGTTAGAGCGAGCAAGCGGAGGATCGGGCAGGAAGCTGCAGTCACAGGACAGTGATACTATTTTTTTTTTCTTTAACTGTTTCTCTGCCCTTTAAAAGTAGACTTTACAAAATAGGTGGGGTGCTTTTTCAAGGAGTATTTCTTCGTGGGATGGGTTGGTGCTGTTTTTGATGCCTTTTTGTTTGTTTTTTATCTTTAACTGATTGATAAAAGCAGACTTGGTCTTAAATTATGTCTTATATGAGCTCCTACTGAATATTCAATTTATTTTTGAGGTTATTTGAGTACCTGATTTTCATTTATCATCACCATCTAGAGAAGACAAATGGTTGGAGACTTGCATGGTCAGGCCAAACATTACTGAGAACTTGTCTGCTCTTCTTCTAGGCTCAATTGTTGAATGTAAATGCTTTGCATAAAGTGTATGTAATTTGTCATAATGGACATCAAGGAGCAGAAACATTGACATTTTCTTTTAGACCACTCCCCAAGTACAGTACTAAATGTACGGCAGATGATGAGTGCCTATGAATGAAATGGTGTCGGGATCTGGTCCTCTTCTCACCCCCAAAGAAACTTATCCAAGTAATGTTATCGTAGGGTGCCGATGGGTTGTCGTGGCAGCCTGGAGCCTAATGAATGCCCCTGAGTCTACCAGCTTGGTGCTTCTGCAGAGCCATAAGAAATCATTAAAATTACTACTGTATTTAATGCAACACAAAAATATAGAAGTATAAGTGATCAAGTGCTAGTAGATGCTAGTCTTCTAGAAAGATTTTAGTAAAATTAAAATAGTTTAAAAGAAAGCTTTTAAAATTAGAATAAACAAAACATAATTGCTACTCTTTGTAAATAAAGAAACATTTAAAATAATAAATAGACTTTGTATTTTTTAAAAGCAATAAAGGACAAAAACTGTATCAAATTGGTATCTTTGTTAATCGATTTTTGTTGTTATTCTTATTGCAAAGTGAAATGTTGTAAAAACGAAATCCAAGCAACAATGACAGAATTTTTTTTTTTTTTTCTCTCCATTCTGCCCCACGCAGTGTCCCTCCCCCAGTCCATTATGGAATATGGTACATTAAATGGTGGCAATTCCATAAGTTAGTGTTATTATTGTTGTTGCCTTTAACATGCAGCAGTAACTTCTGTAATCCAGGGACTTTTCCCTACTGAGCCCATCAGTGGAGTACAGATGACATAAAAGGCCTCTGTGATTTTTTTCGGCTTGTACACATGCCCATTAAATTCTGTGCTGCCGGTCACGTCTTTGAGGTTTTTTGTGGACAATGTATCTGAAAAAGAATCGCAGAGACTTCTCTACATGAAATGACTTGTTATATCTGCATGTCACTCCATATAACAAGCATTTCTATAATTGCTATTCCAGGATCCTCTCCTCTTGGTTACTGGAGCTTTTGCATAATGGTAGATTTATTTCTGTATGATTCAAATTAATCTTTTTTTTTATCTCTAGTAAATTCGGGGAACATTATCATTCAGTATCGAAGGCTGTGAATAACCTAGCAACTGCCGACTGCCTCTTTTCATTGGCTGAAGTGGCCAAGCAAAGTGATTACTGCAGGTAATCCGTTGAGTGTCTGTTGTCTCTATTACAAGGAATGCACAGTGGCCGACGTTGGAAAATACACATTTTTTATTTTTTTTTTGTAGCGGATGAATATACAAAGTTATGTAGTGTGAATTTTAAGACCTTCCATTTCACGGGAAGGAAGCTTGTTCCTTCCTACCACCTTGATTATCTCCCTCATTTGTAAAAAACAAAAAAAAAACATAATATTTTGCATGTATTATACAGAGAAATTGATTGCTATAATTCACATTAAGTGTCTAAACTAACCAGCAAGTTTTATTTATTATTTTTCATTAAAAATGTTTGTGTTGTGCATGCAAACAGGCAAAGAACTTAGAAGTTCTATGAAAAGTTGTCCTTGAAAATAAAAACTTGCATCTCCAACAAACTTGTGTAATCCAAGGTTTTCGCTCCCCTGCTGTTCCTTCCTTGTCTCCGCCCTACCGGCAATACTGCTTACTCATTCCCGCATCTTGTATATGTACGCCGTGCTTTTTACAGATTACGTCTAGATTGTTTCTAATTTAATTTTCAGACCAACTGTTCATGATCATGGAACTGAAATAATCATTAAAAACGGCCGTCATCCTGTGATCGATCTACTCTTAGAAGAACAGAATCAGTATGTTCCAAACTGCACCAGTCTGTCGGTGAGTAATATTAAGCCTGTCCTTGTAAGCCCTATGTGACAGCATTCTAGATTGCGGTCTACGTGTTCTCAATGGACGCTCTATAAAACAAAAAATAGCTTTTATAATATTCACCTACAGGCGCACTTCTCTGCCAAGGGCAGAAGATAGTACTGTAATGCGCATGCGCTGGGAAAGGCCAAAGTGCGCATGACGTAGAACGCGTCATCCACACGAAGCAAGAAGAGAGGAGGCGCCCGATTATGGACAGCAACGCCCAACAGACCGGACTGCCCCATAGGCGAGTATAATTAAAGCTAATTTTTGTTTTATGGATAGCGCATTGGGGACATATAGATCACAATCTAGAATGCTGTATATCAGGGCTTACAGGTGCTGACCCTACTTTATATGAGAAAAAACTGGTGACCGGTTCTCTTTAAAGGTTATTTTACAAGGGTAGATTCTCTGCTCGAAAGGAGCACTGATCAGCATTCATCAGTCGGTCGGTTCTTGCTTTGCTCTGTTTTTATGCAGCAATCATTAGAGCTGCTGTTCGTTTGCCTGCAGTTCATTATTGCCAGTTGTGTCCTGCTGTGGGTACTTGAGGATAGGTGCTGAGAAGGGGCGTAACTGTAGTGTGTGCTGGGGTTGCAGTCTCACCCTGGGCCTAGAGGGGCCCAAAAGGTCTCTTTGGTCCATATTAGAAGACCAGTACTGTTAAAGATCTGTGATATTTGGGGGCCTAATAGGAAATTTTGCACTGGGAGCAATTAAGGCTCAAGCTACGCCACTGGTGTGATACTGGGAAGTAGGATTAGTCAAAACAAGGAACAAAACCTCCAGAAAAATTTAAAGCTGTAGACCTAATGATTGTCCAACCTTTAATGGTATGTGTTGGCTGTCTAATATAGTTGTATAAAAGCTGATTTACATGAGACATTAACTTCATACTGTATGGGGACAAGTAAATGTTAATATGAACGTTCAGTCCTCAAGCCATCCGTGTTTATGCAGAGAATGTGCTGCTGACAACAATGACTTATAACCACATGAAAGGTGTGATCAACCGGCGAAGGAGCGTTTGTGTGTTGGCTGATCGTTTAATATTCAGGCGACCAATGAACATGATCGAGATTGGTTGCAAACACTTGTTAACTGTCTATTGGTTGACTACAGTGCATCAGTCAATAACAAATTTTTTTGAACAACTGCAATGAAATTTAAAGAGGTTGTCCACTGAGTTCTGTGCCCAATCAGCGACGGCTTCACCATCTCCGCCTTCAACAAATTGAACATCAAGAAGAAATCAGATACCAACCGCAGTCCTGGCTTCTTGTTGATGATCATTATGTTCGACGGCCGGGATAGTGATTAGGCGCAGGGCTCGTGTGACGTAACAACCTCACGCAAGCCACATTAACATTTTCCCTTCATCTTTCATAATAATTTTCAAGTTGTATTCTAGTTAGACTTTTTATAACATTTGTGTATACGTATGGATGTGTGTATGTATAATGTGTGTGTATAAAATATGCGTTTAAATAGCTGTGATGCTCGGTTTATGGCAATCAGGAAGTCGGCCATGGATAGATATATTCAATTTCCTGCATTGTATTTAAAGCTAGCGGAGGTAAGTGCATTATCTGACATAATAGAGTTACTTTGCAGTTGTCTGTAAAGTGCAAACTTGCCATCTATGTGTTTCTATTTCCATATTAATGTAGGCTTCTTCTGGAAATCAGTTGCTATGGAGAAGAGCAGTCTACATTTTTAATGCCTCACTGGCACTTTTCTCAATTTTTTTCAGAGTACTTATTTTTTTATCTTATCCTTTAAGCTAAATTTATAGTTCGAAGCAGATCCATATTATCCATATTCTCCATATACGTGTACTTAACTTATTGGCACAAAAAAGGTGGGTTATAAAGCAAAAGAACAATGATCATTATGGAGCTAAGCAATTGTGTTCAACTGAATATTAAAGGAGTTGTCCACTATGTAAGGCTGCAGTCACACTATCAGTATTTGGTCAGTATTTTACCTCAGTATTTGTAAGCCAAAACCAGGAGTGGAACAATTAGAGGAAAAGTATAATAGAAACATATGCACCACTTCTGTATTTATCACCCACTCCTGGTTTTGGCTTACAAATACTGAGGTAAAATACTGACCAAATACTGCTAGTGTGACGGCAGCCTAAAGAACCCTTTTTTAATAAAGTAGTCTCCCTTGTAAAATAAAAAAACATCTACATATGCTGGAGAGACTGCGAGCGGCAGCAGTTGATAGTGGAGTTTCAGCTGCAGCACGCACGGGTGCGTGCTCTGCGGAACAACCCCACTTCACCAACGAGAGGGCCTCCATGTGGGACATGTTGTGCTGCTTCGAGTACTCCACGGACATGGCCAACACTGATGACCTCATCATCAGCGTTACTATCAAAAAATGCTTCAGGTGATCATGGAAGAGGTACAGGGAACATTCACACCATTATTAGGCCAGTTGTTCACATACGGCTCGGAGGTAAGTTCCTTTACCAACAGTGGCCAGGCACTAAACTGTCCAGCTAGTTTTGGAGGAGGAGGAACCTTGTTCAAAGCAGGGTGGCATTTTACTCTGGGAAACATAGATTGAGAAGAGGTTGTCAGAGTAGTGGCACCGCTTGAAGAGTCCTTTGCTCCATAAGAGAATGATCCTAATGTAAAGGCCACTCTCCATGCATTTGTGTACTTTTTGTATATCTTTATGTAAGTCCTATCTATTTTTTCCCCCTGTTTTTAATATTTTTTTTTAATTATTACAAATAAAGGTTAACTATTTATTCACATCTGTGTCTGGCATGTATTCCTCTGCTCTTACTTTATGTTCCATTAGTGAGTGATTGAAATAGCGGAACACTATTACAGCCAAGAGTGACCTCATAGGGGCTGTGCACACATTGCAATTTTGTCGCATTTTTGTTGTATTGTTGATGGCAGCAGGTTTAACCCCTTAACGTCAAATGATGGACAGCGTCCACCTGTTAACATGTTAAATGCCGCTGTCAAACTGACAGCGGCATTTAACATTACACTCGCAGGAATCGTGTCATTACCTCCTCCCATCGGCGCCCGTGTCACATGACCGTGGGTCGTCGATGGGTCAACATGACAACCAGAGGTCTCCTGGACACCCCTATGGTTGTCACTGCCGGATTGCTATGAGTGCTACCTGGTGGTTGGCACTCATAGCTAGTGATGAGCGAGTGTGCTCGTTGCTCGGGTGGTCTCCGAGTATTTGTAAGTACTCAGAGATTTATTTTTTTCGTCGCTGCAGCTTAATGATTTACAGAGCTAGCCAGCTTGATTACATGTGGGGATTCCCTAGCAACCAGGCAACCCCCAAATGTACTCAGCCTGGCTAGTAGCTGTAAATCATTCAGCTGAGGCGATGAAAACAATCTCTGAACACTAACAAGTACTCGGAGACCACCCGAGCAACGAGTACACTCGCTCATCACTACTCATAGCAAGTGTGTAATTCTACTACATACAGGCGATCTGATCATCACCTGTATGTAGCAGAGATGATGGGGTTATGGCAGCTTCTACTTAACTACGGAGACTATTGAAGCATGCCAAAGTAAAAAAAAAAATGTAAATATCAAAAGATTATAAAAGTTTAAATCACCCCCCTTTCGTCCCGTTCAAAATAAAACACTAAAAATAAGTGCCTGATGTTTCAATTAAAAAA
The DNA here is from genome assembly GCF_032444005.1 of Ranitomeya imitator. Taxonomy (NCBI): domain Eukaryota; kingdom Metazoa; phylum Chordata; class Amphibia; order Anura; family Dendrobatidae; genus Ranitomeya; species Ranitomeya imitator. The sequence continues at coordinate 131,238,441 of NC_091282.1, forward strand.
AGGATTAACCTGATCGCTTAAGTGTCCCCTAAAAACGCATTTATTCAGGCTGGCCTACCGCCTCAACTCATTAACCTAACTATCCCTGTGTCACCCATTCAAAAAAAAAAAAAAAAAAAAAACTTAAACCATAATCCGGTTCCTCGCATCATGTTCTCATATGATTTATGCATCTAAATAGCCCTCTGTGTCTGCACTGTTACATATTTAGGCTGTGAGGTCGGGGTCAAACTAGTCTGTAATACGGATGAGTGCTGTGCGATAAAAAATCGCATAGCACTCGGCCCAATGTTAATCTAGGGGGCAGCTCCCATCATCCGTTTTTTTCTCTCGTCCGTATTACACTTGCGAGTGAAATCGCAGCATGCTGCGATTGTCCGCGTATCTCAGCTGAGAAACGCCAATGCAAGTCTATGGGTGCGAGAAAAAATTGCACAGCACACGGACCATCAGTGTGACTTGCGAGAAATTCTCAGGCATTGGACAGGAAAGGCTCAGCCATTATTTGCTCATTTTGCAAGTGTGTGAGAAAATCTCACCATACGGATGACATACGGATGGCACACGGATACTTTTTTGAGAAAAAAAGTATCCTGGCATTGCACACGGATGAGATACGGATCACCATATGGAGAACATTTGTGCGATTCTCAGCAGACAAAATCAGACAGATTTTTTACACATTGTGTGTGACCCGGGCCTTTAACTGGTTCATGCAGCCTTACATGGACATCCGATCCTTACACTATGGCTGGTCCGAACAACGAAAGCAATTGTTACCATCCACCTCTCGTGTTTCCCTTTTTTCCTATAGTTTGTAAGCTTGCGAGCAGGGCCCTCACTCCTCTTGGTATTGATTTTGAACTGTGATTTTTGTTATGCTTTAATGATTCTGCACAAATCCCCTCTATAATGTAAAGCGCTGTGGAATATGTTGGCGCTATATAAATAAAAATTATTATTATCGCTAAACGGCGTAGCGAGAAAAAAAATTAAAACGCCAGAATTACATTTTTTTGGTCGCTGCAACATTGCATTAAAATGCAATAATGGGCGATCAAAAGATCATATCTGCACCAAAATGGTATCAATAAAAATGTCAGCTTGGCACGCAAAAAATAAGCCCTCACGCAACCCCAGATCCCGAGAAGTGGAGACGCTATCAGAATATCAGACGGTATCAGAAAATGGTACCATTTTTATTTTGTTTTTAAGCAAAGTTTGGAATTTTTTTTCACCACTTAGATAAATAAAGAACCTATGCATGTTTGGTGTCCATGAACTCGTAATGATCTGAAGAATCATAATGGCAGGTCAGTTTTAGCATTTAGTGAACCTAGTAAGAAAGCCAAGCAAAAAACAAGTGTGGGATTGCACTTTTTTTTGCAATTTCACCGCACTTGGAATTATTTTCCCGTTTTCAAGTACACGACATGGTGTCGTTCAAAAGTACAACTCGTCCCGCAAAAAAAGCAAGCCTTCATATGGCCATTTTGACCAAAAAATAAAAAAGTTATGGCTCTGGGAAGAAAGGGAGAAAAAAATGGAAACGCAAAACGGAAATACCCCTGGTCCTTAAGGGGTTAAATCTGCAGCATGTCCATTCTTTAAGGGTTTTTGCATCAGATGTCACCCATACTAATGAGTGGGGACAAATCTGCAACTAAATGCATGTAAAAAAAATGCACCTATTTTATGCAGCTTTTTTCCTGCCAAGAGATTCAGAAATGGTTCAGGAATTTCTGCTGTAAATACTTCACATTTGCACATAACCTTTATGGAATTTTCTCATTGCATCTCCATTCTGTAATCTATGCTGGACTTTTTATATTTTAGGCATTACTGTTTAAAATGTCAGGTTTGTTTGCTTCTTATAAGTCCTGGATTAATAAGCCTGGGTCCTCACTTCTCTTTAGGCAGACAGGGAGAGGGTCATGATAATCACTGGACCCAACATGGGTGGGAAGAGCTCGTACATCAAGCAGGTCGCCCTCATCACCATCATGGCCCAAATAGGCTCTTATGTCCCTGCAGAAGAAGCCACAGTGGGAGTTGTGGATGGAGTCTTCACAAGGTAAAAGTATACTTAAAAAATACATTATGTATACTAGATCGATGTTCTGTATCTTTACACTTTACTTTAAGATTTTTTTTATTATTGAACTGTCAGAATTATTTCATTATGTATTGTCCTGTTTATGTTGAGTGAGCTCTAAGCAGATAGATGTTTCCTGACTGACACCATGTTGCTCATAACGAATTATCCCAAGGTACATTTCTAGACTAAAGTAGAAAGTGAATGCTCTTTATATGTTATGGGCAGCAAACCACATTTTTGATTATACGCTCCCTGACAGAAATTATGTCGCTTATCCATGTTATGTAAATAAAAGCTTATAACCTGTCGTTAAATTCATCCATTGGTTGTATAAATTATTCTTTTGAAAGCTGAAACCCTCCGAAATGTGGTTTAGGTTAAGAAAATAAATTGGCATCAATGCAGAAGTATTGATCAGTTAATGGACACAGAATGGTCAGATTTTGGCAAGACAAAAGTTTTGTCGCCTGCTCATATAATGCACCCAATACTAGTTTACATCCTCACCTGTGCTCAGTAAATGATCGGTTGATTAGTGTGTGTGTATAAAAACCCAGCACCCCAGACCTTCACTTGAACTGCATCTTGAGCTCTGACAACATGCCAAAAATCCACCCTGCATCCAAAGCCTGGATTATCAAGAGGCTGAAGACAATCTTTATTATCATACTGCTGAACAAAAAGTGGAATAACACGTGATCAAAAAGACGGATATAAAAAAAAATGGTACCTCCTGAAAACGTCATCTTGTCCCGCAAAAAGCGAGCCGCAATACAGCATCATCAACGAAAAAATAAAAAAGTTATAGTCCTCAGAATAAAGCGATGCAAAAATAATTATTTTTTATATATAAAATAGTTTTTATCGTATAAAAGCGCCAAAACATAAAAAAATTATATAAATGAGGCATCGCTGTAATTGTACTGACCCAAATAATAAAACTGCTTTATCAATTTTACCAAACGTAGAACGGTATAACCCCCCCACCACCACCACCAAAAGAAATTCAAGAATAGCTGGTTTTTGGTCATTCGGCCTCACAAAAATCAGAATAAAAAGCAATCAAAAAATGTCACGTACCCGAAAATGGTACCAATAAAAATGTCAGTTCATCCTGCAAAAAACAAGACCTCACATGACTCTGTGGACCAAAATATGGAAAAATTATAGCTCTCAAAATGTGGAGACGCAAAAAATATTTTTTGCAATAAAAAGTGTCTTTTAGTGTGTGACAGCTGCCAATAATAAAAATTCGCTAAAAGAACCCGTTATAAATAGTAAATCAAACTCCCCTTCATCACCCCCTTAGTTAGGGAAAAATAATAAAATAAAAAATGTATTAATTTCCATTTTCCTGTCTGGGTTAGGGTTGGGGCTAAAGTTAAGGTTTGGATTACATTTACGCTTGGGATTAGGGTTAGGGGTGTGTTGGAGTTAGGGGTGTGGTTAGGGCTAGGGGTGTGTTGGGTTAGGGGTATGGTTGGGATTAGGGTTAGGGGCGTGTTTGGGTTAGGGGCGTGGTTAGGGTTATGGCTAGGGTTGGTATTAGGGTTAGGGGTGTGTTTGGGTTAGGGTTTCAGTTAGAATTGGGGGGGTTCCACTGTTTAGGCACATCAGGGACTCTCCAAAGGCGAAATGGCATCCGATCTCAATTCCAGCCAATTCTGCGTTGAGAAAGTAAAACAGTGCTCCTTCTTTTCCGAGCTCTCTCGTGCGCCCAAACAGGGGTTTACCCCAACATATGGGGTATCAACATACTCAGGACAAATTGGACAAGAACTTTTGGGGTCCAATTTCTCTTGTTACCTTTGGGAAAAGAAAAATTGGGGGGCTAAAATATCAATTTTGTGGGAAAAAATGATTTTTTATTGTCACAGCTCTGCGTTATAAACTGTAGTGAAACACTTGGGGGTTCATAGTTCTCACAACACATGTAGATAAGTTCCTTAGGGGGGCTACTTTGCAAAATGGTGTCAATTTTGCATTGAAAAATTAAACGGCGCTCTTTCCCTTCCGAGCTCTGCCATGCACCCAAACTGTGGTTTACCCCCACATATGGGGTATCAGCGTACTCAGGACAAATTGTACAACAATTTTTGGGGTCCAATTTCTTCTGTTACCCTTGGGAAAATAAAAAATTGGGGGCTAAAATATTATTTTTTTGAAAAAGTATGATTTATTTTTATGGCTCTGCATTATAAACTTCTGTGAAGCACTTGGTGGGTCAAAGTGCTCACCAAACATCTAGATAAGTTCCTTAGGGGGGTGTACTTTCCAAAATGATGTCACTTGTGGTGGTTTCAATGTTTAGGCACATCAGGTGCTCTCCAAACCCGACATGGCATCCTATCACAATTCCAGTCAATTTTGCATTGAAAAGTCAAACGGCGCTCCTTCGCTTCCGAGCTCTGCCATGCGCCCAAACAGTGGTTTACCCCACATATGGGGTATCAGCGTACTCAGGACAAATTGTACAACAACTTTTGGGGTCCAATTTCTCCTGTTACCCTTGGTAAAATAAAACAAATTGGAGCTGAAGTAAATTTTTCGTGAAAAAAAGTTAAAGGTTCATTTTTTTTTTTAAATATTCCAAAAATTCCTGTGAAACACCTGAAGGGTTAATAAACTTCTTGAATGTGCTTTTGAGCACCTTGAGGGGTGCAGTTTTAGAATGGTGTCACACTTGGGTATTTTCTAGCATATAGACCCCTCAGTGACTTCAAATGTGATGTGGTCCCTAAACAAAATGGTGGTGTAAAAATGAGAAATTGCTGGTCAACTTTTAACCCTTTTAACTCCCTAACAAAAAAAATGTGGTTCCAAAATTGTGCTGATGTAAAGTAGACTTGTGGGAAATGTTAATTACTAAGTATTTTATGTGATATATGTCTGTGATTTAAGGGCATAACAATTCAAATTTGGAAAATTGCAACATTTTTGCCAAATTTCCGTTTTTTCACAAATTAAACGCAGGTAATATCAAAGAAATTTTACCACTATCATGAAGTTTGATATGTCACGAGAAAACAATGTCAAAGTGAAGTTGTTGAGTTGTGTGTGCCCCTCCACAGCACGGTTTTCGGAGTACATTAAATAGTGACAGAGATTTGCTAATCAGTGCTGGGGGCATGGGCATCTAGTCCTGTAGTGATAATCTCCTACTGATAAAACACTGATTGTATTGAAACAGCAAAACACAGTCCAGTTATCGAAACATCACTGTAGTCAGGGTCTCTGTCCCTACATTATGTTATCAGATGAGGGAGCTCTCAGATGAGTAAGCGCTCAGACAAGTGAGCACTCCCGTGCTTGAGGGAAACGGCCAATATGGCTCAGTCACGTGATGCGTATGTATGTTTATAGGGGCTTTAGTTACCTACATGTCACTGTTACTATTTTAGTGGTCAGATAGTTGCTGACATATTCCCTTTTAAATAATGTAGGAAAAAAAATGTCAAGACTGATGTTTCTTAGACTGCGTTTTCACATATGATATCTGACCTATTTCTGTGTCATTAGGCCAAATGTGGTCTGTGTAAATGACCATTTTATCTGATTGAAATCTGTCTCTTCTGCTAGAAAGTTGATCTCAAGTGCTTAAAAATCCGTGTGCCAAATTCAAAGATTGTAGCGTATGAACGGATATCTGAAAGACGACTGCATTATATAGAAATAGAATGTTTTAATTCAGAACAATTACAACAGATGAGAAAGACAAGAATGTTTGTAAATGGCTAACACAGACCAATTTTATGATCTGTGAGACTGGTCAGAGATTTGATTGTAAATGCAGCTTTAGTCCACTAGAATAAGATGTTCCAAATTCCTTAAGAGGGACTTTCATTAATTTGGTCCATTATTGGGCTAGTAGCAAAATCTGTAATCTTTGCCAGGTATGGGCTGAATACATTTCTGATATAATTTCTGAAAGAAATTATAGTGATTCCGGTGGGTCCTCACCAGCTAAGCCTATTTCTATTTACTTATCAAAACCTTTTATTTTAATGGTAATCTTGCAGTTTTCCCCTGGCCACTTGGGTTTTTTAGACTCTAACTTCCTGTTGTTTCAGGAAATCCACACATACAGTTGTGTGAAAAAGTGATTCCCCTTTTCCTGATTTCCTGTTCTTTTGCATGTTTGTCGCAATTAAATGTTTCAGATCACAAAACATATTTAAATATTAGTCAAAGATAACACAAGTAAACACAAAATGCAGTTTTTAAATGAAAGTCTTTGTTATTAAGGGAAAAAGAAATCCAAACCTACAGGGTCCTATGGCAAAAAGTGATTTCTGCCTAAACCTAATAACTGGTTGGGCCACACTTAACAGCAACAAGTGCAATCAAGCCTTTGCGATAACTGGCAATGAGTCTTTTACAACACTCTAGAGGAATTTTTTCCCACTCATCTTTGCAGAATTGTAGTAATTCAGCCACATTTGAGAGTTTCCAAGCATGAACCATCTTTTTAACGTCATGCCACAGCATCTCAATTGGATTAAGGTCAGGACTTTGACTAGGCCACCCCAAAGTCTTAATTTTGTTTTTCTTAGGGCATTCAGAGGTGGAATTGCTAGTGTGTTTGGGATCATTGTCCTGTTGCATTTCCCAATTTCACTTCAGCTTGAGGTCACAAACACATGGCCAGACATTCTCCTTCAGGATTTTTTTGTAGACAGCAGAATTCCTGGTTCCATTTACCACAGCAAGTCTTCCTGGTTCTGTAGCAGAAAAACAATCCCTGACTATCACATTGCCATCACCATATTTTACTGTTGATATGATGTTCCTTTTCTCAAATGCCGTGTTACTTCTACATCAGATGTAATGGCATATACACCTTCCAAAAAATTCAACTTTTGTCTCGTCAATCCACAGATTATTCTCCCTAAAGTCTTGCGGATCATCAAGATGTTTTCTGGCAAGACTGAGAAGATCCTTTGTTATTATTGCTCAGCAGTGGTTTTCATCTTGAAACTCTGCCATGCAGGCCATTTTTGCCCAGTCTCTTTCTTATGGTGGAATCATGAACACTGACCTTAACTAAGGCAAGTGAGGCCTGCAGTTCTTCGGATGTTGGTGTTGGATGCTTGTGACCTCCCAGATGAGTGGTTGCTGCGTTCTTGGGTTAAATTTGGTTAGCTGATCAGGAAGGTTCACCATTGTTCCAGGTTTTAGCCATTTGTGGATAATGGCTCTCACTGTGGTTCACTTGAGTCCCAAAGCTTGACATATGGCTTTATAACCTGTTCCAGACTGATAGATTTCTGTAACATCGCCGGGTGTCCGCCGGACCCCAATTCTCACAGTGCGCTGCCTGCTCCGACATCTCAACGCACTGCTGGCCAGGGACATTCCCGCTCCTCTCCAGCACTTCCTGTCTCCCGGCCTGCTGCAGGGTTGCGGTGTTCATGCGTGCCCCCTGGTCGGCTTAGGACTCAAGCGCGCGCGTGTCTCCTGCGCTCTTTGGAGCTTTCATGCCCTGACCCGGAAGTACCTCTCCTCCAATGGTGGTAACGTATGGGGTACTTCTTGCTGCTTCCTCTCCTGGGCCATGTCTGATTATTTTGTTAGTTTTGCTAGCACAGGCTCCTTTTTGTATTCGCCTGTACTATTCATACTATGTGCCTTGTACCCGTTTAACCCTATTTTGCCCTTGTCTCCTCCACAGTGTCTCCAGCCGTCCGTGCTCCTGCTAGGCCCCGGACTCTGCTCCTTCTCACCAGTCTCACGTTGCCCGCTCTTGGCACTCGCCCAATCTGGCCTGGAATCCTAATCCCTTGTGTTGCTATCATCTGTGCACCAGTCCCCACCAGACGCCCTTTCCTTGTCCTTCTAGTTTGCCCCTCGTAACTGCTACCTCTGTACCCTGGCCTCTACTAGTCGCCCTACTTATTTCCTCTTTGTCAGCTCCTTATGCTGCTTCCCTCTGAGACCTGTTCCCTACAAGTCACCCTCTCGGTACCGGCTGTCGTGGTATTAGTCTCCTGGGCCTGCCCTTGATGGTCCCTGTATAGGGGTAGGTCCAATAGGTTCCGCTCGCCTAGGGGAGGTGTGGTACCACGGCCCAGAGGGTCCACTCTAGGATTATCCTAGTCTATAGCATTACAATCTCAATTACTTTGTTTCTCTGTTGTTCCAGAATTTTTTTTGGATCGCAGCATGATCTCTGGCTTTTGAGTATCTTTTGGTCTACTTCACTTTGTCAGGCAGGTCCTATTTAAGGGGCTTTCTTGATTAAGTGTGGCAGTAATCAGACCTGGGTTTGACTAGGGAATTTTAACTTCACTTCCCAAAGATGTGATAAACCACAGTTAATTTATTTTTTAAGGGGGGGCAATCACAAAGGGCCCTGTAGGTTTGAATTTATTTTTCCCTTAATAATAAAGACCTTAATTTAAAAACTACATTTTGTGTTTATTTGCGTTATCTTTGTCTAGTATTTACATTTGGGTGGTGATCTGAAACCTTTAAGGGCGACAATCATGTAAAAGAATAGGAAATCAGGAAGGGGGCAAACAAAAAACTTTTTCACACAGCTGTACAATGTCGGCAATAAACAGTCCCAGACCTTTTCTTTTGTATTGAAACATCTGAGTATATGCAAAGGTCATTGAGAAGGGAGGGGGGAAAGGGGTCAGCTGTGACATCACCTATCGTGATTGATAGATGGTGTGTTGTCAGCAGTGTGTAGTGGTGCCACTTGTCATTGTAATCATGCCTCTGATGATAATGAATCTGCTGTAAAAACTCTTTGAAAAGACAGGAAGTCTAAAGGAGCCCCATTGTCCAGATTAGTAATTTTGCTTTTAAAGGGAACCTGTCACCCCCAAAATCGAAGATGAGCTAAGCCCACCGACATCAGGGGCTTATCTACAGCATTCTGACAGGTTCCATTTAAATGAAGATTGCGATATTAAGAAGAGACTATTGCCAAAACTTTTTAAAATATACATGTAACACCAAAACCTACCTTAATTTAAACAATAGGTCATTTTGTGACGATAACTTCCATTTTAACCCCTTCATGACCCAGCCTATTTTGACCTTAAAGACCTTGCCGTTTTTTGCAATTCTGACCAGTGTCCCTTTATGAGGTAATAACTCAGGAACGCTTCAACGGATCCTAGCGGTTCTGAGATTGTTTTCTCGTGACATATTGGGCTTCATGTTAGTGGTAAATTTAGGTCAATAAATTCTGCGTTTATTTGTGATAAAAACGGAAATTTGGCGAAAATTTTGAAAATTTCGCAATTTTCACATTTTGAATTTTTATTCTGTTAAACCAGAGAGATATGTGACACAAAATAGTTAATAAATAACATTTCCCACATGTTTACTTTACATCAGCACAATTTTGAAAACAAAATTTTTTTTTGTTAGGAAGTTATAAGGGTTAAAATTTGACCAGCGATTTGTCATTTTTACAACGAAATTTACAAAACCATTTTTTTTAGGGACCACCTCACATTTGAAGTCAGTTTGAGGGGTCTATATGGCTGAAAATACCCAAAAGTGACACCATTCTAAAAACTGCACCCCTCAAGGTACTCAAAACCACATTCAAGAAGTTTATTAACCCTTCAGGTGCTTCACAGCAGCAGAAGCAACATGGAAGGAAAAAATGAACATTTAACTTTTTAGTCACAAAAATTATCTTTTAGCAACAATTTTTTTATTTTCCCAATGGTAAAAGGAGAAACTGAACCACGAAAGTTGTTGTCCAATTTGTCCTGAGTACGCTGATACCTCATATGTGGGGGTAAACCACTGTTTGGGCGCACGGCAGGGCTTGGAAGGGAAGGAGCGCCATTTGACTTTTTGAATCAAAAATTGGCTCCACTCTTTAGCGGACACCATGTCACGTTTGGAGAGCCCCCGTGTGCCTAAAAATTGGAGCTCCCCCACAAGTGACCCCATTTTGGAAACTAGACGCCCCAAGGAACTTATCTAGATGCATAGTGAGCACTTTGAACCCCCAGGTGCTTCACAAATTAATCCGTAAATATGAAAAAGTACTTTTTTTTCACAAAAAAATTCTTTTAGCCTCAATTTTTTCATTTTCACATGGGCAACAGGATAAAATGGATCCTAAAATGTGTTGGGCAATTTCTCCTGAGTACACCAATACCTCACATGTGGGGGTAAACCACTGTTTGGGCACATGGTAAGGCTCGGAAGGGAAGGAGCGCCATTTGACTTTTTGAATGAAAAATTATTTCCATCGTTAGCGGACACCATGTCGCGTTTGGAGAGCTCCTGTGTGCCTAAACATTGGCGCTCCCCCACAAGTGACCCCATTTTGGAAACTAGACCCCCCAAGGAACTTATTTAGATGCCTAGTGAGCACTTTAAACCCTCAGGTGCTTCACAAATTGATCTGTAAAAATGAAAAAGTACTTTTTTTTCACACAAAAATTATTTTCGCCTCAATTTTTTCATTTTCACATGGGCAGTAGGGTAAAATGGATCATAAAATTTGTTGGGCAATTTCTCCCGAGTACGTCGATACCTCATATGTGGGGGTAAACCACTGTTTGGGCACTCGGCAGGGCTCGGAAGGGAAGGCGCGCCATTTGACTTTTTGAATTGAAAATTAGCTCCAATTGTTAGCGGACACCATGTCGCGTTTGGAGAGCCCCTGTGTGCCTAAACATTGGAGCTCCCCCACAAGTGACCCCATTTTGGAAACTAGACCCCCCAAGGAACTTATCTAGATGCATATTGAGCACTTTAAACCCCCAGGTGCTTCACAGAAGTTTATAACGCAGAGCCATGAAAATAAAAAATAATTTTTCTTTCCTCAAAAATGATTTTTTAGCCTGGAATTTCCTATTTTGCCAAGGATAATAGGAGAAATTGGACCCCAAATATTGTTGTCCTGTTTGTCCTGAGTACGCAGATACCCAATATGTGGGGGTAAACCACTGTTTGGGCGCACGGCAGGGCTCGGAAGGGATGGCACGCCATTTGGCTTTTTAAATGGAAAATTAGCTCCAATCATTAGCGGACACCATGTCACGTTTGGAGAGCCCCTGTGTGCCTAAACATTGGAGATCCCCCAGAAATGACACCATTTTGGAAACTAGACCCCCAAAGGACCTAATCTAGATGTGTGGTGAGGACTTTGAACCCCCAAGTGCTTCACAGAAGTTTATAACGCAGAGCCATGCAAAAAAAAAAAAAATTATTTTCTCAAAAATGATCTTTTAGCCTGCAATTTTTTATTTTCCCAAGGGTAACAGGAGAAATTTGACCCCAAAAGTTGTTGTCCAGTTTCTCCTGAGTACGCTGATACCCCATATGTGGGGGTAAATCACTGTTTGGGCACATGCCGGGGCTCGGAAGTGAAGTAGTGACGTTTTGAAATGCAGACTTTGATGGAATGCTCTGTGGGCGTCACGTTGCGTTTGCAGAGCCCCTGATGTGGCTTAACAGTAGAAACCCCCCACAAGTGACCCCATTTTGGAAACTAGACCCCCAAAGGAACTTATCTAGATGTGTGGTGAGCACTTTGAACCCCCAAGTGCTTCATAGAAGTTTATAATGCAGAGCCGTGAAAATAATAAATACGTTTTCTTTCCTCAAAAATAATTATTTAGCCCAGAATTTTTTATTTTCCCAAGGGTTACAGAAGAAACTGGACCCCAAAAGTTGTTGTCCAGTTTCTCCTGAGTACGCTGATACCCCATATGTGGGGGTAAACTACTGTTTGGGCACATGCCGGGGCTTGGAATTGAAGTAGTGACGTTTTGAAATGCAGACTTTGATGGAATGCTCTGCGGGCGTCACGTTGCGTTTGCAGAGCCCCTGATGTGGCTTACCAGTAGAAACCCCCCACAAGTGACCGCATTTTGGAAACTAGACCCCGAAAGGAACTTATCTAGATGTGTGGTGAGCACTTTGAACCCCCAAGCGCTTCATAGAAGTTTATAATGCAGAGCCGTGAAAATAATAAATACGTTTTCTTTCCTCAAAAATAATTATTTAGCCCAGAATTTTTTAATTTTCCCAAGGGTAACAGGAGAAATTTGACCCCAATATTTGTTGTCCAGTTTCTCCTGAGTATGGTGATACCCCATATGTGGGGGTAAACTACTGTTTGGGCACATGCCGGGGCTTGGAATTGAAGTAGTGACGTTTTGAAATGCAGACTTTGATGGAATGCTCTGCGGGCGTCACGTTGCGTTTGCAGAGCCCCTGATGTGCCTAAACAGTAGAAACCCCCCACAAGTGACCCCATTTTGGAAACTAGACCCCGAAAGGAACTTATCTAGATGTGTGGTGAGCACTTTGAACCCCCAAGTGCTTCATAGAAGTTTATAATGCAGAGCCGTGAAAATAATAAATACGTTTTCTTTCCTCAAAAATAATTATTTAGCCCAGAATTTTTTATTTTCCCAAGGGTTACAGGAGAAATTGGACCCCAAAAGTTGTTGTCCAGTTTCTCCTGAGTACGCTGATACCCCATGAGTGGGGGTAAACCACTGTTTGGGCACACGTCGGGGCTCAGAAGGGAAGTAGTGACTTTTGAAATGCAGACTTTGATGGAATGGTCTGCGGGTGTCACGTTGCGTTTGCAGAGCCCCTGGTGTGCCTAAACAGTAGAAACCCCCACAAGTGACCCCATTTTAGAAATTAGACCCCCCAAGGAACTTATCTAGATATGTGGTGAGCACTTTGAACCCCCAAGTGCTTCACAGACGTTTACAACGCAGAGCCGTGAAAATAAAAAATCATTTTTCTTTCCTCAAAAATTATGTTTTAGCAAGCATTTTTTTTTATTCACAAGGGTAACAGGAGAAACTGGACCCCAGTAATTGTTGCGCAGTTTGTCCTGAGTATGCTGGTACCCCATATGTGGGGGTAAACCACTGTTTGGGCACACGTCAGGGCTCGGAAGTGAGGGAGCACCATTTGACTTTTTGAATACGAGATTGGCTGGAATCAATGGTGGCGCCATGTTGCGTTTGGAGACCCCTGATGTGCCTAAACAGTGGTAACCCCTCAATTCTACCTCCAACACTAACCCCAACACACCCCTAACCCTAATCCCAACTGTAGCCATAACCCTAAACACAACCCTAACCGCAACACACCCCTAACCACAACCCTAACCCCAACACACCCCTAACCATAACCACAACCCTAATTCCAACCCTAACCCTAAGGCTATGTGCCCACGTTGCGGATTCGTGTGAGATATTTTCGCACCATTTTTGAAAAATCCGAAGGGTAAAAGGCACTGCTTTTTACCTGCGGATTTTCCGCGGATTTCCAGTGTTTTTTGTGCGGATTTCACCTGCGGATTCCTATTGAGGAACAGGTGTAAAACGCTGCGGAATCCGCACAAAGAATTGACATGCTGCGGAAAATACAACGCAGCGTTTCCGCGTGGTATTTTCTGCACCATGGGCACAGCGGATTTGGTTTCCATATGTTTACATGGTACTGTAAACCTGATGGAACACTGCTGCGAATCCGCAGCCAAATCCGCACCGTGTGCACATAGCCTAATTCTAAAGGTATGTGCACACGCTGCGGAAAACGCTGCGGATCCGCAGCAGTTTCCCATGAGTTTACAGTTCAATGTAAACCTACGGGAAACAAAAATCGCTGTGCCCATGCTGCGGAAAAACTGCACGGAAACGCAGCGGTTTACATTCCGCAGCATGTCACTTCTTTGTGCGGATTCCGCAGCGGTTTTACAACTGCTCCAATAGAAAATCGCAGTTGTAAAACCGCAGTGAAATGCGCAGAAAAACCGCGGTAAATCCGCCATAAATCCGCAGCGGTTTAGCACTGCGGATTTATCAAATCCGCAGCGGAAAAATCCGCAGAGGACCAGAATACGTGTGCACATACCGAAACCCTAACCCTAGCCCTAACCCTACCCCTACCCCTAACCCTAACCCTACCCCTAGCCCTAACCCTAACCCTAACCCTAACCCTAACCCTATTCTAACATTAGTGGAAAAAAAAAATTTCTTTATTTTTTTATTGTCCCTACCTATCGGGGTGACAAAGGGGGGGGGTCATTTATTATTTTTTTTATTTTGATCACTGAGATAGATTATATCTCAGTGATCAAAATGCACTTTGGAACGAATCTGCCGGCCGGCAGATTCGGCGGGCGCACTGCGCATGCGCCCGCCATTTTGGAAGATGGCGGCGCCCAGGGAGAAGACGGACGGGACCCCGGCTGGATCGGTAAGTATGATGGGGTGGGGGGGGACCACGGGGGGGGGGGGATCGGAGCGCGGGGGGGGGGAATCGGAGTGCGGGAGGGGTGGAACGGAGCACGGGGGGGCTGGAACGGAGCACGGGGGGTGGAACGGAGCACCGGGGGGGGTGATTGGAGCACGGGGGGGTGATTGGAGCACGGGGGGAGCGGACAAGAGCACGGGGGGGAGCGGAGCACTGGACGGAGGGGAGCCGGAGCAGTGTACCGGCCAGATCGGAGGGCTGGGGGGGCGATCGGAGGGGTGGGGTGGGGGCACACTAGTATTTCCAGCCATGGCCGATGATATTTCAGCATCGGCCATGGCTGGATTGTAATATTTCACCCGTTATAATGGGTGAAATATTACAAATCGCTCTGATTGGCAGTTTCACTTTCAACAGCCAATCAGAGCGATCGTAGCCACGAGGGGGTGAAGCCACCCCCCCTGGGCTAAACTACCACTCCCCCTGTCCCTGCAGATCGGGTGAAATGGGAGTTAACCCTTTCACCCGATCTGCAGGGACGCGATCTTTCCATGACGCCGCATAGGCGTCATGGGTCGGAATGGCACCGACTTTCATGACGCCTACGTGGCGTCAAAGGTCGGGAAGGGGTTAAAGCAGTCCCAATGCATGGAAATCCCTTAGAAGTGTTTTTTTCCCTTGCTTTCACTAAACTAGTAGCTATATCTCAGTTATTTTGTTGTTATAAATCCCTGTAATTCCATCATAACCAACTTATTTATTAGCACGCAATTGACTTGTGCATCTCGGAAACTGTGTTTCAGTTTCATCATATTATTGTTTTGTTATTTGGGAAGTGTTATTTTAATAGTTTGTTTGTTCTAAACCTCAATATAAAGATCAGAACTACAACTATAGTTTTTACCTAGTTCAATTTCGAAGTATCGATTTAATTGGAGTTTAGACAACAAGCTGAAAACCGGCATGCTGGAGCGTCGGGCTAATTATTTTCTTCTCTTGCGGACACATCTGTAAAGGTCATTCATTTAACTGTTAGCCTTCTTATACACTGCTGTGCAGTCAAGCCTGTGTTTATAGTGAATATTCAGGAACAATAAGAGTTTCTTGACTAATACAATGTTATAAGGTTTGTTGCCTCAAATGACCTCCATGGCAACTTTGGTGAAAGAAAAGCATTGGGAAATCATTATGCTGTTCTAAAACATATATATCGTTTTGTTTTGTTTTTAGTTATAGAAAGTATATACACTGCAGAGACATAGCATTAACATCACCTGCCTAAAACTGAGGTGGCTTCACTTGTGCCGCCAAAACCCTGATCTGTCAAGGTATTTTGACTTAGTTGAGGGGCAGAGACAGCACTTGCCCAAAGCACAGTTAGGTAAGGATGCCAGAGGAAGGCGACTGTAATGGTCACCTCCATTATTTCTATGTGTGTGATCTCTATGTAAATGTTGTGGAAGGTCGGCTCACTTACTGCTCCTCGAGGTAGACACAGGACCAACTTTGGTTAAAGTCTCAGGGTGGTCATAAATAAACCAAAATCCCAAACTGGTAACAGAAAACAGCCTTTCAGGCTCAAACGAAAGTAAACAAATTATACACTGTCTTGCCCAGTACTTCTGGGACAACACATATAGCAGCTCTCACAGGAGCCTCAGTATGGAGGCTTCCATCCTCCACACAACACAGACAGAGAAAAAAATATCTGGACATTAAACTCCCTCCAGCCACACCCTGGAGGTGGAGATATGGTGGGTAGGCATCCCACCCATCTCTGACCTACCTACCATAAAAGCCGTGCCCATATGGCGACTGGATTGCTCTCAGCACCTATCATGCTGGAGAAAACACGGATTTCACATCACGCAGGAAAGCAACCTTGGTGACACATATCTCCCCTCATGTACGGCGCATAGTGTATGTTTAATTGTATGTATGTGTGTGTGTGTATATATATATATATATATATATATATATATATATATATATATATATATATTATATACCGTATATACTCGAGTATAAGCCGACCCGAGTATAAGCCGACCCCCCTAATTTTGCCACAAAATACTGGGAAAACTTAATGACTCTAGTATAAGCCTAGGGTTGAAAATGCAGCAGCTACTGGTAAATTTCAAAAATAAAAATAGGTGCCAATAAAAGTAAAATGAATTGAAATATCAGTAGCGCGGTCTCTGCATCTCCAGGCACTGACAGCTTCTATCAGCGTTGAGCGGTCACTGTTACCACTCATTACAGTAATGAGTATGCGGCTCCACCCCTATGGGAGTGGAGTCTAGTTCATATTCATTACTGTAATGAGCGGTACCATGTGACCGCTCAACGCTGGAAGAAGTTGTCAGCGACCGGAGATGCAGGGACCTCGCCAGGAGCAGGTGAGTATGTCACAGCCCCCACTCCCCCTCCCCCGCCGACCCCCTGAGACAATGACTGGAGTATAAGCTGAGAGGGGCACTTTCAGCCTAAAAAAAAGGTGCTGAAAATCTTGGCTTATACTCGAGTATATACGGTATATACACTACTCAAAAAAATAAAGGGAACACTAAGATCCCACATCCTAGATATCACTGAATGAAATATTCCAGTTGTAAATCTTTATTCATTACATACTGGAATGTGTTGAGAAAAATAAAACCTAAAAATGTGCAATGTAAATCACAACTAATATCCCACTGAGGTCTGGAGTTGGAATGATGCTCAAAATCAAAGTGGAAAATGAAGTTACTGGCTGATCCAACTTCAGTTTAAATGCCTCAAGACAAGGAAATGATGCTCAGTAGTGTGTGTAGCCTCCACGTGCCTGTATCATCTCCCTATAACACCTGGGCATGCTCCAGATGAGGGGGCGGATGGTCTCCTGAGGGATCTCCTCCCAGACCTGGACTAAAGCATCCGCCAACTCATGGACCGTCTGTAGTGCAACGTGACGTTGGTGGATGGTACGAGACATGATGTCCCAGATGTGTTCAATCGGATTCAGGTCTGGGGAACGGGCAGGCCGGTCCATAGTTTCAATGCCTTCATATTCCAGGAACTGCTGACACACTCCAGCCACATGAGGTCTGGCATTGTCCTGCATTAGGAGGAGCCCAGGGCCAACCGCACCAGCATATGGTCTCACAAGGGGTCTGAGGATTTCATCTCGGTACCTAATGGCAGTCAGGCTACCTCTGGCGAGTAGAAGGAGGGCTGTGTGGCCCTCCAAAGAAATGCCACCCCACACCATTACTGACACACTGACAAACTGGTCATGCTGAAGGATGTTGCAGGCAGCAGATGGCTCTCCACGGCGTCTCCAGAACCTGCTTTCATTTATGAATAGCACAGGGCACCAGTGGCAAATTTACCAATCCCGGTGCTCTGTGGAAAATGCCAAGCATTCTGCATGGTGTTGGGCTGTGAGCACAGCCTCCATCTGTGGACGCCGGCACTCAGACCGTCCTCACAGAGTCAGTTTCTAACCATTTGTGCTGACACATGCACATTTGTGGCCTGCTGGAGGTCATTTTGCAGAGTTCTGGCTGTGCTCCTCCTGTTCCTCCTTGCACAAAGGCGGAGGTAGCGGTCCTGCTGCTGGGTTGTTGTCTGTTGTGAATTCCGCTCTTCGGCTCCCTCCGGTGGTTGTAAGTGGCACTTTTGTGAGTTCTGCTCTTGGGCTCCCTCCGGTGGTTTTAAGTGGTATGGCTGCTCCTTGGATTTAGCTGTCTTCAGCTGCCTCCACTGATTGTCTATTCTGCTCGGCTATTTAGCCTGGCTCTTTCCTTCAGCTGGTGCCACTTGTCAATGGTTCCTGGTTGGATTCACATCCTGCGTTGAGAAACACGTGATGTGTCTCCGCAGCTCCTCTACACACAATTTATGTATCAACTTGTTTCAATGTAACTTTGCATTACCACTTCAAAAAGTACATCTCATATCACTACTGATATAAAAGCCATATTCCTAGCAGCCATCTTCCTGTATATGAATGTAATAAAGGTGATATCCGTTTTACTGCAGTTTTTTGTTTTACCTTGCCAATCACTCAGAAGTCAGAATTGTCGACAGAACTGAAAGTATCATTCATGAAACTAATACACTATAAAAAGTATTTGTCGAGTTAAGTTAGTTATTAATTACATTCATAGTAAAGCCACTTGAGTTCTTTATAGCTGCCAAGTGTATGGCCACCGATTACAATATAAAGCAACTTGTCACTGCTAATGTGTCCTTCAACCAGGGAATTATGTACAGGAAGGATGCTGCATAGTCTCATTGTCATTCATTGGGGACAGAGTTCTGATATATCCAATACGTCTAATCATATCTCATGATTATGTGACTGAATCATAAAGCAGATCTTTCACCAGATTTCAAAATACAAACTGCATACATTATTAAATACAGTGCCTTGCAAAAGTACTCAGCTCCCTGGAACTTTTCAACCTTTTCCCACATATCATGCTTCAAACATAAAGATACCAAATGTAAATTTTTGGTGAAGAATCAACAACAAGTGGAACACAATTCTGAAGTTGAACTAAATGTAATGCTTATTTTAAATTTTTGTGGAAAATCAAAAACTGAAAAGTGGGGCGTGCAAAATTATTCGGCCCCTTTACTTTGAGTGTAGCAAACTCACTCGAGAAGTTCATTATGGATCTCTGAATGATCCAATGTTGTCCTAAATGTCTAATGATGATAAATATAATCCACCTATGTGTATTCAAGTCTCCGTATAAATGCACCTGCTCTGTGATAGTCTCAGGGTTCTGTTTGAAGCACAGAGAGCATCATGAAGACCGAGGAACACAACAGGCAGGTCCGTGATACTGTTGTGGAGAAGTTTAAAGCCGGATTTGGATACAAAATGATTTCCAAAACTTTAAACATCCCAAGGAGCACTGTGCAAGCGATCATATTGAAATGGAAGGAGTATCATACCACTGCAAATCTACCAAGACCCGGCTGTCCCTCTAAACTTTCATCTCAAGCAAGGAGAAGACTGATCAGAGATGCAGCCAAGAGGCCCATGATCACTCTGAATGAACTGCAGAGATCTACAGCTGAGGTGGGACAGTCTGTCCATAGGACAACAATCAGTCGTACACTGCACAAATCTGGCCTTTATGGAAGAGTGGCAAGAAGAAAACCATTTCTCAAAGATATCCATGAAAGGTGTCGTTTAAAGTTTCCAACAAGCCACCTGGGAGACACACCAAACATGTGGAAGAAGGTGCTCTGCTCAGATGAAACCAAAATCGAACTTTTTGGCAACAATGCCAAACAAAATATTTGGCGTAAAAGCAACACAGCTCATCACGCTGAACACACCGTCCCCTCTGTCAAATATGGTGGTGGCAGCATCATGGTTTGGGCCTGCTTTTCTTCAGCAGGGAAAGTGAAGATGGTTAAAATTGATGGGAAGATGGATGGAGCCAAGTACAGGACCATTCTGGAAGAAAACCTGATGGAGTCTGCAAAAGACCTGAGACTAGGACGGAGATTTGTCTTCCAACAAGACAATGATCCCAAACATAAAGCAAAATCTACAATGGAATGGTTCACAAATAAACGTATCCAGGTGTTAGAATGGCCAAGTCAAAGTCCAGACTTCAATCCAATCGAGAATCTGTGGAAAGAGCTGAAAACTGCTGTTCACAAACGATCTCCATCAAACCTCACTGAGCTCGAGCTGTTTGCCAAGGAAGAATAGGCAAGAATATGTCTCTCGATGTGAAAACTGATAGAGACATACCCCAAGCGACTTGCAGCTGTAATCGCAGCAAAAGGTGGCGCAACAAAGTATTAAGTTAACCCCTTCGCGCCATGCGCCGTACTAGTACGGCGCTGCCGGCACTGCATTAGTGCCAGCCGCAGTACTAGTACGGCGCCGCCATTTTCCGGTCACCGCGCGGCACCGCGCGGTGATCGGGTTCCGGTGTCTGCTGTCCCTGACAGCAGACCATCCGTGCACGCAGCCCCGAGTGCCTGCACCGCCCCCCCGCATCAGCGATCGCTGTGATTGGCTGGTCAATTCTGACCAGCCAATCACAGCGATTTGACAATAAAGTTTAAAAAAAAAAAAAAAAAAAGCATGTGACAGGCTGTGATTGATGCTGTGTGACGTCGCACCAATCACAGCCGTCACAGTAGGTGGGGTGATCACCACGTCACCTCACCTGATTAACCCCTATGGCGCTGATTGGCTGAACAATAGCTTCTAGCCAATCAGCGCCAAAGGGGTTAATTTAAAATACCGATCACCGCCCTGCACGCCATCATTCTCTCAGATTTGGCGTGCAGAGCGGTGGTCTAAGCCCCTCTGTCACCTTAGTCAAATAATCCATTGGTGGCCAGTGCGATCGTCCCTGCGATCTCCTGCTTCCAGCTTGTGCTCCAGCTTGTGCTCCAGTGCTCTGTGCTCTCTGCTGCCATCTGCCTGCTGTGTGACTCCTGTGATCACAGCAGCAGCAGCACCTCCCCCACCCCTTTCCCATCCCCCCATCCCTGTTCCAGTACCCCCTCCCTCCCCCACCCTCCAATTGAAATTTTTGCGCACTTTTTTGCGCTTTTTTTCCTGTGCGCGGCGTCCCGCGCAGAGCATTCGTGCTCTTCCTGTGTCCGCAGCGCTCTGATCAGTATCGCTGCTGATCAGAGACTGCGCCACAGGACTTTTTTTTTTTTAGTTAGTTAGTGTAGCGGACATTGCAGTCTAAGCGACGTCCGTTTTTTTTTTTTTAGAAAAAAAATTGTAGTTAGTACAGTGTAGTTTTAGACGTAACAAGGTAGCGTAGCCGGCGTCAGTGTTTGGTGACGTCCCTCCATCCCTGTTCAAGTAGCCCCCTCCAATTCAATTTTGTGCGCACTTTTTTGCGCTTTTTTCCTGTGCGCGGCGTCCCGCGCAGAGCATTCGTGCTCTTCCTGTGTCCGCAGCGCTCTGATCAGTATCGCTGCTGATTAGAGACTGCGCCACAGGACTTTTATTTTTTAGCTAGTTAGTGTAACGGACTTCGCAGTCTAAGCGACGTCCGATTTTTTTTTTTTTCTTTTACAAAAATATAATAGTAGTTAGTACAGTGTAGTCTTAGACGTAGATTAGCTGGTGTCACAGCGTTCGTGACGACCGGTCTTTTTTTTTTTTTAGAGAAAAAAAAAAATTGTACAGAGTAGTTTAGTGGTAGCGTGTTAGTGTAGCCGGCGTCACAGCGTTAGTGACGACCGATCATCTTTTAGAAAAAAAAAATCGTACTGAGTTTTATAGGTAGGGAGGTAGCGTCTTGTGCATAAAAAAAATCTGCTATCGCCGGATAATCTCTAGTGCATTAGGGGAGCGTACGTCACACTGTTAGTGGCGTTCGCTTTTCTTTTGTAAAAAGAATAATTAGTTGCGTCGTCTAATTTTTAGTGCGTTTGGGAAAAAAAAAATGGCCCATTCGTCAACAAGGCGCTATTCACCAGAGGAGGCTTACGCCATCCTTGCGTCCGACACAGATTCAGCCAGTGAGGAAGATCCCACGTTCCTCTATTCCTCCTCCTCCTCCTCCTCATCCTCCTCCTCATCTGGTGAGGAAAGACCCCTAATAAGGCGCCGTAGGACCCAGGCAACTCCTGCAGCAATCGATCCCGTATGGATTGCACCCCCGGAAAATTTTCAGCCCGTCATTCCGG
Organism: Ranitomeya imitator; assembly: GCF_032444005.1. Taxonomy (NCBI): domain Eukaryota; kingdom Metazoa; phylum Chordata; class Amphibia; order Anura; family Dendrobatidae; genus Ranitomeya; species Ranitomeya imitator. Next base: position 131,260,420 of record NC_091282.1, read on the forward strand.
ATTTCAGCAGCAGCTCAGGAATCCAGTTTGACACGACTGGCCTCACTGAAATTGATTTCTTCAAATTCTTTTTCAGTGATGAAATAATAAATATTATGGTGGCCCAGACGAACCTGTATGCCCAACAATTTTTCACCCAAAATCCCACGTCATTTTATGCCAGATGGACCCCCGTAAATGCAGCAGAGATGATGACATTTTGGGGAATTGTGCTGCATATGGGCCTAATCAAAAAGCCAAAGCTTCGGCAATACTGGAGTACTGACATTCTCTACAGTACACCGGTATTCCGCATGGCCATGAAAAGGACACGATTTGAAGCGATCCAAAAATTTTTGCATTTCAGTGATAATGCGCAGTGTCCTCCCCGAGACGATCCAAACTTTGATCGTCTATATAAAATTCGTCCAGTGGTTGAACACTTCAGCAGAAAATTTGCTGAGGCGTACACACCCCAGAGGGACATCGCTATTGATGAATCTCTCGTTCATTTCAAAGGGAGGCTAAAATTCCGACAGTACCTGCCCAGTAAGAGGTCCAGGTACGGAATAAAGTTGTACAAACTGTGCGAGAGTACCTCAGGGTACACCCACAGATTTAGGGTCTACGAGGGTAAGGACACCCAGATTAACCCCCCTGAATGCCCCCCCATCCTGGGGGTGAGTGGGAAAATTGTGTGGGAATTGCTGCACCCACTGCTGGATAAGGGTTATCACCTCTACATTGACAACTTTTACACCAGCATCCCACTCTTCAAGGCCCTCTCTGCCAGAGGTACAGCTGCATGTGGCACCGTGCGAAAAAATCAGCGAGGCCTCCCTAAGCCGCTAATTGGGCAAACGCTAAGAAAAGGGGAAAGCAGAGCCAAATGCAGCGACAACATGCTGGTGGTCAAGTATAAGGACAAAAGGGATGTCCTTATCCTGACCACCATACACCGTGACAACAGCACCCTTGTCACTGTTCGTGGGACCACAACACAAGTCCCAAAGCCAGATTGTATCCTGGATTACAATCGGTACATGGGTGGTGTGGATCTCTCAGATCAGGTTCTCCAACCATACAGTGCCATGCGAAAAGCTTACGTATGGTACAAAAAATTGGCCGTGCACATTGTACAGATGGCACTGTACAATGCTTTTGTGCTGTCCCGATCTGCAGGCAATACGGGGACCTTCCTTCAGTTTCAGGAGGTAGTCATCAAGGCCCTAATGTTTGGCACTCAGGGAGGTGAGGGTCCCAGTACTTCTGAATCTGATAGTGCCCGTATTGTCCAAGGTCAACATTTCCCAGGACAGGTTCCCCAAACAGCGAGGACAGGACGATCACAAAAACGGTGCAGAGTATGTTCCAAGAGGGGAATCCGAAAGGACACAATTTACCATTGTGAAACCTGCCCTGAGAAACCTGGCCTTTGCATTAAGGATTGCTTCAAAGCATACCACACGTCCACAAATTAATAAAAATTAGTTTATACCCTGTTGACACAACACACTGTGTAGTTTCCAACATGGGGTCACTTGTGGAGTGAGGCACTTGCAGGTTTACGGTGCTCACCACATATCTAAATAAATTCCTTGGGAGGTCCAGTTTTAAAAATAGGGTCACTTGTGGAGTGAGGCACTTGGAGGTTTACGGTGCTCACCACATATCTAAATAAATTCCTTGGGAGGTCCAGTTTTAAAAATAGGGTCACTTGTGGAGTGAGGCACTTGGAGGTTTACGGTGCTCACCACATATCTAAATAAATTCCTTGGGAGGTCCAGTTTTAAAAATAGGGTCACTTGTGGAGTGAGGCACTTGGAGGTTTACGGTGCTCACCACATATCTAAATAAATTCCTTGGGAGGTCCAGTTTTAAAAATAGGGTCACTTGTGGAGTGAGGCACTTGGAGGTTTACGGTGCTCACCACATATCTAAATAAATTCCTTGGGAGGTCCAGTTTTAAAAATAGGGTCACTTGTGGAGTGAGGCACTTGGAGGTTTACGGTGCTCACCACATATCTAAATAAATTCCTTGGGAGGTCCAGTTTTCAAAATGGTGTCACTTGTGGAGTGAGGCACTTGGAGGTTTACGGTGCTCACCACATATCTAAATAAATTCCTTGGGAGGTCCAGTTTTCAAAATGGGGTCACTTGTGGAGTGAGGCACTTGGAGGTTTACGGTGCTCACCACATATCTAAATAAATTCCTTGGGAGGTCCAGTTTTCAAAATGGGGTCACTTGTGGAGTGAGGCACTTGGAGGTTTACGGTGCTCACCACATATCTAAATAAATTCCTTGGGAGGTCCAGTTTTCAAAATGGGGTCACTTGTGGCGGTTTTCCACTGTTTAGGCACATCAGGGGCTCTGCAAATGCAACGTGACGCCTGCAGACCAATCCATCTAAGTCTGCATTCCAAATGCTGCTCCTTCCCTTCCGAGCTCTGCCATGCGCACAAACAGTGGTTTTTCCCCACATATGGGGTATCAGTGTATTCAGGATAAATTGGTCAACAACTTTAGTGGTCCATTTTCTCCTTTTACACTTGTGAAGATAAAAAAATTGTTGTTAAAAGATCATTTTTGGGAAAAAAAAATGTGAATTTTTATTTTTACGCCTCTACGTTCTAAACTTTTGTGAAGCACCTGGGGGTTCAATGTGCTCACCACATAGCTAGATAAGTTCCTTGAAGGGTCTAGTTTCCAAAATGGGGTCACTTGTGGCGGTTTTCCACTGTTTAGGCACATCAGGGGCTCTCCAAACGGGACATGGTGTCCGATCTCAATTCCAGCCAATTTTGGTTTGTAAAAGTCAAATGGCGCTCCTTCCCTTCCGAGCCCTGCCGTGTGCCCAAGCAGTGGTTTTCCCCCACATATGGGGTGTCAGTGTATTCAGGATAAATTGGTCAACAACTTTAGTGGTCCATTTTCTCCTTTTACACTTGTGAAGATAAAAAAATTGTTGTTAAAAGATCATTTTTGGGAAAAAAAATGTGAATTTTTATTTTTACGCCTCTACGTTCTAAACTTTTGTGAAGCACCTGGGGGTTCAATGTGCTCCCCACATAGCTAGATAAGTTCCTTGAAGGGTCTAGTTTCCAAAATGGGGTCACTTGTGGCGGTTTTCCACTGTTTAGGCACATCAGGGGCTCTCCAAACGGGACATGGTGTCCGATCTCAATTCCAGCCAATTTTGGTTTGTAAAAGTCAAATGGCGCTCCTTCCCTTCCGAGCCCTGCCGTGTGCCCAAGCAGTGGTTTTCCCCCACATATGGGGTGTCAGTGTATTCAGGATAAATTGGTCAACAACTTTAGTGGTCCATTTTCTCCTTTTACACTTGTGAAGATAAAAAAATTGTTGTTAAAAGATCATTTTTGGGGAAAAAATGTGAATTTTTAATTTTACGCCTCTACGTTCTAAACTTTTGTGAAGCACCTGGGGATTCAATGTGCTCACCACATAGCTAGATAAGTTCCTTGAAGGGTCTAGTTTCCAAAATGGGGTCACTTGTGGCGGTTTTCCACTGTTTAGGCACATCAGTGGCTCTCCAAACGGGACATGGTGTCCAATCTCAATTCCAGCCAATTTTGGTTTGTAAAAGTCAAATGGCGCTCCTTCCCTTCCGAGCCCTGCCGTGTGCCCAAGCAGTGGTTTTCCCCCACATATGGGGTATCAGTGTATTCAGGATAAATTGGTCAACAACTTTAGTGGTCAATTTTCTCCTTTTACACTTGTGAAGATAAAAAAATTGTTGTTAAAAGATCATTTTTGGGGGAAAAATGTGAATTTTTATTTTTACGCCTCCACGTTCTAAACTTTTGTGAAGCACCTGGGGGTTCAATGTGCTCACTACATAGCTAGATAAGTTCCTTGAAGGGTCTAGTTTCCAAAATGGGGTCACTTGTGGCGGTTTTCCACTGTTTAGGCACATCAGTGGCTCTCCAAACGGGACATGGTGTCCAATCTCAATTCCAGCCAATTTTGGTTTGTAAAAGTCAAATGGCGCTCCTTCCCTTCCGAGCCCTGCCGTGTGCCCAAACAGTGGTTTTCCCCCACATATGGGGCATCAGTGTATTCAGGATAAATTGGTCAACAACTTTAGTGGTCCATTTTCTCCTTTTACACTTGTGAAGATAAAAAAATTGTTGTTAAAAGATCATTTTTGGGGGAAAAATGTGAATTTTTATTTTTACGCCTCCACGTTCTAAACTTTTGTGAAGCACCTGGGGGTTCAATGTGCTCACCACATAGCTAGATAAGTTCCTTGAAGGGTCTAGTTTCCAAAATGGGGTCACTTGTGGCGGTTTTCCACTGTTTAGGTACATCAGGGGCTCTCCAAACGGGACATGGTGTCCGATCTCAATTCCAGCCAATTTTGGTTTGAAATAGTCAAAAGGCGCTCCTTCCCTTCCGAGCCCTGCCGTGCACCCAGACAGTGGTTTTCTCCCACATATGGGGTATCAGTGTATTCAGAAGGAATTGCACAACAACTTTCGTGGTCCATTTTCTTCTTTTACCCTTGTGAAAATAAAAAAAATGTTGCTAAAAGATCATTATGTGAAAAAAAAAGTTAAATGTTATTTTTTTCCTTCCACATTCCGTTAATTCCTGTGAAGCACCTGAAGGGTTAATAAACTTCTTGAATGTGGTTTTGAGTACCTCGGGGGGTGTAGTTTTTAGAATGGTGTCACTTTTGGGTATTTTAAATCCTATAAGCCTCTCAAAGTGACTTCAAATATGATGTGGTCCCTACAAAAAATGGTTTTATAAAAGTTGATGAAAAAATGAGAAATCGCTGTTTAACTTTTAACCCTTATAACTCCCTAACGAAAAAAAAATTGGTTCCAAAATGTTGCTGATGTAAAGTAGACATGTGGGAAATGTTATTTATTAACTAATTTGTGCGATATGAGTCTCTAATGCAAGGGTATAAAAATTCAAAGTTTAAAAATTGCAAAATTTTCAAAATTTTTGCCAAATTTCCATTTTTTTCACAAATAAACAAAGGTAATATCAAATAAATTTTACCACTATCATGAAGTACAATATGTCACGAGAAAACAATGTCAGAATCGCCAGGATCCATTGAAGCGTTTCAGAGTTATAACCTCATAAAGGGACAGTGGTCAGAATTGTTAAAATTGGCCCTGTCACTTAGGTGAAAACAGGCTTCGGGGTGAAGGGGTTAAAGGGGCTGAATAATATTGCACGCCCCACTTTTCAGTTGTTGATTTTCCACGAAAATTTAAAATAACCAATAAATTTCGTTCAACTTCACAATTGTGTTCCACTTGTTGTTGATTCTTCACCAAAAAATTTACATTTGGTATCTTTGTTTGAAGCATGATATGTGGGAAAAGGTTGAAAAGTTCCAGGGAGCCGAATACTTTTGCAAGGCACTGTAAATCTGTTAGACCAGAGAAGGCTGTTGTATTTACTTTGATAATTATTGGTAGAATCGCTGTATAATTTATGAAAGAATAACTCCATCTTTGCTCACTTAGCCTGATTGACAGCTTCTTGCCCTTCCTCTCTGTTGCTGAGATCTCACACTGCTCAGTAGAAGCTGTCAGCCATAATGGTGGGCAGATACTACATAAACTTCACTTCAGCACTCTCACTCTTTAGCCGGACTCCTTAAATGCTCATCTTAAAGGGGTATTCTCAAGTTTTTAAGTTATTCCCTATATATGGAATGGGGGATAGCTTTCTAATCAGTTGGGGAACGACTGCTATAAACCCCACAGATCTCAAGAACCGGGGCTCTGAAGATCATGCGCACTGCCACCTTTTTTTAACGTCACTTGGCTTCTTAAAGATGTAGCCACAGGAACCATTCATATTTAAAGTCTGGCTGGTTTATTGCAGTCCTAATAAACCAGAAAACTTAAATGCAGCTTTTGTCTGGCACAAAGTAAAAGATAATATAACAAGTCCATGCAATAGTGCTGTCTTAGGGTACCGTCACACTATAACATTTCGATCGCTACGACGGTACGATTCATGACGTTCCAGCGATATCGTTACGATATCGCTGTGTCTGACACGCAGCAGCGATCAGGGATCCTGCTGAGAATCGTACGTCGTAGCAGATCGTTTAGAACTTTCTTTCATCGCTGGATCTCCCGCTGTCATCGCTAGATCGGTGTGTGTGACACCGATCTAGCGATGCGATGCGTTCGCTTGTAACCAGGGTAAACATCGGGTAACTAAGCGCAGGACCGCGCTTAGTTACCCGATGTTTACCCTGGTTACAAGCGTTAAACTAAAAAAAAAAACAGTACATACTTACATTCTGGTGTCCGTCAGGTCCCTTGCCGTCTGCTTCCCGCACTGTGACTGCCGGCCGTAAAGTGAAAGCAGAGCACAGCGGCTGTGCTTTCACTTTCACTTTACGGCCGGCAGTCACTGAGTGCGGGAACCAGACTGCAAGGGACCTGACGGACACCAGAATGTAAGTATGTGCTGTTTGTTTTTTTTTAGTTTAACGCTTGTAACCAGGGTAAACATCGGGTAACTAAGCGCGGTCCTGCGCTTAGTTACCCGATGTTTACCCTGGTTACCCAGGGACCTCGGCATCGTTGGTCGCTGGAGAGCTGTCTGTGTGACAGCTCCCCAGCGACCACACTACGATTTACCTACGATCACGGCCAGGTCATATCGCTGGTCGTGATCGTAGGTAAATCGTATAGTGTGACGGTACCCTTAGAGTCGAGCTTCTTAGCCCTTTTAGTAAAGGCACGCAATCCAGGAGATCTGCACACCTCCACACACAGGCATATGTGAGACAAACAGCTATTATTTTAGCCAATGAATCACACCTAGGGGTGGAGATAAGGTGTGCAGCCATTCAGCTGCTCATAGTCAACCCATCATGGTCGATTAACCCCTTTTAGTCCTATATGCACTAAAGCATTACTTCAGGTTTATCTCCCATCCGCTATGTGTCTAACAGCCACCTAACACACTACATTGATTGGAACTCTGGAGATAGTGGAGTGCTGCGTTCTGCTGGTCTTTGCCCTCCCATAAGAATTATTGGAGCGGTAGTGCACATGATCAGCGACCTCTCCATTCACACAGAGCTCTTAACAGTCACAGGTCTCGGCATTGGTGGGGTCTCTTTGGTCGGGAAGTTGTCTCTTATCCAAAGGATTGGTGTAGCGAACAAAGAATACCCATTTAACATCAGGATTATGTAACCAATCTGAAATGAATTTTCAAAGTAAATGCACACGTTTCATCAGGTCTTTGTAGTAATGTATGTAGTTTGAGCTGTTAATTCTTTTGATGGATTCCTGTTAATAGGAGATTACTGGGAGATATATCATTATAAAGTGTAGCAAGGGTATGCCAGCATTGACACCAATTTTCTGAGGATTTTGTAATGATCGAGGGAACATTTTTTTGCTAGTAATGAGAAGTTGATTTGTTCTCTTTACACACCATCATCTTACCATTATATTTTCTGAATGCTTGAAATAATTAATATTCCAAATAAATAATTGAAAGGATATTATGACATTATTCACATGCGGTATGTGGGAGACATCAAGGGTCTGTTTCTCTTGTAATCCATGCTATCTTTTCCTATAGGATCCCCTCTGTGTAATATAAATTTGGGGATGCGCCAAACAAAGTAGGAGCAAGTAACCGGAGAATATGCAACTTTGTATTATAAAGGCAATACTTCTGGGAATATCTGATCTGAAAAGCATGCATATATGAATGGGAACAGAGTATCAATACATTTCCATTGTTCTTTGTCAGCAGTAATAAATTACCTTCAGTCCTGTTCTGTGTAATATGGCATTGGGCTTTACAAGCTCCGGCGTGAAGAACTGGTATCAGGCTGATGCACAATGGGGCAATTTATCAATGCAATGCAAAATTTTGCTGCCACAATTGTGATTAAACCTAATGATCTTGGTACATCTTCCCCTAATGCATAACACAAAACCCTCAACTTTTTATGTACATTTGTTTTGTCCATGTTTCATCATGAAGGTGCAATCATCTGATGTTTCCTGCTGTTTCCCACACAGCAGATGTTTTTTGTTAGAATTTTTTTCACACACAAAGAATTTCCTTGCATTTTTTTTACGCTTTTTTACCACGTTTTTTGCAGCAAAAAAAAATCAGTAGAAAAAGCACTGCAGACAATGGGACCAATTCATAAAGACTGAAGTAGCGCATGCTTGCCCTATGCAAGTTTTGCAGGAGTCGAAAGTGCAGACTTTATTAAGAGGTGCACGCAGAGCCGGCACACGGTATTTTGGTGCTCTAGGCAGATGAAACTAACGGTGCCCCTCTCGATGAACCCTCAGCCTCCAAATAAAGGAATAGGTCAGAGACTAAAGTAACATGACCCCCTCCAATGTGTTAGAAAACAAGCTCTGACAACCACTTCCATTAGAATTGTTACCTTTTTTTACCGTTCTGGTATTTTTGTGTGAAAAAGATCGTGTACTTTAGGGGCTTATCAGGGAGTGCAATTTCAAAGTTAGAGGTGTAGAATCACTCCTCGTTTGGGAACCATTTACACAATACAAGAAAAAAATAGCGATATTCATCCCTGACATCATAAATTTTAAATTTAAGAGCAAGGATAGTCATGGAAACTAATATAACTAAGAAGAGGTGGTCCGCTAAAATGTATAGTGCACCTGTCATTTTAAATAAGTATTTTTGTAAGTAAATTATGTTGCCTTATTTGCATGTGAGCGTTGCTATCGCTGCTCACTCAGTCCTTATCACGTTACCCCAACTGCAGTCGCCGCTGACATCCACTGATTTCATGTCAACTTTCGGGACTCACTTGCATCACCAAGGCATGACATATTTGCACGCACTCCCCCTGACTGATTGGGCTGTGGCTGGTCTTTCAGCGCATGTCACGGCCCAGTGTCCAGGGCAAGCTTTCCCTCTCTCCTCTGCTTTCAATGGCCGCAACCGCACTCTGGGCTGTGATGTGCCCACAGCTCAGTCAACTGTGGGAAGTGTGTGCGACTGGGTCACACCTCGGTGATGTTAGAGAGTCTGGAAATTGAAGTGACGTCAACGGTGACTGCAGCCGGGGTTCACGTATACAACAAATACAGTATGCAACAAAACTGATATTGGTTCTTGTAACGTATTAATGTACTGATGGTGGTTTTGGTTGCATATTCCTGTTCAGACAGTGGTGACAAATGAATGAATTGTTTGTTGTCCCAGTGTGGTATTCATGTACTACTGATGGCTCTGGTGATGTATTCATCAATTAATGATCGTTATGGTGATGTATTTGAGTAGTTGCGCTCTGGGTCAGAGAAGACCTTGGAGAAGAAACAGCAGGTCACCATACAGCCGGAGGGAGACTTCTGGGTAAGAACAGCTCCGACCCTAGAAGAAGTGTTTACCTCCAGAAAGAACTGTTAGTTCACTTCTGGTCACTGTAAAACTACAGGGGAGAAAAAGTGTTTCAGGGAGAGGAAAGCTCTGGAGTCCATAGCTTCAGATTGGGACCCTAAAAATGCTGAATGAATTGTTGGTAGTAGTTGACGAATTACTGGAATCACTGGATAGCTTTAAAGTAGTCAGGGTGCTGACACTTGAGGATGGAAGACACCTTCCCCAGGCCTGTGTCCGACATGATACCTAAGAAAGGTAGAGAAGATTATTCAAATGCAAATTTTTCAAATTTAGCATATAGGCGACTGTCTGAGATGATGCAGGACTTGGCGAACGTTCTGCCTATGAGAGGGCAGATCTGAAGAGAAGAGCAAGATATTATCCAGATAAACCATGACACAAATGTAGAGTAAGATGTGAAAGATGTCGTTCACAAATTCTTGGAAGACAGCTAGGGCATTGCAAAGGCCGAACAGCATAACTCTGGATGAGACAGGCTAGGAAGCATGTAGAAGGCGATCTTCTCAGTGTGTCGCATTCCTATCCTGAGCTCTACTTGCAGGGTGACCGCCTGAACAGCTTCGGATAGTGGCTTCCCATTGACAGATGACACAAGCAGCGGATTTATGGAGTTGTCTAACGAAGATCTGGTAGCGATGACCCTGCTTGCAGCGCCATTTGAAGCGATGACTGAATGACACAACTAGGCAGGACTCAAATACAGTAAAGTAGATGAGGTAGAAACAAAACACCAGCTTTATTGTAAAAGAGGATTGTATGTCGGGCAATAAGGCCATGTGAAAATGCGTTTATATGTTGCATGTATACCAACTCAAACTCCAGATCAATGTGTGTTTTTTGTCTTGGATATTAGCGTTTAGTGCAAGTGAGGCTGTGTACTCCCCTCCTTGAGCAGGACATTACATTTGAAAAGCTTCCCAAGGCTGTGGTGTCCAGAGTTCGTTCCAAACATCTGATGGAAGTAACAGAACGCCTGTTCCAACTTGCAGAACAACATTTTCTATCTTTAACAGCTCTGCATATAAGAGGGAAAGATAATACCGCAGCGGACTTTTTGAGCCGCAAGCTTCTGAGGCAAGGCAAATGGTCTCTGAAGACTGCCATTTTCAATCTGATTATACGGAAGTGTGTTATGTAGGCAATCCAGTGACACAGTGTGCCAGCAATCAGAGCACATACAGTGATTTGATAATAACCCAAAAACAATAGAACGAGCTCTGAGACGTGGAATCTCTGTAGACCGCAATACCTGAACCTATCCTAAACACAACTAAAGGCAGCTGTGGATTGCGCCTGTCACTACCTATGCAACTCGGCACAGCCTGAGGAGCTGACTAGCCTGAAGATAGAAAAACAAGCCTGACTTGCCTCAGAGAAATACCCCAAAGGAAAAGGCAGCCCCCCACATATAATGACTGTTAGCAAGATGAAAAGACAAACGTAGGGATGAAATAGATTCAGCAAAGTGAGGCCCGATATTCTAGATAGAGCGAGGATAGCAAAGAGAACTTTGCAGTCTACAAAAAACCCTAAAGCGAAAAACCACGCAAAGGGGGCAAAAAGACCCACCGTGCCGAACTAACGGCACGGCGGTGCACCCTTTGCGTCTCAGAGCTTCCAGCAAAAACGAATAGACAAGCTGGACAGAAAAAGTAGCAACAAAAGCAAAGAAACACTTATCTAAGCAGAGCAGCAGGCCACAGGAAAGATCCAGAAGCTCAGGTCCAACACTGGAACATTGACAAGGAGCAAGGAAGACAGAATCAGGTGGAGTTAAATAACAAAGCAGCCAACGAGCTCACCAGAACACCTGAGGGAGGAAGCTCAGAAGCTGCAGTACCACTTGTGACCACAGGAGTGAATTCAGCCACAGAATTCACAACAGTACCCCCCCTTGAGGAGGGGTCACCGAACCCTCACCAGAGCCCCCAGGCCGACCAGGATGAGCCACATGAAAGGCACGAACAAGATCTGGAGCATGGACATCAGAGGCAAAAACCCAGGAATTATCTTCCTGAGCATAACCCTTCCATTTAACCAGATACTGGAGTTTCCGTCTAGAAACACGAGAATCCAAAATTTTCTCCACAATATACTCCAATTCCCCCTCCACCAAAACCGGGGCAGGAGGTTCAACAGATGGAACCATAGGTGCCACGTATCTCCGCAACAACGACCTATGGAATACATTATGTATGGAAAAGGAGTCTGGGAGGGTCAGACGAAAAGACACAGGATTGAGAATCTCAGAAATCCTATACGGACCAATAAAACGAGGTTTAAATTTAGGAGAGGAAACCTTCATAGGAATATGACGAGAAGATAACCAAACCAGATCCCCAACACGAAGTCGGGGACCCACACGGCGTCTGCGATTAGCGAAAAGTTGAGCCTTCTCCTGGGACAAGGCCAAATTGTCCACTACCTGAGTCCAGATCTGCTGCAACCTGTCCACCACAGAATCCACACCAGGATAGTCCGAAGACTCAACCTGTCCTGAAGAGAAACGAGGATGGAACCCAGAATTGCAGAAAAATGGAGAGACCAAGGTAGCCGAGCTGGCCCGATTATTAAGGGCGAACTCAGCCAACGGCAAAAAGGACACCCAATCATCCTGGTCTGCAGAAACAAAACATCTCAGATATGTCTCCAAGGTCTGATTGGTTCGTTCGGTCTGGCCATTAGTCTGAGGATGGAAAGCCGAGGAAAAAGACAGGTCAATGCCCATCCTGCCACAAAAGGCTCGCCAAAACCTCGAAACAAACTGGGAACCTCTGTCAGAAACAATATTCTCAGGAATGCCATGCAAACGAACCACATGCTGGAAGAACAAAGGCACCAAATCAGAGGAGGAAGGCAATTTAACCAAGGGCACCAGATGGACCATTTTAGAAAAGCGATCACAGACCACCCAAATGACTGACATTTTTTGAGAAACGGGAAGGTCAGAAATGAAATCCATTGAAATATGTGTCCAAGGCCTCTTTGGGACCGGCAAGGGCAAAAGCAACCCACTGGCACGTGAACAGCAGGGCTTAGCCCTAGCACAAATCCCACAGGACTGCACAAAAGTACGTACATCCCATGACAGAGATGGCCACCAGAAGGATCTAGCCACTAACTCTCTGGTACCAAAGATTCCAGGATGACCAGCCAACACCGAACAATGAAGTTCAGAGATAACTTTAGTAGTCCACCTATCAGGGACGAACAGTTTCTCCGCCGGACAACGATCAGGTTCATTCGCCTAAAATTTTTGCAACACTCGCCGCAAATCAGGGGAGATGGCAGACACAATGACTCCTTCCTTGAGGATACTCGCCGGCTCAGATGAACCCGGAGAGTCGGGCACAAAACTCCTAGACAGAGCATCCGCCTTCACATTTTTAGAGCCCGGAAGGTACGAAATCACAAAATCGAAGCGGGCAAAAAATAACGACCAACAGGCCTGTCTAGGATTCAAGCGCTTGGCAGACTCGAGATAAGTAAGGTTCTTATGATCAGTCAATACCACCACGCGATGCTTAGCTCCTTCAAGCCAATGACGCCATTCCTCGAATGCCCACTTCATGGCCAGCAACTCTCGGTTGCCCACATCATAATTACGCTCAGCAGCCGAAAACTTCCTGGAAAAGAAAGCACATGGTTTCAACACTGAGCAACCAGAACCTCTCTGTGACAAAACCGCCCCTGCTCCAATCTCAGAAGCATCAACCTCGACCTGGAACGGAAGAGAAACATCTGGTTGACACAACACAGGGGCAGAACAAAAACGATGCTTCAACTCCTGAAAAGCTTCCACAGCAGCAGAAGACCAATTAACCAAATCAGTACCCTTCTTGGTCAAATCGGTCAATGGTTTGGCAATGCTAGAAAAATTACAGATGAAGCGACGATAAAAATTAGCAAAGCCCAGGAATTTTTGCAGACTTTTCAGAGATGTCGGCTGAGTCCAATCCTGGATGGCTTGGACCTTAACCGGATCCATCTCGATAGTAGAAGGGGAAAAGATGAACCCCAAAAATGAAACTTTCTGCACACCGAAGAGACACTTTGATCCCTTCACAAACAAAGAATTAGCACGCAGGACCTGGAAAACCATTCTGACCTGCTTCACATGAGAGTCCCAATCATCTGAGAAGATCAAAATGTCATCCAAGTAAACAATCAGGAATTTATCCAGATACTCACGGAAGATGTCATGCATAAAAGACTGAAACACAGATGGAGCATTGGCAAGTCCGAACGGCATCACTAGATACTCAAAATGACCCTCGGGCGTATTAAATGCAGTTTTCCATTCATCTCCTTGCCTGATTCTCACCAGATTATACGTACCACGAAGATCTATCTTAGTGAACCAACTAGCCCCCTTAATCCGAGCAAACAAGTCAGATAACAATGGCAAGGGATACTGAAATTTAACAGTGATCTTATTAAGAAGGCGGTAATCAATACATGGTCTCAGCGAACCATCCTTCTTGGCTACAAAAAAGAACCCTGCTCCCAGTGGTGATGACGATGGGCGAATATGTCCCTTCTCCAGGGATTCCTTCACATAACTGCGCATAGCGGAGTGTTCAGGCACAGATAAATTAAATAATCGACCTTTAGGGAATTTACTACCAGGAATCAAATTGATAGCACAATCACAATCCCTATGCGGAGGTAGGGCATCGGACTTGGGCTCTTCAAATACATCCTGATAATCAGACAAGAACTCTGGGACCTCAGAAGGAGTGGATGACGAAATAGACAAAAATGGAACATCACCATGTACCCCCTGACTACCCCAACTGGATACCGACATAGAGTTCCAATCCAATACTGGATTATGGGTTTGCAGCCATGGCAACCCCAACACGACCACATCATGCAGATTATGTAGCACCAGAAAGCGAATAACTTCCTTATGTGCAGGAGCCATGCACATGGTCAGCTGGGTCCAGTACTGAGGTTTATTCTTGGCCAAAGGTGTAGCATCAATTCCTCTCAACGGAATAGGACACCGCAAAGGCTCCAAGAAAAACCCACAACGTTTAGCATAATCCAAATCCATCAGATTCAGGGCAGCGCCTGAATCCACAAACGCCATGACAGAATACGATGACAAAGAGCATATCAAGGTAATGGACAGAAGGAATTTGGATTGTACAGTACCAATGACGGCAGACCTATCGAACCGCTTAGTGCGCTTAGGACAATCAGAAATAGCATGAGTGGAATCACCACAGTAGAAACACAGACCATTCAGACGTCTGTGTTCTTGCCGTTCAACTCTGGTCATAGTCCTATCGCACTGCATAGGCTCAGGTTTAATCTTAGACAATACCGCCAAATGGTGCACAGATTTACGCTCGCGCAAGCGTCGACCGATCTGAATGGCCAAAGACATAGACTCATTCAAACCAGCAGGCATAGGAAAACCCACCATGACATCCTTAAGAGCCTCAGAGAGACCCTTTCTGAACAAAGCTGCCAGCGCAGATTCATTCCACAGAGTGAGTACAGACCACTTCCTAAATTTCTGACAATATACTACTATATCATCCTGACCCTGGCACAAAGCCAGCAAATTTTTCTCAGCCTGATCCACTGAATTAGGCTCATCGTAAAGCAATCCGAGCGCCAGGAAAAATGCATTTACATTACTCAATGCAGGGTCTCCTGGCGCAAGAGAAAATGCCCAGTCCTGAGGGTCGCCGCGCAAAAAAGAAATAATAATCAAAACCTGTTGAATAGGATTACCAGAAGAATGAGGTTTCAAGGCCAGAAATAGCTTACAATTATTTTTGAAATTAAGAAACTTAGTTCTATCACCAAAAAACAAATCAGGAATAGGAATTCTTGGTTCTAACATAGATTTCTGATCAATAGTATCTTGAATCCTTTGTACATATGTAACGAGATTATCCATTGAAGAGCACAGACCCTGAATATCCATGTCCACACCTGTGTCCTGAAACACCCAAATGTCTAGGGGGAAAAAAAGACTGAACACAGAGCTGAGAAAAAAAAATGATGTCAGAACTTCTAATTTCCCTCTATTGAGAATCATTAGGTTGGCTCCTTGTACTGTTATGTAGGCAATCCAGTAACACAGTGTGCCAGCAATCAGAGCACATACAGTGATTTGATAATAACCCAAAAACATTAGAACGAGCTCTGAGACATGGAATCTCTGTAGACCGCAATACCTGAACCTATCCTAAACACAACTAAAGGCAGCTGTGGATTGCGCCTGTCACTACCTATGCAACTCGGCACAGCCTGAGGAGCTGACTAACCTGAAGATAAAAAAACAAGCCTGACTTGCCTCAGAGAAATACCCCAAAGGAAAAGGCAGCCCCCCACATATAATGACTGTTAGCAAGATGAAAAGACAAACGTAGGGATGAAATAGATTCAGCAAAGTGAGGCCCGATATTCTAGATAGAGCGAGGATAGCAAAGAGAACTTTGCAGTCTACAAAAAACCCTAAAGCAAAAAACCACGCAAAGGGAGCAAAAAGACCCACCGTGCCGAAGTAACGGCACGGCGGTGCACCCTTTGCGTCTCAGAGCTTCCAGCAAAAACGAATAGACAAGCTGGACAGAAAAAGTAGCAACAAAAGCAAAGAAACACTTATCTAAGCAGAGCAGCAGGCCACAGGAAAGATCCAGAAGCTCAGGTCCAACACTGGAACATTGACAAGGAGCAAGGAAGACAGAATCAGGTGGAGTTAAATAACAAAGCAGCCAACGAGCTCACCAGAACACCTGAGGGAGGAAGCTCAGAAGCTGCAGTACCACTTGTGACCACAGGAGTGAATTCAGCCACAGAATTCACAACAGAAGTGGATCTCTTCGCCACCAAGAAGAACAGGAAAGTAAGGCAGTTCTGTTCACTGGATCCCAAAGAAAACCCGCTAGCAGTGGATGCCATCCTCATAAAATTAAACTTCAGTGTAGCCTATGACTTCCCTCCCTTATCTCTACTACCTCTAGTGGTGAGGAAAATCAGGAAGTACAAAGCAAGGGTAATAGTAATCTCTCCCTTTTGGTCCAGGACGGCATGGTTCTCATGCCTCAGGACCATGTCTGTATCCGACCCTTGGGTGCTGCCAGAGGTTCCAGATCTCCTATCCCAGGGACAAGTCTACCATCCTCAGGTAGCTGGCCTTCATGTGATGGTGTGGAGTTTGAACTGTCATTGCTAAAAAAATAAAGATTTTTCTCTGAGCCTAATAAACACCCTTCTTAAAAGCAGAAAATAAATTACAACCAGGATCTATGCCAGGACCTGGAATAATTTTTTACAGAACTCAGGAGTGGAAGCTGGAAAAGGGGTCCCAATAGCCCAGATCCTAGAATTCCTTCAGAAGGATCTAGATATGGGCCTTTCCACCAGTACCCTGAAGGTCTAGGTTTCAGCCCTGGGGGCGCTTTTTAGCTATGATATCGCCGGTAACTACTGGGTTAGTAGATTTATTAAAGCGGCAGGTAGGTCCAGGCCCATAGTTAGGGATAGGTTTATGCCATGGGATTTAAACCTTGTTCTCTCGGCCATGACTGAAGCCCTGTTTGAGCCCATTTCATCAGCATCGACAAAAATACTCTCCCCCAAAGTATCCTTCTTGGTAGCACTGATGTCAGCACAGAGGGTGAGTGACATCCAAGCACTACCTAGACTCCCTCCGTATACACAGTTCCAGGACGATAGTGATACTTAGGCCTGACCCAGCATACTTATCTAAGTAGCTTCCAGTTTCCATAGGACACAGGAAATAGTTATTCCTTCCTTCCTTCCCCACCCAGCCAACCAGAAATAGATGAAGCTCCATACCCTAGATGTTAGACGATGTCTCTTAGGATACTTATCAGTTACTGATTCCTGGAAGTGGGACAATGCCTTGTTTCACGGAACTTCTCCTTTCAAGGAACCAGGAAGAGCCTTAGGGTGTCAAAAAGCACATTGGCTAGATGGATTAGGGAAGCTAGGGTGCTTCCTCAGACCTTTCCTTCGGTATAAGGCTGCTGCAAGCTGTACTCCCTCCCTAAGTAGTTATTACTCTCTGTAATTCTCTCGGTGGTGCTATCATGGGCGATCGAATAAAGTCTTAGTTACTTACCGATAATGGTATTTTTTGGAGCCCATGAAAGCACCCTTAGATTCCCTCCCTCTTCTCTTTAGGGTGTGCACTTCTTCCTCTTACAAGGTTCACGTGTAAGAAATATTTAGTATTAAAATGTTGTATATAATTTGTGCTATTAACCATGGAGGTCCTCTTGAGCTCTGTAATCCAACTGATGCGTGGGAGAGATGCTTCCCTTTTGTATCTGTAGATTTACTGTTCCTGAAGGGCGGATCCTCTCTCTCGGTGGTGCTGTCATGGGCTCCGAAAAATAGGGCGGCGCGGTGGTTAGCACTGCAGCCTTGCAGCACTTGGGTCCTGGGTTCTAATCCCACCCAGGACAACATCTGCAAAGAGTTTGTATGTTCTCTCCATGTTTGTGTGGGTTTGCTTCGGGCACTCCGGTTTCCTTCCACATTCCAAAGACATACTGATAGGGATTCTAGATTGTGAGCCCCATTGGGGACAGTGATGATAATGTGTGCAAAACTGTAAAGCGCTGCGGAATATGTTAGTGCTATATAAAAATAAAGATTATTATTACTGTTATCGGTAAATAACTAAGATTTTTTTTTCTACACAAGTGAAAATATGAGAGGCTGAATTTCTAATAACCCCCACTGATCTCAGTCAGGACATTTATTTACTTATATGTTAACTGGCACATAGTAAACTCACTTTTGGATTAGACATTATTGTTAGTGATGAGCGCAAGTGCTCGTTGCTCGAGTTTGCCTGTGTTTGTCAGGCAATCTCCGCATGTTTTGCAGCTGTCTAACAGCCGCAAAATGTGGCTATAGGGACTCAAACATGGCACTCGAGCACTCACGATACTTGGTTCATACCTGAGCACCCTAGGCAAACTCGAGTAACGAGCACATGTGTTCATTACTAATTATTATATTGGAAAAACTTTGCAAGTGTCTCCATGTTTTGAGACCCAAAACGCTTTCAATTTTCTGTCAATTATTGGGATATAGCGCTGTGAGAGGGCTTATTTTTTGCTCCCCCTGTGCTGGCATTTTTACTGCTACCATTTTGGGGTATATACGATGTTTTGATCACCTCTTATTGCATTTTATTGCTATGTTGTGGTGGACAATAAAACGTAATTCTGGCTTTTTTTTCTCATTGCACGGTTCACATATATTCATTTACTTTATATTTTGATAGATTGGACTTTTATGAACACAGCAATAAAAAATATGTATTTTTTAAATTGTTTTATTTTTATTAGATCAAAAAGAGTTAATTTGAAATTGTTTTTTGTTTTATTGTGTTTTTCATATTTTTAAAAACTTTTAACTGTTTTTAATAGTCCACTTAGGGACTTGAAGCTGCAATCATCTGATATTTAGTGAAAAAACGATCTCATATGAACGACAGTTACAGGCTGGCTTTCACAGTGGAATTGTCATGACAAACACAGAGGTCTGGGTGTTATGGCAATCCATCGTCATCCTGTGATCACGTTACAGGTGCACCAATGAGTGCCTTTAATGACGTGCACACGCCGATATGTGCTAAATGCTGTTGTTAGAGATTGACAGCAGCATTTATTAGGTTAACAGCCCTGGGCAGAGTTCTGATCCACCCGCGGCTGTTAATGTTATATGCAAAAAGTCAAATGACGGTCCTTCACTTCTGAGCCCTGCCGTGTGCCCAAACAGTGCTTTTTTTCCCCACACATGGAGTATCAGTATGCTCTGGAGAAACTGCACAACATATTTTGTGATCCATTTTTTCCTGTTACCCTTGCAAAGATAAAAAAAATTGAGTGTAAATTAAAATTTTTGAAACAAAAAGTTAAATGTTAATTTTTTCCTTCCACATTACAAAAATTACTGTGAAGCATCTGAAGGGATAATAAACTTCTTGAATGTGGTTTTGAGCTCCTTGAGGGGTGCAGTTTTTATAATGGTGTCACATTGGTGTATTTTCTGTCATATTGGCTCGTCAAAGTCACTTCAAATGTGATATGGTCCCTAAAAAAATGGTTTTGCAAATCTTGTTGGAAAAATGAGAAATTGCTGGTAAACTTTTAACCCTTATGACTTCCTAGCAAAAAAAAATATCTCTCAAAAATTGTTCTGATGTAAAGTCGACATGTGAGAACTGCTATTTATTAACTATTTTGTGTGACATAACTCAGGGCATAAAAAATTAACGTTTGAAAATTGCAAAATTTTCGCCAGATTTGCATCTTTTTCACAAATAAACGCAAGTCATATCAAAGAAATGTTACCACTATACTTCAAGAAAAAAACAATCTCCGAATTAGTGGGATCCGTTGAAGCGTTCCAGAGTTACCACATAAAGTGACACTGGTCAGAATTGTAAAATTTGGCTTGGTCATTAACGTGCAAATAGCTTTGGGGGTAAAGGGGTTACTATGCAAATAGGGTAGCTGCTTTCATCATTTAGAGGCGCAGCTACATTTTGCTTTGGCATATCTATTAATGTTCAGCTTCTGTAACACCGCTGCCTATCTACTATATAATTGTCTAAGGGTCACTTCCGTCTTTCTGTCTGTCCTTCTGTCAGTCACGGATATTCATTGGTCGTGGCCTCTGTCTGTCATGGAATCCAAGTCGCTGATTGGTCGTGGCAAAACGCCCACGACCATTGCGACGACCAATCAGCGACGGGCGCAGTCCGGCGGCAACATGGCCGCTCCAGCCTCCCCGCAGTCAGTGCCCGCTCCGTACTCCCCTCCAGTCAGCGCTCACACTGGGTTAATGGCAGCGCTAATGGACCGCGTTATGCCGCGGTTTAACGCACTCCATAACGCTGCTATTAACCCTGTGTGACCAACTTTTTTTACTATTGATACTGCCTATGCAGCCTCAATAGTAAAACGATCTAATGTTAAAAATAATAAAAAAATAAAAATCATCATATACTCACATTCCGGCGCCTTTCCCGCTCCTCGCGACGCTCCGGTGACCAGTCCATGCTAGCGGCAGGTTCCGGTGGCAAAGATGGTATGCGACAAGGACCTGCCATGACGTCACGGTCATGTGACCGCGACGTCATCACAGGTCCTGCGAGAAAGACCTGCCATGACGTCACGGTCATGTGACCGCGATATCATCACAGGTCCTGCGCCCATACCAACCCTGGGACCGGAAGCTGCCGGGTGCACCGCACACAGGGCCAGGACTTCAACGGAGGGTGAGTATGTTTATTTTAAGTCTGTATACTACATGGCTCTGTGCTGTACTGTATACTCCGTCGCTGGGCAATATACTACGTGGCTGGGCAATATACTACGTGGCTGGGCAATATACTACGTGGCTGGGCAATATACTACGTGGCTGGGCAGTATACTACGTGGCTGGGCAGTATACTACGTGGCTGGGCAGTATACTACGTGGCTGGGCAGTATACTACGTGGCTGGGCAATATACTACGTGGTTGGGCAATATACTACGTGACTGGGCAATATACTACGTGGCTGGGCAATATACTACGTGGCTGGGCAATATACTACGTGGCTGGGCAATATACTTCGTAGCTGGTCAATATATTACGTGACTGGGCAATATACTACGTGACTGGGCAATATACTTTGTGGCTGGGCAATATGCTACGTGGACATGCATATTCTAGAATACCCGATGCGTTAGAATCGGGCCACCATCTAGTCACTATGTAGTTATAGAAAAAGAGAAAAATACTAAGAATGTAAATCCCATGAAAAAATGCAGAAACTCTTGACTAATGCATGATATAATAGTGGTCTGGTCTAGCCTGTCTCTCAGATATGTGACAGCTGATTTACATAGCTGCTCTACTTTGTGGTTTCCTGAGACCAACTAACCCAACCACATCGTTCTGCAGTCATTCTCCCAGTACACCGCCGCCGTCTGTGTATAAGAAAACCTTCCTGCTAAAATAGAATAATTGTCGCATTCGGCCAATTAGTTGTGTATGCGCCTGTGATTCTTCGTACTATTCACCAGTACAACAGTGAATCCAGTGCAGCAGGAGGTCACATAATGCTTCTCCTAGTTTGCCTGCAGACGTTAAAAGTAAATTGTTTTTCTGGGGAAGATGCTTCTCTGAGGCTCGCGCCGCAGCTGTGATTTCAAAGCAGTCATGGGAGATTGTGGAGCCATAAGTACACGTAAGGCTCAGCCGATACTTTGATGGATCGATTCATTCCAGTATCATAGCAGCCTCCCACGTGTTTGTGCAGCAGAATATCTTCAGCTGCAGTCGAGCGATTAGAATTTCTAAGGCCAAGCGTGAAGTATTTTGTTTGTACACACTCTTATTACACTGTGTAATTGAGGCGCTGGTGGTTTCAATATGGCATTGGACTGTCTTTTTGATAAAAAATGAATATATATTTGGAAATCCGCTTTATTTCTAATATGATTACGTTTTCATGATTAACAATCGACACTTTTTGTAGTAAGCATATGAGATATCTATCTATCTATATATATATACGTACATACATACACATATCTATACTATATTTATATATATGGGTATATGTGTGTGTGTATATATATATATATATATATATATATATACACACAATATAATATATTTGTGTGTATATATACCATGGAGAATTGTGCAAGTTCTCCCACGTAAGAAGATGAGGCCTGTAATTGACATAAGTAAACCACAACTATGAGAGTCAAAATAAGAAAACAAATCCAGAAAATCACCTTGTCTGATTTCACAAGATTTATTTTGCAAAGTATGGTGGAAAATAAGTATTTGGTCATTAACGAAAGTTCATCTCAATATTTTGTTATATATCCTTTGTTGGCAATGACAGAGGTTAAACGTTTTCTGTAAGTCTTCACAAGGTTGGCACACACTGTTGGTGGTATGTTGGCCCATTCCTCCATGCAGATCTCCTCTAGAGAAGTGATGTTTTGGGCCTGTCTCTGCGCAACATGGACTTTCATCTCCCTCCAATGGTTTTCCATGGAGTTGAGATCTGGAGACTGGCTAGGCCACTCCAGGACCTTAATATGCTTCTTACGAAGCCACTCCTTCACTGCCTTTACGGTGTGCTTGGGATCATTATCATGCTGAAAGACTCATCCATGTTTCATCTTCAGTGCCCTTGCTGATGGAAGGAGGTTTACACTCAAAATCTCACTATACATGGCCCCATTCATTCTTCCATGTACACAGATCAGTCGTCCTGGTCCCTTTGCAGAGAAACAGCCCCAAAGCATGATGTTGCTACCCCCCCATGCTTTACAGTAGGTATGGTGTTCTTTGGATGCAACTCGGCATTCTGTCTCCTCCAAACACAACGAGTTTTGTTTCTACCAAACAATTCTACTTTGGTTTCTTCAGACCGTATGACATTCTCCCAATACTCTTCTGGATAATCCAAATGCTCTCCAGCAAACTTCAGACGGGCCCGGACATGTACTGGCTTAAGCAGGGGGCAGTGCAGGATCTGAGTCCCTGGCAGCGTAGTGTGCTACTGATGGTAGCCTTTGTTATGGTGGTCCCAGCTCTATGCAGGTCGTTCACTAGGTCCACCTCGTGTGGTTCTGGGATTTTTGCTCACCGTTTTTGTGATCATTTTGACCCCACGGGGTGAGAGCGCCCGATCCAGGGAGATTTAGTGGTCTTGTATGTCTTCCATTTTCTTATTATTGGTCCCACAGTTGATTTCATCACACCAAGCTGCTTGCCTATTGTAGATTCAGTCTTCCCAGCCTGGTGCAGGGCTACAATTTTGTTTCTGGTGTCCTTTGACAGCTCTTTGGGCTTCACCATAATGGAGTTTGGAGTGTGACTGTTTGAGGTTGTGGACAGGTGTCTTTTATACTGATAACAAGTTCAAACAGGTACCATTTCTACAGGTAATGAGTGGAGGACAGAGGAGCCTCTTAAAGTTACAGGTTTGTGAGAGCCAGAAATCTTGCATGTTTTTAGGTGACCAAATACTTATTTTCTACCATAATTTGCAAAATAAATCTTGCCAAATCAGACAAGGTGATTTTCTGGATTTGTTTTCTTATTTTGACTCACATAGTTGTGGTCTACTCTACCTATGATGTCAACTACAGGCCTCTCTCATGTTTTTAAGTGGGAGAACTTGCACAATTGGTGGCTGACTAAATACTTTTTTTCTCCAATGTATATATGTCAGAAATATATACAGTATGTGTGTATATGTATATACGTATATATACATATATATATATATATATATATATATATATATATATATATATATATATATAATGTGTGTGTGTGTGTGTGTGTGTGTGTGTGTGTGTGTATATAAATTGAATCATACATAAAATATATATAATATGTTAAATGTATAATATGTTAAATATGTTGCTGAAAATGTGTGAATAATCTGACAACTGGGTATTACTATTTGGCATATCCCAACTGATCGGTCAGTGCTGACATTGTCAGACTGTGTAAGCACCTATTCGTTTATCACTGAGTATTATAACCCCCACTTTCTTAATTTTGAATACCGGTACATTTCCAAGAGCTATAACAGGAACTGCACAAGGCAATGTGACAAGGTGCTCAAAAATTTTAGTAATTAATAAACTTCATATTTACCAGGTCCTTTTTTAAGCATTTCTACATATAAATCTGGAAAAAAATAGAAAACTGAAAACTAATGATATTTTTATTTGTAAAAGCAAAATTTCGCATTATATGGTATTTGCTTTATCACAACGTCCAGCTTGTTTTATTTTTCAGAATGGGAGCTGCCGATAATATTTATAAAGGACGAAGCACTTTTATGGAAGAGCTGTCAGAGACCGCAGAGATATTAAAGCAAGCCAGTCCTCGGTCACTTGTCATTTTGGATGAGTTGGGAAGAGGCACCAGTACACATGATGGGATCGCCATTGCATATGCAACGCTGGAGTACATTATAAGAGATGTATGGTTTGTTTGTTTTTACTGATTTTGTTCTATAAGATTTATTTCCTTCCATATTGATAATTAATACTAAGGCTGCGTTCACACTTCCTAGTTTCCTAGCTTAACGATCTGTGTACCGACTGCAAATTTTGGATTGGAAAACCAAAGAAATGAGTCAGAGCATAAGTTGGTGTACAGTATGTGCAATGTGTAAGAGCATGTTCACACTATGGCTATTTCACCGACAAAACCCATGGGGTAAAAATCATGGAGTACTTAGTTAACATTGTTTTGATCTAAAAAGCGTAAAAGCCATCCCATCTTGTCAAGGTGTGCCACGGGGTGGCCTGACCCAAAATCAATAGCCTTATACTGTATACGAGATGGTGGCCCGATTCTAAAGCATTGGGTATTCTAGAATATGTATGTATGTCGCGCTGTGAGTGGGGGTTAAATTCCACGCCAATATCGCTGATTGGTCGCGGCCAGCCAGGCACGACCAATCAGCGGAGCGTGGTTGAAATCCCGCACCAATTCGCGGCCAGACTGGCTTTTGCTGATTGGTCGCAGTTGGCCGGGCACGACTAATCACCGAAGCGGTGTTAAAATCCCGCGGCAATATCGCTGATTGGTCACGACCGGCCGCGTAGTATATAGCACAGCCACGTAGTATATAGCACAGCAATGTAGTATATAATACAGCCCACGCAGTAGATAGCACAGCCACGTAGTATATAGTGCAGCCACGTAGTATATAGCACAGGCACGTAGTAAATAAGTGATGTAGTATATAGCAGCCATGTAGTATATAACACAGCCCACGTAGTATATAGCACAGCGATGTAATATATAGCAGCCACGTAGTATATAACACAGACAGCCACGTAGTATATAGCACAGCCACATAGTATATAGCACAGCCCATGTAGGATATATCACAGAGGCGTGATATATAGCAGCCACGTAATATATAACACAGACAGCCACGTAGTATATAGCAGTCATGTAGTATATAGCAGCCACGTAATATATATATCAGCCACGTAGTATATAGTACAGCCACGTAGTATATAGCACAGCGATGTAGTATATAGCAGCCACGTAGTATATAACACAGCCCACGTAGTATATAGCATAGCCACGTAGTATATAACACAGACAGCCACGTGGTATATAGCAGTGTGGGCACCATAGTATATAACACAGCCAATGTAGTATATAACACAGGCCACATAGTATATAGCACAGCCCACGTAGTATACAGCAGTGTGGGCACCATATCCCTGTGAAAAAAAGAATTAAAATAAAAATTAGTTATATACTCACCCTCCGGCCTGCCGGCCGCGACCAATCAGTGACGCAAGATTTCCGTTACAGAAATACAGACAGACGGAAGTACCCCTTAGACGATTATATAGATAGATGCTTTTGAGGCTGTTGTGTTTAAATCAGAAGTTAGAGGATATGTGAATGCATCCTAAGTGAGAAAAAACAAATTACCCAGACTGAATGGCAGCGTATAAAGAACTTTTTAGTTTAGTGATTATGATCTCAAATATGATACATACGGTATAGTAACATGTGTCACCCCTAGACTATCGTGTTGGGGGAAAAAAAAACAATCCAGCTCTGAAAAAATGCAAAAAAGACCCCACGATATGGCTGCATATGTAGCTAATGTTTACTGTTTATATTTTCACCACTTTGGGTTACATCAGGAGGGCCAAACCAATAGGCTAAAATAAATTTTGCTTAAAATTAACATATTAATTACAATTAATATTAATATACAATAATAATATATCA
This sequence comes from Ranitomeya imitator, assembly GCF_032444005.1. NCBI lineage: Eukaryota > Metazoa > Chordata > Amphibia > Anura > Dendrobatidae > Ranitomeya > Ranitomeya imitator. Next base: position 131,286,621 of record NC_091282.1, read on the forward strand.
CTCAATATTGAGTAGAATTTATCTCCAAGTATTTGTTAGTGTTCGGAGATTTAGTTTTCATCGCCACAGCTGAATGATTTACAGGTGCTAGCCAGCTTGATTACACGTGGGGATTCCGTAGCAACCAGGCAACTCACACATGTACTCAGCCTGGCTAATAGCTGTAAATCATTCAGCTGCGGCGATGAAAACGAAATCTCCGAATACTAACAAATACTCGGAGACCACCTGAGTGTGCTCTGGAAAACCCGAGCAACAAGTACACTCGCTCATCAATAATCCTGACATCCCCCTATATACAGTGTGAGCACTCGCACATCCCTCCTATACACTGCATGAGCGCTCACACGTCCGTTATAAGCACCCAGGCAAACCCCCTATCTACTATATAATTGTCTAAGGGTCACTTCCGTCTGTCTGTCCTTCTGTCTGTCTTTCTGTCACGGATATTCATTGGTCGCGGCCTCTGTCTGTCATAGAATCCAAGTCGCTGATTGGTCGTGGCAAAACGCCCACGACCATTGCCACGACCAATCAGCGACGGCCACAGTCCGGTGGCAATATGGCCGCTCTTTCCTCCCTGCAGTCAGTGCCCGCTCCATACTCCCCTCCAGTCATCCAGTCAGCCCTCACACAGGGTTAATGTGAGCATTACCGGAGCGCGGTGTAACGCACTCCGGTTACGCAGCTATTAACCCTGTGTGACCATATTTTTACTATTGATGATGCGTATGCAGGATCAGTAGTAAAAATATCTAATGTTACAAATAATAATAATAAAAAAAAAACCGTTATTCTCACCCTCCGACGTGGTGTCCTGTCCTCGGCAGTGCAAGTGGCAGGTTCTGGTGCTAAGGATGCTATGCGAGAAGGACCTGCCATGACGACACGTGTTATGACCTGGTGGTCAGGACAATAATGGACCTGGTGGTTAAGAGCACACGGAATGACCTGATAGTTACTGATAATAAAGGACGAGCTCTGGGACATGGGAACGCTGCTGACCGCTATCCCTAATCCTATCAAACACACTAGAAATAGCCGTGGATTGCGCCTAACGCTCCCTATGCAACTCGGCACAGCCTAAGGAACTAGCTAGCCCTGAAGATAGAAAAATAAAGCCTACCTTGCCTCAGAGAAATTCCCCAAAGGAAAAGGCAGCCCCCCACATATAATGACTGTGAGTAAAGATGAAAATACAAACACAGAGATGAAATAGATTTAGCAAAGTGAGGCCCGACTTACTGAACAGACCGAGGATAGGAAAGGTTACTTTGCGGTCAGCACAAAAACCTGCAAAAAGACCACGCAGGGGGCGCAAAAAGACCCTCCGCACCGACTCACGGTGCGGAGGCGCTCCCTCTGCGTCCCAGAGCTTCCAGCAAGCAAGATAACAATAAAAATAGCAAGCTGGACAGAAAAATAGCAAACCAAAGAAATACAAGCTGGAACTTAGCTTCTGCTGGGAAGACAGGTCACAAGAACGATCCAGGAGTGAACTAGACCAATACTGGAACATTGACAGGTGGCATGGAGCAAAGATCTAAGTGGAGTTAAATAGAGCAGCCAGCTAACGAATTAACCTTGTCACCTGAGGAAGGAAACTCAGAAACACCCACCAGAGGAAGTCCATGGACAGAACCAGCCGAAGTACCATTCATGACCACAGGAGGGAGCCCGACAACAGAATTCACAACAGTCACGGTCATGGGACCGTGACGTCATCACAGGTCCTGCGCTCATACCAACCCTGGGACCGGAAGCTGCCGCGTGCACCGCACACAGGCGACAGCACTACAAGGGGCCCTCGGATGGTGAGTATATGTTCATTTTTTATTTTTTAACCTGTTACATACGTGGCTGGGCAATATACTACGTGACTGGCCAATATACTACATGACTAGGCAGTATACTACGTGTCTGTGCTGTATACTACGTGGCTCTGTGCTGTATACTACGTCACTGTGCAATATACTACGTGGCTGGGCAATATACGACGTCACTGGGCAATATACTACGTGACTGGGCAATATACTACGTGGCTGGGCAATATACTACGTCACTGGGCAATATACTACGTAGCTGTGTAATATACTACGTGACTGGGCAATATACTACGTGACTGGACAATATACTACGTGACTGGACAATATACTATGTGACTGGGCAATATACTACGTGGCTGGGCAATATACTACGTAACACTGGCAATATACTACATGACTGAGCAATATACTACGTGGCTGGGCAATATACTACGTCGCTGTGCAATATAATACGTGGCTGGGCAATATACTACGTGACACAGCGACGGGCACAGTCTGGCCGTGAATTCGCCCCTTCTGACGTCAGTGCCCCCTTGAGTCAGCGCACACACAGGGTTAATGGCTGCGTTACACCGCATTATGCCACGGTGTAACGCAGTCTGTTAATGCTGCTATTAACCATGATACTCACCTTCCTGTCATGATCCCAATGGCAGGGGATCACAAAAGGACAAGCACAAAAACAAAACAAGCTCTAGGGTGATGGAACCTGAGCTGACCGCGATCCTGAACCTAAACACACAACTAGCAGTAGCCGGGGAACGTGCCTACGATGATTCCTAGACGTCTCGCGCCAGCCGAAGGATTAACTTCCCCTATTAGAAGAAACACAGACCTCACTTGCCTCCAGAGAAACACCCCACAGAAATAGCAGCCCCCCACATGTAATAACGGTGAAATGAGAGGAAAGCACATACGTAGTTATGAAAATAGAATCAGCAAAAATGAGGCCCGCTAAAGCTAGATAGCAGAGGATACAAAAGTGAATTGCGCGGTCAGCGAAAAACCCTTCAAAAAACCATCCTGAAATTACTTGAACTCATGTGCCAACTCATGGAACATGAGGAGTAATTTCAGCCCACTAGAGCAACCAGCAGCAAGGAATCACATATCAGCAAGCTGGACTAAGACAAAAATAAAGCAAAACGTGGAACAGGAAAATCAAAACTTAGCTTGTCCTGAAGATAACAGACGCAGGGAGCAGAGGTAAAAAGACACGCTGATTACATTGATAGCCGGCGAGGAAATGACAAAAAGGCCAGGTTAAATAGGAAACTCCCATAACCTGATGGAACAGGTGGACACCAGAGACCGCAGAGAACACAAGTCACCCAGTACCATCAGTAACCACCAGAGGGAGCCCAAAAACAGAACCCACAACAGTACCCCCCCCTTGAGGAGGGGTCACCGAACCCTCACGAGAACCACCAGGGCGACCAGGATGAGCCCTATGAAAAGCACGGACCAAATCGGCAGCATGAACATCAGAGGCAATCACCCAAGAATTATCCTCCTGACCATAACCCTTCCACTTCACCAAATACTGGAGTTTCCGTCTGGAAACACGAGAATCCAAGATCTTCTCCACAACATACTCCAATTCACCCTCCACCAGCACCGGAGCAGGAGGCTCAAGCGAAGGAACAACAGGTACCTCATACTTCCGCAACAACGACCGATGGAACACATTATGAATAGCAAACGATGCCGGGAGATCCAAACGAAACGACACAGGGTTAAGAATTTCCAAGATCCTATAGGGACCGATGAACCGAGGCTTGAACTTAGGAGAAGAGACCTTCATAGGAACAAAACGAGAAGACAACCACACCAAGTCCCCAACAAGAAGTCGAGGACCCACGCGGCGACGGCGATTAGCAAACTGCTGAGCCCTCTCCTGGGACAACTTCAAATTGTCCACCACATGACTCCAAATCCGATGCAACCTATCCACCACCATGTCCACTCCAGGACAATCAGAAGGCTCCACCTGACCAGAGGAAAAACGAGGATGAAACCCCGAATTACAAAAGAAAGGAGAAACCAAGGTAGCAGAACTAGCCCGATTATTAAGGGCAAACTCGGCAAGCGGCAAAAAGGAAACCCAGTCTTCTTGATCAGCAGAAACAAAACACCTTAAATAAGTTTCTAAAGTCTGATTAGTTCGTTCCGTCTGGCCATTCGTCTGGGGATGGAATGCAGACGAAAAGGACAAATCAATGCCCATCTTAGCACAGAACGTCCGCCAAAATCTAGACACAAACTGGGATCCCCTGTCAGAAACGATGTTCTCCGGAATGCCATGCAAACGGACCACGTTTTGAAAAAACAGAGGGACCAACTCAGAGGAGGAAGGTAACTTAGGCAAGGGTACCAGATGAACCATCTTAGAAAAGCGGTCACACACAACCCATATGACGGACATTTTTTGAGAGACAGGGAGATCCGAAATAAAGTCCATGGAAATGTGCGTCCAAGGCCTCTTCGGGATAGGCAAAGGTGACAACAATCCACTGGCCCGAGAACAGCAAGGCCTAGCCCAAGAGGCAAACTCCACAAGACTGCACGAAAGAACGCACATCCCTCGACAAGGAAGGCCACCAAAAAGACCTGGCCACCAAGTCTCTAGTACCAAATATTCCAGGATGACCTGCCAACACAGAAGAATGGACCTCGGAGATGACTCTACTGGTCCAATTATCCGGAACAAACAGTCTTTCCGGCGGACAACGATCAGGTTTATCCGCCTGAAACTCCTGCAAAGCACGTCGCAAGTCTGGGGAGACAGCCGACAAAATCACCCCATCCCTAAGGATACCAGTGGGCTCAGAATTTCCAGGGGAGTCAGGCACAAAACTCCTAGAAAGAGCATCCGCCTTCACATTCTTTGAACCTGGCAGGTATGAAACCACAAAATTGAAACGGGAGAAAAACAGTGACCAACGAGCCTGTCTAGGATTCAGACGCTTGGCAGACTCAAGGTACATCAGATTTTTGTGATCAGTCAAGACCAGCACACGATGTCTAGCACCCTCAAGCCAATGACGCCACTCCTCAAATGCCCACTTCATGGCCAAAAGCTCCCGATTACCAACATCATAATTCCGTTCAGCGGGCGAAAATTTTCTAGAAAAGAACGCATATGGCTTCATCACTGAGCCATCGGAGCTTCTCTGTGACAAAACCGCCCCCGCTCCGATCTCGGAAGCATCAACCTCAACCTGAAAAGGAAGCGACGTATCTGGCTGACGCAACACAGGAGCAGAAGAAAACCGGCGCTTAAGTTCCTGAAAGGCCTCCACAGCCGCAGGAGACCAATCAGTAACATCAGCACCCTTCTTAGTCAAATCCGTCAAAGGCTTAACAACACTAGAAAAATTAGTTATGAGGCGACGATAAAAATTAGCAAAGCCCAAGAACTTCTGTAGACTCTTAAGAGATGTAGGCTGCGTCCAGTCACAAATAGCCTGAACCTTGACGGGATCCATCTCAATAGTAGAAGGGGAAAAAATATACCCCAAAAAGGAAATCTTCTGGACTCCAAAGAGACATTTAGAACCCTTTACAAACAAAGAATTGGCCCGCAGGACCTGAAACACCTTCCTGACCTGCTGAACATGAGACTCCCAGTCATCAGAAAAAAACAAAACATCATCCAAATACACGATAATAAATTTATTCAGATATTCACGGAAAATATCGTGCATAAAAGACTGGAAGACAGAAGGAGCATTAGAAAGTCCAAAAGGCATCACCAAATACTCGAAATGGCCCTCAGGCGTATTAAATGCGGTTTTCCACTCATCACCCTGCCTTATCCGCACAAGATTATACGCACCCCGAAGATCAATCTTAGTGAACCATTTAGCCCCCTTAATGCGAGCGAACAAATCAGTCAATAATGGCAAAGGATACTGATATTTGACTGTAATCTTATTCAAAAGACGATAATCTATGCAAGGCCTCAAGGAACCATCTTTTTTGGCCACGAAAAAAAAACCTGCTCCCAAAGGGGACGAAGATGGACGGATATGTCCCTTTTCCAAGGACTCCTTAACATAATTCCGCATAGCAGTATGCTCTGGCACTGACAGATTGAACAATTGACCTTTAGGGAATTTACTGCCAGGAATCAAATCTATAGCACAATCGCAATCCCTGTGAGGAGGAAGCGAACTGAGCTTAGGCTCCTCAAAAACCTCCCGATAATCAGACAAAAATACCGGAACCTCAGAAGGAGTAGATGAAGCGATAGAAATCGGAGATGCATCATCATGAACCCCCTGACATCCCCAGCTTAACACAGACATTGTTTTCCAGTCTAGGACTGGGTTATGAGTTTGTAACCATGGCAGACCAAGCACTAAGACATCATGTAAATTATACAGTACCAGGAAGCGAATCACCTCCTGATGAACGGGAGTCATACGCATGGTCACTTGTGTCCAGTACTGAGGTTTATTCATAGGCAAAGGTGTAGAGTCAATTCCTTTCAAAGGAATAGGAACTTCCAGAGGTTCCAGACTAAACCCACAGCGATTGGCAAATGACCAATCCATAAGACTCAGGGCAGCGCCTGAATCCACATAGGCATCGACGGAAATGGATGATAATGAACAAATCAGCGTCACAGACAGAATGAACTTAGACTGTAAAGTACCAATGGCAACAGACTTATCAACCTTTTTTGTGCGTTTAGAGCATGCTGATATAACATGAGCTGAATCACCACAATAAAAACACAATCCATTTTTCCGCCTATAATTTTGCTGTTCACTTCTGGACTGAATTCTATCACATTGCATTATCTCAGGTGCCAGTTCAGAAGACACCGCCAAATGGTGCACAGGTTTGCGCTCCCGTAAACGCCGATCAATCTGAATAGCCATAGTCATGGGCTCATTCAGACCTGTAGGCGCCGGGAACCCCACCATAACATCTTTAATGGCCTCAGAAAGGCCATCTCTAAATTTTGCAGCCAGAGCGCACTCATTCCACTGAGTAAGCACCGACCATTTCCGAAATTTCTGACAATATATTTCTGCTTCATCTTGCCCCTGAGAGAGCCAATAAAGCTTTTTCAGCCTGAATCTCTAGGTTAGGTTCCTCATAGAGCAAACCTAATGCCAGAAAAAACGCATCCACATTGAGCAACGCAGGATCCCCTGGTGCCAATGCAAATGCCCAATTCTGAGGGTCACCCCGCAGGAAAGATATAACAATCTTGACCTGCTGAGCAGGGTCTCCAGAGGAGCGAGATTTCAAAGAAAGAAACAACTTGCAATTGTTCCTAAAATTCAGAAAACTAGATCTATCTCCAGAAAAAAACTCTGGGATAGGAATTCTAGCTTCAGACATAGGCGTATGTACAACAAAATCTTGTATATTTTGAACCTTAGCAGCAAGATTATTCAGGCTGGAAGCCAAACTCTGGACGTCCATGATAAACAGCTGAGGTCAGAGCCATTCAAGGATTAAGAGGAAGAAAAAAAACATCCAAGCTGCAATTAAGGCTAGGCAGCAAACACTGAGGAGGGGAAAACAGAAAAAAAAAACTTCCTCAGACTACTTTTCGTCCTACTTCAGCCAAAACGATGACCAATTTTTTTTTTAGGGCCGGCTATACTGTCATGATCCCAATGGCAGGGGATCACAAAAGGACAAGCACAAAAACAAAACAAGCTCTAGGGTGATGGAACCTGAGCTGACCGCGATCCTGAACCTAAACACACAACTAGCAGTAGCCGGGGAACGTGCCTACGATGATTCCTAGACGTCTCGCGCCAGCCGAAGGATTAACTTCCCCTATTAGAAGAAACACAGACCTCACTTGCCTCCAGAGAAACACCCCACAGAAATAGCAGCCCCCCACATGTAATAACGGTGAAATGAGAGGAAAGCACATACGTAGTTATGAAAATAGAATCAGCAAAAATGAGGCCCGCTAAAGCTAGATAGCAGAGGATACAAAAGTGAACTGCGCGATCAGCGAAAAACCCTTCAAAAAACCATCCTGAAATTACTTGAACTAATGTGCCAACTCATGGAACATGAGGAGTAATTTCAGCCCACTAGAGCAACCAGCAGCAAGGAATCACATATCAGCAAGCTGGACTAAGACAAAAATAAAGCAAAACGTGGAACAGGAAAATCAAAACTTAGCTTGTCCTGAAGATAACAGACGCAGGGAGCAGAGGTAAAAAGACACGCTGATTACATTGATAGCCGGCGAGGAAATGACAAAAAGGCCAGGTTAAATAGGAAACTCCCATAACCTGATGGAACAGGTGGACACCAGAGACCGCAGAGAACACAAGTCACCCAGTACCATCAGTAACCACCAGAGGGAGCCCAAAAACAGAACCCACAACACCTTCCGTCGCCTTTCCAGCTTATCGCGATGCTCCGGGCCTTGCATTGCTGTCTCGTGAGATGATGACGTAGCGGTCTCGTGAGACCGCTAAGTTATCTGGGTAATTTCGCTATGCATCACTGGGAACGGAAGCTGCCGGCCGCATCGCGCGCATAGGGACAGCTTCGCTGGATGTCGGAGGGTGAGTTTATAATTATTTTTTATTTTCATTCTTTTTTTAACAGTGCTATATAGTACTTGGGCTGTGTTATATACTGCGAGGCTGCTATATACTACGTGGGCAGTGTTATATACTGCGTGGGTTGTGTTATATACTGCATGGGCTGTGCTATGCTGTATATTACATGGGCTGTGTTATATACAACGTGGGCTGTGTTATATACTATGTGGCAGTGTTGTATACTATGTGGCAGTGTTATATACTACGTGGCAGTGTTATATACTACGTGGGATGTGTTATATACTACGTGTATATGTTATATACTACGTGAGCTGTGTTATATACTACGTGTGCAGTGTTATATACTACGTGGGTTATGTTATATACTACGTGGCAGTTTTATATACTACGTGGACTGTGTTATATACTACGTGGACTGTGTTATATACTATGTGGGCTGTGTTATATACTACGTGGCAGTGTTATATACTACGTGGGCTGTGTTATATACAACTTGTTTTATATATTACATGGCATTGTTATATACTACGTGGATGTGTTATATACTACGTGAGCTGTGTTATATACTACGTGGGCAGTGTTATATACTACGTGGGCAGTGTTATATACTACGTGGCAGTGTTATATACTACGTGGGCAGTGTTATATACTATGTGGGCAGTGTTATATACTACGTGGGCAGTGTTATATACTACGTGGGCAGTGTTATATACTACGTGGGCAGTGTTATATACTACGTGGGCTGTGTTATATACTACGTGGGTGTGTTATATACTACGTGGCAGCGTTATATACTACATGGGCTGTGTTATATACTACGTGACAGTGTTATATACTACGTGGGCAGTGTTATATACTACGTGGGCAGTGTTATATACTACGTGGGCAGTGTTATATACTACGTGGGCTGTTATATACAACTTGTTTTATATATTACATGGCATTGTTATATACTGCGTGGATGTGTTATATACTACGTGAGCTGTGTTATATACTACGTGGGCAGTGTTATATACTACGTGGCAGTGTTATATACTACGTGGGCTGTGTTATATACAACTTGTTTTATATATTACATGGCATTGTTATATACTACGTGGATGTGTTATATACTACGTGAGCTGTGTTATATACTATGTGAGCAGTGTTATATACTACGTGCGCAGTGTTATATACTACGTGGCAGTGTTATATACTACGTGGGCTGTGTTATATACAACTTGTTTTATATATTACATGGCATTGTTATATACTGCGTGGATGTGTTATATACTACGTGGGCAGTGTTATATACTACGTGGCAGTGTTATATACTACGTGGGCTGTGTTATATACAACTTGTTTTATATATTACATGGCATTGTTATATACTACGTGGATGTGTTATATACTACGTGAGCTGTGTTATATACTATGTGAGCAGTGTTATATACTACGTGCGCAGTGTTATATACTACGTGGCAGTGTTATATACTACGTGGGCTGTGTTATATACAACTTGTTTTATATATTACATGGCATTGTTATATACTACGTGGATGTGTTATATACTACGTGAGCTGTGTTATATACTACGTGGGCAGTGTTATATACTACGTGGGCAGTGTTATATACTACGTGGGCAGTGTTATATACTACGTGGGCTGTGTTATATACTACGTGGGTGTGTTATATACTACGTGACAGCGTTATATACTACATGGGCTGTGTTATATACTACGTGGGCAGTGTTATATACTATGTGCGCAGTGTTATATACTACGTGGGCAGTGTTATATACTACGTGGGCAGTGTTATATACTACGTGGCAGTGTTATATACTACGTGGCAGTGTTATATACTACGTGGCAGTGTTATATACTACGTGGTCAGTGTTATATACTACGTGGGCAGTGTTATATACTACGTGGGCAGTGTTATATACTACGTGCGCAGTGTTATATACTACGTGGGCAGTGTTATATACTACGTGGGCAGTGTTATATACTACGTGGGCAGTGTTATATACTACGTGGCAGTGTTATATACTACGTGGCAGTGTTATATACTACGTGGCAGCGTTATATACTACATGGGCTGTGTTATATACTACTTGACAATGTTATATACTAGGTGGGCAGTGTTATATACTATGTGTGCAGTGTTATATACTACTTGGGCAGTGTTATATACTACGTGGGCTGTGTTATATACTACGTGGGCTGTGTTATATACTACGTGGCAGTGTTATATACTACGTGGCAGTGTTATATACTACGTGGTCAGTGTTATATACTACGTGGGCAGTGTTATATACTACGTGCTCAGTGTTGTATACCGCGTGGGCTGTGTTATATACTATGTGGCTGTGTTATATACTACATAGCTCCTATATACTACGTGGCTGTCTGTGTTACGTGGCCTCTGCTGTATGCTATGTGGCTGATATATATATATATATATATATATATATATATATATATATATATACACACACACACATACATACATACATACATACATACATATTCTAGAATACCCGATGCGTTAGAATCGGGCCACCATCTAGTATTCAGTATAATCCCCCACACACAGCCTCCCTACATATAGCATGAGCCCCCTCCATATACACTATAATCCCACAAACCGCCTTCTCTATATATATTACATGCCCCTATATACAGTTTGAGCCCACACTCAGCCTCCCTATACACAGTATAAGCCCCCTATATACAGCATGAGGACACACATAGCCTCACTATATACAGCATGGGACCACTCAGTCCCCTATATGCAGCATGAGCCCCCTCCATATACACTATGATCCCACACACAAAAACCTATATACAGCGTGAGCCCCATATACAGTTTGAGCCCACACACAGCACCCTTATATACAGTAGGGGACCCCCATATACAGCATGAGCTAACACACAGGCCTCTATAAACAGGAGGGAGTTTCTCTATACAACATGAGAACACACAAATACACACAGAGACTCCCTATATATGGCTTGAGACCACACCCAGTCCCCTATATACAGCATGAGCCCCCACATAGCCTCCCCATACACATTATGACCCCACACACAGGTCTACTCCCCTTATATACTATTTTATTAAACACTTTCTGTATCCTTCTGATGCAGATAGTGGTGAAATCGGGATGCATGGCTGAAGGAGGGCGGCAACATGGTGCTGCCCGTGGGTCAGTGTTTTCAGCCCTTCGGCTGTCATGGTCCGTGCGCTGGCCTGGAACAGCCAGAGCCAGATGTCGCCCGCGGGACGCACTTTGTCCAGGTCTGGGTTACAGAATGCGTTTTCTACCTGTGAAGGGTTTGATTGTCACTTGATCTTTTTTGTACCAGATAACTGTGTTGTAGAAAATTGATTTGATTCCTAATTTCTCGAGAATATTTGTCATAGATAGAACTGTCAGAAGTTGCTGTGGTGCAGCCATTACTAGCATTCTGTGTTATACCAGGCAGCCACAGATGTTCCAATAGGCGGAGGCTTAATAGTATAAAAGCTCCGTTATTAGAGCAGGGCGTATCTATTCAGCATATGGATGCACTACATTTGTAGTGTCCTTTTGATGTACACATTAAAACCCCCTGCCCCATCCGCAGACACCAAACACATCCATAGAGCCCCACTCGCCATATATTTGTCACCAGAGTCTCCTGACGCCATCCCATAAGCAGGTACCGGTATATGTCAGTTTAATGCACATTCAACAGAAATTGTTAATGTAACTGATTTATAGGAATGTTTGCTCGTTATCTGTGCCATCTATTTTGTACTAATTTCACAATGTTTTTATTCATGTTCTGCCCTCAGGTTACATCATTAACACTGTTTGTCACACATTACCCTCCTTTGTGTGAATTGGAAACCTGCTATCCTACTTCTGTTGGAAACTACCATATGGCTTTCTTTATCGATGCAGCACAAAGCAATGTACATGGTATGATGACCAATTTTCACTCCATTTAATCTTGATTTAACCAGTGATTTTTCCATCACTTTGTTTTACCCTTTCTAGTAGGTCCAGGTTTACACCACGTTTCTGTCACACATTTGTGATTCCTTCTGAACCCCTAAAAAATCGTTTTCAGACCCCATTGGATCCATACACTTATACACTATTAAATGGAGTCAGAAGCATGCAACTTTGGATTTCTTTTCAATTTTTTTTTCGATTTTTAAGTCTGAAACAAAAGTGCAATAGACTACACTATAGTTTCCATGGTCAAATGTTGCGTGTTTTGTACTCCATTTGGCAATTAAAATCAATGTTTCATTTGAGTGAACATCCAAAGCTCTTTTTTCACAGGTTCAAATAGAATGTGTGGCCAAAACGTGAGGTGGTCATACCTCAAGACTTTACCAGCCATCCATGGTGCACCAACTGCTGAGATGCCCATTGATTGCCAGAATGGGGGATGTCTGACTCCATTTGAGTGGAGTACAATGCTCTCCCAGCAGTACAAAGCTAACTTTACAATTCTATGAATTTGATTATATATATATATATATATATATATATATCATACTTATATGTATATAGTACAGACCAAAAGTTTGGGCACACCTTCTCATTTGAAGACTTTTCTGCATTTTCTTGACTATGAAAATTTTTAATTCACACTGAAGGCATCAAAACTATGAATTAACACATGTGGAATTATATGCTTAACAAAAAAGTGTGAAACAACTGAAAATATGTCTTATATTCTAGGTTCTTCAAAGTAGCCACCTTTGTCATTGATGACTGCTTTGCACACTCTTGGCATTCTCTTGATGAGCTTCAAGAGGTAGTCACCGGAAATGGTTTTCACTTCACAGGTGTGCCCTGTCAGGTTTAACCCCTTTCTGACATTAGACGTACTATCCCGTCGAGGTGGGGTGGGCCCCTATGACCACCGACGGGATAGTACGTCATACGGGATCGCAGCTGACATCCGGCACTATGTGCCAGGAGCGGTCACGGACCGCTCCCGGCACATTAACCCCTGGCACACCGCGATCAAACATGATTTCGATGTGCCGGCGGTACAGGGAAGCATCGCGCAGGGAGGGGGCTCCCTGCGGGCTTCCCTGAGCCCCCCGCAGCAAAGCGATGTGATCGCGTTGCTGCGAGGGTCTCCCTACCTCCCTCCCTGTAGCAGGCCCGGATCCAAGATGGCCGCGGCATCCGGGTCCTGCAGGGAGGGAGGCGGCTTCACAGAGCCTGCTCAGAGCAGGCACTGTGAAGCCTGCAGTGCTGTAAGTCAGATCGGTGATCTGACAGAGTGCTGTGCAAACTGTCAGATCACCGATCTGTGATGTCCCCCCCTGGGACAAAGTAAAAAAGTTTTTAAAAAAAATTCCAAATGTGTAAAAAAAAAATAAAAAAAATAAAAAAAAAAATATTCCTAAATAATGAAAAAAAATGTATATATTATTCCCATAAATAAATTTCTTTATCTAAATAAAAAAAAACAATAAAACTACATATTTAGTATCGCCACGTCCGTTACGACCCCACCTATAAAACTGGCCCACTAGTTAACCCCTTCAGTAAACACCGTAAGGCTAGGGTCACATTGCGTTAGTGCAATCCGTTTAGCGCTAGCGGATTGCGCTAACGCAATGTTTTCTATGGGCTGCGGTCGGGGTCGCGGTAACGTCCCCGCTCTCGCAGATCCCCGATCTGCGAGAGCGAGGAACGGACCGCGGGCGCGCCTCGGACGCTGCAAGCAGCGTCCGCGGCGCGCCAGGAATCACCGGCGCGTCGCTAGCGCGTGCCGAACATGGCACGCGCTAGTGAAGCGCGTTCCCATTGCCTTCAATGGGCGCGTTAACGGACGCGTTGCACGGCGTTAATTTCGCCGTGCAACGCTGTCCGTTAAACGCGGACCCATAACACAATGGGAACCCAGCCTTAGAAAAAAAAACGAGGCAAAAAACAACGCTTTATTATCATACCGCCGAACAAAAAGTGGAATAACACGCGATCAAAAAGACAGATATAAATAACCATGGTACCGCTGAAAACGTCATCTTGTCCCGCAAAAAACGAGCCATCATACAGCATCATCAGCAAAAAAATAAAAAGTTATAGTCCTGAGAATAAAATAGTTTTTATCGTATAAAAGCGGAAAAACATAAAAAAATGATATAAATGAGGTGTCGCTTTAATCGTACTGACCCGAAGAATAAAACTGCTTTATCAATGTAACCAAACGCAGAACGGTATAAACGCCTCCCCCAAAAGAAATTAATGAATAGCTGGTTTTTGGTCATTCTGCCTCACAAAAATCGGAATAAAAAGCGATCAAAAAATGTCACGTGCCCGAAAATGTTACCAATAAAAATGTCAACTCGTCCCGCAAAAAACAAGACCTCACATGACTCTGTGGACCAAAATATGGGAAAATTATAGCTCTCAAAATGTGGTAACGCAAAAAATATTTTTTGCAATAAAAAGCGTCTTTCAGTGTGTGACGGCTGCCAATCATAAAAATCCGCTAAAAAAAACGCTATAAAAGTAAATCAAACCCCCCTTCATCACCCCCTTAGTTAGGGAAAAATTAAAAAAATGTTTTTATTTCCATTTTCCCATTAGGGTTAGGGCTAAGGTTATTGTTGGGGCTAAAGTTAGGGTTAGGGTTTAGATTACATTTACAGTTGGGAATAGGGTTGGGATTAGGGTTAGGGGTGTGTCAGGGTTAGAGGTGTGGTTAGGGTTACTGTTGGGATTAGGGTTAGGGGTGTGTTTGGATTAGGGTTTCAGTTATAATTGGGGGGTTTCCACTGTTTAGGCACATCAGGGGCTCTCCAAAAGCGACATGGCGTCCGATCTCAATTCCAGCCAATTCTGCGTTGAAAAAGTAAAACAGTGCTTCTTCCCTTCCAAGCTCTCCCGTGTGCCCAAACAGGGGTTTACCCCAACATATGGGGTATCAGCGTACTCAGGACAAACAGGACAACAACTTTTGGGGTCCAATTTCTGCTGTTACCCTTGGGAAAATACAAAACTGGGGGCTAAAAAATAATTTTTGTGGGGGAAAAAAAAAGATTTTTTATTTTCACGGCTCTGCGTTATAAACTGTAGTGAAACACTTGGGGGTTCGAAGTTCTCACAACACATCTAGATAAGTTCCCTGTGGGGTCTAGTTTCCAATATTGGGTCACTTGTGGGGGGTTTCTACTGTTTAGGTACATTAGGGGCTCTGCAAACGCAATGTGACGCCTGCAGACCATTCCATCTAAGTCTGCATTCCAAATGGCACTCCTTCCCTTCCGAGCCCTCCCATGCGCCCAAACGGTGGTTCCCCCCACATATGGGGTATCAGCGTACTCAGGACAAATTGGACAACAACTTTTGGGGTCGAATTTCTCCTCTTACCCTCGGGAAAATACAAAACTGGGGGCTAAAAAAATAATTTTTGTGGGAAAAATTTTTATTTTTTTTTTTGCGGCTCTGCATTATAAACTTCTGTGAAGCCCTTGGTGTGTCAAAGCGCTCAAAACACATCTAGATAAGTTCCTTAGGGGGTCTACTTTCCAAAATGGTGTCACTTGTGGGGGGTTTCAATGTTTAGGCACATCAGGGGCTCTCCAAACGCAACATGGCGTCCCATCTCAATTCCTGTCAATTTTGCATTGAAAAGTCAAACGGCGCTCCTTCCCTTCCGAGCTCTCCCATGCGCCCAAACAGTGGTTTACCCCCACATATGGGGTATCGGCGTACTCAGGACAAATTGTACAACAACTTTTGGGGTCCAATTTCTTCTCTTACCCTTGGGAAAATAAAAAATTGGGGGCGAAAAGATAATTTTTGTGAAACAATATGATTTTTTATTTTTACGGTTCTGCATTATAAACTTCTGTGAAGCTCTTGGTGGGTCAAAGTGCTCACCACACCTCTAGATAAGTTCCTTAGGGGGTCTACTTTCCAAAATGGTGTCACTTGTGGGAAGTTTCAATGTTTAGGCACATCAGGGGCTCTCCAAACGCAACATGGTGTCCCATCTCGATTCCAGTCAATTTTGCATTGAAAAGTCAAATGGCGCTCCTTCGCTTCCGAGCTCTGTCATGAAGGTGGTTTACCCCCACATATGGGGTATCGGTGTACTCAGGACAAATTGTACAACAACTTTTGGGGTCCATTTTCTCCTGTTACCCTTGGTAAAATAAAACAAATTGAAGCTGAAGTACATTTTTTGTGAAAAAAAGTTAAATGTTCATTTTTATTTAAACATTCCAAAAATTCCTGTGAAGCACCAGAAGGGTTAATAAACTTCTAGAATATGGTTTTGAGCACCTTGAGGGGTGCAGTTTTTAGAATGGTGTCACACTTGGGTATTTTCTATCATATAGACCCCTCACAATGACTTCAAATGAGATGTGGTCCCTAAAAAAAAAATGGTGTTGTAAAAATGAGAAATTGCTGGTCAACTTTTAACCCTTATAACTCCCTAACAAAAAAAAATTTTGGTTCCAAAATTGTGCTGATGTAGACATGTGGGAATTGTTACTTATTAAGTATTTTGTGTGACATATCTCTGTGATTTAATTGCATAAAAAGTTGGAAAATTGCGAAATTTTCATAATTTTCGCCAAATTTCCGTTTTTTTCACAAATAAACGCTACTATCGGTAGTATCAAAGAATTTTTACCACTATCATGAAGTACAATATGTCACGAGAAAACAATGTCAGAATCACTGGGATCCGTTGAAGCGTTCCAGAGTTATAACCTCATAACGGGACAGTGGTCAGAATTGTAAAAATTGGCCCGGTCATTAACGTGCAAACCACCCTTGGGGGTAAAGGGGTTAATAAGATACACAACGGATAGTCCTACTGAATAGACTATTAGCTGCTTTTTTCTTGCCATAATACAAATTCTAAGTAAAGAAAAACGAGTGGCCATCATTACTTTAAGAAATGAAGGTCAGTCAGTCCGAAAAATTGGGAAAACTTTGAAAGTGTCCCCAAGTGCAGTTGGAAAAGTCATCAAACGCTATAAAGAAACATGCTCACATGAGGACCGCCCCAGGAAAGGAAGACCGAGCGTCACCTCTGCTTCTGAGGATAAGTTTATCCGAGTCACCAGCCTCAGAAATTGCAGGATAATAGCAGCTCAGATTAGAGACCAGGTCAATGCCACACAGAGTTCTAGCAGCAGACACATCTTTACAACAACTGTTAAGAGGAGACTTTGTGCATCAGGCCTTCATGGTAAAATAGCTGCTAGGAAACCACTGCTAAGGACAGGCAACAAGCAGAAGAGACTTGTTTGGGCTAAAGAACACAAGGAATGAACATTAGACCAGTGGAAATCTGTGCTTTGGTCTGATGAGTCCAAATTTGAGATCTTTGGTTCCAACCACCGTGTCTTTGTGCGATGCAGAAAAGGTGAACGGATGGACTCTACATGCCTGATTCCCACCGTGAAGCATTGAGGAGGTGGTGTGATGGTGTGGGGGTGCTTTTCTGGTGACACTTTTGGGGATTTATTCAAAATTGAAGGCATACTGAACCAGCATGGATACCACAGCATCTTGCAGTGGCATGCTATTCCATCCGGTTTGCATTTAGTTGGACCATCATTTATTTTTCAACTTGACAATGACCCCAAACACACCTCCAGGCTGTGTAAGGGCTATTTGACCAAGAAGGAGAGTGATGACCTGGCCTCCACAGTCCCCAGACCTGAACCTAATCGAGATGGTTTGGTGTGAGCTGGACCGCGGAGTGAAGGCAAAAGGGCCAACAAGCGTTAAGCATCTCTGGGAACTCCTTCAAGATTGTTGGAAGACCATTCCCGGCGACTACCTCTTGAAGCTCATCAAGAGAATTCCAAGAGTGTGCAAAGCAGTCATCAAAGCAAAAGGTGGCTACTTTGGAGAACCTAGAATATAAGACATAATTTCAGTTGTTTGACACTTTTTTAAGTATATAATTCCACATGTGTTAATTCATAGTTTTGATGCCTTCAGTGTGAATGTACAATTTTCATAGTCATGAACATACAGAAAAATCTTTAAATAAGGTGTGTGTGTGTGTATATATATATATATGTGTATATATATATATATATATATATATATATATATATATACATATATATATATACACACAGTACAGACCAAAAGTATATATATATATATATATATATAAATACAGGCTTTCCACAGTGTTGCAAATACTAGAATTTCATCAGCTCACCCAACCAGACATATTAGAGTCCAATTCTCAATAGACATGTGCAGAGCACGGATCACCACCAAGTTCCTGATGGCCGACTCCCAGGCAAAAATGCAAATCACTCACTTGTCCAGCTCATGCAAATATTGAATGGAGGAGATGAAAATGGAATAAAAATCTTGTCCTTTATTAGTGCATCATTAATATAAGCTGACGCGTTTCAGGCAGCACTGCCCTTAGTCATATATGACATTCTATGACTAAGTGCAGTGCTGACTGAAACGCGTCAGCTTGTTTTTTATGATGCACTAATAAAGGACTAGATTTTTATTCCATTTTCATCTCCTCCATTCAAGATTTGCATGAGCTGGACAAGTGAGTGATTTGCATTTCCACAGTGTGCACCCAGCCAATATTTGGAATTGGAACTGTTTGCACTATATCAGGTAGTAGCGGTAATATGCCTCTGCTGAAACCCATGAGCTGTTATAGCGAGGAAAAGTTGCCACCAGCTATACATTTTAAATATAACACATTGACAAGGCTTTTCTACCAAAACACAAGTTGCTCATACATACTGTGTATCACTGCCTCCCCCTTAATCCCTTTACGTTGCTGATCCATTAAGAGCAACAAGATAGGTGCATGTCGCTTCATGTTTTTAGCCAGCTGAGCAATCTTCTAAGCACTTGCACAGCTGAAGACCTGTGAGTGCAACTATTCCTATATTACATGACTGTGTGATCTTTTTATTAACCATTTTATCTTTTATTAAAGGGCACCCAAACTATTTTTTATTTAGCTATCTTATAGGCCATGCAAAGTTATTAATTTTTGTACTACACTTCATTACCTTATTTTGCTTTCTTCTCTTCCAAACACCATGCCGCCGTGCTATTTTGCAGTTCATGCCTTTTAGAAGCTGGTTTAAATTGCAGCTCATCCAAGATCAACACTCTGTTTACGAAGTACAGGTAGTCTCCTCTCTGAACCTCTTTGCTCTCCACTCCTATACTCAGAAAAGGAAATGTCCTACTCCTTTGTAAATAAATTACAGATTTTTGCTGAGCTGCAGTTGAAAGGAACTTCTAAGACAGTCTGATCATGTAAAACAACAATGCAGGCTGGTTATATTAAAAAGCACCGCATTCTGGTCATGTAAAACATCACTCCAATCTGGTCATGTAAAACAGCACCGCAGGCTGGTCATGTGAAACAACACCGCAGGCTGGTCATGTGAAACAGTAACGCAGGCTGGTCATGTGAAACAGCACCGCAGGCTGGTCATGTGAAACAACACCGCAGGCTGGTCATGTGAAACAACACCGCAGGCTGGTCATGTGAAACAGTAACGCAGGCTGGTCATGTGAAACAGCACCACAAGCTGATCGTGTGAAACAGCACCGCAGGCTGATCGTGTGAAACAGCACCGCAGGCTGGTCATGTGAAACAGCACCACAGGCTGGTCATATAAAACAGTAACGCTGGCTGGTCATGTGAAACAGCACCACAAGCTGGTCATGTGAAACAGCACCCCAAGCTGGTCATGTGAAACAGCACCCCAAGCTGGTCATGTGAAACTGCACCGCAGGCTGGTCATGTGAAACAGCACCGCAAGCTGGTGAAGTGAAACCTCATGTGTGATGGTGTTTGGAAGGTAATGAAGTACATTACAAAAAATCATTACTTTGCAATTCCTAGAATATAATTATCATTAGTAAAATAAAAAGTTATTTCAGATTAATGTATACGCATCCTGTTTGCTGGTCATTTTCTATTTGTCATCTATTTGGTGTTCATGGGATATATCCTTCATAGGAGTGCTCTTAAATAAGGCTGTTTTCTATTAATTGTACAGCATCTTTTTTTTGTTTTTTACAAAGATTTTTTTCTTATTCTACAGGGACTGACGTTGCTGATAAGGCCGAGTATATCACATTTTTATATCAGATAACTCAAGGAATTGCTGCAAGGAGTTATGGATTGAATGTTGCTAAACTGGCAGCTGTCCCAGAGGAAGTTTTAAAGAAAGCAGCCTGTAAATCTAAAGAGCTGGAGGGGTTAGCGGAGATGAAAAGGTAGAAATATCAGCAATATATTTTACACTCCACACTCGTAATTCATTGTATACGTACACTTCCATGCCCTCTACTGATTATATACAGGCTAGACAAACCTTTAAAATGTAGGACAGCAGTTGATTGATAAGTATTATTCCATTGAGGCCAATGGTTGTTGTCTAATTACTGACTTACTCTGTATAGATCAGTGCTGTAGAATATCATCACCATTACTGTCAGAATATTTTACAAAATTATGCCTGTAGTCCTACAGGTGAGCAAAAAAATGTGCAGGACCCTGGTCCAGCATCCACTTTGGTACTCTGTGGGAGCCGGACCAGGGCAATGTTTATATCCCCACAGACATCTTAGCCACCTCTTGTAATTACTAGGCCCCACAGAGTCATGACATAGAGGCGGCCAAAATAATCTAATCAGTACTTCACAGCCAAGCAGACAATCAGAATTCACATTTCAAATTTTTAGAACAGATTTTAAGATAAAGTGATCTGATTAATTGGTATTGGCCAACACAATTTTATCTAGGATTTACAGACATTAGGATCAAGGCAGAGACTTAAAAAAAATATACATTTAACTCAAAAATCTGATTTAAACAATAAGTTATTTCTGATATCACATTCCCTTTAAGAGGGAAATTCTTCAGAAGCTATTTTTTATGTCACATATCTATGTCAGAAAATTGAATGGATGAGGTCTGTGACCTCTATGAATTTTCAGAATAGACGTAATTTAACACCACCCAGAGATATTTATGAGTGAAAATCTAAGCAAAAGACCATTGACAGTGACCAGAACAAAGTGTGTTGAAGCAATTTGTAGAGCTTTTTCGGTGCTGTAAATCAGTGGTGATCTAACTTCACCTATTTGCTTCTTTCATGTGCACCTATGACATGTCAAAAATCACTTTGCCAGAATTGACCTTAAAGTAAAGATCCTTTGAAACCTCTACAAGCAGGAGACATTCTAGCATTAATATCCTTTTTCCCATCCCCACACCATAGAGAGAGATGTTCAGGAATAGCTTTATTTCCCGGTTGGGTCGTGCATTCTGGAGACTGGAGCAGTTGTGGAGGTTCTTGGCAGAATGCCCAGCTAAGACGATGTCCAGTGATGCCTGGCTCTGGAGGATGTGGCAAAGTCTCCACTTGTTTTCTTCATGGCCGCAGTGATGGTTTCCGGGGAAATTCACGCCCATACGCGGAGGGAAGATCATGACCTGGAACGTCTGACTTCCCTTCCAGGGGACCTGGTTGTCCCAAATGTGAGAGAGTTGAAAAATATTTCAGAATGAGGCACCTGCAGTGTTATAAGGGATGTGTGCACTATACCTTTCCTTTGCCTGTAGAAGGGAAAACGAGCCAAGCCAGGGATTCTGTTGAGAAAGCAGCCCCTCCGTGCCTACTAGGGGGAATACATCAAATACCCTTCTGAATTCAGGGCTAATACTGTCTCCCCTTGAATGTGTTTTGTTACAGGACAGACCCAGGAAAGCACAGAATAAAGCAAAGAATAAAGATTGTGCACTTTGTAGAGCCAAATTCTAAGGTTGTACCAGCATTGCATGTAAAAAGATTGGCAGAAGAATCCTTATGAAGAACCTGAAAGTGATATTTAAAACAGAGGTCAGGAATTCACTTAAGGGACTTAAAATTAGGACTCCTTTTGTTCGTACTGAGAAGCAGGATGGATTTGGGGATACAAGTTCTGACAAGAACTTCGAAAATGGGGAATTAGAAGTATTCTAATCAACTTCATCCTCCTCCTCAGATGATAGCTGAAGATACAGATAAATTAGTAAAGGCGGTTAGGGCCACAATGAAAATTGATGAAGTTAAGGAGCCCAAAACCATACAGGATGTGATGTTTGGGGGGTTGAACGTGAGAAAGCAGAAATGCTTTTCAGTGCATAAAAAAGCATGTTCTCACTGATAAAGGAGGAGTGGAAGAAGCCTGATTAAAAAAGGGTTGATTCCAAAGGGGTTAAAAGAAAATATCCCTTTGAATATGATGTTTGTCAGTATTTGGAAAAGACCCCAAAATCGATGCGGCCATTTCACATGAATCCCACAAATCATTTTTGTCCTGTGATGACATAGGACACCTGAAAGATCCCCTGGATAAAATGGCAGAAAGTTTCCTAAAGAGGGCCTGGGAGTCGAGGACAGCAGCGTTTAAGCCAAACATTGCATCAACATGCACAGCAAGATCTCTAATTGTATTATTAGATTATCTGCATTCTGAGATTAAAAATAAATGTCTTCGGGATCAGATTTTAGCCAGTTTTCCTGCCATTCAAATAGTGACTGACTTCTTAGCAGAAGCCTCCGCAGATTCAGTAAGGCTTACAGCCCACTCGTGCTCCTTATCTGTCTCCTCTTGCATGGCTCTTTGGTTAAAAAATTGGTCAGGGATCTCTAATCTAAAAGTAAACTGTGCTGAATGTCAGGGAGAATTCCTCTTCGGACCAGTCCAGGATGAGATCCTGTCAAAAACAACAGATACCAGGAAAGGGTTCCCCGCTAATTCCTTTCAGCGAAAATCCTTTAGTCTTCTGGAAGGAGACAGTTTGTGTTCACAAGGACCAGAGATCCAAGATGGAAGGTCCCAAGAGCTAAGGGGAAAAGCTTCATTTATGACCCCTTTCCTGCTGATCCCCCCCAAAAAGATCTGGAAAATATTGATGACAGGACCCAAGCAGGTGGAAGGCTAAAAAGATTTCTTCCTGCCTACAGTAGTTAGAAATAAAGAATGGATTTTAAATACCACAGGTCAGGGTTTGAAGCCAGAATTCAGCTTCCAGCCTCCAGAAAGATTCTTAGTCACAGAAATACAGTCCTTGAAAGCAGAGCAGCAGGCCTTACAACAGGAAGTCTAGTCCTTGGTGCAAAAGTAGGTTCTTACTCATATTCTGGAATCAGAAAAGGGGAGAGGATTTTACAGTTCTCTCTTTTTCTGAAAAAAAAAACAGACCTCTCATTGAGGACTATTGTGAACTTAAAAGATATAAATCACGGTTTAAAGGTCATACATTTCAAAATGGAAATGATAGGAACAAAGGTAAAACTTTTTCCGAAATGCTATATAGAAATATTAGATCTACAGGATGCATATTACCACATACCTATCCTTCAGAAACATCAAAAATTTCTAAGGGTGGCAGTAAATATCTAAGGAACTTGCCATCACTTTAAGTTTCACTCTCTTATCGTCAGGTTGTCAATGTCTCCAAGAGTGTTTACAAAAATAATTGCAGAGATGTGAGCCCATATCAGACAAAGAGATGTATTGTTCATCGCATATTTAGACGACTTCCTGATAGTTGGAAAGACATGGTTAAACTGCAGTAAGGCGGTAAAACATGTATCCAGTGTCCTAGCTTCCTAAGGATTGCTGGTAGATCCGAAATTAAAGGTGATTCCGGTACAGACACAAGTTTTTCTGGGAATCCTTATGGGTTTGTGCAATCAGATATCTTTTCTTTCAGAAGGAAAAGTAGACAAAATAACCGGAAGTGTTTCCAGTCTGATCAGGAATCCAATAATCTTTCTGAGGGGAGCTATGTCCATCCTAAGTCCCTGTCATCGTGCATTCCAGCAGTTACATGGCCATGGGGTCATTGCAGAACACGTCACTGGGAGGTTCTGTATGTATAAAAAATATGCAGGGGACACCTAGACAAGAAAATTAGGATTTTGAAAACAACTATGGAGTCCTTAGTTTGATGGCTATGCCAGGAGAATCTTTTACAGGGAGTTCCTTGGGAAATCTTGAATCCCTCAGTTATCACCACAGATGTGAATCCTTTTGGTTGGGGAGTACACCTGGAGAACAGCTTGTCAGGGACAGTGGTCACTAGATCTGAGACAAGCGTCCTCAAATCTGCAGGAAATAACAGCAGTCAGGTTGGCTCTGGTAGAAACCCTACCTGGACTAGAAGGGCAAAACGTGAACATTCTTACAGACAACAGAACAGCAGTGTCCTATATAAACAAGCAGGGGCCACAACGTCCATGTCCAGGGTTGGACTGGCCAACCGGAGGATTCTCTGGTTGGCCCAGGCACTGACACCTGCTGGCATACTGCTCCAGGGGCCCCCAGCCAGTGGTGTGTCGCTAATAGCAGCACATCCAACAACTATGGAGCCCCTGAGTCAGGTGGGCCTGCCCAGTGCCAGCTGAGCAGCAGCTGCAGACAGAAGCCTGTCCCCACTGCTAAAGAGAAATTAATATGGACTGCCACAGGTGTCTTACTGGGTTTGACACCGGGGCAGTGGAACATTACAGAGTAAAGTCAAAACTAGGGTCATTTCTGATCCAAGCTTGTTGGGTGACAAATTCTACAAACACAGTGAAAGGAGGGAATGGTACGTTATGAGTTTGCTTTTACCTTGAGCCATGTGTAACCCACTTTTCTTGTAAGTTGTAAGGAAGTTTCTGTACTATCGGATTGACACCCTTAGCAGTGTCCAATCCAGGCAAGTGACCTTCCTTCAGGGCAACCTGTAACTCTTTCAATAAATCACTCAATTCTCTAAGCTTCTGATAACCTTTAGGCCCTGTCTTAGCGAAATCATCAATTCTTATGTATAAAGCATTCTCTATGACTTCTAAGGACTCATAAAATTCATCAAATCTTTCCCACACTTTACGTAGACCCATGTGTGGATACTTTATATTAATGTTTCTTAGTCTTTTGGCATGCTTGACTGACTCACTTCCGAGTCACTTTACGAGATCTAATTTTTCACTACTAGAAAGGTCCATGAAGATCTATAGTTTTCGGCTTTATCAATGAACTTTACAAGTCCTTTAGCTACCAGTTCTCAGCGGGCAAAGAACTTTGCAAAGTCCATGGTGGCTTGGTCAGTGCTGGTATGAGCCGGGGTGTTATAGTCATGTCTAATATGTGTTTGTACCACCATACCTGTGAGACGCTCCTGGATTTGGATAGTCTGTGTAGTACCTTTCCAGTGAAGGAGGTGTCTCTTTAAGGTGGGTCGGGAGCTGTACCTTCTGCTCAGTGGAACAGTAGCTGTGGTCGACATCTCTATTCTGGGTGTCCTCTTGTCTATAGTAGCGAAGTTCAGGGTTGGATCGCTGGTAATCGGCATAGGCTGGTCAATGTAGTACGTCAGGGCTGTCATCCATGCCAGAATGTTGATGGACGTACTCTGCGACGCGCTGTGCTGGATCTTGCTATTACTAGATGTGTTCCGAGAACGTTGCTGCGTCTCATCACCATGATCCTCCATAGCTTCCAAGTACTCTGCCTTAGCTATTACAGCTGTATCTTTGTCTGCCGCAAGTCTTTCTAGAGACGCTTGTAAGTGCGCATTCTCATCTTCTTACTCTGCCTGCAAACGTGCAGTTTCTACTTGCAGGCGTGCAGTTGCTGCTTCATGTTCTGCTTGTCTCATCTTTAGATACATCTCTTGTTCGACAAAAGAGAACCTCGCTTTGGCCGCTTCGGCATGAGCAACAACAGCAAGCTCTTTTATTGAAGACTTGTTAGAGCCTGCTTGTGACCTCGTTTTGAATGAGGATGTATCGCGTCGAGACATTGTGCGCTTAGCTTATTTTGGAGGGAACTTAGTCTTTGTGCGGGCAAGCTTCCGCTTGGCAGAAATGGCGTAACACTTCTTGGCGGGCTGCAGTATCGTTCTGCAGCTGTATGGAGGCTGCTGTGATACCCGTATGCGGAGCAGTGTGGGTGTTAGCGGTCCCATGCAGTCTGATCAACTACAGCCTGCGACCGGCTATCAGTTTCACTGAAGGCAACTAATCTGTTCTTACTGGGGCCTGGACTTTTGTTCCCCGTGGCTGTATGACGGCTGCTGTAATACCCGTATGCGGAGCAGTTTGGGTGGTAGCGGTCCCGTACAGTCTGTTCAACCACCGTGTGCGAACGGCGGTCAATTTTTACTGGGGAACTCTTGTTTCCTGTGGCTGTATGGCGGCTGCTGTAATACCCATATGCGGTGTAGTCTGGGTGGTAGTGGTTCCGTTTTTACTGTTCCGCCTTCCTCCACGTATGATGCTGTGTGGATTCCAGCATCCAGATAAACCTTCATCCACTTCCTCAGTAAACAGACTGTATAGGTTCTCAAGTCTATATTTATCGAGATGGTGAACAATGAACAGTAGTGGATGATATTGTGATATATGCGATATGATGGATGATCAGGTAAAAGCTACAAAGGCAATAACAGTGCATCAGTACTTTGCACATTACAGCATGTTACAGGATGCAATAACATGAATAACAGAGAGATTACAGAGCTAACACAGAACACAGCATAAGGCCGATACACAGTTATCATGGCTATCTTAGGGCAAATTCAGGCTGTCAGCATTGTACTACTTTTATACAGTCAAGCATCTATCTGCATAAAACCGAAAACAAATGATATAGTGGTATATTCAGTATATCAACCAAAAGAAGAAAAAAAAACCTTAAAAATATCTTTAATGTATCATCATTAAAATGTAGTAATATAGATAAATAATAACTACCAACACCATAACTCTTAGGTATGGGCGGGGTATTATTCCAGCCAGAGTACACCAGGAGCTCTTTATACTAGAAAAATATATTCCTGGCTAAATCCCTATTATTCCTCCTAATAGACTTTATACTTTCCTGGCAGTGGAGGTTGGCACCCTAAAATTCGACATGGTGCCCCCACTCAACATCGGCTGTCCCTTCTGGCCCTAATCGGACCGATTAGGGCCAGAATGGACAGCCAACCTCCACAGAGAAACAGCAATATGAAACAAAGCACAACATGCCTAACTACACACTCTGCTACACAGTGGCTGCATAACTGTGCTAACACAAACATGAAGGTACATTTGAGCATCACCGGAATCCGTTTATCAAGAGCAATGATCTGCAGGAAGAGAGAGCCAGGAACACGTGTGTAAGACTCAAAGGTCTGAAGGAAAATGGCTACAACCTTCTTGCCCGGGAAACTAAGGGGGCAGTTCTAGTCAGAACACAGGGCTTAAAGAGAAATGCTCCTGAATACAGTTACAGGACAAATGGGTACCTAACGACCTCTAATGGTGACAACTGGTACAACATTGTGAATTAACTTGCTGCACATTAATGGGCAGAACAATGGTGGTTGTGGAGGAGGAGGCAGTGATGGAGGTGGGGGAATGGGGAATGGGCAATGGTGGGGGTGGTGAGGGAGAAAGCAGTGATGGAGGTGGTGGAAAGGAAAATTATGTTAGTGGTGGAAAGAACAATGGTGGTGAGGGAGGAGGCAATGATGGAAGTGGTGGAATGGGCAATAATGTGGGTGGTTGTGGAGAAAGCTATGATGGAGGTGGTGGAAAGGGCAATGATAGGGGTGTTGGGTGAGAAGGAAGGCAATGATGGAGGTGGTGATGAGGACAATGATGGAGGTGAAGGGGGTCTGCATTATACCATATGAGGAGGGCTGCGTTATACTTTGAGGGGGCTACACTATATTCTGTGGGGGAGCTGCAATATATTCTGTGTGGGGGTTGCATTATTCTCTCGGGGGGCTACATTATATTCTGGGGCTACATCATACTATATGAGGGGGGCTGCATTATGTCCTATGAGGGGACTACAGTATATTCTGTGTGGGGGCTGCATTATACCTTATGAGGGGGTTGCATTATACTCTGAGGGGGGCTGCATTATATTCTGTGGAGGGGCTGCATTATAGTAAATGAGGGAGGCTGCATTATACCCTATGAGGGTGCTACATTATATTCTATGGGGGGGGGCTGTATTATATCTTATGAGGTGGTTGCATTATATTTTGTGGGGTGCTTCATTATACCCTATGAGGGTGCTGCACTATATATTCTGTGATGGGGGCTATATTCAATGAGGGGGGCTGCATTATATTCTATGAGGGGTGCTACTTTATATTCTATGAGGGGACTACATTATATTCTATGAGGAGGCTACCCCAATCCCTGCTACATAATTAAGACGTGTACTACCTTATATTATACGCTGATATTAGCGTGTTTTACCACACAATTGCTATAGTGGGACCCAAGAATGATTTTCTCTGGTGGGCCCAAGGTGCTCCAGTCGGACGCTGTCCATGTCTCTGATGACCGAAACAGGAAAACACATGGTGGCAGAGGAAAATATTCTGTCTCTATCAACAGATTACCTAAACTGATAGGACAATATCGAAGCAGACTATCTAAGTCACCACCAATTATGTCAGGACGAATGGCTCCTGAACCCTGCACTATTTCAGAAGATAATCTTATTATGGCGTCAGCATCTAATAGATCTTTTTGCAACCAAAGTAAACAGGAAAATGCCAACGTTTTTTTACCTAGATCCCAGGGATTACCCCTGTAGGGTGAATGCTTTTCTCGACAAATGGTGTCAAGAGTTAGCCTATGCCTTCCTGCCAATCTCCCTGATCCCATTAGTTTTACAATAGATTCGGTCTGACCTAACCGAAGTAATAATGATAGTTCCCTTTTGGCCCAAGAGAGCATGGTTCACTTGGTTAAGGTTAATGGCAGTGGAGAATCCATGGCTTCTCATGGAAATCCTAGACCTCCTTTCTCGGTTTCCAGTCTTATGCCCGGGGTAAATAAGGCATTGCGTTTGGGTGGCAGCTCCTTGAATAAAAGGGATTTTCCAAAAAAATTAGGTTCTACAATGATGGGTGTAGGAAGAAGGTAACATTGAAAACGTATTCAAGGGTCTGGTAGAGTTTTATAAATTTCTCTAAAAACCCTTTGAGAATAACAATGGTCTAGGATTTTGGAATTCTTGCAGAATGGGCGGAAATTATGACTGTTAGTTGACACCCTTAATGTATCAGCCTCGGACATTCTTTTTGACCAGAAAATTACAGACCCTCCATGAGTAGTGAGGTTCGTACGGTCAGTGTGTAGGTCTAGACCCAGGATTTCGTCTCAGGTTCTGCCATGGGACCTTAATTTAGTATTAGATGCCCTAACTAGATCAGTGCAAGAAGAGGGGGAGTGGTCATTCCCACTGTTCTCTGCAGAGAACTAGGGACAATCAGGAGACTCGCTGATGACAGCATGGAGCTGCACACTAATTTAACATCCCAGATGGGAGGGTTAAGCCGTGAAGAGCAGCTCCTGTCATGCCAGCCCCCTGATAATGTCTCCTTCACTGCAGCACAAGATGAGGAGGCGTGGCCTTCTACCTGCTAGTAGCAACCAGCCCCCTGATAATGTCTCCTTCACTGCAGTTCGAGGTGAGGGGGTTTGGTGGGGGCATAGCATGCTTCTGACTTTTAGTAGCAGTCAACCTCTTGATAATGTCTCCTTCACTGCAGCACAAGATGAGATGGCGTGGCCACACCTCTAACGTCTAGTAGTGTATAACGTCCCAGACAGGAGGAGGGAACGGTAAAGAGCGGTTCCTGTCAGACTAAATTACAAGTGTTACAAAGATAAGAGAACTGCACTGGGCATCTCATCTTTATAGTTTGAGGACAGGGACAGTGCAAAAAAAAAATTATCTCCCTGGAGTACCACTTTATAACTATCCTACTGGTGGCCCTTACTTCAGCTAGAAGGATAGGGAAATTACATGCTTTATCAGTAAATGAACAATTTACCAATACTCTCCCTCACAGATGGGTCATTAGACCGGACCTAGCTTTTCCAGCTTTTCTTCCTAAGTTGTCCTCAACCCTTTATAGATCTCCAGAAATTACTGGACATTACCTTCTCTTTGTAATGAGCCTGAGAAGGAGACTAGATTCCATTCTTTAGATGTCAGAAGGTGTTTAATTGAATACTCAGAAAACAAGTCTGGGTGGCAGAAAACTACCTCTCTTTTTGTTCTTTTTCAAGGTCCAAACAAAGGCCAGGCGGCATGTAAAGTGATCATGGCTCAATGGGTTAGATCGGCAATTTCATTAGCCTATTCTTCAGGCGGACACCCCGTTTCTGAATATTTAAAAGCTCACTCTACAAGAGTGGTATCTATCTTGTGGGAAGAAAGGGCCAATGCCTCTCTTGAGCAAATTTGTAGGGCTTCAATTTGGTCTTCACCATCCACCTTTTTTAAACACTACCAGTTGGATTTGTGTTCTTCTGATCTTTTTTTTGGGAGCAAGGTTCTTCAAACGATGGTTCCTCCCCAAGAATTTATATATATTTGTATATGTATATATACACCATATTTTATGGATTATAAGTCGCATTGGACCACGAGACGCAACATAGGAAAAAGTATATATATATATATATATATATATATATATATATATATATATATATATATATATATATATACATATATGTATATATATGAAATGGTGATGCATATCTTATATTCCTTTTTAACCATAGCTTACTCGCGGTGTGGCTGTGGTGGAGCGGGGGCAAAGGAACTTCAGTAGGGCATTGGAGGCATGATCAGGGCAGTGCTGCTGTACCTGGGAGCACAGAAGGTGTCGGTGCTGATGAACAGAGCCCATTTTCCCTATGATGTGATACAGAGGCAGGCGAGATCTCAGTCTGCACATGCGCCGCTGGAGGCAGCAATTTTGCCAAAACCCACCGCTGGGATATCATAGGGAAAGTGGACTTTGCTCACCCGTGCCAACACCTTCTGAGATCCCAGGCACTGCTGCCTCGCTTCTGCCACCACTGTGCTCCTGAAGAAGCAACCCTATCTCCTGTGACCCCGTTCCATCGCTTCCAGCCCCTGGTAAGCTCACTTCTATTTTCCTCCTAAATTTATAAGGAAAAAAAGTGCATATTATAATCTGAAAAATACGCTGGAAATCTGCCCCCTTCTGGATTTCCTGATCTTTTGCATGTTTGTCACACTTAAATATTTCAGATCACCAAACAAATTTAAATATTAGACAAAGATTACACAAGTAAACACAAAATGCAGTTTTTAAATTAAGGGCTTTTTATTAAGGGAAAAAGAAATCCAAACATACAGGGCCATGTGTGAAAAAGTGAGTTCAAATTCCCTAGCCACACCCAGGCCTGATTGCTGTCACACCTGTTCTCAATCAATAAATCACTTAAACAGGACCTGCCTGACAAAGTGAAGTAGCTAGCAAAAGCTAGACACTGCGCTGCGAGGATTTTCCAGTGTCTGCAGTGGGGTGACCGCAAGTGTGCCATTTGCTTACATGCAGTCACATTTTAACTAGACGTGTGCAGCCTCGCTCAATGTAAGTGTATTAAGCAATGTCAGATTGGTTTTCTTGGAATGTGACCGGTAGTTTCTAACTACCTGCCTGTTCTGCCCAGCGCCTATCTCTGCCTTCTCAAAACGTTCACAAACAGCACCTACCCATAATTCTGCTTCATTTGACCTCGTATCAACAGAACATCTCTACCCCCTCGACGTGACTGCTGTTATCATGCTAGTTGACAGCCGGCTCCTCGCAGTTAGGCAATGGGACCTGGCTGTCTATAAGCATGACATCTGCATTCACGTCGAGTCAACAGAGCAGAGTCCAGTCAACAGAGCAGAGTGGAAGATGCTCTGTTGATGTGGTCACCAGAAGCCTCAGAATTGGTTCATGACCATGTAGTAGAGAAAAAGTGGGGCTGACAGCACTCGCACAAAGGGGCGCTCGTTCCTTAATCCAGGGAACCAACCTGGATATTCGAGTAGTCCAAAGAGAAAAGATGAACAGCGCTCCAATCGGGTGTAGTAGTATCAAAACGAAATCTTTATTGATCCATGTAGAAGCAACGTTTCGACCAGTATCCTGGTCTTTGTCAAGCATGACAAAGACCAGGATACTGGTCGAAACGTTGCTTCTACATGGATCAGTAAAGATTTCGTTTTGATACTACTACACCCGATTGGAGCGCTGTTCATCTTTTCTCTTTGGTTCATGACCACTCTGAGCCAGCAGAAACCAACGTTGGCCAGAACAGACAGGTAGCTAGCAACTACCTGCCTAGTTCTTAGGTCCATAAGAAAAAAATAAAATAGTCCCAGGTAACCCCTTTAATCCTGAAAGTGTAAATATTCTGACTCATGCCTCATGTACTCATTTAACGAATGATATAGAAGGCGATGTTGTGATTCTTTATTTTTATATTCTGTTCTTTGAAAAGTATATTGCTGTAACTGTCAAGTGTTTTTTTATGACCCTCAAAAACCAAGTACTAACCAATTTTGATTATTGGCAGGAATAAAATGAGGACATTTCAAACAGCTTGGAATATTCAAAGCGCTAAGGAACTGAAAGAATTATTGAACTTTGGATCATCTGATCATTCATCATGATAGACTAAAGCTAATGTGGAAGTCATTGGGATGAAGGCGATGTAGGCGCTGGGGATGCGCTGAATGCATTTTTTATGATTGTGCTGAATATAAATTGGAAGATGGACCCCAATATTCATGAAAAATGAGGCACTGGGGACATAAATAATGCAATATCTTCAGTATATATCAGCCCATATAAGACCACAAAGAAAAAGGTTTACAGTAAGGTTGGTTGTGTTATAGGACGGACACTATTTAAGAAACTTTAAGTATTATTCTCTTGAGTATTTGGTGCACAATTCCTACCTGAAATCATGAACATAAAAAAATAATTTTTTTATTACACATTGACTAGTTATTTCATTTTCTTGCAAAAATCTCGAGAAACTATGAAAAGAACTGATATCCTTATATGTTTGTATAATATTGGGGCGTACATAGCACACTTCTGGTCAGATTGTATCTTATTGGCCTTCATCAGCTGAAACAGTAATGATTATGCAGCGCCCCAGAGTCCTGGTCGTTGCAGTAATGTCGCTCTGCCGCAATGGGGAGTGATGTTATGTCTGATTGCACTAAAGGAGTTCACCTGACCAGGTATCACAAGCACACATTACACTTCACACTCCGGCCACCAGGGGGAGCAAAAGGCACTATGTATTAGGCCACTCCTCACACTGGTAAAACTGGGGTCGGATAGGAAGTTAGAACAGAACGCAGCCTGGGAGAGATCCGGGGAGGACCTGTCAGGGGTGGGTACCTAGCAGAAAGGACAGAACGTACGGAGCAGCGCCTGCACTACCTTGCGGCGGCATCCTAAGAAAAGACACGAAGAGAAGGATATTGTGGAAAAGTGAGAAACGAGATCAAAGCACAAAGGAGAGCCAGTAGGAGTCGTGCCCTGAGAACGGCAACATCCTACTGAGGCGCGTAGCCGGTGACCGGAACACCGAGGGAGTAACTGACTTCAAGCATTACTTCAAATACCGCAGGACAGTTGATTATAGGTTCGCTGTCTACCATACATCACCTAAGCAGACATAGGGGGCAAGTGTGGAGAGGGGCGTCTCTAGGGTCCCAGAGTAGCTCCGAGCCTTCCCGTCAAACGGGTGCGTCCTATCCAGATAAACTTGGGGGACGGAGAGAGAGAAAGAACTAACACAAGAGTTGTGAGGACTATCCCGAATGCTCAGCAGGGAAGAACTACAACACACAGGCGCTAGTGGTAAGCACTGATTTCCACCTGCAAAGGGAACTCTGGATGTGCCTTCGGACCGGCCGGTCTCAGACAACCCTGTTAACAGTGCTCTGGATTGAGGATCCCGAAGTCTTCAGTAAAAGGTAAAGAGACTGCAACCCTGTGTCCTCGTTATTAACTGCGCCTCACACCATCGCCACCTACACTACTGGGAAGCCCTGGGGACACACTTGACCTGTGGGAAGGTATACCATCTAGCTGCCATTCCATCACCCCAGCGGACCCCTAAGCAGCGTCGGTCACCCTGACAGAATACCACAGGTGGCGTCACGAACCCTTGACAAACCATCATCACCCCTTTCATTGGATGCCCATTAGCAGGGTCACGGACCGGGTCCAGCCACCGTGACAACCCCAGCACCGAGACAGAGAGGACCGGTTCCCGAGAACCTGTGGCCCTGTGTCTGGGGGCGCTCCAACTATATCTAAGAGTCAATAGCTATAGTATCAGACCGAAGTGATGGTTGCATTGAGAGGTTCAGTATCTACGTGTTACAAAGAACTTATAGAGATATTCTGTAGGATATTGGGTAACATCCTATGTTGCTGCTATTAGTATTTGTTCCAGATTTTAATAGAACTTCTAATAAGAAATAGTTATGGTATGTTGTAAAAAAGAAACGTCTGTGTTTGGGGTCATTTTTTGTTTTTTAAAGTAAATTAACTTTCAGGAAGAGTTACAAAAATAGTAAGTACAACCCATCAAAAATACCAAATCCTTATAGGGTTGGACCCAGAAAAATATCTAACCATAGTTTTGGGTAATTACTTGCTGATCACTGGGGATCTTACTGTTGGGACCCCCAGGGATTCCCCATCTCGAATGAAATTGCAATGCACATGCTCGATCTCTTCTCCATTCATTATGGGACTAAGCAATGGGAGAAGCAGAGTACAGCAGTCCGCTTTCTCTGGCAGTCCCATAGACAATCCTCAATCTTGGGATCGCTGGTAGTTTTAGCAGCCAGATCTTCCTCCCATGTGACTCAAGCAAAATCAGTAAATTATTCCCCATCTTATTGATAGCAAATTGCTGGTGTTTTTTGAGGGGTTGGGGGAATAACGCTTAGACAGAGTAATTAGCAACTCACTAATCCAATGCACAGGATTAATTAGTCATCCAGAAGTGTACCTACTTCTATCATTACTTATTTCTTGCCACTCAGTTTTACCACAAATTGATGCAGTTTTATTGAGCATCACTTGTCCTAGCTGCAAAACTTTGGAAAAATGTGAGCATCTATTTTTCATTTTGGTTTTCAGTCTCACAGTAAGGCCAGGGTCACACGTGCATGTGCAATGCGAGAAACTCGCACAAGTCTCTCTCGTCAATACCTGGCACTGCCGCCGGCACTCAGGACCGGAGCGTTCAGCTGCATAGAAATACATTCAGCCGACACACTCCGGTCCGAGTGCCGGTGACTCAGCCGATTATTGATGCGAGAGACTCATGCAAGTTTCTTGCATTGCACATGCAAGTTTTTCCCAGGCCTAAGAATTACAGCTTAAAGGGACACTGTCACCTGAATTTGGAGGGAACAATCTTCAGCCATAGAGGCGGGGTTTTCGGGTGTTTGATCCACCCTTTCCTTACCTGCTGGCTGCAATATTGGATTGAAGTTCATTCTCTGTCCTCCATAGTACATGCCTGCATGTATAAGGCAATCTTGCCTTGTGCAGGCATGTACTATGGAGGACAGAGAATGAACTTCAATCCAATATTGCAGCCAGCAGGTAAGGAAAGGGTGGATCAAACACCCGAAAACCCCGCCTCTATGGCTGAAGATTGTTCCCTCCAAATTCAGGTGACAGTGTCCCTTTAACCATTGCGTCTGAATAAACCCTATGGCTGGCTAAACATGCAGGGAGCTTTTTGGTGTGAGGAACATGTTACTTTTTTGTTGTGGGGGTAAAAAACATTTTAGAAGTGTTTAAAAAAATATATATTAAAATATAAAACATGCAAGGCATTTTGTACTGGTACGTCATATCTTGTTGGCGCTTCTCACAAGTGCTGTACCAGTACCTGGGGTTCAATAAAATGCTGGTTGAGGCAGGAGCGGGGTCCTCGCCCTGCTCATTGATTTTCTGGCTGTGGGCTTCAGGAAAATGGCTGCTGGAGGCGGCGCATGAGCAGGTTGAGTTCAGCTGAGAAATTATCGTGCATATTCCAGCAAAATCTGCACTATAATATGCCGCTCCATATCTTCTGAGTTTTCCACTGTGCCTGAAAACTAGTTCTCGATTACATGTAGAGTATTCAAAAATTGAAAAACAGCACTCTTTTTGCTTACGAGCATCTATCCTACATCACTTAGTGCTGACCTTCTCCTTTTATATACATGTAGGGTATTGGTGCACTCAGGAGAAATTGCACAACAAGCCTGTGAGCTCATTTTTAAAACTTGGGCTAAAACAACATTTTAGTCTTAAAAATTTAATAATTCTTTCTTTACCTCCCAGTGGTATAAAATTCCGTGAGGCACATGCGGTGTCAACATGCTGACTACATCCTTATAAGAATTCATTGACGGGTGTAGTTTGTAAAGTGGGGTCACTTATGGGTGTTTTTCTTCTCTGGCACTGCAGAGGCTCTGTCAATCTGACATAACACCCTCAAACCATTCCAGCAAAATCTACACTCCAATATGGCACTCCTTCTCTTCTGAGCTTCACACTGTGCCTTAAAAGTAGTTTTCGACCACCACGTATGGGGTATTGGCGTACTCAGGAGAAATTGTGTAACAAATTGTACCATTTATTTTCTCCTATTACCCATTTTGAACATTAAAAATTTGGAGTCAAAGCAATATTTTAATGGAAAAATTGATAATTTTTCATTTACTCAGCCAAATGTTATACAACTCTGTGACTTGGCTGAGGGTTAGACATTCACTAGACCCCTAGATGAATTCCTTGAGAGGTGTGGTTTCCAAACTGGGGTCACTTGTGGAGGTTTCTGCTGAT
Organism: Ranitomeya imitator; assembly: GCF_032444005.1. Taxonomy (NCBI): domain Eukaryota; kingdom Metazoa; phylum Chordata; class Amphibia; order Anura; family Dendrobatidae; genus Ranitomeya; species Ranitomeya imitator. The sequence continues at coordinate 131,323,728 of NC_091282.1, forward strand.
TTGGCATGTCAGGGGCTCTTCAAATGTGACATTGCGCCTGCAATCTTTTCCAGACAAAATGGTGCTCCAAAATTCAAATAGTGCTCCTTCTATTCTGAGTCCTGCCATGTGCCCAAACAGTAGTTTAACCCCACATATGGGATATCTGTGTACTCACAATACATCACACAGCAAATTATATGGTCCATTTTCTGCTGTTACCCTTGTGAAAATGAAAAATGTGGGGCTAAAGCAACATTTTTGTGGGAAAAATATTATTTTTTTTTCTTTTTTTAATTTTCACAGCTTAATAGAATTCTGTGAAGCAGCTGTGGGTGCTCACGATACCTCCCGATAAATTACGTGATGGTTGTAGTTTCCCAAATGGGTTCCCTGGTGGGACTGTTTAGGCACATCAGGGGCTCTAAAAATACGACAAAGCATCCACCATCTATTCCAGCCAATTTGCTCCAAAAGTTGAATGGTTCTCCTTCCCTTCTGTGCCCTGTTGTGCGCCCAAACAGTAGTTTTCCCCCACATATGTGGTATCGGCGTACTCAGGGGAAATTGCACAACAAATTGTATGGTCCATGTGTTTCTGTTGCCCTTGGGAAAATGGACCATTTGAGGCTAAAACAACTTTCGTGGTAAAAATGTGGTTTGTTTGTTTTGTTTTGTTTTTTAATTTGCATAGGTTAACGTTATAAAATTCTGTGAAGCACCTGCAAGTTCAAGGTGCTCCCCACACCTCTAGATAAGTTCCTTGAGGGGTGTATTTTCCAAAATTGTGTCATTTGTGGGGTGGATTTTCCACAATTCTTTCAGTTCTTTGTTTTTCTTTTTCCACTCTGAGGGGGGGACACTTAATTTTTCAATTGAATTGTACAGATTATGGATGATGTTAAAGGTGGAAAAAGTCCTGAAATGATGCTTCTTCGAATTATTTTTTTTAAAAAAATAACAAAAATCTGGCATTTTAACGGGTATGTAGACATTAGGATATAATAAGTTTGCTTGAAAGATCTACATGAAATACAGTCAGATAACACATGTAAAGTCATACTTTAGTCATTATAGGTTTTTTACAGGGAAGTAACTACAGTGGGTTCAATGGTTACATTTCCACCTAAGTCCATGAGCTTACTCGGCTGAAAAGGTCTGTTTATCCCATATGAGAAGACAAGTACTATTAATGACCCTTGTGCTAAGTTTTCTAAAAAGTGTGTTTTTTTTTTCCTTTTTTTATGGCACTGACTACAATTAAAATCTATTCCGCTTTGACGTGTAGCACTTTCATTAAAAATTCTAGCTTTAAGGTTCACTATAACCTAATAAGCACTCGTCCAGAGAACACTTTGGCAAAATTACACAAATTAATGTTATCTGGAAAGGACTGTCCTGTACTGGGCCGGCTCCAAGTTTTTGAGGGCCCCGGGTGAAAGGGTCTCAGTGGGCCCCCCCTTTAACACATACCACGATTCATGATGCACAGATACAGCAGAGAAATATAGGTATAGTTCAATGCCAGATTTCACTTCTTACATGAGTGATCGCTATTATAAATTCTACAATACCATACAGCAGTGGGGCTTTATATAAGTCAACCCCTTACATGCCAATTTATGTGACCTACTCCCTCTTCCTCAGTTACCAGTAGGCATTTTATTGTTAGCTGAACTTGCTGCAAAGAAAAAAACTGCATACATTGAATGAGAATTTTTTAATGGAAAACTTTTTAAAGTAAAAATTAGAAAGTATTAACGTAGAACATTTGTAAAAGTGCAAAATGGGTAGTATATAGCACAGCCATGTAGTATATAGCACAGCCACATAGCATATATCACAGCCCACATAGTATATAAAACAGCCCAAGTAGTATATAGCACAGCCACATTGCATATAGCACAGCCACATAGTATAGCACCCGGGTGTGGAGAAGAGGAGACTCTCCTCCAGGGACTGGGCACCATATCCCTGTAATTAAAATAAAAAATAGTTATATACTCACCTTCTGGCGGCCCCCGTATCCAGCCCTGGCCTTAGCGATGCTCCTGGCAGCTCCGGTTCCCAGTAATGCCTCGCGGCAATGACGTAGATGACGTAGCAGTCTCGCGTGATGCTATGCATCGGTAAGGCTGCGGGGGACGCCGGAAGGTAAGAATATCACAATTGTTTTATTTTTTTATTGTTTTCAACATATCTTTTTACTATTGATGCTGCATAGGCAGCATTAATCGTAAAAAGTTGGTCACACTTATCAAAATGAGCCACCTGTCTCGTTAGGGCCCCGACACTTGCCCGGGTGCGCCGGGTGCTGACGCCGGCTCTGGTCCTGTAGATGAGAGAATTCATAAGGAAGATAAAAAGTGATACGGTAGTGTGTGAAAGATGTCAGGATGGGGTATTTAATGTCATTACATAACACTAGGTTTAATCGAAAGCTCCAATCTAGCAAGAGCTATTTCTTCTCAGATATAGGTTCATATTGCACGACTCGTTAAAGAGTTGATTGTGACTTGTAGGATCGCTACTTCCAACAGGTGGCGCTATAGAGTTTAAGTCCTCTTTTTCTCAGAAGAGGCAATTTGCATATTCTCAGATATAGTAATTAGAGTTGAGCGAATTTGATCGGGTCAGGGCTTATTCGGCAAGTTATAGCGCTTACCGAATAAGCTGCAGAGGGAACCCGGATACCTGGATCGCTGTTCCACTCCGCAGCTGCATGTGTTGCAGCTCTGTCACAGTCACAACACATGCATGGAGAGCCCAACAAACAGGCTCTCCATTCTTGTGTTGTGACTGTCACACACCCGCGACACATGTAGCTGCGGAGCCGAACAGCTGATCAGCTGGAGAGATCCAGGAAGCCGGGTTCTCTCTGCAGCTTATTCGGTAAGCGCTATAGCTTGCCGAATAAGCCCTGACCCGATCAAATTCACTCATCTCTAAGGCTATGTGTGCACGATGCCGATTTGTTGCGTTTCCGCAGAGGTTTTCATGGAAATGCACCAAAAACGCAAAGGATTACTAAAGCAAGGTTAATGAATGACAATCCTGACTTGTGGTGCACATGATGTGGAAATTTCCATTCTGATTTGCAGCATTTTATTCTCCGCAGCATGTCAATTCTTTTTGCGAATCTGCAGCGTTTTCCAACCATTGATTTCCATTGAGTTACTCAAATCTGCAGCAAAAACACAGGAGTAAAAAGGTTTGCAGATTTGCTGCGGATTAGATGCAGATTTGGGGCCAAAAATGCAGCAGATTTGTCAAAGGAAATGATGTCTGAAGGAGGAAGAGTGTGTGGGCGGAGAATATAAAATAGTGCCCATCTTGGTTGAAGCACATCAACAATGGAGGTTTTACAAGTAAATTACATCATTTTTTTTTTAAATATTATATCATTACTTAGCTACCAAATTCGCAAACAAATCCTCATATAAAAAACGCTCCGGCACTATTTGCTGATGATGTTCTATTGATGCTTACTAATCTCCACGTCTCTTCCGAACCTCATGAGGGCTTTGAGGAGATACGGGAACCTATCTGGATATAAAATCAATTCCAGCAAAACGGAGGCTATGCCGCTGAACATCCCCCCCTGAGGTATGGGACCATCTACGCCTGAATTTTAAGTTCAGGTGGAAACAGGATGCTGTGAAATATTTTGGGGTGAATATTACGTCCTCATACGAGACCCTCTACAAACTAAATTTCCCCTCCCTCTTTAAAGAATCAAAAGCCCGCCTGACTAAATGGCAATTACTTCCTCTCTCGTGGATGGGTCCGATAGCGGCGGTAAAAATGAGTCTTTTACCCAGATTGATCTACGCCTTTGAGACCCTGCCGGTTGGAGTTCCGGTCTCGGAATTGAAGTCCCTTCAGGCGGCTATTATTAGGTTCATATGGCAACAAAAGCGCCATAGAGTGGCTAAGGAGGTTCTCACAGCTCATAAGACCAGGGAAGGGCTTTCTGTGCCAAATATTCTTAAATACTACTGGGCTACACACCTGAGGAGAATCCCCTGCTGGACGTCCCTATGGGCCTACAGCAGGTGGAATGAAATAGAGAAATTATGGCTTGCCCCAATACACCCGAACTCTCTTTTATGGTCGCCAGCACAAAGTACAGGTCCTTCTCAAAAAATTAGCATATAGTGTTAAATTTCATTATTTACCATAATGTAATGATTACAATTAAACTTTCATATATTATAGATTCATTATCCACCAACTGAAATTTGTCAGGTCTTTTATTGTTTTAATACTGATGATTTTGGCATACAACTCCTGATAACCCAAAAAACCTGTCTCAAAACATTAGCATATTTCACCCATCCAATCAAATAAAAGTGTTTTTTAATAACAAACAAAAAAACCAACAAATAATAATGTTCAGTTATGCACTCAATACTTGGTCGGGAATCCTTTGGCAGAAATGACTGCTTCAATGCGGCGTGGCATGGAGGCAATCAGCCTGTGACACTGCTGAGATGTTATGGAGGCCCAGGATGCTTCAATAGCGGCCTTAAGCTCATCCAGAGTGTTGGGTCTTGCGTCTCTCAACTTTCTCTTCACAATATCCCACAGATTCTCTATGGGGTTCAGGTCAGGAGAGTTGGCAGGCCAATTGAGCACAGTAATACCATGGTCAGTAAACCATTTACCAGTGGTTTTGGCACTGTGAGCAGGTGCCAGGTCGTGCTGAAAAATGAAATCTTCATCTCCATAAAGCATTTCAGCCGATGGAAGCATGAAGTGCTCCAAAATCTCCTGATAGCTAGCTGCATTGACCCTGCCCTTGATGAAACACAGTGGACCAACACCAGCAGCTGACATGGCACCCCACACCATCACTGACTGTGGGTACTTGACACTGGACTTCAGGCATTTTGGCATTTCCTTCTCCCCAGTCTTCCTCCAGACTCTGACACCTTGATTTCCGAATGACATGCAAAATTTGCTTTCATCAGAAAAAAGTACTTGGGACCACTTAGCAACAGTCCAGTGCTGCTTCTCTGTAGCCCAGGTCAGGCGCCTCTGCCGCTGTTTATGGTTCAAAAGTGGCTTTACCTGGGGAATGCGGCACCTGTAGCCCATTTCCTGCACACGCCTGTGCACGGTGGCTCTGGATGTTTCCACACCAGACTCAGTCCACTGCTTCCTCAGGTTCCCCAAGGTCTGGAATCGGTCCTTCTCCACAATCTTCCTCAAGGTCTGGTCTCCTCTTCTCGTTGTACAGCGTTTTCTGCCACATTGTTTCCTTCCAACAGACTTACCATTGAGGTGCCTTGATACAGCACTCTGGGAACAGCCTATTTGTTGAGAAATTTCTTTCTGGGTCTTACCCTCTTGCTTGAGGGTGTCAATGATGGCCTTCTTGACATCTGTCAGGTCGCTAGTCTTACCCATGATGGGGGTTTTGAGTAATGAACCAGGCAGGGAGTTTATAAAAGCCTCAGGTATCTTTTGCATGTGTTTAGAGTTAATTAGTTGATTCAGAAGATTAGGGTAATAGGTCGTTTAGAGAACCTTTTCTTGATATGCTTATTTTTTGAGACAGGTTTTTTGGGTTATCAGGAGTTGTATGCCAAAATCATCAGTATTAAAACAATAAAAGACCTGACAAATTTCAGTTGGTGGATAATGAATCTATAATATATGAAAGTTTAATTGTAATCATTACATTATGGTAAATAATGAAATTTAACACTATATGCTAATTTTTTGAGAAGGACCTGTAAGTCCTTTCCACGCCTTCTAGGCCCCATGCAGTCCACTCTTGACATTTGGAACACCTGCACACGGAGATTCGCCCTCATGTCACCTTGCTCCCCCCTGGTGTCCTTCATCTATCATCCGCAGCTCCCAAGCAGTTTAGAATCTCCTATGGTTAACCCCCACGTGACCAGGCCAGGGAAAGAAAAGTATAACGCAAACCCCACCTGGATCATGACAGTTTTATTTTCCTCTTCAGATTTTTAAAAACTCCATATGGAAACAAATTGTTTTTGACCACCTCAGAGAAATAATCTCTTCACACAATTAAAGGCAATGGTTCCCAACCTTTCTTGCTTTAAGTGCGACAAACGGTTGCGAGCCACATCTAGAGTAGCCTCAGTAGTGACATCCTGGCGCCTTTCTCACAATAGCGACACCCAGTGCACCCGATTTCTGGTATGATAGACAAAACCTTTCAGCAGAAATCACACAGAACATGTGCCATGTTTACTGGTCAACCTTGATATTTATTTACAAAAAAGACTACACTTGAGGACATTTTTCCTTATGAAATTTAACGATAAACTTTTTTATGTGGAAAGAAACTTAATGAAGTTGTCCCACGAACAAAGTACTTTTTAATTAATAGATCTTTTATTAAAATATTGGCATAATATGTTATATAGGAGCAGTAAAAAGCATATGGCCCAATGGCTTAATTTAAATATGAAATAACAAAGGATAAAAAACCTTGTATAATACAGATAATAAATAAAAGTGCCCCCAAACACAGTATGATACCCCCACAGTGAATTCCTCCACAGTGCCCTCCACAGTATGATGGCCGTACTGGACGCCCCCTCCCTCAAACCCCAACAAAGAATGGTGACCCCATCACAGTATGATTCTCCAACTGCAATCCCCACACAGCTCTCCATACAGTATAATGGCCACAAAAAAGTATTGTCAAGAGAAGATGAGACACCAGACCCAAGAAAGCAGAGGAGCTGAAGGCTGCCATTAAAGCAACCTGGGCTTCCATAACACCTCAACAGTGCCACAGGCTGATCGCCACCATGCCGCATTGATGCAGTAATTGATGCAAAAGGAGCCCTGACCAAGTATTGAGTGCATTTACTGAACATACATTTCAGTAGGCCAACAATTCAGATTTTAAAATCATTTTTCAAGCTGGTGTTATAAAGTATTGGGTTTTCATTGGCTGTAAGCCATAATCATCAATATTAACAGAAATACACACTTGAAATAGATCACTGTTTGTAATGACTCTACATAATATACGAGTTACACTTTATGTTATCAAGAACTGAAATAAATTAACTTTTTTATGATATTCTTATTTTGTTAGAAGCACCTGAATTTCGTAACTCCATTGCAGAGATTTGTTTCTTCTGGAGCGTAGTATGTGAAATCTCTGCTTGCAGTCCAGCTGAGCATTTCGTAACAGTGTTCTCTGGACGTGCGCATTTACCCCTCCCCGATGCAGCCAATAACATTTTGGCAGCTGATTTAAGTCTAGCAGAATCAGGGGAGCTCAGATTTTTACAAGGTATTTAACTCAATTTGTTTGAGCAAGTGACAGGTCTTCTTTAATTGAATATTGTCACTGCCATGTAACAGATCTATGTGAGATGCATATATTTAGAGCCAAGAACTATAATTTGACGTTTGCAGAGTCCCAGTTCCTTGTTGAAATTATAATAGTTATGCAATTTGGGAACCTGCAATAGCAGAGTACATGAATCTGTCATCCCTTGATACTGTAATCGGTTGTATGTAATATTACCGCACAGAACTTAACTTTTTGTACTTCATTGCCTTACAGAAATTTATCATACAGAACTTCATGAATTAATATAACAGGTTCTAATATAGTCTAATAGTCCTTACTGTGTGAAGTATACAGTGCCTCGCAGATATACTTGTGTGGGTGTTAAATTCAGCGTATTGTCATGAAAGTTTTACATTATGCCCATCAAATATTAGGTGTGCCATGCACCACAAATGCGGTACGACTGCTCTGTAACCGCTATCTGTTGAGAGATTTCTATTAACACAAAATGCTTTTCATGATAAAGAAATATTCTGATTTCCGGAAATATAACCTTTCTCCGCCAACAACGTATTTAATGCATCATAACTTTAAATGTAGATCTTTGTGTGTACACATGGGTGGGGTTGAAGATCAAAGCCTGTTAAAGTGCACATACAATGAGCCATTCGGCCAAAATGTATCACTCCTGACCTCCACCCCTTTCATCCTTTCATGCCCGAACATTCGACTTGGCTTAGTGCCTATGTATACTCAGTGGAAAGAGGAGAGACGTCACTGTTCGAATTTTGGGGAAATGGATGAACGGGAATAAAATTGGCCAGCGAGGTTGACTTTCACATGTATGGAGGCTTCAACTGTCACGTTTGCCCTGCACATCTTCAAGTGATCACAGATTAACAGGATCAAACACAGAGACTTTTCTTCAGGCTATCACTCCTTTTACAATGAAAAAGCTTGTTTATTATATTTTAATATTTATTCTCTGATGAGTTGTTACAATTAGTAAACCATTTCTTGACTCCAACACACAGATGTGAACCGCTAACATTTTTGGCCTCCTTATTTTTTAAAAATTTGTTAACATATGTTGCAGACCTTGGTTTTTAGAATATGTTACAGGTCTTAAACTTTGCTAAGGTCTGATTTTTAGCCAGAAACTTTTTTTTTGCATTTTTACAAAATGTTATACTTCAAAGCAAATTGTATGGAGACATCCAAGAGTGTAAAGCTGTGGTTGGTATTTTTACAGTGTGCCATTGTGCGGAAAAAAAAAAATAATAAAATTAAGATTTTGTTTGTGCAAAAAGTTTATATTGCACAATATAAAGCTATTTAATAAGTCAGCGAAGGGTAAACCATAATTATTTACAAATTGCCAAAGGCAAATAATCCCTAACAAAATACTATAAAATCTCACTTATTTTTAGTTTAATAATAAGAATTGTAGTGCAAGTTTAAAAACACAGAGGTTAGTTGGTAGTCAAACTATATTGGGACATAATAAACACAACCTTGGCCAGATATATTAGGGGTATCACCTCATCGGATAAGGCAACTCCCCAATGAATATTGCAAATGTCATCTAGTAACAAGCAGTGGACCATCACTCTGACTTCAGTAATACACTTGTTTGTGACTACCTAAACATAACAAATGGTCATTTAAAATGAACAACCATTAGCGTCCCTAACATGCTTCACCATACTGGCATCACCATGGGAATGTGGCTATATACAGTATTATATTATAAACACTGTAGACGCAAAAAAAAATCGTGAAATTGCGCCTTTTTTTTACCATTTCACCCTCCTTGGATTTTTTTCCCCATTTTTCAGTAAATTATGTGGTAAATTAAATGGTGTGTTTCAAAACTATAATACTGTATGTCCTACAAAAAAACAAACACTCATAGCACTCATATGGATATGTGGAAGAAAAATGGAAACAAGTTATGGCCTTTGGATGTACTCCAATGGAGCTGAAGACACAGGGGAGAGGAGACAACAGTAGGAGGTGGAGGAAATGAGTGCTGAAACAGTATGTAGGGGAAGATGTAAATGTATGAGGAGGCAGTATGTGGGTCATGGGAAAAACGTGAGGAGACAGTATTGGGAGGAGGGGGAAATTTGTGAGGTGTCAGTATGGTGAGGAGGTAAATGTGGGAGGACACTGTGATAGAGAGGGGGAAGATGTGTGAGGACACAAGGTGTGAAGTGTGAGGGAACTATATGGGGGAGAAAAGTGCGGGGACTGTATTGAGGGCAAGTGTTAGGAGACCGTATGGAAGAAAATGTGGGGTGTCACAGAATAGAGAATGTGGAATGTATTTAGTGGCAGTATAGAGAGGGAAGCATGGAAGGGACAGTATGCAGAGGAGGGAATGTGAGGAGCGGGCATTGTATGCAGACTGGGCAGTATAGTGGGGACAGTGTGAAAAGTAGGCCCAGTATGGAAAGTAGATTATCGAGACCATGTTCCATAACAGGGACAGTGTGGAAGTCATATTTTGTGCATGGATCACAGGAAAGGGCAATTATTAAGGTGCCCAGCATAGGGTAGATATTTTTATTCAGGAGCATTATAATACTGTTATTTTTAAGGGCACCACGTTGGGGGTTTACTGCAGAAGACCTGAGAAGAGGGAAGTCTGCAGAGATGAGCTCTGGATGTGAAAAGTCATCACAGTGTCTGGAGAAGAATAGAAAGAGAAATGTCACCTATAAGCTACCTAGATGTAAATGTTTATTTGTGATGCTGCCTGTGTCGCATCAGTACTGTGGTTCGTGTATGGTCTGTAGACTGATGATCGCTGGTAATAACTCCCAATTTCTCCTTACCATTTTTAAGACTATATTGGGAATTGTAGGTTCATGCGATACAATTGCATATGGGTCTGACCTGACATTACAATTGATTGCTGTACTAAGCTTGGTGCTGTATTCATGTACTGTTGGTGGTTATTATGATGTATTACTGTACTGATGGTGCTTATGATTCTGTATTTCTGTACTGATATTTTTGATCCTGTATGTCTATACTGTTTGTGGTTCTGGTGATGTATTCCTGTGCTGATGGTTGTTCTGGCGACGTATTTCTAACACCTGAGCTAACATTACAATTGATTGCTGTGCAAAGCTTGGTGATATCTTGAGGTACTGATGGTGGTTCTGGTGGTATATTTCTGTTCTTTTGTTGGTTCTGATGATGTATTCCTGTATTATGGTGGTTCTGGTGATTTTTTTTGTACGTTTAGTGGTTCTGGCAATGTTTTTCTGTACTATTGGTTAATTAAATCTGATAAGTTAAGGGTTAATACATATGTATGTATTTTAGGAATATTAATTGTAAAATGAAGCACAGTAGCATGCAAATCCCAGCAGCGTGTTATATACAACTGTTGAGAATTGGCTTTGCTTGCCAGTTCCAGCTCTTATTACATGACCACTCAAATGCGGTTTTCATACTTATGATCATGTGCCATCTAGTTTCTCTTCCTGATAGCAACGTAAGTATGAAAATCGCATATGAGCTTTTACATGACAACTATTCAAACCCAAACCGCTTATGCTCTACAGTAGTGTTCAAAATAATAGCAGTCCACTACAACTAACTAGATAAATCACTATTTTTAGTATAAATTACATTACCACATATCAAACAATTTACCAGTTGGTGCAGTATGATCTGTATGTTTTTGAGTCTGTGTATTAGAATAATTAATAGAAAAGGGGTGTGTTCAAAATAATAGCAGTGTGGAGTTCAATTAGTGATGTCAATCATTGTGGGAAGAAACAGTTGTGAATCAGGTGGCCCTTATTTAAGGATGCAGCCAGGACATGTTGTACATGCATTTCTCCTTGAAAGCCTGAGAAACGTGGGTCGTTCGGGACATTGTTCAGAAGAACAACATACTTTGATTATAAAGTAAAGTAGGCTGTACAGCTATGATGATCTCCAATGCATTAAAATGTAAAGCCAAACCAGAGAGATGTGGGAGAAAACAGAAGACTACTAGTGATGAGCGAATATACTCGTTACTCGAGATTTCCCGAGCACGCTTGGGTGACCTCCGAGTATTTTTTTAGTGCTCGGAGATTATTTTCCTCAGCTGAATGATTTACATCTCTTAGCCAGCTTGATTACATGTGGGTATTCCCTAGCAACCAGGCAACCCCCACATATACTTATGCTGGCTAACAGATGTAAATCATTCAGCTGCGGCGATGAAAACTAAATCTCCGAGCACTAAAAAATACTCAGAGGTCACCCTAGCGTGCTCGGGAAATCTTGAGTAAGGAGTATATTCGCTCATCACTAAAGCCTACCAATCAAATAGATGGAAGAATAGAAAGAATGGTAAAGGCTCAGCCAATGGTCATCTCCAGGTTGATCAATAACAGACTCAAGTTACCTGTGAGTATAGTGACACTTAGAAGATGCATGTGTGAAGCTAATCTCTTATCAAGAAGACCCTGCAAAGTCCGACTGTTAAAAAAAGACATGAACTGAATTTGCCAAACGCATCAACTGACCTAAAGAGAAATGGAGAAACATTTTGTGGAGTTATGAAAGTAAAATTGTTGTTTTTGGGTCCAAGGGCCTCGGACAGTTCGTTAGACGACCCTCAAGCTCTGCATTCAAGCCACAGTACACTCTGAAGACAGTGAATCATGGTGATGTAAGCATCATGATATGGGCATGTTTCTCTTGCCATGGAGCTGGACCTATTTACCACATACCAGGAATCATAGAACTGTTTGCATATATTAAAATACTTGAAAAGGTCATGTTGCCTCACAATGAAGTGGCATGCCCTTGAAATGGGTCTTTCAGCAAGATAACGACCCTAAAGACACCAGTAAATGAGCAAAATCTTGGTTCCAGTCCAACAAAATTGAGGTTATGGAGTGGCCAGTCCATTCCCCGGACCTTAATCCGATAGAACACTTGTGGTGTGACATTAAAAATGGCATTTTTGAGGTAAAGCCAAAGCCAAAAAATGCCAAAAAAATTGTGGGATGTAGTACAAGCATCCTTGGCTGGAATAACAGTTGGCAGGTTCTAGAAGTTGGTTGACTCTATGGAACATAGATATGAAGCAGTTCTAAAACACTGTGGGTATACAATTACCATATTTTTTCAGATAAGATGCACTTTTTTTCCCCAAAATTTGGGGGAAAATTGGAGTACCTCTTATAATTCGGATATACCTTACTGGCTGCGGTGGAGCAGGGTCCCAGGGTCGCTGCTGGAGGAGGCACCCCCTCATCCCAGCCTGCAGCAACGCTCCACTCTTGCCTCCTCCAGCAGCGACCCTGGGACCCCGCATCACCACAGCCTCCAACCCTGGTAAGAAACAATAAGATGCATGGATTATAAAAAGCACCACCATTTTATTCAAAAAAAAAAAATTCTTATTTTTCTCCTCAAAATTTGTAGTGCATCTTATAATCCAGTGTGTCTTATAATCCACAAGATACTGTAAATATTAAGTTAATGATTCACAGGAATGTTAAATCCACAAAAAAATTGTACATATTGTGAGTTTGTAAAGCCAAATGCAGACACTGCTATTTTCTAGAAGAGCCCAATATTCATTTTTTGTTATTTTCTGTAAATGAGTTAAACATTATAAAAATATTTAGAATTGAGAGTCTTCAGTGGTTGATACCTTTTAATGGCTAATTGAAAAGATTTCGAGACTACTCTTCATCAGGCATAATCGGGTGCCTCTAGTAGTCACCTACAATCCAAATCTGGATGTGCTATGGGGAGCTGCACGTAAATTACAACCTTTGCTACAAAAGATGCCCGCTTACAATCCATTTTTCCAGACCCCCCCACTATTGTGTTTTAGGCAGCCCCCAAATCTGAGAAGTATCAGTCAGCAGCTCCCTGTCCAGCAGCTGCAGGAACCTTTCCTTGCAACTAGAAAAAATGTAAAACCTGTCCATTTATAATGACCATGGACAAGATAAAGATCCCCAATTCACATCAGGACTACAAGATACCAGGTACTTTCAGCTGTGTCATAATGTGGTGTACTTAATTATTTGTACTAAATGTCCAACTGGGGGTCTGTATGTAGGGTAGACAAGGCAGAAACTGAGAACAAGGATGAACTCTCATCGCCATACAATAAGAGAAAAAAGAATGGATCTACCTGTGGCAATACATTTTTGTCTCCCCAATCATAGCATTACGACATGAAATTAATTGTATTAAAAGGTAACTTCAAATCTCAGAGAGACAGAAGAGTCTGGGAATATAAGCTGAGGATGACCTCTGACACTCTCAGTGCAGGAATGAATGTGTCGTATGGATTTATGTCTTTTTACATCAACTAAGGAATTTACTCCTCAGACCATGTGGGGTCATCATAACATAGAACCAGACCCCAATCAGAGGACAATAAAACATTCACACTCCTGATCTATGAACTGTTCCAATATTTATGGACATAGCTGTTTATCACTCACATAATGGTAATTCTGCTTCACATCACCTGTCTTATCTATGGCATTTTTCTGTGCTGTGTTGTGCATAAATATGTGATTCTTCAGAATTTCTATTAGTCTATGCCTGATGAAGAGACAGGAGTAGCCTCAAAAGCTTGCAATTTGTTACCATCTTTTCAGTTAGCCATTAAAAGGTATCAACTACTGAGGACTCTCAATTCTAAATATTTTTCTATCCACTGGCTAACACGGTACCAAGATATATATCTTTCCTGTATCAAAATTAAACATTATATACATTCATCTTCATATTTTGAATTAGAAACCAGTGTGCAATGTTCCCAGTGCAGGAAATAAAAACTAGTGTAAAGATTTGTGACTAACTCATGTTTAACACGCTGCTATTATTTTGAACACTACTGTATATAAGAGGAGGCACTAAACTTAATTTTTGCCTTGGGTGTAGGAAAACTTAGATTTGCTTCTGGTGAAGGTAAAAACTAGCATTTTTCATATATCCATAATGTCTATTTTTACATTGTCTTTGGACTAAATATTAAACATTGAATCATTCGGTTCCTGTGAAATTTTTTATTGACATTTTCAGTAAATTCATCACTGGAAGGATATGCGTCTTGTCATGGTAAGCCATGTCAATAAGCGCTTTTTAAAGAATTGCAAGCAGTCAGGAAGTGCATTATATATTTCAGGTCTCGGGTCCTGGCAAAAGTTTAAAAAAAACTGTCATGTAGATAAAATAATATATGAATGTGTTTATAGCAAGATATTAGAAACATACTTCCCAGAATTTCTTATCAGTAGCCTGAAGCAAAGCAAAGTCTTTGGCGTACGAGTCAAAGGCCAAGCAATAAGAGTCTAGGATCATATATGACCTGGCAGATGAGGGAACATTGGCTATAAAGGGTTATACATTTTTTCTTATACGCATTTTGTGTTATTGGCTTTTTTTTGTTTTTTGTTTTTTTTTCAAAGTAAGAAATGTCAGGTATGTGCTCCTCTACCATGGAGAAAACAGCTTATATGTAGGTCTACTGCTGCCTGTCACAACTAAAACAGAGCGGATGTATGAAACAGACTTTACAAAGCAAACTTCAAGGTCTTAATAATAACGATTGAAAGTAAGGCCATAACGGATTTAATGTCTCAATCTATTTGGAGGTTCGGCTCTATAGAGTGCTATTTATATTAAATGCCCTTGAGGTATCAGTATTAAAAAGACACATTGCTTACAATACAACAGTGGATTCGGTAATAAGTTGTACGAGTTTAAAATAATTTTTTTAAATAAATATAGGTATTTAAACCAATTTTTATTCATTAAAGGGGTTTTCCCAAAATCATAAATAAACCACTCAAGTTCCACAATCCCAGTGGTGCATATATTTGGGCACTGATCGCCACCCCTTAATGTGATGTAATCGTGAGGTCCAAAAGGCCTGCCATGACACCCAGAGGCTTGTTGAAGGCTCCCTCACTGCCATTCTGGTAATTTTGGGCTTCATAGGTGACCATGATTTTCACTATATACTGCAATACTGGAGTATTACAGTATATAAGACAAGAGATCACAGGTTCAGGTAACCTAAGGGGACAAAAAAACATACAATACATTTAATGTAAAAAAAAAAAAAATTCTAAAAAATGTAAAAAAAATATGATAGGCTACTGTGAGATAGCACTCACTGCATGTTTTGGGGACACTCCCTTGGCAGCGGGATAAACATAGACAGGCACGGTTTTTCCGCACAAAACAGTCCATACGGTTTATTTAATGGTCATCGACCGCACCGTAAGCCATATTACACATCACTGGCTTACACATAGTCCATTTACTTATGGCTTTACATCATTAGCTTGCATCACTAAACACACTGATCCTTAGCTGACCAGTTGCCATGGGTGACCGCACAGTTCATATGGCAGATACACTTCTATGCCGTATATTACAGTATATGACAATCCACTTGTCCGGGGTTACCTTCCAAGGGCTCCGCTCCTCACGATGACTCCTTGTCAGGCCTGTCTTTCTGGGAAAGCTGCCTCACAGGGCTCACCAACTTGCTGACACACATCAGTCTGTCCAGAGCCACCGAAGGACGGTAGCTTCCCCAACACAGGCCGTCCAGGTCCACAGTCTCTCAGGTGCTCCTGGAAGACTCCACTCATAGGAGCTTCCAACACAGACCGTCCAGGACCACGGTCTCACTGTGCACTATTCAGGACGTCCATCCCACCTGGGACCGTTCAATACACAACCGTCCAGGTCCACGGTCTCTCAGGTGCTCCAGGAAGACTCCACTCACAGAAGCTTCCAACACAGACCATCCAGGTCCACAGTCTCACTGTGCACTATTCAGGATGTCCATTCCATCTGGCACCGTCCAACACACAAGCGTGTGGCCTGTCCAGGTGCTATTCAGGATGTTCGTCCAACACAGCAGGCCACCAGGTAAAAAGCCCCACCATGTGCTACTCAGGGAGATAGCACTCCCAACACATAGGCTCTCCAGGACCTTAAGTGCAGTACAGACCAAAAGTTTGGACACGCCTCATTTAAAGATTTTTCTGTATTTTCATGACTATGAAAATTGTACATTCACGCTGAAGGCAACAAAACTATGAATTAATACGTGGAATTATATACTTAACAAAAAAGTGTGACACAACTGAAATTATGTCTTATATTCTAGGTTCTTCAAAGTAGAGAGTTTAAACTTTTAAATATTTAAAAAAAAAACATTTTCTTTTTACTTTTCACTGGCTTCAATAGTCTCCTTCGAATGATTGCAGCTTCAATATCCTATCTCTTCGCCCCCTGCTATGAGTAGTAGAATTGATCATCTGCATCTGCAGATCCTCGATTGTCATACCAACCCATGGGCGGAGTTAGTGATGCGTGTCTAGCAAGGGCATGGTAAATGCTGCTGTCAGAGATTGACAGTGGCATTTAACATGTTAACAGCCGCGGGTGGATCGAAAACAAGCTGGCTCAGCTCCAGAGCCCGCATCAAAAAGGAGGAGTCCTATGACGTCCGCATCAAAAAGGAGGAGACCTATGACGTACCTATACGTCATAGGTCATAAATGGGTTGAAGAAGTAGTGAAGAAATTTATAGGTAAGAACAAATATACAAAATCTAAGTCCAGTGTGGAGAACATGCTGAAATGTTTCAAAGCCTTGCGTTGTCTGATGAATTTGAAATAACATTTTTTACATTCTCATTCGGACTCCTTTCCTGAAAATCTTGGTACTGTTAGGGAAGAGCAAGAAGAAATATTAAATCAGGATATGAAGGAGATGGAACGATGATACCAAGGTAGATGGAGCGTGAATATGATTGGGGACTACTGCTGGATGCTTCACAGAGAAGATCCACAGGCCTACTATAAGAAAAAAAGAGAGAAGCTTTGAAGAGAAAAGTATAAAGCGCAAGAATTAACTTCCAATAAAGTTTCAAAATAAATGTTCAATACATTTTATATATAATATTGTGTAAATTTTTTGCTACAATGAAGATTTTTCTTGTTCAGCTCGCTTGTATGTAATTTCACACACATTTTGTGCAAAATCCATACATGATGGTTAAAAATAGAAGTGTTTTTTAATTCAGGTGTAAGATGGCCACCGGATGAGTCCTTGAGTGTCATTGCGGCTATTAGCTGTGGTGATGTGAGCTCGGAAGTATGTCCCAGCACGTTTAGTGCTGATAGAGCCATTTGGCCATTTCAGGGCCACGATTTACGAGCGGCCATAAGAGATGGTTGGGAATGACAGCCCACGTATTCCAACCCCAGGGGCGTGGTTTGGCTAATAAAATGGAGGCCAGATGTCTCGGTGTCTGTAGCTGGAGGTTTGGAGACCTCTAGTGTGTGTTGTCAAAGGCACTGACCTGAGCGGGTGGATGCGCAATACCATATGGATTATTTTGTTTCCTGTTTGTTTTAACTTTGTGCAGAAAAAAGCTGTTTGTTTATTTTTCTATCCAGAGCAGTTTATGCAGTTTTAATAAACTTGCTTGGACATTTCAACAACACCGCTTCCCGTTCCTGCCTCAACTGCAGCCGAGTGAGTACAGATCTCTACAAAAGGCATAAAGAAACAACAATCAGTCATTGGAGTTGAAACAATTTTCATAAGCCCAAATTTTGCATTTGTGTGTTAGCAGATGACTGTTTTCCCAAAAGAAGATATTGATTCATAAACCTCATGAAAAATCTGCAGCACATCGTAGGTAAATTGGTAGCGAATTCTCCAATCGGCAGCATGCCCATCATACTAGCTATAGTGCAGCGGGGTTGGTGCAGTGTGACAGATAGGCAGGGGCCACAGAAAGTTCAACATAATTGGTGTCTTTATTTTCAGAACTCACACATAGGAGTGATATCCTCCGGATCACAGCCGGGTTTCCACAAACACAGTCCAGAACTCAAAACCTGTTGCCGTGGACAAAGGCACCACCGTGTCTTTTGGGAGCGTCAGCCGTCTGGAAGTCCCTGGCTCTGTGTTAGCCCAACACAGACATAGATTGCACAGAGCCACCTGCTCTGCAGCTTGCAAACTCCAACACTGACTGTATGTTCCCACGGTCAGTAAACTCTATGGATTGGACGCTGCATACATCCGCAGCGTCCAACCCGCAGCAGCCAGATGTTACAGCATAGTGGATTCTAAGGGAAAAGAAACTCCAAGCGAATGTGGCGCTAATCACCTTAGGATTTTTTTAATACATCCACTTCCAGTGAAAAACTATTAATAAAAGATAATTTATTTTCTAAGCACTATAAAGTGATGTTACAACCTCAAAGCTTTCTTATTTATGAAGGTTCCTAGAAGGGACTAGCAGGGTGGGAAATCTGTCACTCGGGTTCTCCTCCCTGACATATCTACATGGTAGCGTCTAAAGAGACTCAGTTTTTATATATATATATATATGTGTGTGTATATATATATATATAAAATAATATCACAGTATAGTACTTGTGTTATATCCAAAATGAGCTTTTAAATACATGGTGTTACATTGTTGCGAACAAACATGAATATTTGAAAGTATAAGTATAAATCTACTATATAATTGTCTAAGGGTCACTGCCTCTGTCTGTCATGGAAATCCAAGTCGCTGATTGGTCGTGGCAAAACAGCCACGACCAATCAGCGACGGGCACAGTCCGGAAGAAAATGGCTGCTCCTTACTCCCCGCAGTCAGTGCCCGGCGCCCGCATACTCCCCTCCAGTCACCGCTCACACAGGGTTAATGCCGGCGGTAACGGACCGCGTTATGCCGCGGGTAACGCACTCCGTAATCACTGCTATTAACCGTGTCCCCAACTTTTTACTATTGATGCTGCCTATCCGGCATCAATAGTAAAAAATGTAATGTTAAAAATAATTAAAAAAACAAAAAAACTGCTATTCTCACTCTCCGTAGTCCGCTGAGCCGCTCGCGCCTGCCGCCTTTCTTCCGTTCCCGGCGATGCATTGCGAAATTACCCAGAAGACTTAGTGGTCTCGCGAGACCGCTAAGTCATCTGGGTAATTTCGCAATGCATCCTGGGAACGGAAGATGGCGGCAGCCGCGAGCGTATCGCCGGAGCTTTGGTGGATCCTAGGGGGTGAGTATATAACTTTTTTATTTTAATTATTTTTTTAACAGGGATATGGTGCCCACACTGCTGTATACTACGTGGGCTGTGTTATATACCACGTGGCTGCAATATACTACATAGGCAGTGTTATATACTGCATGGGCTGTGCTATATATTACGTGGCCACTGTTATATACTGCGTGGGCTGTGTTATATACTACGTGGCTGCTATATACTGCGTGGCCTGTTATATACTACGTCGCCTGTGTTATATACTACGTCGCCTGTTATATATTGCGTGGGCTGCGTTATATAGTACGTGGCTGCGTTATATACTATGTGGCCACTGTTAGATATTGCGTGGCCTGTATTAACGCATCGGGTATTCTACAATATGTATGTATATAGCAGCCACATAGTATATAGCACAGGCTACGTAGTATTTGTCTGCTATATACTACATGGCTCCTATATACTGCGTGGCCTGTGCTATATACTATGTGGCTGCTATATACATACATACATACATACATATTCTAGAATACCCAATGCGTTAGAATCGGGCCACTATCTAGTATTATTATAAATACACTGCTCAAAAAAATTAAGGGAACACTTCAACAACAGAATATAACTCCAAGTAAATCAAAAGTCTGTAAAATCAAACTGTCTACTTAGGAAGCAACACTGTTTGATAATCAATTTCACATGCTGTTGTGCAAATGGAATAGACCGCAGTTTTGGAAAGGTCCCAACAATTTTGCTCCGCTCATTTTGAAAGTTTTATGTGAAATTATGTCCAATTTGCCTTTTTTTCTTATTTTTTTTGTTTTGTTCCCATACACACAAAGGAAATAAACATGTGTATAACAAAACATGTGTAATTGCAATTTTCAGGGAGAAATACTTCATTTTCTGGAACAATTTCAGTGGTGCCAACACTTTTGGCCATGACTGTATGTGACATGTGGGAGCTAAGTGACTTTTTGGGGGTCATAGCATGTTTACTTTGTGTGTGTGTTTTAAGTGTTTTTTTTTAACAGTGCCTGCTGTTACATTGTTTGCTGCTACTTTTTATTTGGAATACAGATTCATGATGATTCCATAGATGGCCGCTTGCTCTGTAACTAATATACTTTGTTGTTTTCCTGGTATATGAACCTTGTGCCGAAGATCCATGTATTCATTTTTTCCATTTAGTCATTTATTGGGAAAACCCCTGGAAATGCTATATTATAGAAAATGATATAAAACAGTTATTTGTTTTATTGCAGATTTTGATTTTATAAACAAGTGACTACAAGAATCATGCTGGGCGAGGTAATTATGTCTTGGATCAGATAATGTCCTGTATCTGAGTTGAAGCCAGATATCCTCATAGTACAATGACCCTTATATGCCGTCGAGTGACTATTGCTCCCTAGCAAAACCTCCGAGACCTATTATGTAATCATCAGGGCGAATATGAGCACAGGAATTAATTCTGCATCAGAGAAAGGAGGCCGCTTTACTCACATCAGCTCAATACAAGTGTAAAGCCTGACAGCCCTCATCATCGCAGTCAGGTAACAAACCCGGCATAATGCTCCAAATGGCCATAGACCGCATTGCCAGCAAATCCACGGTAGTATAATGTGCCCTGAGGTTGTATCACTGGAAGCGCGGCAGTCATTATACATTAATTTATGTAATGTAGCTATAGTAACTGTGAGCCATCAACACAGAATGAAGCATCATGCTAGACTGAGCCTAATTGTCTAACCTAACAAAGGCTGCATAAATGAAGGAACGTTTCTTAAATGCCCAGGGCGTATTTTATTAAGTTTCCTGTCTGAATAAAGACTGCTGGCTCTCATTGTATGACTGAAATGGAAGTAGTTCCTTTAGATTGAATCCTCGGAGGTATTGTAATCATGAGATCTGCCAAGTAACAGACTCACAATATGCCACAAACCTGAAGGATTTTCTAATGAATGCACCAAGATGGAATTACGCTGGTTTCCGTTGCTTGTTTGAGTTGTATGGTGCCATATTATGGGACCCAGTTAGTGGTGATACTGTACCTCTGCAAATACCAGACTTCAGAATAGAATTCTTAGACCCTATATGGCTGGTGTACTTACTTTGAAAATCCATATCAGAATGGCTGTATAATTCTTTTTTTTTTTTTAAAGAATTGACTGTCCCTCAGTGTACCTCCTCCCTGCTGAGTACAAGCTGCAGCTGTCAGTTAGGCGGAGACTGAATGGATTCATGACCTATTCCACTTTTTAGCTGTTGCAAATTGTCTCTCCACAGAGGAAGAAGACTTGAACTCTAGTGCCACCTATTGGAAGAAGCAATGCTAGAAGTCAATGTTGACTAGAGTTACAGGTGGCACTAGAGTTCAAGTCCTCTTATTCTCTCAAGAGGCATTTAGCATATTTAATTTCCCAGAGGAGCACTGCATGTCCTATAAGCCTCCTTACCCTGGCTTGTCAGGCATGTCACTCACCATTAGGAGAAATGTCGGTCATTAGACTTACTAGCTGGACTCCTAAAATGCTCTTTTTAATATCAGGAGTTCAAAGTCATTCTTGAATAGATTGTCAATCAGTTCTAAGATATTTAAGTAATAATATGTATAGTATATAGTGTGGAACCTGGTTACGGACCTGCTTTATCAACTCAAAAAAGCGCTATTGAACTTAATGGTGCTTTCAAAAATATGTTGTTTTAGACATGTTGGTCCGGATTCATCAAAGCATTGTCATCAGAATTCTGGTGTAAATTGCTTGGAAAAGTTGCAAAATTTGGGCGTAACTTTGAGTTGAGCAAAAACATTGCTAATTTTGGTGTTTTTCATGCCAGTTTCTTTTCCAGCTTTGAATAAATGGGAGTAGCTGGAGCACGGCGTAGCACCACAGCTTGTCTAATTCACCACAGCTTTAGCATTTGACACTCCAACTTAATCCCTTCATGACCAGAGGTATTTTCGTTTTTGCACTTTCGCTTTTTGCTCCCCTTCTTCCCAGAGCCATAACTTTTTTATTTTTCTGTCAATATGGCCATGTGAGGGATTGTTTTTTGTTGGACGAGTTGTACTTTTGACACTATTGGTTTTAATACTGGCGACTGGAAAACGGGTTAAAAAAATCCAAGTGTGGTGAAATTGCAAGAAAAGTGCAATCCCACAGTTGTTTTCTGTTTTGCATTTTTACTCTGTTGACTAAATGCTAAAACTGACCTGCCATTATGATTCTCCAGGTCATTACAAGTTCATAGACACCAAACATGTGTAGGTTCTTTTTTTATCTTTGTGGTGAAAAAATTTCCAAACTTTGTTAAAAAAAAAAAAAAATTGTGCCATTTTCCGATACCCGTAGCGTCTCCATTTTTGTGATCTCGGGTTGGGTGATGGCTTATATTTTGTGCGCCCAACTGACGTTTTAATAATACCATTTTGGTGTAGATACGAACTTTAACCACTTTACCCCCAAGGGTGGTTTGCACGTTAATGACCGGGCCAATTTTTACAATTCTGACCACTGTCCCTTTATGAGGTTATAACTCTGGAACGCTTCAATGGATCCCGGTGATTTTGACATTGTTTTCTCGTGACATATTGTACTTCATGATATTGGTAACATTTCTTTGATTTTACCTGCGTTTATTTGGGAAAAAATGGAAATTTGGTGAAAATTTTGAACATTTCGCCATTTTCCAACTTTGAATTTTTATGCAATTAAATCACAGAGATATGTCACACAAAATACTTAATAAGTAACATTTGTCACATGTCTACTTTACATCAGCACAATTTTGGAACTAAAATTTTTTTTGTTAGGGAGTTATAAGGGTTAAAATTGACCAGCAATTTCTCATTTTTACAACACCATTTTTTTTAGGGACCACATCTCATTTGAAGTTATTTTGAGGGGTCTATATGATAGAAAATAACCAAGTGTAACACCATTCTAAAAACTGCACCCCTCAAGGTGCTCAAAACCACATTCAAGAAGTTTATTAACCCATCAGGTGTTTCACAGGAATTTTTGGAATGTTTAAATAAAAATGAACATTTAACTTTTTTTCCCAAAAAATTTACTTCAGCTCCAATTTGTTTTATTTTACCAAGGGTAACAGGAGAAAATTGACCCCAAATGTTGTTGTACAATTTGTCCTGAGTACGCCAATACCCCACATGTGGGGGTAAACCACTGTTTGGGCGCATGACAGAGCTCGGAAGCGAAGGCGCGCCATTTGACTTTTCAATGCAAAATTGACTGGAATTGAGATGGGACGCCATGTTGCGTTTGGAGAGCCACTGATGTGCCTAAACATTGAAACCCCCCACAAGTGGCACCATTTTGGAAAGGAGACCCCCTAAGAAACTTATCTAGAGGTGTGGTGAGCACTTTGACCCCTTAAGTGATTCACAGAAGTTTATAATGCCTAGCCGTGAAAATAAAAAATCATTTTTTTTCCACAAAAATTATTTTTTAGCCCCCAGTTGTGTATTTTTCCAAGGGTAACAGTTGAAATTGAACCTCAAAAGTTGTTGTCCAATTTGTCCTGAGTACGCTGATACCCAATATGTGGGGGAAGGGAACACCGTTTGGGCACATGGCAGAGCTCGGAAGGGAAGGAGCGCCATTTGGAATGCAGACTTAGATGGATTGATCTGCAGGCGTCACATTGCATTTGCAGAGCTCCTGATGTAACTAAACAGTAGAAACCCCCCACAAGTGACCCCATATTGGAAACTAGACCCTCCAAGGAACTTATCTTGATGTGTTGTGAGAACTTTGAACCTCCAAGTGTTTCACTACAGTTTATAACGGAGAGCCGTGAAAATAAAAAAAATCTTTTGTTTTTCCGCAAAAATTATTTTTTAGCCCCCAGTTTTGTATTTTTCCAAGGGTAACAGTTGGCATTGAACCCCAAAAGTTGTTGTCCAATTTGTCCTGAGTATACTGATACCCCATATGTTGGGGAGAACCCCTGTTTGGGGGCACGGGAGAGCTCGGAAGGGAAGGAGCACTGTTTTGCTTTTTCAATGCAGAATTGGCTGGAATTGAGATCGGACGCCATGTCGCGTTTGGGGAGCCTCTGATGTGCCTAAACAGTGGAAACCCCTCAATTAACACTGAAACCCTAATCCAAACACACCCCTAACCCTAATCTCAATGGTAACCCTAACCACACCTCTAACCCTGACACACACCTAACCCTAATCCCAACCCTATTCCCAACCGTAAATGTAATCCAAACCCTAACCCTAACTTTAGCCCCAACCCTAACTGTAGCCCTAACCCTAGCCCCAACCCTAGCCCTAACCCTAGTCCCAACCCTAGCCCTAACCCTAGCCCTAATGGGAAAATGGAAATAAATAAATTTTTTAAATTTTTCCCTAACTAAGGGGGTGATGAAGAAGGGTTTGATTTACTATTTATAGCGGGTTTTCTAGCGGATTTTTATGATTGGCAGCCGTCACTCACTAAAAGACGCTTTTTATTGCAAAAAATATTTTTTGCGTTACCACATTTTGAGAGCTATAATTTTTCCATATTTTGGTCCACAGAGTCATGTGAGGTATTGTTTTTTGCGGGACAAGTTGACGTTTTTATTGGTAACATTTTCGGGCACGTGACATTTTTTGATCGCTTTTTATTCCGATTTTTCTGCGGCAGAATGACCAAAAACTAGCTATTAATTAATTTCTTTTGGGGGGGGGTGGGAGGCGAAATTAACAAAGCAGTTTTATTCTTCGGGTCAGTACGATTACAGCGATACCTCATTTATATAATTTTTTTATGTTTTGGCGCTTTTATACGATAAAAACTATTTTATAGAAAAAATAATTATTTTTGCATCGCTTTATTCTGAGGACTATAACTTTTTTATTTTTTCACTGATGATGGTGTTTGGAGGCTCGTTTTTTGCAGGACAAGATGACGTTTTCAGCGGTACCAAGGTTATTTATATCCGTCTTTATGATCGCGTGTTATTCCACTTTTTGTTCGGCGGTATGATAATAAAGTGTTGTTTTTTGCCTCGTTTTTTTTTTTTTTTTTTACGATGTTCACTGAAGGGGTTAACTAGTGGGACAGTTTTATAGGTCGGGTCGTTACGGACGCGGCGATACTAAATATCTGTACTTTTATTGTTTGTTTTTTTATTTAGATAAAGGAATGTATTTATTGGAACAATATTTTTTATTATTATTTATTTAGGATTTTTTTTTTTACTTTTTTACTTTGCCCCAGGGGGAAACATGACAGCAAAGTGACAGATCTCTGATCTGACACTTTGCTGTGCACTGTGTCAGATCAGTGATCTGACGTGCACTCCTGCAGGCTTCCCGGTGCCTGCTCTGAGCAGGCGCTGTGAAGGCACCTCCCTGCAGGACCCGGATGCAGCCCCGTGGCCCTTTTGGATCCGGGCCTGCTGCAGGGAGGAGGAGGTAAGCCCCCTCCCTGTGCGATGTTTCCCTATACCGCTGGAAGACTGCGATCATGTTTGATCGCAGTGTGCCGGGGGTTAATGTGCCGGGGGCGGTCCGTGACCGCTCTTGGCACATATTGCCAGATGTCAGCTGCGATAGTCAGCTGACACACGGCCGCGATTGGCCGCGCCCCACCCTGTGAGCGCGGCTGATTGCGTTGGACGTACTATCCCGTCCTTGGGAAGTAGGTCCCACCCCACATGGATGAAATAGTACGTCCAATGGCAGAAAGGGGTTAAATTGCCTGTTATTTCATTTTAATGCAATGTCGCGGCAACCAAAAAAAACGTAATTCTGGCGTTTTGACTTTTTTTCTTGCTACGCTGTTTAGCGATGAGGTTAATCCTTTTTTTATTGATAGATCGGGTGATTCTGAACACAGCGATACCAAATATTTGTATGTTTTGATTTTTTTATTGTTTTATTTTGAATGGGTCGAAAGGGGGGTGAATTGAACTTTTATATATATTTTTAAAAATATTTTTTTTTAACTTTTGGCATGTTTCAATAGTTTTCATTGGAGACTAGAGGCTGCCACAACCCGATCGGCTCTTCTGCATACAGGCGATGATCAGATTGCCTGTGTGTAGCAGAATTAGTCACTTGCTATGAGCGCCGGCCACCGGACGTCACTCATAGCATTCCAGTAGAGACAACCATAGATGTCTGCAGGAGACCTCTGGTTGTCATGTCAACCCATCGGTGACCCGCGTCACGGGGGTCACCGATGGGTGGATTTCCGACGCGCTTGCCGGAAGCGTATGTTAAATTCCGCTGTCAGAGTTTGACAGCAACATTAAATGGGTTAACAGCCGCGGGAGGATCGCGATTCCTCCCGCAGCTGTTATCGGCACATGTCAGCTGTTCAAAACAGCTGACATGTGCCTGAAAAGATGTGGGCTCACCGCCGGAGCCCACATCAAAGGGAGGGTGTCTGACATTGGTGTATTATTAAGCGTGATGTCGGAAAGGAGTTAATGCTCTCATCAAGAACGGCTAAAAAATTGTCAGTCTACTCTTGATGAATTGGTCCTAAAAGTTTAATGCGTATTTATGTGTACTGCCTCTTTGCTGGTAAAAAAAAACTGTAGTCATTTGTTTGTTTCGCCTTGTGGTATAAATAACATTTTTCTTTATACTAAATGGAATTATAATAAGACCAATTTTGTATTTTGTTTATTTTTTTTTATTTTTTTCCCCTTCACATTCTTGAACATTTGTTAGGCTGAATTCACATAGCCTTTGCCACTACATTCATTGGCCAGTCAGAGCCTACGTTGTAACCCCCTCAAAACAGGATTTGAGCGTATGTGCGGAATTTTTAAACATTTGCCCGGCCATGTACAGTTAAGCAATATAGCAGCCACCATTTTTGATACATTTGCAAATCTATTTTCTGGAGAATACAGATTTTTGTAAAATTTGAGTAGACTTCTATCCCACTATAATAAAATTTCTAATGTCTACAAGTGTTTATTTCTGGACAGATTAGCGTTAGGGCAGCAAATTGTTGATTTGTTGGCCTGTAGGCGAAGAGGTGTTGGTCAGATCTTTCCACTGAAAAAGACATTGGGAAAGATTGTTCACCATCTGATCTGACACTAGGCTTCAGGCTGATAGGAGTTTGTCACCTTACCTGCCTTCCAGAAGTCCTCTGAGAATGACCCCTTCGTCTCTTTGTCACGGCCATTTTTATTAGACCAGGGATACAATTGCTGTTTGAAACTGAACCTTTGACTGAGCGTCATGATTATTGATACTTATTTTTGAGATATTAATGTTATTTATGTTTCTACAAAGTTAAATTTAAATAATGAAAACACGCCATGACCTTTACACTGTGTATACAATTATTAGCCAAAGCGTATTTTGACCATATCATTATTTTTTGCAGATTTTACATCTCCAAGTGGTATAAACTTACATGCTTATTGGATGAAGTATGATGGTGATGTGTATTTGTTTAATGGGGAGGGTGAGGATTGAGGATATTAACCCTTTATCAAAGTGTGCAGAATTATTAAGCAGCTTGTTTTCCTCAGGCAAAATGGACCAAAAAAGAATGTAAAGGGAATCGGTCACTAGGTTTTTGCTATGCATTTGAGGATGGCATGACGTAGGGGGTTAAAACACTGAATTCAGTGCTATGGCACTGATCGGGCTGTGTGCTGTTGCTTACTTAAACTGAAAGTTTTATCACCTATAAAGTATCGCTGCCTGAAAATGCTCACCTACGGCTAGACCATTAACACCCCCTCCGTAATTAGCAACTCACTGTCAATTGACGGTGTACTTAACTTACACAGCCTTGTGTGGGCAGGGGCTGCTTTCTCAGCTGTACTGCATTCTACATCTAAGAAACCTGATTGTGGCATAACTGCTGCACCCAGTTAACAAAGTTATACATTGCTGGAATTAGGGTGTTTTTTCCTACATTATACTGCCCTCAGTAACCTTGTAACATATTCCTTTTAACAGAATCTGAAAAGTCCAAAATTGTTACAAGTCTTACAGAGGGATGTAGCGCTCTTAGAAACTAGGGTGGGAACACAGAGCCATCGAAAGTTTTGTTGCAAATACAAAAAGAAAAAAAGACGCACATTAACTGCTAAAAATTTGAGAGGAATCAAACAAGAAGTGACCAGGAAGCCATTATCCTCCAGTGCGGTCATACTCCAGAACTGCATCCTCCCTGGAGGCCCAGAGGTACCAGGTGTTCAGTGCTCAGAGACACGGAAAAGATAGGCTGAACATAACCACCACTCAACAAGACACAGAAGGTGAAACATCAAGACTGGGCCAAGAAATATCTGAAGACAGATTTTTTAAAGATTTTATGAACGGATGAGATGAGCGTGACTCTTGACAGACCAGGTGGATGGGACCATGACTGGATCAGTAACTGGCACAGACCTGAACTTCGACTCCGATACCAGCAAGGTTGAGGTGGGGCACTACTATAGGTTGGGATTATTAAAGTTGAGCTAGTTGGACCTTTTCATGTTAAAGATGGACTTCAAAGCAACTCCCAAACTACTACTACTGCCAGTTTTTAGAAGATACTTACTTCAAACAGTGATAGAGGAAATAGTCTGCATCTTTCAAGAAAACCATGATTTTTTTGCAGAACAATGCTCCATCGCAGCATCAAAGTCTCCACTGCTTGGCTACCAGTACAAGCCTTAGGCCGGGGTCACACTAGACCGTAATACGGACGAGTGCAATGCGCTAAAAACTCGCATAGCACTCGTCCCAATGTTAATCTATGGGGCAGCTCCCATCATCCGAGATTTTCTCGGGCGTATTCAGGATCCGAGTGAAATCGCAGCATGCTGTGATTGTCAGCGTATCTCGGCCGAGAATCGCCAATGCAAGTCTATGGGTGCGAGAAAAAATCGGATTACATATGGACCATGCGTGTGCATTGCGAGAAATACGGAAGACTTCTCCAGGTGACAGGAAATTGAATCATCCATTATCAGGAAGCTTTGGCATGCTAATTTCTGGCCCACGCTGGATTGCAAACCAGGAAGCACGCCTCCACGGAGTGTACTGTGTAGCAGCATGGCCAGGCATATAAATGTTGAGATGCTGATTGCTCTGGTCCATGATAGACCCGAATTATGGGACCAACGCGACGCACATTATGCGGACCGTGCACGTAAAGACGCAGCATGGAGTTCAATATGTCGCCACATGTTCCCCGATTTTGATGATCGACCTCAAGAGGTTCAGCAAGAAATTTGTAAGTACCATCCTTTATGCCAAAATGGGTTTTTATATTGGGTTCATGATAAAAATAAGCATGAACACATCATATGTGGTGTGTTTATGATTGAAGTAAATGATCCATGCTCTAGGTTGAAGATGCAAAAACATTACCAAGACACACAAATTTGGATGAAATGTAATAGCTATTGTCCTTTAATATATTCCCCAAGGAATTTTATGTCCCCCTCGGCTCCTGGGCCTGTGTGTGATTGCAAACCCTGTTTGAGTTATGTGCGTGATCTTTATATACCAAATGTTGTATCTTTGCAGTCAATGATGTCACTAGACCAGGGGTCCCCAACTCCAGTCCTCAAGGCCCACCAACAGGTCGTTTTCAGGATTTCCTTTGCATTGCACAGGTGATGCAATTATTACCTGGGCAAGACTAAGGAAATCCTGAAAACATGACATGTTGGTGGGCCTTGAAGACTGGAGTTGGGGACCTCTGCACTAGACGCTGGCGGAGTTGCCGGGACCAATACCGGCGTGAACGACAACTTTCTGGGCGGAGTGGTGATGCAGCCACCAAAAAAAGGAAATACCTTTATTTTGATCGCCTTAATTTTCTGGCACCGGTGATGGAGCTCAGACCGTAAGTGCATGCATGTCTCAAAAAATGTGACACATCTTATTACGTGAATATGTATGTTTTTTATCTAAATAAAAATCTTTTGTGAAATACAGAACAGAGTCAAATCTGACAGAAAGGGAGACTGCATCTGACTCTGAGTTGGTGATTGACCCTGTTGGTGAAGAGGCAGAAATGGCTGGACCATCTGGGCAAACAACAGGCAGCAACCAACCACCACCACCACAACCAGCAGCAGCGTCTTCTGCCACACAGGAGGCAAATCCAGAGGTGGAGGAAGGAGCCCAGAGCAGCAGTCCAACCTTGGCTCTGGATACCTCACCACAGCCTAATACCAGACCAAACCGTGGTCGGTGCAGAAGGGTCGTTTCGAACATTGGCACCAGGAGGCAAGTGGATTCAGGGGTGTTGGACTATTTGTCCAGAGCTGCCCATGACGATGGGACGGAAGCTTACTTCCGCAGTCTTGCTCTCTATTTACGGCCCATTCCACGCTCGCTCAGGCTGCGGACAAGAGGTTGTATCCAAATATTGATAGATGCAGCCACACCCCCAAACAACCCCACTGATGTTTTTAATTATGTGGAACGGTGGCAAATGTCAGCTACCAACCTTCTGGCGGTGCAAGACCTTCCACAGGACCAATCACAAACTGTCGCAGCACCACCCCCGCAACCTATAGCTCCACAACATCAGCATGCCCAAAGCACCCAACAACCACAAAACAGGGCAATTTATGATTATCCTGCAACTGCCCAATATGACCACTTGAACAGACACATGTTTGGAGGCTGGTCCCAACATATGTCTGCTCGACATGGCCATATTGGGGGGTCTGACCAAATGGGACAAGCCGGTACCCAGAACTTGATGCCCTTCTACCCTCAACATCAAGTGTTAAGTTATACACATGATCGAAACTTGCCACAACAACCTCAATTTAGATCAACACTAACACAGGTTGACAGTCTGGTTGGTCAACCATCCAGGCAAAGTTCCGCACATGCTGGACACCCGCCATCACCACCCCCAACCTACCAGAACCTGTAATTTTGTTTCCATTTTGTTGACCTGTCATTTTGGCTGTTGTATGGCCTAAGTTTTATTTTTCCTTGGCATGGAAATCTGTCTTGCTCATATGGCTCTAATTACATATGTTGATAATATGTTTTGAGAATATGTATATATATACTATGAGCAGTAAAAATTTGTTCAAAAATCGGAGTGTTATGTATTGGTCAAACTACATACATGATTTGTCAACTTAACACACTTAGCTAATTTCTGGTTGAGATACATAATACACAATTGAATCCGGAAAATTATGGTATTTATTAACTTACAATCTAACTTAACTTTACTGCAAAACAGCATTGTCTTGCCAAACAGTCGATCCCTCTGGTGACACAAAATAATTTGTTAAAACATCACGAACTTTAAGGCCTGAGGGCTGACGACGTGAAGGAAGAACACATGTAGTTGTCAAGACAGTATTTGCAGAATCAATTTCATTGGAAGCAGATGATGGGCAATCATGGTATCTTGTAAAGTTGTGAAGAACAACACATGCTTTTATCACGCCATTTACATTGCCTTCACTCAGTTGGATTGCTGACTGAAGTACCCGCCATTTTGCACTGAGAATGCCGAATGAACACTCGACCAGACGGCGGGCACGGGAAAGACGCAAATTAAAAATTCTGCGCCGGTAGTCCAGGCCTCTTCGTGGATAGGGCCTCATGACGTTCCTTGATAATTGAAACGCCTCATCTGCTACCATCATGTAAGGCACCGCATCCAAATTAGCACCTGGTATGTGACTTGGGGGTGGGAGATCCAATTCATTGTTGCGCAGCCGCCGACCCATAATGGAAGAACTGAAGACTCTAGAGTCTCCAGTTCTCCCATAGGCCCCAATGTCTACAATTATAAACCTGTAGTTGCTGTCGACTAGAGCCAACAGCACTACAGAGAAAAACTGTTTATAATTATAGAATTGGGTCCCTGAACCTGGCGGCTTACGCACACGGATGTGCTTTCCGTCAAGTGCCCCAATACAGTGCGGAAACTGGCAGGTGTCCTGAAATCCTTGAGCAATATTTAACCAGTCTGCCATTTTGAGTTCAGGCATCACCTTCTTGATGGAGTCTTCTCCAGATTTCCGTGCATGTATCCCGCACAATACCAGAAATTGTAGATTTGCCCAGTAGAAACTCTAAATGCAGTGCCGCATATGATAGGCCAGTGGCAAGGAAGCTAAAAGAAAAGAGAGTATTCTTTAAAAATATAAAGTGAACACAATACAGTGTTATATTTGCAACAACAAAAATTTCTTTAAAAATGGCATGCTTATTAAATCATTAAGGACATGCGATGGCTTTCATCTTTGACAAAATTAAATATTATCTAAGAAGGCCAAATAATGTTGAAGTTACCTAAACATTTAATTAGCTACTTTGAATAAGGGGAACAACATTAAAGTGTTAAATAATTTGGGACAAAGATTATTTCGACATACCTTAAGGTAAGGATAAGGCGCTCCTCTGCTGAAATAGATTTGTGCATCCTGGTGTCCTTCTTTGTGATCCCTGGTTGCAAAATATCCAACAAAATATCAAAGGTTTGAATCCTCATCCGACAATAGTTGAAGAACTTGTCCGGATTTGACCTCAGAGCAGCATACAGACGGCTGAAATGGCCTTTATTGATCCGTTGCTTTATAAGTGGACTAGCTGAAGAGCCCGGCATTGCCTGGGCATAGTAAATATCTGTGGTTAGTTATAGCACCTCACTTCTCTTATTTTCCCATCATGCCTCTCATTTTCCCAATCACATCTTTCATTTTCCCCCTCACCTCTCTCATTTTCTCCCTCACACCTCTCATTTTCTCCCTCACTCCTCTCATTCCCCCCTAACACTTGTCATTTCAACCTCACATCTGTCATTTTCTGATCACTCCACTATTTTTCCTCACTCCTCTCATTTTGCACTCACACCTTTTCATTTTCACCTCACACCTCTCATTTTCACCTCATCACCTCAGTATATACATGTTTGTCATCTCCCTTATATATAGTATACATCTGTATGTCATCTCCTGTATATAGTATATACCTGTATGTCATCTCCCCGGTATATAGTATATACCTGCTGTGTGTCATCTCCCCTATATATAGTATATACCTGAATGTCATCTCCTTCTATATATAGTATATACCTGTATGTCATCTCCTCCTGTATATAGTATATACCTGTGTGTCATCTCCCCTGTATATAGTACATATCTGAGTGTCATCTCCTCCTGCATATAGTATATACCTGCATGTCATCTTCTATATATAGCATATACCTGTATGTAATCTCCTCCTGTATATAGTATATACCTGTGTGTCATCTCCCCTGTATATAGTATATATCTGAGTGTCATCTCCTCCTGCATATAGTATATACCTGCATGTCATCTTCTATATGTAGCATATACCT
This sequence comes from Ranitomeya imitator, assembly GCF_032444005.1. NCBI lineage: Eukaryota > Metazoa > Chordata > Amphibia > Anura > Dendrobatidae > Ranitomeya > Ranitomeya imitator. Next base: position 131,357,399 of record NC_091282.1, read on the forward strand.
GTATGTCATCTCCTCCTGTATATAGTATATACCTGTATGTCATCTCCTCCTGTATATATATGTACCTATATGTCATCTCCTCCTCTATATAGTATATACCGGTGTGTCATCTCTCCTGTATATAGTATATATCTGTGTGTCATCTCCCCTGTATATAGTATATACCTGTGTGTCATCTCCTCCTGTATTAGACCTCGTTCACACATTATTTGCTCAGTATTTTTACCTCAGTATTTGTAAGCTAAATTGGCAGCCTGATAAATCCCCAGCCAACAGGAAGCCCTCCCCCTGGCAGTATATATTAGCTCACACATACACATAATAGACAGGTCATGTGACTGACAGCTGCCGTATTTCCTATATGGTGCAATTGTTGTAGTTTGTCTGCTTATTAATCAGATTTTTATTTTTGAAGGATAATACCAGACTTGTGTGTGTTTTAGGGCGAGTTTCGTTTGTCAAGTTGTGTGTGTTGAGTTGCGTGTGGCGACATGCATGTAGCGACTTTTGTGAGATGAGTTTTGTGTAGCAACATGCGTGTAGCAACTTTTTGTGTGTCGAGTTGCATGTGACAGGTTAGTGTAGCAAGTTGTGTGCAGCAAGTTTTGCGCATGGCGAGTTTTGCGCGTTGCGAGTATTATGTGTGGTGCCTTTTGAGTATGTGCAAGTTTTGTGTGAGGCAACTTTTGCATGTGTTGCAACTTTTGTGCATGTGGCAATTTTTCCGCGTGTGCAAGTTTTGCGTGTGGCGAGTTTTTCATGAGGAGAGTTTTGCACTTGTGGCGAGTTTTGCAAGAGCCTAGTTTTTGCATGTGGCGAGTTCTGCGCGTGGCGAGTTTTGAGTGGCGACTTTTATGTGGCGAGGTTGGTGTATTTGTGGTGAAATGTGTGCTGAGGGTAATATGTGTTCAAGCATGTGGTAGTGTGTGGCGCATTTTGTGTGTGTTCATATCCCCGTGTGTGGTGAGTATCCCATGTCGAGGCCCCACCTTAGCAACTGTACGGTATATACTCTTTGGCGCCATCACTTTCATTCTTTAAGTCCCCCTTGTTCACATCTGGCAGCTGTCAATTTGCCTCCTACACTTTTCCTTTCATTTTTTCCCATTATGTAGATAGGGGCAAAATTGGTGAATTGGAAACCGCGGGGTTAATATTTCACCTAACAACATAGCCTATGACGCTCTCGGGGTCCAGACGTGTGACTGTGCAAAATTTTGTTGCTGTAGCTGCGACGCTTCCAACACTTTTCCTTTCACTTTTTTCCCCATTATGTAGATAGGGGCAAAATTGTTTGGTGAATTGGAATGCGCAGGGTTAAAATTTCGCCTCACAATATAGCCTATGATGCTCTCGGGGTTCAGACATGTGACTGTGCAAAATTTTGTGGCTGTAGCTGCGACGCCTCCAACACTTTTCCTTTCACTTTTTCCCCATTATGTAGATACGGGCAAAATTGTTTGGTGAATTGGAACGCGCGGGGTTAAAATTTCACCTCACAACGTAGCCTATGACGCTCTCAGGGTCCAGACGTGTGACTGTGCAAAATTTTGTTTCTGTAGCTGCGACGCCTCCAACACTTTTCCTTTCACTTTTTTCCCCATTATGTAGATAGGGGCAAAATTGTTTGGTGAATTGGAACGCGCGGGGTTAAAATTTCGCCTCACAATATAGCCTATGACGCTCTCGGGGTCCAGACGTGTGACTGTGCAAAATTTTGTGGCTGTAGCTGCGACGGTGCAGATGCCAATCCCGGACATACACACACACACACATACACACACACATACACACACACACACACACACATTCAGCTTTATATAGTAGATGTACCCACATCCGTCTCCGCCTCCTCGGATCTACGATAACTGGGTATGGCTGGCCAAAACGCTGGGAAAATACCCAGTTGTAAAGCACACGCTCTGTGGTGTTAAAAGTCAGTCGATCAGACATGTTGCTCATCAATCCGAAGTGCACCAACACAAGCAGGGACTCTACTGCATAGATTGGTGTGTGGCACCTGTGTTTAGGGCCATTAAATAATGTTCTTGGTGATGATTTAAATTTTTTCAGGTGGAAAATCCGTTATATGTCCATTTTGCAAGCCTGCGAGAAAATCTCGCCATACGGATGCCATACGGATGTCACACAGATGTCACACGGATCATTTGATGCGAGAAAATCGCATCCTCGCACTGCACACGGATCACTGTTTTGGAAACATTTGTGCGATTCTCGTCCGTCAAAAACGGACCGTTTTTTTATACGTTGTGTGTGTCCCCGGCCTTAAAGATGAAAAAATAACTACATGGCCACTTCCTCACCTGAGCTAAACCGTGGTGAAGGAAAACTGTCATCTCTCTGAACAGTGTCTGGAGATTATGGTTGGTGCTGCCCAAAAATGTGATTGTCAACAAACTAAGAAACTGACAGACACTGATATATTTTTATAAATGTATTTTTGCCCATTTTAGGCAGTTTGGTTATTATTCTCATGTTAACAGATGAAAATAAACAATTGAAGTGTAAATTTTTTTTATTTAGTTGCATAATAATTTTGCACACATTGATATTTTCCTAAGAAAGACAAAACCTCACATTTACATTCTTGAATATACAGATATCTTGTTTTTTTAGATTTACCGACAGCACTGTAGTTGTTCAATAATAACATTATTCATCACAAATACAAATTGCCTAATTGCATTCACAGCGTATCTTACCTCCTATTGGTTGTCTCACTGTCTATACTGTAGTTATTTTTCTTGTATTACCTATAATCCCATTACAATATGTCCAATATTATATCAATTATTCCAATAGGCAATAGACCTCCTCAATGCGATATGAATCATTTTACCATATTTCAAAGGGAACCTGTCATCCCCAAAATCGAAGATGAGATAACCACACCAGCATCAGGGGTTTATCTACAGCATTCTGTAGTGCTGTAGATAAGCCCCCGATGTATCCTGAAAGATGAGAAAAAGAGGTTAGATTATACACATCCAGGGGTGGTCCCGCTGCGGTCCGGTCCGATAGGCGTCGTTATCCGGTCCGGGGCCTGCCATCTTACGATGACGTCCTCTGCTTGCATTCATGCTGCGGCTCCGGCGCAGGTGTACTTTGTTTGTCTGTCCTGTTGAGGGCAAAGTACTGCAGTGCGCAGGCGCCAGGAAAGGTCAGAGAGGCCCTGTGCACTGCAGTACTTTGCTCTGCCCTCAACAGGACAGACAAACAAAGTACGCCTGTGCTGGAGCCGCAGCGTGAAGACAAGAAGAGGACGTCATCCTATAAAGATGGGAGGCCCCGGACCGGACAGCAACACCCATCTGATCGGACCACCCACCCAGGTGAGTATAATCTAACCTCTTTTTCTCATCTTTCAGGATACATCAGGGGCTTATCTACAACATTACATAATGCTGTAGATAAGCTCCTGATGCATCTTCGATTTTGGGGGTGACAGGTTCCCTTTAACTAGATAAACAATCACAAATAAAAGAAAAATTATATTTTCTGATGAGAAATATCTTCCTCCAGTGAAGACATTAACATTTAACATTTTCTACTGCTCAACACAACAAATAGTAGATATAGAATAAGCAAATGTGTTCTTTTTGTGGAGGGAGGTGAAAATAATGTGAGATACGGTCTTCACGGCTCCACAGTAGAGACGTCATCTGTGGATTCAGCACTGGGTCTGAGTATAGCAAGATAATAATGGCAGGCACTCAAGGAAAACCCTTTCATCATGGTACACTTGGTATATTATTCAGAAGGTGGCTGGAAAAGAATCCTAAAAGCTATGTAGAGAGAAATGGAATGTATTTATGAATTCTGTTGCTCCATACGAACTGGGTGCCAGCATTTCCTCAGCCAACGAGCCAGACAAAGGCACAGGAGCACCTTTGCTCGACATTTAAACAAGTAACATTGTGAAAAAGACCCAGGAAGGGTTGAAACATTTAACATTATTATTGTCACATTTCTTCAAAAAGAAACGCAGAAAGCAACATCACAAAAGCTTTTTTGTTTCATTACAAATCTACAGATGTTAATCAATATTTTGACTGTGAGTCCTCGGTGTACGTGGGAGAACTTGTATTATTTTCAGCATTATTTGGTGTACACAAAGATGACTTCTAATTTTTACAATATGTGAACAAGAAAATGTTTTTTAGTTGAAATTATTGCATACTTTGGAGGTGTTTTGGGCGAATTTTGCAGGTCGGGGGGCTTTTATAAATTTTTTAACTCCTTTCCAACATCGAGTGGAATAGTACACCAGTATCGGACTCCGGCGCTGAGCCTGCACATTTCCAGGCACATGTCAGCTGATCTGTACAGTTGACATGTACCCGCAACACCCGTGGGTGGAATCGCGATCCATCTGCAGCTGTTAACTAGTGAAACGCAGATTCAATCTCTGACAGCGGCATTTAAGTCGCGCTTACCGGAAGTGTCGGAAATCCCACCTATCAGTGACCCCGTCACATGATCGCGGGTCACCAATGGGTCGGCATGACAACCAAATGTCCCCAGCAGACCCCTATGGTTGTCATTGCCGATTTGCTATTAGTGCAGCCCGTTGGTCTGCACTCAGAGCAAGTGAGCATTTCTGCTACACACAGGCAATCAGACAACTGCAGCTTCTAGTCTCCCATGGAGACTCTTAACCCCTGGAGCTTTTTTCATTTTTGTTTTCCGCTCCCCTTCTTTCCAGAGCCATAACTGTTTTATTTTTCCGTAAATTTGGCCATGTGAGGGCTTATTTTTTGTGGGATGAGTTGTGCTTTTGAGCAATACCATAGGTTTTATCATATCATGTAACAGAAAACGGGAAAAAAATTCCAAGTGCGATGAAATTGCAAAAAAGTGCTATCCCACACTTGTTTGTTTTTAATTTTTTGCTAGGTTCACTAACTGCTAAAAGTAACCTGCCATTATGATTCTCCAGGTCACTATGAGTTCATAGACACCAAACATGTCTAGGTTCTCTTTTATCTAAGTGGTAAAAAAAATTTCAAAACTTTGTTAAATAAAAATAAAAGAAGTTTGGTATGTACGTTGCACAGTGAATTACACAAAATTTAAAGTGCAAAAAAGAGCAACCCCCAGAAGCAAAAACAAAAATCATTGTACATTATCTCTTAGTGCAATCATGAAATTAGCACACAAAAAAAATTAAAAAAACAAAATTTTTAAGATAAAAATAGACTGATTCTGAAAGGGTTAAGGTTTATATAACCAGGAATCATATGATACTGATGATTGCTCTATTCAAACAATTTTAAAGTTCACATTGAGGCTTTAGAGATCTGATTGGACGCAATGTGCCAGTGTCATACACTCTGTCTATTGCCAATTCCAGACAGAGGAAACATGAAAACAATGAAATATGTGCAAGAAATAAAAAAAAAAAACTTTTATTAAATAATCTAGCTAAAATAATTGCTAACACATGGTAACTGTTGTTTTCACTTGCAGTATTGGCAGTGAACAAAGTCATTTTTAAGAGCAGAAGTTCTGGTGGCTCACACTCGTTCTGTATCATGGATTTCACAACATTATTATGCTATGTAGCTTATACATACTAACCCACTACACATCAGGCTGCTATCTGAACTTGTACAGGTGTAACAGGGGGCAAGGGGTGGTAGTCATTGCCTAGTTAGTACTAAGACACAGTCAGTGAGCTCCCCGGCCCCTTGCACACAAACAGACAAGTGAAGTCCCAATCCTGCGATACACTCAGTTACCTCCATCACACGCCTACTCCAGCCGCTGGGGATGAGCACTCAGGAAAACACCACAGGCCACAGTTCTGTTCCAACAGGAAAACTTTACTGCAACAACACAATGCTTCCAGCTCTGTCCCTGCAACTTTATGAGATGGCACAGTTTCAGTAGCTCCCATCCAGACTTGGGAACCACAAAAGTCCTTCTGCGGTCGGTCCCACAACACCAGGGTCCATTCACGCTGCCCGACAGTCCCTGGCAGCTGGTGTCCCCCCAACCGGGGGACCCTCTGCTCCTGGCAGTGAAGAGCGTCCTGCCCTGGGCAAGCCTGCTGTTATGACCTGGTGGTCAGGACAATAATGGACCTGGTGGTTAAGAGCACACGGAATGACCTGATAGTTACTGATAATATAGGACGAGCTCTGGGACGTGGGAACTCTGCCGACCGCAATCCCTAATCCTATCAAACACACTAGAAATAGCCGTGGATTGCTCCTAACGCTCCCTATGCAACTCGGCACAGCCTAAGGAACTAGCTAGCCCTGAAGATAGAAAAATAAAGCCTACCTTGCCTCAGAGAAATTCCCCAAAGGAAAAGGCAGCCCCCCACATATAAAGACTGTGAGTAAGATGAAAATACAAACACAGAGATGAAATAGATTTAGCAAAGTGAGGCCCGACTTACTGAACAGACTGAGGATAGGAAAGGTAGCTTTGCGGTCAGCACAAAAACCTACAAAAAGACCACGCAGAGGGCGCAAAAAGACCCTCCGCACCGACTCACGGTGCGGAGGCGCTCCCTCTGCGTCCCAGAGCTTCCAGCAAGCAAGACAACAATCAAAATAGCAAGCTGGACAGAAAAATAGCAAACCAGAGAAATACAAGCAGGCACTTAGCTTCTGCTGGGAAGACAGGTCACAAGAACGATCCAGGAGTGAACTAGACCAATACTGGAACATTGACAGGTGGCATGGAGCAAAGATCTAAGTGGAGTTAAATAGAGCAGCCAGCTAACGAATTAACCTCGTCACCTGTGGAAGGAAACTCAGAAACACCCACAGCCACCCGAGAAAGTCCATGGACAGAACCAGCCGAAGTACCATTCATGACCACAGGAGGGAGCCTGACAACAGAATTCACAACAGTACCCCCCCCTTGAGGGGTCACCGAACCCTCACCAGAGCCCCCAGGCCGACCAGGATGAGCCAAATGAAAGGCACGAACCAGATCGGCAGCATGAACATCAGAGGCAAAAACCCAGGAATTATCTTCCTGACCATAACCCTTCCACTTGACCAGGTACTGGAGTTTCCGTCTTGAAATACGAGAATCCAAAATCTTCTCCACCACATACTCCAACTCCCCCTCAATCAACACCGGGGCAGGAGGATCAACGGATGGAACCACAGGCGCCACGTATCTCCGCAATAACGACCTATGGAACACATTATGGATGGCAAAAGAAGCAGGAAGGGCCAAACGAAATGACACAGGATTGATAACCTCAGAAATTTTATACGGACCAATGAAACGAGGCTTAAACTTAGGAGAGGAAACCTTCATAGGAACATAACGAGACAACAACCAAACCAAATCCCCAACACGAAGTCGGGGACCCACACAGCGCCGGCAGTTAGCGAAACGTTGAGCCTTTTCCTGGGACAATGTCAAATTGTCCACCACATGAGTCCAAATCTGCTGCAACCTATCCACCACAGTATCTACACCAGGACAGTCCGAAGACTCAACCTGCCCTGAAGAGAAACGCGGATGGAAACCAGAATTGCAGAAAAACGGCAAAACCAAAGTAGCCGAGCTGGCCCGATTATTAAGGGCGAACTCAGCCAACGGCAAAAAGGACACCCAATCATCCTGATCAGCAGAAACAAAGCATGTCAGATATGTTTCCAAAGTCTGATTAGTTCGTTCGGTTTGGCCATTTGTCTGAGGATGGAAAGCCGAGGAAAAAGACAAATCAATGCCCATCCTGGCACAAAAAGATCGCCAAAACCTCGAAACAAACTGGGAACCTCTGTCAGAAACGATGTTTTCCGGGATACCATGTAAACGAACCACATGCTGGAAAAATAATGGCACCAAATCAGAGGAGGAAGGCAATTTAGACAAAGGTACCAAATGGACCATCTTAGAAAAGCGATCACAAACCACCCAAATGACCGACATCTTTTGAGAGACGAGGAGATCCGAAATAAAATCCATAGAAATATGCGTCCAGGGCCTCTTCGGGACCGGCAAGGGCAAAAGCAACCCACTGGCATGAGAACAGCAGGGCTTAGCCCGAGCACAAGTCCCCCAGGACTGCACAAAAGAACACACATCCCATGACAAAGACGGCCACCAAAAGGATCTAGCCACCAAATCTCTGGTACCAAAGATTCCAGGATGCCCAGCCAACACTGAACAATGAATCTCAGAGATAACTCTACTAGTCCATCTATCAGGGACAAACAGTTTCTCCGCTGGGCAACAGTCAGGTCTATCAGCCTGAAATTTTTGCAGCACCCGCCGCAAATCAGGGGAGATGGCAGACAAAATTACCCCCTCTTTGAGAATACCCGCCGGCTCAGGAACACCCGGAGAGTCAGGCACAAAACTCCTTGACAGGGCATCAGCCTTCACATTCTTAGAGCCTGGAAGGTACGAAACCACAAAATCAAAACGGGAGAAAAATAACGACCATCGAGCCTGTCTCGGATTCAACCGTTTGGCAGACTCAAGATAAGTCAAATTCTTGTGATCTGTCAAGACCACCACGCGATGCTTGGCTCCTTCAAGCCAATGACGCCACTCCTCGAATGCCCACTTCATGGCCAACAACTCTCGATTACCAACATCATAATTGCGCTCAGCAGGTGAAAACTTTCTAGAAAAGAAAGCACATGGCTTCATCACCGAGCCATCAGAACTTCTTTGCGACAAAACAGCCCCTGCTCCAATTTCAGAAGCATCAACCTCAACCTGAAACGGGAGCGAAACATCTGGCTGGCACAACACAGGGGCAGAAGAAAAACGACGCCTCAACTCCTGAAAAGCCTCTACAGCTGCAGAAGACCAATTGACCACATCAGCACCCTTCTTGGTCAAATCAGTCAACGGTCTAGCAACACTAGAAAAATTAGCGATGAAGCGCCGATAAAAATTAGCAAAGCCCAGGAACTTTTGCAGGCTCTTCACAGATGTCGGCTGAGTCCAATCGTAAATGGCCTGGACCTTAACAGGGTCCATCTCGATAGTAGAAGGGGAAAAAATGAACCCCAAAAATGAAACCTTCTGAACTCCAAAGAGACACTTTGACCCCTTCACAAACAAGGAATTAGCACGAAGGACCTGGAACACCATTCTGACCTGCTTCACATGAGACTCCCAATCATCCGAAAAGACCAAAATATCATCCAAACACACAACCAGGAATTTATCCAGGTACTCTCGGAAGATGTCATGCATAAAGGACTGAAATACTGATGGAGCATTGGAAAGCCCGAATGGCATAACCAGGTACTCAAAATGGCCCTCGGGCGTATTAAATGCTGTTTTCCATTCATCGCCTTGTTTAATACGCACAAGATTATACGCCCCTCGAAGATCTATCTTGGTGAACCAACTAGCCCCTTTAATACGAGCAAACAAATCAGACAGCAACGGCAAAGGATACTGAAATTTGACTGTAATTTTATTGAGAAGGCGGTAATCAATACAAGGTCTCAAAGAACCATCCTTCTTGGCCACAAAAAAGAACCCTGCTCCTAACGGTGATGACGACGGGCGAATATGGCCTTTCTCCAAGGATTCCCTTATATAACTCCGCATAGCGGCGTGTTCTGGCACAGATAAATTGAACAATCGGCCCTTAGGAAACTTACTACCAGGAATCAAATTAATTGCACAATCGCAATCCCTATGAGGAGGTAGGGCACTGGCTTTGGGCTCATCAAATACATCCCGATAATCCGACAAAAACTCTGGGACTTCAGAAGGAGTGGAAGACGAAATAGACAAAAATGGAACATCACCATGTACCCCCTGGCAACCCCAGCTGCACACAGACATAGATTTCCAGTCCAATACTGGATTATGAACCTGTAGCCATGGCAACCCCAAAACGACCACATCATGCAGATTATGCAACACCAGAAAGCGGATATCCTCCTGATGTGCAGGAGCCATGCACATGGTCAATTGGGTCCAGTACTGAGGCTTATTCTTGGCCAAAGGCGTAGCATCAATTCCTCTCAATGGAATAGGATACTGCAAGGGCTCCAAGAAAAAACCACAGCGCCTAGCATACTCCAAGTCCATCAAATTCAGGGCAGCGCCTGAATCCACAAATGCCATAACAGAATAGGATGACAAAGAGCAAATCAGAGTAACGGACAATAGAAATTTAGACTGTACCGTACCAATGGTGGCAGACCTAGCGAACCGCTTAGTGCGCTTAGAACAATCGGAGATAGCATGAGTGGAATCACCACAGTAAAAACATAGCCCATTCCAACGTCTGTGCTCCTGCCGTTCAGCTCTGGTCAAAGTCCTATCACATTGCATAGGCTCAGGTCTATGCTCAGATAATACCGCCAAATGGTGCACAGCTTTACGCTCACGCAAGCGTCGATCGATCTGAATGGCCAAAGACATAGACTCATTCAGACCAGCAGGCATGGGAAATCCCACCATGACATCCTTAAGGGCTTCAGAGAGAACCTTTCTGAAGATTGCTGCCAGGGCACATTCATTCCACTGAGTGAGCACAGACCACTTTCTAAACTTCTGACAATATATCTCCGCTTCATACTGACCCTGACACAGAGCCAGCAAGATTTTCTCTGCCTGATCCACTGAATTAGGTTCGTCATAAAGCAATCCAAGCGCCAGGAAAAACGCATCAACATCACGCAATGCCGGATCTACCGGCGCAAGGGAAAATGCCCAGTCTTGAGGGTCACCACGTAACAAAGAAATAATGATCTTTACTTGTTGAACAGGGTCACCTGAGGAGCGAGGTTTCAAGGCAAGAAACAATTTACAATTATTTTTGAATTTCGAGAACTTAGATCTATGACCAAAAAACAAATCAGGAATTGGAATCCTAGGCTCTGACATCGGATTCTGAACCACAAAATCTTGAATGTTTTGTACACTTATAGTGAGATTATCCATCAAAGAGGACAGACCTTGAATGTCCATGTCTACACCTGTGTTCTGAACCACCCAGAGGTAAAGGGGAAAAGAGAGACAAAACACACTGCAAAGAAAAAAAAATGGTCTCAGAACTTCTCTTATCCCTCTATTGAGATGCATTAGTACTTTGGGCCACCTGTACTGTTATGACCTGGTGGTCAGGACAATAATGGACCTGGTGGTTAAGAGCACACGGAATGATCTGATAGTTACTGATAATATAGGACGAGCTCTGGGACGTGGGAACTCTGCTGACCGCAATCCCTAATCCTATCAAACACACTAGAAATAGCCGTGGATTGCTCCTAACGCTCCCTATGCAACTCGGCACAGCCTAAGGAACTAGCTAGAAAAATAAAGCCTACCTTGCCTCAGAGAAATTCCCCAAAGGAAAAGGCAGCCCCCACATATAATGAATGTGAGTAAGATGAAAATACAAACACAGAGATGAAATAGATTTAGCAAAGTGAGGCCCGACTTACTGAACAGACTGAGGATAGGAAAGGTAGCTTTGCGGTCAGCACAAAAACCTACAAAAAGACCACGCAGAGGGCTCAAAAAGACCCTCCGCACCGACTCACGGTGCGGAGGCGCTCCCTCTGCGTCCCAGAGCTTCCAGCAAGCAAGACAACAATCAAAATAGCAAGCTGGACAGAAAAATAGCAAACCAGAGAAATACAAGCAGGCACTTAGCTTCTGCTGGGAAGACAGGTCACAAGAACGATCCAGGAGTGAACTAGACCAATACTGGAACATTAGTAACATAGTAACATAGTTAGTAAGGCCGAAAAAAGCCATTTGTCCATCCAGTTCAGCTTATATTCCATCATAATAAATCCCCAGATCTACGTCCTTCTACAGAACCTAATTGTATGATACAATATTGTTCTGCTCCAGGAAGACATCCAGGCCTCTCTTGAACCCCTCGACTGAGTTCGCCATCACCACCTCCTCAGGCAAGCAATTCCAGATTCTCACTGCCTTAACAGTAAAGAATCCTCTTCTATGTTGGTGGAAAAACCTTCTCTCCTCCAGACGCAAAGAATGCCCCCTTGTGCCCGTCACCTTCCTTGGTATAAACAGATCCTCAGCGAGATATTTGTATTGTCCCCTTATATACTTATACATGGTTATTAGATTGCCCCTCAGTCGTCTTTTTTCTAGACTAAATAATCCTAATTTCGCTAATCTATCTGGGTATTGTAGTTCTCCCATCCCCTTTATTAATTTTGTTGCCCTCCTTTGTACTCTCTCTAGTTCCATTATATCCTTCCTGAGCACCGGTGCCCAAAACTGGACACAGTACTCCATGTGCGGTCTAACTAGGGATTTGTACAGAGGCAGTATAATGCTCTCATCATGTGTATCCAGACCTCTTTTAATGCACCCCATGATCCTGTTTGCCTTGGCAGCTGCTGCCTGGCACTGGCTGCTCCAGGTAAGTTTATCATTAACTAGGATCCCCAAGTCCTTCTCCCTGTCAGATTTACCCAGTGGTTTCCCATTCAGTGTGTAATGGTGACATTGATTCCTTCTTCCCATGTGTATAACCTTACATTTATCATTGTTAAACCTCATCTGCCACCTTTCAGCCCAAGTTTCCAACTTATCCAGATCCATCTGTAGCAGAATACTATCTTCTCTTGTATTAACTGCTTTACATAGTTTTGTATCATCTGCAAATATCGATATTTTACTGTGTAAACCTTCTACCAGATCATTAATGAATATGTTGAAGAGAACAGGTCCCAATACTGACCCCTGCGGTACCCCACTGGTCACAGCGACCCAGTTAGAGACTATACCATTTATAACCACCCTCTGCTTTCTATCACTAAGCCAGTTACTAACCCATTTACACACAATTTCCCCCAGACCAAGCATTCTCATTTTGTGTACCAACCTCTTGTGCGGCACGGTATCAAACGCTTTGGAAAAATCGAGATATACCACGTCCAATGACTCACCGTGGTCCAGCCTATAGCTTACCTCTTCATAAAAACTGATTAGATTGGTTTGACAGGAGCGATTTCTCATAAACCCATGCTGATATGGAGTTAAACAGTTATTCTCATTGAGACAATCCAGAATAACATCCCTCAGAAACCCTTCAAATATTTTACCAACAATAGAGGTTAGACTTACTGGCCTATAATTTCCAGGTTCACTTTTAGAGCCCTTTTTGAATATTGGCACCAAATTTGCTATGCGCCAATCCTGCGGAACAGACCCTGTCGCTATAGAGTCCCTAAAAATAAGAAATAATGGTTTATCTATTACATTACTTAGTTCTCTTAGTACTCGTGGGTGTATGCCATCCGGACCCGGAGATTTATCTATTTTAATCTTATTTAGCCGCTTTCGCACCTCTTCTTGGGTTAGATTGGTGACCCTTAATATAGGGTTTTCATTGTTTCTTGGGATTTCACCTAGCATTTCATTTTCCACCGTGAATACCGTGGAGAAGAAGGTGTTTAATATGTTAGCTTTTTCCTCGTCATCTACAACCATTCTTTCCTCACTATTTTTTAAGGGGCCTACATTTTCAGTTTTTATTCTTTTACTATTGATATAGTTGAAGAACAGTTTGGGATTAGTTTTACTCTCCTTAGCAATGTGCTTCTCTGTTTCCTTTTTGGCAGCTTTAATTAGTTTTTTAGATAAAGTATTTTTCTCCCTATAGTTTTTTAGAGCTTCAATGGTGCCATCCTGCTTTAGTAGTGCAAATGCTTTCTTTTTACTGTTAATTGCCTGTCTTACTTCTTTGTTTAGCCACATTGGGTTTTTCCTATTTCTAGTCCTTTTATTCCCACAAGGTATAAACCGTTTACACTGTCTATTTAGGATGTTCTTAAACATTTCCCATTTATTATCTGTATTATTAGTTCTGAGGATATTGTCCCAGTCTACCAGATTAAGGGCATCTCTAAGCTGGTCAAACTTTGCCTTCCTAAAGTTCAGTGTTTTTGTGACTCCCTGACAAGTCCCCCTAGTGAAAGACAGGTGAAACTGTACAATATTGTGGTCGCTATTTCCTAGATGCCCGACCACCTGCAGATTTGTTATTCTGTCAGGTCTATTAGATAGTATTAGGTCTAAAAGTGCTGCTCCTCTGGTTGGATTCTGCACCAATTGTGAAAGATAATTTTTCTTGGTTATTAGCAGAAACCTGTTGCCTTTATGGGTTTCACATGTTTCTGTTTCCCAGTTAATATCCGGGTAGTTAAAGTCCCCCATAACCAGGACCTCATTATGGGTTGCAGCTTCATCTATCTGCTTTAGAAGTAGACTTTCCATGGTTTCTGTTATATTTGGGGGTTTGTAACAGACCCCAATGAGAATTTTGTTACCATTTTTCCCTCCATGAATTTCGACCCATATGGACTCGACATCCTCATTTCCTTCGCTAATATCCTCCCTTAAAGTGGACTTTAGACAAGACTTTACATAGAGACAAACCCCTCCTCCTCTCCGATTTTTACGATCCTTTCTAAACAGACTGTAACCCTGTAAGTTAACTGCCCAGTCATAGCTTTCATCTAACCATGTCTCGGTTATTCCCACTATGTCAAAGTTACCTGTAGATATTTCTGCTTCTAGTTCTTCCATCTTGTTTGTCAGGCTTCTGGCGTTTGCAAGCATGCAGTTTAGAGGATTTTGTTTTGTTCCAATCTCCTCGCTGTGGATTGTTTTAGAAATGTTCTTACCTCCCTTCTGAGTATGTTTTCCTGGATCTTCTTTGTTCAAGTCTAATGTTTTTCTTCCCGTCCCCTCTTCTTCTAGTTTAACGCCCTCCTGATGAGTGTAGCGAGTCTTCTGGCGAATGTGTGTTTCCCAGGTTTGTTGAGGTGTAGTCCGTCTCTGGCGAGGAGTCCATCGTACAAGTAATTCACACCGTGGTCCAGGAATCCGAATCCTTGTTGTCTGCACCATCGTCTTAGCCAGTTGTTTGCATCAAGGATCCTGTTCCATCTCCTGGTGCCATGCCCGTCTACTGGAAGGATAGAAGAAAAAACTACCTGTGCATCCAGTTCCTTTACTTTCTTCCCCAACTCTTCAAAGTCTTTGCAGATTGTCGGTAGGTCCTTCCTTGCCGTGTCATTGGTGCCAACATGTATCAGAAGAAATGGGTGGACGTCCTTGGAGTTGAAGAGCTTTGGTATCCTATCGGTCACATCCTTGATCATCGCACCTGGAAGGCAGCATACTTCTCTTGCAGTTATGTCCGGTCTGCAGATGGCTGCTTCTGTGCCTCTCAGTAGTGAGTCTCCCACCACCACCACTCTTCGTTGCTTCTTGGCTGTACTTTTTGCTGTCACTTGTTGCTGTGTGCCCTTTTCTTTTTTGCTTGCTGGTATTGCTTCATCCTTAGGTGTGCCATCTTCATCCTCTACAAAGATTTGATATCGGTTCTTCAGTTGTGTGGTTGGTGATTTCTCCATGGTCTTCTTGCTTCTTTTGGTCACATGCTTCCACTCATCTGCTTTTGGAGGTTCTCTGACACTTTTTTCACCTTCTGTGACCAGTAGACCAGTAGAGATGCTTCTGTTCTGTCTAGAAAGTCTTCATTCTCTTTGATGAGTTTCAAGGTTGCTATTCTTTCTTCCAGACCCCGCACCTTTTATTCTAAAAGGGCCACTAGTCTACACTTCTGACAGGTGAAATTTAATTCTTCTTCTGGTCGATCTGTGAACATGTAGCACATGCTGCAGCTCACCATGTAGGTTGTCACATCTGCCATGTTGCTCCTAGATCCTGCTGACTTGCTGTGTGTTTTCCTTCTTGTGTAATCTACTCAGCCAAGCTCTCTTGCAATAATGTCCTACAGGCAAAAATTGGTGATTCTTTCCAAGCAGCTGGTCCCGGCTGTACCCAACGATCTTCTAGCTTAGGGAGACTCTTCGCTTTCCCAGAAGGCACCTGGAATATGCAAATTAGCCTCCTCAAGCTTGAATCCCTGGTTTGGTGATTCTTTCCAAGCAGCTGGTCCCGGCTGTACCCAACGATCTTCTAGCTTAGGGAGACTCTTCGCTTTCCCAGAAGGCACCTGGAATATGCAAATTAGCCTCCTCAAGCTTGAATCCCTGGTTTGGTGATTCTTTCCAAGCAGCTGGTCCCGGCTGTACCCAATGATCTTCTAGCTTAGGGAGACTCTTCGCTTTCCCAGAAGGCACCTGGAATATGCAAATTAGCCTCCTCAAGCTTGAATCCCTGGTTTGGCGATTCTTTCCAAGCAGCTGGTCCCGGCTGTACCCAACGATCTTCTAGCTTAGGGAGACTCTTCGCTTTCCCAGAAGGCACCTGGAATATGCAAATTAGCCTCCTCAAGCTTGAATCCCTGGTTTGGCGATTCTTTCCAAGCAGCTGGTCCCGGCTGTACCCAACGATCTTCTAGCTTAGGGAGACTCTTCGCTTTCCCAGAAGGCACCTGGAATATGCAAATTAGCCTCCTCAAGCTTGAATCCCTGGTTTGGCGATTCTTTCCAAGCAGCTGGTCCCGGCTGTACCCAACGATCTTCTAGCTTAGGGAGACTCTTCGCTTTCCCAGAAGGCACCTGGAATATGCAAATTAGCCTCCTCAAGCTTGAATCCCTGGTTTGGTGATTCTTTCCAAGCAGCTGGTCCCGGCTGTACCCAACGATCTTCTAGCTTAGGGAGACTCTTCGCTTTCCCAGAAGGCACCTGGAATATGCAAATTAGCCTCCTCAAGCTTGAATCCCTGGTTTGGTGATTCTTTCCAAGCAGCTGGTCCCGGCTGTACCCAACGATCTTCTAGCTTAGGGAGACTCTTCGCTTTCCCAGAAGGCACCTGGAATATGCAAATTAGCCTCCTCAAGCTTGAATCCCTGGTTTGGCGATTCTTTCCAAGCAGCTGGTCCCGGCTGTACCCAACGATCTTCTAGCTTAGGGAGACTCTTCGCTTTCCCAGAAGGCACCTGGAATATGCAAATTAGCCTCCTCAAGCTTGAATCCCTGGTTTGGCGATTCTTTCCAAGCAGCTGGTCCCGGCTGTACCCAACGATCTTCTAGCTTAGGGAGACTCTTCGCTTTCCCAGAAGGCACCTGGAATATGCAAATTAGCCTCCTCAAGCTTGAATCCCTGGTTTGGCGATTCTTTCCAAGCAGCTGGTCCCGGCTGTACCCAACGATCTTCTAGCTTAGGGAGACTCTTCGCTTTCCCAGAAGGCACCTGGAATATGCAAATTAGCCTCCTCAAGCTTGAATCCCTGGTTTGGCGATTCTTTCCAAGCAGCTGGTCCCGGCTGTACCCAACGATCTTCTAGCTTAGGGAGACTCTTCGCTTTCCCAGAAGGCACCTGGAATATGCAAATTAGCCTCCTCAAGCTTGAATCCCTGGTTTGGCGATTCTTTCCAAGCAGCTGGTCCCGGCTGTACCCAACGATCTTCTAGCTTAGGGAGACTCTTCGCTTTCCCAGAAGGCACCTGGAATATGCAAATTAGCCTCCTCAAGCTTGAATCCCTGGTTTGGCGATTCTTTCCAAGCAGCTGGTCCCGGCTGTACCCAACGATCTTCTAGCTTAGGGAGACTCTTCGCTTTCCCAGAAGGCACCTGGAATATGCAAATTAGCCTCCTCAAGCTTGAATCCCTGGTTTGGCGATTCTTTCCAAGCAGCTGGTCCCGGCTGTACCCAACGATCTTCTATCTCAGGGAGACTCTTCGCTTTCCCAGAAGGCACCTGGAATATGCAAATTAGCCTCCTCAAGCTTGAATCCCTGGTTTGGCGATTCTTTCCAAGCAGCTGGTCCCGGCTGTACCCAACGATCTTCTAGCTTAGGGAGACTCTTCGCCTTCCCAGAAGGCACCTGGAATATGCAAATTAGCCTCCTCAAGCTTGAATCCCTGGTTTGGCGATTCTTTCCAAGCAGCTGGTCCCGGCTGTACCCAACGATCTTCTAGCTCAGGGAGACTCTTCGCCTTCCCAGAAGGCACCTGGAATATGCAAATTAGCCTCCTCAAGCTTGAATCCCTGGTTTGGCGATTCTTTCCAAGCAGCTGGTCCCGGCTGTACCCAACGATCTTCTAGCTCAGGGAGACTCTTCGCCTTCCCAGAAGGCACCTGGAATATGCAAATTAGCCTCCTCAAGCTTGAATCCCTGGTTTGGCGATTCTTTCCAAGCAGCTGGTCCCGGCTGTACCCAACGATCTTCTAGCTCAGGGAGACTCTTCGCTTTCCCAGAAGGCACCTGGAATATGCAAATTAGCCTCCTCAAGCTTGAATCCCTGGTTTGGCGATTCTTTCCAAGCAGCTGGTCCCGGCTGTACCCAACGATCTTCTAGCTCAGGGAGACTCTTCGCTTTCCCAGAAGGCACCTGGAATATGCAAATTAGCCTCCTCAAGCTTGAATCCCTGGTTTGGCGATTCTTTCCAAGCAGCTGGTCCCGGCTGTACCCAACGATCTTCTAGCTCAGGGAGACTCTTCGCTTTCCCAGAAGGCACCTGGAATATGCAAATTAGCCTCCTCAAGCTTGAATCCCTGGTTTGGCGATTCTTTCCAAGCAGCTGGTCCCGGCTGTACCCAACGATCTTCTAGCTCAGGGAGACTCTTCGCTTTCCCAGAAGGCACCTGGAATATGCAAATTAGCCTCCTCAAGCTTGAATCCCTGGTTTGGCGATTCTTTCCAAGCAGCTGGTCCCGGCTGTACCCAACGATCTTCTAGCTCAGGGAGACTCTTCGCTTTCCCAGAAGGCACCTGGAATATGCAAATTAGCCTCCTCAAGCTTGAATCCCTGGTTTGGCGATTCTTTCCAAGCAGCTGGTCCCGGCTGTACCCAACGATCTTCTAGCTCAGGGAGACTCTTCGCTTTCCCAGAAGGCACCTGGAATATGCAAATTAGCCTCCTCAAGCTTGAATCCCTGGTTTGGCGATTCTTTCCAAGCAGCTGGTCCCGGCTGTACCCAACGATCTTCTAGCTCAGGGAGACTCTTCGCTTTCCCAGAAGGCACCTGGAATATGCAAATTAGCCTCCTCAAGCTTGAATCCCTGGTTTGGCGATTCTTTCCAAGCAGCTGGTCCCGGCTGTACCCAACGATCTTCTAGCTCAGGGAGACTCTTCGCTTTCCCAGAAGGCACCTGGAATATGCAAATTAGCCTCCTCAAGCTTGAATCCCTGGTTTGGCGATTCTTTCCAAGCAGCTGGTCCCGGCTGTACCCAACGATCTTCTAGCTCAGGGAGACTCTTCGCTTTCCCAGAAGGCACCTGGAATATGCAAATTAGCCTCCTCAAGCTTGAATCCCTGGTTTGGCGATTCTTTCCAAGCAGCTGGTCCCGGCTGTACCCAACGATCTTCTAGCTCAGGGAGACTCTTCGCTTTCCCAGAAGGCACCTGGAATATGCAAATTAGCCTCCTCAAGCTTGAATCCCTGGTTTGGCGATTCTTTCCAAGCAGCTGGTCCCGGCTGTACCCAACGATCTTCTAGCTCAGGGAGACTCTTCGCTTTCCCAGAAGGCACCTGGAATATGCAAATTAGCCTCCTCAAGCTTGAATCCCTGGTTTGGCGATTCTTTCCAAGCAGCTGGTCCCGGCTGTACCCAACGATCTTCTAGCTCAGGGAGACTCTTCGCTTTCCCAGAAGGCACCTGGAATATGCAAATTAGCCTCCTCAAGCTTGAATCCCTGGTTTGGCGATTCTTTCCAAGCAGCTGGTCCCGGCTGTACCCAACGATCTTCTAGCTCAGGGAGACTCTTCGCTTTCCCAGAAGGCACCTGGAATATGCAAATTAGCCTCCTCAAGCTTGAATCCCTGGTTTGGCGATTCTTTCCAAGCAGCTGGTCCCGGCTGTACCCAACGATCTTCTAGCTCAGGGAGACTCTTCGCTTTCCCAGAAGGCACCTGGAATATGCAAATTAGCCTCCTCAAGCTTGAATCCCTGGTTTGGCGATTCTTTCCAAGCAGCTGGTCCCGGCTGTACCCAACGATCTTCTAGCTCAGGGAGACTCTTCGCTTTCCCAGAAGGCACCTGGAATATGCAAATTAGCCTCCTCAAGCTTGAATCCCTGGTTTGGCGATTCTTTCCAAGCAGCTGGTCCCGGCTGTACCCAACGATCTTCTAGCTCAGGGAGACTCTTCGCTTTCCCAGAAGGCACCTGGAATATGCAAATTAGCCTCCTCAAGCTTGAATCCCTGGTTTGGCGATTCTTTCCAAGCAGCTGGTCCCGGCTGTACCCAACGATCTTCTAGCTCAGGGAGACTCTTCGCTTTCCCAGAAGGCACCTGGAATATGCAAATTAGCCTCCTCAAGCTTGAATCCCTGGTTTGGCGATTCTTTCCAAGCAGCTGGTCCCGGCTGTACCCAACGATCTTCTAGCTCAGGGAGACTCTTCGCTTTCCCAGAAGGCACCTGGAATATGCAAATTAGCCTCCTCAAGCTTGAATCCCTGGTTTGGCGATTCTTTCCAAGCAGCTGGTCCCGGCTGTACCCAACGATCTTCTAGCTCAGGGAGACTCTTCGCTTTCCCAGAAGGCACCTGGAATATGCAAATTAGCCTCCTCAAGCTTGAATCCCTGGTTTGGCGATTCTTTCCAAGCAGCTGGTCCCGGCTGTACCCAACGATCTTCTAGCTCAGGGAGACTCTTCGCTTTCCCAGAAGGCACCTGGAATATGCAAATTAGCCTCCTCAAGCTTGAATCCCTGGTTTGGCGATTCTTTCCAAGCAGCTGGTCCCGGCTGTACCCAACGATCTTCTAGCTCAGGGAGACTCTTCGCTTTCCCAGAAGGCACCTGGAATATGCAAATTAGCCTCCTCAAGCTTGAATCCCTGGTTTGGCGATTCTTTCCAAGCAGCTGGTCCCGGCTGTACCCAACGATCTTCTAGCTCAGGGAGACTCTTCGCTTTCCCAGAAGGCACCTGGAATATGCAAATTAGCCTCCTCAAGCTTGAATCCCTGGTTTGGCGATTCTTTCCAAGCAGCTGGTCCCGGCTGTACCCAACGATCTTCTAGCTCAGGGAGACTCTTCGCTTTCCCAGAAGGCACCTGGAATATGCAAATTAGCCTCCTCAAGCTTGAATCCCTGGTTTGGCGATTCTTTCCAAGCAGCTGGTCCCGGCTGTACCCAACGATCTTCTAGCTCAGGGAGACTCTTCGCTTTCCCAGAAGGCACCTGGAATATGCAAATTAGCCTCCTCAAGCTTGAATCCCTGGTTTGGCGATTCTTTCCAAGCAGCTGGTCCCGGCTGTACCCAACGATCTTCTAGCTCAGGGAGACTCTTCGCTTTCCCAGAAGGCACCTGGAATATGCAAATTAGCCTCCTCAAGCTTGAATCCCTGGTTTGGCGATTCTTTCCAAGCAGCTGGTCCCGGCTGTACCCAACGATCTTCTAGCTCAGGGAGACTCTTCGCTTTCCCAGAAGGCACCTGGAATATGCAAATTAGCCTCCTCAAGCTTGAATCCCTGGTTTGGCGATTCTTTCCAAGCAGCTGGTCCCGGCTGTACCCAACGATCTTCTAGCTCAGGGAGACTCTTCGCTTTCCCAGAAGGCACCTGGAATATGCAAATTAGCCTCCTCAAGCTTGAATCCCTGGTTTGGCGATTCTTTCCAAGCAGCTGGTCCCGGCTGTACCCAACGATCTTCTAGCTCAGGGAGACTCTTCGCTTTCCCAGAAGGCACCTGGAATATGCAAATTAGCCTCCTCAAGCTTGAATCCCTGGTTTGGCGATTCTTTCCAAGCAGCTGGTCCCGGCTGTACCCAACGATCTTCTAGCTCAGGGAGACTCTTCGCTTTCCCAGAAGGCACCTGGAATATGCAAATTAGCCTCCTCAAGCTTGAATCCCTGGTTTGGCGATTCTTTCCAAGCAGCTGGTCCCGGCTGTACCCAACGATCTTCTAGCTCAGGGAGACTCTTCGCTTTCCCAGAAGGCACCTGGAATATGCAAATTAGCCTCCTCAAGCTTGAATCCCTGGTTTGGCGATTCTTTCCAAGCAGCTGGTCCCGGCTGTACCCAACGATCTTCTAGCTCAGGGAGACTCTTCGCTTTCCCAGAAGGCACCTGGAATATGCAAATTAGCCTCCTCAAGCTTGAATCCCTGGTTTGGCGATTCTTTCCAAGCAGCTGGTCCCGGCTGTACCCAACGATCTTCTAGCTCAGGGAGACTCTTCGCTTTCCCAGAAGGCACCTGGAATATGCAAATTAGCCTCCTCAAGCTTGAATCCCTGGTTTGGCGATTCTTTCCAAGCAGCTGGTCCCGGCTGTACCCAACGATCTTCTAGCTCAGGGAGACTCTTCGCTTTCCCAGAAGGCACCTGGAATATGCAAATTAGCCTCCTCAAGCTTGAATCCCTGGTTTGGCGATTCTTTCCAAGCAGCTGGTCCCGGCTGTACCCAACGATCTTCTAGCTCAGGGAGACTCTTCGCTTTCCCAGAAGGCACCTGGAATATGCAAATTAGCCTCCTCAAGCTTGAATCCCTGGTTTGGCGATTCTTTCCAAGCAGCTGGTCCCGGCTGTACCCAACGATCTTCTAGCTCAGGGAGACTCTTCGCTTTCCCAGAAGGCACCTGGAATATGCAAATTAGCCTCCTCAAGCTTGAATCCCTGGTTTGGCGATTCTTTCCAAGCAGCTGGTCCCGGCTGTACCCAACGATCTTCTAGCTCAGGGAGACTCTTCGCTTTCCCAGAAGGCACCTGGAATATGCAAATTAGCCTCCTCAAGCTTGAATCCCTGGTTTGGCGATTCTTTCCAAGCAGCTGGTCCCGGCTGTACCCAACGATCTTCTAGCTCAGGGAGACTCTTCGCTTTCCCAGAAGGCACCTGGAATATGCAAATTAGCCTCCTCAAGCTTGAATCCCTGGTTTGGCGATTCTTTCCAAGCAGCTGGTCCCGGCTGTACCCAACGATCTTCTAGCTCAGGGAGACTCTTCGCTTTCCCAGAAGGCACCTGGAATATGCAAATTAGCCTCCTCAAGCTTGAATCCCTGGTTTGGCGATTCTTTCCAAGCAGCTGGTCCCGGCTGTACCCAACGATCTTCTAGCTCAGGGAGACTCTTCGCTTTCCCAGAAGGCACCTGGAATATGCAAATTAGCCTCCTCAAGCTTGAATCCCTGGTTTGGCGATTCTTTCCAAGCAGCTGGTCCCGGCTGTACCCAACGATCTTCTAGCTCAGGGAGACTCTTCGCTTTCCCAGAAGGCACCTGGAATATGCAAATTAGCCTCCTCAAGCTTGAATCCCTGGTTTGGCGATTCTTTCCAAGCAGCTGGTCCCGGCTGTACCCAACGATCTTCTAGCTCAGGGAGACTCTTCGCTTTCCCAGAAGGCACCTGGAATATGCAAATTAGCCTCCTCAAGCTTGAATCCCTGGTTTGGCGATTCTTTCCAAGCAGCTGGTCCCGGCTGTACCCAACGATCTTCTAGCTCAGGGAGACTCTTCGCTTTCCCAGAAGGCACCTGGAATATGCAAATTAGCCTCCTCAAGCTTGAATCCCTGGTTTGGCGATTCTTTCCAAGCAGCTGGTCCCGGCTGTACCCAACGATCTTCTAGCTCAGGGAGACTCTTCGCTTTCCCAGAAGGCACCTGGAATATGCAAATTAGCCTCCTCAAGCTTGAATCCCTGGTTTGGCGATTCTTTCCAAGCAGCTGGTCCCGGCTGTACCCAACGATCTTCTAGCTCAGGGAGACTCTTCGCTTTCCCAGAAGGCACCTGGAATATGCAAATTAGCCTCCTCAAGCTTGAATCCCTGGTTTGGCGATTCTTTCCAAGCAGCTGGTCCCGGCTGTACCCAACGATCTTCTAGCTCAGGGAGACTCTTCGCTTTCCCAGAAGGCACCTGGAATATGCAAATTAGCCTCCTCAAGCTTGAATCCCTGGTTTGGCGATTCTTTCCAAGCAGCTGGTCCCGGCTGTACCCAACGATCTTCTAGCTCAGGGAGACTCTTCGCTTTCCCAGAAGGCACCTGGAATATGCAAATTAGCCTCCTCAAGCTTGAATCCCTGGTTTGGCGATTCTTTCCAAGCAGCTGGTCCCGGCTGTACCCAACGATCTTCTAGCTCAGGGAGACTCTTCGCTTTCCCAGAAGGCACCTGGAATATGCAAATTAGCCTCCTCAAGCTTGAATCCCTGGTTTGGCGATTCTTTCCAAGCAGCTGGTCCCGGCTGTACCCAACGATCTTCTAGCTCAGGGAGACTCTTCGCTTTCCCAGAAGGCACCTGGAATATGCAAATTAGCCTCCTCAAGCTTGAATCCCTGGTTTGGCGATTCTTTCCAAGCAGCTGGTCCCGGCTGTACCCAACGATCTTCTAGCTCAGGGAGACTCTTCGCTTTCCCAGAAGGCACCTGGAATATGCAAATTAGCCTCCTCAAGCTTGAATCCCTGGTTTGGCGATTCTTTCCAAGCAGCTGGTCCCGGCTGTACCCAACGATCTTCTAGCTCAGGGAGACTCTTCGCTTTCCCAGAAGGCACCTGGAATATGCAAATTAGCCTCCTCAAGCTTGAATCCCTGGTTTGGCGATTCTTTCCAAGCAGCTGGTCCCGGCTGTACCCAACGATCTTCTAGCTCAGGGAGACTCTTCGCTTTCCCAGAAGGCACCTGGAATATGCAAATTAGCCTCCTCAAGCTTGAATCCCTGGTTTGGCGATTCTTTCCAAGCAGCTGGTCCCGGCTGTACCCAACGATCTTCTAGCTCAGGGAGACTCTTCGCTTTCCCAGAAGGCACCTGGAATATGCAAATTAGCCTCCTCAAGCTTGAATCCCTGGTTTGGCGATTCTTTCCAAGCAGCTGGTCCCGGCTGTACCCAACGATCTTCTAGCTCAGGGAGACTCTTCGCTTTCCCAGAAGGCACCTGGAATATGCAAATTAGCCTCCTCAAGCTTGAATCCCTGGTTTGGCGATTCTTTCCAAGCAGCTGGTCCCGGCTGTACCCAACGATCTTCTAGCTCAGGGAGACTCTTCGCTTTCCCAGAAGGCACCTGGAATATGCAAATTAGCCTCCTCAAGCTTGAATCCCTGGTTTGGCGATTCTTTCCAAGCAGCTGGTCCCGGCTGTACCCAACGATCTTCTAGCTCAGGGAGACTCTTCGCTTTCCCAGAAGGCACCTGGAATATGCAAATTAGCCTCCTCAAGCTTGAATCCCTGGTTTGGCGATTCTTTCCAAGCAGCTGGTCCCGGCTGTACCCAACGATCTTCTAGCTCAGGGAGACTCTTCGCTTTCCCAGAAGGCACCTGGAATATGCAAATTAGCCTCCTCAAGCTTGAATCCCTGGTTTGGCGATTCTTTCCAAGCAGCTGGTCCCGGCTGTACCCAACGATCTTCTAGCTCAGGGAGACTCTTCGCTTTCCCAGAAGGCACCTGGAATATGCAAATTAGCCTCCTCAAGCTTGAATCCCTGGTTTGGCGATTCTTTCCAAGCAGCTGGTCCCGGCTGTACCCAACGATCTTCTAGCTCAGGGAGACTCTTCGCTTTCCCAGAAGGCACCTGGAATATGCAAATTAGCCTCCTCAAGCTTGAATCCCTGGTTTGGCGATTCTTTCCAAGCAGCTGGTCCCGGCTGTACCCAACGATCTTCTAGCTCAGGGAGACTCTTCGCTTTCCCAGAAGGCACCTGGAATATGCAAATTAGCCTCCTCAAGCTTGAATCCCTGGTTTGGCGATTCTTTCCAAGCAGCTGGTCCCGGCTGTACCCAACGATCTTCTAGCTCAGGGAGACTCTTCGCTTTCCCAGAAGGCACCTGGAATATGCAAATTAGCCTCCTCAAGCTTGAATCCCTGGTTTGGCGATTCTTTCCAAGCAGCTGGTCCCGGCTGTACCCAACGATCTTCTAGCTCAGGGAGACTCTTCGCTTTCCCAGAAGGCACCTGGAATATGCAAATTAGCCTCCTCAAGCTTGAATCCCTGGTTTGGCGATTCTTTCCAAGCAGCTGGTCCCGGCTGTACCCAACGATCTTCTAGCTCAGGGAGACTCTTCGCTTTCCCAGAAGGCACCTGGAATATGCAAATTAGCCTCCTCAAGCTTGAATCCCTGGTTTGGCGATTCTTTCCAAGCAGCTGGTCCCGGCTGTACCCAACGATCTTCTAGCTCAGGGAGACTCTTCGCTTTCCCAGAAGGCACCTGGAATATGCAAATTAGCCTCCTCAAGCTTGAATCCCTGGTTTGGCGATTCTTTCCAAGCAGCTGGTCCCGGCTGTACCCAACGATCTTCTAGCTCAGGGAGACTCTTCGCTTTCCCAGAAGGCACCTGGAATATGCAAATTAGCCTCCTCAAGCTTGAATCCCTGGTTTGGCGATTCTTTCCAAGCAGCTGGTCCCGGCTGTACCCAACGATCTTCTAGCTCAGGGAGACTCTTCGCTTTCCCAGAAGGCACCTGGAATATGCAAATTAGCCTCCTCAAGCTTGAATCCCTGGTTTGGCGATTCTTTCCAAGCAGCTGGTCCCGGCTGTACCCAACGATCTTCTAGCTCAGGGAGACTCTTCGCTTTCCCAGAAGGCACCTGGAATATGCAAATTAGCCTCCTCAAGCTTGAATCCCTGGTTTGGCGATTCTTTCCAAGCAGCTGGTCCCGGCTGTACCCAACGATCTTCTAGCTCAGGGAGACTCTTCGCTTTCCCAGAAGGCACCTGGAATATGCAAATTAGCCTCCTCAAGCTTGAATCCCTGGTTTGGCGATTCTTTCCAAGCAGCTGGTCCCGGCTGTACCCAACGATCTTCTAGCTCAGGGAGACTCTTCGCTTTCCCAGAAGGCACCTGGAATATGCAAATTAGCCTCCTCAAGCTTGAATCCCTGGTTTGGCGATTCTTTCCAAGCAGCTGGTCCCGGCTGTACCCAACGATCTTCTAGCTCAGGGAGACTCTTCGCTTTCCCAGAAGGCACCTGGAATATGCAAATTAGCCTCCTCAAGCTTGAATCCCTGGTTTGGCGATTCTTTCCAAGCAGCTGGTCCCGGCTGTACCCAACGATCTTCTAGCTCAGGGAGACTCTTCGCTTTCCCAGAAGGCACCTGGAATATGCAAATTAGCCTCCTCAAGCTTGAATCCCTGGTTTGGCGATTCTTTCCAAGCAGCTGGTCCCGGCTGTACCCAACGATCTTCTAGCTCAGGGAGACTCTTCGCTTTCCCAGAAGGCACCTGGAATATGCAAATTAGCCTCCTCAAGCTTGAATCCCTGGTTTGGCGATTCTTTCCAAGCAGCTGGTCCCGGCTGTACCCAACGATCTTCTAGCTCAGGGAGACTCTTCGCTTTCCCAGAAGGCACCTGGAATATGCAAATTAGCCTCCTCAAGCTTGAATCCCTGGTTTGGCGATTCTTTCCAAGCAGCTGGTCCCGGCTGTACCCAACGATCTTCTAGCTCAGGGAGACTCTTCGCTTTCCCAGAAGGCACCTGGAATATGCAAATTAGCCTCCTCAAGCTTGAATCCCTGGTTTGGCGATTCTTTCCAAGCAGCTGGTCCCGGCTGTACCCAACGATCTTCTAGCTCAGGGAGACTCTTCGCTTTCCCAGAAGGCACCTGGAATATGCAAATTAGCCTCCTCAAGCTTGAATCCCTGGTTTGGCGATTCTTTCCAAGCAGCTGGTCCCGGCTGTACCCAACGATCTTCTAGCTCAGGGAGACTCTTCGCTTTCCCAGAAGGCACCTGGAATATGCAAATTAGCCTCCTCAAGCTTGAATCCCTGGTTTGGTGATTCTTTCCAAGCAGCTGGTCCCGGCTGTACCCAACGATCTTCTAGCTCAGGGAGACTCTTCGCTTTCCCAGAAGGCACCTGGAATATGCAAATTAGCCTCCTCAAGCTTGAATCCCTGGTTTGGTGATTCTTTCCAAGCAGCTGGTCCCGGCTGTACCCAACGATCTTCTAGCTCAGGGAGACTCTTCGCTTTCCCAGAAGGCACCTGGAATATGCAAATTAGCCTCCTCAAGCTTGAATCCCTGGTTTGGTGATTCTTTCCAAGCAGCTGGTCCCGGCTGTACCCAACGATCTTCTAGCTCAGGGAGACTCTTCGCTTTCCCAGAAGGCACCTGGAATATGCAAATTAGCCTCCTCAAGCTTGAATCCCTGGTTTGGTGATTCTTTCCAAGCAGCTGGTCCCGGCTGTACCCAACGATCTTCTAGCTCAGGGAGACTCTTCGCTTTCCCAGAAGGCACCTGGAATATGCAAATTAGCCTCCTCAAGCTTGAATCCCTGGTTTGGTGATTCTTTCCAAGCAGCTGGTCCCGGCTGTACCCAACGATCTTCTAGCTCAGGGAGACTCTTCGCTTTCCCAGAAGGCACCTGGAATATGCAAATTAGCCTCCTCAAGCTTGAATCCCTGGTTTGGTGATTCTTTCCAAGCAGCTGGTCCCGGCTGTACCCAACGATCTTCTAGCTCAGGGAGACTCTTCGCTTTCCCAGAAGGCACCTGGAATATGCAAATTAGCCTCCTCAAGCTTGAATCCCTGGTTTGGTGATTCTTTCCAAGCAGCTGGTCCCGGCTGTACCCAACGATCTTCTAGCTCAGGGAGACTCTTCGCTTTCCCAGAAGGCACCTGGAATATGCAAATTAGCCTCCTCAAGCTTGAATCCCTGGTTTGGTGATTCTTTCCAAGCAGCTGGTCCCGGCTGTACCCAACGATCTTCTAGCTCAGGGAGACTCTTCGCTTTCCCAGAAGGCACCTGGAATATGCAAATTAGCCTCCTCCTCCATTGACAGGTGGCATGGAGCAAAGATCTAAGTGGAGTTAAATAGAGCAGCCAGCTAACGAATTAACCTCATCACCTGTGGAAGGAAACTCAGAAACACCCACAGCCACCCGAGAAAGTCCATGGACAGAACCAGCCGAAGTACCATTCATGACCACAGGAGGGAGCCCGACAACAGAATTCACAACAGCCTGCCCGAGCTCTGCTGCAGGAACAAGAAATTCCTTCCCTGACAGCCTGTTGGACTGGCCTCCTTTTTAACTCCTTCTGAACTAACTTTATACACATATAGTCACATAACATTCACAGTACATTACACGTAAAACATTATACATAAAACTAGAGGGAACCATTGGGGTGCCGCATGGGCTCAGTGTGTAGGAGAGAGGAGGCAATTGAGGGTCCCCGCCACCTCCTTACACAGGCAAGGTTTAGGATAGTGTGCATTACTATATGACACATTAAGCAGAGGTGTAGATGTGGACAAAATGCCTGAAAATCCCTGAAAAGCAACAAATCAGTGTAATTGTTCCTTTGCATGAATGCCTGAGTAGATTTGGAGCGGTGTTTTGGATCATTGTCTTGCTGAAAGATCCATCCCCTGCATAACTTCAACTTTGTCACTGATTCATGAACATTATTGTCAAGAATCTGCTGATACTGAGAGGAATCTGTTGTGAATTCTGCTCTTGGGTTCCCTCCAGTGGTTGTAGGTGGGAATGCAGTTGTCTCTGAGTTGCATTCCTGGCCAGGTGTATCTGCTGATTGCAGTTCTGACTGGGATATTTAAGTGTGCAGGATTCATTAGCCCTTGCCAGTTGTCAATGTTTCTTGTGAAGTGTTGGATCACTTTCTGGCTTCTCCTGCTTAGCTGCCAATTCAGCAAAGATAAGTGTCTGTTTTTTGTTTCTGTGGCACACATGCAGTGTGCTTATATTCTGTGCTATTCATTTGTTTTTCTCTTGTCCAGCTTAGACTGTGTCAGTGTTTTCTCAGTCTTGTTGGATTCTCTGGAGTTGCAGATATACGCTCCACATCTTTAGTTAGATGATGGAGTTTTTGTATTTTCTGCTGTGGATATTTTTGGAAGGATTTTTAATACTGACCGCTTAGTATCCTGTCCTATCCTTTCCTATTTAGCTAGTGTGTGCCTCATTTGCTAAATCCTGTTTCCTGCCTGCGTGTGTCTTTTCCTCTACTACTCACAGTCAATATTTGTGGGGGGCTGCCTATCCTTTGGGGTTCTGCTCTGAGGCAAGGTAGAAATTCCTATTTCCATCTATAGGGGTATTTAGTCCTCCGGCTGTGTCAAGGTGTCTAGGTTTTGTTAGGCACACCCCACGGCTACTTCTAGTAGCGATGTTAAGATCAGGGTTGCGGTCAGTATAGTTACCACCTACTCCAGTGAAAGTTATTCATGCTGCTCCAAGGTCACCTGATCATAACAGGAATCCATGTGTCCCTCAACTTTAACAAGATTCCCGGTGCCGGCATTGGCCACACAGCCCCAAAGCATGATGGAACCTCCACCAAATTTTACTGTGGGTAGCAAGTGTTTTTCTTGGAATGCTGTGTTTTTGCATAACGCCTTTTTGTATGACCAAACAACTCAATCTTGGTTTCATCAGTCCACAGGACCTTCTTCCAAAAAGAAATTGGCTTCTCCAAATGTGCTTTTGCATACCTCAGCCAACTCTGTTTGTGGCGTGCTTGCAGAAACGGCTTCTTTCTCATCACTCTCCCATACAGCTTCTCCTTGTGCAAAGTGCATTGTATAGTTGACCGATGCACAGTGACACCATCTGCAGCAAGTTGATGCTGCAGCTCTCTGGAGGTGGTCTGAGGATTGTCCTTGACTGATCTCACCATTCTTCTCTGCCTTTCTGATGTTTTTCTTGGCCTGCCACTTCTGGCCTTAACAAGAACTGTACCTGTGTTCTTCCATTTCCTTACTATGTTCCTCACAGTGGAAATTGACAGGTTAAATCTCTGAGGCAGCTTTTTGTATCCTTCCCCCGAACAACTATGTTGAATAATCTTTGTTTTCAGATCATTAGACAGTTGTTTTGAGGAGCCCATGATGTCACTCTTCAGAGGAGATTCTAACAGGAGAACAACTTTGCAAGTGGCCACTTTAAGTAGCTTTTCTCATGATTGCATACACCTGGCTATGAAGTTCAAAGCTCAATGAGGTTAGAAAACCAAAAAAGTGCTTTAGTAAGTCTGTAAAAAGTAGGTAGGAGTATTTAAAACAAGAAAATGATATGGGTGCACATACCTATGCACCTGTCAAATTTTGTTTGAATGTAGATTGCACATTTTCTGTTACAATAAACCGCATTTCAAGGCAGAAACATTACTGTGTCCAACAGTTATTAGATAAATGAAACTGAAATAGCTGTTGCAGAAAAAAACAATTTTTATGAAACATTAAGCTTAAGATTAATAGGGGTGCCCAAACTTTTTCATATAACTGTAGCTTACAACACAGCAAAGGAATCTCATTGTTTAAAGTTATCAGTCAGGAGAAGGGTACAAATATTTCAACAGCAGAGGGCGCCTCACCGCAAATGAAGGTAAATATGTCATTGACCTACTTTACCTTCATTCCC
The DNA here is from genome assembly GCF_032444005.1 of Ranitomeya imitator. Classification (NCBI taxonomy): domain Eukaryota; kingdom Metazoa; phylum Chordata; class Amphibia; order Anura; family Dendrobatidae; genus Ranitomeya; species Ranitomeya imitator. Next base: position 131,388,596 of record NC_091282.1, read on the forward strand.
CGGGGTTTTGCAGCCACAAGCACCGCTGCATTAGCAGAGCTCCTGGCTGTAAAATATTTTAACCCCTTCAGATGGATTTACATCGTGGGACGTTACAGATCTTCGGAAGGTATGTATATTGTTGGTTTATTATTTTTTCTTTGTTACAGAGCGAGGGTCTTCAGATGGATTGAGCGTAGAATAAAATATTACAACAACCTTTGTTTTTATTTCATTAAAATACTTTTAAATAATGTGTTTGTTTTTTTTAACCCTTAACTACTATTGGATTAATAATGGATAGGTGTCATAATTGACGCCTCTCCCTTATTAATTTGGCTTAATGTCACCTTACAATAGCAAGGTGACATTAACCCTTCATTACCCCATATCCCACCGCTACACGGGAATGGGAAGAGAGTGGCCAAGTGCCAGAATAGGCGCATCTTCCAGATGTGCCGTGGCTGGGGGCAGATGTTTTTAGCCAGGGGGGGGCCAATAACCATGGACCCTCTCCAGGCTATTAATATCTGCCCTCAGTCACTGGCTTTACTACTCTGGCGGAGAAAATTTCGCGGGAGCCCAAGCCAATTTTTTCCGCCATTTAACCCTTTAATTTAATAGCTAGAACGGCCAAATTTTGCATATACACACTACTAACATTAGTAGTGTGGAATATGCAAAAAAAAAGGGGGATATGACATGGTTTACTGTATGTAAACCATGTCTCATATCATGTCGGGTTTAGGAAAGAGATAGCAAAAGCCGGCAATTGAATTACCGGCTTTACAGCTATCTCGCGCTGTATGAAATAATAATATATATACATATATGTGTCTCACTGACATATATATATATATACATATATATATATATATACTAGCTATTGAACCCGTTCTACGCCCGGGTGGCGAGCATTTATATTGGTATATGGTCTCCATCCTGGTATGTGCTGCTCCATCCTGCGTCCCCATCCTGTCATGTGCTGCTCCATCCTGCGTCCCCATCCTGTCATGTGCTGCTCCATCCTGCGCCCCCATCCTGTCATGTGCTGCTCCATCCTGCGTCCCCATCCTGTCATGTACTGCTCCATCCTGCGCCCCCATTCTGTCATGTGCTGCTCCATCCTGCATCCCCATCCTGTCATGTGCTGCTCCCATCCTGCACCCCCATTCTGTCATGTGCTGCTCCCATCCTGCGCCCCCGTTCTGTCATGTGCTGCTCCCATCCTGCGCCTCCATTCTGTCATTTGCTGCTCCCATCCTGTCATGTGCTGCTCCCATCCTGCGCCCCCCTTCTGTCATGTGCTGCTCCCATCCTGCGCCCCCGTTCTGTCATGTGCTGCTCCCATCCTGCACCCCCGTTCTGTCATGTGCTGCTCCCATCCTGCGCCCCCATTCTGTCATTTGCTGCTCCCATCCTGTCATGTGCTGCTCCCATCCTGCGCCCCCCTTCTGTCATGTGCTGCTGCCATCCTGCGCCCCCGTTCTGTCATGTGCTGCTCCCATCCTGCAGTACCGTTCTTTAATTTGCTGCTCCCATCCATATGCTCCATACGCTGCTCCATAAGATGCTCCATAGTATATGCCCCGTATCAGGTGGCGTAAGTAACAAATAGCTGTGGCATGAAATGCCACAGCAATTTGTTACTTGCGCCACCTGATTCCTTTCCGCCGCCATTTTCTTGGTCCTCCTGCTGGCGGAATCGGCGCCTGCGCAGTCTGCGCTTTCCGGCGCCATTTTCTTGAAGACACACTGCAGTGTGTCTTAAAGAAAATGGCGCCGGAAAGCGCGGACTGCGCAGGCGCCGATTCCGGCAGCAGGACCAAGAAAATGGCGGCGGAAAGAAATCAGGTGGCGTAAATAACAAATTGCTGTGGCATGAAGTGCCACAGCTTCATGCTACAGCAATTTGTTACTTACGCCATTCCTTTCCGCCCATTTTCTTCGTCATCCTGCTGCCGGAATCGGCGCCTGCGCAGTCCGCGCTTTCCGGCGCCATTTTCTTGAAGACACACCTGCAGTGTGTCTTCAAGAAAATGGCGCCGGCAGTGTGTCTGCAAGAAAATGGTGCCGGAAAGCGCGGACTGCGCAGGCGCCGATTCCAGCAGCAGGACCAAGAAAATGGCGGCGGAAAGGAATCAGGTGGTGTAAATAACAAATTGCTGTGGCATGAAGTGTCACAGCTTCATGCCACAGCAATTTGTTACTTACGCCATTCCTTTCCGCCCATTTTCTTGGTCCCCCTGCTGCCGGAATCGGCACCTGCGCAGTCCGCGCTTTCCGGCGCCATTTTCTTGAAGACACACTCCGGCTCCTCTGCCTGTGACTGGTAAGTCAGAGGGCGGCGCCGGCGCGCTTTAAGCGTGTCATCGCGCCCTCTGAACTGTCACAGCAGAGGAGCCGGGAGACGGAGCCGCACGCAGCGCTGGAACAGGGAAAGGTGAATATACTTACCCTCCTGGCGGTCCCTGACTCTCCGGTGGAGATCGCGGTATGCGTTCAGTGCTTATGCATACCGCGATCTCCTGGGAGCGTCACTCTGTGGGGGCCAGACTGCGCCGGCGCTTGCGCTTGCGCAGTCTATAAAGGCTTCGGACAGAGTGACGCTCCCAGCGTTATATTATAGATATATATACCTATTCTATGTGTACACATTTATTCTACCTATTCTACTGTAAGCTGTCAGTGTGATTTTACTGTACACCGCACTGAATTACCGGCTTTTCTCTCTAACACCGCTGCGTATTTCTCGCAAGTCACACTGCTGGTCCGTGTGTAATCCGTATTTTTCTGGCTTCCATAGACTTTCATTGGCCATTTTTTTGCGCAATACGGTGACAAACGCAGCATGCTGCGATTTTCTACGGCCGTACAAAGCCGTACAATACGGATCAGTAAAATACGGCAGATAGGAGCAGGGGCATAGGGAATAATTGGGCAGTGTGTAATGCGTGTTTTACGGACGTATTTTATGCACTCATACGTCCATAAAACTCACTAGTGTGACTCCGGCCTAAGGGGCAGTGACTGTATGGAGCATCTTATGGGGCCATAACACTTGTTCAACACTATATGGGGCAAGTGACTGTATGGAGTATCTTATGGGGCCATAACACTTGTGCAGCACTATATGGGGCAAGTGGCTGTACAGGGCATCTTATGGGGCCATAACTCTTGTGCAGCACTATAAGGGGCAGTGACTGTATGGATCATCTTATGGGGCCATAACACTTGTGCAGCACTATATGGGGCAAGTGACTGTATGGAGTATCTTATGGGGCCATAACACTTGTGTAGCACCATAAGGGGCAAGTGGCTATGCGGAGCATCTTATGGGGCCATAACTCTTGTGCAGCACTATAAGGGGCAAGTGACTGTACGGAGCATCTTATGGGGCTATAGCGCTTGTGCAGCACTATAAGGGGCAAGTGACTGTATGGAGCATCTTATGGGGCCATAACACTTGTGCAGCACTATAAGGGGTAAGTGACTGTACGGATCATCTTATGGGGCCATAGCGCTTGTGAAGCACTATAAGGGGCAAGTGACTGTATGGAGCATCTTATGGGGCCATAACACTTGTGCAGCACTATATGGGGCCCATCAAACTTTATGGAGCATTATATGAGGCTCCTGATTCAATATGGATATTCAAAAACACTTAACCTACTGATGTCTCAATTAATTTTAGTTCTATTGGTATCTATTTTTACTTTTGAAATTTACTGGTAGCTGCTGCATTTTCCACCCTAGGCTTATACTCGAGTCATTAAGTTTTCCCAGTTTTTCGTGGCAAAATTAGGGGGGTCGGCTTATACTCGGGTTGGCTTATACTCGAGTATATACGGTAACTGGAATTGCGCTGCTAGGTTTTTGTTTTTTTATAAAACTCCGGGATCAAGTGCCCGCCCCCCTCCTCCCTCCCTACTTCCCGCCCCCCCTCCAGCAGGGACTGTGTGTGTGGTGGGGGATCGCCATTTTTCCGTTCGCCTCAGGCAGCAGAGAGGCTAGGTTCACCCCTGTACATAGATCGCTGTTTGCCCATGGGGTGCTCCATATCCAGCTCACTATTTGAGGCGTTTAGTTGCTTCCTCAAATGGGTCGTCATGGACGTTTCTAAGGGGGCACATATTATCCATTACCTTGACGACTTCTTATGCCTGGGCCCAAAAGATTCACCACAGTGTGAATACACGCAGTAGTCCACCTGTGAAAAGGAGAGAGCTGGAGGGAAAGCGGACACCCCAGAGCCGAGGGGTTAGATTGAGAAAGAAAGAAGGCGGTGTAGCTTTCTTCATGGGTGGGGTACTCTGCGGAGTAGCAGAAATTGCTACTAGGCCCAAAGTATTGCCTGGGCTAGATGCAGTTAAAAATTAGTACTTAGATAAACAGACGGTGTAGCTTGCTTCATGGGTGGGATACTCTGCTGAGTAGCACAAAATGCTACTAGGCCCAAAAGGATTTCCTGGGCTAGATGCAGTTAAAAATTATTACTTAGATAAACAGGCGGAGTAGCTTGCTTCATGGGTGGGGTTCTCTGCTGAGTAGCACAGAATTCTACTAGGCCCAAAAGGATTTCCAGGGCTAGATGCAGTTAAAGGGACACTGTCACCTGAATTTGGAGGGAACAATCTTCAGCCATGGAGGCGGGGTTTTGGGGTTTTTGATTCACCCTTTCCTTACCCGCTGGCTGCATGCTGGCTGCAATATTGGATTGAAGTTTATTCTCTGTCCTCCGTAATACATGCCTGCACAAGGCAATCTTGCCTTGCGCAGGCGTGTACTATGGAGGACAGAGAATGAACTTCAATCCAATATTGCAGCCAGCATGCAGCCAGCGTGTAAGGAAAGGGTGAATCAAAAACCCCAAAACCCCGCCTCCATGGCTGAAGATTGTTCCCTCCAAATTCAGGTGACAGTGTCCCTTTAAGTACTATTTTTAACTGCATCTAGCCCAGGAAATCCTTTTGGGCCTATTGGCATTTTGTGCTACTCAGCAGAGTACTCCACCCATGAAGCATGCAAAACCGCCTGTTTACCTAAGTACTATTTTTAGGTAAACAGGCAGTTTTGCATGCTTCATGGGTGGAGTACTCTGCTGAGTAGCACAAAATGCCAATAGGCCCAAAAGGATTTCCTGGGCTAGATGCAGTTAAAAATTAGTAATTAGATAAACAGGCGGTGTAGCTTGCTAAGTGGGTGGGGTACTCTACTGAGTAGCACAAAATACTACTAGGCCCAAAAGTATTTCCTGGGCTAGATGCACTTAAAAATTAGTACTTAGATAAACAGACGGTGTAGCTTGCTTCATGGTTGGGCTACTCTGCTGACTAGCACTGAAGCTTTGGAGCAGGCCTCTGAATCCCAGGCCATAGTATGAGTAAACAACTCTGCAGACGACTCCACCCACCTGGAATTGACTATGGAAACGTCATGTAAAACATAGCAAGGATGACTCAATAAAGAGTCTAAATGTTTTCCAAAAATTCGGCCACAGACACCACTTAAGTGGCATCAATTTCGCCAGAGTTTTTTAAAACGGTTGGTGAGGTGATTTTCAAAAACATCAAGCTTTTAGTCTCCCCAAGATGACACAGGAGTAGAAAAGTCCTTGCGGATCCAGGATTTGTTCATCTTGATGAACGTTAGTCTGTCTACATTGTCACTGGACAGCAGCGTGCGCTTATCTGTCAGCACACCACCAGCAGCGCTGAACACACGTTCAGAGAGGATGCTGGCTGCAGGGCACGACAAGATCTCCAAGGCGTGAGTGGCTCGCCACTCACGCCATTTTTCAAGATTGGAAGCCCAAAATGAGCAAGGGTCCAGTTCCACAGTCATGGCATCGATGTTAACTTAGAGATACTCCTGTACCATGCTCTCTAGGCGTTGGCTATGCATCAGACTTCTTGTCTCCTGTGGCCTGGCAAAGGATGGTCTAAAAAAATCTTGAAACAATTGGAAAAAATAGCTGTTACCACCAAATACGATGTTACTGTTACGGTTTGAGTGATGACTCGATAGTCCCACGGTGGGCAAGTTAGAACTCAGAGATTCACTACGTGCACCACTGGTGTTTTGTGGAAAAGCAGTTGTAAGATTCTGTAACAGTCTCTGCTGATACTCCTGCATGCGTGAATCCCTTTCTATGGCAGGAATTATATCGGCAAATTTACTTTTGTACCAGAGATCTAAGAGTGTGCTAACCCAGTAGTCTGCAATACTTCATATTCTGACAATCCGAGTGTCATGTTGCAGGTAGTGCAGCAAGAAGGCACTCATGTGGCTTGCGCATCCAGGAGGACCAAGTCCTTGTTGTCTTGGTGGTGGCGAGGTGAGAATCATGCTTCCTTCCTGTGCCCTCTCCCCCCAACCTCGCACAACAGAAATTTGATCAAGGTCTCCCTCATCTGATTAGTCTTCCATGTCCAGCGCCAGTTCGTCCTCCACTTCTTCCTCGCCTCCTGCACCTTCCTCAACAATTTGGCTGCTACCATGGGCCCTCGGTAATCCCTCTCCCCAGCCTCCAATACCAGCCGCCTTGGTGCTGCCGACCGTATGGACCTTGGAGATATTATCCCTTCCGCATATGACTCCTCCTGTTCCTCCTCCTCCTCTTGTTCCACCACCTGACTCCGAATACTGTTTAAGGTGTGCTCCAGCAAGTAAATCAACGGAATAGTCATGATGATAATGGCATCGTCAGCATTAAACATCTTTGTCGCTATTTCAAAACTGTGCAGAAGGGTGCATAGGTCCCTGATCTGAGACCACTCCTGCAGCGTGATTTGCCCCACCTCTGGATCTCGTTGGCCCAGGCTATACATCATAACGTATTGCACCAGGGCTCGTCGGTCCTGCCACAGTCACTGCAACATGAGACTTCTGTAGAGATGTAAGTCGTTGTGCTGCGAGATGCGAATAGCGGAAGTGAGCACACAGCAACCGTGCCCTCTGCCGAAGCCCATCTAGTCTGGGATAGTTGGATAAAAATTGCTGGACAACCAGGTTCAAAACGCGAGCCATACAAGGCACATGTGTGACATTGCCCCGGCGAAGGCCCGCACCCAGGTTTGCAGCAATGTCGCACATGGCCTTCCCTGGCTGCAGTTTGAGTGGAGACAACCATTGATGGAACTCGGTCTCCAGAGCTGACCACAACTCCTCAGCTGTGTGACTCACATTTCCCAGACATTTCAATGTAAGCAGCGCCTGATGCCATTGAGCCCTGGTGACAGCATAATAAGGAGGTGTGCAGGATTCCTTCTGCGCAGTTAGAACGTGGGTGGCATTACCAGACAGGCTTTGGGTGCAGGTGGAGGACCGAGAGGAGGTTGAGGAGGCAGAAGCAATGGAGGAACTTCAAGATACAGAGGATCGACGAGCAACTTGTGGGGATGGCAAGACTTGGACAGCAGCCCCTTCTCCTGATATCACCATAGTTACCCAGTGCCCAGTCACCAACATGTAATGCCCCTGTCCATGTCTACTCGTCCAAGTGTCTGTGGTGAAATGCACCCTGTCACACACAGAGTTTCTCAAGGAAGCGGTGATGTTGTGTGCAACATGCTGGTGTAGTGCAGGCACAGTTTTCGTTGAGAAGTAGTGGTGACTAGGCATCTGGTACTGGGGCACTGCGACGGACATAAGGTCTCAAAAATCCTCTGTGTTTACCAGGCGGAAAGGCAGCATTTCTGTAGCCAACAGCTTGCAGATCGTGAAATTCAACCTCTTAGCTTTGTTATGGCTAGGAGGAAATGGTCTTTTACTTGTCCACATCTGAGGGCTGGCTGCCGTGCTTAGACGGGGTTGAGAAGGGTGTCCCCTGCAATCTGCTGGTCTGTGAGGAAGGTGCAGGCGGAGATGTTATGTTGCCTTGATCAAAATGTGGTCTCGATGTCAGAGAGCGCTCAACAAAAGCAGGTGTTTCCACTTGCAAATGTCCTGACCACCTGCCAATCACACTGGCTGTTGCGGGTTAAGAGGTGGAAGTTCTGCGTCCAAAACCATGTGCGACTGCTGTCCCCACAGTCAGAGGATGAAGACGAGGACGCGGATGCACTTGATGGGGCAGACGGTGGTTGACCTGGCCCACTAGGCCACATTGTGGCATAGTGAGCTTCCCACTGCAACTTATGCCTCATATCCATGTGACGGTTCATGCATGAAGTACTCAAGCTAGTTATTTTTTGTCCTCTACTGAGATTTTGGTGACAAATCATACAGACAACATGAGTTGGGTCATCCTTCGCGATCTCAAAAAATGCCCAGGCTATGCAAGGCTTAGAGCCTGTGCGACCTGAAGAGCCACCACGACTTCTGCTCAGAGGCACAGTTGGGGTTGAGGATGCAGTGGTTGACGTGCTTCCAGTACTCCATCTCTGTCCAGGAAGGCGCAACCTAACCTCGTCGTCAGACTCATCACTAGCATGCTCCTTCAGCTCCTCTGCTGACCTCATGGACTGGCGGACTGGGTTGACAGTAAGTGGGGTCTCCAACCTCGTCATCATCATGCTGTGTGTTCTCACACCCGTCGTCCTCAGAGCCAACCTCTTCCTGCCCTGACCGAAAACTCAAGTTTTCGTTCTAGTCAGGTATCTGTCTCATCATCATCTTCCTCATTGTCTCCCCCATCAGGAGTTACAGTTTGGGAACGAGGGTCTCCATTATGCTCAGAGCCTTCTTCATCTGGGCCTGGATCTGACTCACAAAGATTCTGGGCATCAGTGCAGATCATTTCCTCGTCTGGATTCACAGAAGCTCTGGAGCAGACCTCTGATTCCCAGGCTATAGTATGAGTAAACAGCTCTGCAGACTCAACCATCTGTGTTACCCTATACTCAGATGGACGGCTGGAGACTTTGGAGCTGTGAGGAAGCAAGTGCGATTGGTGTGACACCTCTGAGGACTGGAGTAATTGTGATGTTGAAGTTGAAATGGAGGAGAGCCCACTTGAACGAGCACTTGATATCCATTCAAGCACCTGCTGTTTTTGTGCCTCATCTGGAATTTTTGGCGATGCTCGTAGCGATGGTCATGAGAAAGGGATCTGTTATGATCCGGTGACCTTGGAGCAGCATGAATAACTTTCACTGGAGTAGGTTGTAACTATACTGACCGCAACCCTGATCTTAACATCGCTACTAGAAGTAGCCGTGGGGTGTGCCTAACAAAACCTAGACACCTCGACACAGCCGGAGGACTAAATACCCCTATAGATGGAAATAGGAATTTCTACCTTGCCTCAGAGCAGAACCCCAAAGGATAGGCAGCCCCCCACAAATATTGACTGTGAGTAGTAGAGGAAAAGACACACGCAGGCAGGAAACAGGATTTAGCAAATGAGGCACACACTAGCTAAATAGGAAAGGATAGGACAGGATACTAAGCGGTCAGTATTAAAAATCCTTCCAAAAATATCCACAGCAGAAAATACAAAAACTCCATCATCTAACTAAAGATGTGGAGCGTATATCTGCAACTCCAGAGAATCCAACAAGACTGAGAAAACACTGACACAGTCTAAGCTGGACAAGAGAAAAACAAATGAATAGCACAGAATATAAGCACACTGCATGTGTGCCACAGAAACAAAAACCAGACACTTATCTTTGCTGAATTGGCAGCTAAGCAGGAGAAGCCAGAAAGTGATCCAACACTTCACAAGAAACATTGACAACTGGCAAGGGCTAATGAATCCTGCACACTTAAATATCCCAGTCAGAACTGCAATCAGCAGATACACCTGGTCAGGAATGCAACTCAGAGACAACTGCATTCCCACCTACAACCACTGGAGTCCGGAAAATATCATGCATGAAGGACTGAAAAACAGATGGAGCATTAGTGAGCCCAAATGGCATCACAAGGTATTCAAAATGGCCTTTGGGCGTGTTAAACGCAGTTTTCCATTCATCACCCTGCATAATACGAACAAGATTATATGCCCCCCGAAGGTCAATCTTCGTAAACCAACTAGCTCCCTTAATCCTAGCAAACAAATCGGTAAGCAAAGGTAAAGGGTATTGAAACTTGACCGTGATTTTATTCAAGAGGCAATAATCAATACAGGGTCTCAAGGAACCATCTTTTTTAGCAACAAAAAAGAACCCCGCTCCCAACGGTGAAGAAGATGGCCGAATATGCCCTTTCTCCAAAGACTCCTTAATATAGCTCCGCATGGCGGTATGTTCAGGCACAGACAGGTTGAAAAGTCGACCCTTAGGAAACTTGCAGCCTGGAATCAAGTCAATAGCACAATCGCAGTCCTTGTGTGGTGGAAGGAAACTGGACTTGGGCTCATCGAATACATCCTGAAAATCAGACAAAAACTCTGGAATTTCAGAAGAGGAAGAAGAGGAGATTGACATCAAAGGAACATCATTATGAACCCCCTGACAACCCCAACTAGTCACAGACATGGACTTCCAATCCAACACAGGATTATGTACCTGCAAGCACGGAAAACCCAGCACGATAGCATGATGCAAATTATGCAACACCAGAAATCGACAATCTTCCTGATGGGCTGGCGCCATGCGCATGGTCACCTGTGTCCAAAACTGGGGCTTATTTTTAGCCAAGGGTGTAGCATCAATGCCCCTTAAAGGAATAAGGTTCTGCAAAGGCTGCAAGGGGAAACCACAACGCCTGGCAAACTCAAAGTCCATTAAGTTCAAGGCGGCGCCTGAATCCACAAACGCCATGACAGAAAATGATGACAATGAGCAGATCAAGGACACAGATAACAGAAATTTAGGTTGTACAGTATTGATGGTAAATGAACGAGCGATCCTCTTTGTCCACTTAGGGCAGACTGAAATGACATGAGAAGCGTCGCCACAATAAAAACACAACCCATTCTGACGTCTGAATCCTTGTCTTTCCGTTTTAGACAGAATCCTATCACACTGCATTGGCTCAGGAGTCTGGTCTGAGAACAATGCCACAGCGCGCACAATTCTGCGCTCCCATAAGCGCCGGTCAATCTGAATGGCCAGAGACATAGAATCACTCAGACCGGAAGGCGTGGGAAACCCCACCATAACATCTTTAACGGATTCAGAAAGACCCTTTCTGAAAATTGCCTCCAAAGCATCATTATTCTATTTAGTCAACACAGACCATTTTCTGAATTTCTGACAATACAATTCTGCCGCCTCTTGACCCTGACAGGACCAACAAGGTCTTCTCAGCTTGATCCACAGAATTAGGTTCATCATATAATAATCCCAAAGCCTGAAAAAAGGAGTTTACATTAAGCAAAGCCGGATTCCCAGATTCCAGGGAAAACGCCCAATCCGGCGGGTCGCCACGCAGCAGGGAGATGACGATTTTAACCTGCTGAATGGAATCACCAGAGGATCGAGGTCTCAGAGCAAAAAATTGTTTACAGTTGTTTTTAAAACTCAAAAATTTGGACCTGTCTCCAAAAAACAAATCAGGAGTAGGAATCTTCGGCTCTAAAACAGGAGTTTGAACAATATAATCAGAAATACCCTGTACCCTAGCAGCAAGCTGGTCTACACGAGAAACTAATTCCTGAACATCCATGCTTGCACAAGGCTCCTCAGCCACCCAGAGATAAAGAGGGAAGAGAAGATAAAGCAGACTGAAGAAAAAAAAATGGCTCAAGACCTTTCTTCCCTTCTTCTGAGATGCATTCAACTCATTATTGGCCAGTTGTACTGTTATGATCCGGTGACCTTGGAGCAGCATGAAAACTTTAACTGGAGTAGGTGGTAACTATACTGACCGCAAATCCTGATCTTAACACCGCAACTAGAAGTAGCCGTGGGGTGTACCTAACAAGCCCTAGACACCTCGTCACAGCCGGAGGACTAAATACCCCTAAAGATGGAAATAGGAATACTACCTTGCCTCAGAGCAGAACCCCAAAGGATAGGCAGCCCCCCACAAATATTGGCTGTGAGTAGGAGAGGAAAGACACACACAGTCAGAAAACAGGATTTAGCACAAGAGGCCACTCTAGCTAAAATAGGAAAGGATAGGACAGAGTTCTGTGCGGTCAGTATTAAAACCCTTCCAAAAATATCCACAGCAGATTATACAAAAAGTTCCTCCATCTAACTAAAGACGTGGAACGTATATCTGCAACTCCAGAGACTACTAAACTCAGAGCAGGAATATAATCAAAAAACAAGCACACAGCTTGTGTGCCATAGAAAAAGAAACAGACACTTATCTTTGCTGAATTGGCAGCTAAGCAGGAGAAGCCAGACAGAGATCCAACACTTCCCAAGAAACATTGACAACTGGCAAGGACTAATGAGTCCTGCAAACCTAAATACCCCAGTCAGAACTGCAATCAGCAGATACACCTGTCCAGGACTGCAGCCCAGAGACAACTGCATTACCATCTACAACCACCAGAGGGAGCCCAAAAGCAGAATTCACAACAGGGATCATATCAGATTGTCCACGAAAAGAAGTAGACATCTTACTTTGGCTGGAACATGGTCTTTCTTCTGCAGATGTTACTGTTGCTTTACCGCCTATCCCACGGACACAACCTTTTGTGTTATGACCTGGTGGTTAGGAGCACCCGGAATGACCTGATAGTTAAATCTCATACAGGATGAGCTCTGCGATGTGGGAGCTCTGCTGACCGCAAGCCCTAATCCTATCACACACACTAAAAATAGCCGTGGAGCGCTCCTGACGCTCCCTAGGCGCCTCGTCACAGCCTAAGATCTAGCTAGCTCTAGAGATAGAAAATAAAGCCTACCTTGCCTCAGAGAAATTCCCCAAAGGTAAAGGAAGCCCCCCACATATATTGACTGTGAGTAAAGATGGAAGTCACAAATGCAGAGATGAAACAGGTTTCGGCAAAGGGAGGCCAGACTTACTAAATAGACAGAGGATAGGAAAGGTAACTTTGCGATCAGCACAAAAACCTACAAAAGACCACGCAGAGTGTGCAAAAAAGACCTCCGCACCGACTCACGGTGCGGAGGGGCCACTCTGCATCCCAGAGCTTCCAGCTAGCAAGGCAAAATTATGATAACCAGCTGGACAAGAAAACAATGAACAAATAATGACTATCAGGAACTTCGCTTCTGCAGGAGAAGGCAGGTCACCAGAGAGATCCAGGAGCGAACTGAACCAATGCAAAAACATTGACAGCTGGCATGGAGTAACGATCTGAGAGGAGTTAAATAGAGCAGCCAACCAAAGGATAACCCACGTCACCTGTGTAAGGAACCTCAGAAGTAACAGCTTCACTCATAGCCACCAGAGGGAGCCCATAGACAGAACTCGCCGAAGTACCATTCACGACCACAGGAGGGAGTTTGACAACAGAATTCACAACACTTTTGTTCCCTTTCCAACACGCCTATTCCCCTTTCCACCAGCAGCAGGCCTTTTGCCACTCATTTTGGTGCTTAACTAATTGGCAACTCTGCATCTGTAGTTGATGGCACAAAAAACGATGGATGAAAACCGAGCAGAGCTGAGTGGCCAAACTGTGGTACTTGGCCCAAAAGCATTTACTGGGTTAGATGCAGTTAAAATTTAGATACACGGCGGTGTAGTTAGCTTCACAGGTGGGCTACTCCACTGACGTGCAGACACTGCTTCTAGGCCCGAAACAATTTACTGGGTTAGATGCAGTAAAAATTTAGATACAAAGGCAGTGTAGCTAGCTTCACAGGCGGGCTACTCCGCTGACGTGCAGACACTGCTCCTAGGCCCAAAACTATTTACTGGGTTAGATGCAGTAAAAATTTAGATACACAGGCGGTGTAGTTAGCTTCACAGGCGGGCTACTCCACTGACGTGCAGACACTGCTACTAAGCCCAACAAGATTTACTGGGTTAGATGCAATAATTATTTAGATTCACAGGCGGTGTAGCTAGCTTCACAGGCGGGCTACTCTGCTGACGTGCAGACACTGCTCCTAGGCCCAAAACTATTTACTGGGTTAGATGCAGTTAAAATTTAAATACACAGGCGGTGTAGTTAGCTTCACAGGCGGGCTACTCCGCTGACGTACAGATACTACTCCTAGGCCCAAAACAATTTACTGTGTTAGATGCAGTAAAAATTTAGATACACAGGTGGTGTAGCTAGCTTCACAGGTGGGCTACTCCGCTGGCGTGCAGACACTGCTACTAAGCCCAAAAAGATTTACTGGGTTAGATGCAGTAAAAATTTAGATACACAGGCAGTGTAGCTAGCTTCACAGGCGGGCTACTCAGATGACTACTGTTGTGAATTCTGTGGCAGAGCTCCCTCCTGTGGTCACAAGTGGTACTTCGGCTGATTCTCTCTGGGAGCTTCCGTTTGTGGAGGAAAGTGGTACTGCGGCTTCTGAGTTTCCTCCCTCAGGTGATCTGGTGAGGTCGTTAGGTGCTTCTCTACTTAACTCCACCTAATGCTTTGATCCTGGCTTCCTGTCAATGTTCCAGTGTTGGACTTGTTTTTCCCTGGATCATTCCTGTGGCCTGCTGCTCTGCATAGCTAAGTTCTTCTTTGCTATTTGTTTGCTATTTTTTCTGTCCAGCTTGTCTAATTTGTTGCTGGAAGCTCTGGGACGCAAAGGGTGTACCTCCGTGCCGTTAGTTCGGTACGGAGGGTCTTTTTGCCCCCTTTGCGTGGTTTTCTTTAGGGTTTTGTGTAGACCGCAAAGTTATCTTTCCTATCCTCGCTCTGTTAAGAAAGTCGGGCCTCACTTTGCTGAATCTATTTCATCCCTACGTTAGTATTTTCATCTTAACTCACAGTCATTATATGTGGGGGGCTGCCTTTTCCTTTGGGGTATTTCTCTGAGGCAAGGTAGGCTTATTTTCTATCTTCAGGCTAGTTAGTTTCTCAGGCTGTGCCGAGTTGCATAGGCAGAGTTAGGCGCAATCCACGGCTGCCTCTAGTGTTGTTTGGAGAGGATTAGGGATTGCGGTCTGCAGAGTTCCCACGTCTCAGAGCTTGTTCTATGATTTTGTGTTATTGTCAGATCACTGTATGTGCTCTGACCGCTATGTCCACTGTGGTACTGAATTGCCTCTCATAACAGACTACCAGACAATGCTACTAGCCCAAAAGGATTGGCTTAGCTAGATTACACCAAATGCTATGAAAAACACTTGCACAGCACTGGCACAGACCTGCCTGGCAAAAAGTGCTATGAACTGCTGTAACCTACCCTGAAAAGGGCTGATATTACAACTTGTCCCGACTACCTAAACCTATCTCTCAGAAAATTCACTCGCAAAAAAAGACTCTTTGACTGTATAGCACCCACAGCAGCGGTGCCGTCTAACACTAAGCTGCAGCAGTGAGGAAATGGTGGCGACGGGGAAAATGGCTGGTTCTTATAGAGCAAGTTCATGTGACATACACAGCCAATCACACATGCCCTTGCTTGTGTGCATCACATGCACATTGCTGTGTGTGTGTACTGCTGATAGGGTGAGAGACTGCACCGCCCCACTGTAAATGCGGGGGAAAAAAATGGAGTTAGGCATTACTTCAGCACAGATCTATCAACCCCCCCCCCCCCCCCCCCGCACACTATACACTGAAATAGCCTATTAACAATGATAAACAGTTTTATTGTGAAAATCAAGTTAGGCTTTTGGTGAACGAACAGATATCGAACAGAAACTCGAACAGCCGAATGTTAAGCAAATTGTTCGAGTTCGATGAACGACTCGAACACTGCCCAAAACAGCTCGAATTTGAAATTGGCGAACAGTTCGACTCAAACAATGCTCATCTCTAATGGTGAGCGTGCATACTGGCCATGGAGGTTGGGTGCATTACTTAGATTTTTTTTTTAAACAATTGTATGTGCTGCTGATTCCAGGTCTCTGTAGCTCTCCACAGCTGGTCCTTGGCTCTTAGAAAACTCTTCTGGTAATTCTTTTTACTCCTTTGTATGAAATCGTACGGGGAGCAACTGGTTGTGGCTGGTTTATAGTAAAATGATGTTCTTTTCACTTCTGGATTATGGTCTCAACAGTGCTCACTGAAACCTTCAGTAATTTAGAAATTCTTCTGTAACCAATGCTATCAGTATGTTTTGGAACAATAAGCTTGCAAAGCTATTTAGGCAACTCACTGGTTTTACCCATCATGAAATGTTTATTGTGTGGCATCTTGACAATGAGACACACTTTTTATAAACCATCAGTTGAAACTGTTGGTTCAATAATTTCACTAAGTGGCATGATGACTCTCTAATTATTGATAGATTACAGCTGATGTCATGACTTTTCATATCTTTTTGCACCTCTTTTCAATAATTTTTCCCTGTGTCATTTTGCAATATTACACATAACAATTTATGGACATCTATGGGTTGTTACCGACATCTGATGAGAATTTCATGTCAATCGCAGCTTTAGAAATATATTTAGTTAGAAAATTGGTGACGTGTTCAATACTTATTTCAACAGCTGTAAACATGTTTGTTTTTTTATTTCGGTTTTCATAACCACCTTTTAGTTTGCGGACTGCATCAACAGGGGTATCCGGGTAATGGAAAAAGTTGCATAAAAAATACAATAATTGAATTAAAAATGAGTTAACTTATTTTAAGAAGAATTATAACATACAATGTCATAAAAATCAGTCGCTAAATAAAAACACATGTACTGGACATGCCAGTAATATAATTTATGGAAAATGGGCTAAAATCCCAAAATATCCTTGTTTGGGATTACAGTACAGCAGGAACATTTTTTTTGTCAAAACATTTCTATAAATACCTGGGAATGTGACCTGATCCACATTTGCTACCTATACATCATAGTGATTTTACTAATACTATTTCTTGATGAGGAATTATAGTTATTAAAACATATAAGCAGGAGACATACACAGTATATATACAGTGTGTATATCACTAGATATCACTGAATTAAATATTCCAGTTTCAAATCTTTATTCATTAGTACATAGTGGAATGCGTTTAGGAGAATCAAACATAAAAAGGATCAGTGTAAATCAAAATTAATATCCCATGGAGGTCTGAATTTGGAATGCTACTCTAAATCAAGGTGGAAAATCAAATTACAGGCTGATCCAACTTCAGTGGAAATGCCTCAAGACAAGAGAATGATGCTCAGTAGTGTGTGTGGCCACCAAGTGCCTGTATGACCTCCCTACAATGCCTGGGCATGCTCCTGATGAGGCGGCGGATGGTCTTCTGAGGGATCTCCTCCCAGACCTGGACTAAAGCATCCACCAACTCCTGAACAGTCTGTGGTGCAACGTGATGTTGATGAATGGTGCGAGACATGTCCCAGATGTGTTCAATCGGATTCAGGTCTGGGCGGGCCAGTCCATAGCTTCAATGCCTTCATTTTGCAGGAACTGTTGACACTCTCCAGCCACATGAGGTCTGACATTGTCCTGCATTAGGAGGAACCCAGGGCCAACCACCCCAAAATATGGTCTCACAAGGGGTCTGAGGATCTCATCTCGGTACCTAATGGCAGTCAGGCTACCTCTGGCGAGCACATGGAGGGCTGTGCGGCCCTCCAAAGAAATGCCACCCAACACCAATACTAATCCACTGCCAAACCGGTTATGCTGAATGATGTTGCAGGCAGCTGATTGCTCTCCACAGCATCTCCAGACTGCCGGGCCCGTATCTTGCCCAAAACGCGTGGCAAAGTCAAAACCTGTTGGAGGACAGCGTGGCCATCCGGTTAAAGCTCAGTCTGCAATGCCTGAAAAGGTATCCGATGCTAGAAAGAGTGCAGTCTGGCATTTTTTTAAACAACATCCAATTGATCAGCGCAAAGTCATCTGTCAAAAATGTTCAACTCAGAGGCGTAGCTAGAGCTTTTGCCGCCCGGGGCTGTTCCCGAGTTTGGCGCCCCCCCCCCCCCCATCCCCCCATCACCCCCCCCCCCTCCAGCTCAATACACACAAAGGTTACCAAAAATGGTTTTCCTGTTTTGTAGAACTTAAACTGGGCCTAATGGTGTCACCCCCACATGCCACACCTGTGACTTAATACCACCACACCATGACCAGGCCACATAGTGACCGAATAATACTACATACAAGGGACAAATACCACCGCACCATTTCCAGACCACATATTACCACCACATAGTGACTGAATACTACAATACTGATCAGTAATTAAAAAAAAAACCACAATACTATCACCATAAGTGCCAGTATTCACAGGAGATCTGTACTTAGTATGCAGTGTCTGTGTAGAGGTAATACAGAGATCACTGGTGACATTATACACAGGACCTCTATATAGTATACAGTGTATAGTGTCAGTGTATAGGTAACACTGACTCACCAGTGACGTCTCTAGGTGAAGTCCTTCATCTTTTATCCAGCACAGACCGCCATCATTCCTTCCAGCCAGGACTCGTTTCTGCAGGAAATAACACAGTTATCTCGAGCTCCGCTTGCAGAACACATTACTTAATTTTTCACAACTTCTACATTACACCACATGAAGAAAAAAAGGTGATATAGTGTCACTCTGCACAGTAACAGGACCGCCCCCCCATTTAAAACAGTATACTCAAAAAATAAAATAAATACATCACTGCAGTAACAATATCCCTTAATTATCCCCTATGGTAATAATATTCCCCACCCTGGCCCCGTTTATCTCATTCCTGGCTCCAGCCATATGTTGTCGTATCCTGCCCTCATGAGTATCCATTCTACCCCATATGATCTCCCCATCCTGCCCCACCAGCCTCCATCGTATCCGTCCTGCCCCATGATCCAATCCTGCCCCGTGTCTCCAATCATGCCCCGTATCTACATTCTGCCCATGCCTCAAGTCCTGCCCCCAGTGTGTCCAGCATATTACCCCCATGTTGTCCAGCAATCTGCCCCAGTGTGTCCAACATATTACCCCCATGTTGTCCAGCAATCTGCCCCAGTGTGTCCAGCATATTACCCCCAGTGTGTCCAGCAATCTGCCCCAGTATGTCCAGCATATTACCCCCAGTGTGTCCAGCAATCTGCCCTCAGTGTGTCCAGCAATCTGCCCCAGTGTCCAGCCTTTCCCCAGTGTGTCCAGCAGTCTGCCCCAGTGTGTCCAGCATATTACCCCCAGTGTCCAGCATTGCCCCAGTGTGTCCAGTATATTACCCCCAGTGTGTCCAGCAATCTGCCCCAGTGTCCAGCATTGCCCCAGTGTGTCCAGAAGTCTGCCCCAGGGTCTCCAGCATTGCCTCAATGTGTCCAGAAATCTGCCCCAGGGTCTCCAGTATTGCCCCCAGTGTGTCCAGCAATCTGCCCCAGGGTCTCCAGTATTGCCCCAGTGTGTCCAGCATTCTGCCCCATAGTCTCCTGTACTGCCCCAGTGTGTCCAGCATTCTGCCCCATGGTCTCCAGTATTGCCCCAGTGTGTCCAGCAATCTGCCCCATGGTCTCCTGTATTGCCCCAGTGTGTCCAGCATTCTGCCCCATGGTCTCCAGTATTGCCCCGGTGTGTCCAGCAATCTGCCCCATGGTCTCCAGTATTGCCCCAGTATGTCCAGAAGTCTGCCCCAGGGTCTCCAGCATTGCCTCAATGTGTCCTGAGATCTGCCCCATGGTCTCCAGTATTCAGAGTGTCCAGCATTCTGCCCCATAGTCTCCTGTACTGCCCCAGTGTGTCCAGCATTCTGCCCCATGGTCTCCAGTATTGCCCCAGTGTGTCCAGCATTCTGCCCCATAGTCTCCAGTATTGCCCCAGTGTGTACAGCATTCTGCCCCATGGTCTCCAGTATTGCCCCAGTGTGTCCAGCATTCTGCCCCATGGTCTCCAGTATTGCCCCAGTGTGTCCAGCATTCTGCCCCATGGTCTCCAGTATTGCCCCAGTGTGTCCAGCATTCTGCCCCATGGTCTCCAGTATTGCCCCAGTGTGTCCAGCAATCTGCCCCATAGTCTCCTGTATTGCCCCAGTGTGTCCAGCAATCTGCCCCAGGGTCTCCAGTATTGCCCCAGTGTGTCCAGCAATCTGCCCCATAGTCTCCTGTATTGCCCCAGTGTGTCCAGCAATCTGCCCCATGGTCTCCAGTATTGCCCCAGTGTGTCCAGCATTCTGCCCCATGGTCTCCAGTATTGCCCCAGTGTGTCCAGCAATCTGCCCCATGGTCTCCTGTATTGCCCCAGTGTGTCCAGCAATCTGCCCCATGGTCTCCTGTATTGCCCCAGTGTGTCCAGCAATCTGCCCCATAGTCTCCTGTATTGCCCCAGTGTGTCCAGCAATCTGCCCCATGGTCTCCTGTATTGCCCCAGTGTGTCCAGCAATCTGCCCCACGGTCTCCAGTATTGCCCCAGTGTGTCCAGCAATCTGCCCCATGGTCTCCTGTATTGCCCCAGTGTGTCCAGCATTCTGCCCCATGGTCTCCAGCATTGCCCCAGCCCCAGACAGTCAGAAATAAAGAAAAAAAAAAAAAAGTAAAATCCTCACCTCTCCCGTTCCCAGCGCAGGTCCGGTGCAGTCAGCGTCTCTCCGGCTCTGCGACGCTCAGGACAGAGAGGCAGAGCGGCGCGCACAGTAGTGACGTCATCGCGCCCTCTGCTCTGAGACGTCGCAGAGTCAGAGGAGGCTGCAGCTGCCGGCGCCGCAGGAACCAGGAGAGGTGAGTATAGAGCGGGGGGCGGGGGCGGGGGCGGGACCCGGGGGTGGGGGGAGCTGGCCCTGGTCGTGGCGGCGGACGGCGCCGCCCGAAGATTTAAAGGGGCGTCTTTTTTTTTTTTTTTTTTTTTTTATCTTCTTCTGCAGCGCCGGCCGCCCCCAGCATTGTGCCGCCCGGGGCGGACCGCCCCCCCCGCACCCTCCTTCCTACGCCACTGGTTCAACTACCTTAAGCAGAGGGCAGAATCTGAAAAGTCTCAATACAAGTTGCATGCATAGACATTTAACCACCATGCATTTGCAAGCTTGGACTAACTACCAAACGTCCCTTAAGGTTGTAGCACCCTCGGCCAATGAAGCTAGTCATCAACGCAACATCCCTTCCGGCAGTGTAGGGCCACCATTTTCTGCACCACCTGCAGTATCTGTGCAGGTTTCTTTGCCAGGCCAAAGAAGTCAGGGTCAGGGAATCACCAGTTTCGTAGTAGGAAACACTGCATCTAGGGCACCGGCGGCAACAATACCATCTCCCACCGTCTCTCAGTCTGCCATGTCCACCGGCACCCCCGCTAGTTCCACGATCTCCAGCTCTCCAGTCCAGCTCACCCTACATGAGACTATGGTTAGAAAAAGGAAGTACTTAGCCTCGCATCCGCGTACACAGGGTTTGAACGCCCACATAGCTAGACTAATCTCGTTAGAGATGATGCCCTACCGGTTAGTTGAAAGCGAAGCTTTCAAAGCCCTGATGGACTACGCTGTACCACGCTACGAGCTACCCAGTCGACACTTTTTTTCCAGAAAAGCCATCCCAGCCCTCCACCAGCATGTTAAAGAGCGCATCGTCCATGCACTCAGGCAATCTGTGAGCACAAAGGTGCACCTGACAACAGATGCATGGACCAGTAGGCATGGCCAGGGACGTTACGTGTCCATCACGGCACACTGGGTAAATGTGGTGGATGCAGGGTCCACAGGGGACAGCAAGTTTGGGACAGTTCTGCCTAGCCCACGGTCTAGGAAACAGTTGGCTGTAGCCATTCGCACCCCCTCCTCCTCCTCCTCGTCCTCCTGCAGAAGCGAGACCTCGTCCACAGACCGCAGTCGCACAACCACTCCATCCGCAGCTGCCACTGTTGCACACCAGGTCTCCCATTATGGGGCAGCTACTGGCAAACGTCAGCAGGCTGTATTGGCTATGAAGTGTTTGGGCGACAACAGACACACCGCTGAAGTTCTGTCCGAGTTTTTGCAGAAAGAAACGCAGTCGTGGCTGGGCACTGTAGATCTTGAGGCAGGCAAGGTAGTGAGTGATAACGGAAGGAATTTCATGGCTGCCATCTCCATTTCCCAACTGAAACACATTCCTTGCCTGGCTCACACCTTAAACCTGGTGGTGCAGTGCTTCCTGAAAAGTTATCCGGGGTTATCCGACCTGCTCCTCAAAGTGCGTGGACTTTGCTCACATATCCGCCGTTCGCCCGTACACTCCAGCCGTATGCAGACCTATCAGCGTTCTTTGAACCTTCCCCAGCATCGCCTAATCATAGACGTTGCAACAAGGTGGAACTCAACACTGCACATGCTTCAGAGACTGTGTGAACAGAGGCGGGCTGTTATGTTTTTGTGGGAGGATACACATACACGGGCAGGCAGTAGGATGGCAGACATGGAGTTGTCAGGTGTGCAGTGGTCGAAGATTCAAGACATGTGTCAAGTCCTTCAGTGTTTTGAGGAATGCACACGGCTGGTTAGTGCAGACAACGCCATAATAAGCATGAGCATCCCCCTAATGCGTCTGCTGATGCAAAGTTTGACGCACATAAAGGATCAGGCGTCTGCAGCTGAGGAAGAGGAAAGCCTTGATGACAGTCAGCCATTGTCTGGCCAGGGCAGTGTACAGGACGAGGTAGCGGGCGAAGAGGAGGAGGAGGACGAGGAGGATGATGGGGATGATTATATTTTTAATGAGGAAGCTTTTCCGGGGCCAGTGGAAATTGTTGGCGCGGCAAGGCCGGGTTCTGGTTTTTGGAGGGACACAAGTGACGTGGATTTGCCTGAAACTGCCCCTCAACCAAGCACAACCACAGATTTGAGAACTGGAACTTTGGCCCACATGGCGGATTATGCCTTACGTATCCTCAAAAGGGACACACGCATAACAAAAATGATGAACGATGACGATTACTGGTTGGCCTGCCTCCTTGATCCTCGCTATAAAGGCAAATTGCAAAATATAATGCCACATGAGAACTTGGAACTAATATTAGCAACCAAACAATCAACTCTTGTTGACCGTTTGCTTCTGGCATTCCCTGCACACAGCGCCCGTGATCGTTCTAACACGAGCTGCAGGGGCCAGCAGACCAGAGGTGTTAGAGGGGCAGAAATCAGAAGTGTCGTTGGCCAGAGGGGTTTTCTGACCAGGTGGTGGAGTGATTTTGCTATGACCGCAGACAGGACAGGTACTGCAGCATCAATTCAAAGTGACAGGAGACAACATTTGTCCAGTATGGTTACTAACTATTTTTCATCCCTTATCGACGTTCTCCCTCAACCGTCATTCCCATTTGATTACTGGGCATCAAAATTAGACACCTGGCCAGAATTGGCAGAATATGCATTGCAGGAGCTTGCTTGCCCGGCAGCTAGTGTCCTATCAGAAAGAGTATTCAGTGCTGCAGGTTCAATACTAACAGAAAAAAGGACTCGTCTGGCTACCCAAAATGTAGATGATCTAACCTTCATTAAAATGAACCACAACTGGATTTCGAAATCTTTTGCCCCACCTTGCCCGGCTGACACCTAGCTTTCCTATGTAAAGGTCTTGCCTGTGGACTATTCTGAACGACTTTTCCAATCTCGTAATTTGCAGCACCTGATTGTCCAGCATCCGACATGTTAACACCTCCCTAAATGGCCAAAGTCCCCACACGGGTCCGTGGTATTGCCACTTGGCGCCAGCACCCGTGAGAGTACTGTTTGTCTGAAGAGGTGGGTGTGCCCGCTTTTGGTCGACGGCACTGCCACTAGGTCCCTCATAGTACAATAAAGTGTCTGGCGGTGGTGGTGCGCACCCAACGTCTGACACACCGTTGTAATATGAGGGGCCCTGGGCCTGTACCGCCGGCCACAAGACAGTCCCCCCCCCAGGTCAAACAGTGCTCTACCACTTGCAAAATTTTCTCTCACAGCTCCACCAATGTTTAGTCTATGCGCTGACATCCTTCAATGCCTGGCACTGTCAATACCATTGTATTGACATTTTTCTTATGTTAGGCCTTCGAAGCCTGTCTGCGGTCACTCCTTCCACTAGGCCTCCACTGACCTGTCTACTGCTGCCCGGGTTCCCCTGGAACCAATTTTAAATTGCCTACAGCCAGCCCAATTTATTATGTCAGGGCTTCGAAGCCTGTCTGCGGTCCCTCCTTCCACTAGGCCTCCACTGACCTGTCTACTGCTGCCCGGGTTCCCCTGGAACCAATTTTAAATTGCCTACAGCCAGCCCAATTTATTATGTTAGGGCTTCGAAGCCTGTCTGCGGTCCCTCCTTCCACTAGGCCTCCACTGACCTGTCTACTGCTGCCCGGGTTCCCCTGGAACCAATTTTAAATTGCCTACAGCCAGCCCAATTTATTATGTTAGGGCTTCGAAGCCTGTCTGCGGTCCCTCCTTCCACTAGGCCTCCACTGACCTGTCTACTGCCGCCCGTGTTCCCCTGGAACCAATTGTAAATTGCCTACAGCCAGGCCAATTTATTATGTTAGGGCTTCGAAGCCTGTCTGCGGTCCCTCCTTCCACTAGGCCTCCACTGACCTGTCTACTGCTGCCCGGGTTCCCCTGGAACCAATTTTAAATTGCCTACAGCCAGCCCAATTTATTATGTTAGGGCTTTGAAGCCTGTCTGCGGTCCCTCCTTCCACTAGGCCTCCACTGACCTGTCTACTGCTGCCCGGGTTCCCCTGGAACCAATTTTAAATTGCCTACAGCCCGCCCAATTTATTATGTTAGGGCTTCGAAGCCTGTCTGCGGTCCCTCCTTCCACTAGGCCTCCACTGACCTGTCTACTGCTGCCCGGGTTCCCCTGGAACCAATTTTAAATTGCCTACAGCCAGCCCAATTTATTATGTTAGGGCTTCGAAGCCTGTCTGCGGTCCCTCCTTCCACTAGGCCTCCACTGACCTGTCTACTGCTGCCCGGGTTCCCCTGGAACCAATTTTAAATTGCCTACAGCCAGCCCAATTTATTATGTTAGGGCTTCGAAGCCTGTCTGCGGTCCCTCCTTCCACTAGGCCTCCACTGACCTGTCTACTGCTGCCCGGGTTCCCCTGGAACCAATTTTAAATTGCCTACAGCCAGCCCAATTTATTATGTTAGGGCTTCGAAGCCTGTCTGCGGTCCCTCCTTCCACTAGGCCTCCACTGACCTGTCTACTGCTGCCCGTGTACCCCTTGAACCAACATCAGAAAATATAAAAATAAGTATTTTGCTTATAAAAAAGAAAATACTGGAGAGATATCAAATGCAGACATTTTAACATTAAAAACAAACACATACACCAAAAATCTGGTACAGTACTAAAAATGGCCACCAGCTACAATAACTTTCTCCTGCAAGTAGTTAACTGAAAGTTTTTTTCAATTTAAAACACAGATATGGCATCCACCGAGTGTTGTCCTGTCGCGTCTTCTTTATATTATTGCCAAGAAGATGCAAAACAATGAAAATAATAAAATCATTATTTACCAAAAAAATAGAGTAAGTCAAAACCACATTGCAAATAAACATTCATTACAAATAAAGAAGCAGGGCGCGTCCGAGGGTGAGTATATACCTAATAAGAATATAATCACCCTCGGACGCGCCCTGCTTCTTTCCGACAGCCTTCCTTCCTAAGAATCAGCCCTTCCGTGGTGTAGAGAGAGGGTGTGTTACACTCCAAGGTGTTCCCCAGGTTGCCTTTCCTGAGCTTCGATCTTCATGCTCTCGTTTAGTAGTTGTCGGAAAGTAGGCTGCATTAGGCCTACAAAATGGGTATGGGGTGGAGAGAGATGGTGTGTTACACTCCAAGGTGTTCTCCAGGTTTCCTCGCCATTGCTTCGATCTTCCGACTCTCGTTTAGTAGTTGTAGAAAACTACACTGCATTAGGCCTACAAAATGGGTATCGGGTGGAGAGAGATGGTGTGTTACACTCCAAGGTGTTCCCCAGGTTGCCTTGCCATTGCTTCGGTCTTCCGACTCTCGTTTAGTAGTTGTAGAAAACTACACTGCATTAGGCCTACAAAATGGGTATGGGGTGGAGAGAGATGGTGTGTTACACTCCAAGGTGTTCTCCAGGTTTCCTCGCCATTGCTTCGATCTTCCGACTCTCGTTTAGTAGTTGTAGAAAACTACACTGCATTAGGCCTACAAAATGGGTATCGGGTGGAGAGAGATGGTGTGTTACACTCCAAGGTGTTCCCCAGGTTGCCTTGCCATTGCTTCGGTCTTCCGACTCTCGTTTAGTAGTTGTAGAAAACTACACAGCATTAGGCCTACAAAATGGGTATGGGGTGGAGAGAGATGGTGTGTTACACTCCAAGGTGTTCTCCAGGTTTCCTCGCCATTGCTTCGATCTTCCGACTCTCGTTTAGTAGTTGTAGAAAACTACACTGCATTAGGCCTACAAAATGGGTATCGGGTGGAGAGAGATGGTGTGTTACACTCCAAGGTGTTCCCCAGGTTGCCTTGCCATTGCTTCGGTCTTCCGACTCTCGTTTAGTAGTTGTAGAAAACTACACAGCATTAGGCCTACAAAATGGGTATGGGGTGGAGAGAGATGGTGTGTTCCACTCCAAGGTGTTCTCCAGGTTGCCTTTCCTGAGCTTCTATCTTCAGGCTCTCGTTAAATTGTGGTTAAATGGAACAACTGCATTTGGCGTACTAGTTGGTTTGGGGCCTACTAACAGTGTCTGCCGCTCCTTGCTGTTCTTCTGGTTTCCTGTCCTGAAATTCCGTTTTCAGGTGCTCGTTAAGTAGTTGTTAATGTTAGACTGCATTTGGCCTACTAGTTGGGTTGGGGCCTACTATCGGTGTCTGCCACTCCTTGCTGTTCTCCTCCACTGAACAAAGCTGTGCCGCCTGTTTACTACGGTTGCCAATTTTGAACTGCATGTCGACTACTTTCTGATTTGGGCCTACTCTCTGTGTCAGCCTCTCATTCCAGTTGTCCTCCACTGCAATGCCCCCTGGTTATTCCTGTGTTACCAATTTTGAACTGCATTTAGCCCACTTTATTATTTGGGCCTATATCTGTGTTTCCTCCTCATCCTGCCCATTGCCCAGCCAGTGATAGATGAGTCTGCTGGTACATTGACCCATAACGCAACATTCCCCGTGCACGCTACACAACAACATTGTGACCCTGCTGAAAGTCAGGTTGCTCTTCCCGCATACCATACCACCTTACACGGGGACAAAGAGGAAGGTGCAGATGAAAGTGCAGGTTCCTTCATCAGGTGGGGGGAGGAATACTAGTTGGCGACGTCACTGGCACAGGGCCTCTCATAGTACACAAAAGTGTTGCTGCCGGTGGGAGGCGCCCCCGCCGTGCAAACACACCGCTGTACTTTGAGGGGCCCTGTGCCAGTGCCAATGCCAACGAGTGGGCCCCCCCTGCTTGCTCAGGTTCACAGCACTTGCAAAGTTGAAATACTTACCTCTCCCTGCTCCACTGCCGTGACGTGGTCCAGATTTCCTGGGCCCACTAATTACTTGAACCAGCCCTACCCACCACAACTTTAGCCAAATGACCCCCAATTTCAAATGCCTTCCAATTATTATAAGGTAAATTACGCTTGACAAGCTTCAGTAAGAAGAATGGATGGTTTTGACATTAAAATGGGCACTCTAGGTGTTTTCCTGGCCCCCACTCACTGCCGACTATGCTGCCCCATTGACTTGCATTGGGTTTCGTGTTTCGGTCGATCCCGACTTTACGTCATAATCGGCCGATTTCACTCGACCCGACTTTTGAGATAGTCGGGTTTCGCGAAACCCGGCTCGACTCTAAAAAGGTCAAGGTCGCTCAACTCTACCCGTAACCACTCCCTTGGGTAGGAGTGTGGGTGTGTGTGGCTAGTTTGTCCCACCCATCTCACATAACTAGCCCTGCCAACTTACACATTTACATGTGGGACTACAGGTCCCAGACCACAACATAACTTTAGACTGACAGTGCAGAGTGTCCTCCTCTGCGATACACATACTGGCCATCTACAATTCTGCCGGACTTTGTCTCATCACAACTATGCCTCCAAGTGCATCTTGAAGTGCACACGCAGTGTCCCCTGGCTGTAATGTGGGTCACCGCACCACAATATATATATATATATATACAGTGGGGCAAAAAAGTATTTAGTCAGTCAGCAATAGTGCAAGTTCCACCACTTAAAAAGATGAGAGGCGTCTGTAATTTACATCATAGGTAGACCTCAACTATGGGAGACAAACTGAGAAAAAAAAATCCAGAAAATCACATTGTCTGTTTTTTTAACATTTTATTTGCATATTATGGTGGAAAATAAGTATTTGGTCAGAAACAAAATTTCATCTCAATACTATGTAATATATCCTTTGTTGGCAATGACAGAGGTCAAACGTTTTCTGTAAGTCTTCACAAGGTTGCCACACACTGTTGTTGGTATGTTGGCCCATTCCTCCATGCAGATCTCCTCTAGAGCAGTGATGTTTTTGGCTTTTCGCTTGGCAACACGGACTTTCAACTCCCTCCAAAGGTTTTCTATAGGGTTGAGATCTGGAGACTGGCTAGGCCACTCCAGGACCTTGAAATGCTTCTTACGAAGCCACTCCTTCGTTGCCCTGGCGGTGTGCTTTGGATCATTGTCATGTTGAAAGACCCAGCCACGTTTCATCTTCAATGCCCTTGCTGATGGAAGGAGGTTTGCACTCAAAATCTCACGATACATGGCCCTATTCATTCTTTCATGTACCCGGATCAGTCGTCCTGGCCCCTTTTCAGAGAAACAGCCCCAAAGCATGATGTTTCCACCACCATGCTTTACAGTAGGTATGGTGTTTGATGGATGCAACTCAGTATTCTTTTTCCTCCAAACACGACAAGTTGTGTTTCTACCAAACAATTCCAGTTTGGTTTCATCAGACCATATGACATTCTCCCAAAACTCCTCTGGATCATCCAAATGCTCTCTAGCAAACTTCAGACGGGCCCGGACATGTACTGGCTTAAGCAGTGGGACACGTCTGGCACTGCAGGATCTGAGTCCATGGTGGCGTAGTGTGTTACTTATGGTAGGCCTTGTTACATTGGTCCCAGCTCTCTGCAGTTCATTCACTAGGTCCCCCCGCGTGGTTCTGGGATTTTTGCTCACCGTTCTTGTGATCATTCTGACCCCACGGGGTGGGATTTTGCGTGGAGCCCCAGATCGAGGGAGATTATCAGTGGACTTGTATGTCTTCCATTTTCTAATTATTGCTCCCACTGTTGATTTCTTCACTCCAAGCTGGTTGGCTATTGCAGATTCAGCCTTCCCAGCCTGGTGCAGGGCTACAATTTTGTTTCTGGTGTCCTTTGACAGCTCTTTGGTCTTCACCATAGTGGAGTTTGGAATCAGAC
Source organism: Ranitomeya imitator (assembly GCF_032444005.1). Lineage (NCBI taxonomy): Eukaryota > Metazoa > Chordata > Amphibia > Anura > Dendrobatidae > Ranitomeya > Ranitomeya imitator. Next base: position 131,417,794 of record NC_091282.1, read on the forward strand.
TGTTTGAGGGTGTGCACAGGTGTCTTTTTATACTGATAACAAGTTTATACAGGTGCCATTACTACAGGTAATGAGTGGAGGAAAGAGGAGACTCTTAAAGAAGAAGTTACCGTTCTGTGAGAGCCAGAAATCTTGATTGTTTGTTTCTGACCAAATACTTATTTTCCACCATAATATGCAAATAAATTGTTAAAAAAACAGACAATGTGATTTTCTGGATTTTTTTTTCTCAGTTTGTCTCCCATAGTTGAGGTCTACCTATCATGTAAATTACAGACGCCTCTCATCTTTTTAAGTGGTGGAACTTGCACTATTGCTGACTGACTAAATACTTTTTTGCCCCACTGTATATATACATATATATATATATGTATACACACAGTACAGACCAAAAGTTTGGACATACCTTCTCATTTAAAGATTTTTCTGTATTTTCATGACTATGAAAATTGTACACTCGCACTGAAGGCATCAAAACTATGAACATATGTGGAATTATATACTTAACAAAAAAGTGTGAAACAACTGAAATTATGTCTTATATTCTAGGTTCTTCAAAGTAGCCACGTTTTGCTTTGATGACTGCTTTGCGCACTCTTGGCATTCTCTTCATGAGCTTCAGGAGGTAGTCACCGGGAATGGTTTTCACTTCACAGGTGTGCCCGGTCAGGTTTAATAAGTGGGATTTCTTGCCTTATAAATGGGGTTGGGACCATCAGTTGTGTTGTGCAGAAGTTTGGTGGATCCACAGCTGATCATTTGCCATAATCATCAACATTAACAGAAATAAACACTTGAAATAGGTCACTCTGTTTGTAATGACTCTATTTAACCCCTTAGCGACCGCCGATACGCCTTTTAACGGCGGCAGTTAAGGGTACTTAAACCACAGCGCCGTTAATTAACGGCGCTGTGGAAAAAGTGAATAGCACCCCCCAGAGTCGGATTCTCTCTGGGGTCTCGGTTGCCGGGGGTAGCCGAGACCCCAGAGAACATGATTCGGGGGGGGGGGGTTTATCGACCCCCGGTTGCGATCGCCGGTAGTTAACCGTTTACCGGTGATCGCAAAAAAAAAACAAAACGCGATTTCCCATTTAATTTCTCTGTCCTCCGATGTGATCGCACATCAGAGGACAGAGAAATGGGGTCCCCAATAGCCCCCCGATACTCACCTGTCTCCCCCGGTGCTCCTCGTGGCTCCCGATGGGCGCCGCCATCTTGCTCCGGCCAAAAAATGCGCAGTGCGCTCGCCGGCCGGCACCCGGAAAATCTTTGGGGTCTCGGCTGCCGGGGGTAGCCGAGACCCCAAAGAACATGATCGGGGTCAGTTTTTACCAACCCCTGTTTTGCGATCGCCGGTAATTAACTGTTTAACGGCGATCACAAAAAAAAGCGATCTTTCATTCTCTGTCCTCTGATGTGATCGCACATCAGAGGACAGAGAAATAGGGGGATTTGGGGACCCTGCTATAATTACCGGTGTCCCTGTGTCCTCCTGCTTCTCCTGGCCGCCAGCTTCTTCATCCGGAAAGAAAATGGCGGGTGCATGCGCAGTGCGCCCGCCATATTCTGCTGGCCAGCAGGTGGAGTAGTTGGGGCTAAATTTAGGGTTAGGGTTAGGGTTGGGGCTAAATTTAGGGTTAGGGTTGGCTAAATTTAGGGTTAGGGTTGGGGCTAAATTTAGGGTTAGGGTTTGGGCTAAATTTAGGGTTGGGGCTAAATATAGGGTTAGGGTTGGGGCTAAATTTAGGGTTCTTTAGGCTTCTTTCACACTTGCGTCGGCCCAACGTACCGATGCACGATGTGAAAATTGTGCACAACGTGGGCAGCGGATGCAGTTTTTCAACGCATCCGCTGCCCAGTCTATGTCCTGAGGAGGAAGGGGCGGAGTTACAGCCACGCATGCGCGGTCGGAAATGGCAAACGCGACGTACAAAAAAACGTTACATTGAACGTTTTTTGTGCCAACGGTCCGCCAAAACACAACTGATCCAGTGCACGATGGACGCGACGTGTGGCCATCCGTCGATCTGTCGGCAATAGAAGTCTATGGGCAAAAAACGCATCCTGCGGGCACATTTGCAGGATCCGTTTTTTGTTCAAAACGACGGATTGCGATGAATGCCACATGACGCAAGTGTGAAAGTAGCCTTAGGGTTAGGGTTGGGGCTAAAGTTAGGGCTAGGGTTAGGGTGGGGGCTAAAGTCAGGGTTGGGGCTAAATTTAGGGTTAGTTTTAGGGCTAGGGTTGTGGCTAAAGTTAGGGTTAGAGTTGGGATTATGGTTAGGGTTTGGATTAGGGTTGGTATTAGGGTTAGGGTTGGCATTAGGGTTATGCTTGGGATTAGGGTTAGGTTTGGGATTAGGGTTAAGGTTAGGGTTGGGATTAGGGGTGTATTGGGATTAGGGTTAGGTTTTAGGTTAGGGTTGAGATTAGGATTAGGGGTGTGTTGGATTTAGGGTTTTGATTAGGGTTATGGTTAGGGTTGACATTAGGGTTGTTTTGGGGTTAGGGTTGTGATTATCGTTAGGGCTGTGATTAGGATTATGGATTTGGTTGGGATTAGGGTTAGGGGTGTGTTGGGGGTTAGGGTTGGAGCTAGAATTGGGGGGTTTCCACTGTTTAGGTACATCAGGGGGTCTCCAAACACGACAGCCAATTTTGCGCTCAAAAAGTCAAATGGTGCTCCCTCCCTTCTGAGCTCTGCTGTGCGCCCAAACAGTGGTTTACCCTCACATATGGGGCATCAGCGTACTCAGGATAAATTGGACAACAACTTTTGGGGTCCAATTTCTCCTTTTACCCTTGTGAAAATAAAAACTTGGGGGCTACAATATCTTTTTTGTGGAAAATTTCTTTTTTTATTTTCACAACTCTGCATTATAAACTTCTGTGAAGCACTTGGGCATTCAAAGTTCTCACCACACATCTAGATAAGTTCCTTGGGGGGTCTAGTTTCCAAAATGGGGTCAATTGTGGGGGGTTACTACTGTTTAGGTACATCAGGGGCTCTGCAAACGCAACATAACGCCACAGACCATTCTATCAAAGTCTGCATTCCAAAACGGCGCTCCTTCCCCTCCGAGCTCTGCCGTGCGCCCAAACAGTGGTTTACCCCCACATATGGGGCATCAGCATACTCGGGATAAATTGGACAACTACTTTTGGGGTCCAATTTCTCCTGTTACCCTTGTGAAAATAAAAACTTGGGGGCTAAAAATCTTTTTTGCGGAAAAAAAATATTTTTTATTTTCACGACTCTGCATTATAAACTTCTATGAAGCACTTGGGCATTCAAAGTTCTCACCACACATCTAGATAAGTTCTATGGGGGGTCTAGTTTCCAAAATGGGGTCACTTGTGGGGGGTTTCTACTGTTTAGGCACATCAGGGGTCTAATTTCTCCTGTTACCCTTGTGAAAATAAAAATTTGGGGGCAAAAAGATCATTTTTGTAGAAAAAATTCGATTTTTTTATTTTCCTGGCTCTACGTTATAAACTTCTGTGAAGCACCTGGGGGTTTAAAGTGCTCACCACACATCTAGATAAGTTCCTTAAGGGGTCTAGTTTCCAAAATGGTGTCACTTTTGCTGGGTTTCCACTGTTTAGGCACATCAGGGGCTCTCCAAATGTGACATGGCGTTCGATCTCAATTCCAGCCAATTCTACATTGAAAAAGTAAAACGGCACTCCTTCTCTTCCAAGATCTGCGATGCACACAAACAGTGGTTTACCCCCACATATGGGGTATCAACGTACTCAGGAGAAATTGCACAACAACTTTTGTGGTCTAATTTCTCCTGTTACCCTTGTGAAAATAAGAATTTGTGGGCGAAAAGATCATTTTTGTGTAAACAAATGCGATTTTTTATTTTCACGGCTCTACGTTATAAACTTCTGTGAAGCACTTGGGGGTTCAAAGTGCTCACCACACATCTAGATAAGTTGCTTAAGGGGTCTAGTTTCCAAAATGGTGTCACTTGTAGGGGGTTTTCACTGTTTAGGCACATCAGGGGCTCTCTAAACGTGACATGGCATCCAATCTCAATTCCAGCCAATTCTGCATAGAAAAAGGCAAACGGCGCTCCTTCACTTCCAAGCTCTGCAAGTATCGCAAGTAATGTCGAAGAAATGTTACCACTAACATGAAGTACAATATGTCATGAAAAAACAATCTCAGAATCAGCGGGATCCGTTAAAGCGTTCCAGAGTTATAACCTCATAAAGTGACATTGGTCAGAATTGTAAAAATTGGCTCGGTCATTAAGTACCAAATTGGCTCTGTCACTAAGGGGTTAATATATGAGTTTCAATTTTTGTATTGAAGAACTCAAATAAATTAACTTTTTTATGATATTCTAATTTAGTGAAAAGCAATTGTGTATACAATGGGGCAGATTTAGTAAAACTACTTGAAATGCTGCAATTAATTTACACATCACTTGGTTGTGCACAAATTTGATGACATTTAGTAATTTTATGTCGGTCCCGGTCAGTTATTTAAAAAGTGGGTGGGTCTTTACAGGGAGGGAGAGTGGCCAAGAAGATTTAAAAAAAAAAAAAAAGTGGCATAAATTCTGACAAATGTAGTGCAGTCGCTGCTGGCATTTCTTTCTAGCGGTGGCTTGTGGCAGCTGTAATACAGTACGCATCAAATTCATTAAGAGATGCAAGTATTTTTATGAATTTGGGGCATATTACTCCAGTGCACCCTTCATGATGACAGGTATACAAAATTTCAGTCTTAATGAATAAGACAATGTATATGTAACCACTTAACCCAGTAGCGTAGCTACCGGGGGGGCAGAGGGGGCGGCGGCCCCGGGTTCAGTGCTCAAAGGGCGCCTACCCAGAGCTACGCTACTGTAACTGTATTGGCGTGCATAGAGCGCTGATACAGTTACATTCTGCGGCAGAGCAGGGAGAATCGATCTCCCTGCTCTGCCACCCGGCCGATATGGGCCCCTGAGCAGGGGGGCGGTGCCAGCAGTGGGCCCCCTGCCTGTCATCGCAGAGCCAGCTGTATTGTCATCTAGCCGATGGAGCTGACCGCATTGATGAGGGAAGGAGCACTACGCTCCTCCCATCATCCCCCTGTCAGCGTCTGACATCAACGATGCTGACACTGACAGGGAATGCGATGACATCACTGCCCGGCGCCCGTGGTCCGGTGGTGAGTGGCAGCAGCGCAGGAAGAAGAGAGGTGAGTATTTATTGTTTTTCTTTATGGGTGCTGCCTTATACTACAGAATTTGCCTGTGGGGGATGCTGCCTTATACTACAGAGTCTGCCTACGTGTGGGGGTGTGTTGCCTTACACTACAGAGTCTGCTTGTGGGGGGGTTGCTGCCTTATGCTACAGAGTCTGCCTGTGGGGGGTGCTGCCTTTTACTGCAGAGTCTGCCTGTGGGGGAAGTGCTGCCTTATACTACAGAGTCTGCCTGTGGGGGGTGCTGCCTTTTACTGCAGAGTCTGCCTGTGGGGGAAGTGCTGCCTTATACTACAGAGTCTGCCTGTGGGGGGTGCTGCCTTATACTACAGGATCTGCCTGTGGGGGGGTGCTGCCTTATACTATAGTGTCTGCCTGTGGGGGGTGCTGCCTTATACTACAGGGTCTAAGGAACTTATCTAGATGTGTGGTGAGCACTTTGACCCACAAAGTGCTTCACAGAAGTTTATAATGTAGAGCCGTAAAAAAAATAAAAAATCATATTTTTTCACAAAAATGATCTTTTCGCCCCAAATTTTTTATTTTCCCAAGGGTAACATTAGAAATTGGGCCCCAATTGGGCCAGCGATACCTTATTTATATCATTTTTTTTTTTGGCGCTTTTATACGATAAAAACTATTTTATATAAAAAATAATTATTTTTGCATCGCTTTTTTCTGAGGACTATAACTTTTTTATTTTTTTGTTGATTATGCTTGTATGGCGGCCCCTTTTTTTTGCGCGACAAGATGCTGTTTTCAGCGGTACCATGGTTATTTATATCCGTCTTTTTGATCGCATGTTATTCCACTTTTTGTTTGGCGGTATGATAATAAAGCGTAGTTGTTTTTTTTTACGGTGTTCACTGAACTAGTGGGACAGTTTTATAGGTCGGGTCATTACGGACGCGGTGATACTAAATATATGTACTTTTATTGGTTTTTTTTTATTTAGATAAAGAAATGTATTTATTGGAACAATATTTCTTTTTCTTTATTTAGGATTTTTTTTTTTTTACACACGTAAATTTTTCTTTTTTTACATTGTTCCAGGGAGGGACATCACAGTAAAGTGACAGATCGCTGATCTGACACTTTGCAGTGCACTGTGTCAGATCAGCGATCTGACAGGCACTGCAGGGAGGCTTCCGCAGGACCTGGAAGGCCCCCCACAGCCATTTTGGATCCGGGCCTGCAGGGAAGAGGAGGTAGGAGACCCTCGGAGCAATGCGATCTCATTGCGTTGCTCCGAGGGTCTCAGGGAAGCACGCAGGGAGCCCCCTCCCTGTGCAATGCTTCCCTGTGCCACCGGAACGCTGCGATCATAGTGCCAGATGTCAGCTGTAATAATCAGCTGACACCCGGCGGCGATCGGCCGCGCTCCCCCCCCCGTGAGCGCGGCCGATCGTCTATGACGTACTATCCTGTCACTGGGAATTAAGTCCCAGGTCACCTGGACGGGATAGTACATCATATTGGATAAAGGGATTAAGGAGTCTATATGACGGAAAATACCCCAATGTGACACCACTCTTAAAACTGCACCCCTCAAGGTGCGCAAAACCGCAATCAAGAAGTTTACTAACCCTTCAGGTGCTTCATTTTGCTTCATTTTAAACCCAATTTTTTTCATTTTCACAAGGTGACAGGAAAAATAGAACCAAAAATGTGTTGTGCAATTTTTTCTGAGCATGTCTATACCCAATATGTGAGGGAAATCCACTGTTAGGGTGCACAGTAAGGCTTGGAAGGGAAGGAGCGCCATTTGACTTTTTGAAAGCAAAATTTGCTGGAATAATTAGTGGACGCCATGTCGCATTTAGAGAGTACCTGATGTGCCTAAACAGTGAAAAACCCCAAAAGTGACACCATCATGGAAACTAGACTCCTCAGGGAACATGTCTGCTGAACACCTTGATCCCCCAGGTTCTTCACAGACGTTTATAACGTAGAGCCGTGAAAATAATAGAATCACATTCTTCCCACCAAAATTTTCTGTTAGTCACAATTTTTTTTATTTTCACAAGGTAACAGGAGATGCAAAACTACACAGCAGGCCTTAGGCTGCAGTCACACTAGCAGTATTTGGTCAGTATTTTACATCAGTATTTGTAAGCCAAAACCAGGAGTGGAACAATTAGAGGAAAAGTATAATAGAAACATATGCACCACTTCTGCATTTATCACCCACTCCTGGTTTTGGCTTACAAATACTGATGTAAAATACTGACCAAATACTGCTAGTGTGACGGCAGCCTTAGAAAGGAATGAGTGACATTTTGGAACTCAGATGTTGATGGAATAGTCTGCAGGTGTAATGTTGCGTTTGGAGAGCCCCTGATGTGCCTAAACCGTGGACATCCAACACATGTGACCTCATTTTGGAAACTAGACCCCTCAAGGAATGTATCTAGATGTGTGGTGAGCACCGTGAACCCCCATGTGCTTCACAGAAATGTAGCGCCGTGAAAATTGTATTTTCACAAGGGTAAGAGGAAAAAATGGATCCTAAAATTTGTTGTGCAATTTCTCCTGTGTATGCCGATATCCTATACGTGGTCAAAAACTACTTTTGAGGCACAGTGCACAGTTCAACAGGAAAAAACACCATATTGGAGTTCAGATTTCAGTTCAGATTTTGCTGGACTGGTTTGAGAGTTCAATGTCACACAATAAAAGACGCTTTTTTTCCCTCAGTTTTAGCATTGCCGTATTTTGAGAGCTATAATTTTTCTATTTTTCTGCTGACAGAGTTGTGTGATGGCTTGTTTTTTATGGAATGAGTTCATTTTTTTTTTTGGTACGCTTTTCGTACACATTACATTTTTTTTATCGTTTTCTATTCTGATTTTTGGGAGGCAAAATAAACAAACACCAGCAATTGAGGAATTGTTTTTTGGGTTTTGGTCATTCCATATCAAGTGATCCCAATATGAATATTTTTTTTACCTCAAGTCTTTAGATTTTTTTTATTTTTTGTTTTTATGAAGTACAACTTTACTTAATTACAAATTAAAAGATTTGATTTTTTTTCATCAGTTAATTTTTTACAGATTTCTAAAGTTTTCAAAAAGCACAAATTTTGGCCTGGTATGGCTTTACATTTTTTTTTTATCATATCTCAGGCTAGAATTAAGATAAAGAGGTGGGAGAGGCATCATTTTTCTCAGAACTGTACCGGCTTTCATTTGATATGTCACAAGACTATGTTTCTTTATATTTTGTTTTGGAGAAATCAAATTCAAAATTTTTATGCACAATTGTGAAAAAATGTATGTTTTAAATTGGTGAAAACATGCATGTGTGTTACTTGTGTTCTTGTTTATATTTGTACAGGGATTCAACTTGGAACCTATCAAATTTTTTTTTTTTTTTAAGCCTTGAATCATCTGATTTTATGTTTGTGCAAGTTTCTTCCTTTTTTGTTTTCAAATTACAACTTATTGAATTCCACATTTATATACAATAATAAAGAAACACAAAAAACAAATACCGAAGTGCCAGAATAAATACATCTTAATCATCATAACACAACTTGCTCAGCATTTTCAACCTGAATGCATTGAACAAGCCAAAAGAAAAAAGGTGATCACATCCTCAAGTGTGGTTTTCTAAATACAGTCTCATCCTAATAATATGTTAAAAAACAGATTAAAAGAACCAATATTTTTACCACCTATTTCTAGATGTAACAATTTTTTTTCTATTACGGTATATGTCATGATCCCAATGGCAAGGGATCACAAAAGGACAAGCACAAAAACAAAACAAGCTCTAGGGTGATGGAACCTGAGCTGACCGCGATCCTGAACCTAAACACACAACTAGCAGTAGCCGGGGAACGTGCCTACGATGATTCCTAGACGTCTCGCGCCAGCCGAAGGATTAACTTCCCCTATCAGAAGAAACACAGACCTCACTTGCCTCCAGAGAAACACCCCACAGAAATAGCAGCCCCCCACATGTAATAACGGTGAAATGAGAGGAAAGCACACACGTAGTTATGAAAATAGAATCAGCAAAAATGAGGCCCGCTAAAGCTAGATAGCAGAGGATACAAAAGTGAACTGCGCGGTCAGCGAAAAACCCTTCAAAAAACCATCCTGAAATTACTTGAACTCATGTGCCAACTCATGGAACATGAGGAGTAATTTCAGCCCACTAGAGCAACCAGCAGCAAGGAATCACATATCTGCAAGCTGGACTAAGACAAAAATAAAGCAAAACGTGGAACAGGAAAATCAAAACTTAGCTTGTCCTGAAGATAACAGACGCAGGGAGCAGAGGTAAAAAGACACGCTGATTACATTGATAGCCGGCGAGGAAATGACAAAAAAGCCAGGTTAAATAGGAAACTCCCATAACCTGATGGAACAGGTGGACACCAGAGACCGCAGAAAACACAAGTCACCCAGTACCATCAGTAACCACCAGAGGGAGCCCAGAAACAGAACTCACAACAGGTATATCACTAAACATGTGTTGTGAATTCAGCTTTTGGGCTCCCTCCGGTGGTTGTAGAGGGTAATGCAGTTGTGCCTGGACTGCAGGATTGGACAGGTGTATCTGCTAATTGCAAAACTGACTGGGGTATATAGCTTTGCAGGACTCTTTAGTCCCTGTCAGTTGTCCATTGTTTTTGGAGGATTCACATCCCTTACTGGTCTCTCCTGTTTGCTGTGCTTTTCATCAAAGATAAGTTCTGGCTTTGTTTTTGCTGTCCACCTGCTGTGGACCTTATAGGTCTGTGCATTTTTATGTTTTGTCTTGTCCAGCTTTGTCTGTGAAGGATTTTTTGCAGCCAAGCTGTGTCTCTGGAGATGCAGATATACCCTCCATGTCTTTAGTCAGATGTGGTGATTCGTATTTTCTGTGGTGGATATTTTCTAGTGTTTTAATACTGATCGCATAGTACTCTGTCCTATTCTTTCTTTTTAGCTAGAATGGCCTTCTATACTAAATTCTGATTTCATGTCTGCGTATGTTATTTCCCTCTCCTCTCACAGTCAATATTTGTGGGGGGCTGTCTATCCTTTGGGGATTTTCTCTGAGGCAAGATAGTTTTCCCATTTCTGTCTTTAGGGGAAGTTAGTTCTCAGGCTGTGTCGAGGGGTCTAGGGAGTGTTAGGTACTCCCCACGGCTGCTTCTAGTTGCGCTGTTAAGTTCAGGGTTTGCGGTCAGTACAGATACCACCTTCTCCAGAGTATGTCTCATGCTGCTCCTAGGCCACCAGATCATAACAGTACAACTGGTAAACAATGAGTTAATTGCATCTCAGAAGAAGGGAGGAAAGGTTTTGAGCCATTTTTTTTTTCCTTAGCCTGTTTTGTCTTTTCCTCCCTCTTAATCTCTGGGTGGCTGCGGAGCCTAGTAATAACATGGATGTTCAGGAGTTAGTTTCTCATGTGGACCAGCTTGCTGCTAGGGTACAGGGTATTTCAGATTATATTGTTCAGACTCCTGCCTTATAGCCTAAGATTCCCACTCCTGATTTATTCTTTGGTGACAGATCCAAATTTTTGAGTTTCAAAAATAACTGTAAACTGTTTTTTGCATTGAGACCCCGGTCCTCTGGTGATCCCATTCAGCAGGTTAAAATCATCATATCCCTGCTGCGTGGTGACCCACAGGATTGGGCATTTTCCCTGGAAACTGGCAATCCTGCTTTGCTTAATGTTGATTCTTTCAAGCATTGGGGTTATTGTATGATGAGCCTAATTCTGTGGATCAAGCTGAGAAGATCTTGTTGGCACTGTGTCAGGGTCAAGAAGCGGCAGAATCGTACTGCCAGAAATTTAGACAATGGTCGGTACTGACTAAATGGAATGAGGATGCCTTGGCGGCAATTTTCAGAAAGGGTCTTTCTGAATCCGTTAAAGATGTTATGGTGGGGTTCCCCACACCTGCTGGTCTGAGTGATTCTATGTCTCTGGCCATTCAGATTGATCGGCGCTTGTGCGAGCGCAGAGTTGTGCACACTGTGGCGTAGTCCTCCGAGCGGAGCCCGGAGCCTATGCAGTGTGATAGGATTTTGTCTAGAGCTGAACGTCAAAGATTCAGGCATCAGAATAGGTTGTGTTTTTACTGCGGCGATTCCGCTCATGTTATTTCTGATTGCCCTAAGCTTACAAAGAGAATCACTAGTTCTGTTACCATCAGTACTGTGCAACCTAAATTTCTGTTATCTATGACCTTGATCTGCTCATTATCATCATTTTCTGTCATGGCATTTGTGGATTCAGGCGCCGCTCTGAACTTAATGGACTTAGAATTTGCCAGACGTTGTGGTTTCCCCTTGCAGCCTTTGCAGAACCCTATTCCTTTAAGGGGCATTGATGCTAAAAATAAACCTCAGTTTTGGACACAGCTGACCATGCGCATGGCACCAGACCATCAGGAAGATTGTCGTTTTCTGGTGTTGCATAATTTGCATGATGATGTGCTGGGTTTCCCATGGTTACAGGTACATAATCCGGTGTTAGATTGGAGATCTATGTCTGTGACTAGTTGGGGTTGTCAGGGGGTTCATAGTCACGTTCCTTAGATGTCGATTTCCTCTTCCCCCTCTTCTGAAATTCCTGAGTTTTTGTCAGATTTCCAGGATGTATTCGATGAGCCCAAATCCAGTTCCCTTCCACCGCATAGGGACTGTGATTGTGCTATTGACTTGATTCCAGGTCGTAAGTTCCCTAAGGGCTGACTTTTTAACCTGTCTGTGCCAGAACATGCCGCCATGCGGAGCGATATTAAGGAGTCTTTGGAGAAGGGGCATATTCGGCCATCTTCTTCACCATTGGGAGCAGGTTTTTTTTTTGTTGCCAAGAAGGATGACTCCTTTAGACCCTGTATTGATTATCGCCTCTTGAACAAGATCACGGTCAAATTTCAATACCCTTTGCCTTTGCTTACTGATTTGTTTGCTAGGATTAAGGGGGCTAGCTGGTTTACCAAGATAGACCTTCGAGGGGCATATAATCTTATTCTCTTATTCGTATTAAGCAGGGTGACGAATGGAAAACTGCATTTAATACGCCCGAAGGCCATTTTGAATACCTTGTGATGCCATTCGGACTCTCTAATGCCCCATCTGTGTTCCAATCCTTCATGCATGATATCTTTCGGAGTTATCTTGATAAATTCATGGTTGTATATTTTGATGATATTTTGATTTTTTCCGATGATTGGGAGTCTCTTGTGAAACAGGTCAGGATGGTATTTCAGATCCTCCGTAATAATGCTTTATTTGTGAAAGGGTCGAAGTGCCTCTTTGGAGTGCAGAAGGTTTCTTTTTTGGGCTTCATTTTTTCTCCCTCATCTATAGAAATGGATCCAGTTAAGGTTCAGGCCATTGATGATTGGATTCAGCCCACATCTGTGAAGAGCCTTCAGAAATTCTTGGGCTTTGCTAATTTTTATTGTCGTTTCATTGCCAACTTCTCCAGTGTGGTTAAACCTCTGACCGATTTGACAAAGAAAGGCGCTGATGTGACGAATTGGTCCTCCGCGGCTGTTTCTGCCTTTCAGGAGCTTAAACGCCGATTTACTTCTGCCCCTGTGTTGCATCAGCCAGATGTTTCTCTTCCATTTCAGGTTGAGGTTGACGCGTCTGAGATTGGGGCAGGGGCCGTTTTGTCTCAGAGGAATTCTGATGGTTCCTTGATGAAACCGTGTGCCTTCTTTTCTCGGAAGTTTTCGCCTGCGGAACGCAATTATGATGTCGGCAATCGAGAGTTGTTGGCTATGAAGTGGGCATTTGAGGAGTGGCGACATTGGCTTGAGGGGGCCAAGCACCGTATTGTGGTCCTGACCGATCATAAGAATCTGATTTACCTTGAGTCTGCCAAACAGCTGAATCCTAGACAGGCTCGATGGTCCCTGTTTTTCTACCGTTTTGATTTTGTGGTCTCGTACATTCCTGGTACTAAGAATGTTAAGGCGGATGCCCTCTCTAGGAGTTTTTTTCCTGATTCCCCTGGGGTTCTTGAGCCGGTCGGCATTCTGAAGGAAGGGGTGATTCTTTGTGCCATCTCCCCTGATTTACGACGGGTTCTTCAGGAATTTCAGGCTAATAAACCTGACCGCTGTCCAGTGGGGAAACTGTTTGTTCCTGATAGATGGACTAGTAAAGTGATTTCTGAGGTTCATTGTTCTGTGTTGGCTGGCCATCCTGGGATTTTTGGTACCAGAGATTTGGTTGGTAGGTCCTTTTGGTGGCCTTCTTTGTCACGGGATGTGCATTCTTTTGTGCAGTCCTGTGGGATTTGTGCGCGGGCTAAGCCTTGCTGTTCCCGCGCTAGTGGGTTGCTTTTGCCATTGCCGGTCCCCGAGAGGCCCTAGACACATATTTCTATGGATTTTATTTCCGATCTTCCTGTTTCCCAAAGGATGTCGGTTATCTGGGTTGTCTGTGACCGATTTTCTAAGATGGTTCATTTGGTGCCTTTGCCTAAATTGCCTTCTTCTTCTGATTTGGTTCCGTTGTTTTTTCAGCATGTGGTTCGTTTGCATGGTATTCCGGAGAATATTGTGTCCGACAGAGGTTCCCAGTTTGTTTCTAGGTTTTGGCGGGCCTTTTGTGCCAAGATGGGCATTGATTTGTCTTTTTCTTCTGCGTTTCATCCTCAGACAAATGGCCAGACTGAGCGAACTAATCAGACCTTGGAGACCTATTTGAGATGCTTTGTGTCTGCTGATCAGGATGATTGGGTGTCTTTTTTGCCATTGGCCGAGTTTGCCCTTAATATTCGGGCTAGTTCGGCTACTTTGGTTTTGCCTTTTTTTTTTGTAATTTTGGTTTTCATCCTCGTTTTTCTTCTGGGCAGGTTGAGCCTTCTGACCTTCCTGGTGTGGATTCTGTGGTCGACAGGTTGCAGCAGATTTGGGCTCATGTGGTGGACAATTTGGTGCTGTCTCAGGAGGAGGCTCAACGTTTTGCTAACCGTCGTCGGTGTGTTGGTTCCCGGCTTCGGGTTGGGGATCTGGTTTGGTTATCTTCCCGTCATGTTCCTATGAAGGTGTCTTCCCCTAAGTTTAAGCCTCGATTTATTGGTCCTTATAGGATTCCTGAGATTATTAATCCGGTGTTCTTTCGCCTGGCGCTTCCGGCCTCTTTTGCTATTCATAATGTCTTCCATAGATCTTTGTTGTGGAAATATGTGGAGCCCGTTGTTCCCTCTGTTGATCCTCCGGCCCCTGTGTTGGTCGATGGGGAGTTGGAATATGTTGTTGAGAAGATTTTGGATTCTCGTTTTTCGAGGCGGAAGCTTCAGTACCTTGTCAAATGGAAGGGCTATGGCCAGGAGGATAATTCTTGGGTTTCTGCCTCTGATGTCCATGCCGCTGATTTGGTTCGTACCTTTCGTGCTCATCCTGATCGGCCTGGGGGCTCTGGTGAGGGTTCGGTGACCCCTCCTCAAGGGGGGGTACTGTTGTGAATTCAGCTTTTGGGCTCCCTCCGGTGGTTGTAGAGGGTAATGCAGTTGTGCCGGGACTGCAGGATTGGACAGGTGTATCTGCTAATTGCAAAACTGACTGGGGTATATAGCTTTGCAGGACTCTTTAGTCCCTGCCAGTTGTCCATTGTTTTTGGAGGATTCACATCCCTTACTGGTCTCTCCTGTTTGCTGTGCTTTTCATCAAAGATAAGTTCTGGCTTTGTTTTTGCTGTCCACCTGCTGTGGACCTTATAGGTCTGTGCATTTTTATGTTTTGTCTTGTCCAGCTTTGTCTGTGAAGGATTTTTTGCAGCCAAGCTGTGTCTCTGGAGATGCAGATATACCCTCCATGTCTTTAGTCAGATGTGGTGATTCGTGTTTTCTGTGGTGGATATTTTCTAGTGTTTTAACCCCTTTATCCCATATGACGTACTATCCCGTCGAGGTGCCCTGGGGCTTAATTCCCAGTGACGGGATAGTACGTCATATGCGATCGGCCGCGCTCACGGGGGGAGCGCGGCCGATCGCGGCCGGGTGTCAGCTGCCTATCGCAGCTGACATCCGGCACTATGTGCCAGGAGCAGTCACGGACCGCTCCCGGCACATTAACCCCCGGCACACCGCGATCAAAGATGATCGCGATGTGCCGGTGGTATAGGGAAGCTTCCCGCAGGGAGGGGGCTCCCTGCGGGCTTCCCTGAGCCCCACACAGCAACGCGATGTGATCGCGTTGCTGCGAGGGTCTTACCTGTGGACTGCACTGTGAAGCAGCCTGCACTTCTATCAGATCGGTGATCTGACAGAGTGCTGTGCAAACTGTCAGATCATCGATCTGTGATGTCCCCCCCCTGGGGCAAAGTAAAAAAGTAAAAAAAAAAATTCCAAATGTGTAAAAAAATAAATAAAAAAAAATATTCCAAAATAATGAAAAAAAAAAAAAAATTATTCCCATAAATACATTTCTTTATCTAAATAAAAAAAAAAACAATAAAAGTACACATATTTAGTTTTGCCGTGTCCGTAACGACCCGACCTATAAAACTGGCCCACTAGTTAACACCTTCAGTAAACACCGTAAGAACAAAAAAAAAAAAACGAGGCAAAAAACAACGCTTTATTATCATACCGCCGAACAAAAAGTGGAATAACACGCGATCAAAAAGACAGATATAAATAACCATGGTACCGCTGAAAGCGTCATCTTGTCCCGCAAAAAACGAGCCGCCATAGATCATGATCAGCAAAAAAATAAAAAAGTTATAGTCCTCAGAATAAAGCGATGCAAAAATAATTACCGGTATTTTTTCTATAAAATAGTTTTTATCGTATAAAAGCGCCAAAACATAAAAAAATAATATAAATGAGGTATCGCTGTAATCGTACTGACCCGAAGAATAAAACTGCTTTATCAATTTTACCAAACGCGGAACGGTATAAACGCCTCCCCCAAAAGAAATTCATGAATAGCTGGTTTTTGGTCATTCTGCCTCACAAAAATCAGAATAAAAAGCGATCAAAAAATGTGACATGCCCAAAAATGTTACCAATAAAAACGTCAACTCGTCCCGCAAAAAACAAGACCTCACATGACTCTGTGGACCAAAATATGGAAAATTTATAGCTCTCAAAATGTGGTAACGCAAAAAATATTTTGTGCAATAAAAAGCGTCTTTCAGTGTGTGACGGCTGCCAATCATAAAAATCCGCTAAAAAACCCGCTATAAAAGTAAATCAAACCCCCCTTCATCACCCCCTTAGTTAGGGAAAAATAAAAAAAAATGTATTTATTTCCATTTTCCCATTAGGGCTAGGGTTAGGGCTAGTGTTAGGGTTGGGGCTAGGGTTAGGGTTAGGGCTAGGGTTAGGGTTAGGGCTAGGGTTAGGGCTAGGGTTAGGGCTAGGGTTAGGGTTGGGGCTAGGGTTAGGGTTAGGTCTAGGGTTAGGGCTAGGGTTAGGGTTGGGGCTAGGGTTAGGGCTAGGGTTAGGGCTAGGGTTAGGGCTAGGGTTAGGGTTGGGGCTAGGGTTAAGGCTACCGTTAGGGTTGGGGCTAAAGTTAGGGTTAGGGTTGGGGCTAAAGTTATGATTAGGGTTTAGATTACATTTACGGTTGGGAATAGGGTTGGGATTGGGGTTAGGGGTGTGTCAGGGTTAGAGGTGTGGTTAGGGTTACTGTTGGGATTAAGGTTAGGGGTGTGTTTGGATTAGGGTTTCAGTTATAATTGGGGGGTTTCCACTGTTTAGGCACATCAGGGGCTCTCCAAACGCGACATGGCGTCCGATCTCAATTCCAGCCAATTCTGCGTTGAAAAAGTAAAACAGTGCTCCTTCCCTTCCGAGCTCTCCCGTGTGCCCAAACAGGTGTTTACCCCAACATATGGGGTATCAGCGTACTCAGGACAAATAGGACAACAACCTTTGGGGTCCAATTTCTCCTGTTACCCTTGGGAAAATACAAAACTGGGGGCTAAAAAATAATTTTTGTGGGAAAAAAAAAGATTTTTTATTTTCACGGCTCTGCGTTATAAACTGTAGTGAAACACTTGGGGGTTCAAAGTTCTTACAACACATCTAGATAAGTTCCTTGGGGGGTCTAGTTTCCAAAATGGGGTCAATTGTGGGGGGCTTCTACTGTTTAGGTACATTAGGGGCTTTGCAAACGCAATGTGACGCCTGCAGACCATTCCATCTAAGTCTGCATTCCAAATGGCGCTCCTTCCCTTCCAAGCCCTCCCATGCATCCAAACGGTGGTTCCCCCCACATATGGGGTATCAGCGCACTCATGACAAATTGGACAACAACTTTTGGGGTCCAATTTCTCCTGTTACCCTCGGGAAAATACAAAACTGGGGGCTGAAAAATAATTTTTGTGGGAAAAAATTTTTGTTTTATTTTTACGGCTCTGCATTATAAACTTCTGTGAAGCCCTTGGTGGGTCAAAGCGCTCACCACACATCTAGATAAGTTCCTTAGGGGGTCTACTTTCCAACATGGTGTCACTTGTGGGGGTTTCTACTGTTTAGGTACATTAGGGGCTCTGCAAACGCAATGTGACGCCTGCAGACCATTCCATCTAAGTCTGCATTCCAAATGGCGCTCCTTCCCTTCCGAGCCCTTCCATGCGTCCAAACGGTGGTTCCCCCCCACATATGGGGTATCAGCGCACTCAGGACAAATTGGACAACAACTTTTGGGGTCCAATTTCTCCTGCTACCCTCGGGAAAATACAAAACTGGGGGCTAAAAAAATAATTTTTGTGGGAAAAAATTTTTGTTTTATTTTTACGGCTCTGCATTATAAACTTCTGTGAAGCCCTTGGTGGGTCAAAGCGCTCAAAACACATCTAGATAAGTTCCTTAGGGGGTCTACTTTCCAAAATGGTGTCACTTGTGGGGGCTTTCAATGTTTAGGCACATCAGGGGCTCTCCAAACGCAACATGGGGTCCCATCTCAATTCCTGTCAATTTTGCATTGAAAAGTCAAACGGCGCTACTTCCCTTCCGAGCTCTCCCATGCGCTCAAACAGTGGTTTACCCCCACATATGGGGTATCAGCGTACTCAGGACAAATTGTACAACAACTTTTGGGGTCCAATTTCCTCTCTTACCCTTGGGAAAATAAAAAATTGGGGGTGAAAAGATAATTTTTGTGAAAAATATGATTTTTTATTTTTACGGTTCTGCATTATAAACTTCTGTGAAGCACTTGGTGGGTCAAAGTGCTCACCACACCTCTAGATAAGTTCCTTAGGGGGTCTACTTTCCAAAATGGTGTCACTTGTGGGGGGTTTCAATGTTTAGGCACATCAGGGGCTCCCCAAACGCAACATGGCGTCCCATCTCAATTCCAGTCAATTTTGCATTGAAAAGTCAAATGGCGCTCCTTCACTTCTGAGCTCTGTCATGCGCCCAAACAGTGGTTTACCCCCACATGTGGGGTATCGGCATACTCAGGACAAATTGTACAACAACTTTTGGGGTCCATTTTCTCCTGTTACCCTTGGTAAAATAAAACAAATTGGAGCTGAAGTAAATTTTTTGTGAAAAAAAGTTAAATGTTCATTTTTATTTAAACATTCCAAAAATTCCTGTGAAGCACCAGAAAAGTTAATAAACTTCTTGAATATGGTTTTGAGCACCTTGAGGGGTGCAGTTTTTAGAATGGTGTCACACTTGGGTATTTTCTATCATATAGACCCCTCAAAATGACTTCAAATGAGATGTGGTCGCTAAAAAAAATGGTGTTGTAAAAATGAGAAATTGCTGGTCAACTTTTAACCCTTATAACTCCCTAACAAAAAAAATTTTGGTTCCAAAATTGTGCTGATGTAAAGTAGACATGTGGGAAATGTTACTTATTAAGTATTTTGTGTGACATATCTCTGTGATTTAATTGCATAAAAATTCAAAGTTGGAAAATTGCGAAATTTTCAAAATTTTTGCCAAATTTCCGTTTTTTTCACAAATAAACACAGGTAATATCAAAGAATTTTTACCACTATCATGAAGTACAATATGTCCCGAGAAAACAATATCAGAATCACTGGGATCCGTTGAAGCGTTCCAGAGTTATAACCTCACAAAGGGACAGTGGTCAGAATTGTAAAAATTGGCCCGGTCATTAACGTGCAAACCACCCTTTGAGCTTAAGGGGTTAATACTGACCGCATAGTACTCTGTCCTATTCTTTCTTTTTAGCTAGAATGGCCTCCTATGCTAAATTCTGATTTCATGTCTGCGTATGTTATTTCCCTCTCCTCTCACAGTCAATATTTGTGGGGGGCTGTCTATCCTTTGGGGATTTTCTCTGAGGCAAGATAGTTTTCCTGTTTCTGTCTTTAGGGGAAGTTAGTCCTCAGGCTGTGTCGAGGGGTCTAGGGAGTGTTAGGTACTCCCCACGGCTGCTTCTAGTTGTGCTGTTAAGTTCAGGGTTTGCGGTGAGTACAGATACCACCTTCTCCAGAGTACGTCTCATGCTGCTCCTAGGCCACCAGATCATAACAACATGTCATTTATGAAGTGTTCAAGAAGAATAGTACAGTAGTTAAACCCTCGTTCTACAAAATATGAACTAATCAAACAATTAATAGTATGTATTTAAACTGGCCTTTTATCATCAATGTGTCCCTCCTAGTGGGTGAAATGTCATCTTGTCCATAAGCACTTACTAGCAATGGCCATTTCCTTTTGTGTCAGAGTATGGACGGCCGGTCATGGTGTTCGGCTCCACCTGAGTTAATATCTGATTTTTGTTAACTTTTAAAGTGTCTGGTTTTCTTGGATACACAAAGGACGGCGCTGGGCCAGAAGGTGCACAACAGTCAATTCTACATCTTCATTTTCACAATCTTTGGAGAGTCCAGTGGCCTCCACCAGTGCCGATCATATTCACAGGTCATATCACCAGTTATGCCATCCATTGCCGATCTTGTGCCACCTTCTACCACGTCATGGACTTCACTCCCTTTGCTGAATGAAGAAATCCTTGTTTTTATTTCTGTTTCCCTACATGTGATGACAGTCCGGTATTGCTGAGTCCCTGTGATGGGTTCTGCTTCCTGTAACCGATGTTTTCACAAACTCTCCTCCTCTTCGTAGTCCTGGTTCGTACAATACATGGACTGGATGTTAAGAATATTTTTCTCCCTCCATTTGAGGAGTTGCCTGGGTGATAAGATTTGCTGTGAACGTGGCCTCTGGAGGCTGGAGCTGCCGGCCGGTCATCTGCTCTACATTCACTGTCTAACCCTGGTCATTCTCAGCCCTAACAAAGCTTTCTCCTCTGTCCTCTCCTGCTTCTAAGCTGTAACATAATAAAATAATACAGTAATATCTACAAATCATGGATTATTTGCTATATATAGACCCAACACCTTTATACCACAGGCTGAACAGATCTGAATTTGAGATTTTCGAATTGACACTGTAATAGTTTTATTTCTTAAAATATGATCCCATCACCATCGCAGCTTGTATTTTGGTACAGATGTGGCTAGCAGCATAGCAGGCACACGTGCAGTTTTTGACATTTTGAAATTAAACGTTTTTTTTTTTTCGGAAATGCATTTTAAAATTTTGCATTTGCATTTGGTGAAAGCCTGTACAGTTCTGAGTAGAATGGTATTTATTTTGTTTCTCTATCTTTTTCTAGCCTGAGTTATGAGGAGAAATGTAAGGGAAGGCAACACCGAAATTCACACTTTTTCTGAACTTTGAAAATCAATTATAAAAATATATATATATCTAGAAATGTTTTTTCTTCACATTTTGCATTCTCTGACACACTATTACCAAATAACAAAATCTCAAAAGAATTAAAATATAGAGGTAAAAATCATTGGTTCACTTGACATGCAATGACCCTTTTCTTTTATGCTATTTCTCTTGTGATGAAGGCAGCTTTAGTCATCAGGTCAGTATGATTACAGCAATACCACATTTATACTTTTTTTTTACGTTTTGTTGCTTTTGCACAATAAAAACTTTTATACAAAAAATAATTATTTTTGCATTGCTTTTTTCTGAGATCTATAACTTTTTTATTTTTCTGCTGATGGAGCTATATGGTGGCTTATTTTTTGTGGGACAAGATGACATTTTCAGTGATACCATCTTTATTTACATTCATCTTTTTTTTGCGTTTTATTCCACTTTTTGTTCGGCGGTATGATGATAAAGCATAGTTTTTTGCCTCTTTTATTTATTACATTTTTTACGGTGTTCTCTAAATGGGTTAACTAGTGGAACAGTTTTATAGGACAGGTCGGTCAGGACGCAGTGGTACCAAATATATGCATTTTATTCATAAACATATTTATTTATGGGTAAAATATTTTTTTTATTATTATTTTGTGAATTTTTAAAAATATTTTTTATTTTATTTTTTACCTTTTTTCAATTTTATTTACTTTTTTATTCTGTCCCACTATGTGTTAGGGTTGGCGGAACGCACCAAATATATATTTATTAGAAGAAGTTGGTGAGTTCGCATCCCGGGATCCACCCTGCAGGAAAGCACCTGCTGCTAGATATGGCGGTACAAAAAGCAGTATAAACAGACTCTGTTACTTCACAGAGTCTGTTAGCAAAGATAACGCTGTGCCCTTTTTGGCTCACAGAGGCACACAGCTACTTAGTAGAGCAGATGGTGGTCATGCAGTCAAATGCAAACATGAAACTCCTCGCCGGAGGTGCCAGCATTCTAGGGGCTTATTTCAGCAGGGTCCCTGACTATATACAAACATGACCACACTGGCGCTGAGCTCATACATAAATTGATAATAGCGCATGGCCATGTGAACCTTATATAGCTGCAGCATGTACAGGACCTTCCTAGAAGGACCAATGAGAGGCTGCCACAGAGCCTGAAGAACTTCAGGACCTTCCTGGAGAACCAATGGGTCTTGCTGCAGTATCTGAGCATGTGACCCTTGATCTCCAAGAGAGATCTTACCCTGGGCATGCTCAGAAGGGGAAAAGCAGGACTTAGTCCCAAAAGCATCTGCTCGCCGCTGCCCAACACTGGCTTCAATGACAGAAGCTGGAAAAGCAGCAGTAACCCTTTGCACAAAGTCAGACTGAGTGAGACGCTGGGACCGATGTCTCCGCTGAGCAGGCTCCACTGCGGCAGGAGAGGAATGGGAGACCGCAGCGGAGATGGCCCGAGATTCCCCCTGTGCAGAGGTGGGAACTCGACCCCGAACACTATGGGACTTTCACTTTTTTGCAGTCTTATCATTTTGAAAGCATAGCAAAGCAGGAGCTTTGCTAAGCTTTACAAAATGTCAACGCTGCACCGACAGACAAGCATGCTACACCATGCTCTGAGCATGGTGTAAGCAAGTTTGCTAGCTCTGGTGACCCAGATGTCGTCATTATAACATCAGTTCACCATGGCAACGATTTCCCCCTTGCAATTACGTCACTTGTGCGACGATTGGCGACCAGAGGTTTTTCCCTCCTTCTGCTTGCCGCTAAATACTGTGATCAATATCGATCATAGTATTTAGGGGGTTAATGTGCCGGGAGCGTTGCGGGTGCCACTCCTGCACTGAGTGATGGATGTCAGTTGTCAGAATTAGTTGACACACTGCAGCAATTGAGCGCACACCCTCTATGTGCGCAAAATGTCCTTGACGTATCCATACATCTAAAGCTGGTAAGTGCCAAATTACCTGGACGTACAGATACTAGTGATGAGCGAATATACTCATTACTCGAGATTTCCCGAGCACGCTCGGGTGACCTCCAAGTATTTTTTAGTGCTCGGAGATTTAGTTTTTCTTGCCGCAGCTGAATGATTTCCATCTGTTAGCCAGCATAAGTACAAGTGGGGGTTGCCTGGTTGCTAGGGAATCCCCAAATGTAATCAAGCTGGCTAACAGATGTAAATCATTCAGCTAAGGCAAGAAAAACTAAATCTCCGAGCACTAAAAAATACTCGGAGGTCACCCGAGCGTGCTCGAGAAATCTCGAGTAACGAGTATATTCGCTCATCACTAATGGATACATCTAAGGCCATAAAGGAGTTAAAGAGTATCTGTCATTGAATTTTTATTTCATAAATCAGTAGTTCACGTGAAAATAAGCAACTTTGTAATAAACCTTAGCAGAGAGAACTGCTTCTTTCTCTGCCATAATTTATCAGACATCAAAAGTCTCAATTCTGAGATAAAATATGTATTCAGTGAATACTGAGTTAAAATATGTATTCAGCTCTCTCCATTAATTTCTACAAAGGCTATGAAAATTGCTAGAAATTGGAAAAGCTCCAGGCATAAACATGAAGCATAACTAAAAGGCTAAATTTACCTAACGTGTCCTTTTGAGGTTTATTAGGCTAGTATATTTAAATTTATTTGATGAATGGAAAGGTGTAGTAGACAACACTATTCCATAGAAAGAACAAAGTGAAGAAAGCCGAGTTCACAACCCAATAGTAAAAAGCATATTTTATTAGATATTTAAAATATCGGTAAGGGTGGAAACAAATACTCAGTGAACAAAAGGGACGCAATACACATGGGACAGATGGGAGATATGAGAAAAAGATGTTAATAATACCAATAATAGCAGCAAAATACCAAATAATTAATGTAATCCAATCTACTATATAATTGTCTAAGGGTCATTTCCGTCTGTCCTTCTGTCTTTCTGTCACGGATATTCATTGGTCGCGGCCTCTGTCTGTCATGGAATCCAAGTCGCTGATTGGTCGTGGCAAAAAGCCCACGACCATTGCCATGACCAATCAGCGACAGCCACAGTCCGGCGGCAATATGGCCACTCTTTCCTCCCCGCAGTCAGTGCCCGCTCCATACTCCCCTCCAGTCATCCAGTCAGCCCTCACACAGGGTTAATGCCAGTGTTACCGGAGCGCGGTGTAATGCACTCCGGTTACGCAGCTATTAACCCTGTGTGACCAACTCTTTACTATTGATGCTGCGCATGCAGCATCAATAGTAAAAAGATCTAATGTTACAAATAACAATAATAAAAAAATAAAAAAAAGGTTATTCTCACCCTCCGACGCGGTGTCCTGTCCTCGGCAGTGCAAGCGGCAGGTTCCGGTGCTAAGGATGCTATGCGAGAAGGACCTGCCATGATGTCACGGTCATGTGACCGCGACGTCATCACAGGTCCTGCGCTCATACCAACCCTGGGACCAGAAGCTGCCGCGTGCACCGCACACAGGCGACAGGACTACAAGGGGCCCTTGGAGGGTGAGTATATGTTTATTTTTTAACCTGTTACATACGTGGCTGGGCAATATACTACGTGACTGGCTAATATACTATGGGACTGGGCAGTGTACTATGTGTCTGTGCTGTATACTACGTGGCTCTGTGCTGTATACTACGTCGCTGTGCAATATGCTACGTGGCTGGGCAATGTACTATGTCACTGGGCAATATACTACGTGACTGGGCAATATACTACGTGACTGGGCAATATACTATGTGGCTGTGCAATATACTACATCACTGGGCAATATACTACGTGACTGGGCAATATACTACGTGGCTGGGCAATATACTACGTGGCTGGGCAATATACTACATGGTTGGGCAATATACAACGTCACTGGACAATATACTACGTAGCTGGGCAATATACTACATAGCTGGGCAATATACTACGTGACTGGGCAATATACTACGTGACTGGGCAATATATTACGTGACTGGGCAATATACTACGTGACTGGGCAATATACTATGCAGCTGGGCAATATACTACGTAACTGGGCAATATACTACGTGACTGGGCAATATACTACGTGACTGGGCAATATACTACGTAGCTGGGCAATATACTACATGGCTGGGCAATATACTACGTGGCTGGGCAATATACTATGTGGCTGGGCAATATACAACGTCCCTGGGCAATATACTACGTAGCTGGGCAATATACTACGTGGCTGGCCAATATACTACGTGGGCTATGCAATATACTACGTGGACATGCATATTCTAGAATACCCACTGCGTTAGAGTTGGGCCACCATCTAGTGTATGATAATTATTTTGAGCTGCTGATATATCAGAAAAAAACAAATGATGGGTGTATATAGAGAAATGGACCCTTGTAGAATTTTTTTTTGAGATGTAGCATATAGCAGGAAGGCACATAATAGTAACATAGTTATTAAGGTTGAAGGAAGACTTTAAGTCCATCTAATTCAACCCATAGAGGGGACTGGATACCTTTCTGGAAAAGTATAATGTTGCAGGGCATATATACTAGATTCCTCGATAGGGCGTTGATCCAGGGAACTAGTCTGATTGCCGTATGTGGAGTCGGGAAGGAATTTTTTTCCCCAATGTGGAGCTTACTCTTTGCCACATGGGTTTTTTTTGCCTTCCTCTGGATCAACATGTTAGGGCATGTTAGGTTAGGCTATGGGTTGAACTAGATGGACTTAAAGTCTTCCTTCAACCTTAATAACTATGTAACTATGTAACTATCATACGGCAGAGAGTTCCATAGTCTCACTGCTCTTACAGTAAAGAATCCGCGTCTGTTATTATGCTTAAACCTTCTGTCCTCCAGACATAGAGGATGCCCCCTTGTCCCTGTCTCAGGTCTATGATTAAAAAGATCATCAGAAAAGTCTTTGTACTGTCCCCTCATATATTTATACATTAACATAAGATCACCCCTTAGTCTTCGTTTTTCCAAACTAAATAGCCCCAAGTGTAATAACCTATCTTGGTATTGCAGACCCCCCAGTCCTCTAATAACCTTGGTCGCTCTTCTCTGCACCGATCTAGTTCAGCTATGTCTTTCTTATACACCGGATAACAGAACTGTACACAGTATTCTAAGTGTGGTCGAACTAGTGACTTGTATGGAGGTAAAATTATGTTCTCCTCATGAGCATCTATGTCTCTTTTAATGCATCCCATTATTTTATTTGCCTTTGTAGCAGCTGCCTGACACTGGCCACTAAATGTGAGTTTGTCATCCACCCATACACCCAGGTCTTTTTCATTGACGGTTTTGCCCAGAGTTTTAGAATTAAGCACATAGTTATACATCTTATGACTTCTACCCAAGTGCATGACCTTACATTTATCCCCATTAAAGCTCATTTGCCATTTATCAGCCCAAGCTTCTAGTTTACATAAATCTTCCTGTAATATAAAATTGCCCTCCTCTGTATTGATTACCCTGCAGAGTTTAGTGTCATCTGCAAATATTGAAATTCTGCTCTGTATGCCCTCTACAAGGTCATTAATAAATATGTTTAAAAGAAGAGGGCCCAATACTGACCCCTGTGGTACCCCACTGCTAACCGCGACCCAGTCCAAGTGTGCTCCATTAATAACCACCCTTTGTTTCCTATCCCTGAGCCTGCTCTTAACCCACTTACACATATTTTCCCCTATCCCCATTATTCTCATTTTATGTATTAACCTTTTGTGTGGCACCGTATCAAAAGCTTTTGAAAAGTCCATATATTTATTATTATTTATTATTATTTATTTATATAGCACCATTACTTCTATGGTGCTGTACATGAGAAAGGGTTACATACAGGGTTATAGATATCATTTACAGTAAACAGGTTTACAGTGACAGACTGGTACAGGGGGGAGAGGACCCTGTCCTTGCGGACTTACATTCTATGGGATAGTAGGGAAGAGACAGAAGGTAGGGGTGAGGCGGCGGTGAGGCGGTGGCTCTGGCGACAGTGAGGCGGCGGTGAGGTGGCAGCTTGGTTATTGTAGGCTGTAGGCTTTCCTGAAGAGATGGGTTTTCAGGTTCCGTCTGAAGGATCCGAGGGTGGTGGATAATCGGACATGTTGAGGCATGGAATTCCAGAGGATGGGGGATATTCGGGAGAAATCTTGGAGGCGTTTGTGTGAGGAACGAATAAGTGTGGAGGAGAGTAGGAGGTCTTGGGAGGATCGGAGATTACGTGAGGGAAGATATTGGGAGATTAGTTCAGAGACATAGGGAGGGGACAGGTTGTGAATGGCTTTGTAGATCAGTGCTAGTAGTTTGAACTGGATTCGTGGTGGAATTGGGAGCCAGTGGAGGGATTTGCAGAGGGGAGAAGCAGGGGAGGAGAGAGGTGGACTAGCCGGGCAGCAGAGTTGAGGACAGACTGGAGTGGTGCAAGAGAGTTAGCTGGGAGGCCACAGAGGAGGGTGTTGGAGTAATTGAGGCGGGAGATGATGAGAGCATGCACAAGAGTTTTGGTAGATTGTGGGCTGAGGAAGGAACGGATTCTAGCAATATTTTTGAGTTGAAGGTGACAGGAGGTGGCAAGAGCTTGGACGTGAGGTTTGAAGGACAGGGCAGAGTCCAGAGTTACCCCGAGGCAGCGGATTTCAGGTGCGGGTGAGAGCGTGATGCCATTTACCATAATAGATAGATCAGATAGGGGGAATACGTGAGGTGAGGGAAAGATGATGAATTCGGTTTTGTCTACATTGAGTTTAAGGAAGCGAGAGGTGAAGAAGGAGGATATGGCTGACAGACATTTTGGGATTCTGGACAGCAGAGAGGCGACATCTGGGCCAGAGAGGTAGATCTGAGTGTCATCCGCAAACAGGTGGTACTGGAAGCCATGGGACTTTATGAGTTGTCCTAGGCTAAGGGTATAGATGGAAAAAAGTAGGGGCCCTAGGACAGAGCCTTGATGGACTCCAACAGAGAGAGGGTGGGATGAGGAGGTAGTGTGGGAGTGGGAAATGCTAAATGTGCGGTTGGATAGGTATGAGGCAATCCAGGATAGGGCAAGTGTTATGATGCGGTGGTCTAGGAGCAACATGGAACGAGCTCTGAAGGAAGTGGTAACTGTACTGACCGCAGTCCCTAAGCTCAACACAACACTAGAAGTAGCCGTGGAATGCTCCTAACTCTCCCTAGGCATCTCGTCACAGCCTAAGAGCTAACTACCCCTAAAGACAGAAGCAGGAAAACTATCTTGCCTCAGAGAAAATCCCCAAAGGATAGATTAGCCCCCCACAAATAATGACTGAGTGGAGAGAAAAAAGACATACACAGAATGAAACCAGGATGAGCACAGGAGGCCAGTCTAGCTTGATAGATAGGACAGGATGGAATACTGTGCGGTCAGTATAAAACACTACAAAAATCCACGCAGAGTTTACAAAAAATCTCCACACCTGACTAAAGGTGTGGAGGGTAAATCTGCTTCCCAGAGCTTCCAGCAAGACAGAATTAATTCATACTGATAACGCTGGACAAACATAGAAAGCACTGAACGGATAAGTCCACAATCTGTGAACAGAAAAGCGCAAGCAAAAACTTAGCTTTGCAGAACTGGTCAGGATAACAGGGAAATCCAAAGAGATGTGAATCCAACCAGGAACCATTTACAAGTGGCACTGGCTGAAGGAACAGCCAGGCCTAAAAAGCCGAGCAGAAGAGACGATAAGTGGAGGCAGCTGAAGACAGCTAACTCCAAGAAGCAGCCATACCACTTGAAACCACAAGAGGGAGCCCAAGAGCAGAACTCACAAAAGTGCCACTTACAACCACCGGAGGGAGCCCAAGAGCGGAATTCACAACAGTACCCCCCTTGAGGAGGGGTCACCAAACCCTCACCAGAGCCCCTAGGCTGATCAGGACGAGCCAAATGAAAAGCACGAACCAAATCGGTGGCATGGACATCGGAGGCAACAACCCAAGAATTATCCTCCTGGCCATAACCCTTCCACTTGACAAGATACTGAAGCCTCCGCCTCGAAAAACGAGAATCCAAAATCTTCTCAACCTCATATTCAAACTCTCCCTCAACCAACACCGGGGCAGGAGGGTCAACCGAGGGAACAACGGGCACCACATATCTCCGCAACAAAGATCTATGGAAAACATTATGAATGGAAAAAGAGGCTGGAAGAGCCAAACGAAAAGACACCGGATTAATAATTTCAGAAATTTTATAAGGACCAATAATCCGAGGCTTAAACTTAGGGGAAGAAACCTTCATAGGAACATGACGAGAAGACAACCAAACCAAATCCCCCACACAAAGCCGGGGACCAACACACCAACGGCGGTTAGCAAAACGTTGAGCCCTTTCCTGAGACAACGTCAAATTGTCCACCACATGAGTCCAAATCTGCTGCAGCCTGTCCACCACAGAATCAACACCAGGACAATCAGAAGGCTCAACCTGTCCAGAAGAAAAATGAGGATGAAAACCAAAATTACAAAAGAAAGGTGAAACCAAAGTAGCCGAACTAGCCCGATTATTAAGGGCAAACTCGGCCAACGGCAAGAAAGACACCCAATCATCCTGATCAGCAGACACAAAGCATCTCAAATAGGTCTCCAAGGTCTGATTAGTTCGCTCAGCTTGGCCATTAGTCTGAGGATGAAACGCCGAAGAAAAAGACAAATCAATGCCCATCCTAGCACAAAATGCCCGCTAAAATCTAGAGACAAACTGAGAACCTCTGTCAGAGACAATATTCTCCGGAATGCCATGCAAACGAACCACATGCTGAAAAAATAATGGAACCAGATCTGAGGAGGAAGGCAACTTAGGCGAAGGTACCAGATGGACCATTTTAGAGAACCGGTCACAAACAACCCAGATAACAGTCATCTTCTGGGAAACAGGAAGATCTGAAATAAAATCCATGGAAATATGCGTCCAGGGCCTCTCAGGGACCGGCAAGGGCAAAAGCAACCCACTAGCGCGGAAACAGCAAGGCTTGGCCTGGGCACAAGTCCCACAGGACTGCACAAAAGCACGCACATCGCGCGACAAGGAAGGACACCAAAAGGACCTAGCAACCAAATCTCTGGTACCAAAAATCCCAGGATGACCAGCCAACACTGAACAATGAACCTCAGAAATAACCTTACTTGTCCATCTATCAGGAACAAACAGCTTCCCCACTGGACAGCGGTCAGGCCTATCAGCCTGAAATTCCTGAAGCACCCGCCGCAAATCAGGGGAGATAGCAGAAAGAATCACCCCCTCCTTAAGAATGCCAACCGGCTCAAGGACTCCAGGAGAATCAGGCAAAAAACTCCTAGAGAGGGCATCAGCCTTAACATTCTTAGATCTCGGAAGATACGAGACCACAAAATCAAAACGGAAGAAAAACAGGGACCATCGAGCCTGTCTAGGATTCAGCCGCTTGGCCGACTCGAGGTAAATCAGATTCTTATGATCGGTCAGGACCACAACGCGGTGTTTAGCTCCCTCAAGCCAATGTCGCCACTCCTCAAATGCCCACTTCATAGCCAACAACTCCCGATTGCCGACATCATAATTGCATTCCGCAGGCGAAAACTTTCTGGAAAAAAAGCACACGGTTTCATCAAAGAACCATCAGACTCCCTCTGAGAGAAAACGGCCCCTGCCCCAATCTCAGAAGCGTCGACCTCAACCTGAAAAGGAAGAGAAACATCCGGCTGACGCAACACAGGGGCAGAAGTAAATCGGCGTTTAAGCTCCTGAAAGGCCTCAACAGCCTCAGAGGACCAATTCATCACATCAGCGCCTTTCTTCGTCAAATCAGTAAGGGGCTTAACCACACTGGAAAAGTTGGCAATGAAACGGCGATAGAAATTAGCAAAGCCCAAAAATTTTTGAAGGCCCTTCACAGATGTGGGTTGGATCCAGTCATGAATAGTTTGGACCTTAACAGGATCCATTTCTATAGACGAGGGAGAAAAAATAAAACCCAAAAAAGAGACCTTCTGAACTCCGAATAGGCACTTAGACCCCTTCACAAATAAAGCATTATCACGAAGGATCTGGAACACCATCCTGACCTGCTTCACATGAGACTCCCAATCATCGGAAAAAATCAAAATATCATCCAAATATACGACCATGAATTTATCAAGATAATTGCGGAAAATATCATGCATGAAAGACTGGAACACAGATGGAGCATTAGAGAGCCCAAATGGCATCACAAGATATTCAAAATGGCCTTCGGGCATATTAAATGCAGTTTTCCATTCGTCACCCTGTTTAATACGAACAAGATTATATGCCCCTCGGAGGTCAATCTTAGTAAACCAACTAGCCCCCTTAATCTGAGCAAACAAATCAGTAAGCAAAGGCAAGGGGTATTGGAATTTGACCGTGATCTTATTAAGAAGACGTTAATCAATACAGGGTCTCAAGGAGCCATCCTTCTTAGCAACAAAAAAGAAACCCGCTCCCAATGGTGACGAAGAGGGCCGAATATGCCCCTTCTCCAAAGACTCCTTAACATAACTCCGCATGGCGGCATGCTCTGGCACAGACAGATTGAAAAGTCGGCCCTTAGGGAACTTGCAACCAGGAATTAAGTTAATAGCACAATCACAGTCCCTGTGCGGAGGAAGGGAACTGGACTTGGGCTCATCAAATACATCCTGGAAATCCGACAAAAACTCAGGAACCTCAGAAGAGGGGGAAGAGGAAATTGACATCAAAGGAACGTCACTATATACTCCTCGACAACCCCAACTAGTCACCGACATAGTTTTCCAATCCAGCACTGGATTATGTTCCTGTAACCATGGAAAACCCAGTACAACAACATCATGCAGGTTATGCAACACCAGAAAACGGCAATCTTCCTGATGTGCTGGAGCCATGTACATAGTCATCTGTGTCCAGTACTGAGGTTTATCCTTGGCCAAGGGTGTAGCATCAATACCCCTCAAAGGAATAGGGCTCTGCAAAGGCTGCAAGGAAAAACCACAGCGTCTGGCAAATTCTAAGTGCATTAAGTTCAGGGCAGCGCCTGAATCCACAAATGCCATGACAGAAAAGGACGACAATGAGCAAATCAGGGTCACAGATAAGAGAAATTTAGGCTGTATAGTACTAATGGTAACAGACCTAGCGACTCTCTTAGTACGCTTAGGGCAATCAGAGATAACATGAGCCGAATCACCACAGTAAAAACACAGCCTATTCTGACGTCTGAATTCCTGCCGTTCTGTTCTAGCCCAAATCCTATCACATTGCATAGGTTCTGGACTCTGCTCAGAGGATACTGCCATAGGGTGCACAGCTTTGCGCTCGCGCAGACGCCGATCGATCTGAATGGCTAGAGACATAGATTTGCTCAAACCGGCAGGCGTAGGAAAGCCCACCATAACATCTTTAAGGGCTTCAGAAAGACCTTTTCTGAAAATAGCAGCCAGAGCCTCTTGATTCCATTTAGTGAGCACAGACCATTTTCTAAATTTCTGGCAGTATAACTCTGCCGCTTCCTGACCTTGACACAAGGCCAACAGGGTTTTTTCTGCATGATCCACAGAATTAGGTTCGTCATACAATAATCCGAGCGCTTGAAAAAATGCATCAACATTCAATAATGCCGGATCCCCTGTTTCAAGAGAAAAAGCCCAGTCTTGAGGGTCACCACGCAGCAAGGATATGATGATTTTTACTTGCTGAATGGGATCACCAGAAGAACGGGGTTTCAAAGCAAAAAACAATCTGCAGTTATTTTTAAAGTTCAAACACTTGGATCTGTCCCCAAAAAACAAATCAGGAGTAGGAATTCTAGGCTCTAAAGCCGGAGTCTGGACAACATAGTCCTGGATACTCTGTACTCTTGCAGCAAGTTGATCCACACGAGAAAACAAACCCTGAACATCCATGCCAAAGCATATATCCTGAACCACCCAGATATCAAGAGGAAAAAAACGACAAAACAGAGCACAGAAAGAAAAAATGGTTCAGAACTTTCTTTTCCTTCTATTGAGATGCATTTAATTCATTTTCGGCCACTTGTACTGTTATGATGTGGTGGTCTAGGAGCAACATGGAACGAGCTCTGAAGGAAGTGGTAACTGTACTGACCGCAGTCCCTAAGCTCAACACAACACTAGAAGTAGCCGTGGAATGCTCCTAACTCTCCCTAGGCATCTCGTCACAGCCTAAGAGCTAACTACCCCTAAAGACAGAAGCAGGAAAACTATCTTGCCTCAGAGAAAATCCCCAAAGGATAGATTAGCCCCCCACAAATAATGACTGTGAGTGGAGAGGAAAAAGACATACACAGAATGAAACCAGGATGAGCACAGGAGGCCAGTCTAGCTTGATAGATAGGACAGGATGGAATACTGTGCGGTCAGTATAAAACACTACAAAAATCCACGCAGAGTTTACAAAAAATCTCCACACCTGACTAAAGGTGTGGAGGGTAAATCTGCTTCCCAGAGCTTCCAGCAAGACAG
This sequence comes from Ranitomeya imitator, assembly GCF_032444005.1. Taxonomy (NCBI): domain Eukaryota; kingdom Metazoa; phylum Chordata; class Amphibia; order Anura; family Dendrobatidae; genus Ranitomeya; species Ranitomeya imitator. Next base: position 131,451,121 of record NC_091282.1, read on the forward strand.
AATTAATTCATACTGATAACGCTGGACAAACATAGAAAGCACTGAACGGATAAGTCCACAATCTGTGAACAGAAAAGCGCAAGCAAAAACTTACCTTTGCAGAACTGGTCAGGATAACAGGGAAATCCAAAGAGATGTGAATCCAACCAGGAACCATTTACAAGTGGCACTGGCTGAAGGAACAGCCAGGCCTAAAAAGCCGAGCAGAAGAGACGACAAGTGGAGGCAGCTGAAGACAGCTAACTCCAAGAAGCAGCCATACCACTTGAAACCACAAGAGGGAGCCCAAGAGCAGAACTCACAAAAGTGCCACTTACAACCACCGGAGGGAGCCCAAGAGCGGAATTCACAACAGGCAAGGTCTTTGATGCCAAGGGAAGAGAGAATCTGTAGTATTAGGCAGTGATCGACTGTGTCGAAAGCAGAGGACAGGTCAAGAAGGAGGAGGATGGAGAACTGTCTGTTAGCTTTGGCTGTGACTAAGTCATTAGTAATTTTTGTCAGGGCAGTTTCGGTGGAGTGGGGGGGGGGTGGAAGCCAGATTGGAGGTTTTTAAGAAGAGATTTAGATGAGAGGTGGGAGGAAAGTTGAGCATGGACATGTTACTCGAAGAGTTTTGAAGCAAACGGGAGCAGTGATATGGGGCGATAGCTGGGCATAGCAGTTGGGTCAAGGTTAGTTTTTTTGAGGATGGGTGTGATGGTGGCATGTTTGAAGGCAGAGGGGAAGGTACCGGAAGAGAGCGATAGGTTGAAGAGATGGGTTAGAGCTGGAATGAGCGTGTTAGTGAGGTTGGGGAGCAGGTGGGAAGGGATGGGGTCAAGTGCACAGGTGGTGAGGTGTGATTTGGAAAAGAGGCGAGTAAGCTCTCCTTCAGTGATGTTGGAGAGGGAAGTTATTGGGGAAGGGCAGAGGTCTGGTATATGGAGTGGTTGGGGTGGTGGACAAGTAAAGGTTTGCCTTATTTGGTCGATCTTGTTTTTGAAGTAGGTGGCAAAGTCCTCGGAAGAGATGAAGGGAGTTGGAGGTGGCAGTGGTGGGCGGAGAAGAGAGTTAAATGTGCTGAACAGTTGTTTTGGGTTGTAGGATAGTGAAGATACAAGGTTGGTGAAATAGGTCTGTTTAGCAGAGGGGAGGGCTGATTTGAAGTCAAGTGTAGCTTGTTTGAAAGCAGTGAAGTCGTCTGGCAGGCGTGTTTTCTTCCAACGCCGCTCCGCGACCCTGGATGTTTGTCGAAGTTTTTTTCTGAGATTGTTATGCCAGGGTTGCCTATTGGTTTGTCGCACTCTGCCATGCATGAGAGGGGCGACTGAGTCTATGGCTGATGTGAGGGTGGAGTTATAGAAAGTGGTGGCGCTGTCCGTGTCGTGGAGTGAAGATATGGAGAACAGGGGTAGGAGAGAGTCTGAGAGTCTGTGAATGTCTAGGTTTGCAAGGTTTCTGCGAGGATGTGATAGTGGCTGGGCCCGAAAGGGGGGGAGGCAGGTGAGGAGGACAAGGATGAGAAGGTGAGTAGATGGTGGTCAGATAGGGGGAAGGGAGAGGTTGTGAGATTAGATAAGGAACAGAGGCGGGTGTAGATGAGGTCTAGCGTATGTCCGTCTGTGTGGGTGGCTGTGGAGGACCACTGGGTGAGTCCAAAGGATGAAGTAAGGGACAGTAGTTTGGAGGATGCTGGCTGGTGGGTGTCAGTAGGGATATTAAAGTTGCCCATGATGATGGTGGGGATGTCGGCAGAGAGAAAGTGAAGGAGCCAGGTGGAGAATTGGTCGATAAAGGCAGTGCTGAGCCAGGTGGTCGGTATATGACAGCCATTTGGAGATTGGAGGGAGCGTAAATACGGACAGAGTGAACCTTGAAAGAAGGGAGGATAAAGGAGGTTGGGGGTTGGATAGGGTTGAAGGAACAGTTTTTAGAAAGAAGGATACCCACTCCTCCACCATGTCTGTTGCCAGAGCGAGGAGTGTGGGTAAATTGGAGGCCACCGTAACTCAGTGCTGCAGGCGAGGCTGTGTCAGGGTGCGTCAGCCAGGTCTCAGTGAGGGCCATGAAGGAAAGGTTGCGGGAAGCAAAAAGATCATGGACCATGTGGAGCTTGTTGCAGACAGAGCAGGCATTCCAAAGTGCCCCTGAGAGAGGAAGCAGAGGGGTGGGGGTCAGTGGGGGGGCAGGATTGGGGGATGTGTCGCCAGCAGTGAGAATAAACAGAGAAAGTGAAACAGGTGGGTGGAGGAAAGTGATGATTAGTAGAGCAAAAACGGTGGGGGAAATGAGAGCATGGTTAAAGAGCAGGGGAGGAAAAGAAAGGCAAGTAAATTACATCTACATCTACACTACATCTACTGGATTCCCTTGGTCCAGTCCGGAACTTACCTCTTCATAGAAGCTGATCAGATTAGTCTGACAGGAACGGTCCCTAGTAAACCCGTGCTGATACTGGGTCATAAGGTTATTCCTCTTCAGATACTCCAGTATAGCATCCCTTATAATACCCTCCAGGATTTTACCCACAGTGGAGGTTAACCCCTTTACCCCCAAGGGTGGTTTGCACGTTAATGACCGGGCCAATTTTTACAATTCTGACCACTGTCCCTTTATGAGGTTATAACTCTGGAACGCTTCAATGGATCCTGGTGATTCTGACATTGTTTTCTTGTGACATATTGTACTTCATGACAATGGTAAAAATTCTTTGATAGTACCTGTGTTTATTTGTGAAAAAAACGGAAATTTGGCGAAAATTATTAAAATTTCGCAATTTTCCAACTTTGAATTTTTATGCAATTAAATCACAGAGATATGTCACACAAAATACTTAATAAGTAACATTTCCCACATGTCTACTTTACATCAGCACAATTTTGGAACCAAAATTTTTTTTTGTTAGGGAGTAGTGTTGAGCGATACCTTCCGATATCGGAAAGTATCGGTATCGGATAGGATCGGCCGATATTCAAAAAATATCGGATATCGCCGATACCGATACCCGATCCCAATGCAAGTCAATGGGACCAAAATATCGGAATTAAAATAAACCCTTTCTTGCCTTGTAGGTTCATCCTACATTAAGGAAAACAACTAAGAATAATGCCGGATGTATTTGGGGAGGTGGCGGAGACATTAAAGTCATAGAGGTTTATCCCAATCAAATAGAATAGCATGTTTTTTGTTTTTTTTTAAGACGTTTGGAGTGACAAAGATATTGACTATGTAAATTTTTTTTTTTATTTTGTCAGATATCGATGTTTCACTATTCCACGCCCTTCCCCTTCTTTTTTTTCTTTTTTTTTTTTTCTTTTCCCACACTTTCATCTTCATCATCATCAGCATCTTTGACATCAACTTCTTCTTCACCTTATTCATCTTCTTCTTCATCCTTTACCTTTTTTTTTTTTTTTTATTACATTCTTCATATTCATTTTATTCAACTATTATTATTCTTCCTATTCTACATATTCTTTTTATTCCACTGTTATTATTCTTCCTATTCTACTTCTTCATCATATTCTCATTTGTGACAGGCATTCCCGTAGTTGTTATCTATAAAAGTTGGAAGATTACACCTTCCGTTCTGCCAGTCACAAAAGTTACATTTGTCCGCGTTCAGCTTGGCCTGCAGCATCAGGCTTTATCCAGGGGCACCACGAGGAGGAACGGACTCACCCCCATACACTGCTTAGTCTTCTTCTGCATATAATTTAGATAATATCTTTTGCTCTGATATTAAGTCTTATGCTTAATGTTCTTCTGCTCTTTGTTCTGCAGCCTCTTGTTCTTCTGTTTCTCGGTCTTCCATGTCGTCGTCTCCAGGGTCGTCGTCTCCAGTGTCGTCATCTCCGCCGTCGTCGTCTCAGCCGTCGTCGTCTCCGCCATCGTCGTCGTCGTCATCGGGGTGGTCTTCTGGGTCGTCGTCGTTATCGGGTTGGTCTTCCGGGTCGTCGACTTTAGGGTCTTCAACTTGGAAATGTAGCAGAAGGTACAAGAAGGCTGAGAAAATGCCAAGAACCAGCTGATGGAACTGGAACCCGGATGGGTAGCCGAAGGTCCAAGAGCCAATGGAACTACCGAGGACCAGCTGACGTTACTGGAACCCGGTTACTAAGCAGGAGGTACCCGTGCCCGAAAGCACTACCAAGGACCACCTGACGTTGGTGGAACTTGGATACCCAGAAGGAGGCACCTAAGCCAAAGGCTCTGCCCGGAACCAGCTGACAGTACTGGAACCAGGATGGGGAGCAGAAGGTACAAGAGCAAAAGACACTGCCGAGAACCAGCTGACGGTGCTGGAACCAGGTGGTGGACCTGAAGGTCCACAGGAGAGGAGAGAACAGCTAGGCCGCGAGGCAGCCGCAGTTACCGAACCCCAACAGTCCTACAGGGGGAGCTGGGCCTACTGGCACTACAGAACCAGCCTTGACTACCAGTTCACGCAGCCCACATAGGAAGCTCCTAAACTGGAGGCACCCTGGAGTTGGCTAACCCGACCGCACCACGACGGGGCAAGCATAGGCGTCTCAGTGAGCTTGACACAACCCGGAAACAGCTGACGGTGCTGAAACCAGGCTTGGCACGAGGGAGTACCTGTGTCAAGAACACTGCCGAGAACCAGCTGGCGGTGCTGGAACCCAGATGCGTTGCCCCAGTGTGCAAGAGCCAATGGCACGACCGAGGACCAGCTGGCGGTGCTGTAACCCGGTTACTAAGCTGTAGGTGCCCGCGCTTAAAAGCACTACCAAGGACCGCCTGACGTTGGCGGAACTCGGATACCCAGGAGGAGGCACCTAAGCTAAAGGCTCGGCCTGGAACCAGCTGACGGTGCTGGAACCAGGTGGTGGACCCCAAGGCCCACAGGAGAGGAGAGAACAGCTAGGCCGCGAGGCAGCCGCAGTTACCGAACCCCAACAGTCCTACAGGGGGAGCTGGGCCTACTGGCACTACAGAACCAGCATTGACTACCAGTTCACGCAGCCCACATAGGAAGCTCCTAAACTGGAGGCACCCTGGAGTTGGCTAACCCGACCGCACCACGACGGGGCAAGCTTAGGCGTCTCAGTGAGCTTGACACAACCCGGAAACAGCTGACGGTGCTGAAACCAGGCTTGGCACGAGGGAGTACCTGTGTCAAGAACACTGCCGAGAACCAGCTGGCGGTGCTGGAACCCAGATGCGTTGCCCCAGTGTGCAAGAGCCAATGGCACGACCGAGGACCAGCTGGCGGTGCTGGAACCCGGTTACTAAGCTGTAGGTGCCCGCGCTTAAAAGCACTACCAAGGACCGCCTGACGTTGGCGGAACTCGGATACCCAGGAGGAGGCACCTAAGCCAAAGGCTCGGCCTGGAACCAGCTGACGGTGCTGGAACCAGGTGGTGGACCCCAAGGCCCACAGGAGAGGAGAGAACAGCTAGGCCGCGAGGCAGCCGCAGTTACCGAACCCCAACAGTCCTACAGGGGGAGCTGGGCCTACTGGCACTACAGAACCAGCCTTGACTACCAGTTCATGCAGCCCACATAGGAAGCTCCTAAACTGGAGGCACCCTGGAGTTGGCTAACCCGACCGCACCACGACGGGGCAAGCATAGGCGTCTCAGTGAGCTTGATACAACCCGGAAACAGCTGACGGTGCTGAAACCAGGCTTGGCACGAGGGAGTACCTGTGTCAAGAACACTGCTGAGAACCAGCTGGCGGTGCTGGAACCCAGATGCGTTGCCCCAGTGTGCAAGAGCCAATGGCACGACCGAGGACCAGCTGGCGGTGCTGGAACCCGGTTACTAAGCTGTAGGTGCCCGCGCTTAAAAGCACTACCAAGGACCGCCTGACGTTGGCGGAACTCGGATACCCAGGAGGAGGCACCTAAGCCAAAGGCTCGGCCTGGAACCAGCTGACGGTGCTGGAACCAGGTGGTGGACCCGAAGGCCCACAGGAGAGGAGAGAACAGCTAGGCCGCGAGGCAGCCGCAGTTACCGAACCCCAACAGTCCTACAGGGGGAGCTGGGCCTACTGGCACTACAGAACCAGCCTTGACTGCCAGTTCACGCAGCCCACATAGGAAGCTCCTAAACTGGAGGCACCCTGGAGTTGGCTAACCCGACCGCACCACGACGGGGCAAGCATAGGCGTCTCAGTGAGCTTGACACAACCCGGAAACAGCTGGCGGTGCTGAAACCAGGCTTGGCACGAGGGAGTACCTGTGTCAAGAACACTGCCGAGAACCAGCTGGCGGTGCTGGAACCCAGATGCGTTGCCCCAGTGTGCAAGAGCCAATGGCACGACCGAGGACCAGCTGGCGGTGCTGGAACCCGGTTACTAAGCTGTAGGTGCCCGCGCTTAAAAGCACTACCAAGGACCGCCTGACGTTGGCGGAACTCGGATACCCAGGAGGAGGCACCTAAGCCAAAGGCTCGGCCTGGAACCAGCTGACGGTGCTGGAACCAGGTGGTGGACCCGAAGGCCCACAGGAGAGGAGAGAACAGCTAGGCCGCGAGGCAGCCGCAGTTACCGAACCCCAACAGTCCTACAGGGGGAGCTGGGCCTACTGGCACTACAGAACCAGCCTTGACTACCAGTTCACGCAGCCCACATAGGAAGCTCCTAAACTGGAGGCACCCTGGAGTTGGCTAACCCGACCGCACCACGACGGGGCAAGCATAGGCGTCTCAGTGAGCTTGACACTACCCGGAAACAGCTGACGGTGCTGGAACCAGGTTTGGCACGAGGGAGTACCAGTGACAAAAACACTGCCGAGAACCAGCTGGCGGTGCTGGAACCCAGATGTGTTGCCTATTAAAGATTGTCTTCCTAGAGCCCCAACTAGCGGTGCTGGAGCAAAGGGTAAGCAGGGGGAGCAGAGAATAGGCCGAAGCCTGCACTGGAGGCAGCTTTGTGTCAGCGTTGCGTTTGCAGGACACTTTGCCGGCTACACAGTGTGGGAACAGCTGGCGTTGCTGAACCCCACTAACACAATGGCGGGTGTTTTTCTCTGTGCAGCTAGCACTTGCGGGCAAAAACTAGCGATGTTAGAGCCCGTGGTGAAGCAGGAGGAGGAGGAGAGGAGCAGAGTGTAGGCCGAAGCCTAGTTGAACCAATTTCAAAGGAAACCTTTAACCCCCCCTCAGGTGTTACAAAGTACAAGAGACACACCTTGTGCAGTATTAATGCTGCACAAGTGAAAGGTTGCTCTATTAATTTGTCTACTTGCACACGCTGAATGAAAGACGTACACAATTTAGCCCATTCTACAGTCAAACTGTAGTGGATGCGTGACTTGGCTTTTTAAGGAGACGCAGCACAGGTGTCCCAAATAACGCCTTGGTGCTTGGCGCAGCTTCCTGAGCGTTGTTATTTGCTGTACAGGAGTCTGCACTCTTGTGTTATCCCTTGGCAATGCCCTGTTAGAGCTGCCCGTCATATGACCTCATTTCATGTTGGCCGGTGCGGTTAACGATGGCCATAAATCCCAGACCCACAGTGCCTTTTCATAAAGTCACACTGCGGTGCTGGGATTCGTGGCCTTGAGCAGTAAATATTTTGGCCGCTCACACACGTCCTTACACTTGCTTCAGACTGGGCGGCCTCTGCTGATCCCTTATCGCATGCCGCGGCCATGAGGCCGCACAGTCAGAAGAAGGCGGAAGGAGGGGAGTGAAGACAGGGGAACATATGCACTGCTCGTGCCCATCAATCACACCCTCGCAGTCAAAATATATGAGACAACGAGGGGCGTTGTGTCGGGCAGGGCGGACGCACAGGCACAGCCAGCCAACCAATGATGTCAGAAGACGGGCAGCGCTAACAATGGGGGTGCTGCGTGTCATTAGAAAGGAAAGTCACACCTCAGGGACAGTGGAATGGTCTCAATGAGACACATTTTGTACGTGTTGAGTTCCACGTGGGCAAGGAGAAAAAGTCAGCCACCTTGTACAAATGCAGCAGTACTGCTGTACAAGGTGGCTGTTATACATAGAAACACCTGGGGGTGGGGGGCAGGCTCCCTTCAATTTCAGTTCATGTGCCTGCGTGGCGTTTGCAGGACACGTTGCCGGCTACACAGCAGGGGAACAGCTGGCGGTGCTGAACCCCACTAACACATTGGCTGGTGTTTTTCTCTGTGCAGCTAGCACTTCCGGGCAGAAACTGGAGGTGTTTGAGCCCAGGGTCAGCAGGAGGAGGAGAGGAGCAGAGTGTAGGCCGAAGCCTGCACTGGTGGCAGCTTTTGGTCAGTTGTGCCAGCGTGGCTTGTGCTGGACACGATGCCGACTACACAGCAGGGGAACAGCTGGCGGTACTGAACCCCACTAACACATTGACTGGTGTTTTTCTCTGTGCAGCTAGCAGTTCCGGGCAAAAACTAGCGGTGTTTGAGCCCAGGGTCAGCAGGAGGAGGAGAGGAGCAGAGTGTAGGCCGAAGCCTGCACTGGTGGCAGCTTTTGGTCGGTTGTGCCAGCGTGGCTTGTGCTGGACACGATGCCGGCTACACAGCAGGGGAACAGCTGGCGGTGCTGAACCCCACTAACACATTGGCTGGTGTTTTTCTCTGTGCAGCTAGCACTTCCAGGCTACAACTGGCGGTGTTATAGCCCAGGGTCAGCAGGAGGAGGAGAGGAGCAGAGTGTAGGCCGAAGCCTAGTTGAACCAATTTCAAAGGTAACCTTTAACCCCCCCTCAGGTGTTGCAAGGTACAAGAGCCACACCTTGAACAGCATTAATGATGCACAAGTCAAAGGTTGCTCTCTTAATTTTGCTCCTTGCACACGCTGAATAAAACACGTACACTATTTAGCCCATTATACTGTCAAACAGTAGTGGAGGCGTGACTTGTCTTTTTAAGGAGACGCAGCACAGGTGTACAAATTTACACCTAGGTGCTGGGCGCAGATTCCTTACCGTTGTTATTTGCAGTACAGGAAACTGTGCTCTTGTGTTATCCCTTGGCAATACCCTGTTAGTGCAGGCCGTCTCATGACCTCATTTCATGTTGGCCGGTGCGGTTAACGATGGCCATAAATCCCAGACCCACAGTGCCTTTTCCTAAAGTCACACTGCGGTGCTGGGATTCGTGGCCTTGTGCAGTAAATATGTTCGCCGCTCACACATGTCCTTACACCTGCTTCAGACTGGGCGGCCTCAGCTGATCCCTTATCGCATGCCGCGGCCATGAGGCCGCACAGTCAGAAGAAGGCGGAAGGAGGGGAGTGAAGACAGGGGAACATATGCACTGCTCGTGCCCATCAATCACACCCTCGCAGTCAAAATATATGAGACAACGAGGGGCGTTGTGTCGGGCAGGGCGGACGCACAGGCACAGCCAGCCAACCAATGATGTCAGAAGACGGGCAGCGCTAACAATGGGGGTGCTGCGTGTCATTAGAAAGGAAAGTCACACCTCAGGGACAGTGGAATGGTCTCAATGAGACACATTTTGTACGTGTTGAGTTCCACGTGGGCAAGGAGAAAAAGTCAGCCACCTTGTACAAATGCAGCAGTACTGCTGTACTAGGTGGCTGTTATACATAGAAACACCTGAAGGGTGGGGCCAGGTTCCCTTTAATTTCAGTTCATGTGCCTGCGTGGCGTTTGCAGGTCACGTTGCCGGCTACACAGCAGGGGAACAGCTGGCGTTGCTGAACCCCACTAACACATTGGCTGGTGTTTTTCTCTGTGCAGCTAGCACTTCCGGGCAGAAACTGGAGGTGTTTGAGCCCAGGGTCAGCAGGAGGAGGAGAGGAGCAGAGTGTAGGCCGAAGCCTGCACTGGTGGCAGCTTTTGTTCTGTTGTGCCAGCGTGGCTTGTGCTGGACACGTTGCCGACTACACAGCAGGGGAACAGCTGGCGGTGCTGAACCCCACTGACACATCACCTAGTGTTTTTTCTGTGTAGACAACACTTCCAGGTGGCAACTGACAGTGTTGAAACCCAGGGAATCAAAGAGTAGCAGAGTGTAGGCCGAAGCCTGCAGTGGAGCAAGTTGAAAGGGAACCTTTAACCCCCCCCCCCAGGCATTTGTTGCTGAAAGAGCCATCTTGTACAGCAGTAATACTGCACATGGAAAATGGTGGCTCCGAAAATTATGCTCCTTGCAAACGCTGAAGTACACACTCATATAATGTGTCCCCTCACACCGTCAAACCATCCCGGAAGTGGGACTTTCCTTTGTAATGTGACACAGCACAGCCGTCATTCCAACCCCCTTGGTGCCGGGCGCCACCTCCTCAACGTTGTTTGGTTCTGTCACGGAGCCCGCGCTCTAATGTTATCCCTTGGCCATGCACAGTTAGCGGTGCCCGTCTTCTGACATCATGTAGGTGTCAGGCTGGCAGTGCCTGTGCGTCCAAGCTGCCCGAGATCCAACCTTGCAGTGTCATCTAATGTAGTCCCACTGCGGGCCAGGGATCCATGGGCATGCGCAGTGCATATCATCGCCTCTCACTCACCTCCTTCCTGCTTCTTCAGACTGTGCGGCGTCACGGCCGTGGCATGCTATTAGGGATCAGCTGACGCCGCCTAGTCTGAAGAAGCGTGAAGAAGGGGAGTGAGAGGCTAGTATATGCACTGCGCATGGCCATGGATACCAGGCCCACTGTGGGATCACATTAGACGACACTGCGAGGTGTGATTTCGGGCAGCGTGGACGCACAGGCGCAGCCAGGACGACAACAAATGATGTCAGAGGACGGGCAGCGCAAACTGTGCATGGCCAAGGGATAACATAACAGCGCATTGTCCATGACGGAATCAAACAACGCTAAGGAGGCAGCGCACGGTGCCAAGGGGGTAGCAATGACGGCTGTGCTGCGTCACATTACAAAGGAAAGTCCCACCTCCGGGACGGTAGGACGGTGTGAGGGGACACATTACATGAGTGTGTAGTTCAGCGTTTGCAAGGAGCATAATTTCAAGAGCGACCTTTCCCTTGTGCAGTATTAGTGCTGCACATGGTGGCTCTTTCAGTAACAAACGCCTAGGGGGGGGGGGGGGACAGGTCCCCTTACATTTTAGTTGTGCCAGCGTGGCGGTCGCATGACACGTTGCCGGATACACAGCTGGGGATCAGCTGACGTTACTGAACCCCAATAACAGAGGACTGTTGACTGTGCACACAGCACTTCCAGGCACCAACTGGCGGTGTTAGAGCCCAGGGACAGCAGGAGGAGCAGATTGGAGGTATTGCCGCACACACAGCTGGGGATCAGCTGACGTTACTGAACCCCAATAACAGAGGAGCGACTGTTGACTGTGCACACAGCACTTCCAGGCACCAACTGGCGGTGTTAGAGCCCAGGGACAGCAGGAGGAGCAGATTGGAGGTATTGCCGCACACACAGCTGGGGATCAGCTGACGTTACTGAACCCCAATAACAGAGGAGCGACTGTTGACTGTGCACACAGCACTTCCAGGCACCAACTGGCGGTGTTAGAGCCCAGGGACAGCAGGAGGAGCAGATTGGAGGTATTGCCGCACACACAGCTGGGGATCAGCTGACGTTACTGAACCCCAATAACAGAGGAGCGACTGTTGACTGTGCACACAGCACTTCCAGGCACCAACTGGCGGTGTTAGAGCCCAGGGACAGCAGGAGGAGCAGAGGAACAGAGTGTAGGCCGAAGCCTGATTGGAGCAAGTTGAAAGGGAACCTTTAACCCCCCCCAAGACGTTTGTAGCTTGAAGAGCCATCTTGTGCAGCACTAACGATGCAAAAGGAAAAGGTGGTTCTTTTAATTATGCTCCTTGCAAACACCGAAGTAAACACTAAAAATGTGTCCCCTTATACCGTTAAACCGTCCCGGAGGTGCGAATTTCCTTCGTAAAGGGACACAGCACAGCTGTCATTCCTATCCCCTTGGTGCCGTGCGCTGCCTCCTCAGCGTTGTTTTAAGCTGTCAAGGAGCCTGCGCTGTTCTGTTAGCCCTTGGCCATGCCCAATTAGCGCTGCCTGTCTTCTGACATAATTTGGTGTCAGGCTGTCACTGCCTGTGCGTCCACGCTGCTCCAGATCCCACCTCGCAGTCTCGTCCAACGTAATCCCACTGCGGGCCTTGGAACCATGGACATGCCCAGTGCATATCCTCGACTCTCACTCCCCTCCTTCCCTCTTCTTCAGACTGTGCGGTGTCATGGCCGTGGCATGCTATTAGGGATCAGCTGACGGCGCACAGTCTAAAGAAGGCGGAGGGAAATGAGCGAGAGCCCGAGGGGAAGATATGCACTGCGCATGCCCATGGATCCCAGGCCCGCAGTGTGACTCAATCAGAAGACACAGCGAGGTGGGATCTCGGGCAGCGCGGCCGCACAGGCGCAGCCAGCCTGACACCAAATTATGTCAGAAGACAGGCAGCACAAATAGGGCATGCCCAAGGGATAACAGAACAGCGCAGGCTCCGTGACAGCTTAAAACAACGCTGAGGAGGCAGCGCATGGCACCAAGGGGGTAGGAATGACGGCTGTGCTGCGTCACATTGCGAAGGAAAGTCCCAGCTCCGGGACAGTATAACGGTATCAGTGAACACATTTTATAAGTGTTAAGTTCTGCGTGTGCAAGGAGCTAAAAAAAAAAGAGCTACCTTTTCCTTGTGCAGCATTACTGCTGCACAAGATGGCTCTTTCAGTAACAAACGACGGGGGGGGGGAGGGGGACAGGTTCCCTTACATTTAGGTTGTTGTGCCAGCGTGGCGGTCGCAGGACACATTGCCGGCTACACAGCTGGGGATCAGCTGACGTTACTGAAACCCAATAACACTGGGTCGTATGTTTTTACTGTGCAGCCTGCACTTCTGAGCCGCAACTGGCGGTGTTGGAGCCCAGGAATAGCAGTTCAGGTGGTAGAAAGATGAACACAGCAGGAGACCTGGATGACACCCAATTACTTAATCAGGCAGAGGAGTGGCAAATTCCTGCGAGATCCAGGCCTGGTTCATTTTCAGGAAAGTAAGCCGGTCAACGTTATCGGAGGATAGTCGCATGCGACGGTCTGTTAGTACACCACCTGCGGCACTAAAGACACGTTCCGATAAGACACTAGCCGCAGGGCAAGCCAGCACCTCCAATGCATACTGGCTTAGCTCTGGCCATGTATCCAGCTTAGAGACCCAAAACTTGAACGGGGAAGAGCCGTCTGGGAGTACAGTAAGAGGGCAAGCCATGTAGTCTGTCACCATCTGACGGAACCGTTGCCTCCTGCTGACTGGAGCCGCCGGTGATGGTGTAGACATTTGGGGCGGGCACACAAAAGTGTGCCAGAGTTGTGCCATACTGGGCTTGCCTTGGGCAGAGGCACTGCTTCTGCTCCCTCTTTGCCTCCACCACTGCCTCGACGCACTGAGCTGCTTTGTAAGGCACTAGCAGCACTCCTCTCAGTTGGACAGGAGAAGATGATGGAATTCACCAGTGTGTCGTTGTACTCCCGCAATTTACGCTCCCGGGTCAACGCAGGGATGAGGTTTTGGACGTTGTCCCGGTAGCGAAGATCGAGGAGGGTGAACACCCAATAATCAGGCATGTTGAGAATGTGGTCGATGCGGCGGTTGTTTCTCAGGCACTGCAGCATGAAATCCACCATGTGCTGCAGAGTGCCAACTGGCCCAGAAACGCTGTCCCCTGCTTGAGACATGATCTCTGCCCGCTCGTCATCACCCCACCCTCGCTGTACACACTGACCACTGGACAATTGTGTCGCTCCCTCCTCTGGACGGAGCTCTTCCTCCTCCATTGACTCCTCCTCATCCTCCTCACAAATTGGCCCCTGCGTACCCCTTTGTGAGGAACCACGTGGCGCTGACTCTCCAGAAGCTGATGGAAAAGGTGACTCCTCATCCTCCACCTCTTCCACAACATCATCCCTTAACCCTTGCAAAGTTTGCTGAAGCAGGCAGATAAGGGGGACAGTCATGCTGACTAGTGCATCATCTGCACTTGCCATCCGCGTGGAATAATCAAAAGGACGCAAAACCTGGCAGACGTCCTTCATAGTGGCCCACTCTGTGGTTGTGAAGTCTGATCGGCGCTGACTGCGACTTCTTTGCGCCTGATGCAGCTGGTACTCCATAACTGCTTGCTGCTGCTCACACAACCGCTCCAACATATGTACCGTGGAATTCCACCGGGTAGGTAGGTCACATATGATGCGGTGTTCCGGAATGCGGAATCGGCGCTGCAGAGCAGCAATGCGGGATCTGGCCAAGCTGGAACGCCGCAAGTGAGCACACTCTAGGCGGACCTTGTGCAGCAGGGCATCAAGATCCGGATAGTCCCTCAGAAAACTCTGCACAACCAAATTGAGCACATGTGCCAGACATGGGATGTGAGTGAGGTTGCCAAGGGCCAAAGCTGCCACCAGATTTCGGCCATTGTCACACACTACCATGCCTGGCTGGAGATTCGCTGGCAGTAACCACACATCGCTCTCCTGCTTGATGGCATTCCAGAGCTCCTGCGCTGTGTGGCTTCGATGCCCCAATGAAACTAGTTTCAAGACGGCCTGCTGACGTTTGGCCACGGCTGTGCTCATGTCGGTCATAGGTAAACGTTCACGGGTCCATGTGGAGGTGGACTGTGACGGATACTGCAGAGAGGAATCTGAGGAACTGGTGTAAGAGGAGGAGTCGATGCGTACAGACTGGATTCCTGCAATCCTTGGAGTGGGCAGGACACGTCCTGCGCCACTCGCACGATCTGTACCTGGCTCAACAACATTAACCCAATGGGCAGTGAGGGAAACATATCGCCCCTGTCCATGCTGACTGGTCCACGCATCGGTGGTGAGGTGGACCTTGCTACTGACGGCGTTCAGTAGCGCATGTTTTATGTTTGCCTCAACATGCCTGTGCAGGGCAGGGACAGCCTGCCTGCTGAAGTAAAAGCGGCTGGGCACCTTGTACTGTGGGACTGCCAATGCCATCAAGTCACGGAAGCTGTCAGTCTCCACCAGCCTGAACGAGAGCATTTCCAGGGACAACAGTTTGGCAATGCCTGCATTCAGAGCCTGTGCTCGGGGGTGGTTGGCCGAGAATGCCCGCCTTTTCTCCCATGCCTGTACTACCGATGGCTGTAGAGTAGACTGGGAGTGTGAGGATGACTGGGAAGGTGGTGCTGTGGGTGGAATTACACTAGGTCTCTGGACAACAGTGGAGGAAGAGGCAACACGAGATGAAGAGGTGGTAGCTGCCGCTGTTGGTTGGCCTACGTCTTCACTGTGTTTCTGTAACTCCACCGCGTGCCTGGTCCGCACATGTTTCCACATATTTGTGGTATTGAGGTTGCTGACACTTTTACCTCTTTTTACTTTCTGATGACACAGCTTGCATTTGACAAAACAAATGTCATCTGCAACTGTGTCAAAAAAGGACCAGGCACTGCAAGTCTTGGGAGCGCCCTTTTTGGCTTTGGAAAGAGACAGGCTCCTAACGGGTGCCAAAGTGGAGGCTACAGGCTCCGCAGTCTTCCCCCTCCCTCTCCCTCTTTGGCCCGTAAGGGGAAGCTCTTCCTCAGAGCTGCTCCCACCACCTTCCTGTTCCTCACGCCACGATGGGTCAAGGACCTCATCATCTCCACTACCCTCTGCCACCAACTGCTCCTCCTGGGTAGTCTCGGCAGCACAGTATGCATCAGAAAGCGGCACCTGAGTTTCATCATCAGATGCGTACTGCGCTGTGGTCACCGGAGGCACTGGCCCACCTGCCTCTTCAGAGTCAGAGAGAAAAAGCTGTTGGGCATCACTGCACACTGCCTCTTCTTCCATTTCTCCAATGCTGCTTGGCTGGCCCCCTGTTTCCAAGCCAAGAGATTCAGAGAACAGAAGTAGAGACGGCTCCTGTCCTGGGCTCTCTGACTGCCTGCCCAATTTGGCAGGTGGTGAAGAGACAGATGGCTGCTCTCCAGTGCTCTGTGCCTGAGAGGATGTGGCACTAATTGAAGTCGATGCCGAGGCGTTAGCTGCCATCCACCCGACAACGGCTTCAATTTGGTCTTCACGCAGCAGCGGTGCACGGCGCTCTCCGACAAAGCTGCGCATGAAGGACTGTTCCCTGCTGAAACTGAGTGACGACGAGTCACCGGCGCCCGCAGCAGGCACAGAATCACCACGTCCTCTCCCTGCTCCTCTCCCTGCTCCGCGCCCACGCCCACGTGCCTTACTCCCTGCCCTCTTCATCTTGGTTGACAGATAAAGATAAGCAGAAAAGTACTAAGGCCTTAGCGTGCTTATTCCTGAAATGCTCCTCCTAACAGGTGTAAGAAACACTAATGTTGTAAAGTGTGGACTAAACTTTATTATTTTTCAAATGTGGCCTACACAAGTGTTAAGTTGTGTTTGGTGAACTTTACTTTTTTTTGTGCAGATCGGGCTACAGAGCTAGTTTAAATCACACGGAGACCGTGCAGACAGCCGTAAACGGCGCTGCAAGGCCAAAAAACCCTCCTCTAGGTTATCCTATGTAGTGTTTTTCCACTATTTAGCTGGAGACGGGTGGAAAGACACTAATAGGAATTTTTTTTTTTAAATTTTAAACAGGCTGCACTATTTGAAAAAAAGGAAATTATTTTTCAAGGTATGAGGCAGTAACGCACCCTGAGCTGAATCCAACCGGCTATAGCTGCACACAGACTACAGGGCGAGCTGCGCTCACACAGAGACCGTGCAGACAGCCGTAAACGGCGCTGCAAGGCCCAATAAACCCCCTCTAGGTTATCCTATGTAGTGTTTTTCCACTATTTAGCTGGAGACGGGTGGAAAAACACTAATAGGGAATTTTTTTTTAAATTTTTAAACAGGCTGCACTATTTGAAAAAAAGGAAAATTTTTCTCAAGGTATGAGCCAGTAACGAACCCTGAGCTGAATCCAACCGGCTATGGCTGCACACAGACTACAGGGCGAGCTGGGCTCACACGGAGACCGTGCAGACAGCCGTAAACGGCGCTGCAAGGCCCAAAAACCCCCCTCTAGGTTATCCTATGTAGTGCTTTTCCACAATTTAGCTGGAGACGGGTGGAAAAACACTAATAGGGAATTTTTTTTAAAATTTTTAAACAGGCTGCACTATTTGAAAGAAAGGAAAATTTTTCTCAAGGTATGAGCCAGTAACGAACCCTGAGCTGAATCCAACCGGCTATGGCTGCACACAGACTACAGGGCGAGCTGGGCTCACACGGAGACCGTGCAGACAGCCGTAAATGGCGCTGCAAGGCCCAAAAACCCCCCTCTAGGTTATCCTATGTAGTGTTTTTCCACAATTTAGCTGGAGACGGGTGGAAAAACACTAATAGGAAATTTGAGAAAAAATGTGCAGCAGGCTGCACTATGAGCAAAAAAGGACAACTGTGTGAGGCAGTGTGAACCCCCCCTGAGCTGAATACAACCGGGTATATGGCTGCACACAGACTACAGAGTGAGCTGCACACACACACACACAGAGACCTTGCAGAACGCTATTAAAACAGCGCTGCAAGGCAAGAGCAAGGTGAACAGTGAAGAACACACAGCGTTTTGCTAAATTAGCCTTTGGAAAGGAAAATAAAGCAATTAGCTAGCTCAACTGGCCCTCAGTTAGAACACAGCGTCCTGTCCCTAACTGAAATCACAGCAGAGTGAGCGCAAAATGGCGGCAGCGTTTTTTATAGTGCAGAGTGACATCATTTCAGCAGCCAATCACAGCCTTGCCAGTACTTACATGCCCACCATGCTAAACAGGATGTGCCCACACTTCCAATCATTCCTCATTGGCTGCTTCGTTCTGTTTGAATTCTGGGAACTTCCGATTCCGGTATCCGATACGCGGGAAGTATCGGAATTCGGTATCGGAATTCCGATACCGCAAATATCGGCCGATACCCGATACTTGCGGTAACGGAATGCTCAACACTATTAGGGAGTTATAAGGGTTAAAAGTTGACCAGCAATTTCTCATTTCTACAACACCATTTTATTTTAGGGACCACATCTCATTTGAAGTCATTTTGAGGGGTCTATATGATAGAAAATACCCAAGTGTGACACCATTCTAAAAACTACACCCCTCAAGGTGCTCAAAACCATATTCAAGCAGTTTATTAACCCTTCTGGTGCTTCACAGGAATTTTTTGAATGTTTAAATAAAAATGAACATTTAACTTTTTTTCACAAAAAATTTAATTCAGCTCCAATTTGTTTTATTTTACTAAGGGTAACAGGAGAAAATGGACCCCAAACATTGTTGTACAATTTGTCCTGTGGGGGTAAACCACTGTTTGGGCGCATGGCAGAGCTCGGAAGCGAAGGAGTGCCATTTGACTTTTCAATGCAAAATTGACTGGAATTGAGATGGGACGCCATGTTTCGTTTGGAGAGCCCCTGATGTGGCTAAACATTAAAACCCCCCCACAAGTGACACCATTTTGGAAAGTAGACCCCCTAAGGAACTTATCTAGAGGTGTGGTGAGCACTTTGACCCACCAAGTGCTTCACAGAAGTTTATAATGTAGAACCGTAAAAATAAAAAATCATATTTTTTCACAAAAATTATCTTTTCGCCCCCAATTTTTTATTTTCCCAAGGGTAAGAGAAGAAATTGGACCCCAAAAGTTGTTGTACAATTTGTCCTGAGTACGCTGATAGCCCATATGTGGGGGTAAACCACTGTTTGGGCGGATGGGAGAGCTCGGAAGGGAAGGAGCGCCGTTTGACTTTTCAATGCAAAATTGACAGGAATTGAGATGGGACGCCATGTTGCGTTTGAAGAGCCACTGATGTGCCTAAACATTGAAACCCCCCACAAGTGACACCATTTTGGAAAGTAGACCCCCTAAGGAACTTATCTAGAGGTGTGGTGAGCACTTTGACCCACCAAGTGCTTCACAGAAGTTTATAATGTAGAACCGTAAAAATAAAAAATCATATTTTTTCACAAAAATTATCTTTTCGCCCCAATTTTTTATTTTCCCAAGGGTAAGAGAAGAAATTGGACCCCAAAAGTTGTTGTACAATTTGTCCTGAGTACGCTGATACCCCATATGTTGGGGTAAACCACTGTTTGGGCGGATGGGAGAGCTCGGAAGGGAAGGAGCGCCGTTTGACTTTTCAAAGCAAAATTTACAGGAATTGAGATAGAACGCCATGTTGCGTTTGAAGAGAAACTGGTGTGCCTAAACATTGAAACCCCCCACAAATGACACCATTTTGGAAAGTAGACCCCCTAAGGAACTTATCTAGAGGTGTGGTGAGCACTTTGACCCACCAAGTGCTTCACAGAAGTTTATAATGCAGAGCCGTAAAAATAAAACAAAATTTTTTCCCCACAAAAATTATTTTTTTAGCCCCCAGTTTTGTATTTTCCTGAGGGTAACAGGAGAAATTGGACCCCAAAATTTGTTGCCCAATTTGTCCTGAGTGCGATGATACACCATATGTGGGGGGAACCACTGTTTGGGCACATGGGAGGGCTCAGAAGGGAAGGAGTGCCATTTGAATGCAGACTTAGATGGAATGGTCTGCAGGTGTCACATTGCGTTTGCAGAGCCCCTAATGTACCTAAACAGTAGAAACCCCCCACAAGTGACACCATTTTGGAAAGTAGACCCCCTTAGGAACTTATCTAGATGTGTGCTGAGCACTTTGACCCACCAAGGGCTTCACAGAAGTTTATAATGGAGAGCCGTAAAAATAAAACAAAAATTTTTTCCCACAAAAATTATTTTTTAGCCCCCAGTTTTGTATTTTCCCGAGGGTAACAGGAGAAATTCGACCCCACAATTTGTTGTCCAATTTGTCCTGAGTGCGCTGATACCCCACATGTGGGGGGAACCACTGTTTGGGCGCATGGGAGGGCTCGGAAGGGAAGGAGCTCCATTTGGAATGAGGACTTAGATGGAATGGTCTGCAGGTGTCACATTGCATTTGCAGAGCCCCTAATGTACCTAAACAGTAGAAACCTCCCACAAGTGACACCATTTTGGAAACTAGACCCCCTAAGGAACACATCTAGATGTGTTGTGATAGCTTTGAACCCCCAAGTGTTTCACTACAGTTTGTAACGCAGAGCCGTGAAAATTAAAAAAAAAAATCTTTCCCCCCAAAATTATTTTTTAGCCCCCAGTTTTGTATTTTCCCGAGGGTAAGAGGAGAAATTCGACCCCAAAAGTTGTTGTCCAATTTGTCCTGAGTACGCTGATACCCCGTATGTTGGGGGAAACCACCGTTTGAGCGCATGGCAGAGCTCGGAAGGGAAGGAGCGCCATTTGGAATGCAGACTTAGATGGAATGGTCTGCAGACGTCACATTGCGTTTGCAGAACCCCTAATGTACCTAAACAGTAGAAACCCCCCACAAGTGACCCCATATTGGAAACTAGACCCCCCAGGGAACTAATCTAGATGTGTTGTGAGAACTTTGAACCCCCAAGTGTTTCACTACAGTTTATAACGCAGAGCCGTGAAAATAAAAAATCTTTTTTTTTCCCACAAAAAATATGTTTTAGCCCCGAGTTTTGTATTTTCCCAAGGGTAACAGGAGAAATTGGACCCCAAAAGTTGTTGTCCTATTTGTCCTGAGTACGGTGATACCCCATATGTTGGGGTAAACCCCTGTTTGGGCACACGGGAGAGCTCGGAAGGGAAGAAGCACTGTTTTACTTTTTCAACGCAGAATTGGCTGGAATTGAGATCGGACGCCATGTCGCGTTTGGAGAGCCCCTGATGTGCCTAAACAGTGGAAACCCCACAATTATAACTGAAACCCTAATCCAAACACACCCCTAACCCTAATCCCAACAGTAACCCTAACCACACCTCTAACCCAGACACACCCCTAACCCTAATCCCAACCCCATTCCCAACTGTAAATGTAATCTAAACCCTAACTGTAACTTTAGCCCCAACCCAAACTGTAGCCCTAGCCCTAGCCCTAACCCTAATCATAACCCTAGCCCTAACCCTAGCCCTAACCCTAACCCTAGCCCTAGCCCTAGCCCTAACCCTAGCCCTAACCCTAACCCTAGCCCTAACCCTAGTCCTAGCCCTAACCCTAGCCCTAACCCTAGCCCTAACCCTAACCCTAACCCTAACCCTAGCCCTAACCCTAGCCCTAACCCTAGCCCTAACTCTAGCCCTAACCCTAGCCCTAACCCTAGCCCTAACCCTAGCCCTAACTCTAACCCTAGCCCTAATGGGAAAATGGAAATAAATAAATTTTTTTAATTTTTCCCTAACTAAGGGGGTGATGAAGGGGGGTTTGATTTACTTTTATAGCGGGTTTTTTAGCGGATTTTTATGATTGGCAGCCGTCACACACTGAAAGACGGTTTTTATTGCAAAAAATATTTTTTGCGTTACCACATTTTGAGAGCTATAATTTTTCTATATTTTGGTCCACAGAGTCATGTGAGGTCTTGTTTTTTGCGGGACGAGTTGACGTTTTTATTGGTAACATTTTCGGGCACGTGACATTTTTTGATCGCTTTTTATTCAGATTTTTGTGAGGCAGAATGACCAAAAACCAGCTATTCATGAATTTCTTTTGGGGAAGGCATTTATACCGTTCCGCGTTTGGTAAAATTGATAAAGCAGTTTTATTCTTCGGGTCAGTACGATTACAGCGACACCTCATTTATATAATTTTTTTATGTTTTGGCGCTTTTATACGATAAAAACTATTTTATAGAAAAAATAATTATTTTGGCCTCGCTTTATTCTCAGGACTATAACTTTTTTATTTTTTTGCTGATGATGCTGTATGGCAGCTCGTTTTTTGCGGGACAAGATGATGTTTTCAGCGGTACCATGGTTATTTATATCTGTCTTTTTGATCGCGTGTTATTCCACTTTTTGTTCGGCGGTATGATAATAAAGCGTTGTTTTTTGCCTCGTTTTTTTTTCTTACGGTGTTTACTGAAGGGGTTAACTAGTGGGCCAGTTTTATAGGTCGGGCCATTACGGACGCAGCGATACTAAATGTGTACTTTTATTATTTTTATTTTTTTTATTTAGATAAAGAAATGTATTTATGGGAATAATATTTTTTTTTTTTTTCATTATTTTGGAATATTTTTTTTTAGTTTTTTTTACACATTTGAAAATTTTTTTTTTTACTTTTTTACTTTGTCCCAGGGGGAGACATCACAGATCGGTGATCTGACAGTTTGCACAGCACTCTGTCAGATCACCGATCTGAGAGCACTGCAGGCTTCACAGTGCCTGCTCTGAGCAGGCTCTGTGAAGCCACCTCCCTCCCTGCAGGACCCGGATCCGCGGCCATCTTGGATCCGGGGCTCGAGCAGGGAGGGAGGGAGGTAAGCTCCCTGCGCGGTGCTTCCCTGCACCGCCGGCACATCGCGATCATCTTTGATCGCGGTGTGCCAGGGGTTAATGTGCCGGGGGCGGTCCGTGACCGCTCCTGGCACATAGTGCCGGATGTCAGCTGCGATAGGCAACTGACACCCGGCCGCGATCGGCGGCGCTCCCCCCGTGAGCGCCGCCGATCGCGCTGGACGTACTATCCCGTCCATGGTCATAGGGGCCCAACCCACATGGACGGGATAGTACGTCCGATGTCAGAAAGGGGTTAAGCTTATTGGCATATAATTTCGGAGTTCACTTTTTGTCCCCTTTTTGAATATTGGCACCACATTTGCTATACACCAGTCCTGTGGTACAAACCCTGTTATTATGGAGTCTTTAACCCCTTTACCCCCAAGGGTGGTTTGCACGTTATGGACCGGGCCAATTTTTACAATTCTGACCACTGTCCCTTTATGAGGTTATAACTCTGGAACGCTTCAACAGATCCCGGTGATTCTGACAATGTTTTCTCGAGACATATTGTACTTCATGATAGTGGTAAAATTTCTTTGATATTACCTGCGTTTATTTGTGACAAAAATGGAAATTTGGCAAAAATTTTGAAAATTTCACAATTTTCCAACTTTGAATTTTTATGCAATTAAATCACAGAGATATGTCACACAAAATACTTAAGTAACATTTTCCACATGTCTACTTTACATCAGCACAATTTTGGAACAAAAATTTTTTTTTCTTAGGGAGTTATAAGGGTTAAAAGTTGACCAGCAATTTCTCATTTTTACAACACCATTTTTTATTTACGGACCACATCTCATTTGAAATCATTTTGAGGGGTCTATATGATAGAAAATACCCAAGTGTGACACCATTCTAAAAACTACACCCCTCAAGGTGCTCAAAACCACATTCAATAAGTTTATTAACCCTTCACGTGTTTCACAGGAATTTATGGAATGTTTAAATAAAAATGAACATTTACCTTTTTTTCACAAAAAATTTACTTCAGCTCCAATTTGTTTTATTTTACCAAGGGTAACAGGAGAAAGTGGATGCCAAAAGTTGTTGTACAATTTGTCCTGAGTACGCCGATACCCGACATGTGGGGGTAAACCACTGTTTGGGCGCATGACAGAGCTCGGAAGAGAAGGAGCGCCATTTGACTTTTCAGTGCAAAATTGACTGGAATTGAGATGGAACGCCATGTTGCGTTTGGAGAGCCACTGATGTGCCTAAGCATTGAAACCCCCCACAAGTGACACCATTTTGGAAAGTAGACCCCCTAAGGAACTTATCTAGAGGTGTGGTGACGAGCACTTTGACCCACCAAGTGCTTCACAGAAGTTTATAATGCAAAACCGTAAAACTAAAAAAATCATATTTTTTCACAAAAATTATCTTTTCGCCCCCAATTTTTTATTTTCCCAAGGGTAAGAGAAGAAATTGGACCCCAAAAGTTGTTGTACAATTTGTCCTGAGTACGCTGATACCCCATATGTGGAGGTAAACCACTGTTTGGGCGCATGGGAGAGATCGGAAGGGAAGGAGCGCCGTTTGACTTTTCAATGCAAAATTGATAGGAATTGAGATGGGACGCCATGTTGCGTTTGGAGAGCCACTGATGTGCCTAAACATTGAAACCCCCCACAAAACACCATTTTGGAAAGTAGACCCACTAAGGAACTTATCTAGATGTGTGGTGAGCACTTTGACCCACCAAGGGCTTCACAGAAGTTTATACTGCAGAGCCGTAAAAATAAAACAAAATTTTTTTCCCACAAAAATTATTATTTAGCCCCCAGTTTTGTATTTTTCCAAGGGTAACAAGAGAAATTGGACCCTAAATATTGTTGTCCAATTTGCCCTGAGAACACTGATACCCGATATGTGGGGGGGAACCACCGTTTGAGTGCATGGCAGAGCTCAGAAGGGAAGGAGCATCATTTGGAATGCAGACTTAGATGGATTGGTCTGCAGGCGTCACATTGCGTTTGCAGAGCCCCATATGTACCTAAACAGTAGAAACCCCCCACAAGTTACCCCATATTGGAAACTAGACCCCCCAAGGAACTTATCTAGATGTGTTGTGAGAACTTTGAACCCGCAAGTGTTTCACTACAGTTTATATCGCAGAGCCGTGAAAATAAAAAATCCTTTTTTTCCCACAAAAATTATTTTTTAGCCCCCAGTTTTGTATTTTCCCAAGGGTATCAGGAGAAATTGGACCCCAAAAGTTGTTGTCCAATTTGTCCTGAGTACGCTGATACCCCATATGTTGGGGTAAACCCCTGTTTGGGCACACGGGAGAGCTTGGAAGGGAAGGAGCACTGTTTTACTTTTTCAACGCAGAATTGGCTGGAATTGAGATCGGACGCCATGTCGCGTTTGGAGAGCCCCTGATGTGCCTAAACAGTGGAAACCCCCCAATTATAACTGAAACCCTAATCCAAACACACCCCTAACCCTAATCCCAACGGTAACCCTAACCACACCTCTAACCCAGACACACCCCTAACCCTAATCCCAACCCTATTCCCAACCGTAAATGTAATCCAAACCCCAACCCTAACTTTAGCCCCAACCCTACCTTTAGCCCCAACCCTAACTGTAGCCTTAACCCTAACCCTAGCCCTAACCCTAACCCTAGCCCTAACCCTAACCCTAACCCTAGCCGTAACCCTAGCCCTAACCCTAGCCCTAACCCTAACCCTAACCCTAACCCTAGCCTTAACCCTAACCCTAGCCCTAACCCTAACCCTAGCCTAATGTGAGAATGGAAATAAATACATTTTTTACATTTTTTAATTTTTCCCTAACTAAGGGGGTGATGAAGGGGGGTTTGATTTACTTTTATAGCTGGTTTTTTAGCGTATTTTTATGATTGGCAGCCTTCACACACTAAAAGACGCTTTTTATTGCAAAAAATATTTTTTTCCATATTTTGGTCCACAGAGTCATGTGAGGACTTGTTTTTTGTGGGACGAGTTGACGTTTTTATTGGTAACATTTTTGGGCATGTGACCTTTTTTTATCGCTTTTTATTCCGATTTTTGTGAGGCAGAATGACCAAAAACCAGCTATTCATGAATTTCTTTTGGGGGAGGTGTTTATACCGTTCCGCGTTTGGTAAAATGGATAAAACAGTTTTATTCTTCGGGTCAGTATGATTACAGCGATACCTCATTTATATCTTTTTTTATGTTTTGGCGCTTTTATAAGATAAAAACTATTTTATAGAAAAAATAATTATTTTTGCCTCGCTTTATTCTGAGGACTATAACTTTTTTATTTTTTTGCTGATGATGCTGTATGGTGGCTCGTTTTTTGCGGGACAAGATGACGCTTTCAGTGGTACCATGCTTATTTATATCTGTTTTTTTTATTGCGTGTTATTCCACTTTTTGTTCGGCGGTATGATAATAAAGCGTTCTTTTTTGCCTCGTTTTTGTTTTTTCTTACGGTGTTTACTAAAGGGGTTAACTAGTGATATAGTTTTATAGGTGGGGTCGTTCCGGACGCGGCGATACTAAATATGTGTGCTTTTATTGTTTGTTTTTTTTAATTTAGATAAAGAAATGAATTTATGGGAATAATATATATATTTTTTTTCATTATTTAGTTTTTTTTTTTTTTTACATGTGTGGAAATTTTTTTTTTTACTTTTTTACTTTGTCACAGGTGGGGACATCACAGATCGATGATCTGACAGTTTGCATAGCACTCTGTCAGATTACCGATCTGACTTGCAGCATTGCAGGCTTCACAGTGCCTGCTCGCGCTGCTGCGGGGGGCTCATGGAAGCCCGCAGGGAGCCCCCTCCCTGCGTGATGTTTCCCTATACCGCCGACACATCGCGATCATGTCCGTGACCGCTCCTGGCACATAGTGCCGGATGTTAGCTGCGATAGGCAGCTGACACCCAGCCGCGATCGGCCGCGCTCCCCCCGTGACCGCGGCCGATCGCGCTGGACATACTATTCCGTCCTTGGGAAGTAGGGCCCACCCCACATGGACGGAATAGTACGTCCAATGGCAGAAAGGGGTTAAAGATTAAAAATAATGGTCTATCAATGACTGTACTTAATTCCTGCAGTATTCGGGGGTGTATCCCATCCGGGCCTGGAGATTTGTCAATTTTAGTGATTTTTATAATCTTTATACAGATGGTAAATATAAGAAAAAGGGAAAAGCATATTCACCTTGCTAAAGCACACTCAAGGAAAACCCCTACGCGCGTTTCGATTGTATCTTCATCCGGGACGCCCCCGGATGAAGATACAATCGAAACGCGCGTAGGGGTTTTCCTTGAGTGTGCTTTAGCAAGGTGAATATGCTTTTCCCTTCTTCTTATATTTACCATCTGTATAAAGATTTAAAATAGGTATGTGCGCAGTAGAAAGGGATGCTTTATTGGGACATAAGCCACGGAAGTAGCGCTGTATCCTACTCCTGTTTATAATTATTGGCAGTACCATGATGGTCTTATGATAGCTAAATCCTAGTACGTAGATTATTACTGATGCACATCGGCACTTTAGAAAGTTAATACTTAAGCAATCACCTTATAATGAGGAATTAAGACCTGCATAGCATTTTTAATGCAAAAATCTGACCCATGACACAGTCCTAAATTATGGCCAGCATTAAAGTCAGGTGTAACTTATCAAGCACATATCAATGGTTAAGTTTGGATTAGAGGTGTTAGGAGTCGAGTTTCCTCTGCTGCACAGGGGGAATCTCGATCCGTGTCTGCTGCGGTCTCCCATTCGGTATCGGCCGCAGTGGGCTCTGCTCAGCGGAGACGTCGCTCCCAGCGTCTCGCTGGGGCTGATTCGGTGCATAGGGTCACTACTGCCTTTTCTGGCTTTCCTATGGTACCCTGCACTGATCTGCGGCGAGCGAGCCTCTCTGGGACTAAGTCCTCGTTTACTCACACTGAGCATGCCCAGGGCAGGGTCTCCCATTGGAGGTCGAGGGCCACATGTTCGGTCACATGCTCAGGTGCTGCAGTACATTCCATTGGTCCTTCTGGAAGGTCCTGAAAGGGCAAAACATGGTCAGGTACTGCAGCACTTTCCATTGGTCCTTC
Source organism: Ranitomeya imitator (assembly GCF_032444005.1). NCBI lineage: Eukaryota > Metazoa > Chordata > Amphibia > Anura > Dendrobatidae > Ranitomeya > Ranitomeya imitator. The sequence continues at coordinate 131,478,468 of NC_091282.1, forward strand.
TGGAAGGTCCTGAAAGGGCAAAAACTTCAGTAGCAGCTTCCTGTGCTGCAACTATATAAACTGCGCATGACCGCACGGCCATGCACTAGTATCGTCCTTTGCTATATGCTTTGCGCCAATGTGGTCATGTGTTTGTATGTGTTCAGGGACCCGGCTGAAATAAGCCCCTAGAATGCTGGCACCTCCGGCGAGGAGATTGTGTATAAGAGTGTTCAGGGACCCGGCTGAAATAAGCCCCTAGAATGCTGGCTCCTCCGGCGAGGAGATTGTGTATGCATGCATGACCACTCACTGCTCACATCTGGGTAGTTGGCCTGTGCCTCTGTGAAAGTCTAACAGGGCACAGAGCTCATCTCTCGCGGTTACTCTGTGAAGCTAACAGAGTTGGTATATACCGCCATATAGAGCCGCCATTATTTAGCAGCAGGTACTTTCCTGCACGGTGGATCCCGGGTTGCGAATGCACTAATTCCTTTTAATAAACAATATTTTTGGTGCGTTCCGCCAACCCTAACAGTATACTAGCGCCAGGATCTGGCTAAGTAATGGCGGATGAACAGCGATTGCAGGGGTACATCCAGCTGCTGGAGGGCCAGTTGGCGTCTCTTGAGCGTGCAACCTCGGCGGTGGATGTTACCGCAATAGCTGTACAGGCTGCTAGCGTGGCAGCAGCAGCTTTACCCACTGCCACCTCTGTTCCGACCCTATCTCACCTTCCTTTGCCTGAGAGATACTCTGGGGACAGTAAGTCCTGTAGGGGTTTCGTGAGCCAATGTGGTATACACCTCGAGCTTCTGGCTGCACGTTTCCCTACTGAGCGGGCAAAGGTGGGATTCATAATCTCTCTCCTGTCGGACAGAGCGTTGGAGTGGGCTACGCCGCTGTGGGAGCGCAACAATCATGTGGTGCGGAGTGTTCCTAGGTTTCTGGACACTCTGAAACAGGTCTTTTTAGGACCTCAAGTCACCCATGATACAGCGCTCCAACTGCTGGCTCTGACTCAGGGTTCAACCATGGTCAGCCATTTTGCTGTTCACTTCCGGACATTAGCGTCTGAGTTGGAATGGCCAGATAAAACCCTCATTCCCGTATTTTGGAGGGCGCTGGCTGACCATGTGAAGGACGCTTTGGCCACTAGGGAGATTCCCGCCACACTGGAGGAGCTCATAGCCGTATCTACTCGTATTGACCTCCGTTTTAACGAGCGGAGGTTGGAGCGAGCCCAGTGTAGGCAGAGGTTTCGGCTGGCTCCCACCTTCGCCAAACCTTTGGAATCTCCAGTCCAGGCATCCGAGTCACATGAGGCCTTAGAGGTGACACGAGCGGGATCCAAGTCTCAGTCTGCCCGTGCACATAAGGTCCGTCATGTTTGCCAGCAGTCAGGACACCTTGCCTCCAAGGGTCCTCAGCGGTCGGGGAAACGTCAGCGTCTAGTGGCAGTTGGAGGAGGTACACTAGACACGGCGACGTTTGCCTCAAAGTTGTCCTTCAAGGGGACAATTACCATAGGCCCATCCACTCTTATGGTCGAGCTATGCGTGGATTCTGGGGCAGAGGGTAACTTTATGTCTTCCGCTTTTGCCCAGCGTCACGCAATACCCTTGGTGATGCTCGCCAAGCCGGTAACCGTTCAAGTGGTAAATGGGTCAACACTACCTTCACAGATTACCCACCAAACCATTCCTTTCACGCTATCTGTGTCTCCATCACATCAGGAGATAATCTCCCTATTAGTCATTCCTGAGGGAATTGATGAGGTCCTGTTGGGGATACCACGGCTTCGCTATCATTCTCCTCATATTGAGTGGTCCTCTGGGAGAATTTTGGGTTGGAGTAAATCTTGCGAGGGTAGATGTCTGAGGGAGTGCGTTCAGGTTGCTACTACACAGGTACCCGCAGATCTTTCCTCTCTCCCCAAGCACTATTGGCCCTATGCAGACGTGTTCTCCAAAAGAGCTGCGGAGACCCTTCCGCCTCACCGCCCCTATGACTGTCCTATTGACCTCTTGCCTGGTGCTGAGCCTCCCCGGGGTCGAGTCTATCCGTTATCTCTCCCGGAGACGGAGGCAATGTCCCAGTACATCCAGGAGAATCTGGCAAGAGGATTCATTAGGAAGTCAGTGTCACCGGCAGGGGCAGGGTTCTTCTTCGTACAGAAGAAGACTGGAGACTTACGTCCATGCATAGACTACAGGGGTCTTAACGCCATCACCGTTAAGAACAAGTACCCACTACCCCTGATATCTGAGCTGTTTGATAGGCTACGGGGAGCGAAGGTATTTACAAAGTTAGATCTGCGGGGTGCTTACAACCTGATTCGCATCCGTGAGGGGGATGAATGGAAGACGGCTTTTAACACCAGGGATGGGCACTATGAATATCTGGTGATGCCCTTCGGGCTCTGTAATGCCCCAGCCGTTTTCCAAGACTTTGTGAACGACATCTTCCGGGATATGCTCACCACCTCGGTCGTAGTCTATCTGGATGATATTCTCATCTTCTCTCCAGATATTGACTCCCATCGGAGAGATGTTCGCAAAGTCTTCGACCTCTTACGGGCAAACTCCCTCTACGCCAAGTTGGAGAAGTGTGTGTTTGAGCAGGAGTCCTTGCCTTTCCTTGGTTATATCATCTCTGCCCAGGGTTTGGCTATGGATCCTGCCAAGCTACAGGCTGTAATGGACTGGCAGGAACCCCATTCTCTTAAAGCGGTGCAGCGCTTTATGGGGTTCATTAATTACTATCGCCAGTTCATTCCACACTTCTCAACTTTGGTAGCTCCCTTGGTTGCCCTCACCAAGAAGGGAGCAAATTCCAAGTTGTGGTCAGAGGAGGTCTCCAAAGCCTTTCTCTCGATCAAGTCACACTTCGCTAGCGCTCCCATCCTACATCGCCCCGATGTTGATAAACCATTTATCTTGGAGGTGGATGCCTCATCCGTTGGTGCTGGAGCAGTCCTTTTCCAAAAGGATGCTCAAGGTCGGAAGCATCCTTGCTTCTTCTTCTCCAAGACCTTCACACCAGCGGAGAGGAATTATTCCATCGGGGACAGGGAGTTGCTGGCCATGAAGTTGGCTTTTTCAGAGTGGAGACATCTCTTGGAGGGAGCTCGCTTTCCCTTCCAAGTCTTCACTGACCACAAGAACTTGGTGTATCTGCAAACGGCCCAGCGGCTGAATTCTCGTCAGGCTAGATGGTCCCTGTTCTTCTCCCGGTTCCATTTTACTCTCCATTTCCTCTCCGGGGAGAAGAACGTTCGTGCTGACGCTCTCTCCCGCTCCGTGGTGTCATCGGAGGAGGAGGAGCCTCGGCTTATTGTCCCTTCTGAGAGCCTGAGAACTGTAGCTCCGGTTTCGCTAGAGTCTGTGCCCCCGGGCAAGACTTTCGTACCAGCTAACTTGCGACCGGAGGTTCTCTCTTGGGCTCACTCCTCCAGAGTGGGTGGGCATTTTGGGACCAAGAGGACATCTGAGCTTCTGGCGAGAACATACTGGTGGCCGCATATGGCCCGAGATGTCAAGGACAATATTCAGGCGTGCGTTTCTTGCGCCCAGAATCGGTCTCCTCGGCAACGGCCTGCTGGGTTGCTTTACCCTCTACCGGTGGCAGACAGGCCCTGGGAGATGGTCGGGATGGACTTTGTGGTGGGTCTACCCAAGTCGCGTGGCTGCTCCATTATTTGGGTTGTCACCGACCATTTCTCCAAGATGGTGCATTTGGTGCCGCTTCCTCGGTTACCCTCAGCACGGGCCTTGGCGGTGTTGTTCATTAAACACGTTTTCCGTTTGCATGGTATGCCTGATAAGATTGTCAGCGATCGGGGTCCCCAGTTCGCATCTCGGTTTTGGAGAGAGCTCTGCCGTTTACTCAGCATAGAGTTAAACCTCTCCTCTGCATACCATCCCGAGACGAATGGGTTGGTGGAGAGAACCAACCAGACTCTGGTGTCATATTTGCGACATTTCGTCTCTGCTAGGCAGGATGACTGGGCATCTTTGCTACCTTGGGCGGAATTTGCCCTGAACAACGCCGTAGCCGATTCCACTGGTCAAACTCCTTTTCTCCTTAATTACGGCCAGCATCCGCGTGTCCCTGTGCCCATGCCCGTGTCATCCACCGATTCTAGGGTGGCAGACTGGGCGGTGGAGGCACGTGACATCTGGGACCGCACACAGGATGCCATCCGGGCCTCCAAGGAGAGAATGAGGGTTTCGGCTGATACACACCGGCGCCCCGCTCCGGTCTTTGCTCCTGGCGACTTAGTGTGGCTCTCCGCCCGTAACATCAGGCTGCGAGTTGAGTCCACTAAGTTTGCTCCTCGCTACATTGGCCCGTTTAAGGTTCTGGAACAGGTCAACCCTGTGGTCTACCGTTTGGCTATTCCTCCACGTCTTGGTATCACCAATACTTTCCACGTTTCCCTCTTAAAGCCCGTTCATTTGTCCCGGTTTTCCGAGTCATCTGCTTGGACATCGGGTTCATCCACGGATGAGTTTGAGGTGAATGCTATTGTGGGGTGCAAGGTGGTACGTGGCAAGAAATTTTATCTGGTGGACTGGAAGGGTCACGGCCCAGAGGATAGAACCTGGGAGCCTGTGGAGCACATTCGGGCTCCGCTGCTTATCGCAGCTTTTGAGCGTAGTGAGGCTCAAGGAGGGGGGGGCCCTAGGAGGGGGGGTAATGTTAGGAGTCGAGTTTCCTCTGCTGCACAGGGGGAATCTCGATCCGTGTCTGCTGCGGTCTCCCATTCGGTAGCGGCCGCAGTGGGCTCTGCTCAGCGGAGACGTCGCTCCCAGCGTCTCGCTGGGGCTGATTCGGTGCATAGGGTCACTACTGCCTTTTCTGGCTTTCCTATGGTACCCTGCACTGATCTGCGGCGAGCGAGCCTCTCTGGGACTAAGTCCTCGTTTACTCACACTGAGCATGCCCAGGGCAGGGTCTCCCATTGGAGGTCGAGGGCCACATGTTCGGTCACATGCTCAGGTGCTGCAGTACATTCCATTGGTCCTTCTGGAAGGTCCTGAAAGGGCAAAACATGGTCAGGTACTGCAGCACTTTCCATTGGTCCTTCTGGAAGGTCCTGAAAGGTCAAAAACTTCAGTAGCAGCTTCCTGTGCTGCAACTATATAAACTGCGCATGACCGCACGGCCATGCGCTAGTATCGTCTTTTGCTATATGCTTTGCGCCAATGTGGTCATGTGTTTGTATGTGTTCAGGGACCCGGCTGAAATAAGCCCCTAGAATGCTGGCACCTCCGGCGAGGAGATTGTGTATAAGAGTGTTCAGGGACCCGGCTGAAATAAGCCCCTAGAATGCTGGCTCCTCCGGCGAGGAGATTGAGTATGCATGCATGACCACTCACTGCTCACATCTGGGTAGTTGGCCTGTGCCTCTGTGAAAGTCTAACAGGGCACAGAGCTCATCTCTCGCGGCTACTCTGTGAAGCTAACAGAGTTGGTATATACCGCCATATAGAGCCGCCATTTTTTAGCAGCAGGTACTTTCCTGCACGGTGGATCCCGGGTTGCGAACGCACTAATTCCTTTTAATAAACAATATTTTTGGTGCGTTCCGCCAACCCTAACAAGAGGTTCCTGTATAATGTTTTGTAATATATGTGTTGTTTTAGAGTTGTTCTTAAGGAGTAATAAAATTTATATATTTTGAACTAAACATTCTGTGCCCTGAATAATATTCTTGGGGGTTTTGGGTGATTTCAGATATTGAATGTGTTCTGGAGGAATTTAACGGACTAATATGTATAAATACTATCATTTTTTAGTTTCTTACTATCAACGTAGTTAAAGAATATTTTGGGATTATTTTTACTCTCTCTGGCAATGCATCTCTCTGTCTCAATTTTTGCTGCCTTGATTTGCTTTTTACAGAATTTATTTAATTTTCTGTATTTATTTAATGCCTCATCACTACCTACTTCCTTTAATTCTCTAAATGATTTCTTTAAATAATAACGTGATAGGGAAAAAAATAATTGTAATATTAAAAAATTACTATATTGTCAATAACAATAAAGTCATTTACTTAAACTGACACCTTAAGCCACTAGTGACCAAATAATCAGTGCCAAATCAACATATCACTACAGGTCCTTCTCAAAAAATTAGCATATAGTGTTAAATTTCATTATTTACCATAATGTAATGATTACAATTAAACTTTCATATATTATAGATTCATTATCCACCAACTGAAATTTGTCACGTCTTTTATTGTTTTAATACTGATGATTTTGGCATACAACTCCTGATAACCCAAAAAACCTGTCTCAATAAATTAGCATATTTCACCCATCCAATCAAATAAAAGTGTTTTTTAATAACAAACAAAAAAACCATCAAATAATAATGTTCAGTTATGCACTCAATACTTGGTTGGGAATCCTTTGGCAGAAATGACTGCTTCAATGCGGCGTGGCATGGAGGCAATCAGCCTGTGACACTGCTGAGATGTTATGGAGGCCCAGGATGCTTCAATAGCGGCCTTAAGCTCATCCAGAGTGTTGGGTCTTGCGTCTCTCAACTTTCTCTTCACAATATCCCACAGATTCTCTATGGGGTTCAGGTCAGGAGAGTTGGCAGGCCAATTGAGCACAGTAATACCATGGTCAGTAAACCATTTACCAGTGGTTTTGGCACTGTGAGCAGGTGCCAGGTCGTGCTGAAAAATGAAATCTTCATCTCCATAAAGCATTTCAGCCGATGGAAGCATGAAGTGCTCCAAAATCTCCTGATAGCTAGCTGCATTGACCCTGCCCTTGATGAAACACAGTGGACCAACACCAGCAGCTGACATGGCACCCCACACCATCACTGACTGTGGGTACTTGACACTGGACTTCAGGCATTTTGGCATTTCCTTCTCCCCAGTCTTCCTCCAGACTCTGGCACCTTGATTTCCGAATGACATGCAAAATTTGCTTTCATCAGAAAAAAGTACTTGGGACCACTTAGCAACAGTCCAGTGCTGCTTCTCTGTAGCCCATTTCGGCACCTGTAGCCCATTTCCTGCACACGCCTGTGCACGGTGGCTCTGGATGTTTCCACACCAGACTCAGTCCACTGCTTCCTCAGGTTCCCCAAGGTCTGGAATCGGTCCTTCTCCACAATCTTCCTCAGGGTCCGGTCTCCTCTTCTCGTTGTACAGCGTTTTCTGCCACATTGTTTCCTTCCAACAGACTTACCATTGAGGTGCCTTGATACAGCACTCTGGGAACAGCCTATTTGTTGAGAAATTTCTTTCTGGGTCTTACCCTCTTGCTTGAGGGTGTCAATGATGGCCTTCTTGACATCTGTCAGGTCGCTAGTCTTACCCATGATGGGGGTTTTGAGTAATGAACCAGGCAGGGAGTTTATAAAAGCCTCAGGTATCTTTTGCATGTGTTTAGAGTTAATTAGTTGATTCAGAAGATTAGGGTAATAGGTCGTTTAGAGAACCTTTTCTTGATATGCTAATTTATTGAGACAGGTTTTTTGGGTTATCAGGAGTTGTATGCCAAAATCATCAGTATTAAAACAATAAAAGACGTGACAAATTTCAGTTGGTGGATAATGAATCTATAATATATGAAAGTTTAATTGTAATCATTACATTATGGTAAATAATGAAATTTAACACTATATGCTAATTTTTTGAGAAGGACCTGTATATTAGCCAGCGACACTACTCTGTCCCCCTCCTCCTCGACCTGTCGGCTGCCTTTGACACAGTGGACCATTCCCTATTATTACAGACACTCTCATCCCTTGGCATCACAGACTTGGCCCTATCCTGGATCTCATCATACCTAACAGACCGGACATTCAGCGTCTCCCACTCACACCCCACCTCCTCACCTCGCCCCTTATCTGTCAGAGTCCCACAAGGCTCAGTGCTTGGGCCCCTGCTCTTCTCCATTTACACCTTTGGCCTGGGACAGCTCATAGAATCTCATGGCTTTCAGTATATCTCTATGCTGATGACACACAGATCTACATCTCTGGACCAGATATCACCTCCCTACTAACCAGAATCCCTCAATGTCTGTCCACTATTTCATCCTTCTTCTCCGCTAGATTTCTCAAACTTAACATGGACAAAACAGAATTCATCATCTTTCCCCATCTCACGCGACCCCCCCAATGAACCTATCCATTACAGTAAATGGCTGCCCACTCTCCCCAGTCCCACAAACTCGCTGCCTCGGGGTAATCCTTGACGCTGATCTCTCCTTCAAACCACATATCCAAGCCCTTTCCACTTCCTGCCGACTTCAACTCAAAAATATTTCACGAATCCGTTCATTCCTCAATCAAGAATCTGCAAAAACCCTAGTCCATGCCATCATCATCTCTCGCCTTGACTACTGTAACCTCCTGCTCTGTGGCCTCCCCTCTAACACTCTCGCACCCCTCCAATCTATTCTAAACTCTGCTGCCCGACTAATCCACCTGTCCCCCCGCTATTCCCCGGCCTCTCCCCTCTGTCAGTTCCTTCACTGGCTCCCCATTACCCAGAGACTCCAGTACAAAACCCTAACCATGATGTACAAAGCCATCCACAACCTGTCTCCTCCATACATCTGTGACCTCGTCTTCTGGTACTTACCTACACGCAACCTCCGATCCTCACAAGATTTCCTTCTCTACTCCCCTCTTATTTCCTCTTCCCACAATCGTATACAAGATTTCTCTCGCGTATCACCCCTACTCTGGAACTCTCTACCACAACACATCAGACTCTCGCCTACCATCGAAACCTTCAAAAAGAACCTGAAGACCCACCTCTTCTGACAAGCCTACAACCTGCAGTAACCACCGATTGACCAAACCGCTGCATGACCAGCTCTATCCTCACCTACTGTATTCTCACCCATCCCTTGTAGATTGTGAGCCTTCGTGGGCAGGGTCCTCACTCCTCCTGTACCAGTTATGACTTGTATTGTTTAAGATTATTGTACTTGTTTTTATTATGTATACCCCTCCTCACATGTAAAGCGCCATGGAATAAATGGTGCTATAACAATCTAATATATAAAGCTGAATGTGTGTGTGTATGTGTGTGTGTGTATGTATGTATGTCCGGGATTGGCATCTGCACCATCGCAGCTACAGCCACAAAATTTTGCACAGTCACACGTCTGGACCCCGAGGGCGTCACAGGCTATGTTGTGAGGCGAAATTTTAACCCCGCGCATTCCAATTCACCAAACAATTTTGCCCCTATATACATAATGGGGAAAAAAGTGAAAGGAAAAGTATTGGAGGCGTCGCAGCTACAGCCACAAAATTTTGCACAGTCACATGTCTGGACCCTGAGAGCATCATAGGCTATGTTGTGAGGTGAAATTTTAACCCTGTGCTTTCCAATTCACCAAACAATTTTGTCCCTTTCTACATAATGGGGAAAAAGTGAAAGGAAAAGTGTTGGAGGCGTCGCAGCTACAGCCACAAAATTTTGCACAGTCACACGTCTGGACCCTGAGAGCGTCAAAAGGCTATGTTGTGAGGTGAAATTTTAACCCCGCGCTTTCCAATTCACCAAACAATTTTGTCCCTATCTACATAATGGGGAAAAAGTGAAAGGAAAAGTGTTGGAGGCGTCGCAGCTACAGCCACAAAATTTTGCACAGTCACACGTCTGGACCCCGAGAGCGTCATAGGCTATGTTGTGAGGCGAAATTTTAACCCCGCGCTTTCCAATTCACTAAACAATTTTGCCCCTATCTACATAATGGGAAAAGTGAAAGGAAAAGTGTTGGAGGCAAATTGACAGCTGCCAGATGTGAACAAGGGGGACTTAAAGAATGAGAGTGATGGCGCCAAAGAGTATATACCGTACAGTTGCTAAGGTGGGGCCCCAACATGGGATACTCACCACACACGGGGATATGAACACACACACAAAATGCGCCACACACTACCACGTGCTTGAACACATATTACCCTCAGCACACATTTCACCACACATACACCAACCTCGCTACATAAAAGTCGAAACACAAAAGTCACCGCTCAAAACTCGCCACGCGCAAAACTCACCACATGCAAAAACTAGGCTCACGCAAAACTCGCCACATGTGCAAAACTCACCTCATGGAAAACTCGCCACACGCAAAACTTGCACACGCGGAAAAATTGACACATGCACAAAAGTTGCAACACATGCAAAAGTTGCCTCACACAAAACTTGCACATACTCAAAAGGCACCACACATAAAACTCGCCACACGCAAAACTTGGCATGCGCAAAACTTGCTGCACACAACTTGCTACACTAACCTGTCACATGTGTTATGGCTGGCAATCAGGCAACACAGCGTGCAGTAATCAGCGCACATACAGAGATCTGGCAATAACCAAAAACAATAGGACGAGCTCTGAGACGTGGAATCTCTGTAGACTGCAGTACCTGATCTATCCTCACACAACTATAAGCAGCAGTGGATTGCGCCTATCACTACCTATGCAACTCGGCACTGCCTGAGGAGCTGACTAGCCTGAAGATAGAAATACAAGCCTGACTTACCTCAGAGAAATACCCCAAAGGAATAGGCAGCCCCCCACATATAATGACTATTAGCAAGATGAAAAGACAAACGTAGGAATGAAATAGATTCAGCAAAGTGAGGCCCGATATTCTAGACAGAGCGAGGATAGCAAAGAGAACTATGCAGTCTACAAAAAACCCTAAAACGAAAACCACGCAAAGGGGCAAAAAGACCCACCGTGCCGAACTAACAGCACGGCGGTGCACCCCTTTGCTTCTCAGAGCTTCCAGCAAAAGTTAATAGCAAGCTGGACAGAAAAAACAGAAAACAAACTAGAAGCACTTATCTAGCAGAGCAGCAGGCCCAAGGAAAGATGCAGTAGCTCAGATCCAACACTGGAACATTGACAAGGAGCAAGGAAGACAGACTCAGGTGGAGCTAAATAGCAAGGCAGCCAACGAGCTCACCAAAACACCTGAGGGAGGAAGCCCAGAGACTGCAATACCACTTGTGACCACAGAAGTGAACTCAGCCACAGAATTCACAACAGTACCCCCCCCTTGAGGAGGGGTCACCGAACCCTCACCAGAACCCCCAGGCCGACCAGGATGAGCCACATGAAAGGCACGAACAAGATCTGGGGCATGGACATCAGAGGCAAAAACCCAGGAATTATCTTCCTGAGCATAACCCTTCCATTTGACCAGATACTGGAGTTTCCGTCTAGAGACACGAGAATCCAAAATCTTCTCCACAATATACTCCAATTCCCCCTCCACCAAAACAGGGGCAGGAGGCTCCACAGATGGAACCATAGGTGCCACGTATCTCCTCAACAACGACCTATGGAATACATTATGTATGGAAAAGGAGTCTGGGAGGGTCAGACGAAAAGACACCGGATTGAGAATCTCAGAAATCCTATACGGACCAATAAAACGAGGTTTAAATTTAGGAGAGGAAACCTTCATAGGAATATGACGAGAAGATAACCAAACCAGATCCCCAACACGAAGTCGGGGTCCCACACGGCGTCTGCGATTAGCGAAAAGCTGAGCCTTCTCCTGGGACAAGGTCAAATTGTCCACTACCTGAGTCCAGATCTGCTGCAACCTGTCCACCACAGAATCCACACCAGGACAGTCCGAAGACTCAACCTGTCCTGAAGAGAAACGAGGATGGAACCCAGAATTGCAGAAAAATGGAGAGACCAAGGTAGCCGAGCTGGCCCGATTATTAAGGGCGAACTCAGCCAACGGCAAAAATGACACCCAATCATCCTGGTCAGCGGAAACAAAACATCTCAGATATGTTTCCAAGGTCTGATTGGTTCGTTCGGTCTGGCCATTAGTCTGAGGATGGAAGGCCGAGGAGAAAGATAGGTCAATGCCCATCCTACCACAAAAGGCTCGCCAGAACCTCGAGACAAACTGGGAACCTCTGTCAGAAACAATATTCTCAGGAATGCCATGTAAACGAACCACATGCTGGAAGAACAAAGGCACCAAATCAGAGGAGGAAGGCAATTTAACCAAGGGCACCAGATGGACCATTTTAGAAAAGCGATCACAGACCACCCAAATGACCGACATTTTTTGAGAAACGGGAAGGTCAGAAATGAAATCCATCGAAATATGTGTCCAAGGCCTCTTCGGGACCGGCAAGGGCAAAAGCAACCCACTGGCACGTGAACAGCAGGGCTTAGCCCTAGCACAAATTCCACAGGACTGCACAAAAGCACGCACATCCCGTGACAGAGATGGCCACCAGAAGGATCTAGCAACCAACTCCCTGGTACCAAAGATTCCTGGATGACCGGCCAGCACCGAACAATGAAGTTCAGAGATAACTTTACTAGTCCACCTATCAGGGACGAACAGTTTCTCGGCCGGACAACGATCAGGTTTATTAGCCTGAAATTTCTGCAACACTCTCCGCAAATCAGGGGAGATGGCAGACACAATGACTCCTTCCTTGAGGATACTCGCCGGCTCAGATAACCCCGGAGAGTCGGGCACAAAACTCCTAGACAGAGCATCCGCCTTCACATTTTTAGAGCCCGGAAGGTATGAAATCACAAAATCAAAACGAGCAAAAAATAACGACCAACGGGCCTGTCTAGGATTCAAGCGCTTGGCAGACTCAAGATAAGTAAGGTTCTTATGATCAGTCAAAACCACCACGCGATGCTTAGCACCCTCAAGCCAATGACGCCACTCCTCGAATGCCCACTTCATGGCCAGCAACTCTCGGTTGCCCACATCATAATTACGCTCAGCAGCAGAAAATTTCCTGGAAAAGAAAGCACATGGTTTGAACACTGAGCAACCAGAACCTCTCTGTGACAAAACCGCCCCTGCACCAATCTCAGAAGCATCAACCTCGACCTGGAACGGAAGAGAAACATCAGGTTGACACAACACAGGGGCACAGCAAAAACGACGCTTCAACTCCTGAAAAGCTTCCACGGCAGCAGAAGACCAATTAACCAAATCAGCACCCTTGTTGGTCAAATCGGTCAATGGTCTGGCAATGCTAGAAAAATTACAGATGAAGCGACGATAAAAATTAGCAAAGCCCAGGAATTTCTGCAGACTTTTTAGAGATGTCGGCTGAGTCCAATCCTGGATGGCCTGAACCTTAACCGGATCCATCTCGATAGTAGAAGGGGAAAAGATGAACCCCAAAAATGAAACTTTCTGCACACCGAAGAGACACTTTGATCCCTTCACGAACAAGGAATTAGCACGCAGTACCTGGAAAACCATTCTGACTTGCTTCACATGAGACTCCCAATCATCTGAGAAGATCAAAATGTCATCCAAGTAAACAATCAAGAATTTATCCAGATACTCACGGAAAATGTCATGCATAAAAGACTGAAAAACAGATGGAGCATTGGCAAGTCCGAATGGCATCACCAGATACTCAAAATGACCCTCGGGCGTATTAAATGCCGTTTTCCATTCATCTCCCTGCCTGATTCTCACCAGATTATACGCACCACGAAGATCAATCTTAGTAAACCAACTAGCCCCCTTAATCCGAGCAAACAAGTCAGAAATCAATGGCAAGGGATACTGAAACTTAACAGTGATCTTATTAAGAAGGCGGTAATCAATACACGGTCTTAGCGAACCATCCTTCTTGGCTACAAAAAAGAACCCTGCTCCCAATGGTGACGACGATGGGCGAATATGTCCCTTCTCCAGGGACTCCTTCACATAACTGCGCATAGCGGTGTGTTCAGGTACGGACAAATTAAATAAACGACCCTTAGGGAATTTACTACCAGGAATCAAATCGATAGCACAATCACAATTCCTATGCGGAGGTAGGGCATCAGACTTGGACTCTTCAAATACATCCTGAAAGTCCGACAAGAACTCTGGGATGTCAGAAGGAATGGATGACGAAATAGACAAAAATGGAACATCACCATGTACTCCCTGACAACCCCAGCTGGTTACCGACATAGAGTTCCAATCCAATACTGGATTATGGGTTTGTAGCCATGGCAACCCCAACACGACCACATCATGCAAATTATGCAGTACCAGAAAGCGAATAACTTCCTGATGTGCAGGAGCCATGCACATGGTCAGCTGGGCCCAGTACTGAGGCTTATTCTTGGCCAAAGGTGTAGCATCAATTCCTCTCAACGGAATAGGACACCGCAAAGGCTCCAAGAAAAATCCACAACGTTTAGCATAATCCAAATCCATCAGATTCAGGGCAGCGCCTGAATCCACAAACGCCATGACAGAATATGATGACAAAGAGCACATTAAGGTAATGGACAAAAGGAATTTGGACTGTACAGTACCAATAACGGCAGAGCTATCGAACCGCCTAGTGCGTTTAGGACAATTAGAAATAGCATGAGTAGAATCACCACAATAGAAACACAGTCTGTTCAGACGTCTGTGTTCTTGCCGTTCTACTTTAGTCATAGTCCTGTCGCACTGCATAGGCTCAGGTTTACTCGCAGACAATACCGCCAGATGGTGCACAGATTTACGCTCGCGCAAGCGACGACCGATCTGAATGGCCAAGGACATAGACTCATTCAAACCAGCAGGCATAGGAAATCCCACCATTACATCCTTAAGAGCTTCAGAGAGACCCTTTCTGAACAAAGCCGCTAGTGCAGATTCATTCCACAGAGTGAGTACTGACCACTTCCTAAATTTCTGACAATATACTTCTACATCATCCTGACCCTGGCATAAAGCCAGCAGATTTTTCTCAGCCTGATCCACTGAATTAGGCTCATCGTAAAGCAATCCCAGCGCCTGGAAAAATGCATCAACATTACTCAATGCAGAATCTCCTGGTGCAAGAGAAAACGCCCAGTCCTGTGGGTCGCCGCGCAAAAAAGAAATAATAATCAAAACCTGTTGAATAGGATTACCAGAAGAATGAGGTTTCAAGGCCAAAAATAGCTTACAATTATTTCTGAAGCTCAGGAACTTAGTTCTGTCACCAAAAAACAAATCAGGAATCGGAATTCTTGGTTCTAGCATCGATTTCTGATCAATAGTATCTTGAATCTTTTGTACATTTACAACGAGATTATCCATTGAGGAGCACAGAGCCTGAATATCCATGTCCACAGCTGTGTCCTGAAGCACTCTAATGTCTAGGGGAAAAAAAAGACTGAAGACAGAGCTAAGAAAAAAAAATGATGTCAGGATTTCTTTTTTCCCTCTATTGGGAATCATTGGTGTGGCTCCTTGTACTGTTATGGCTGGCAATCAGGCAACACAGCGTGCAGTAATCAGCGCACATACAGAGATCTGGCAATAACCAAAAACAATAGGACGAGCTCTGAGACGTGGAATCTCTGTAGACTGCAGTACCTGATCTATCCTCACACAACTATAAGCAGCAGTGGATTGCGCCTATCACTACCTATGCAACTCGGCACTGCCTGAGGAGCTGACTAGCCTGAAGATAGAAATACAAGCCTGACTTACCTCAGAGAAATACCCCAAAGGAATAGGCAGCCCCCCACATATAATGACTATTAGCAAGATGAAAAGACAAACGTAGGAATGAAATAGATTCAGCAAAGTGAGGCCCGATATTCTAGACAGAGCGAGGATAGCAAAGAGAACTATGCAGTCTACAAAAAACCCTAAAACGAAAACCACGCAAAGGGGCAAAAAGACCCACCGTGCCGAACTAACAGCACGGCGGTGCACCCCTTTGCTTCTCAGAGCTTCCAGCAAAAGTTAATAGCAAGCTGGACAGAAAAAACAGAAAACAAACTAGAAGCACTTATCTAGCAGAGCAGCAGGCCCAAGGAAAGATGCAGTAGCTCAGATCCAACACTGGAACATTGACAAGGAGCAAGGAAGACAGACTCAGGTGGAGCTAAATAGCAAGGCAGCCAACGAGCTCACCAAAACACCTGAGGGAGGAAGCCCAGAGACTGCAATACCACTTGTGACCACAGAAGTGAACTCAGCCACAGAATTCACAACACACATGCAACTCGACACACAAAAAGTTGCTACATGCATGTCCCCACACAAAACTCATCTCACAAAAGTCGCTACATGCATGTCGCCACACGCAACTCAACACACACAACTTGACAAACGAAACTCGCCCTAAAACACACACAAGTCTGGTATTATCCTTCAAAAATAAAAATCTGATTAATAAGCAGACAAGCTACAAGAGCAACAAATGTACCATATAGGAAATACGGCAGCTGTCAGTCACATGACCTGTCTATTATGTGTATGTGTGAGCTAATATATACTGCCAGGGGGGGAGGGCTTTCTGTTGGCTGGGGATTTATCAGGCTGCCAATTTAGCTTACAAACACTGAGGTAAAAATACTGAGCAAATAACGTGTGAACGAGGTCTAATACAGGAGGAGATGACACACAGGTACAGTGGGGCAAAAAAGTATTTAGTCAGTCAGCAATAGTGCAAGTTCCACCACTTAAAAAGATGAGAGGCGTCTGTAATTTACATCACAGGTAGACCTCAACTATGGGAGACAAACTGAGAAAAAAAAATCCAGAAAATCACATTGTCTGTATTTTAAACATTTTATTTGCATATTATGGTGGAAAATAAGTATTTGGTCAGAAACAAAATTTCATCTCAATACTTTGTAATATATCCTTTGTTGGCAATGACAGAGGTCAAACGTTTTCTATAATTCTTCACAAGGTTGCCACACACTGTTGTTGGTATGTTGGCCCATTCCTCCATGCAGATCTCCTCTAGAGCAGTGATGTTTTTGGCTTTTCGCTTGGCAACACGGACTTTCAACTCCCTCCAAAGGTTTTCTATAGGGTTGAGATCTGGAGACTGGCTAGGCCACTCCAGGACCTTGAAATGCTTCTTACGAAGCCACTCCTTCGTTGCACTGGCGGTGTGCTTTGGATCATTGTCATGTTGAAAGACCCAGCCATGTTTCATCTTCAATGCCCTTGCTGATGAAAGGAGGTTTGCACTCAAAATCTCAAGATACATGGCCCCATTCATTCTTTCATGTACCCGGATCAGTCGTCCTGGCCCCTTTGCAGAGAAACAGCCCCACAGCATGATGTTTCCACCACCATGCTTTACAGTAGGTATGGTGTTTGATGGATGCAACTCAGTATTCTTTTTCCTCCAAACACGACAAGTTGTGTTTCTACCAAACAGTTCCAGTTTGGTTTCATCAGACCATAGGACATTCTCCCAAAACTCCTCTGGATCATCCAAATGCTCTCTAGCAAACTTCAGACGGGCCCAGACATGTACTGGCTTAAGCAGTGAGACACGTCTGGCACTGCAGGATCTGAGTCCATGGTGGCGTAGTGTATTACTTATGGTAGGCCTTGTTACATTGGTCCCAGCTCTCTGCAGTTCATTCACTAGGTCCCCCCGCGTGGTTCTGGGATTTTTGCTCACCGTTCTTGTGATCATTCTGACCCCACGGGGTGGGATTTTGCGTGGAGCCCCAGATCGAGGGAGATTATCAGTGGTCTTGTATGTCTTCCATTTTCTAATTATTGCTCCCACTGTTGATTTCTTCACTCCACGCTGGTTGGCTATTGCAGATTCAGTCTTCCCAGCCTGGTGCAGGGCTACAATTTTGTTTCTGGTGTCCTTTGACAGCTCTTTGGTCTTCACCATAGTGGAGTTTGGAGTCAGACTGTTTGAGGGTGTGCACAGGTGTCTTTTTATACTGATAACAAGTTTAAACAGGTGCCATTACTACAGGTAATGAGTGAAGGAAAGAGGAGACTCTTAAAGAAGAAGTTACAGGTCTGTGAGAGCCAGAAATCTTGATTGTTTGTTTCTGACCAAATACTTATTTTCCACCATATTATGCAAATAAATTGTTAAAAAAACAGACAATGTGATTTTCTGGATTTTTTTTTCTCAGTTTGTCTCCCATAGTTGAGGTCTACCTATGATGTAAATTACAGACGCCTCTCATCTTTTTAAGTGGTGGAACTTGCACTATTGCTGACTGACTAAATACTTTTTTGCCCCACTGTATATACTATATACAGGGGAGATGACACACAGATATATACTATATACAGGAGAGATGACACACAGGTATATACTATATACAGGAGGAGATGACATACAGGTATATGTTATATATAGAAGATGACATACAGGGATATACTATATACAGGAGGAGATTACACATAGATATATACTATATACAGGGGAGATGACACACAGGTATATACTATATACAGGGGAGATGACACACAGCAGGTATATACTATATACAGGTGAGATGACATACAGGTATATACCATATACAGGAGATGACATACAGGTGTATACTATATATAAGGGAGATGACAAACATGTATATACTGAGGTGAAAATGAGAGGTGTGAGGTGAAAATGAAAAGGTGTGAGTGCAAAATGAGAGGAGTGAGGGAAAATAGTGCAGTGATCAGAAAATGACAGATGTGAGGTCGAAATGACAAGTGTTAGGGGGGAATGAGAGGAGTGAGGGAGAAAATGAGAGGTGTGAGGGAGAAAATGAGAGATGTGAGGGGGAAAATGAAAGATGTGATTGGGAAAATGAGAGGCGTGATGGGAAAATAAGAGAAGTGAGGTGCTATAACTAACCACAGATATTTACTATGCCCAGGCAACGCCGGGCTCTTCAGCTAGTAAATAATAATAATAATAATAATAATGTGCTCATAAGGGAAGAAATCATTAGACTGCCATAAAATGAAATAGTTAAGTACCTGCTGAAAAAGTAGATGAAGGGGTCCAAATACTGTCCCAAGGATGCGTCCACGCCGACGCGCGTTTCAGCATCTGCCTTCGATAGGGGGCAGAAAAAAATTTCTACAAAGGGTCCATTTCTCTATATACACTAATCATTTGGTTTTTTTTTCTGATATAACAGCACCTCAAAATTATTATCATACATTGGATTACATTATCTATTATTTGGTATTTTGCTGCTATTATTAGTATTATTAACATCTTTATCTCATATCTCCCATCTGCCCCGTTTATTGCATCCCTTTTGTCTCGAGTATTTGTTTCCACCCTTACCAATATTTTAAATATTATTGTACTTAATAAAATATGCTTTTTACTATTGAGTTGTCAACTCTGCTTTTGTCTCTTCATTTTTTATGTACATTGTCGATATTCTCTTTATGATATCCATATTACACATATACAGTGGGGCAAAAAAGTATTTAGTCAGTCAGCAATAGTGCAAGTTCCACCACTTAAAAAGATGAGAGGCGTCTGTAATTTACATCATAGGTAGACCTCAATTATGGGAGATAAACTGAGAAAAAAAAATCCAGAAAATCACATTGTCTGTTTTTTTATCATTTTTTTGCATATTATGGTGGAAAATAAGTATTTGGTCAGAAACAAACAATCAAGATTTCTGGCTCTCACAGACCTGTAACTTCTTCTTTAAGAGTCTCCTCTTACCTCCACTCATTACCTGTAGTAATGGCACCTGTTTAAACTTGTTATCAGTATAAAAAGACACCTGTGCACACCCTCAAACAGTCTGACTCCAAACTCCACTATGTTGAAGACCAAAGAGCTGTCAAAGGACACCAGAAACAAAATTGTAGCCCTGCACCAGGCTGGGAAGACTGAATCTGCAATAGCCAACCAGCTTGGAGTGAAGAAATCAACAGTGGGAGCAATAATTAGAAAATGGAAGACATACAAGACCACTGATAATCTCCCTCGATCTGGGGCTCCACGCAAAATCCCACCCCGTGGGGTCAGAATGATCACAAGAACGGTGAGCAAAAATCCCAGAACCACGCGGGGGGACATAGTGAATGAACTGCAGAGAGCTGGGACCAATGTAACAAGGCCTACCATAAGTAACACACTACGCCACCATGGACTCAGATCCTGCAGTGCCAGACGTGTCCCACTGCTTAAGCCAGTACATGTCCGGGCCCGTCTGAAGTTTGCTAGAGAGCATTTGGATGATCCAGAGGAGTTTTGGGAGAATGTCCTATGGTCTGATGAAACCAAACTGGAACTGTTTGGTAGAAACACAACTTGTCATGTTTGGAGGAAAAAGAATACTGAGTTGCATCCATCAAACACCATACCTACTGTAAAGCATGGTGGTGGAAACATCATGCTTTGGCGCTGTTTCTCTGCAAAGGGGCCAGGACGACTGATCCGGGTACATGAAAGAATGAATGGGGCCATGTATCGTGAGATTTTGAGTGCAAACCTCCTTCCATCAGCAAGGGCATTGAAGATGAAACGTGGCTGGGTCTTTCAACATGACAATGATCCAAAGCACACCACCAGGGCAACGAAGGAGTGGCTTCGTAAGAAGCATTTCAAGGTCCTGGAGTGGCCTAGCCAGTCTCCAGATCTCAACCCTATAGAAAACCTTTGGAGGGAGTTGAAAGTCCGTGTTGCCAAGCGAAAAGCCAAAAACATCACTGCTTTAGAGGAGATCTGCATGGAGGAATGGGCCAACATACCAACAACAGTGTGTGGCAACCTTGTGAAGACTTACAGAAAACGTTTGACCTCTGTCATTGCCAACAAAGGATATATTACAAAGTATTGAGATGAAATTTTGTTTCTGACCAAATACTTATTTTCCACCATAATATGCAAAAAAAATGTTAAAAAAACAGACAATGTGATTTTCTGGATTTTTTTTTCTCAGTTTGTCTCCCATAGTTGAGGTCTACCTATGATGTAAATTACAGACACCTCTCATCTTTTTAAGTGGTGGAACTTGCACTATTGCTGACTGACTAAATACTTTTTTGCCCCACTGTAAATGGCACAAATGACAATGTTCTTTATTACTTATTAAGGCTGCTTTCACACATCCGGTTTTTGGTTTCAGGCTAAATCCGTCAAATTTGCAAAAAAATGGATCCAGTGTAAATTGTGAAAAACTGATGCACTGGATCCGTTTTTTAGCTGGATCCGGCTCTCTGTACTGCGCATGGGTGAGAGAGAGAGATTCCATGCCAGAAACAAAAACAAAGCTTCTGGGCATGCTCAATGTATAAAAAACGGATTCAGTCGCCAGATACGTTCATTCACACATCCGTTCCATGCGTTTATTGCCGGATCCGTCCCTTCAGGCTTTTTTGCCGGACACAAAAAACGTTGCAGGAGACATTTTTTGTGTCCGGCAAAAAAGCCTGAAGGGACGGATCCGGCACAAAACGGTTGAAACGCATGTCCTTCAGGCACAATCCGGCGCTAATACAACTGTATGGGGAAAAAACGGATCCGGCGTAAGAAAAAAACGGATCCGGATTGTGCCTGAAACTGCCGGATTGTACCTGAAAGAAAAAACCTGGTGTGTGAAAGCAGTCTTAGCATGCTAGATGGTGGCCCGATTCTAACGCATCGGGTATTCTAGAATATGCATGTCCACGTAGTATATTGCCCAGCTACGTAGTATATTTCCCAGCCACGTAGTATATTGCCCATCGACGTAGTATATTGCCCAGCCACATAGTATATTGCCCATTTACGTAGTATATTGCCCAGCCACGTAGTATACAGCACAGAGCCACGTAGTATATTGCCCATCGACGTAGTATATTGCCCAGCCACATAGTATATTGCCCAGCCACGTAGTATATTGCCCAGCCACGTAGTATACAGCACAGAGCCACGTAGTATATTGCACAGCGACGTAGTATATTGTCCAGCCACGTAGTATATTGCACAGCCACGTAGTATATTGCACAGCCACGTAGTATATTGCCCAGCCACGTAGTATACAGCACAGAGCCACGTAGTATATTGCACAGAGACGTAGTATATTGTCCAGCCACGTAGTATATTGCACAGCGACGTAGTATATTGCACAGCCTTGTAGTATACAGCACAGAGCCACGTAGGATATTGCCCAGTGAAGTACTATATTACCGAGCCACGTATGTCACAGGTTAAAAAAATAAAAAATAAACATACTCATCTAACGATCTAAGGGCCCCTTGTAGTTGAACATACTCACCATTCTTGTGGCTGCTCCTCAGCGTCCTGTCTCTCCGCTTCCTGGGATCCAACGGCGCTGTACAGATGGGCGCGCGGCTGCTGCCATCTTGCGTTCCCAGGATGCTTTGCGAAATTACCCATATGACTTAGCGGTCTCGCAGGTAATTTCGCAAAGCATCGCTGGGATAGGAAGATGGCGGCAAGCACGAGCGGTTCAGCGGACAATGGAGGGTGACTATAGCAGGTTTTTTGTACTATTTTTAACATTACTTTCTTTTACTATTGATGCCGCATAGGCAGCATCAATAGTAAAAGGTTGGGGACACACAGGGTTAATAGCGGCGGTAACAGAATGTGTTACCGCTGGCATTAATCCTGTGATAGCGGTGACCGGAGGGGAGTATGCAGCGGGCGCCGGGGACACTGACTGCGGGGAGTAAGCAGCGGAGCGCCGGGGACACTGACTGCGGGGAGCGGAGCGCCGGGGACACTGACTACGGGGAGCCGAGCGCCGGGGACACTGACTACAGGGAGCGGAGCGCCGGGGACACTGACTGCGGGGAGTATGGAGCGGGTGCCGGCCACTGACTGCAGGGAGTATGGAGCGGCCATTTTCTTCCGGACCGTGCCCGTCGCTGATTGGTCGTGGCTGTTTTGCGGCGACCAATCAGCGACTTGGATTTCCATGATAGACAGAGGCCACGACCAATGAATATCCGTGACAGAAGGATCCTTCCTCAGTTTGCTTCCTCAGGTGATGAGGTTAAGTCGTTAGGTGCTGCTCTATTTGACTCCACCTGGTGCTTTGATCCTGGCCTCCAGTCAATGTTCTAGTATTGGTCTTGCTTCCTTCTGGATCGTTCCTGTGGCCTCTCTGTCCTGCATAAGCTAAGTTCTGCTTGTGTTATTTTTTGTTTGCTATATTTTCTGTCCAGCTTGCTATATTGGTTTTTTCTTGCTTGCTGGAAGCTCTGAGACGCAGAGGGAGCACCTCCGTACCGTTAGTCGGTGCGGAGGGTCTTTTTGCCCCTCTGCGTGGTTGTTTGTAGATTTTTGTGTTGACCGCAAAGCTATCTTTCCTATCCTCGGTCTATTCAGTAAGTCGGGCCTCACTTTGCTAAATCTATTTCATCTCTGTGTTTGTATTTCATCTTTACTCACAGTCATTATATGTGGGGGGCTGCCTTTTCCTTTGGGGAATTTCTCTGAGGCATGGTAGGCTATTTTTTCTATCTTCAGGGCTAGTTAGTTTCTCAGGCTGTGCCGAGTTGCATAGGGAGCGTTAGGCGCAATCAACGGCTACCTCCTGTGTGGTGTGTTAGGATTAGGGATTGCGGTCAGCAGAGTTTCCACGTCTCAGAGCTTGTCCTATGTTTTTGGTAAATGTCAGGTCACCTTGTGTGCTCTGAACTTCAAGGTCCATTGTGGTTCTGAATTACCTGTTCATAACAACAGACCCTTGCTACTCATACACAGCTGAGCCTCAAGTCCCAAGTTCCAATCTGATCAAACAAAACAGCTATCTACCATAGCAGCCGATGTGCACGTTACATTGTTTTGACATAAGAATCGAGTGCCTGTGTGAATGCTACCTAATGCATACCTGAAAGCGTGAATTCCTACAATTGGTGGATGAAATGTGTAATGCTGTGACGGTCTTCGATAATTGAGAGGGGCCTCAAACTGTCCCTGGAACTGAGACCCTAAGGGTATGTGCACACATTGTGGATTCTCTGCGGATCTGCAGCGTTTTTTAAGGTGCAGAAATGCTGCAGATCTGCAATTGATTTACAGTACAATGTAAATCAATGAGAAAAAAAATGCTGTGCTAATGGTGCGGAAAATCCGCTGCGGAAACGCTGCGGTTTAAAAGAAGTAGCATGTCAATTCTTTTTTGTGAATCTGCAGCATTTTTGTACCATTCCATTATAGAAAACCGCAGGGGTAAAAAACGCAGCAAATCTGCAAGAAAACCGCAGCAAAAACGCACAAAAAACGCTGTGGATCCGCACAAAAAACGCGACAAATCCGCAGATGCGTTTTCCCCACCAGAAATAACTAAGCCTAATTCGCAACGTGTGCACATAGCCTAACTATCCCTGTCCCAGGGTACTCTTGAAGGTAGAGAAGCCCGGGTCTCCGACCTTGCTATGCTCCTGTCCAAACTCCAATCTGTCCCCTCCCCACCTGAAGAGGCATGGGACAGAAAAGTGAGATAAACAAAACAAAAACAAAACAAGGATAATAGAAAACCTGTATCATACAAAAGCACAAACCAACAATAGGGAGGAGTGTAGAGACAGGGAGGAATAAACTAAATTGAAATTGGGACCAGGAGATAAACGTACTCCAGAAAACTACACTACTACAACAGCTCCAATCCAACCTCTTAGCTTTAGCACTCAGTATAGTAAGACAAATCTTTCACCGGCAGGCACTAACCGCCCAGAGCCAGTATATACAGAGGGAGTAAATAATAAGCAGTTGAAGCTGAGAACAACCAGGCTGTATGAGTCCTCAAACCTGTCAGCACAGAAGGAAACCAAATCCATTTTAAATAGGACATGAATCACACCATCTCTAAAGAAGACCTGTGATTCATTACCTGATATGATTGTCTAAAGGTACCGTCACACATAACGATATCGTTAACGATATCATTGCTTTTTGTGACGTAACAACGATATCGTTAACAAAATCGTTATGCGTGACAGCGACCAACGATCAGGTCCCTGCTGGGAGATCGTTGGTCGCTGGGGAAAGTCCAGGACTTTATTTCGTCGCTGGATCACCCGCTGACATCGCGGAATCGGCGTGTGTGACGCCGATTCAGCGATGTCTTCACTGGTAACCAGGGTAAATATCGGGTTACTAAGCGCAGGGCCGCGCTTAGTAATCCGATGTTTACCCTGGTTACCATTGTAAAAGTAAAAAAAAAAACACTACATACTTATATTCCGGTGTCTGGTCACGTCCCTCGCCTTCAGCTTCCCGCACTGACTGTGAGCGCCGGCCGGCCGTAAAGCAGAGCACAGCGGTGACGTCACCGCTCTGCTTTCCGGCAAGCGCGCTTACACAGTGCAGGGAAGCTGACGCTGGGGGACGCGACAGGAATGTAAGTATGTAGTGTTGTTTTTTTTACTTTTACAATGGTAACCAGGGTAAACATCGGGTTACTAAGCGCGGCCCTGCGCTTAGTAACCCGATGTTTACCTTGGTTACCCGGGGACTTCGGGATCGTTGGTCGCTGGAGAGCTGTCTGTGTGACAGCTCTCCAGCGACCAAACAGCGACGCTGCAGCGATCGGCATCGTTATCTAGATCGCTGCAGCGTCGCTTAATGTGACGGTACCTTTACTCCAGGCCTTCCAGGGGCACATGACACCCTCCTGACAACATGTGGCTGTGAAATCCCAGAGAGCACAGGCAATTGAAGTACTTTGAATGTCCTGGGTAAAAGCAGCTACAGCATTGCAAACATAGTCTAAAAGCATGCAGGAGCTTCTTAGGCAACTGGTCCAGGTCAATTTGTAGTTGTAGCAGCAGACCCAATAGGAGACTAACAAAATCATGATCCAGCAGTTTCAACAGCAGCTGCAGGATTTAAAGCAGCACCATTAACTGGAGTTTCAGTATCATCGGAAGATGGCTCTCGTGTCAGAATCTGTCCAGGCCAGGAAGATGGCACCAAATGCCAGCCAAAGTGAAGGTATCAGGGTGAGGCGAAGATTACTCTGGAGTAAGAAGTTGAGGTTTTCCTGATTGTATTTGAGAGGGTGGCAGACAGAGAGAAACTGTTCCCAGAGAAATGCGCAGAGATCCTAGATCCATACCTTATGGGAAAACAGCAGAAAGTATACTAAGACCTTGCCCTGTAGGATGTGAAAGGGTACGACAAGTTGAAGGCGGAGATTATGGCACGTTTTGATTTCACCCTGGCAATTGGGGCACAAACTTCCCCGGTCCCAGATGTTCAACTTTTTACACCTAGTGCAAAAATTGCTGTAGACCAAGACCTGGTCTACAGCATAAATGGTGGAAAGAGTGTTAGTGGATTGATTTATCCACTCCCTACTGAAATCCCTGCAAAGCTGCGTTTCCCAAGGAGAACCCCAGCGTGCAAATGACCGTGTGACACTTGTGGAAAGATACAAGGCCATGGAGAACTCCCTGAGCAATAACGGGAGCTTGAGTGTTGTGATAGGCAATTCAGTACTACAATGGACATAGCGGTCAGAGCACATACAGTGATCTGACAATAACCCAAAATAATAGAACGAGCTCTGAGACGTGGGAACTCTGCAGACCGCAATCCCTAATCCTCTCCAAACAACACTAGAGGCAGCCGTGGATTGCGCCTAACTCTGCCTATGCAACTCGGCACAGCCTGAGAAACTAACTAGCCTGAAGATAGAAAATAAGCCTACCTTGCCTCAGAGAAATACCCCAAAGGAAAAGGCAGCCCCCCACATATAATGACTGTGAGTTAAGATGAAAAGACAAACGTAGGGATGAAATAGGTTCAGCAAAGTGAGGCCCGACTTTCTTAACAGAGCGAGGATAGGAAAGATAACTTTGCGGTCTACACAAAACCCTAAAGAAAACCACGCAAAGGGGGCAAAAAGACCCTCCGTACCGAACTAACGGCACGGAGGTACACCCTTTGCGTCCCAGAGCTTCCAGCAAAACAATTAGACAAGCTGGACAGAAAAAATAGCAAACAAATAGCAAAGAAGAACTTAGCTATGCAGAGCAGCAGGCCACAGGAATGATCCAGGGAAAAACAAGTCCAACACTGGAACATTGACAGGAAGCATGGATCAAAGCATTAGGTGGAGTTAAGTAGAGAAGCACCTAACGACCTCACCAGATCACCTGAGGGAGGAAACTCAGAAGCCGCAGTACCACTTTCCTCCACAAACGGAAGCTCCCAGAGAGAATCAGCGAATCAGAGAATCAGTACCACTTGTGACCACAGGAGGGAGCTCTGCCACAGAATTCACAACACTTGAGGTCACATTTCTGGGAAACCCAAAAGAAAGGGCTGAAGTTCATGTCTGATGGGCACCCAAAGACCCAGGAGTTGTCAGAGCCAGATACAAACTGTACATCTCGTATCATTGTCTGAAGGAAAGAGAGGATTCCAGCGAGACAGTGTGAGGAAGGTAAAAATCCACATTTTTTGTCTTGTGTCCCATACCTTGAGCTGTTCCGTCTGAGACACAAAATTGCATTTGACCTTAACATCAATGGTGAGCTGTCTCTCCCTCTCCCCCACCTCTTGTATATCACATTGTCTGATGTAGGACTCAGGTCCAAGGTCATAGATCAACCACATGTCTCTTAACCCTGGAGCCTATGGACTGCAGTTTCTGCAACTCCTACTTTGCCTATCCTGACTGCTCTGGGCTTCCTCTTCTTGGCAAGGGGCAGTAAATGATGTCCAAGTGACGGGACTTCTGGACTCAGGGAGTTTGGTGACCCTGGCAAAGGGCCTCACTTTCGCATGTGTTAGCCCTTGCAAAGGGGTGAAGGTAACTTATATCCATAGAGACACCAAGAACTATCCCATTGCCCAGATCGACATACGCACAGACTGTGATTCCATGTCCCACCAATTGGGAGTGGTCAAGGACATAGACAACTCCTGGTGGTATACTGGACTTCTGGGTGCTGCAGCTTTAGCCCATAAATTCCCAAACATAGGAAACTTTGACCAATAACAATAGCAGGCAGCCTGCTATGCCTGCTATTGTTATTTGTCAAAGTTTCCTATGTTTGGGAATTTATGGGCTAAAGCTGCAGCACCCAGCAGTCCAGTATACCACCAGGAGTTGTCTATGGTAACAAAGTTACATGATGTAAATTTCTATTCACTGTACTGGATAGAAGGGATGAAGACACCGGGGCCACGTAACTTGCCTTAGCTCCTGAATCTGCCCTCAGTCTGTACCATTCTCCATCTAGGGAAAAGGGGAGTAGTAGTGTACCGTAATACACCAACCAGACTAACAAGGTAATACAAACAGGGATACAGGAAAATACCAATCATGCAAATATACTCACACAAACAACAGAGGAAGACACCGGGAGTGGAGGATGAGGTAAATCCAAAATAGGAGAGGAGGGGAATTAGCATACACCCAAAACCTATCAACAGTCTCAGATAAATCCACCAAATGCCTTCTCAAGCAACAACCACCATCTCCAACCATGCAGCAATGAAGCTAACTCTGGCAATGAGTGCTTGCCAGGGCCCAGTTTACATAGGAGATGTGAGTGGCTGACAGTGAACATCTGAGAGCCTTAATGCAAGAAAGCTTCCAGGAGGTCTCAATTGAACAGATTAACCCCTGCATTGCTGAAAGAAACCTGCACTGTTTAACCCCTTCATGACCGGAGGTATTTTCATTTTTGTGTTTTCGATTTTTGCTTCCCTTATTCCCATAGCCATACATTTTGTAATTTTTGATCTATATGGCCATGTGAGGACTTGTTTCTTGTGGGACGAGTTGTATTTTGAACAACACCATTGGTTTTACCATATCATGAACTGGAAAATGGGAAAAAAATTCCATGTGTGGTGAAATTGCAAAAAAGTGCAATTCCACAATTGTTTTTTGTTTTGCTTTTTTTACTGTTTTCACTAAATGCTAAAACTAACATGCCATTATGATTTCCGGGGTCATTATAAGTTCATAGACACCAAACATGTATAGGTTCTTATTTATTTAAAGGGAACCTGTCACCCCCAACCCCCAAAATCGAAAGTGAGCTAAGCCCACCAGCATCAGGGGCTTATCTACAGCATTCTGTAAGATGAAAGATGAGAAAAAGAGGTTAGATTATACTCACCCAGGAGCGGTCCCGGTACGATGGGCGTCGCTGTCCGGTCCGGTGCCTCGCATCTTCTTATGAGGACGTCCTCCTCTTGTATTCATGCTGCGGCTCCGGCGCAGGTGTACTTTGTTTGCCCTGTTGAGGGCAGAGTAAAGTACTGCAGTGTGCAGGCGCTGGGCTTCTCTGACCTTTCCCGGCGCCTGCGCACTGCAGTACTTTGCTCTGCCCTCAACAGGGCAGACAAAGTACACCTGCGCCGGAGCCGCAGCGTGAAGACAAGAAGAGGACATCATCATAAGAAGATGGGAGGCCCCGGACCGCGACGCCTATCGGACCGGACCACAGCGGGACCGCCCCTGGGTGATAATCTAACCTCTTTTTCTCATCTTTCAGGTTACATCGGGGGCTTATCTACAGCAT
Source organism: Ranitomeya imitator (assembly GCF_032444005.1). Lineage (NCBI taxonomy): Eukaryota > Metazoa > Chordata > Amphibia > Anura > Dendrobatidae > Ranitomeya > Ranitomeya imitator. The sequence goes on from NC_091282.1 coordinate 131,507,686, forward strand.
TCCAGAATGTTGTAGATAAGCCCCTGATGCTGGTGGGCTTAGATCATCTTCGATTTTGGGGGTGACAGGTTCCCTTTAAGTGGTGAAAAAAGTTCCAAAGTTTGTTAAAAAAAAAAAAAAAGCGCTATTTTCCGATTCCCGTAGCGTCTCCATTTTTTGTGATCTCGAGTTGGGTGTGGGCTTATTTTTTGAGTGCCAAGATTAAATTTTTAAACATACCATTTTGGTGCGGATACATTCTTTTGATCACCTGTTATTGCATTTTAATGCAATGTTGTGGCAACCAAAAAACGTAATTCTGGCATTTTGACTTTTTTTCTCATTACGTTGTTTAGCGATAGGGTTAATTCTTCTTTTATATTGATAGATCCGGCGATTCTGAACTCGGCGATGCCAAATATGTGTATGTTTGATTTTTATTATTTTATTTTGAATGGGGAAAGATGGGGGTGATTTCAGCTTTTATATTATTCATTTTTTAAATATTTTTAAAAACTTATTTTTTTTTACTTTTGGCATGCTCTAATAGCCTCCATGGGAGACTAGAAGTTGCCATAACCCGATCGCCTCTGCGACATACAGGCGGTGATCAGATTGCCTGTATGTAATGTTAATAGCCGCAGGTGGATCGCGATTCCTCCCGCGGCTGTTAGCGACACATGTCAACTGTTCAAAATAGCTGACATGTGCCATAAAAGATATGGGCTCACCGCCAGAGCCCACATTAAAAGGAGGGTGTCTGACATCGATGTATTAAACCCAGTGTCGAAACAGGGTTAATATGAAGGTGAAGTGCTTCTAATCACTGCAGGAGTAGGAGAAATCAGATGCCTTGGGCTCCTGGCTCCACTCTGTTGCAGTAAACCCATGACAGTCCGTCTGCTGACGAGGCTGAGTAAACTGGATTTGTGTTGGAGGTAAAGGGAGACAGGCTAGAATCTCTCAGAGAAAAGACAGCAGAGGCTGTGGACACTAAACTGCAAGTATCACTGGTTGCTGTGGACAACAGCTGTTTTGTTTGAACAGATTTGGAGTAGTTAAGACATATATCAGAAGCCAGGGTCTGCATTATTTAGTTAGCGCCTGGACAAGGCTATGCAAATTGCCTCTTCAGAGAAAAAGAGGACTTAAACTCTACAGCGCCACCTGTTGGAGGTAGAGATCCTACAATTCACAATCAACCCTTTAACGAGTCGTGCAATATGACTTAGGATAAAAGCCAAATCAGTATCTTAATTCGCAGACACGGTGTTTCGGGCTGTTGGCCCTCGTCAGTGCGAAGCATGAGAACTAATTTGGTTAGATGAGAGGCTCTGGACTGGGGTCTAAAGGGTATAGTTTCTCCTTATGGAGAGTGACATACCAGCTCTGGCTTGTCACGGTAAGGAGGCTTATTCGCCGTGCAATGCTCCTCTGGGAAATATAATATGCAAATTGCCTCTTCAGAGAAAAAGAGGATTTAAACTCTATAGCGCCACCTGTTGGAAGTAGTGATTTATGTTTATGATTTTGTTTTGTTGCTGTGCAACCTGTGGATATAAACCTCACATTGTTTTGACACAAGAATCCAGTGCCTGTGTGAACGCTACCTAATGCCTACCTGAGAGTGTGAATCCCTACAACACATACTTTTGGTTGCGGGAATACTCATTCAACTGTGTACTAAAGAGGCAATAAAGGGTATTTGGGTAGAAATCATTGGTGCCAATCTGTTTTTTTTTCTTTTTTGCCTTTCTATTCAATGCCCTCTTTCCGCCAAGTTATCATTCATTGTTCCTTTGGTCACCTTATGTGACTATCAGTGGGTATTAACCATGCCGCAAAAAAGGCTCAATGTCACTGACTCATGCTTCGTACAGCAGATGACAATCGCATTACTTCATAAGGTTATGCTCTGTGCCCCTCATATATATCAATAAGAGTTAAAAAATATAATGATTACTGGATCCCTTTGCTTTGCTATGTGTATAAGTGTCCTATCATGTGTATAACTGTTTAATGTCTCTGCTCTAAGAACAGCAGCCTCTGTCTTAGTTATTCTATTAAATTTAATTGCATTGTTTTTGTTTTAAATAGTATTAATAAAAGTAATTTTATGGGTTCAATTTAGCTATATGCACATACCTGTTATTCCTGTTATACTGAAGCTTTGACTGTCAAACACAGTAGGCTCCTGATCACCTACTGTGCGCCACCATAACTGGGATGTACAATTACGGTAGCTTACATTAAAGTGGTTCTTTGGTTAAAACACACCGATTCATGGGCTGAACAGGATCAATGATAACTTATTGATCGCTCGGGGCTGGGGGCTGACCACTGGAAACCACACTGATCAGAAGAACGAGGAAGTTTTATCCCTGACATGACTCTATTATCGCCATTTTAAAATGGAGTGGCAGGTGAGGTGTCTGACAGCAAGTCCATTCATCCTCTTTGGGGTTTCCAGAAAAAACTAAAGTAGTGCTCTCAGCCACTGAGGAAATTAATGGATCAGTGGTCAAGTCGCACAAGCCGCTTCAGTCTAATGGGGATAAAAGTTCCACATTCTGCTGTACGCTGCAGGTCCCAGCAGTCAGACTCCCACCTATCAATAAGTTTTCACGTATCATGTGGAGAGGCGATTACCTCTGGAAGCGAGGTGATTTTCACCGAGTAACCCTTGTAAGTTCATCTTGTTCCAAGTATTCAGTCACTAATGGAAATAAAGAATCTTCTAATTAATATCAGAGAGAACAAATGACCACCATACACAACACAACACCAATAATACTACATACAAGGGAGAAATACCGCCTCACCGTGATCATATTACCAGCACATACTGACAGAATACTGTAGAAGGGACAAATAGCACCATACCATGACCAGACCAGATATAACCACCACATAGTGACCAAATAATACCACATACAAGGGAGAAATACCACCACTCCGTGGTCAGACCACATAATATCACCATAAAGTGACCAAATAATACCACATACAAGGGAGAAATACCACCTCACCGTGATCAGACCACATATCACCACATAGTGACCAAATAATACAACATACAAGGGACTAATATCATCACACCATGACCAGATCACATATTACAACCACATAGTGACCATAGTGTCAGTCTACAGGCAATACAGAAATTACCAGTGACATTCTACACCGGATCTTATTGCATAGTGTACAGGTAATAGAGGGATCACCAGTCACATTAAATACAACACTGTCTCACCAGTGACTTCTCTAGGTGAAGTCTTTCATCTTTGTACAAAAAAGAGAGTAGAAAGCTCACCAACGCTGCTAATGAGATTATCCGCTAAAATGATCCAGCAAGGTGGGTACAGTATTCAGCTGCCAGACTTCCGTGATAATTAGGCAATAGAGGAGGAATTTCTGCACAATCATCCTTCATTATGAATAAGAGCAGTTGGATCACTCGAAATACCTCACTTTCCATGTTCCCCTGTTTGTGTTTTTTTTTTTGAATAGATCTTCAATAAAACAACTTTTTTTAATGGTATCCACAGATGGTTGTGAAGAAATTCCTAATCTATTGTCCTTCATCTTTGCTTTTCTTCTTCATCTGGCAGAGACCGCCATTGCTTTTTCCTGCCTGGCGTTGTCTCTGCAGAAAACAACACGCAGTTTTCAATAGCTGTTCGCTTCTGGAGCACATTTCCCACTTATTCCCTGACTTACACACTACGACAGATGAAGATAAAAAGTGACATGGTGCCACCATGCATAGTGACAGGACCTCCCTTTTTCATCCCCCATGGAAAACAGTATTCTAAAAAGTAAATTATACACTGCTCAAAAAAATAAAGGGAACACTAAAATCACACTTCCTAGATATCACTGAATGAAATATTCCAGTTGTAAATCATTATAAAGTGGAATGTGTTGAGAACAATAAAACCCAAAAATTATCAATGTAAATCACAACTAATATCCCATAGAGGTCTGGAGTTGGAATGATGCTCAAAATCAAAGTGGAAAATCAAATTGCAGGCTGATTCAACTTCAGTGGAAATGCATCAAGACAAGGAAATGATGCTCAGAATTGTGTGTGGCCTCCACGTGCCTGTATGACCTCCCTACAATGCCTGGGCATGCTCTTGATGAGGCGGTGGATGGTCTCCTGAGGGATCTCCTCCCAGACATGGACTAAAGCATCCGCTAACTCCTGGAAGTCTGTGGTGCAATGTGACGTTGGTGGATGGTGCGAGACATTATGTCCCAGATGTGTTCAATCGGATTCAGGTCTGGGGAATGGGCGGGCCAGTCCATAGCTTCAATGCCTTCATCTTTCAGTAACTGTTGACACACTCCAGCCACATGAGGTCTGGCATTGTCCTGTATTAGGAAGAACCCAGGGCCAACCGCACCAGCATATGGTCTCACAAGGGGTCTGAGGATCTCATCTTGGTACCTAATGGCAGTCAGGCTACGTCTGGCGAGCACATGGAGGGCTATGCGGCCCTCCAAAGAAATGCCACCCCACACCATTACTGACACACTGCCAAACCGGTCATGCTGAAGGATGTTGCAAGCAGCAGATCTCCATGGCGTCTCCATGTGCTCAGTGTGAATCTGCTTTCATCTGTGAAGAGCACAGGGAGCCAGTGGTGAGTTTGCCAATCCTGGTGTTCTGTGGCAAATGCCAAGCATCCTGTGTTGGGCTGTGAGCACAACCCCCATCTGTGTACGTTGAGCATTCAGACCATTCTCATGCAGTCGGTTTCTAACTGTTTGTGCAGACACAAGCACATTTGTGGCCTGCTGGAGGTCATTTTGCAGGGCTCTGGCAGTGCTCCTCCTATTCCTCCTTGCACAAAGGCTGAGGTAGCGGTCCTGCTGCTGGGTTGTTGCCCTCCTATGGCCCCCACCACGTCTCCTTGTGTACTGGCCTGTCTCCTGGTAGCGCCTCCAACCTCTGGACACTATGTTGACAGACACAGCAAACCTTCTTGCCACAGCTCGCATTGATGTGCCATCCTGGATGAGATGCACTACCTGAGCCACTTGTGTGGGTTGTAGAGTCCATCTCATGCTACCACGAGTGTGAAAGCACAACCAACATTCAAAAGTGAACAAAACATCAGCCAGAAATCATTGGTACTGAGATGTGGTCTGTGGTCCCCACCTGCAGAACCACTCCTTTATTGAGTGTGTCTTGATTATTGCCAATAATTTCCATCTGTTGTCTATTCCATTTGCACAACAGCATGTGAAATTGATCGTCAAACAGTGTTGCTTCCTAAGTGGACAGTTTGATTTCACAGAAGCTTGATTTACTTGGAGTTATATTCTGTTGTTTAAGTGTTCCCTATATTTTTTTGAGCAGTGTATTACAGCAGTAATAATGTCCCCTAATTGTCCCCTACACTAATTATGTCCACCACTTGCCATCATAAACTAATAATGTCCCTTGTGCTCGCCTCTTATCCCTTGTGCTGTCTCCATGTCTCTTGTCACGGGTTCCATTTGTCCCTTGTCCTTGCCTCATGTCCCTTGTGCTGACTCCATGCCCTTTGTGCTGGCCCCTTGCCCCCTGTGCTGCCCCATGTCCCTTTTGCTGGCCCCATATCCCTTGTGCTGGCCCATATCTTGGCCCCATGTCCTTTGTGCTGGGCCCATATCCCTTGTGCTGGCCCCATGTCCTTTGTGCTGGCCCCATGTCCTTGCGTTGGCCCCAGGTCCCTTGTCCTGGTCCCATTTGTCCCTTGTCCTTGCCCCCATGTCCCTTGTGCTAGCCCCATGTCCCTTGTGCTGCCACAATGTGCCTTCTGTTGACTCCATGTCCCTTGTGCTGGCCCCATGTCATGGCCCCAGTTCCATTGTCAAGGTCCCATGTCCCTTGTGCTGGCCCCATGTGCTGACACCATGTCCCTTGTCCTGGCCCCATGTTCCTTGATCTGACCCCGCATCACGCCACATCCACAGAAGAAAGGAGAAAGAAAAAAATCCTTTTTACCTGCCTGTGCTCCCAGCCCCGCAATGCATCCTTTTCCTTCAGATCAGGTGCAGTCATGTTAAAATGGCTTAATAATTGACTTATCAGAGGCCGGTAGCGGCCCATGACAGTGATGTCTTTGCATGATGTCATGCGTCGCTCTGCAAAGGGCACTCTGACGTCAGCCGCCGGGCTCTAATATGTCATTGGCCATTTTAATTACAGATGAGAGTACAATTGAAGCTCTGGCGCTGGGTCAGAGCAACACCAGCACTCGCCCCCACTGCAGAGGCAAACACTGGTGGTAAGTGCTCCTGTGACGCTCAAGACACCAAAGATTAAGTGCGCAAGAGGATTTAATGTGTGAGGGAGTTTTGGAGTGGGGATTTTATGTGTTTGGGGAGACCTGGAGTGGGGATGAGGGGGTTTAATGTGTGTGTGGAGATTTGGAGTGGAGATGGAGGATTTAATGTGTGAGGGGATTTAAGGACACAAAATGAGGAGCAAAGGGGGAGATGCAGGGATTGCATGAGGAAACAGTATGGGGGCATGTATGAGGAAACAGTATGGGGGATGGGCGCAGACAGTATGGGGATCAAACGGGGGATGTATGCAGACACAGTATGAGTAGTGATGGGAAAAATGTATGTGGACACAGTATGGGGAGAGAGGGTGATGGGTTGTGTGCAGACAGTATGTGGAGTCAGTGGTATGTGTGAGCAGGCAATGTAGAGAGTGAGGGTGTAAATATATTAGAAGACAGTATGGTGAACAGGAGGGATGTGAGAAGAGATGATATGAGGATGGAGGGGAATAGTGTGAGGAGACAGTATTGGGGAGAAAAGTGAGTGGGCACATGGGCACAGAAAAGAAACTGAGTAGTGGGGGTGTAGCATGGGGGGACAGTGTAAGGGTACAGCCAGGATTGGACAGTATACCAAGGAGGGGGAGTGTGGTGAGAGAGTACAGTATAGAGACTGGTCCCTATAGGGAGGACGTAGTGTGAGAGGACAGAGTGAAATGGGGTCCCAGTATGGAAAGGAGAGGTCAGTGTGAAGAGCATGTACCATAAGAGGGACAGTGTGGGGGTTATATTTTGTGCATACAATTTAGTGAGATATAGGAAAATCAGCCGCACTCTTATGGTATATCTTTGCAAAAATGTGATGTATTTATTCACATGTGTTGAGACAAAAATTATATATATACACACACACACACACAGCAGGGAGTATAAACGGAGTAGTAACGTTTCGACCCTGCCTCGGGTCTTTCTCAAACTGCGTCTTCTAGATAGTGTGCAAAATTAGACACGCCCACACAAGCAGGACGTCCTGAAACCACAACAATTGGAGCCCTTAAAGGGACCACAATTCTAATTTTGCACACTATCTAGAAGACGCAGTTTGAGAAAGACCCGAGGCAGGGTCGAAACGCTTCTACTCCGTTTATACTCCCTGCTGTGTGTGTGTATATATAAATATATATATATATATATATATATATATATATATATATATAATTTTTGTCTCAACACATGTGAATAAATACATCACATTTTTGCAAAGATATACCATAAGAGTGCAGCTGATTTTTCTATATTGGACTTGTTGTTGGGTTTTCCCAAGTACAGCCAGCACCAACTTAAGATAGCTGAGTGCGCTCCTTTTTTCTTAAATACAATTTATTGAGAGACAATCATTTATTCAGGGGCTGAGTGTAGGGCAGATATTTTTATTCAGAAGCATTATAATGACACTACTATCTTTAAGGGCATTATGTGGAGATTTGCTGCAGAAGTTTGAAGAAGATGGAAGTCTGCAGAGATGAGCTGTGAATGAGAAAACTCATCATGGGGTCTGGATAAGATGAAGAAAAGAAGGAGAACGACTCCAGAGACGATGACATCTATAAGGTAGCTGGATGCAAATACACTGCTCAAAAAAATAAAGGGAACACTTAAACAACAGAATATAACTCCAAGTAAATCAAACTGTCCACTTAGGAAGCAACACTGCTTGACAATCAATTTCACATGCTGTTGTGCAAATGGAATAGACAACAGCGAACTGCTGTAGGTACTGAGATGAGATCCTCAGACCCCTTGTGAGACCATATGCTGGTGCGGTTGGCCCTGGTTTCCTCCTAATGCAGGACAATGCCAGACCCCATGTGGCTGGAATGTGTCAGCAGTTCCTGCAAGATGAAGGCATTGAAGCTATGGAGTTTCCCGCCCGTTCCCCAGACCTGAATCTGATTGAACACATCTGGGACATTATGTCTCGCACCATCCACAGATGTCATGTTGCACGACAGACTGTCCAGGAGTTGGCAGATGCTTTAGTCGAGGTCTGGGAGAAGATCCCTCAGTAGACCATCCACCGCCTCATCAGGTGCATGCCCAGGCGTTGTAGGGAGGTCATACATACTACTGAGCTTCATTTCCTTGTCTTGAGGCATTTCCACTGAAGTTGGATCAGCCTGTAACTTCATTTTCCACTTTGATTTTGAGCATCATTCCAACTCCTGAACTACGTGGGATATTAGTTGTGATTTACATTGATAATTTTAGGGTTTTATTGTTCTCAACACATTCCACTATATAATGAATAAAGATTTACAACTGGAATATTTCATTCAGTGATATCTAGGATGTGGAATTTTAGTGTTCCCTTTATTTTTCTGAGCAGTTTAATATTTGTGATACTGATGAGCATTAAAGGGTTTGTCCTGGTTTGTGATGAGTCTGCAGTTGTGATGAGCGAGTGTACTCGTTGCTCGGGGGTCCTCCGAGTATTTTTTAGTGTTCGGAGATTTAGTTTTCATCGTGGCAGCTGAATGATTTACAGCTAGTAGCCAGCCTAAGTACATGTGGGGGTTGTAATCAAGGTGTCTAGTAGCTGTAAATCATTCAGCTGCCGGAATGAAAACTAAATCTCTGAGCAGTCATAAATACTTGGAGGTCATCTGAGCGTGCTCGGGAAAACCCGAGCAACGAGTACACTCGCTCATCACTAGTCTGCAGTCATTCTATGTGACTGCAGACTTCTGAATTCTCACAGTGCTCACTGCACTTTGTTAGGATTCTCTTGTGCCGGTGATTTACATACATGTGATCACGTGCTGACTAGACGTGTGGCCTCACTCAATGAAAATGAACTGAGCGAGGCTGCTCACGTCTAGTTGGAATGTGGCCAGAAGTATACAAATCGCATGCTTGTGCCGACATGATCGTCCACTGGCAAGGGAAAATCCTAAAAGTGTGCAGTGCATTTGTTGTGAGAATTCAGAAGCCTGCAAAGTCAGGATTCAGCTCTGCAGGTTCCACTAGTCATCACATGGACTGTTCACTCATATGCAATTTTCAGGCTGCCGTATTTGGTCAGTATTTTACATCAGTATTTGTAAGCCAAAACCAGGAGTGGAACAAATAGAGGAAAAGTATAATAGAAACATATGCACCACTTCTGTATTTATCACCCACTCCTGGTTTTGGCTTATAAATACTGATGTAAAATACTGACCGAATACTGCTAGTGTGACGGCAGCCTTATACTTATGGTCCTGTGGCAACAAGCTTCTCTACCTGCTTCTCTCAGTTTTTCACTGAACATTGAGAGCATTAGGTAGAGCAGCTTGTTGGTACCTGACTGTAAGTGTGCCAATCACATATGTCCTTGGGGTGGTGATGCCAATCTGAATTCTTGCCCTGGTGACAGAAAACCTAGATACACCTCTGACAATAGGAGTACTGGATTCCTTGTTTGAATGGAGCAGTGATCACTATCATTCCATTCACTGATTTGGCTCTATAAATACTATAGACTTTGAAAGGCGCAAAATCATCATTCAGTTCAGAGTTGGTAAATGTTTTTCGTGGTCCAATCTCTTTAATGTCATGACACAATATCCACTATAATACTTAGATGCATATTTTGTCCATTGTGGATCTGCAACAATACCGTACGATATTTTCTGAAATTAATTATTCCCAGAACATTAACCAGGACCAATATGAGCTGATAGCATTGAAGAAAGAATCCACAAAGCAAGATATTGCAGCTGGCTTTACACACCTTTAATCCATGTTTAAAGATTACATATTTATATATCAGTTACATAAATTGATTTTTAAAATGAACTATAAAAGCATAGAAAAAATTGTGGAGAGATTTGCTGGGAAAAAAACCCAGTGAATATTACCAGCCTGAAATCAATTTTATATTAGAAATCAGGGGCTGTAATGCCTGATAAGACATGTGTTATCTGATGTCCTGCTGAGAGTTAAGCAACATGACATTAAACAAAACTAAGCATTAGTCAGAGACATAAAAAGTCAGCACGGAATGATTGATTTGTGGGTCACCGCTCCGCCACAATCTGCTGAAGAATATCTTTAAATTATTTCCGTTCGTTTTCTCAAATGTCACTTTAATGAAATTATAAAGCCATGGACGTATATGAGGATTTCAATGTTTCTATCAGTTGCTAACTTTAAATCCGTAAATAAGCACATGGCTTGACTCAAAAGAGATTTAACCCCTTAAGGACCAGGGGTATTTCCGTTTTTGCATTTCTATTTTTTGCTCCCTTTCTTCCCACAGCCATAACTTTTTTATTTTTCCCTCAACATGGCCATGTGAGGGCTTGATTTTTACGGGACGGTTGTACTTTTGAATGGCACCATCGATTTGACCGTATCATGTACGGGAAAAAGGGGAAAAAAAATTCCAAGTGCGGTGAAATTCCAAAAAAGTGCAATTCCACAATTGTTTTTTTGGATGTTTTTTTTACCATGTTTACTAAATGCTAAAACTGACCTGCTATTATGATTCTCCAGGTCATTACGAGTTCACAGACACTAAACATGTCTAGGTTCTTTTTTATTTAAGTAGTGAAAAAAAATCCAAAGTTTGTAAAAAAAAAAAAAAAATGTCGCAATTTTTTGATACCCTTAGCGTCTCCATTTTGAAGGATTTGGGTCTGGGTAAGAGCTTATTTTTTGCATGCCGATCTGACGTTTTTATTGATACCATTTTGGTGTAGATATGATCTTTTGATAGCCCGTTATTGCATTTTATTGCAATGTTGCAGCGAACACTGGTTGGCGCTCATAGCTATCTGGCTATGACAACCACAGAGGTCTCCTGCAGACCCCAGGTTGTCATGTCAACCCATCAGCGCCCCGCGGTCATGTGACACGGGTGCCGATCGGCGGGGTTAATGATGCAATTCCTGCACCCATAGGGGTGGAGCCGCATATTCATGACTGTAATGGGCGGCACCACGTGACGGCTCATACAGGAGGAGGTTTGGCGCGGAGAGGACGCTGCGAGGGCGCCGGGTGAGTATTTAATTAACAGCGGGCGGGCGCACAGGGGGTGGGAGGGGGGTGGGGACAGGGATCTTTATTTTAAACATGAAAAAAAAAAAGGATTTTTCATATCTTCTCTCCAGCGAATGCTGCTGGAGAGATGATATGAATGGCGGCTTCAGCACCAGATGCAGGGGACAGCGCTTATCTCTAGCGCTGTCTCCTGCACGCTCCGTCTGGTACCCAGTCGGCACACGGACGGCACATGTGTGCCACACGGATGGCCTACGTGAGCTCACGGACACGGATAACTCCGGTACCGATTTTTCCGGTACCGGAATTATCTGGACGTGTGGGACAGGCCTACTATAGTATGGACATGGGTTCAATATGTTCAGAGAGCTTCCTCATGCACAGATTGCAGAGATCATCACTTCATGGTAAAATAGAGTCATGAGCCATCATGGATTAATTTGTAAAATATGTCAAAATGTAGCATTTCTTCAAGTATTTCAAGGAGCAGATAACTAAGCTGTTCATGACCTCAGTCAAGACACTGATGTAGAAAGTGATTCGGGAATATTCACAATCCAATAAACGATATAGTTCAGGAGTATGTGCAGTAATTGATATTCTAAATTACATACAACACTGATTTTGCTGTAGATAGCAGAATACACCAGCCATGGTCAATGCTATGTCCTAGGTTTATGTCTGTAGTTTGGGACTCGGCACTGTACTGTAGGTAGTAATGTGATTATACAGCGCTGGTTTCCCTACAGAAATCCATGAGAGAGCACAGATCCCAGTCAGGTTGAATCGTACATACAGTACGTGCTCTCTGCCTCCACCAAACGCTATCAGCAGGAGATTATCACTAGAGGACTAGTGAACCTACAGCCATGTAGTCCTCCATATTCATGAGCTCTATGTAACCCCGCCCCCACCATTGATAGGCAGCTTTCTATGTATTCAGAAAGCTGCCAATCTGTGATATGGAGGGTGTTATTCAGAGCTCAGCATTCAGAGAACTGTTAGACCTGGAGCAGAGAAAACAGGGATTGTACCAGCAAGAAGCTCAGTAAATTATACATCACTGGAATCAGGGTCTCTGGCCCTACATCATTCTGCTCTCAGAGTACAAAAACCCTGTTGACAGATTTTCTTTAAACTAAGGGTTTAAATCTGCACCTGAGGTCACTCGCAGGTCACCTGCGTTTTTCATGTGTTTATTGATGCGGTTTTGATGGTTTTTTCATGCATTTTTTTCATGCGCATTTGTGTGTGTTTTTGTAAGTTCAATAAAGATATACCAAAAAAAAAGATGATGTAATTTCTTGTCCAACCTCTTAATTTACATACTCCATTGAAGAATAATGTTTACACACACAGACAGATGATAGATAACAGATAGATCGATACATAGATAACTAGATAGATATATCAATAGATAGATAATAGATAGATGATAGATAGACAATAGATAGATAATACCAAGCCCGATGTTTAGTATATCTATGTATCTTTAATCTTTCTGTCTGTCACGGAAATCCCAAGTCCCTGATTGGTCGCTGCAAAACGGCCACGACCAATCAGCGACGGGCACAGTCCGGCGGTGAAATGGCCGCTCCCTACTCCCCTGCAGTCAGTGCCCCCTCCAGTCAGCGCTCACACAGGGTTAATGGCAGCATTAGCAGACCGTGCTATGCCGCGGTGTAACGCACTCTGATAACGCTGCTATTAACCCTGTGTGACCAAATTTTTACTATTAATTCTGCCTATGCAGCAATGATAGTAAAAAGATCTAATGTTAAAAATAATAATAAAAAAAACAAACATTATATACTCACCCTCCATCGGCCCCTGGATCCAGCTGAGGCCTTTCCCGCTCCTCACGATGCTCCGGTGACCGATCCATGCATTGCGGTCTCGCGAGATGATGACGTAGCGGTCTCATGAGACCGCTAAGTCTTCATCATCTCGCGAGACTGCAATTCACTCTTGGGACCGGAGCATCACGAGGAGCATCGGTAAACGCCTCGCCTGGATCTGGGGTCCGACGAAGGGTGAGTATAGAACTATTTTTTATTTTAATTCTTTTTTTTAACAGGGATATGGTGTCCACATTGCTATATATTACGTGGGCTGTGTTAGATACTGCGTGGCCTGTGTTATATACTACATCTCTGTGCTATATACTATGTGGGCTGTGCTATATACTACGTGGCTGTGGTATATATTACGTGGCTGGGCAATATACTACATCGCTGTGCTCTATACTATGTGGCCTGTGTTACATAATGCATGGGCAGTGTTATATACTAGGTCTCTGTGCTATATACTACGTGGCTGGGCAATATACTATGTGGCTGTGCAATATACTACATGTCTGTGCTATATACTACGTGTCTGGGCAATATACTATGTGGCTGCTATATCTACTGTGTTGGCTATGCTATATACTACGTGGGCCGTGTTATATACTACATCGTTGTGCTATGTACTACGTGGCTGTGCTATATACTACATGGCTGTTATATACTATGTGGCTGTGCTATCTACTGCGTGGGCTGTGTTATATACTACATCGCTGTGCTATATACTACGTGGCTGTGTTATATACTATGTGGCTGCTATATACTACGTGGCTGTGCTATCTACTGCATGGGCTGTACTATATACTATGTGGGCTGTGTTATATACTTCCTCACTGTGCTATGTACTACATGGCTGTGCTACATACTACGTGGCTGTGCTATATACTACGCGGCCGACCGTGACCAATCAGCGATATTGGCGCAGAATTTAACCCCCAATCACAGCGCGATGTACATACATACAACCATATTCTAGAATACCCAATGCATTAGAATCAAGCCACCATCTAGTATACATATAATCATCTAAGGGTCTGTTTGTCTGTAACGGAAATCTTGCGTCACTGATTGGTCGCGGGTGGCTGGCGCGACCAATCAGCGTCAGGCGCAGACAGGCCGTGAATTGGTGCGGGATTTAAACCACGCTTCGCTGATTGCTCGCGCCTGGCCAGCCACGACCAATCAGCGATATTGCAGTGGGATTTAAACACCACTTTGTAAATAAAGTACATACATATTCTAGAATACCCGATGCGTTAGAATCGGGCCACCATCTAGTAGATATATAATAGCAAAGCCGATGTTTATGAATGAACGTTTAATTCTAGGGGCCAATATTTGTAGCCTGGGAAGGGGTAATACACATGGCCCCTCCCAGGCTATGAATATCAGCTCGCAGCTGTCTGCGTAGCCTTTACTGGTTATTAAAATAGGGGGACCCCCCAAAAAAATGACTTGGGGTCCCCCTATAATTTATAGCCAGAAAGGCTACGCAGATAGCTGCGGGCTGATATTCATAGCCTAGAGAGGGGCCATGGATATTGGCCCCCCCAGCTACAAGTACCAGCCCACAGCCGCCCCAAAAATGGCACATCTGTAAGATGCGCCAATTCCGGCACTTAGCCCCTTTCTTTCCACTCCCGTGTTGCAGTGGGATATGGGGTAATAAGGGGTTAATGTCCCCTTGCTATTGTAAAATGACATTAAGCCGGGTCAATAATGGAGAAGTGTCAATAAGACGCCTATCCATTATTAATCCTAGAGTAGTGAAAGAGTTAAAAAAGAAATAAAGACACAGCCAGAAAATGTATTTTATTATTCTTAATTTCACCATACTTACCATACTCGATCGCCTGCAAAAAACGTAAAATAATAAACTGCATACTCCCTGTCCGACGCAGTCCAACTAATAACGAGTGTCCCACGAGGATCTCCCCTATAGAACAGTGACATCAGGTGATGTCACTGCTCTATAGGACCTCCAGTGACACACCGACAGGAGACAATGGCTCCTACAGTGAATCGCTGAGAGGTTACTCTAGTTCACTGGTCTCACTTTATGGCAATTGCTGCATGGGAACTTTCTCACACAGCAATGCCAAAAGTGAGACTAGGGACTATTTTCTCATTGTAAGGAATACATTGTGGAAGGATACCCTCCGTCATTGTATTCCTAGGAGCCCCTGGAGCGTGGTCACATCAGCTGATGCTGCTGCTCTCCACAGGAGATTGTCGTGGGACATTCGTTTTAATTGGATTTCTGCGGATCAGGTAGTATATTGTTTGTTAATTATTTTAATATTTTTTCCAGGTGACAATGGCTTCGGGGATCAAAGTGACAAGTGATGGAGAGTATGTACTCTATGTTTAATATACTGTATGTCTATGTACTGTATGTATGTGTTGTATGGTGTATGTTGCATGTTGTATGGTACATGTTGTATAGTGCATGTCGTATGGTGCATGTCACATGACGCATGTTGTCGCATGTTGCATGTTGTTGCATGTCGCCGCATGTTGCATCATGTTGCATGTTGTCGCATGTTGCATGTTGTCGCATGTTGTATGCCGCATGTTGTTGCATGTTGCATGTCACATGTTGAATGTCGTTGCATGGTGCATGTTGTCGCATGTTGCATATTGTCGCATGTTGCATGTTGTCACATGTTGCATGTTGTCGCATGTTGCATGTCGTTGCATGTTGCATTTTGTATGTCGTATGTCACATGTTGCATGTTGCATGTGGCATGGCATATGTTGTATGCTGTGTGGTGTATGTTGTGTGTTGTATGTGCACACAGTGTAGATGAGTCCAGCTCTGCTACATCTGGATGCCTGACATCCAGATGTAGCAGAGCCGGTAGATGATCGCCGGACATAACTCTCCAGCGATCACCTACACTATAGCGTTCTCACAAACAGCGGATCAGCTGTTTGTGAGAACCAGACTAGTGACCGGAGATAAGTCCTGGTCACGTGCACGGTAGTTCTCGCGATAACATAACTTATCGCGAGAACTGCAGTGGACGAGGGACTTCCGGCGGGACAGGTGAGCCGGCAGACATGTGCAGTAAGCTGCTTGTACGCAGTTTCTATGCATGTGACTAATCATTAGATGCGCCTCCGTGTTTTACCGCATAGTGGAGACGGGATTTCATGAAATCCCCTCCACTATGCTGTAACATCTGGACGCTGCGTGTCTGACGCTGCAGCTCTACGCAGCGTCAGACACGCAGCGTTTCGTGAACGTGGAAACATACCCTAATAATGTATAATAACCATAACCTGCCAGTATATATTGATTACCGCGAATAAAGGCAGATATAAGCTAACTAATTCTTACTTTAGCAATGGACTATTTTTCTAATACCTAGGGGCATCCTTATAGTATTTCATTCAGATTTTAAAGCAAGTAGGATCTTAAAGGAAAACTATCAAGTGAAAAAAAGCTATTAACCTGCAGAGATGGAGTCTAAGTGCCAGCGCTGGGCAGGTTCAGAACGCTATTAAACTACCAATGAATCCCATATCTGCAGGTTCAGCCTTTAATTGCTTTTATTCACGTGACGGGTTCCCTCTGAAAAATGCTGCCTCATTTTTACTCTAGATATCGCATGGATATACAGTATGCAAGTATGTAGCTTCAGAACAGACATTAATCATTTTAAACCATCAATAGTTAAAGGCGTTTTCCCATGAACACAGTACATTTTAATCATTATGTCTTGGAATAAAAATAAGTTCCACAATTGGATGTTTTAAAAACCAATGTTTAAAGAGAGGCAAGAAAATGTTTTACCTTACAGAAAGTAGCAGCTGTCCTGTCTGCATGCTCTTTTGCTTACTCCCTTGACCTATTGATTAAAATGGACTTTTTGCACCAACTCATCTAATGTAAAGACAACATTCAAATGGTTCAGAGGATCAAAAACTATTGCCACATGATCATATACCTCCATGGCTTCAGTAATGCATTCGTATCTTCAGTTTACAACTACAAAGTCAACCCACTAAGTCCTAGAGAGGCTCGAGGATCATGATCTACAGTATCATACAGTCTCTCCATCGCATTCCTCAAAACGCTCCTTTACTTTGATTGTTTGCTTTATTTTCCAGATAGCAACCATATTCCTTTACTGGAAAAACACATCAAAAGAGAATGAAGCCAAAGTAAACTTTATCAGTACAGATAATAAATAACCATATGTGAGTCTGGTCAGCATCATTTCCTCTGTGCAGATCATTTATTCTTACTTTCACCAGTGGTGTAGAAGATGCGCATCTTCGGTATTATTAAATACTTTGGGACGTGCCCATATAATTGTTCAAGGAGATATGAACTGGTTGCTTCAAGATCTGGCAAAAGCTTTTCCAGTGCAGATATGTTATGGAAATATGATGCACAATATAAACTGTAGATCTTACAACAATAAAGAACACTTGGGATTATCTCCTAACATAGATGCAAAGACCACACATACAGTATACTTTATAAACCTGTAATTTGCCATAATCTGTTTTTACACACATTAGGGTTTTTTTCCCCTCTAATATAGGATCTGATGATGTCTGATTGCTTGCACCAATGAAGCACAGATGCGACAACATCTGCCTTCCCTTGTCTGTCGTGAAATAGAATTAACGTGCCATTAGCTATGCCAAGTCACTTGTTCTTCACAGTAATAACTGGGTATGCAATTTTAATGCATGGACAGATTCTCCAGGAGACAAGGAAATCAAATTATGGCACTGGTTTACCTTGTGATATTTATGTAAAAGAAAATAAAATATATTTCCAAACCTGTAGAATACTTCACATTTCTACATCTTCATCCCCTTTATTGAACGAAGACGATATTCCTCCACTTAAGTAGTTTGACATTTAGAGCAGACATTGTGAAACCTTTCCATCACTGCCTATGATACTTTCTAAATTATTGCATGAATTCTTTATGCGCAGCAAAAATTATCCTGGTACAAAGTGTTACATTAAAGAGGCTGAACTTCCTTGCATTCTCTTCAAGATCACTTTCAGCTCTATCTTTCTCTCCAATTTTGTTTATTCCTTTCTTCACCAGTGTCAGGACTCAAACCCAGTAGCTGTTGTGCACTAGGAGGCAGCTCTTCCCTTTGAGCTATTCAGTTTGCATGACAAGTGTTTGCTAACCCAGATACTAGTAGTTGTGTTGTTCTTGATTGTCTCTACCCTAAGTTTCTGATAGCTGCAAGCAGGGTCCGACTGGGGTGTCTGGGGCCCACCAGGGGAATGGAGTCTAGGGGCCCAACCTACTGCTATATGCAAATATCTGTCAGTCGTTATCCCCATTATAGTGGAGCATCGGATGTAAAACACAGGCGGCTCCTGCACATCTACTGTGTACCCCGATAACTGGAATGTATAATTACGGAAGTTTACATTAATGGGGTTCTTTGGTTAAAACAAGTTATCACCGATCCATGGGCTCTGCAGGATAGGTGATCACTTACAGTACAGACTAAAAGTTTGGACACACCTTCTCATTTAAACATTTTTCTGTATTTTCATGACTATGAAAATTGTAAATTCACACTGAAGGCATCAAAACTATGAATTAACACATGTGGAATTATTTACTTAACAAAAAAAGTGTGAAACAACTGAAAATATGTCTTATATTCTAGGTTCTTCAAAGTAGCCACCTTTTGCTTTGATGACTGCTTTGCACACTCTTGGCATTCTCTTGATGAGCTTCAAGAAGTAGTTACCGGAAATGGTCTTTCAACAATTTTGAAGGAGTTCCCAGAGATGCTTAGCACTTGTTGGCCCTTTTGCCTTTACTCTGCTGTCCAGCTCACCTGAAACCATCTCGATTGGGTTCAGGTCTGGTGACTGCGGAGGCCAGGTCATATGGCATAGCACCCCATCACTCTCCTTCTTGGTCAAATAGCCCTTACACAGCCGGGAGGTGTGTTTGGGGTCATTGTCCTGTTGAAAAATAAATGATGGTCCAACAAAACGCAAACCGGATGGAATAGCATGCCACTGCAAGATGCTGTGGTAGCCATGTTGGTTCAGTATGCCTTCAATTTTGAATAAATCCCCAACAGTGTCACCAGCAAAGCACCCCCACACATCACACCTCCTCCATGCTTTACGGTGGGAACCAAGCATGTAGAGTCCATCCATTCACCTTTTCTGCGTCACACAAAGACACGGTGGTTGGAGCCAAAGATCTCAAATTTGGACTCATCAGACCAAAGCACAGATTTCCACTGGTCTAATGTCCATTCCTTGTGTTCTTTCGCCCAAACAAGTCTCTTCTGCTTGTTGCCTGTCCTTAGCAGTGGTTTCCTAGCAGCTATTTTACCATGAAGGCCTGCTGCACAAAGTCTCCTCTTAACAGTTGTTGTAGAGATGTATCTGCTGCTAGAACTCTGTGTGGCATTGACCTAGTCTCTAATCTGAGCTGCTGTTAACCTGCGATTTCTGAGGCTGGTGACTCAGATAAACTTATCCTCAGAAGCAGAGGTGACTCATGGTCTTCCTGTCCTGGGGCGGTCCTCATGTGAGCCAGTTTCTTTGTAGCGCTTGATGGTTTTTGCAACTTCACTTGGGGTCACTTTCAAAGTTTTCCCAATTTTTCGGGACTGACTGACCTTCATTTCTCAAAGTAATAATGGCCACTCGTTTTTCTTTACTTAGCTGCTTTACATGAGTAATACAAATTCTAACAGTCTATTCATTAGGACTATCAGTTGTGTATCCACCAGACTTCTGCTCAACACAACTGATGGTCCCAACCCCATTTATAAGGCAAGAAATCCCACTTACTAAACCTGACAGGGCACACCTGTGAAGTGAAAATCATTCCCGGTGACTACCTCTTGAAGCTCATCAAGAGAATGTCAAGAGTGTGCAAAGAAGTCATCAAAGCAAAAGGTGGCTACTTTGAAGAACCTAGAATATAAGACATATTTTCGGTTCTTTCACACTTTTTTGTTAAGTATATAATTCCACATGTGTTAATTCATAGTTTTGATGCCTTCATTGTGAATGTACAATTTTCATAGTCATGAAAATACAGAAAAATCTTTAAGTGAGAAGGTGTGTCCAAAGTTTTGGTCTGTACTGTAGGTCCGACTATTAGGAACTACACCAATTGGAAGAATGAGGAAGTTTTATCCCTGACAGGACACTAATCCCCATTTTTAAATACAGTGGCTTGTGAGATGTCTGACCGCGGCTCCATTCATTCTCTTTGGGGCTTCCAGAAAAAAACAAGTAAAGCCACTGAGGGAATGAATGGATCAGTGGTCAAGTCGGACATGCCACTCCGGTCTAATGGGGAAAAAAAGTTCCACATTTTGCTGAATGGGTCCAAGCAGTCAGACCCCCACCAATCAATATGTTATCACTTCTCCTATACGGGGGGGTTGGGTCAGTAATTAGGGCATCAAATCAAAATACACCAAATATAATATGCAAGAAACAATGGTAAAGTGCCAAACAAAAACGGACATATATAGGGTTCAGTACAATATGGTAGAATCAGAAAAATAAAAAATGTACACAGGAACCAATCATAATAAAAATACAAAATTTTGTTGACAAAAAGAACCAAAAAGATAGACAAGGTTATTAAAAAGTGGGAAACCAAATAATTGACACGAGGAATGCACCACATTTTATGAAGAGGCTATCACACTTCACAGGGCATCCAAAAAAAGAGCCATTTATCCTGAAGGAGTGTGTTAGGAGTCGCGTTTCCTCTGCTGCACAGGGGAAATCTCGATCCGTGTCTGCTGCGGTCTCCCATTCGGCATCGGCCGCAGTGGGGTCTGCTCAGCGGAGACGTCGCTCCCAGCGTCTCGCTGAGGCTGATTTGGTGCATAGGGTCACTACTGCCTTTTCTGGCTTTCCTATGGTACCCTGCACTGATCTGCGGCGAACAGGCCTCTCTGGGACTAAGTCCTTATTTACACACACTGAGCATGCCCAGGGCAAGGTCTCCCATTGGAGGTCGAGGGTCACATGTTCGGTCACATGTTCAGGTACTGCAGCGCATCCCATTGGTCCTCCAGGAAGGTCCTGAAAGGGCAAAACTTCAGTAGCAGCTTCCTGTGCTGCAACTATATAAACTGCGCATGACCGCACGGCCATGCGCTAGTATCGTCTTTTGCTATATGCTTTGCGCCAATGTGGTCATGTGTTTGTATGTGTTCAGGGACCCGGCTGAAATAAGCCCCTAGAATGCTGGCACCTCCGGCGAGGAGATTGTGTATAAGTGTGTTCAGGGACCCGGCTGAAATAAACCCCTAGAATGCTGGCTCCTCCGGCGAGGAGATTGAGTATGCATGCATGACCACTCACTGCTCACATCTGGGTAGTTGGCCTGTGCCTCTGTGAAAGTCTAACAGGGCACAGAGCTCACCTCTCGCGGTTACTCTGTGAAGCTAACAGAGTTAGTATATACCGCCATATAGAGCTGCCATTATTTAGCAGCAGGTACTTTCCTGCACGGTGGATCCCGGGTTGCGAATGCACCAATTCCTTTTAATAAACAATATATTTGGTGCGTTCCGCCAACCCTAACAGTATACTAGCGCCAGGATCTGGCTAAGTAATGGCGGATGAACAGCGATTGCAGGGGTACATCCAGCTGCTGGAGGGCCGGTTGGCGTCTCTTGAGCGTGCAACCTCGGCGGTGGATGTTACCGCAATAGCTGTTCAGGCTGCTAGCGTGGCTGCAGCAGCTTTACCCACTGCCACCTCTGTTCCGACCCTATCTCACCTTCCTTTGCCTGAGAGATACTCTGGGGACAGTAAGTCCTGTAGGGGTTTCGTGAGCCAATGTGGTATACACCTCGAGCTCCTGGCTGCACGTTTCCCTACTGAGCGGGCAAAGGTGGGATTCATAATCTCCCTCTTGTCGGACAGAGCGTTGGAGTGGGCTACGCCGCTGTGGGAGCGCAACGATCATGTGGTGCGGAGTGTTCCTCGGTTTCTGGACTCTCTGAAACAGGTCTTTTTAGGACCTCAAGTCACCCATGATACAGCGCTCCAACTGCTGGCTTTGACTCAGGGTTCAACCATGGTCAGCCATTTTGCTGTTCTCTTCCGGACTTTAGCGTCTGAGTTGGAATGGCCAGATAAAACCCTCATTCCCGTATTTTGGAGGGGGCTGGCTGACCATGTGAAGGACGCTTTGGCCACTAGGGAGATTCTCGCCACACTGGAGGAGCTCATAGCCATATCTACTCGCATAGACCTTCGTTTTCACGAGCGAAGGTTGGAGCGAGCCCAGTGTAGGCAGAGGTTTCGGCTGGCTCCCACCTTCGCCAAACCTTTGGAATCTCCAGTCCAGGCGTCCGAGTCACATGAGGCCTTAGAGGTGACACGAGCGGGATCCAAGTCTCAGTCCGCCCGTGCACATAAGGTCCGTCATGTTTTCCGGCAGTCAGGACATCTTGCCTCCAAGGGTCCTCAGTGGTCGGGGAAACGTCAGCGTCTAGTGGCAGTTGGAGGAGGTACACTAGACACGGCGACGTTTGCCTCAAAGTTGTCCTTCAAGGGGACAATTACCATAGGTCCATCCACTCTTATGGTCGAGCTATGCGTGGATTCTGGGGCAGAGGGTAATTTTATGTCTTCCTCTTTTGCCCAGCGTCACGCAATACCCTTGGTGATGCTCGCCAAGCCTGTAACCGTTTGAGTGGTAAATGGGTCAACACTACCCTCACAGATTACCCACCAAACCATTCCTTTCACGCTTTCTGTGTCTCCATCACATCAGGAGATAATCTCCCTATTAGTCATTCCTGAGGGAATTGATGAGGTCCTGATGGGGATACCATGGCTTCGCTACCATTCTCCTCATATTGAGTGGACCTCTGGGAGAATTTTGGGATGGAGTAAATCCTGCGACGGTAGATGTCAGAGGGAGTGTGTTCAGGTTGCTACTACACAGGTACCCGCAGATCTTTCCTCTCTCCCCAAGCACTATTGGCCCTATGCAGACGTGTTCTCCAAAAGAGCTGCGGAGACCCTTCCGCCTCACCGCCCCTATGACTGTCTTATTGACCTCTTGCCTGGTGCTGAGCCTCCCCGGGGTCGAGTCTATCCGTTATCTCTCCCGGAGACGGAGGCAATGTCTCAGTACATCCAAGAGAATCTGGCAAGAGGATTCATTAGGAAGTCAGTGTCACCAGCAGGGGCTGGGTTCTTATTCGTTCAGAAGAAGACTGGAGACTTACGTCCATGCATAGACTACAGGGGTCTTAACGCCATCACCGTTAAGAACAAGTACCCATTACCCCTGATATCTGAGCTGTTTGATAGGCTACGGGGAGCGAGGGTATTTACGAAGTTAGATCTGCGGGGTGCTTACAACCTGATTCGCATCCGTGAGGGGGATGAATGGAAGACGGCTTTTAACACCAGGGATGGGCACTATGAATATCTGGTGATGTCCTTTGGGCTCTGTAATGCCCCAGCCGTTTTCCAAGACTTTGTGAACGACATCTTCCGGGATATGCTCACCACCTCGGTCGTAGTCTATCTGGATGATATTCTCATCTTCTCTCCAGATATTGACTCCCATTGGAGAGATGTTCGCAAAGTCTTCGACCTCTTACGGGCAAACTCCCTCTATGCCAAGTTGGAGAAGTGTGTGTTTGAGCAGGAGTCCTTGCCTTTCCTTGGTTATATCATCTCTGCCCAGGGTTTGGCTATGGATCCTGCCAAGCTACAGGCTGTAATGGACTGGCAGGAACCCCATTCTCTTAAAGCGGTGCAGCGCTTTATGGGGTTCATTAATTACTATCGCCAGTTCATTCCACACTTCTCAACTTTGGTAGCTCCCTTGGTTGCCCTCACCAAGAAGGGAGCAAATCCCAAGTTGTGGTCAGAGGAGGTCTCCAAAGCCTTTCTCTCGATCAAGTCACACTTCGCTAGCGCTCCCATCCTACATCGCCCCGATGTTGATAAACCATTTATCTTGGAGGTGGATGCCTCATCTGTTGGTGCTGGAGCAGTCCTTTTCCAAAAGGATGCTCAAGGTCGGAAGCATCCTTGCTTCTTCTTCTCCAAAACCTTCACACCAGCGGAGAGGAATTATGCCATCGGGGACAGGGAGTTGCTAGCCATGAAGTTGGCTTTTTCAGAGTGGAGACATCTCTTGGAGGGAGCTCGCTTTCCCTTCCAAGTCTTCACTGACCACAAGAACTTGCTATATCTACAAACGGCCCAGCGGCTGAATTCTCGCCAGGCTAGATGGTCCCTGTTCTTCTCCCGCTTCCATTTTACTCTTCATTTCCTCTCCGGGGAGAAGAACGTTCGTGCTGACGCTCTCTCCCGCTCCGTAGTGTCATCCGAGGAGGAGGAGGAGGAGCCTCGGCTTATTGTCCCATCTGAGAGCCTGAGAACTGTAGCTCCGATTTCGCTAGAGTCTGTGCCCCCGTGCAAGACTTTTGTACCAGCTAACTTGCGACCGGAGGTTCTCTCTTGGGCTCACTCCTCCAGAGTGGGTGGGCATTTTGGGACCAGGAGGACATCTGAGCTTTTGGCGAGAACATACTGGTGGCCGCATATGGCCCGAGATGTCAGGGACTATATTCAGGCGTGCGTTTCTTGCGCCCAGAATCGGTCTCCTCGGCAACGGCCTACTGGGTTGCTTTACCCTCTACCGGTGGCAGACAGGCCCTGGGAGATGGTCGGGATGGACTTTGTGGTGGGTCTACCCGAGTCGCGTGGCTGCTCCGTTATTTGGGTTGTCACTGACCATTTCTCTAAGATGGTGCATTTGGTGCCGCTTCCTCGGCCATTAAAGATGTTATGGTGGGGTTCCCTGCGCCTACGGGTCTGAATGAGTCTATGACTATGGCTATTCAGATTGATCGGCGTTTACGGGAGCGCAAACCTGTGCACCATTTGGCGGTGTCTTCTGAACAGGCACTTGAGACAATGCAATGTGATAGAGTTCAGTCTAGAAGTGAACGGCAAAACTATAGGCGGAAAAATGGGTTGTGCTTTTATTGTGGTGATTCAGCTCATGTTATATCAGCATGCTCTAAACGCACAAAAAAGGTTGATAAGTCTGTTGCCATTAGTACGTTACAGTCTAAGTTCATTCTGTCTGTGACTCTGATTTGCTCATTATCATCCATTTCCGTCGATGCCTATGTAGATTCAGGCGCTGCCCTGAGTCTTATGGATTGGTCATTTGCCAAGCGATGTGGGTTTAGTCTTGAGCCTCTGGAAGTCCCTATTCCTTTGAAGGGAATTGACTCTACACCTTTGGCTATGAATATACCTCAGTACTAGACACAAGTGACCATGCGTATGACTCCCGTTCATCAGGAGGTGATTCGCTTCCTGGTATTGTATAATTTACATGATGTTCTAGTACTTGGTCTGCCATGGTTACAAACTCATAATCCAGTCCTTGACTGGAAAACAATGTCTGTGTTAAGCTGGGGATGTCAGGGGGTTCATGATGATGCACCTCCGATTTCTATCGCTTCATCTACTCCTTCTGAGGTTCCTGTATTTTTGTCGGATTATCGGGATGTTTTTGAGGAGCCTAAGCTCAGTTCGCTTCCTCCTCACAGGGATTGCGATTGTGCTATAGATTTAATTCCTGGTAGTAAATTTCCTAAAGGTCGTTTGTTCAATCTGTCAGTCAGTGCCAGAGCATACTGCTATGCGGGATTATGTTAAGGAGTCCTTGGAAAAGGAACATATCCGTCCATCTTCGTCCCCTTTGGGAGCAGGTTTTTTTTTCGTGGCCAAGAAAGATGGGTCCTTGAGACCTTGTATAGATTATCGTCTTTTGAATAAGATTACCGTAAAATATCAGTATCCTTTGCCTTTGTTGACTGATTTGTTTGCTCGCATTAAGGGGGCTAAATGGTTCACTAAGATTGATCTCCGGGGTGCGTATAATCTTATACGAATAAAGCAAGGTGATGAGTGGAAAACCGCATTTAATACGCCTGAGGGCCATTTTGAGTATTTGGTAATGCCTTTCGGACTTTCTAATGCTCCTTCAGTCTTCCAGTCCTTTATGCACGATATTTTCCGTGAATATCTGGATAAATTTATGATTGTATATTTGGATGATATTTTGGTTTTTTCTGATGACTGGGAGTCTCATGTTCAGCAGGTCAGGAAGGTGTTTCAGGTCCTGCGGGCTAATTCCTTGTTTGTAAAGGGCTCAAAGTGTCTCTTTGGAGTCCAGAAGATTTCTTTCTTGGGGTATATTTTTTCCCCTTCTACTATTGAGATGGATCCCGTCAAGGTTCGGGCTATTTGTGACTGGACGCAGCCTGCATCTCTTAAGAGTTTGCAGAAGTTCTTGGGCTTTGCTAATTTCTATCGTCGTTTTATAACTAATTTTTCTAGTGTTGTTAAGCCTTTGACGGATTTGACTAAGAAGGGTGCTGATGTTGCTGATTGGTCTCCTTCGGCTGTGGAGGCCTTTCAGGAACTTAAACGCCGGTTTTCTTCTGCTCCTGTGTTGCGTCAGCCTGATGTTTCGCTTCCTTTCCAAGTTGAGGTTGATGCTTCCGAGATTGGAGCGGGGGCGGTTTTGTCACAGAGAAGCTCCGATTGCTCGGTGATGAAGCCATGTGCGTTCTTTTCTAGAAAATTTTCGCCCGCTGAGCGGAATTATGATGTGGGTAATCGGGAACTTTTGGCCATGAAGTGGGCATTTGAGGAGTGGCGTCATTGGCTGGAGGGTGCTAGACATCGTGTGGTGGTCTTGACTGATCACAAAAATCTGATTTACCTTGAGTCTGCCAGGCGTCTGAATCCTAGACAGGCTCGTTGGTCACTGTTTTTCTCTCGTTTCAATTTTGTGGTTTCATACCTGCCAGGTTCAAAGAATGTGAAGGCGGATGCTCTTTCTAGGAGTTTTGTGCCTGACTCCCCTGGAAATTCTGAGCCCACTGGTATCCTTAGGGATGGGGTGATTTTGTCGGCCGTCTTACCAGACTTGCGACGTGCTTTGCAGGAGTTTCAGGCGGGTAAACCTGATCGTTGTCCGCCTGAGAGACTGTTTGTTCCGGATAGCTGGACCAGTAGAGTCATCTCTGAGGTCCATTCTTCTGCGTTGGCAGGTCATCCTGGAATATTTGGTACTAGAGACTTGGTGGCCAGGTCTTTTTGGTGGCCTTCCTTGTCTAGGGATGTGGGTTCTTTTGTGCAGTCTTGTGAGGTTTGTGCTCGGGCTAAGCCTTGCTGTTCTCTAGAGACAGTGGATTGTTGTCACCTTTGCCTATCCCGAAGAGGCCTTGGACGCACATTTCCATGGACTTTATTTCGGATCTCCCTGTCTCTCAAAAAATGTCCGTCATCTGGGTTGTGTGTGACCGCTTTTCTAAAATGGTTCATCTTGTACCCTTGCCTAAGTTGCCTTCCTCCTCTGAGTTGGTCCCTCTGTTTTTCCAGAACGTGGTTCGTTTGCATGGGATTCCGGAGAACATCGTTTCTGACAGGGGATCCCAGTTTGTGTCTAGATTTTGGCGGACGTTCTGTGCTAAGATGGGCATTGATTTGTCCTTTTCATCTGCATTCCACCCTCAGACGAATGGCCAGACGGAGCGAACTAATCAGACCTTGGAAACTTATTTGAGGTGTTTTGTTTCTGCTGATCAGGATGACTGGGTTACCTTTTTGCCGCTGGCCGAGTTTGCCCTTAATAATCGGGCTAGTTCTGCTACCTTGGTTTCTCCTTTCTTTTGTAATTCGGGGTTTCATCCTCGTTTTTCCTCTGGTCAGGTGGAGCCTTCTGATTGTCCTGGAGTGGACATGGTGGTGGATAGGTTGCATCAGATTTGGAGTCATGTGGTGGACAATTTGAAGTTGTCCCAGGAGAAGGCTCAGCAGTTTGCTAATCGCCGTCGCCGCGTGGGTCCTCGACTTCGTGTTGGGGACTTGGTGTGGTTGTCTTCTCGTTTTGTTCCTGTGAAGGTCTCTTCTCCTAAGTTCAAGCCTCGGTTCATCGGTCCTTATAGGATCTTGGAAATTCTTAACCCTGTGTCGTTTCGTTTGGATCTCCCGGCATCGTTTGCTATTCATAATGTGTTCCATCGGTCGTTGTTGCGGAGGTATGAGGTACCTGTTGTTCCTTCGCCTGAGCCTCCTGCTCCGGTGCTGGTGGAGGGAGAATTGGAGTATGTTGTGGAGAAGATCTTGGATTCTCGTGTTTCCAGACGGAAACTCCAATATTTGGTCAAGTGGAAGGGTTATGGTCAGAAGGATAATTCTTGGGTGGTTGCCTCTGATGTTCATGCTGATGATTTGGTCCGTGCTTTTCATAGGGCTCATCCTGGTCGCCCTGGTGGATCTCGTGAGGGTTCGGTGACCCCTCCTCAAGGGGGGGGTACTGTTGTGAGTTCTGTTTTTGGGCTCCCTCTGGTGGTTACTGATGGTACTGGGTGATTTGTGTTCTGCTGTCTCTGGTGTCCACATGTTCTATTAGGATTTGGGAGTTTCCTATTTAACCGGGCTTTCTTGTCATTTCCCCGCCGGCTATCAAGGTTATCAGAGTGTTTTGTTACCTCAGCTTCTGGCTTCAGTAATCTTCAGGACAAGCTAAGTTTTTGATTTTCTTGTTCCACGTTTTGATTTATTTTTGTCTTGTCCAGCTTGCATATAATTGTTTCTTTGCTGCTGGTTGCTCTAGCGGACTGTAATTGCTCCTCATGTTCCATGAGTTGGAACATGAGTTCAAGTAATTACAGGATGGTTTTTTGAAGGGTTTTTTGCTGACCGCGCAGTTTACTTTTGTATCCTCTGCTATCTAGTTTTAGCGGGCCTCATTTTGCTGAATCTGATTTCATACTGTGTATGTGCCTTCCTCTCATTTCACCGTCATTATATGTGGGGGGCTGCTATTTCTGTGGGGTATTTCTCTGGAGGCAAGAGAGGTCTGTGTTTCTTCTAATAGGGGAAGTTAGATCTTCGGCTGGTGCGAGACGTCTAGGATCAACGTAGGCACGTTCCCCGGCTATTGTTATTTGTGTGTTCAGGTTTAGGGTCGCGGTCAGCTCAGGTTCCATCACCCTAGAGCTCATTGGTGCTTGTCCTTTTGTGATTCCCTGCCATTGGAATCATGACAGTATAGCCGGCCCAAAATGTTTGGGCTGAAGTAGGAGGAAAAGTAGTCTGAGGAAGTTTTTTTTTTTTTTTTTCCTCCTCTTAATCCTTGAATGGCTCTGACCTTAGCTGTTTATCATGGACGTCCAGAGTTTAGCTTCCAGCTTGAATAATCTTGCTGCTAAGGTTCAAAATATACAAGATTTTGTTGTACATGCTCCTATGTCTGAACCAAGAATTCCTATTCCAGAGTTCTTTGCTGGAGATAGATCTAGTTTTCTGAATTTTAGGAACAATTGCAAGCTGTTCCTTTCTTTGAAATCTCGCTCTTCTGGAGACCCTGCTCAGCAGGTTAAGATTATTATATCTTTCCTGCGGGGTGACCCTCAAAATTGGGCATTTGCTTTGGCACCAGGGGATCCTGCGTTGCTTAATGTGGATGCGTTTTTTCTGGCATTGGGTTTGCTCTATGAGGAACCTAACCAAGAGATTCAGGCTGAAAAAGCTTTATTGGCTCTCTCTCAGGGGCAAGATGAAGCAGAAATATATTGTCAAAAATTTCGGAAATGGTCAGTGCTTACTCAGTGGAATGAGTGCGCCCTGGCTGCAAAGTTCAGAGATGGCCTTTCTGAGGCCATTAAAGATGTTATGGTGGGGTTCCCTGCGCCTACGGGTCTGAATGAGTCCCAAAATGGTGCAGATCATTGTGGATTGGGTGCAGCCCCGGGACCTGAAAGGCCTTCAGCGTTTCTTAGGATTCGTCAAATATTACCGGAGGTTTATTAACGGGTTCTCTCAGGTGGTCAAGCCCCTGACTTAACACAGAAGGGGGCTGATGTTAAGAACTGGTCTGCCTCAGCGGTAGCGAAATGCTTCATGACTGCCCCGGTTCTGGTTCAACCAGATCCATCTGAACCCTTTGTGGTGGAGGTTGATGCCTCGGAGATGGGGGTGGGGCGGTGTTGTCCCAAGGGCCCGTCACTTTGACCAATCTTAGACCATGTGCCTTCTTCTCCAGGAAGTTCTGTCCGGTGGAAAGAAATTATGATGTGGGTAATCGGGAACTTCTTGCGGTTAAGTTGGCCTTTGAAGAATGGAGGCATTTTTTGGAGGGGGTGTTTCATCCCATTACTGTAGTTACTGATCACAAGAACCTGGCGTATATTAAGTCTGCTAAAAGATTGACCCCTAGGCAAGCTAGATGATTTTTTTTTTTTCTGGTTCCAGTTCTAGATCACTTTTCATCCGGGATCCAAGAATGTGAAGGCCGATGCCTTATCTCGGAATCTGGATCCAGTTTCTCCCCCCTGAGCCTCCATCCTCCATTCTTCAACCCGGGGTGGTGGTGGCTGATGAGTCGGCAGGCTTGGAACAGGAGATTTATGAAGCCCAGTCTCAGGCTCCCCTATCCAAGCTGGTGGAAAAATTGTTTGTTGTTCCTGTTCAATTTCGACTCAGAGTCCTCCAGGAGTTCCACGATTTGGCGCTGAGTGGACACCCTGGAATTTCGGCTACTTGTGAGGCCATTGCAAGAGTTTTTTGGTGGGCATCGCTTACGTCTGATGTGAAGAAATTTGTGTCTGCCTGTGAGGTGTGTACCCACGCTAAGAGCTCTCATAACCGGCCGGTTGGGGTATTGGTGCCTTTGCCAGTTCCTGATAGACCATGGACACATTTATCCATGAATTTTATCACCAATCTTCCTCCTTCCAAGGGTAATACTGTCATCTGGGTGATGGTGGACAGTAGTGATGAGCGAATATACTCGGTACTCGATATTTCCCTAGCACACTCAGGTGTCCTCCGAGTATTTGTAAGTACTCGGAGATTTAGTTTTCAGTGCCGCAGCTGAATGATTTACATCTGTTAGCCAGCATAAGTACATGTGGGGGTTGCCTGGTTGCTAGGGAATGCCCACATGTAATCAAGCTGTCTAACAGATGTAAATCATTCAGTTGTGGCGCTGAAAACTAAATCTCCGAGTACATACAAATACTCAGATAACACCCAAGCGTGCTCGGGAAATCTCGAGTACCGAGTATATTCGCTCATCACTAGTGGACAGGTTTACTAAGCAAGTATCAAATATTAATAGTAAAGCCGCACCCTACAATGGCAACGTCTCTATGGACAACAGAGTGCACGTCCTCACCAGGGGATCCATCCCAGTAGGTAAATTCCTTGAAAAAGGTCCACGGACCGAAACGTTGCAGATGGCAGAATAAATACGGGAGCTGTTTTTTCACAATTGCTGTGGTGCTGTCCTTCTCTTCATGCGCTTCTAGGTTTACTAAACAAGCACACTTTGTACCTTTGGTGGCACTGCCCTCTGCTGAAACTATGTCTAGGTTGTTCGCTCAACATGTGGTTTGTTTGCATGGTGTAACCTTGAATGTGGTGTCTGACCGTGGTGTGCAATTTGTGTCCAGGTTTTGGAGGGCGTTTTGTAAAAGGTTGAGTATTGAGTTGTCCTTTTTGTCTGCATACCATCCGGAGTCCAATGGTCAGACCGAACTGACCAATCAGTCGCTAGAGCAAATTTTGTGCTGTCTTTCCACTTCCAGTCAAGATGATTGGTCCGATGCCTTGCCTTTAGCAGAGTTTGCGTTCAATTACCATCTTAACCACTCTACCAGTACCTCCCCTTTCTCCTGTAATTATGGGTTTTATCCAAACTTTGGGGAGTTTTATGGTCTGGATTCCGGTTTCCCAGGGGGCTGATTCATCTGTACAGCAGTTGGGGAATTTATGGCGGAAGGTCCAAAAGAATATTGGGGAGGCTCAGAGGAAGTTTAACATTTTTGCGGACAGGAGACAGACAGTGGGACCCACCCTTCGGGTTGGGGATAAAGTATGGCTGTCTACTAGGAACATTAGGCTTAAGGTTCATTTGGCGAAGTTGGGGTCTAAGTTTATTGGTACTTATGAGATCATGGAGGTGGTTAACATAGTAGCATTTGATTGCACCTCCCAGTGTCTTTTTAGATTACCAATGTTTTCCATAGGGACCTGCTAAAACCATTGGGGCTGTGGAAGAAGCATCAGTGCGTCCCTCGCCTCCTGTATTGGTGGATAGTCAGGAGGAATTCAAGGTGGAGTGCATCATGGATTCCCGGTTGATCCGCTGTTCTCTCCAGTATCTTGTGAACTGGAAGGGGTATGGGCCTGAGGACAGATCCGGGGTTCCTGCCCGATCGGTTCATTCCGATCGTCTGGTGGGCTCCTTTCATGCCTGGTTTCCTGGGAAACCTGGAAGTCCGGTGGTCCCCCGTTGAGAGGGTGTACTGTCATGAACCTGGCTGGTTGGTTCCGCCTCCATCCTGGTCAGGTCAGGGTTAATTCAAGTCCGCCTCTCTTTGGTTTTGGGGCGGCTATTTACTGTTGGTAGTTCCTGGGTTTGGTGTTGGTGATACTTCCATATACTTGGTTTATGGTTGCTGTCCCAGGTTAACCCCTTAAGCCCCGAGGGTGGTTTGCACTTTAATGACCGGGCTAATTTTTACAATTCTGACCACTGATCCTTTATGAGGTTATAGCTCTGGAACGCTTCAATGGATCCCGGTGATTCTGACACTGTTTTCTCAAGACATATTGTACTTCATGATAGTGGTAAAATTTCTTTGATATTATCTATGTTTATTTGTAAAAAAAATGGAAATTTGGCGAAAATTTTGAAAATTTCCCAATTTTCCAACTTTTCATTTTTATGCCCTTAAATCACAGAGATATGTCACACAAAATACTTAATAAGTAACATTTCCCACATGTCTACTTTACATGAGCACAATTTTGGAACCAAAATTTTTTTTGTTAGGGAGTTATAAGGGTTAAAATTTGACCAGCAATTCCTCATTTTTACAACACCATTTTTTTAGGGACTACATCACATTTGAAGTCACTTTGAGGGGTCTAGATGATAGAAAATAACCAAGTGTGACACCATTCTAAAAACTGCACCCCTCAAGGTGCTCAAAACCACATTCAAGAAGTTTATTAACCCTTCAGGTGCTTCACAGCAGCTAAAGGAACGTGGCAGGAAATATTTTTCTAAAACACAAAAAATCGGACGTCACTTAGACTGTGATATCCACTACGTTAACTAGCTAAAAAGAGAAAAATTCCTGTGGCGCAGCCTTTGATCAGCAGCGATACTGATCAGAGCGCTGCGGACACAGGAAGAGCACAAATGCTCTGCGCAGGATGCAGCGCACTCAAAAAAGAGTACAAAAAAGTGCGCTAAAAATTTAATTGGAGGTGGGGGAGGGGGTACTGGAACAGGTACTACAGGGCTACGTGCGGAGATGGTCTGCTGTCATCGGAACCCGGTCACCGCGCGATGCCACTATGCACAGAGCTGATAGCACTTATGGTGATATTAGTATTGTGGAGGTTTTTTTTTATTAATGATCAGTATTGTAGTATTGTGTCACTACAGTGGGGCAAAAAACTATTTAGTCAGTCAGCAATAGTGCAAGTTCCACCACTTAAAAAGATGAGAGGCGTCTGTAATTTACATCATAGGTAGACCTCAACTATGGGAGACAAACTGAGAAAAAAATATCCAGAAAATCACATTGTCTGTTTTTTTAACATTTTATTTGCATATTATGGTGGAAAATAAGTATTTGGTCAGAACCAAAATTTCATCTCAATACTTTGTAATATATCCTTTGTTGGCAATGACAGAGGTCAAACGTTTTCTGTAAGTCTTCACAAGGTTGCCACACACTGTTGTTGGTATGTTGGCCCATTCCTCCATGCAGATCTCCTCTAGAGCAGTGATGTTTTTGGCTTTTCGCTTGGCAACACGGACTTTCAACTCCCTCCAAAGGTTTTCTATAGGGTTGAAATCTGGAGACTGGCTAGGCCACTCCAGGACCTTGAAATGCTTCTTATGAAGCCACTCCTTCGTTGCCCTGGCGGTGTGCTTTGGATCATTGTCATGTTGAAAGACCCAGCCACGTTTCATCTTCAATGCCCTTGCTGATGGAAGGAGGTTTGCACTCAAAATCTCACGATACATGGCCCCATTCATTCTTTCATGTACCCGGATCAGTCGTCCTGGCCCCTTTGCAGAGAAACAGCCCCAAAGCATGATGTTTCCACCAACATGCTTTACAGTAGGTATGGTGTTTGATGGATGCAACTCAGTATTCTTTTTCCTCCAAACACGACAAGTTGTGTTTCTACCAAACAGTTCCAGTTTGGTTTCATCAGACCATAGGACCTTCTCCCAAAACTCCTCTGGATCATCCAAATGCTCTCTAGCAAACTTCAGACGGGCCCGGACATGTACTGGCTTAAGCAGTGGGACACGTCTGGCACTGCAGGATTTGAGTCCATGGTGGCGTAGTGTGTTACTTATGGTAGGCCTTGTTACATTGGTCCCAGCTCTCTGCAGTTCATTCACTAGGTCCCCCCGCGTGGTTCTGGGATTTTTGCTCACCATTCTTGTGATCATTCTGACCCCACGGGGTGGGATTTTGCGTGGAGCCCCAGATCGAGGGAGATTATCAGTGGTCTTGTATGTCTTCCATTTTCTAATTATTGCTCCCACTGTTGATTTCTTCACTCCAAGCTGGTTGGCTATTGCAGATTCAGTCTTCCCAGCCTGGTGCAGGGCTACAATTTTGTTTCTGGTGTCCTTTGACAGCTCTTTGGTCTTCACCATAGTGGAGTTTGGAGTCAGACTGTTTGAGGGTGTGCACAGGTGTCTTTTTATACTGATAATAAGTTTAAACAGGTGCCATTACTACAGGTAATGAGTGGAGGAAAGAGGAGACTCTTAAAGAAGAAGTTACAGGTCTGTGAGAGCCAGAAATCTTGATTGTTTGTTTCTGACCAAATACTTATTTTCCACCATAATATGCAAAAAAAATGATAAAAAAAACAGACAATGTGATTTTCTGGATTTTTTTTTCTCAGTTTGTCTACCATAGTTGAGGTCTACCTATGATGTAAATTACAGACGCCTCTCATCTTTTTAAGTGGTGGAACTTGCACTATTGCTGACTGACTAAATACTTTTTTGCCCCACTGTATATGGTGGTGAAATGTGGTCCGGCCATGGTGTGGTGGTATTTGTTCCTTGTACGTGGTATTATTCGGTCACGATATGATGGTGATACGTGGTCCCTCCGTGGTGTGATGGTATTTGTCCCTTGTATGTGGTATTATTGGTTATTTTAAAAAATGTATGTGACACATTTCCTTAAAGAAAAATAAATAAAATATACCTAAAATAAGTGTTGGATAGTTTAAGTAGTGTTTAGTAGTTTAGAGTAAAGTAGAGTCCAGCCAAAAGAGTCTACCTTGTCATGGTGGCAGTCTTAAAAATTCTTTTGGCTAAAACAAAAGCTGCTGGCTATGTATGTGATCTGGTGTTAGATGGGAACTGTTAATGTGTGATTGGTGACGACGTGGTGCAGAAGTGGATATTTACCAAGAGTGGGGGTGGGACATTGGAAGGTTCGAGGCGATGGAGGCGGAGCTGGGGTGGACCCTGGGTAGAGTCTCTAGGGGCCCTGAAAATTTTGCCAGTATGGGGCCCTGAAATTCCTAGTGGCAGCCCTGTCCAGGACATAATAATAACTTTCCTGGGATAAGTAAACCACAGAACAAAATGGACATGAAAGAAGTAAAGGTAGGCCTGCGTCCAAATATCATCACTGCAAACAGAATGGCGAGAGTGAGGTGTGGAGTTCGGGAGGAACTGGGAAGAAAACTCCAGAGGAGACTGTTTTTGCCAAGAGACTCATCAGAACTTTGCAGTAAGTAATAAAAATGCCTTAAAGCATTCTCTCTCTCTCATTATTCTGGCATTAGTCAAATCTTAATAATGATGGTAATCCTAATTGACCTAAAACGGGAAAGGTTTACTACTCTGATTTCATGTCAGATATTGAGAAAAATATGTGTATTTTTACATAGTGTATGTAAACTTCTGGTTTCAACTGTATATGCCCTTCAATTTTTCGTGCAGCCACCGGATTGGTTCGGTATAACAATGTGGCCCTTGGACAAAGAAGGTTATGCACCCTTGCTTTACATCTTCAAATATGTACAGAAGGGTTGATAAATTCTACCTGAGCGGCATTCAATAAACATTACCCATCTGTAGCAGTCAAAATATTGAATGTAATAGCTGGACCAACAACAGTTCTACCAAAAAAAAGAAAAATATTTTCAGCACCATAGTGATATGGACTGCTAAACACAAGAATAATGCCCTCATCCAAAGGAGACCCCACTGATATCCTCAGATTAGCTGAATCATTGAGCCTTTGTCATAACCCCTTCATGACCAGAGCTTTTTTCGGTTTTGATTTTTTGTTTTTCGTTCCCCTTCTTTCCAGAGCCATAACTTGTATATTTTTTCCATCAATATGGCCATGTGAGAGCTGATTTTTTGCGGGGCGAGTTGTACTTTTGAACAAGACCATTGGCTTTAGCATTTTGAGCACTCGAAAATGGGAAAAAATTCCAAGTCTGGTAACATTGCAAAAAAGTGCAATCCCACAATTGTTTTTTGTTTGGATTTTTTGCTAGGTTCACTAAATGCTAAAACTGACCTGCCATTGTGATTCTCCAGGTCATTATGTGTTCATAGACACCAAACATGTCTAGGTTCTTTTTTGTGTAAGTGGTGAAAAAATTCCAAAGTTTGCTTAAAAAAAAAAGCGCAATTTTCCGAGACCCATAGCAGCTGCATTTTTCGTGATCTCGGGTTGGCTGAGGGCTTATTTTTTGCGTGCCGAGCTGACATTTTTAATGACACCACCTTTGTGCAGATACGTTCTTTTGATCGCCTGTTATTGTATTTTAATGCAATGTCACGTCGACCATAAAAACGTAATTCTGGCGTTTCTATTTTTTTTCTCGCTACGCTGTTTAACTATCAGGTTAATCCTTTTTTTTGTATTGATAGATCGGGCGATTCTCAACCCGAGATATATGTGTATGTTTGATTATTTTTTTTTATTGTTTTATTTTGACTGGGACAAAAAGGGGGGATTTAAACTTGTATGCTTTTTTTTATTTTTTTCATATTTTTAAAAACATTTTTCTTTAACTTTTGGCATGCTTCAATAGCCTCCATGGAAGGTTAGCAGTTGCCATAGCTTGATCGGCTCTGCCACATAGAGGCGATGCTCAGATCACATCTATGTAGCAGAATTACTGAATTGCTGTGAGCGCCAACCACGGGGTGCAAGGAGACCTCTGGTTGTTATGCCGACGAACCGATGACCCCCGATCATGTGGTGAGGGTCAGCGGTACACGTATTTCTGGCCCAATGGCCAGAAGCATGCGTTAAATGCCGCTTGACATAAATGACAGCGGCATTTAACTAGTTAATAGGCAAGGGTGGATCGCGATTCCACCCGTGCCTACTGCGGGCACATGTCAGCTGTTCAAAACAGCTGACATGTCCAGGCTTTAATGCGGGCTCACCGCCGGAGCCCACATTAAAGCAGGGGGTACTGACATGGAAGTATTATCCCGTCAAGATTCCCTGCATCTTCCTAAATGCATTTATGACAGGACATGGCTTGCTAAGAGATCATATTAAGTGCCATATTACTTGCATTTAATGTATGTTTTTTTCATGAGTCGCGCTACGCCAAGTCTATATGCCCTGATATCTACAGTCAATTTGCTTATGCAAATGCTTCTTTTTAACATCAGTAGCTGAATTTACATATATCCATAGAAAAAAGTGTCATTGTTGTAGTAATGAATATTATGTTTTGTAAGGGCCCATTTATATTGAAGTCAATTGATGTCATGTAATTGATCTGGCACCAATCATGTCATTGATTTCCTGCTGTGGATATGTAAACATTAATGCATAACAAACTTAACCATTTATCAACCACCAGAGTGTTAAAAGAACTGAAGAACGCAGAATCCAAACATCTGACCTAGACATGAAGAGAAAAAAATATTTCCATATAAAATGGTACACAGTCTATCTAAAAAAATTTTTTTTTTTGTAAGGAGGCTAACGGCTGCATAGTCGATGGGAGGTATGTGTCACAGAGATGGCTGCGCTCTGTGACATAACCCAGAGTATCTTCTTTAGTGCATATAAGCACTAAGAGGTAAGTTTGGTGCACCCGGGACTGTGTTGCAGGTATCTATGAGAGATGGGCGGGTCTGGCTACCCACATACCTCAACTCTGGGTGTGGTTACAGCCAGGGCTGGCTCCAGGTTTTTGAGGGCCCTGGGCGAAAGTGTCTCAGTGGGCCCCCCCTTTAAAACATACCACGATTCATGATCGCATATAACACAGCCATGTAGTATATAACACAGCCCGTGTAGTATATAACACAGCCCATGTAGTATATAACACAGCCATGTAACATATAACACAGCCATGTAGTATATAACAGCCCACGTAGCATATAACACAGCCACGTAGTATGTAGCACAGCCCACGTAGCATATAACAGCCCATATAGTATATAGCACAGCCACATATTATATAACACAGCCCACGTAGTATATAACACGGCCCATGTAGTATATAGAGCAGCATGTAGTATATAGCACAGCCCACGTAGTATATATATCACGGCCCACGTAGTATATAGAACAGCCATGTAGTTTATAGCACAGCCCACGTAGCATATAACAGCCCATATAGTATATAGCACAGCCACATACAGTAGTATATAACATGGCCCACGTAGTATAAAGAACAGCCATGTAGTATATAGCACAGCCCACGTAGCATATAACAGCCCATATAGTATATATCACAGCCCACGTAGTGTATAACACAGCCATTTAGTATATAGCACAGACATGTAG
The DNA here is from genome assembly GCF_032444005.1 of Ranitomeya imitator. Lineage (NCBI taxonomy): Eukaryota > Metazoa > Chordata > Amphibia > Anura > Dendrobatidae > Ranitomeya > Ranitomeya imitator. The sequence continues at coordinate 131,546,729 of NC_091282.1, forward strand.
TATACAGCACATCCCCTCTACCCCCAAGAATGGCCCCTGTTGTGAATTCCGCTCTTGGACTCCCTCCGGTGGTTGTAAGTGGCACTTTTGTGAGTTCTGCTCTTGGGCTCCCTCCGGTGGTTTTAAGTGGTATGGCTGCTCCTTGGATTTAGCAGTCTGCAGCTGCTTCCACTGATTGTCTTTCTGCTCGGCTATTTATGCCTGGCTCTTCCCTTCAGCCAGTGCCGCTTGTCAATGGTTCCTGGTTGGATTCACATCTCTCTTGGATTTCCCTGTTATCCTGACCAGTTCAGCAAAGTTAAGTCCTTGCTTGCTCTTTTCTGTCCACAGGTTGTGGACTTATTCGTTCTGTGCTTTCTATGTTTTGTCCAGCTTGTCAGTATGGATTAATTCAGTTAAGCTGGAAGCTCTGGGAAGCAGATTTACCCTCCACACCTTTAGTCAGGTGTGGAGATTTTTGCAAACTCTGTGTGGATTTTTGTAGTTTTTAATACTGACTGCACAGTATTCTATCCTGTCCTATCTATCTAGCTATATTGCGATAAATGAGGTGCTCACTGTAATAAGAGGTGCTCAGGAGAAAATCAATATGTATAGATGAAAAAACTCCGGCACACTATGAGGTCCAAATGAGATTATGGTTTATTTTCCAGCAAATTTCAGCAATATATGCTATAACATAAGATTTCCAAAAAAAGGGACGTTTTCTGTACACTTTAATGGACATACACTTTCTTTCTCAACGTTTCGGCTTAAGGAAGCCTTCCTCAAGAGATTAAATGTCCTTCTGAAAAATACATAAGGATAACATAAGTCACTAATATAAAAATAAAATAAAGGAAAGAGCTGGAGAACATTACATCATGTCTCCCCTGAATAGAGATTAAATGTCATGAGACCCAGAAAAAAATTTTTTAAACCATAGAAGCTCTTCTAAATAGAGGCTCTTCTAAATAGAGTGCAAAATAATCCATCTACGGAAAAGATGGAATATTCAGGTAAGCCACCATATATATGAAAAATTGTATGTCATGATATATAATCAGATTGAGTACCCTATATAAGATAATTCTTACAAACCGCCATATAGGTTACACCAAAAAGTGCAGATAAATCAGCGCTGGAAATCTACCACCACCACGTGTGTATATGTGGGAGGAAACATACTTGCGGGTACAGGGAGCCGGGCAAGGAAATCTACTATAAGGGAAAATAAAGCAAAATAAGACAAAAGGAAAGCATTGTCTAATATAAAGGCTGGAAGTGCATCTGCATAAATACTTTATTATACGTCACAGATGGGCGTCGCATAAAGTGCGGAGGGCCAAGGAGCTGTGACCGCCGTCCAGAAAGCATTTGTGCATATGAGCTGGCGTGCGGCCGGTATTTACCTTGTCCGGTGCGATCACTTCTGGGTTGAAGTGTAAGTGAGCCGAAAGAAACCGAAAGTGAAACGAGGTGAGCCGGAAAAAGCCGAAGAAGGTGCGCATGCGCAGTGTGATCCCAGCAGGAACATTATACGCCGCTCGGGTGCTGTAAAGAAAAAAGAAGAAATAATGAGTACTGAATAAATAGGCGCTGAATTAGATCTAAATATAAGTAAGAAATGGTATTATGGGTTTGTATAATAATAAAGGAACTCCTCTGGAACATGATGTTGTATCTAGCATCGCATTATACATACACAGCAAAGGATATATTATCATATAGGGCCGGAATCCAGATCAAAGAGTGAAACAACAGTTAAAGCAAAGGAATAACACAATAAGAGACATGAGACATGAGACTTAACATTATTAATATGAAATTTCATATTCCTTGTTCAGACCAAATGGAAATAAAGTCTGTAGCGTGTAAATCCAGAAGGATTCACGCTCTTTTAGCTTTTTAATTCTGTCACCCCCCCTCCTAGCTACCGGTACATGATCAATTACTTGGTATCTTAATTGCGCTACAGTATGATTATGCTGCGCAAAATGGGCTGGAATAGGCAATAGGGTCCTCCCGCATCGGATGGTGGATTTGTGTTTTGAAATGCGGTCTCGGACATGCTGGGTAGTTTCCCCAACATATCCGAGACCGCAAGGACACTTGATTAAATACACCACAAATAATGAGTTACAAGTGAAATGTCCTCTAATGGGAAACCGTCTACCAGAGCGAGGATGTGTGAAGGAATCGCCCTTCGTTATGTTGGAGCATTGGTGGCACCCCAAACATGGAAAAGTGCCATTACGTGGTGAGGATATGACTCTCTGTATAGGTCCCTTAGTACTGGGCCCCACATCCGCCCTGATAAGGTAATCTCTAATGTTAGAACAACGTTTACTGCAAATAATGGGTTGTGTGTTAAATTCTTTCACCTGTGGATATGCATTTTTGAGGATGTCCCAATGTTGGAGAATGCACTTGTTAATGAGAGCATTAAAGGGATGAAACGTACTAACAAATGCTAGTCTGGGTACTGGTGATGGCGAGCCTGTTCTCAATGTGTCCTTTTTGGGGAAAAGGACATGATCGGGATAACCTCTACTTCGAAATTTAGCACTCATTTCTAAGTGTCTAAGGTGACAGGTTTCAGGATTAGACACAATCCTATCGACCCTATCATGTTGGGATTTAGGGAGGGCTTTTTTGATGTGACGAGGATGACAGCTATCATATTTTAAAAGACTATTTTTGTCAGTAGATTTTATAAATAGATCCGTCTCAATATGTCTACTCATATTGATAGTGACTGTGGTGTCCAAGAAATTCATGGTAGTAAAGTCATATGATAATGAAAAAGTTAGACCTGGTAAACTCGAATTGAGATCCGTATGAAAATCCAAAAGTGTATCCACGTCACCGGTCCAAATCAAAAAAATATCGTCTATGTATCGAAATGACTGTGTTACAGAAGGGACTGAGTTTTTGTCCAGTCCCTCGTTTCAATTCTTTTCAACTAGATCAGGAATTACACCGTTTCTTTAGAAATGTCCGGCTTAAAGCCCATTTTTCTAAGATCTTGGCAGCTCCTTCTAGTATATCTGATCATGACAGTTCGGAATTTACTTTACACGCCCTAAACTTACGGTTACGCAGTTCATTTCAACCTCCACATGTCTACCATCCAGTGGAAACATATATAGACTTTGTTAAAACTGATGTAAAAAAGGTGTTGGAATCCATTGAAAAGGGTGATTATCATGTCAAACACAATCTCACTATAGAAGAAACGAAGGCTTTGTCATCTCTTAAAGCAAATAAACACATTATAATAAAACCGGCTGATAAGGGGGGTTCAATAGTGGTGCTGGATAGGGATTATTACATGAATGAAATTAAGACACAACTTAGTGATTTGGACACATACGAGCCCATAAGTCATAATCCTACTTTTGAAATAGGTAAGGAGATTAAGGACCTAGTCACTTACTATACCACTATGGGTACTATCGATACTAAATTGGGGAAGTTTCTTATTAAACAACATCCGGTCACTCCGGTTTTTTACACCCTCCCCAAAATTCATAAGCATCTGTCCAAGCCCCCAGGGCGCCCTATCGTCGCCTCCACCGAATCTCTATTATCCCCTCTAGCCATCACACTTGACAAAATTCTATCACCTTTAGTACCGAAAATCAAATCTTATCTTAGAGACACTACAGACTTTTTGACATCCCTCAAAAATATAGAAAAATTGCCTCCCTAATGTCTCTTAGTTACTATGGATGTCAATAGTCTTTATACTAGTATTCGCCATTCTGACGGAATTGAGTCCGTTATGTCTTTTTTGTCTCGTCACACTGACTTTTCTGAACAACAGTTGAAGTTTTGTAAAGATTCTCTGACTATGGTATTAACTCGTAACTACTTCATTTTTGAAGACCAATTTTTTATTCAAAAGAGGGGGACTGCCATGGGATCCAACATGGCACCCCCCTATGCCAACATTTTCATGGATCAATTTGAGACATCTTTTGTCTATACACATTCCAATTTTAGGTCCTATGCGGCCTATTGGCGTCGATACATAGACAATATTTTTTTGATTTGGACCGGTGACATGGATACACTTTTGGATTTTCATACGGATCTCAATTCGAGTTTACCAGGTCTAACTTTTTCATTATCATATGACTTTACTACCATGAATTTCTTGGACACCACAGTCACTATCAATATGAGTAGACATATTGAGACGGATCTATTTATAAAATCTACTGACAAAAATAGTCTTTTAAAATATGATAGCTGTCATCCTCGTCACATCAAAAAAGCCCTCCCTAAATCCCAACATGATAGGGTCGATAGGATTGTGTCTAATCCTGAAACCTGTCACCTTAGACACTTAGAAATGAGTGCTAAATTTCGAAGTAGAGGTTATCCCGATCATGTCCTTTTCCCCAAAAAGGACACATTGAGAACAGGCTCGCCATCACCAGTACCCAGACTAGCATTTGTTAGTACGTTTCATCCCTTTAATGCTCTCATTAACAAGTGCATTCTCCAACATTGGGACATCCTCAAAAATGCATATCCACAGGTGAAAGAATTTAACACACAACCCATTATTTGCAGTAAACGTTGTTCTAACATTAGAGATTACCTTATCAGGGCGGATGTGGGGCCCAGCACTAAGGGACCTATACAGAGAGTCATATCCTCACCACGTAATGGCACTTTTCCATGTTTGGGGTGCCACCAATGCTCCAACATAACGAAGGGCGATTCCTTCACACATCCTCGCTCTGGTAGACGGTTTCCCATTAGAGGACATTTCACTTGTAACTCATTATTTGTGGTGTATTTAATCAAGTGTCCTTGCGGTCTCGGATATGTTGGGGAAACTACCCAGCATGTCCGAGACCGCATTTCAAAACACAAATCCACCATCCGATGCGGGAGGACCCTATTGCCTATTCCAGCCCATTTTGCGCAGCATAATCATACTGTAGCGCAATTAAGATACCAAGTAATTGATCATGTACCGGTAGCTAGGAAGGGGGGTGACAGAATTAAAAAGCGTGAATCCTTCTGGATTTACACGCTACAGACTTTATTTCCATTTGGTCTGAACAGGGAATATGAAATTTCATATTAATAATGTTAAGTCTCATGTCTCATGTCTCTTATTGTGTTATTCCTTTGCTTTAACTGTTGTTTCACTCTTTGATCTGGATTCCGGCCCTATATGATAATATATCCTCTGCTGTGTATGTATAATGCGATGCTAGATACAACATCATGTTCCAGAGGAGTTCCTTTATTATTATACAAACCCATAATACCATTTCTTACTTATATTTAGATCTAATTCAGCGCCTATTTATTCAGTACTCATTATTTCTTCTTTTTTCTTTACAGCACCCGAGCGGCGTATAATGTTCCTGCTGGGATCATACTGCGCATGCGCACCTTCTTCGGCTTTTTCCGGCTCACCTCATTTCACTTTCGGTTTCTTTCGGCTCACTTACACTTCAACCTGGAAGTGATCGCACCGGACAAGGTAAATACCGGCCGCACGCCAGCTCATATGCACACATGCTTTCTGGACGGCGGTCACAGCTCCTTGGCCCTCCGCACTTTATGCGACGCCCATCTGTGACGTATAATAAGGTATTTATGCAGATGCACTTCCAGCCTTTATATTAGACAATGCTTTCCTTTTGTCTTATTTTGCTTTATTTTCCCTTATAGTAGATTTCCTTGCCCGGCTCCCTGTACCCGCAAGTATGTTTCCTCCCACATATACACACGTGGTGGTGGTAGATTTCCAGCGCTGATTTATCTGCACTTTTTGGTGTAACCTATATGGCGGTTTGTAAGAATTATCTTATATAGGGTACTCAATCTGATTATATATCATGACATACAATTTTTCATATATATGGTGGCTTACCTGAATATTCCGTCTTTTCCGTAGATGGATTATTTTGCACTCTATTTAGAAGAGCCTCTATTTAGAAGAGCTTCTATGGTTTAAAAAATTTTTTTCTGGGTCTCATGACTTTTAATCTCTATTCAGGGGAGACATGATGTAATGTTCTCCAGCTCTTTCCTTTATTTTATTTTTATATTAGTGACTTATGTTATCCTTATGTATTTTTCAGAAGGACATTTAATCTCTTGAGGAAGGCTTCCCTAAGCCGAAACGTTGAGAAAGAAAGTGTATGTCCATTAAAGTGTACAGAAAACGTCCCTTTTTTTGGAAATCTTATGTTATAGCATATATTGCTGAAATTTGCTGGAAAATAAACCATAATCTCATTTGGACCTCATAGTGTGCCGGAGTTTTTTCATCTATACTATCTATCTAGCTAGACTGGCCTCCTGTGCTACATCCTGGTTTCATTCTGTGTATGTCTTTTCCCTCTCCACTCAGTCATTACTTGTGGGGGGCTATCTATCCTTTAGGGATTTTCTCTGAGGCAAGATAGTTTTCCTGTTTCTATCTTTAGGGGTAGTTAGTTCTCAGGCTGTGACGAGGTGCCTAGGGAGTGACAGGAGCATTCCACGGCTACTTCTAGTGTTGTGTTGAGCTTAGGGACTGCGGTCAGTACAGGTACCACCTCCTTCAGAGCTCGTCCCATGTTGCTCCTAAACCACCAGTTCATAACAGGCCCCATAGTCCAGTACTCACTGTTATAGTTACAAAAAAAAACACTCCTCACCTCTCAACGTGCCCGCGCTGCTCCCTGTTCCAGTCTCGGCGGCTGCCGCTGCACTGCCTAACACACAGCAAATGCACAATGACGTCATCGCGCACCCACAGCGGCAGTGTCAGAGGCAGAGTAGGGAATGATGGCCCACTAGAGGCCCCATAGCGGCTGCGTGATGTGCTGCTAGCTGAGGGCCCCTGGGGGAGCGGGGGCCCTAGGCAGCTGCCTGCCCCTAACACCGTCCCTGAATGGGCCCCCGTCTCGCCAGGGCCCCGGCACTTGCCCAGGTACGCCGGGTGCTGACGCTGGCCCTGGTTACAGCCTATATAATGGAGGCTGTTGTTTGGCACATGGTCTGTGTGTTGGGAGGGAGAAAGCCTCCTGTGTGTGGCTCCAGACTAAGCCTGAGTACTGGACATTACTCCAGCCTGTGTGCCCAAGGGCCTGGCTATGGACTTTTATACTTTGTTTTGCCTGATCTAAAGGCTGTTCACTTTCTGTTTTTGCTTCTGGGGTTTATGGAGGAATAAACCCACATGAACTTTTAAAGGAATGTGCCTCCTGTTTTCCTCACATCGCACCCGAGTAAGTACAACCCCTACAATTGGTGTTAGACGTGCGGGCAGCATTGCCAGCAGAGACATGAGACTGCAACAGGAGGGACTCTATATCCTGGGTCAAGTCTGTGGCAAGCCAGCAAGCATTGCCAGACAAAATGGAGGACCTGCTGAAACACCTGGTCCAGGCGCAGCAGCAACAGCAAGAGACCAACAGGCTGTTGCTACAGCAGATCCCGCAGAGCCAGCAGGAGCAACGGCAACAGATGCAGCTTCTGGCAACCACCATCCAGGGCAGGACGAGGACCCCCAACCCCAGGTCCGGCTTATAATGCCCACATCCAGAAGGCGGTAAGACGGGCTTTGCAGAAAATGACTACTGGAGATGATGTTGAGGTCTTCTTAACACTGTTCGAAAGGGTCGCTGAGAGGGAGAAACTCCCGCCAGAGCAGTGGGCAGAAGTATTGGTGCCATACTTGACGGGAGAACCCCAGAAAGCATACTATGATTTAGCTTTGCAGGATGCCAAAGAGTATGGCAAGCTAAAAACTGAGATTCTTGCACGCTTAGGGGTGATAATAACTCTCAGGACACAGCAGGTTCACGATTGGGCGTATCACCGGGACAAACTACCGCGTTTCCAAATATTTGACTTGTTGCACCTGGTCCAAAAGTGGCTGCAGCCATAGTCCTCTACACCTGCGCAGATGGTAGAATGGGTGGTGATGGACCGCTTGGTGCACTCACTGCCGAGGCCTGTACAGGCTTGGGTTGCCCAGGGTGATCCCCGGAATGCTGATGAACTGGTCAGACTGGTCGTGAGATACCACGGGGTTGAAGATTCCGTGGGAAGGCTGCCCACTCCATACTGGGGGTCCCAACAGGGGGTGGAGGCCCAAAAGGGGATTGGGCATCCAATGTCCAAACGGGCTGGGGAGGTAGTGCCCAATGTCCCTACAGGTGATGTTATTTGCTGGTGGTGCCATGGGCCAGGACATATAGCTGTCTAGCTGTCCGTTGTCCCCTGACCCCCGAGCAGATGGACTGCAGCATAGGATGCCTTAGTTCATATTATGCATATCCAGCCTGCAGTGTAAACTCTCCACCCAATGAGGGGCCTCAAGCGTGTCCCATGAAGATGAACGGTCAGGAGGTAACGGCACTGCTAAACTACGGGAGTTTAGTGACCCTTGTGAGGGCCACTTTTCCTCTCCAACTGATCCCGGGGAAAAAGGTCAGCGTTCGGTGCATATGGAGCGCCCCCAGTAGGGCAGTAGGGTACTTGGTACCGGGTCCTTCGGTTCTCAGTGGGGATGTCACGGTGGCTGACCCGGTCCATGGCCCTAGGGGATGTCCGTTAATAAATGGGGGAAAGGTCTTTAAAGGGGAAATGTTCGTGACGCCACCTGTGGTATTCGGTCAGGGTGACCGACGCTGCTTAGGGGTCCGCTGATGTTATGGTAGCTAGATGGTATACCTTCCCACAGGTGAAGTATCTCCCCAGGGCTTCCCAGAGTGTAGATGATGGATAGTGTGAGGCGCAGTAAAGAACGAGGACACAAGATTGCAGTCTCTTTACCTTTACTGAAGGCTTCAGTGTCCACAGTCCAGAGCACCAGACCACAGGGCAGGCAGAGTCTGGCCGGTCCGAAGGCAAATCCAGAGTCCCCTTATCCAGGTGGAAATTAGTAGCCTTCCTCTAGTGCCTGAGTGTTGTAGTTCCTCCCTGCTGAGCTTCACGGTGAGGTCCTCACAACTATCGTAGATGTAATGTCTCTTTCTCTCTGTCCCGCTGATGGATAGGATAGGACAAACCCGTATGACTGATGGCCTGAGGCTTTTTACGACGCCCCAGCCCCCACAAGTTGCCACCGTGCCTCCTGGGTATAAGGTCGGGCACCCACCGTGGAATTAACTGTCCTGCCAGTCTCTGAAGTAAAGCATAGAGATCCTTACTCCCTCGGTGTTCTGGCTACCGGCTTCTGCGCCTCAGAGGGAGGCAGCCTATTGCAGGGCAGAACTCCCTCTGGATTCCTCTCCTTGTGCTATGATTTCGTTTCTCACTCTCAGCTACGCAATTCCCTTCGTGTCCTTTCTTAGGATGCTGCCGCACGTGGGGCAGGCGCAGCTCCCTGACCCCTCGTTTTCCACAGAGCTCAGTCTGCATCTAGCTCCCTCTCACTCCAGCCAGCTTCTCACTGATTTCCTATCCAGACTACCAGTTTTACCTAATTGTGAGGAGTGCCCTAATAGATAGAAGCATGGCTCCCCCTGGCGGCCTGGAGTGTGAAGTATGTTGTGTGGTTTGTGATACCTGGTAAGGTGATCTCCTTTATTGCCTTCAGACGTAACATCACTCCCCCTGGTGGAAGAATGACATTACTGCAATGACCAGGACCCTGGGGCGCTGCACTCCCCCCTGTTAAATCCAGTACTCCGGGACTGGGAAAAGAAAACAACATTACATCATTTGCAAAAAGACATACATATTTTTGAAAAACATTTGAACAATTAAAAAACTTTGGCTTCCCTTTATGGGAGGTGAGAACACTTGAACGTTGCAAACAATAACATATTTACATTGTGCGTACAACTTTTTAAGGCAAATTGAAAACAAGTACTATCTATCTATGAAACACAATTACCCATACAGGTATACTATATACTAAGTGCAGATACCCTCTAAGGGTATACTATCATTAACCCTCAAAGTGCAAATCAACATTTTTGTTATTCTTCTACGAATGCAAGACTATCTATCAACCCCCACGGGCTCACTGCATTTTCTTTTTAATTTATTCAACTTATCATTTAACTTAACTTCAATTTTATTCAAAGTACATCACTTTAACATTTCCTAGTCTTGGCTACATACTATCAACTATGTAAACATATTACTATTACTAACTTTATTCGCTATATTACCCTATAATATATTAACTCTTTAGCAAAGTGCAACAAATGTACATTCCCTTTAAGGGCAAAGCCAAGTCTTTTCTGAGGTAGTGCAAACAACCACATCATCAAAATTCAAGTCAGTTTTAGCAAAAAAGATGACGTGATGCGAGCGACCCGTGATGAACCCCCGAACGTTGTTCTTGGGTGGGTTACAAGACGTGTAATCCTGACCCGGAATTCTGCCGCACCAACGGGTTTTTCTTCAGGTCTGTAAAACAAAGCAAATCTTACAACAAGATTAGTAGCACTCTCCAATGAAGGCAGTCTCTGTATAAGCCTCCTTTGTAAACCCAATAGGAAGCACCTTTAAGAAGGTGCAAACTATGTACATGCAGTTCAGGAATCATTCACCGTCCATGATTCTGCAGTTCTTTGGTAAAAGAAATAAGAAAACTTGTGCAAAACAAATGCAGAACTTGGAATCCTCCTATAACTGAGGACCCCTTTAAAATTTAACCCTGGGCGGGTTTAAACTTGAAAAGTGAAGGAAGAACAGTTAACTATTTACATTCTTTTCAGTGTTCTTTTATAGTAGCTTGCAAGGCATCAGTCGGTAAGGAATACTTCCTGGCCTGAGAAGGTTGGTACCCGAGTTCTCATCTGATGCTGTGTCGTCGCCATTGGTTTGTCTCTCAAGTGTGGTAAAGTCATTATCTGTCTGGGTACAAGTGTCAGCTTTAGCATTGGTCACAAGGGCAGGTTCAGTGGTAGAAATGATGCACACAGTAGTAGTGGTTTTGGTTTGAGGACCCGCTAGTTCAGGGGCTAGGGGGTTAATGTCATGAGTCTTAGTGGTGGCAGCAGATGGCGCTACTGCAGGTTCACATCGTTTAACGTTCTTGGCGTACCAGCCTTTCTCACTCCAGTGGCGAGTGTATGCCACGTGATCCCCTCGACACAAATCTCGGTCAGGATGACTTCCCCAGGGATGGGATTCAACATCGCGGCTGTTTTCATAGACCTCTGTCTGCAGTCCCGATTCCTGAATGAAACCCCAACCCCTCCTCGGGTGAAAGGCTACAACTTTCCCCCGCTTCGCTGGGCTCCTATTACAGCGTTTGGTTTTATGAGTCTGCATTTTACATTGGACATTCTGCTCCTTCTCTTTCCAGTCTTCCCAGTGTGAGAGTAAGCATTGTTTATACTCCTCCCAGGTGAGGATTGCGACATAGGACCCGTTCACTCCCTCTCTCGGGGCGTCCCAGCGAAAGATCACCCTTTCAGGGCCCACGCCTAGCGGCATGCCCTCGGTCGCTTGGCACGGGAATGGTGTCTCGTCAATGGTGCGGGGAGTCACTGGAGCTGAAGCGATGGCCGGTGTTTGGTCACAGTCTACGCGAGGAGCGGTCGCTAGAGCAGGATCGGTCGGTGGGGCAGGAGCGTTTTCGGTACCTGCGTCTGATGTGGCTCCACCGATGTCGATCTGCTCTGCTGATAAGGACGCTGGAGTCTGCTGCTGCCCGGACCACGACTTTTCCAGTGTGATCTTCCGACACAGCTCCGACTTCCATTTCTTCACTGCTGTCGGCTCTGCGCCCGGGGTTCGGTGGCTCGGCTCCTCCGCCGGCGACTCCAGAAAGTCTGGATTCTCCAGCAGCAGCAAGTTCAGGTTTGCCTCCAGTGATTCGAGACAGTTCTGGGTAACTTCGTCGGCTCTCAGGTACCCGCTGGTTGCCATCTCTGCTCCTGGGTCTTCGGCAACACACGCACGCTGCTCCCCCATTTTCTGGGGGCGGAGCTCCTTGGGTGCTGGGCACGTCGCCATCTCGTAGCAGTAGTTGAAGGGGGTGGTTGTCACTTTTGGCACCGCTTCGGTAGTCTCCTCCCATGTTGGCCCGCCCTTCTTCTTCTCCTGCACTACTCGTGGCACTGTAATGGTGGCGGTTTGGGTGGGAATTTTGGCGGTAAATGGCAATACACAGTCTTTCAGCACAAACAGTTCAAATATGATTCTGGCACAGTTCTTAGGGGCACATGACCCGATTTTCAGGCTTAAGTAGATTCTGTTCGTGACGCCAATATTTGGAGCGCCTCCAGTAAGGCAGTGGGGTACTCGGTACCGGGTCCTTCGGTTCTCAGTGGGGATGTCACGGTGGCTGACCCGGTCCGTGGCCCTAGGGGACGTCCGTTAATAAATGGGGAAAGGTCTTTAAAGGGGAAATGTTCATGACGCCACCTGTGGTATTCGGTCAGGGTGACCGACGCTACTTAGGGGTCTGCTGGGGTGATGTTATGGCAGCTAGATGGTATACCTTCCCACAGGTGAAGTATGTCCCCAGGGCTTCCCAGAGTGTAGATGATGGATAGTGTGAGGTGCAGTAAAGAACGAGGACACAAGATTGCAGTCTCTTTACCTTTACTGAAGGCTTCAGTGTCCACAGTCCAGAGCACAAGACAACAGGGCAGGCAGAGTCTGGCCGGTCCAAAGGCAAATCCAGAGTCCCCTTAGCCAGGTGGAAATCAGTAGCCTTCTTCTAGCGCCTGAGTGTTGTAGTTCCTCCCTGCTGAGCTTCTCTGTGAGGTCCTCACAACTATCATAGATGTAATGTCTCTTTCTCTCTGTCCCCCTGATGGATAGGATAGGACAAACCCGTATGACTGATGGCCTGAGGCTTTTTACAGGGACCCTACGACGCCCCAGCCCCCACAAGTTGCCACCGTGCCTCCTGGGTATAAGGTCGGGCAGCCAATGTGGAATTAACTGTCCTGCCAGTCTCTGAAGTAAAGCATAGAGATCCTTACTCCCTCGGTCTTCTGGCTACTGGCTTCTGCGCCTCAGAGGAAGGCAGCCTATTGCAGGGCAGAACTCCCTCTGGATTCCTCTTCTTGTGCTATGACTTCGTTTCTCACTCTCAGCTATGCAATTCCCTTTGTGTCCTTTCTTAGGATGCTGCCGCACGTGGGGCAGGCGCAGCTCCGTGAACCCTCATTCTCCACAGACCTCAGTCTGCATCTGGCTCCCTCTCACTCCAGCCAGCTTCTCCCTGACTTCCTATCCAGACTACCAGTTTTACCTAATTGTGAGGAGTGCCCTAATAGATAGAAGCATGGCTCCCCCTGGCGGCCTGGAGTGTGAAGTGTGTTGAGTGGTTTGTGATACCTGGTAAGGTGATCTCCTTTATTGCCTTCAGACATAACATCACTCCCCCTGGTGGAAGAATGACATTACTGCAACGACCAGGACCCTTGGGCGCTGCACATACATGGTGATGCTCAGGACTACCCTATGGCCAGAGTGGACATTGATACGGTTCACGGTACTGAGTCTCATGAGGTTGGCATCGTCCATAACTTGCTGCACTGTTTTTATTGGCCAAGACTTTTGTAAATTTTGGGATCTCTGGGGGAAGGGTTCTGAGTTCTTTGGCGCAAAAAGGGAACCAGTGAACCCTAATAAGGTATTACCACACCCAGAGGCAGACAGGGTTTCCTTTTGTGTCCTTGTGGTGGATGAGGAGGAAGTGTCCCCTGTGTAGGACATTCTGGAGTTAGGGGTGACCAGTGAGAATTTTGTGACTGCCCAACATAGGGACCCAACTCTGAACAATGTCATTGTCATTAATGGGGTTGCACAGGAGCCAGGGGCTGACACAAGATTTCCCTATTTTACGATGAGTGGGGAGTTGTGTCGGGTCACGAAAGTGAGGGAGGAGTTGGTGGAACAGCTAATAGGTCCGGACCCTTATAGACAAAAGGAGAAGGTGTTGGACATGGCCCATTCACACATCTTGGGGGGACATCTGGGAGTGGAAAAAAAGCAGGAACTGATTGTGCAGAGGCTCTATTTCCCCGGTTGTCACTGGGAAATATTAAACTATTGCAGGTCCTGCCCTATGTGTCAGTTAACTGCCCCCAACTCTAACTTTCGGAGTCCCCTCGTGTCATTGCCCATCATTAAAATGCCATTCGAGAGAATTGCTATGGACTTGGTGGGTCCCCTGGTGAAATCTGCTTGTGGGCATCAATACATATTGGTCATCCTGGACTATGCCACACGCTACCTTGAAGCAATTACCCTGACAAACTCCTCTGCAAAAAGTATGGCCTGCGAATTGGCCCATGTCTTTTCCCGGACAGGTATACCAAAGGAAATCCTGATCGACTAGGGAACACCTTTTATGAGTAAGGTGATGAGGGAGGTATGCAAGGTTCTGCAAATCTCACAGTTGAGGACTTCAGTGTACCATCCTCAGACAGAGGGCCTTGTTGAAAGGTTAAATAAAACATTGAAGAGCATGCTGAGGAAAGCTACAGAAATGGATGGTAGAGACTGGGACTGTCTCTTACCATATCTGTTGTTTTCCACCAGTGAGGTTCCACAGGCCACCATGAGGTTCTCACCATTTGAGCTTCTATATGTCTGACATCCACGAGGTCTCCTGGATATAGCCAAGGAAACCTGGGAAGCCGAAGTCACGCCCCACAGAAGCATCATTGAGCACGTGGCACTGATGCAGCAGAGGATTGTGAAGGTGATGCCCATCGTAAAAAGACACCTCCTCCAGGCACAAGAAGCTCAGGCCAGGGTCTACAACTGGACAGCGAGAATGAGGCAGTTCAATCCAGGAGACCAAGTTCTTGTGCTAATTCCGACAGTGGAGAGCAAGTTCTCGGCCAAATGGCAAGGTCCGTATGAGGTGGTGAAGAAGCTTGGTGATGTAAATTATAAGATTCATCAACCAGGAAGACGGAAACCATATCAGGTCTACCATGTCAACCTCATCAAGCCATGGCAAGACAGAGAGCCAGTTGAAACTCTGTGCTTGCTGGGCAACTCAGAAGATGAAGTTGGAGGTGTTGCCATAGTGGAGATGCTGTCGAAGGCCCAGAAACAGTAGTGCCGGGTGTTGCTCCAGAAGAAGAGGGACCTGTTCTTGGAATTGCTGGGGTGCATGAAGGTGGTAGAATGCGAAGTTCTCACAGAGCCACATGTGAGCATAAATGTGAAGCCTTGTCAGATTCCGGAGGACCGTCAAGAAGTGATCTCCAAGGAGGTGGAGCGCATGTTAAAACTCAGGGTCTTTGAGGAGTCCAAGAGTGGTTAGTCGAGCCTGATTGTCCTGGTCCCAAGCCCGATGGTGAATGGAGGCTCTGCAATAACTATCGGAAGTTGAATGAGGTTTCCAAGTTCGATGCATATCCCATATCGTGCGTCCATGAGCTAATCGAGAGACTTGGGCCCGCAAGGTACATAACCACCTTGGATTTGACGAAGAGATATTGGCAGATCCTCATGGCACAGGAAGCCTAAGAGAAGACTGCATTTTCTAAGCCGGATGGATGCTTCCAGTATGTCTGGATGCCGTTTGGACTGCAGGGGGCTCCGGTGACCTTCCAGAGACCTATGGTTAGAATTCTTGCACCCCATAAACAATACACCACTGCATACCTGGACGATATCATTATCTTTAGCCAGGACTGGTAGAGTAATCTGGAAAGGTCCAAGCAGTGTTTGATGCTCTGAGGAAGGCATGGGTTTTCAGTAAACCCGAAGAAGTGTGCCTTGGGGAAAGAAGCCAAGTACCTGGGATATGTAGTGGGGTTAGGCGAAATAAAGTCCCAAATCAGTCAAGTGGAGGCAATTAAAACATCACCGAGACCGTTGTCCAAGAAACAAGCTATAGCCTTCCTGGGGATCGTGGGATACTACAGGAGGTTCATCCCGAACTTCGCCATGATGGCTGCACCCCAGGGGCGGACTGGGCCGGGTGGCAGGAATGCATCTGCCCCCCGGGCCGGTGCCTGAGCAGGAACACAGGGCCGCTGGAGGAGCAGCAGCGATTTTAATACATAACACGCCGCATCCCTCCAGCCGGCCCTGTGTGTGCGCGTTGCCTGCTCTGACAAGTGCCGCGGCGGCCCGCACTAGTGTGCGAGCACGGCCGCGGTCCTCATTCCTGCGCGTGCTCCTCTGCTTCCCATGTCAGAGCGGGCAAGCAGGAGACCATGCGCGCGCGCGCGGTGGCCCGCACTAGTGTGCGAGCACGGCCGCGGTCTTCGATCCTGCGCGTGCTTGTCTGCTGCCGCCTGCCCATGTCAGAGCAGGCAAGCACGAGACCATGCGCGCACATGCTGATATTTGAAAAGCCGGCGCGCATAGCCTGACTGTGTCTGACGCTGGCCGGCCTGCACCAGCGTCAGAGAAGCCTGCTCACCAATGCCTGGGGCTGGGATCCTCTTCACCGCCGATGCTGGACAGGACCCGACCCTGGACAGGACCCGACCCACATCAGTTCTTCATCCCCCGACCTCCCCCCCAATCTCAGGGACCTGGGTGAGTCCCGAGATGATTTTTTTAATGTATATACAGCAGTATTGCCTATATAATGTGTATAGACTGCTATATATACATTATATAGGTGATACTGCTGTATATAATCACTATACCACTATAATGCATGTATAGCAGTTTATATCTTATATAGGTAACACTGCTACTGATGCGTATATACCTTTTATAGGTGACACTGCTGTGTGTGTGTGTGTATGTATGTATATGTATGTATATATATATACACACATATATGTACATATATATACACACATATATGTACATGTATACACAGCAGTATCACCTATATAAGGTATATACGCATCAGTAGTAGTGTAACCTATATAAGATATAGACTGCTATACATACATTATATAGGTGGTATAGTGATTATATACAGCAGTATCACCTATATAATGTATATAGCAGTCTATACACATTATATAGGCAATACTGCTACTGATGTGTATATAGGTGATACTTCTGTGTATATATGTCGTTATGTAGGTGATACTGGTGTGTGTGTGTGTGTATGTATATACACACACACACACACACACGTACATATATACACAGCAGTAACACCTATATATAACGTATATACACATCAGTTGCGTAATTGCCTATATAATAAATATAGACTGCTGTATATATGATATATAGGTGATACTATCATTATATACAACAGTATCGTCTATATAACGTGTATCCAACATTTGCAGTATCACCTGTATAATGTACAGACTAATGTATATACATTATACAGGTGACACTGCTGTGTATAGTCGCACTATCTATCTGTGTCTAATCTACATATATATATATATATATATATATATATATATATATATATATATATATATACAGTTGCCTAAGGGGTACTTCCATCACGAAAATCCCGCGTCGCAGATTGGTCTCGCCAGCTGTCTGTCATTGACCAATAAGCGACAGGCACAGTCCGATTAGTCCCTCCCCTACTCCCCTGCAGTCACAGTGCCCGCCGCCCGCTCCATACTCCCCACAGTCAGTGTACCCGGCGCCCGCTCCATACTCCCCGCAGTCAGTGTACCCAGCGCCCGCTCCATACTCCCCGCAGTCAGTGTGCCCCGCGTCCGCTCCATACTTCCTGCAGTCAGTGTGCCCGGCGTCCGCTCCATACTTCCTGCAGTCAGTGTCCCCGGCACCCACTCCATACTCCCCGCAGTCAGTGTGCCTGGCGCCCGCTCCATACTACCCGCAGTCAGTGTCCCCGGCTCTCCGCTCCATACTCCCCGCAGTCAGTGTCCCCGGCGCCCGCTCCATACTCCCTGCAGTCAGTGTGCCCGGCGCCCACTCCATACTCCCCGCAGTCAGTGTGTCTGGCGCCCGCTCCATACTCCCCGCAGTCAGTGTCCCCGGCGCTCCGCCCCATACTCCCCGCAGTCAGTGTACCCGGCGCCCGCTCCATACTCCCCGCTCCATACTCCCCGCAGTCAGTGTCCTCGGCACCCGCTCCATACTCCCCGCAGTCAGTGTGCCCGGCGTCCGCTCCATACTACCCGCAGTCAGTGTCCCCGGCGCCCTCTCCATACTCCCCGCAGTCAGTGTCCCCGGTGCTCCGCTCCATACTCCCCGCAGTCAGTGTCCCCGGCACCCGCTCCATACTCCCCGCAGTCAGTGTGCCTGGCGCCCGCTCCACGCTCCCTGCAGTCAGTGTGCCTGGCGCCCGCTCCATACTCCCCGCAGTCCGTGTGCCCGGCGCTCGCTCCATACTCCCCACAGTCAGTGTCCCCGGCGCTCCGCTCCATACTCCCCGCTCCATACTCCCCGCAGTCAGTGCCCGCTCCATAATCCCCTCCAGTCACCGCTCACACAGGGTTAATGCCAGCGGTAACGGACCGCGTTATGGCACAGGTAACGCACTCCGTTACCGCCGCTATTAACCCTGTGTGACCAAGTTTTTACTATTGATTCTGCCTATGCAGCATCAATAGTAAAAAGATATAATGTTAAAAATAATTTAAAAAAAACCTGCTATACTCACCTTCCGTCATTGGACGATGCGCTCCAGCCGGCCGCCATCTTCCGTTCCCAGAGATGCATTGCGAACTTACCCAGAAGGCTTGGCGGTCTCACGAGACCGCTAAGTCATCTGGGTAATTTCGCAATGCATCCTGGGAACGGAAGATGGCGGCCGCATCACACAGCTTCACTGGATCCCAGGGGTGAGTATATAACTATTTTTTATTTTAATTATTTTTTTTAACAGGGATATGGTGCACACACTGCTAAATACTGCATGGGCTGTGTTATATACCTACGTGACTGGCCAATATACTACGTGACTGGGCAATATACTACGTGACTGGGCAATATACTACGTGACTGGGCAATATACTACGTGGACATGCATATTCTAGAATACGTTAGAATCGGACCACCATCTAGTATATATATAATCTGTTTCATCTATATAATGTGTGTCACAGTATCACATACAATATATAGGTAATACTACAACTATACACATCAGTCGCAGTATCGACTATGTATTGTATATACAGTAGTTTCAATGTGATATATGTTCAGCAGTCGCAGTGTCTCCTATGTGATGTATGCATCATAATATAGTATAATGCTGTCTTAATTACCGTATATTGTAGAGATGTTTATAAAGTGTAGAGATGTTTATATAGTATGGCGCTATGTATATATTGTGGAATTCACACTATATATACACTGCTGCCACATCTTTACACCATATAATATATGCACCGCTCTATATTCCTTAACACGGTATATAATATGCCCGTGTGTATATAATATATTGTAGTATACCATATATACTTGTGTACATATTTTTTTTCTGCTGAAAACACCCCCTTGGCTTATACACAAATCATTGCCCCAGAAAGACGGAGAAGGAGCAGCGGGTGACAGAGGCAGGAGCCGGCGGCTGTGGCTAAAGCCTGTGCCGCTGCTAAAGAGAAATGAATATTCACTGCACTGGCAGTGAATATTCATTTCTCTTATAGCGTTGACAGCCACAGCCGCCGGCTTCCAGCACACATCCTACTTACCTTCCCTGCGCACCCTCGCTGCATCTGGTTCCGGCGCTAGCAGCTCTTCAGGACGACCGATCACGTGTCTTCCGCTCATTAAGATAATGAGTATTCACCCCTCTCCACTCCCATAGGTGTGGGTAAATATTCATTACCTTAATGAGCGGGGGACATGTGATCGCCCGGCCACAGGAGCTGCTGGCACTGGAACGAGATGCTGCGAGGCCATGCAAGGAAGGTAAGTAGGATGTGGTTTTTTATTTTTTTTTAGGAACCATGCATACATGAACAGGGATAAGGAGCCATGCATACAAGGATGGGGATAAGGAGCCATGCATACAAGGATGGGGATAAGGAGCCATGCAGACAAGTATGGGGATAAGGAGCCATGCAGACAAGGATGGGGATAAGGAGCCATGCAGACAAGGACGGGGATAAGGAGCCATGCAGACAAGGATGGGGATAAGGAGCCATGCAGACAAGGATGGGGATAAGGAGCCATGCAGACAAGGACGGGGATAAGGAGCCATGCAGACAAGGACGGGGATAAGGAGCCATGCACACAAAGACGGGGATAAGGAGCCATGCAGACAAGAATGGGGATGAAGAGCCATGCACACAAAGACGGGGATAAGGAGCCATGCAGACAAGAATGGGGATGAGGAGCCATGCATACAGGGACAGGAGAGCCATGCCTACAAGGACGGGATGTGGAGACAATGCATACCCGGCTTATAATCGACTCAATACGTTTTCACAGTTTTTTGTGGCAAAATTAGGTGCCTCGTCATATACTTGGGTCGACTTATACTCAAGTATATACGGTATATTGTGGAGCTGTGTATACTTCTAATGTCCTGCATAAATGGTGTAATTCTCAATATCTATTCTTATGTATGTGTGTATCTGTCTATCACTCCGATTAATTGTGAGAAAAGTAGCGGACTCTTTATTGGCCCATGTGGCAACGTTTCGGATCCATAACTGAACATGTCTTTGATATGGAAGTGAAATGTTGCCACATTGACTAATAAAGAGTATAAAAAAATAAATTGGTTCCATTTTCTTCCACAAAAGTGGTACAATCTTCTTCTCACTTGCTGTCCGTGTGCAGTTGTGTTTTTTTTTCTCAGCAGATGTTGCAGTCTGATACACGGTGAGTCAGACCATTGAGGAGATGGAGAAATTAATTTCTCCGTCTCCTCCACGCCTGTGCTGCGAGAGCATTGGAGCACGGACACTCTGATCACGCTCACAGCAGAGCAAGAGCCGAGTATCATTGGCAGATCACATGCGATGCCATATTCTAGTGTGATTCCACCCTAATGAGCACCGGTATTAAGCCCACGTTCAGATGGTCAGTATTTGTTCAGTATTTTCATCAGTATTTGTAAACCAAAACCGGGAGTGGAACAATCCAAAAGAAAAGTATAATAGAAACATATGCCCCACTTCTGTATTTATCATCCACTCCTGGTTTTGGCTACAAATACTGAGGTCAAATACTGACCAAATACCGAACGTGTGAATGTGGCCTTATTCTGTATCTATACACTGCACAGTACCGCTCCTCATTATAGAGTGGGGCTGTGTGTGTCACTATACAGTGGGGCTGTGTGTGTGTGTGTCATGATACAGTGGGGCTGTGCCTGTCATTATACAGTGGGACTGTGTGTGTTATATATATATATATATATATATATATATATATATATATATATATATATAAATAATATCTCTATCTATCGCATGCTTGCGGTCACCAGACCACCTGTTCCCGGTGCCGGCACCAGAGAATCCTCACAGCGCACAGTGCGCACGATATGAGGATTCACACATAGTGACTGTAGACATGTAGCTTAAGATCCGACAACCACTTTAGGGATGGGCCGCTACTCATGGGCCACTGCTTGTGCTTGCCCCCCAGGCTAAAATTTGCCAGTCAGCCCCTGTGCACCCCTGACTGACCTCCTTAAAGGGACGAAATCGGTAATGGTCAAATGGTCTGAAGAGGCAGATATGGCCTTCCAAGAAATGAAAGGGGCTCTGTGTAAGCAACCGGTTCTGGTGGCCCCTGGCTTTAAGAAAGAGTTTATTCTCCAAACAGATGGCTCAGATGTCAGGATAGGAGCAATTCATTCACAGGAGGTACACGGGGAGGAGTACCCTGTTCTGTACCTGAGTAGGAAGCTGTCCTCATATGAGAGGAATTACTCAGACGTAGAAAAGGAGTGCTTGGCCATAAGTGGGCAGTGGACACATTATGGTACTCTCTGGTGGGACATAAGTTTAGCTTGGTATCCGACCATGCCCCACTCAGGTGGATGAGGGAAACAAAGGGTCAAAATGCTAGGGTCACCCACTGGTTCTTAGCTTTGCAAGATTTCAACTTCCATGTAGAACACAGCAAGGAAGCTACATGGTAATGCAGATGCCCTCTCAAGAATCCCTTGCCTAGTAATAGAAAGTGCCAAGCCCCACAGCTTTAGGCAGAGGGGGAGGTATGTAAGTAGGCTAATGGCCACGTAGTCGATGGGAGGTATGTGTCACAGAGATGGCTGTGCTCTGTGATGTAACTCGGAGTATCTTCTTTAGTGCACGTAATCACTAAGAGGTTTGTTTGGTTCACCTGAGACCAGGTTTCGGGTAGCTATGAGAAATGGGCAGGTCTGGCTACCCACATACCTCACCTCTGGGTGTGGTTACAGCCTATATAATGGAGGCTGTTGTTTGGCACATGATCTGTGTGTTGGGAGGGAGGCCTGGTAGAGCAGAGTCCTGCTATGGACATTTATATTTTGATTTGCCTGACCTAAAGGCTGTTTACTTTCTGTTTTTGCTTCTGGGGTTTATGAAGGAATTGTTACGCAGTTAAGCTGGAGACTATTTAGGGTGAACCCACTGGACCGTAACAGCGAACCTCCCCAGGGCGAGGGGACCAGGTGAACCACCCCCTATACATGGAGCGTTAGGAGCAGGCCCAGGGGAGACTACTGAAATGGCAGCTGGTACTCAAGAAGAGAGAACTGGATTAACAAAGGATGGAAGAAGGAACAAGGAGAAGAGAACGGCAAGGCAGAGTCTCAGGGAAAACACGTACGGAGTCAGGGACGAAAGCTGTACAGAGTAGGAGGTGGGAGTACAAGGGTTGGTGGGAAACATACCAGCAGACAAGATGAGAATACCAGCAGGAAGACAACGCAGACACACGGGAACTCTGAGGGAACGGAGGCACAGGCAGACCGGAGCTAGAAGGAAATAAAGAAGGGAACAATGATCAGTCAGAAGCAGGCTAGCTAAGGATAACCAAGACAAAGGGCTAGCTGCTGTCAGAATGCAGAGGAACACGGGGGCCAGAGTCACTTGCAGGAATACAAATGATAATCAGGCACCGCCACACGGAAGAGGCGGCCTGATATGCAGAGCGGCAGTGTACCTTCCAGGTCAGGGTCCTCCCGAGGCATAGAGAGGAGCGGAGGAAGCAGGTGAATCAAAGAGCGCTGTGTGCGTGTGCGCAGTAGGACCCGAAGCGCGTGCGCGCGCACCCGAGGAGGAACAGAAGAGGGACGAACGCGCAGAGAAGCGGAAGCAGCAGAAGAAACAGAAGCGCGCCGGGATGCCGTAGGACGGTAAGTATGAGGAGGCACCCGAGGCAGCGGCGGTGTAACAGGAGGCACCTGAGGCAGCGGCGGTGTAACAGGAATAAACCCACAGGAACTTTTAAAGGAACGTGCCTCCTGTTTTTCTCCCATGACACCCAAGTGAGTACAACCCCTACAATATACACAGTGTGCGTGTGCGCAGTAGGACCCGAAGCCCGTGCGCGCGCACCCGAGGAGGAACAGAAGAGGGACGAACGCGCAGAGAAGCGGAAGCAGCAGAAGAAACAGAAGCGCGCCGGGATGCCGTAGGACGGTAAGTATGAGGAGGCACCCGAGGCAGCGGCGGTGTAACAGGAGGCACCTGAGGCAGCGGCGGTGTAACAGGAATAAACCCACAGGAACTTTTAAAGGAACGTGCCTCCTGTTTTTCTCCCATGACACCCAAGTGAGTACAACCCCTACAATATACACAGTGTGGAAAACAAATCTTTCACAAACTGACGTTTTTACAAGTTTTCCCACCTACAAAAAAATGGGCAGGTCTTTAATTTTTATCGCAGATACACTTCAACTGTGAGAGACAGAATCCCCAAAAAATCCAGAAAATCACATTGTATGATTTTTGTATAATTAATTTGCATTTTATTGCAAGTATTTGATGCCATAGGAAAACAGAACTTAATATTTGGTGCAGAAATCTTTGTTTGCAATTACAGTGGCCGGACGTTTCTTGCAGTTCTTGACCAAGTTTTCACAGACTGCAGCAGGAATTTTGGCCCACTCCTCCATACAGATCTTTCAGATTTTGGGGCCATTGTTGGGCAACATTGAGCTTCAACTCCCTCCAAAGATTTTCTATTGTGTTCAGGTCTGGAGACTGGCTAGGCCACTCCAGGACCTTGAAATGCTTCTTGCAGAGCCACTCATTAGTTGCCCTGACTGTGTTTCGGGTCATTGTCATGCTGGAAGACCCATCCATGGCCCACCTTCAATGCTCTTACTGTGGGAGGGTGGGTGTAGGTCAAAATCTTACAAAGTATGACCTCATCCATCATCACTTCAAGAAGTGCAGTTATCCTGTTCCCTTTGCAGAAATTCACCCCTTAAGTATGATGCTTTCTCCACCATGCTTCACGGCTGAGACGGAGTTCTTTGGGTTGTACTCATCCTTCTTCCTTCAAACACGGCGAGTTGCGTTGTTACGAAAAAGTTCTATTTTGGTCTCATCTAACTACATGACCTTCTCTCATGCCTTCTGGATCATCCAGATTGTCATTGGCAAACTTAAAATGGGCCTGGCGTCAGCAGGGGGACCTTGCATACCCTGCAGAATTTTAACCCATGATGGCCTAATGTGTTACTAATGGTAAATATTGCGACTGTAGGTCTAGCTGTATTCAGGTCATTGACCATGTCCTCTCGTGTAGTTCTGGGATGATTCCTGGCCTTTCTCAGAATCATCCTTACCCCACGAGGCGATATTTTGCAGTCATCTTGTGTTTCTTTCATTTTCTAATAATTGTGCCAACAGTTGTTGCCTTCTCACCAAGCTGCTTGCCTATTGTCCTGTAGCCATCCCAGCCTTGTGCAGCTCTACAATTTTGTCCCTGGTTTCCTTAGATCTTTGGTCTTGGCTGTGGTGGAAAGGTTTGAGTGTGATTGAGTATGTGGACAGATGTTTTCATACAGGTAACGAGTTCAAATAGGTGCAATTAAAAGACTTTATTCTGCATGTGTGTGCATTTTTTAACCCTTTTATGCTAGAGAATTAATAATGGATAGGTGTCTTACTGACACCTCTCCATTATTAACCGGACATAATGCACCTTACAATAGCAAGGTGACATTAACCCTTTATTACCCCATATGTCACAACTACAGGGCTGTGGGAAGAGAGAGGCTAAGTGCCAGAATAGGCGCATCATACAGATGCGCCTTTTCTGGGGTGGCAGTGGGCAGATGTTTTTAGCTGGGGGGTCCAATAACCATTGTCCCTCCCTAGGCTATTAATATCTGCCCACAGTCACTGGCTTTTCCTATCTGGTGGAGAAAACAAGATTTTCTGTGATTTCATTCTTTAATTTAACACATACAGCTCCAAAACTTGACTCACACACACTACTAACATTATTAGTGAGGAACATATATAAATCTAATGAATATTCAATGGTTTACTGTATGTAAACCATGTCTCATATCGTGTCAGGTTCTGTAATGATTTAACAAAAGCCGACAAATGAATTACCAGCTATTCTGCTATCTAGCTCTGCATGAAATATATATGTGTGTATCATTGACACACAATATATATATATATATATATATATATATATATATATATATATATAATTATTATTATTATTACTTCTTATTATTATAGCGCCATTTATTCCATGGCGCTTTACATGTGAGGAGGGGTATACATAATAAAACATATATATATATATATAGTACAGACCAAAAGTTTGGACACACATTTAAAGATCTTTTCTGTATTTTACAATTTTTAATTGTAAATTCACACTGAAGGCATCAAAACTATGAATTAACACATGTGGAATTATATACTTAACAAAAAAGTGTGAAACAACTGAAAATATGTCTTATATTCTAGGTTCTTCAAAGCAGCCACCTTTTGCTTTGATGACTGCTTTGCACACTCTTGGCATTCTGTTGATGAGCTTCAAGAGGTAGTCTCCGGAAATGGTCTTCCAGCAATCTTGAAGGAGTTCCCAGAGATGCTCAGCCCTTGTTAGGTCCATATACATTTGGACAGAAACAACATTTTTCTAATTTTGGTTATAGACATTACCACAATGAATTTTAAACAAAACAATTCAGATGCAGTTGAAGTTCAGACTTTCAGCTTTCATTTGAGGGTATCCACATTAAAATTGGATGAAGGGTTTAGGAGTTTCAGCTCCTTAACATGTGCAACCCTGTTTTTAAAGGGACCAAAAGTAATTGGACAGATTAAATAATTTTAAATAAAATGTTCATTTTTAGTACTTGGTTGAAAACACTTTGTTGGCAATGACTGCCTGAAGTCTTGAACTCATGGACATCACCAGATGCTGTTTTTCCTCATTTTTGATGCTTTGCCAGTCCTTCACTGCGGTGGTTTTCAGTTGCTGTTTGTTTGTGGGCCTTTCTGTCTGAAGTTTAGTCTTTAACAAGTGAAATGCATGCTCAATTGGGTTGAGATCAGGTGACTGACTTGGCCATTCAAGAATACTCCACTTCTTTGCTTTAATAAACTCCTGGGTTGCTTTGGCTTTATGTTTTGGGTCATTGTCCATCTGTAGTATGAAACAACGACCAATCAGTTTTGCTGCATTTGGCTGGATCTGAGCACACAGTATGTCTCTGAATACCCCAGAATTCATTCAGCTGCTTCTGTCCTGTGTCACATCATCAATAAACCCAGTGCCACTAGCAGCCATGCATGCCCAAGCCATCACACTGCCTCCGCCGTGTTTTACAGATGATGTGGTATGCTTTGGATTATGAGCTGTACCACGCCTTCGCCATACTTTTCTCTTTCCATCATTCTGGTAGAGGTTGATCTTGGTTTCATCTATCCAAAGATTGTTCTTCCAGATCTGTGCTGGCTTTTTTAGATGCTTTTTTTTTTAGCAAAGTCCAGTCTAGCCTTTTTATTCTTGATGCTTATGAGCGGAATGCACCATGCAGTGAATCCTCTGTATTTACTTTCATGCAGTCTTCTCTTTATGGTAGATTTGGATATTGATACGCCGACCTCCTGGAGAGTGTTGGTCACTTGGTTGGCTGTTGTGAAGGGGTTTCTCTTCACCATGGAGATTATTCTGCGATCATCCACCACTGTTGTCTTCCGTGGGCACCCAAGCCTTTTTGCATTGATGAGTTCACCAATGCTTTCTTTCTTTCTCAGGATGTACCAAACTGTAGATTTTGCCACTCCTAATATTGTAGCAATTTCTCGGATGGGTTTTTTGTTTTCGCAGCTTAAAGATGGCTTGTTTCACCTGTATGGAGAGCTCCTTTGACCGCATGTTTACATCACAGCAAAATCTTCCAAATGCAAGCACCACACCTCAAATCAACTCCAGGCCTTTTATCTGCTTAATTGAGGATGACATAACGAAGGGATTGCCCACACCTGTCCATGAAATAGCCTTGGAGTCAATTATCAAATTACTTTTCACACTTGTGGTAGCATGAGACGGACTCTACAACCCACACAAGTGGCTCAGCAAGTGCAGCTAATCCAGGATGGCACATCAATGCGAGCTGTGGCAAGAAGGTTTGCTGTGTCAGCGTAGTGCCCAGAGGCTGGAGGCGCTACCAGGAGACAGGCCAGTACACCAGGAGACATGGAGGGGGCCGTAGGAGGGCAACAACCCAGCAGGACTGCTACCTAGCCTTTGTGCAAGGAAGAACAGGAGGAGCACTGCCAGAGCCCTGCAAAATGACCTCCAGCAGGCCACAAATGTGCATGTGTCTGCACAAACGGTTAGAAACCGACTCCATGAGGATGGTCTGAGTGCCCGACATCAGATAGGGGTTGTTCTCACAGCTCAACACCGTGCAGGACGCTTGGCGTTTGCCACAGAACACCAGGATTGTCAAATTCGCCACTGGCGCCCTGTGATCTTCACAGATGAAAGCAGGTTCACACTGAGCACATGTGACAGACGTGACAAAGTCTGGAGATGCCAAGGAGAGCGATCTGCTGCCTGCAACATCCTTCAGTATGGCCGGTTTGGCAGTGGGTCAGTAATGGTGTGGGGTGGCATTTCAGTGGAAGGCCACACAGCCCTCCATATGCATGTCAGAGGTAGCCTGACTGCCATTAGGTACTGAGACCCATAGTGAGACCATGTGCTGGTGCGGTTGGCCCTGGGTTCTTCATAATACAGGACAATGCCAGACCTCATGTGGCTGGAGTGTGTCAGCAGTTCCTGCAAGATGAAGGCATTGAAGTTATGGACTGGCCCGCCCGTTACCCAGACCTGAATCCGATTGAACGCATCTGGGACATCATGCCTTGCACCATCCACCAACGTCACATTGCCCCACAGACTGTCCAGGAGTTGGTGAATGTTTTAGTCCAGGTCTGGGAGGAGATCCCTCAGGAGACCATCCGCTGCCTCATCAGGAGCATGCCCAGGCGTTGTAGGGAGATCATACAGGCACGTGGAGGCCACACATACTACTTAGCATAATTTCCTTGTCTTCAGGCATTTCCACTGAAGTTGGATCAGCCTGTAATTTGATTTTCCACTTTGATTTTGAGTATCATTCCAAATTCAGACCTCCAAGGGATATTAATTTTGATTTACATTGATCATTTTTATGTTTTATTCTTCTCAACGCATTCCACTATGTAATGAATAATGATTTGATTTGCAATTGTAATATTTAATTCAGTGATATCTATGACGTGGGATTTTAGTGTTCCTTTTATATTTTTGAACAGTGTATGTATATATATAACTGTATATATGTTTTCACGAAGATTTTAGCCCATGGATCCATTATATGTCCATTTTCAAAATCTCGCCATACGGATGCTAAATACGGATGTCACACGGCTGCTTACATGTGAGAAAATCGCATTCTCGCACTGCAAATGGATGACATACGGATCACTGTTCAGGGAACATTTCTGCAATTCTCGTCCATGTAAAACGGACCAATTTTTTTTTTAAACATAGTGTGTGACTCCAGCCTAAGAGTGAAAATTGGAGGCAATAAAGAGAGGAATAAAGTTCATTTTCTCCCAGCAGCTAGGCTTTGAATGAGTCCGCACAGCTATATACCTTGATTAACCTGCAGATTAACCCCATATCTGCAGGGTAATAGTGTTTGCGGATGTGAAAGTTTCCCTTTAAGCCACTAACAATAGCTGTCAAATATTTCATATTTTACCCATTTTATTGCTCTATTTTTTTATATAGTGTAAACTTTTAATTTCCATATTTTTATTGTGAGACCCACATAACCAAACTTTTTATTTTATTTAATTAATGCCTGTAGGCAAACAAGTCTTCAGTAAGCACAGTTAATATTTGCTTTTCTCAACATTAATCTAGTTGGTTGCCAACCAGCCTTTCAGATATTATTCATTCTGCTCCGCAAGGTTTTTGTTTATTCAGCAGTGGTTAATATACAAATTCACTCATTTTACTAAGGTAGGAATCAATGCATACTGTATGTACTTTAGGTATAATAGAGAGGTGGAGAGAGAATATACAGTTGTGCTCATAGGTTTGCATACCAGGTGTGAATTTGAGGGAATTGGGGTTTCCTTTTAGACCAATATACTGATACTAGATGGTGGCCCGATTCTAACGCATCGGGTATTCTAGAATATGCATGTCCATGTCCACGTAATATATTGCCCAGCGACGTAGTATATTGCCCAGCGACGTAGTATATTGCCCAGCGACGTAGTATATTGCCCAGCCCCGTAGTAAATTGCCCAGTCACGTAGTATATTGCCCAGCCACATAGTATATTGCCCAGTCACGTAGTATATTGCCCAGCCACGTAGTATATTGCCCAGTCACGTAGTATATTGCCCAGTCATGTAGTATATTGCACAGCGACGTAGTATACAGCAAAGATCCACGTAGTATATTGTCTAGTGATGTAGTATATTGCCCAGCCATGTAGTATGCAGGAGAGAGCCATGTAGTATATTGCCCAGCCACGTAGTATATTGCCCAGCCACGTAGTATATTGCCCAGCCACGTAGTATATTGTCCAGTGACGTAGTATACAGCCCAGTGATGTAGTATACAGCACGGAGCCACATAGTATATTGCCCAGCTACGTAGTATATTGCCCAGTCACGTATGTCACAGGTTAAAAAATAAAAAATAAACATACTCACCTAACGATCCGAGGGCCCCTTGTAGTTCTAACATACTCACCATTCTCGTCGCTGCTCCTCAGCGTCCCATCTCTCCGCCTCCTGGGATCCAACAGCGCTGTGCCGATGGGCGCGCGGCTGGCGCCATCTTCCGTTCCCAGGATGCTTTGCGAAATTACCCAGATGACTTAGCGGTCTCGCGAGACCGTTAGGTCTTCTGGGTAATTTCGCAAAGCATCGCTGGGAAAGGAAGATGGCGCAGGCGCGAGCGGACAATGGAGGGTGAGTATAGCAGGTGTTTTTTTTTTTTTAGTATTTTTAACATTACTTTTTTGCATAGGCAGCATCAATAGTAAAAGGTTGGGGACACACAGGGTTAATAGCGGCGGTAACGGAGTGCGTTACCCGCGTCATAACGCGGTCCGTTACCGCCGGCATTAACCCTGTGTTAGCGGTGACCGGAGGGGAGTATGGAGCGGGCGTCGGGGGCAGTGTCTGCGGGGAGCATGGAGCGGGCGCCGGGGACAGTGACTGAGGGGAGCATGGAGCGGAGCGCCGGGGACACTGCGGGGAGTATGGAGCGGAGCACCGGGGACACTGACTGCAGGGAGTGGAGATAATGGAGCGGAGCGCCGGGGACACTGCGGGGAGTAAGGAGCGGCCATTTTCTTCCGGACTGTGCCTGTCACTGATTGGTCGCGGCAGCCATGACAGGCAGCTGGCAAGACCAATCAGCGAATGAATAACCGTGACAGACAGAAGGACAGACAGACGGAAGTGACTCTTAGACAATTATGTAGTAGATTTTTTGAAGTCTTGACCAGCATGTTATGAATAAGTTGGTGACATATTGTAACATATATATTTTTCCATTCTTTGAGAACGAGCCTGGATGCTGTATGGAGAGTAAGGCTCAACTTGTATCTTCTGAACTCCCCATAGGTGTTCTATTTGGTTTAGATCAAGAGACATACTTGGCCATTGAATAACTTTTATCCTGTAATTCTTCAGAAACATTGTGGCCTTAGATGTGCATTTTGTACCATTGTCATGTTCAGGGGCTGACTGGCAAATTTTAGCCTGGGGGGCAAGCACAAGCAGTGGCCCATGAGTAGCGGCCCATCCCTAAAGTGGTTGTCGGATCTTAAGCTACATGTCTACAGTCACTATGTGTGAATCCTCATATCGTGCGCACTGTGCGCTGTGAGGATTCTCTGGTACCGGCAC
This sequence comes from Ranitomeya imitator, assembly GCF_032444005.1. Lineage (NCBI taxonomy): Eukaryota > Metazoa > Chordata > Amphibia > Anura > Dendrobatidae > Ranitomeya > Ranitomeya imitator. The sequence goes on from NC_091282.1 coordinate 131,577,889, forward strand.
CGGGAACAGGTGGTCTGGTGACCGCAAGCATGCGATAGATAGAGATATTATTTATATATATATATATATATAACACACACAGTCCCACTGTATAATGACAGGCACAGCCCCACTGTATCATGACACACACACACACAGCCCCACTGTATAGTGACACACACAGCCCCACTCTATAATGAGGAGCGGTACTGTGCAGTGTATAGATACAGAATAAGGCCACATTCACACGTTCGGTATTTGGTCAGTATTTGACCTCAGTATTTGTAGCCAAAACCAGGAGTGGATGATAAATACAGAAGTGGGGCATATGTTTCTATTATACTTTTCTTCTGGATTGTTCCACTCCCGGTTTTGGTTTACAAATACTGATGAAAATACTGAACAAATACTGACCATCTGAACGTGGGCTTAATACCGGTGCTCATTAGGGTGGAATCACACTAGAATATGGCATCGCATGTGATCTGCCAATGATACTCGGCTCTTGCTCTGCTGTGAGCGTGATCAGAGTGTCCGTGCTCCAATGCTCTCGCAGCACAGGCGTGGAGGAGACGGAGAAATTAATTTCTCCATCTCCTCAATGGTCTGACTCACCGTGTATCAGACTGCAACATCTGCTGAGAAAAAAAAACACAACTGCACACGGACAGCAAGTGAGAAGAAGATTGTACCACTTTTGTGGAAGAAAATGGAACCGATTTTTTTTTTATACTCTTTATTAGTCAATGTGGCAACATTTCACTTCCATATCAAAGACATGTTCAGTTATGGATCCGAAACGTTGCCACATGGGCCAATAAAGAGTCCGCTACTTTTCTCACAATTAATCGGAGTGATAGACAGATACACACATACATAAGAATAGATATTGAGAATTACACCATTTATGCAGGACATTAGAAGTATACACAGCTCCACAATATACCGTATATACTTGAGTATAAGTCGACCCAAGTATATGACGAGGCACCTAATTTTGCCACAAAAAACTGTGAAAACGTATTGAGTCGATTATAAGCCGGGTATGCATTGTCTCCACATCCCGTCCTTGTAGGCATGGCTCTCCTGTCCCTGTATGCATGGCTCCTCATCCCCATTCTTGTCTGCATGGCTCCTTATCCCCGTCTTTGTGTGCATGGCTCCTCATCCCCATTCTTGTCTGCATGGCTCCTTATCCCCGTCTTTGTGTGCATGGCTCCTTATCCCCGTCCTTGTCTGCATGGCTCCTTATCCCCGTCCTTGTCTGCATGGCTCCTTATCCCCGTCCTTGTCTGCATGGCTCCTTATCCCCATCCTTGTCTGCATGGCTCCTTATCCCCGTCCTTGTCTGCATGGCTCCTTATCCCCATCCTTGTCTGCATGGCTCCTTATCCCCATCCTTGTCTGCATGGCTCGTAATCCCCATCCTTGTATGCATGGCTCCTTATCCCTGTTCTTGTATGCATGGTTCCTAAAAAAAAATAAAAAACCACATCCTACTTACCTTCCTTGCATGGCCTTGCAGCATCTCGTTCCAGTGCCAGCAGCTCCTGTGGCCGGGCGATCACATGTCCCCCGCTCATTAAGGTAATGAATATTTACCCACACCTATGGGAGTGGAGAGGGGTGAATACTCATTATCTTAATGAGCGGAAGACACGTGATCGGTCGTCCTGAAGAGCTGCTAGCGCTGGAACCAGATGCAGCGAGGGTGCGCAGGGAAGGTAAGTAGGATGTGTGCTGGAAGCCGGCGGCTGTGGCTGTCAACGCTATAAGAGAAATGAATATTCACTGCCAGTGCAGTGAATATTCATTTCTCTTTAGCAGCGGCACAGGCTTTAGCCACAGCCGCCGGCTCCTGCCTCTGTCACCCGCTGCTCCTTCTCCGTCTTTCTGGGGCAATGATTTGTGTATAAGCCAAGGGGGTGTTTTCAGCAGAAAAAAAATATGTACACAAGTATATATGGTATACTACAATATATTATATACACAGGGGCATATTATATACCGTGTTAAGGAATATAGAGCGGTGCATATATTATATGGTGTAAAGATGTGGCAGCAGTGTATATATAGTGTGAATTCCACAATATATACATAGCGCCATACTATATAAACATCTCTACACTTTATAAACATCTCTACAATATACGGTAATTAAGACAGCATTATACTATATTATGATGCATACATCACATAGGAGACACTGCGACTGCTGAACATATATCACATTGAAACTACTGTATATACAATACATAGTCGATACTGCGACTGATGTGTATAGTTGTAGTATTACCTATATATTGTATGTGATACTGTGACACACATTATATAGATGAAACAGATTATATATATACTAGATGGTGGTCCGATTCTAACGTATTCTAGAATATGCATGTCCACGTAGTATATTGCCCAGTCACGTAGTATATTGCCCAGTCACGTAGTATATTGCCCAGTCACGTAGTATATTGGCCAGTCACGTAGGTATATAACACAGCCCATGCAGTATTTAGCAGTGTGTGCACCATATCCCTGTTAAAAAAAATAATTAAAATAAAAAATAGTTATATACTCACCCCTGGGATCCAGTGAAGCTGTGTGATGCGGCCGCCATCTTCCGTTCCCAGGATGCATTGCGAAATTACCCAGATAACTTAGCGGTCTCGTGAGACCGCCAAGCCTTCTGGGTAAGTTCGCAATGCATCTCTGGGAACGGAAGATGGCGGCCGGCTGGAGCGCATCGTCCAATGACGGAAGGTGAGTATAGCAGGTTTTTTTTTTATTATTTTTAACATTACATCTTTTTACTATTGATGCTGCATAGGCAGAATCAATAGTAAAAACTTGGTCACACAGGGTTAATAGCGGCGGTAACGGAGTGCGTTACCCGTGCCATAACGCGGTCCGTTACCGCTGGCATTAACCCTGTGTGAGCGGTGACTGGAGGGGATTATGGAGCGGGCACTGACTGCGGGGAGTATGGAGCGGGGAGTATGGAGCGGAGCGCCGGGGACACTGACTGCGGGGAGTATGGAGCGAGCGCCGGGCACACGGACTGCGGGGAGTATGGAGCGGGCGCCAGGCACACTGACTGCAGGGAGCGTGGAGCGGGCGCCAGGCACACTGACTGCGGGGAGTATGGAGCGGGTGCCGGGGACACTGACTGCGGGGAGTATGGAGAGGGCGCCGGGGACACTGACTGCGGGTAGTATGGAGCGGACGCCGGGCACACTGACTGCGGGGAGTATGGAGCGGGTGCCGAGGACACTGACTGCGGGGAGTATGGAGCGGGGAGTATGGAGCGGGCGCCGGGTACACTGACTGCGGGGAGTATGGAGCGGAGCGCCGGGGACACTGACTGCGGGTAGTATGGAGCGGGCGCCAGACACACTGACTCCGGGGAGTATGGAGTGGGCGCCGGGCACACTGACTGCAGGGAGTATGGAGCGGGCGCAGGGGACACTGACTGCGGGGAGTATGGAGCGGAGCGCCGGGGACACTGACTGCGGGGAGTATGGAGCGGAGCGCCGGGGACACTGACTGCGGGTAGTATGGAGCGGGCGCCAGGCACACTGACTGCGGGGAGTATGGAGTGGGTGCCGGGGACACTGACTGCAGGAAGTATGGAGCGGACGCCGGGCACACTGACTGCAGGAAGTATGGAGCGGACGCCGGGCACACTGACTGCGGGGAGTATGGAGCGGGTGCCGGGTACACTGACTGCGGGGAGTATGGAGCGGGCGCCGGGTACACTGACTGTGGGGAGTATGGAGCGGGCGGCGGGCACTGTGACTGCAGGGGAGTAGGGGAGGGACTAATCGGACTGTGCCTGTCGCTGATTGATCAATGACAGACAGCTGGCGAGACCAATCTGCGACGCGGGATTTTCGTGATGGAAGTACCCCTTAGGCAATTGTATGTATATATATATATATATATATATATATATATGTAGATTAGACACAGATAGATAGTGCGACTATACACAGCAGTGTCACCTGTATAATGTATATACATTAGTCTGTACATTATACAGGTGATACTGCAAATGTTGGATACACGTTATATAGACGATACTGCTGTATATAATGATAGTATCACCTATATATCATTTATACAGCAGTCTAAATTTATTATATAGGCAATACCGCAACTGATGTGTATATACGTTATATATAGGTGTTACTGCTGTGTATATATGTACGTGTGTGTGTGTGTGTGTGTGTATATACATACACACACACACACACACACACCAGTATCACCTACATAACGACATATATACACAGAAGTATCACCTATATACACATCAGTAGCAGTATTGCCTATATAATGTGTATAGACTGCTATATACATTATATAGGTAATACTGCTGTATATAATCACTATACCACCTATATAATGTATGTATAGCAGTCTATATCTTATATAGGTTACACTGCTACTGATGCGTATATACCTTATATAGGTGATACTGCTGTGTATACATGTACATATATGTGTGTATATATATGTACATATATGTGTGTATATATATATACATACATATACATACATACACACACACACCGCAGTGTCACCTATAAAAGGTATATACGCATCAGTAGCAGTGTTACCTATATAAGATATAGACTGCTATACATGCATTATAGTGGTATTGTGATTATATACAGCAGTATCACCTATATAATGTATATATAGCAGTCTATACACATTATATAGGCAATACTGCTGTATATACAGTAAAAAAATCATCTTGGGACTCACCCAGGTCCCTGAGATTGGGGGGGAGGTCGGGGGATGAAGAACTGAGGTGGGTCGGGTCCTGTCCAGGGTCAGGTCCTGTCCAGCATCGGCGGTGAAGAGGATCCCAGCCCCAGGCATTGGTGAGCAGGCTTCTCTGACGCTGGTGCAGGCCGGCCAGCGTCAGACACAGTCAGGCTATGCGCGCCGGCTTTTCAAATATCAGCATGTGCGCGCATGGTCTCGTGCTTGCCTGCTCTGACATGGGCAGGCGGCAGCAGACAAGCACGCGCAGGATCGAAGACCGCGGCCGTGCTCGCACACTAGTGCGGGCCACCGCGCGCGCGCGCGCATGGTCTCCTGCTTGCCCGCTCTGACATGGGAAGCAGAGGAGCACGCGCAGGAATGAGGACCGCGGCCGTGCTCGCACACTAGTGCGGGCCGCCGCGGCACTTGTCAGAGCAGGCAACGCGCACACACAGGGCCGGCTGGAGGGATGCGGCGTGCTATGTATTAAAATCGCTGCTGCTCCTCCAGCGGCCCTGTGTTCCTGCTCAGGCACCGGCCCGGGGGGCAGATGCATTCCTGCCACCTGGCCCAGTCCGCCCCTGGTCATGTTGGAAAAGTGCATGTCTACCCAGGGCATGGAGTGATAGGAGCATCTTATTTTTCAATATAGAGCAGAACATCTGTAAATTCATGATACATCAATGAAGTGTAGCACCATCAGCATTCATGCAGCCCCACGTAGGGACACTGCCACCACCTAGTTTCACTGTTGACACCATGCATTTTTCATACAGTTTTGAAGCCACCAAAAACATTTATCTTGGTCTCATCACTTCAGAGCATAAAGTCTCAGACCAGTTCATATTTTTGAGCATGAGCCAAATCAAATTGTAGGTGGACTTTTTTTGCATGAGCTTTAGGAGAAGCTTACTTCATGTTTCTGCAGTGTATGCTATATTGTGTGTCACAGGAAACACCCTGGCTTGGTCACAGCTATGCCATTTTAAAGTCAACTGTCTGCTGAATATCAGTATAATGAAAAAATTAACAATTCTTGCTAATTAGAATTGTAGTCTAAAGTTAAGCTTTGCTCCTAAGGGTATGTGTCCACGTTCAGGAAACGCTGCGTGTTTGACGCTGCATAGAGCCGCAGCGTCTAACACGCAGCGTCCAGATGTTACAGCATAGTGGAGGGGATTTCATGAAATCCCGTCTTCACTATGCGGTAAAACACGCAGGTGGCAGACCCGCGTAAACGGACATGCGGCGCGTCTTTTCAGAACATGTCTCCGTCGCTGCGCCGTAAATTTCCCATAGATAATCGCATCTAATGATTAGTGAAATGCGTAGAAACTGCGTTAATGCAGCTTACTACACATGTCACATGCCGGCTTACCTGTCCTGTCGCCGGAAGCCTGCAGTTCTCGCGGTAAGATAAGTTCTCACGATAACTTAGCTTACCGCGAGAACTGCCGTGCATGTGACCGGGGTTTATCTCCGGTCACACTAGGCTGTTCTCACGGTCAGCTGACCGTGAGTGCTAGAATATAGGTGATCGCTGGAGAGTTATCTCCGGCGGTCATCTACAAGTTCTGCTATGTCTGGATGTCAGGCATCCAGATGTAGCAGAGCTGGACTCGTCGTGGGACACTCATTATGGGATATCTGCGGACAGGGAGTATGAATTTGTTTTTTGTTTTTTTTTGCTTTTTTGCAGGCGAGGGTCTTCAAGAGGATTGAGCGTACAATAAAGATATGGTCAAAAAGTGTGTGTAATCATTTCATTAAAATACTTTTTCTAGTGTCTGTGTTTAATTTACACTTTACTATGATTAATAATGGATAGGCGTCTTATTGACGCCTCGCCATTATTAACTGGGCTTAATGTCACCTAAGGTGTCATTAACCCCTTATTACCCCATATCCCACCGCTACTTGGGAGTGGGAAGAGAGAGGCTAAGCGCCGGAATTGGCGCATCTTATAGATGCGCCATTTCTGGGGCGACTGGGGGCTGGTATTTGTAGCCAGGGGGACCAATATCCATGGTCCCTCTCTAGGCTATGAATATCAGCCCGCAGCTGTCTGCTTAGCCTTTCTGGCTATAAATTAGAGGGGGACTCCACATAATTTTTTTTTGGGGGGCCCCCCTATTTTTATAGCCAGTAAAGGCTACGCAGACAGCTGCGGGCTGATATTCATAGCCTAGGAAGCTCCATGGGTATTAACCCCTTCCCAGGCTACAAATAGCAGTCCCCCAGTTGCTGGCTTTCCCTCTCTGGTGTAGAAAATTGCCCGGGAGCCCAATCCAATTTTTTTCACATTTTTTTTTAAATTAAACATATTGCATTTAAGGCCAGGGTAAATACCCGACACTGCCGCGGGCACTCAGGACTGGAGTGTTCAGCTGCATAGAAATACATGCAGCCACACACTCCGGTCCCGATTGCCCGCGGCAGTGTCGGGTATTGAAGTGAGAGACTTGTGTGAGTTTTAATATATTGCAGCAGCATACGGGGCATATATTATGGAGCATCTTATGGGGCCATAAACCATAATGGAGCAGTGTACGGGGGCATATACAATGGAGCATCTTATGGTGGCCATAAACCATAATGGAGCAGTGTACGGGGGCATATAGTATGGAGCATCTTATGGGGGCCATAAACCATAATGGAGCAGTGTATGGGGGCATATAGTATGGAGCATCTTATGGGGGCCATAAACCATAATGGAGCAGTGTACGGGGGCCATAAACAATAATGGAGCAGTGTATGGGGGCATATACTATGGAGCATCTTATGGGGCCATAAACCATAATGGAGCAGTGTATGGGGGCATATACAATGGAGCATCTTATGGGAGCCATAAACCATAATGGAGCTGTGTACGGGGGCATATACAATGGAGCATCTTATGGGGGCCATAAACCATAATGGAGCAGTGTATGAGGGCATATACTATGGAGCATCTTATGGGGCCATCAACCATAATGGAGCAGTGTACGGGGGCATATATTATGCAGCATCTTATGGGGACCATAAACCATAATGGAGCAGTGTACGGGGGCATATACCATGGAGCATCTTATGGGCCCCATAAACCTTCATGGAGCAGTGTAGGGGGGCATATACCATGGAGCATCTTATGGGGCCATAAACCATAATGGAGCAGTGTACGGGGGCATATACCATGGAGCATCTTATGGGGGCCATAAACCTTTATGGAACAGCGTACGGGGCATACACTATGGAGCATCTTATGGGGGCCATAAACCTTTATGGAGCAGTGTACGGGGGCATATACTATGGAGCATCTTATGGGGGCCATCAACCTTTATGGAGCAGTGTACGGGGCATATACTATGGAGCATCTTATGGGGGCCATAAACCTTTATGGAGCAGCGTATGGGGCATATGGATGGGAGCAGCAAATTAAAGAACGGTGGAGCAGGATGGGAGCAGCACATGACAGAACGGGGGCACAGGATGGGAGCAGCACATGACAGGATGGGGGCGCAGGATGGGAGCAGCACATGACAGGATGGGGGCGCAGGATGGGAGCAGCACATGACAGAACGGTGGCGCAGGATGGGAGCAGCACATGACAGAACGAGGGCGCAGGATGGGAGCAGCACATGACAGAATAGGGCAGCACATGACAGAACGGGGCCGCAGGATGGGAGCAGCAGCACATGACAGAACTGGGGCGCAGGATGGGAGCAGCACATGACAGAACGGGGGCGCAGGATGGCAGCAGCACATGACAGAACGGGGGAGCAGGATGGCAGCAGCACATGACAGAACGGGGGCGCAGGATGGGAGTAGCACATGACAGGATGGGAGCGCAGGATAAGAGCAGCAAATGACAGAATGGAGGCGCAGGATGGGTGCAGCACATGTCAGAATGGAGGCGCAGGATGGGTGCAGCACATGTCAGAATGGAGGCGCAGGATGGGAGCAGCACATGTCAGAATGGGGGCGCAGGATGGGAGCAGCACATGACAGGATGGGGACGCAGGATGGGTGCAGCACATGACCGGATGGGGACGCAGGATGGAGCAGCACATGACAGGATGGGGACGCAGGATGGAGCAGCACATATCAGGATGGAGAAAATATACCAATATAAATGCTCGCCACCCGGGCGTAGAAGGGGTTCAATAGCTAGTATCTATATATAGATATATTTATAGATAGATATATTGGTAGATAATAGATACCATAGATAAATACGATTGATAGATCCATAGATAGATATGATAGATAGATAGATAGATAGATAGATAGATATGATAGATAGACAGATACGATAGATATGTAGCTGTGTGTGTATATTCTTCAATGGAGTATGTAAATGAAGAGGTTGGACAAGAAATGACATCACAATTCTTTTTTTGGTATATCTTTATTGAGCTTACAAAAACACACACAAATCCGCATGAAAAAAACACGTAAAAAAACGCATGAAAAACGCAGGTGACCTGCCAGTGACCTCAGGTGCAGATTTGGTGCAGATTTTAACTGCATCAAATCCAGATCAAATCCTGATGCAATTGTGAAAGTGGAAACATACCCTAAGACATTCATTGGGGTATACTTATTTTTGCAACATGGTCTTGAGTGAATTAGTCAGTAAAATTACTTTTTTGGGTGCAGAAATTAAAAAATCTTGATTACAATCAATGGGCCATTGAGCTAAAAAAAAACTAAAAAACTAAAGGTTTTCTGATGAATCTGTTGTAATGTACTCATCCAGTGGGGAAAAATAAGTATTTGATACACTGCCGATTTTGCACGTTTTCCCACCTACAAAGAATGGAGAGGTCTGTAATTTTACTGCAGGTACTCTTCAAGACTGACAGACAGAATCTAAAAAACAAACAACAGCAACAAAACAAAAAACAAAAACAAAAACAGAAAATCACATTGTGTGATTTCTAATAATTCAATTGCATTTTATTGCATTAAATAAGTATTTGATGACCTACCAACCAGCAAGAATTCTGGCTCTCACTCTCACAGACCTGTTAGTTTTTCTTTATGAAGCCTCCTACTCTGCACTCATTATCTGTATTAATGAAATAATTAAACACACAGGTTTTCCATCTTTATTGCACTCTCAACCCAAGCAAAGCCCTCATTCTTCTGTAAAAAATAAAAAATAAAAAAGCAACAATATCCTATACCTGTCCACGGTACAGTCAAGTCCCACGCTGCAATCCATCTCAAGGGGTTAAATAGTTTACAACCTGGAGCAGTGCTAATGCTACCACTCCGACTGTTAACCAATGTGTAATGAATAAAAAGCTGCGTGCGCAGCCTCCCCGCCTGACTGGACATGAACTCATTAGAATGGGAAAGTTTCCCACGCTGTCAGTTCACTGCGGATCAGGTGGGGAGTCTGCGCATGCTCACTGACATCAGCGGTAGTCACTGAGGCTACACAGACTCCCCGCCTGACGCGGTGAACTTGACTTGAAAACACAAACCAACCAGAAATCTCCAGAACAACTCTCCATCCGCCATATCTAAAAACTGAACTTCACCTCCAACTCCTAACCAGGCAGTAAGTACATCATTGGCAATTCCCAAGTGCCAGTGGCAAGCATATATAGCAGAGAGGAGTGGCCAACACTGAATAGCTAAGGCAATCCAGGATTGAGCACTAGGAGATCAACTAAACTCATTCACCCTTGCACTGCCAGCAAGGAAAAAAACTGCACTGTTTAATAAGATGGTGAAGCAGTCTAATCAGTGCAGGAGTTTGCACAGATGCTGCGATCTTCTGGCCCTTCTCTGTTGTGGTATCCCTGTGACAATAACATTTTCATTTTTCCACCAATAAAAGCTGTGTCAGAGTCTGTTTTTTTAATGGCAAGCTGAGGTTTTCTATTAATACAATTTTAGGATAAATACAATATTTTGATTGCATCTTGCATTTATTTGTCGAGTTGTGGTGAACAAAAAAAGTGCTATTCTGGCACTTTGATTTTTTTTCTTTACAAGTCCTTAGGGCAAGTTAGCCCAGGACATGGAGACAGAAACTGGCTGGAAATACTTTCCGGCCAATTAGCCCTTCGTTAGAGAGGACAACATGATGTATAGCAATACCATGTGTTCCCCTCTTAAAGGGTCCGGGGATCATCATGGCATTATATAACACAATCCAGCTGTACTCCATTAAACAATATTGAATAAAATACCTGACACGTTACTTGGTGGATACATATTGGCCACGGCCTTTATTAAATTACATATATAAACATTCTAATTATATAACAATTATTTTTACAGCTTAGCACAATACACTCAAGCACGCTAACCTTCAAACCTCTGCCCATCCATTACCTGGGCGACTAACCCCAACCATTCATTTTGCCTTTAACAAGGAAAGCATGGTCCCACCCAAGAAGGGGTCGAACTTGACCATAGCTGTTGTGAATTCCGTTCTGGAGCTCCCTCCTGTGGTTGCTAATGGTATTTTTGTGAGTTCTGCCCTTGGGCTCCCTCTGGTGGTTTCGAGTGGAACTGCTGCTCCTTTAGGTAGCTGTAGCAGCTGCCTTCACTAATCGCCTTGCCTGGGTTTGTTATTTAAACCTGCTCTGGGCTTTAGTCCATGCCTGCTGTCAATGTTCTTGGTTGGATTTGGTTCTCTCCTTGGAATTTTCATATGGCCAGTCCTTGTCTGCAAAAGATAAGTTTTGCTAGTTTTTGTTTGTCCATTTGTTTGCTTTGCAAATATGTCTCTTTTTGTCCAGCTTGTCACTATGTCTTATTCAGGCTAGCTGGAAGCTCTGGGAAAGCAGATTTGCCCCTCCACACCGTGAGTCGGTGTGGAGTTAATTTTTGTAAACTCTGCGTGGATTTTGTAGTTTTTTTATACTGACCGCAGAGTATCCTTTTCTCTTTGTCTATCTAGTTTAGTATTGGCCTCCTTTGCTGAATTCTGATTTCATTTCTGTGTACGTCATTTCCCTCTCCATTCACAGTCAATATTTGTGGGGGCTATCTTTCCTTTTGGGGGTTTTCTCTGAGGCAAGATAGCTTTCTATTTCCTTCTTTAGGGGTAGTTATTTCTTAGGCTGTGAAGAGGTGTCTAGGGAGAGTCAGGAACATCCCACGGCTATTTCTAGTGTTGTTGTTAGGATTAGGGACTGCGGTCAGTAGAGATACCACCTTCTCAGAGCTCGCTCCATGTTGCGTTTTAGCCACCAGGTCATATCAGTGTGGCCTCTTAACCACCAGGTCATAACAGTACAGCAGGCCGGAAATGAATTAAATGCATCTCAAAAGAAGGAAAAGAAAGTTCTGAACCATTTTTTCTTTTGTGCTCTGTTCTGTCTTTTTTTTCCTCTTGATATCTGGGTGGTGCTGGATATATGCTCTGGTATGGAGGTTCAGAGTTTGTTTTCTCGTGTGGATCAACTTGCTGCAAGAGTCCAGAGTATCCAAGATTATATTGTCCAGACTCCGGCTCTAGAGCCTAGAATTCCTACTCCTGATTTGTTTTTTGGGGACAGATCCAAGTTTTTGAACTTTAAAAATAGCTGCAAATTGTTTTTTGCTTTGAAACCCCGTTCTTCTGGTGATCCCATTCAGCAAGTAAAAATCATCATATCCTTACTGAGTGGTGATCCCCAAGACTGGGCTTTTACTCTTGAAACAGGGGATCCGGCATTGTTGAGTGTGGATGCATTTTTTCAAGTGCTCGGATTGTTGTATGACGAACCTAACTCAGTAGAGCATGCTGAGAAAACACTGTTGGCCCTGTGTCAGGGTCAAGAAGCGGCAGAGTTATACTGCCAGAAATTTAGAAAATGGTCTGTGCTCACTAAGTGGAATGAAGAGGCTCTGGCTGCTATTTTCAGAAAAGGTCTTTCTGAAACCCTTAAAGATGTTATGGTGGGCTTTCCTACGCCTACCGGTTTGAGCGAATCTATGTCTCTAGCCATTCAGATTGATCGGCGCTTGCGTGAGCGCAAGGTGGTGCACCATATGGCAGTGTCCTCTGAGCAAAGTCCTGACTCTATGCAATGTGATAGGATTTGGACTAGAGCAGAAACACAGAAATTCAGACGTCAGAATGGCCTGTGTTTTTACTGTGGTGATTCTGCTCATGCTATTTCTGATTGCCCTAAGCGTACTAGGAGGGTTCCTGGGTCTGTTACTATTAGTACTGTACAGCCTAAATTTCTCTTGTCTGATACCCTGATTTGCTCATGGTCGTCCTTCTCTGTTATGGCATTTGTGGATTCTGGCGCTGCCCTGAACTTAATGGACTAAGAATTTGCCAAGCGCTGTGGTTTTTCCTTGGAGCCTTTGCAGAGTCCTATTCCCTTAAGGGGGATTGATGTTATGCCATTGGCCAAGAATAAACCTCAGTATTGGACTCAGTTAACCATGTACATGGCTCCAGCACATCAGGAAAATATTTGCTTTTTGGTGTTGCATAATTTGCATGATGTTGTTGTGCTGGGTTTTCCATGGTTACAGGTACATAACCCGGTGCTGGATTGGAGATCTATGTCTGTAACTGGTTGGGGTTGTCAGGGGATACATAGTGATATTCCTTTGATGTCCATTTCCTCGTCCCCTTCTTCTGAAGTTCCTGAGTTTTTGTCGGATTTCCAGGATGTATTTGATGAGCCCAAGTCCAGTTCTCTGCCTCCTCATAGGGACTGCAATTGTGCCATTAATTTGATTCCTGGCTGTAAGTTCCCTAAGGGCCGACTTTTCAATCTGTCTGTGCCAGAGCATGCCGCTATGCGGAGTTATGTAAAGGAGTCCTTGGAGAAGGGGCATATTCGCCCGTCTTCGTCACCGTTGGGAGCGGGATTTTTTTTTGTTGCCAAGAAGGATGGCTCCTTGAGACCCTGTATAGATTATCGCCTTCTCAATAAGATCACTGTCAAATTCCAGTACCCTTTACCTTTACTTTCTGATTTGTTTGCTCGGATTAAGGGTGCCAGTTGGTTTACTAAAATCGACCTCCGAGGGGCGTATAATCTCGTGCGTATTAAACAAGGTGATGAATGGAAAACAGCATTTAATACGCCCGAAGGCCATTTTGAATATCTTGTGATGCCATTCGGGCTCTCTAATGCTCCATCGGTATTTCCGTCCTTTATGCATGATATCTTCCGGAATAATCTGGATAAATTCATGATTGTGTATTTGGATGATATTTTGGTTTTCTCCGATGATTGGGAGTCTCATGTAAAGCAGGTTAGGATGGTATTTCAGGTCCTTCGTGCTAATGCGTTGTTTGTGAAGGGGTCTAAGTGCCTCTTTGGAGTTCAGAAGGTTTCTTTTTTGGGTTTCATTTTTTCCCCCTCAGCTATTGAAATGGACCCTGTTAAAGTCCAGGCCATTCATGATTGGACTCAACCTACATCTGTAAAGAGCCTTCAGAAATTTTTGGGCTTTGCCAATTTTTATCGCTGCTTTATTGCTAATTTTTCTAGTGTGGTGAAGCCTCCGACCGATTTGACGAGGAAGGGCGCTGATGTGGTGAATTGGTCCTCTGCGGCTGTTGAGGCCTTTCAGGAGCTTAAACGTCGTTTTACTTCTGCCCCTGTGTTGCGTCAGCCAGATGTTTCTCTCCCTTTTCAGGTTGAGGTTGATGCTTCTGAGATTGGGGCAGGGGCCGTTTTGTCTCAGAGAAATTCTGATGGCTCTTTGATGAAACCGTGTGCTTTCTTCTCCAGAAAGTTTTCGTCTGCTGAGCGTAATTATGATGTCGGCAATCGGGAGTTGTTGGCTATGAAGTGGGCATTTGAGGAGTGGCGACATTGGCTTGAGGGAGCCAAGCATCGCGTGGTGGTCTTGACTGGTCACAAGAATCTGATTTACCTCGAGTCTGCTAAGCGGTTGAATCCTAGACAGGCTCGGTGGTCTCTGTTTTTCTCACGTTTTGATTTTGTGGTCTCGTATATTCCGGGTTCTAAGAATGTGAAGGCTGATGCCCTTTCTAGGAGTTTTTTACCTGATTCTCCAGGAGTTCTTGAGCCGCCTGGGATCCTCAAGGAGGGGGTGATTCTTTCTGCCATCTCCCCTAATTTGCGGCGGGTACTTCAGGAGTTTCAGGCTGATAAACCTGACCGCTGTCCTGTGGAGAAATTGTTTGTTCCTGATAGATGGACTAGTAGGGTAATTTCCGAGGTTCATTGTTCGGTGTTGGCTGGTCACCCTGGGATTTTCGGTACCAGAGATTTGGTGGCTAGGTCCTTTTGGTGGCCTTCCTTGTCGCGGGATGTGCGTTCGTTTGTGCAGTCCTGTGGGACCTGTGCTCGGGCTAAGCCTTACTGTTCCCGTGCCAGCGGGTTGCTTTTGCCTTTGCCTATTCCTGAGAGGCCCTGGACGCATATTTCCATGGATTTTATTTCTGATCTTCCTGTCTCTCAGAAGATGTCTGTCATCTGGGTGGTTTGGGACCGGTTTTCTAAGATGGTCCATTTGGTGCCGTTGCCTAAGTTGCCTTCCTCCTCTGATTTGGTTCCATTATTTTTTCAGCATGTGGTTCGTTTGCATGGTATTCCGGAGAATATTGTGTCTGACAGAGGTTCCCAGTTCGTTTCTAGGTTTTGGCGGTCCTTTTGTGCTAGAATGGGCATTGATTTGTCTTTTTCTTCAGCATTCCATCCTCAGACAAATGGCCAAACGGAGCGAACCAATCAGACCTTGGAAACCTATTTGAGATGCTTCGTGTCTGCTGATCAGGATGATTGGGTGACCTTTTTGCCGTTGGCCGAGTTTGCCCTTAATAATCGGGCTAGTTCTGCTACCTTGGTTTCGCCTTTCTTTTGTAACTTTGGTTTTCATCCTCGTTTTTCTTCAGGGCAGCTTGAACCTTCTGACTGTCCTGGTGTGGATTCCGTGGTGGACAGGTTGCAGCAAATTTGGACTCATGTGGTGGACAATTTGATGTTGTCTCAGGAAAAGGCTCAGCGTTTTGCTAACCGTCGTCGGTGTGTTGGTCCCCGGCTTCGTGTTGGTGATTTGGTCTGGTTGTCTTCTCGTCATGTTCCTATGAAGGTTTCTTCCCCTAAGTTCAAGCCTCACTTTATTGGGCCTTATAAGATTTCTGAAATTATCAATCCAGTGTCTTTTCGTTTGGCCCTTCCAGCTTCCTTTTCCATTCATAATGTGTTCCATAGATCCTTGTTGCGGAGATATGTGGTACCTATGGTTCCCTCCGTTGATCCTCCTGCTCCGGTGTCAGTATCTGGTCAAGTGGAAGGGTTATGGCCAGGAGGATAATTCTTGGGTTGTTGCCTCCGATGTTCATGCTGCCGATTTGGTTCGTGCTTTCCATTTGGCTCATCCTGATCGGCCTGGGAGCTCTGGTGAGGGTTCGGTGACCCCTCCTCAAGGGGGGGGTACTGTTGTGAATTCCGTTCTGGAGCTCCCTCCTGTGGTTGCTAATGGTATTTTTGTGAGTTCTGCCCTTGGGCTCCCTCTGGTGGTTTCGAGTGGAACTGCTGCTCCTTTAGGTAGCTGTAGCAGCTGCCTTCACTAATCGCCTTGCCTGGGTTTGTTATTTAAACCTGCTCTGGGCTTTAGTCCATGCCTGCTGTCAATATTCTTGGTTGGATTTGGTTCTCTCCTTGGAATTTTCATATGGCCAGTCCTTGTCTGCAAAAGATAAGTTTTGCTAGTTTTTGTTTGTCCATATGTTTGGACTCTATTGCTTTGCAAATATGTCTCTTTTTGTCCAGCTTGTCACTATGTCTTATTCAGGCTAGCTGGAAGCTCTGGGAAAGCAGATTTGCCCCTCCACACCGTGAGTCGGTGTGGAGTTCATTTTTGTAAACTCTGCGTGGATTTTGTAGTTTTTTATACTGACCGCACAGTATCCTTTTCTCTCTGTCTATCTAGTTTAGTATTGGCCTCCTTTGCTGAATTCTGATTCCATTTCTGTGTACGTCATTTCCCTCTCCATTCACAGTCAATATTTGTGGGGGCTATCTTTCCTTTTGGGGGTTTTCTCTGAGGCAAGATAGCTTTCTATTTCCTTCTTTAGGGGTAGTTATTTCTTAGGCTGTGAAGAGGTGTCTAGGGAGAGTCAGGAACATCCCACGGCTATTTCTAGTGTTGTTGTTAGGATTAGGGACTGCGGTCAGTAGAGATACGACCTTCTCAGAGCTCGCTCCATGTTGCGTTTTAGCCACCAGGTCATATCAGTGTGGCCTCTTAACCACCAGGTCATAACACATAGCCTCCAGATTAAGAATGAAAAAATCATTCCCAATATCCAATAAAAGTACCATATCATATTGGTAAAGGCCAGGCGCACCACTTTCCAAATCAATGTGACTTAGAGAAAAAAAACAATTGCAACATGAATTTAAAAGGACTCCGATTTAAATGCTTCCTAATCCTATCAGAAAATTTAAGGTCATTAGATTCTACCCACAACAGCCTAGAAATTTTATCTGAAAAAACAATCTTAGCCCATAGAAAACAACCTCCTAACATCTAACAGTCTCTTCTTCATTTGAAACAGCAAATCCACTGTTCCTTCCTATTCTCCCTATATCATTCCATCCGAGATGAATAATAAAGACCGGGAACCTATCAATCATCATGAAGGTCTGGGCTATCAATCCATCCCGTTGCTGACCTCTGATCCCTAGCCAGCAGTCCCTTACTTGACTCGGTGACCAGGATGAGTTTGGACAATAATAGCGTTGTTGCGCCATATTCTCAGGTCAATGTATGAAGGAGTGTCCCGAGATCCAAACTGTATAACCTGTGGACTCTATAACAAAAAAAATAGCATCATGTATTATTTTTAAATATACAACTAAGTCTAAGGGTACCGTCTCACAGTGGCACTTTTGTCGCTACGACGGTACGATCCGTGACGTTTCAGCGATATCCATACGATATCGCTGTGTCTGACACGCAGCAGCGATCAGGGACCCCGCTGAGAATCGTACGTCGTAGCAGATCGTTTGGAACTTTCTTTCGTCGCTGGATCTCCCGCTGTCATCGCTGGATCGGTGTGTGTGACACTGATCCAGCGATGCGTTCGCTTGTAACCAGGGTAAACATCGGGTTACTAAGCGCAGGGCCGCGTTTAGTAACCCGATGTTTATCCTGGTTACCATCGTAAATGTAAAAAAAAACAAACAGTACATACTCACATTCCGGTGTCCGTCAGGTCCCTTGCCGTCTGCTTCCCGCACTGACTGACTGCCGGCCGTAAAGTGAAAGCAGAGCACAGCGGTGCCGTCACCGCTGTGCTGTGCTTTCACTTTACGGCCGGCAGTCAGTCAGTGCAGGAAGCAGATGGCAAGGGACAGACACCGGAATGTAAGTATGTAGTGTTTGGTTTTTTTTTACGCTGGTAACCAGGGTAAACATCGGGTTACTAAGCGCGGCCCTGCGCTTAGTAACCCGATGTTTACCCTGGTTACCCGGGGACCTCGGCATCGTTGGTCGCTGGAGAGCTGTCTGTGTGACAGCTCTCCAGCGACCACACAACGACTTACCAACGATCACGTCCAGGTCATATCGCTGGTCGTGATCGTTGGTAAATCGTATAGTGTAACGGTACCCTAAGTCCCATTTATCGAACCTTTTAAATAATTTCCTTACTCAAGCCCAACCTGTCAGCTTCTGCTGGTGCTCCGACACGGAGAGAGTGGAAAAATATTTACCACCCATGCCCAAGTGAACTAAAAACATTTACACAAGATTTCTCAAAATTGGTATTGTCATAAGCTTGCCTAATTGGTGAATTAGTTACTGTTCACAACCTGACGGATGAGAACTTAGATGCTCTTTTAATGAACTTACTGGACAATTTTGACAGTACAAAAGACACAATAACTTAAAACAGCTACCCCTGTCTGCATAGTCAGTTTTAGACTTAATAATCTTGAAAAACAAATAATCTCTTTGCACCAAAACAATCCAAAACATTAAACCCTCTCTGTTTTGCTTACTCTGAGGCAACAACTCCCCTATGCCCAATGCACCAAAAAATGACTCGTTATTACTAAAACAGCTTTAATGTAACACCGTACAGAGATTTCTTAAGAAATTGGGCGTAATAGGACATCTACTGTCCCCAGTGCACATGGGGCCAGGATGTGAGAACATATGGGTGCAGAATGGAGACAAAGGGCAGAATGGAGACATGGGGCAGAATGACGAGACATGGGGGCAGAATGGAAAGACATTGGGGCAGGATGGCGAGACATGGGGGAAGAATGGAGAAACATGGGGGCAGGATGGAGTCACACGGGCCAGGTAAAAATTGGGGAAGGTGCTGTATTATTGTCTGCAGAGACATGTCCTGGCTGGAAGAAGTGTTAAAGCACAAAAAGGGGGAAATCCAGCATCCAAAAAAATTCCAAATTTATTGTGAATAAAAATGCAAAGTCCAGTCGAATAAAATCACATAATAGTGAGAAACAGGCAACGCGTTTTGAACAATCTCTTGTTCTTTCTCAAAGTAACAACCGGTGAGTCAGTGTGCTACCTGTACACTGACACTATACACTGTATACTATGTACAGAGCTCCTGTGTACACTGACACTATACACAGGGTTCCCATGTATAAAGTCACAGGTGATCACTGTGTTACCTGTACACTAGGGGACAATACAAATATCTCGCTGAGGATCTGTTTATACCAATGAATGTGACGGTAACAAGGGGGCATTCTCTGCATCTGGAGGAGAGAAGGTTTTTCAACAACATAGAAGAGGATTGTTTACTGTTAGGGGAGTGAGAATCTGGAATTCCTTGCCTGAGGAGGTGGTGATGGCAAACTCAGTCGAGGGAGGCCTGGATGTCTTCCTGGACCGTAACAATATTGTACCTAACAGTTATTAGGTTCTTTAGAACAGAGGTCCCCAACTCCAGTCCTCAAGGCCCACCAACAGGTCATGTTTTCAGGATTTCCTTTGCATTGCACAGGTGATGCAATTATTACCTGGGCAAGACTAAGGAAATCCTGAAAACATGAGCTGTTGGTGGGCCTTGAGGACTGGAGTTGGGGACCTCTGCTTTAGAAGAACGTAGATCTGGGGATTTATTATGATGGAATATAGGCTGAACTGGATGGAAAGATGTCTTTTTTTCGGCCTTGATAACTATGCTACTATGTTACTGTATACAGAGCTCCTGTGTATGTCACTGGTGAGTCACTCTATTACCTATACATTGACGTTATACACTTTATATTATGTACAGAGATCCTGTGTATAACAGCACTTATGGTAATATTAGTATTGTTTTTTTAAAATTAATGATCAGTATTGTAGTATTTGGTCACTATGTGGTCTGGTCATGATGTGGTGATATTTGTCCCTTGTCTATGGTATTAATCAGTCACTATGTGGTCCTAATATGTAGCTTGGTCATGGTGTGGCAGTATTTGTAACTTGTATGTCACTTGTATTATGGATGTGTATGCAGCCTGGTCTTCGATGTGATCTGTTGCTGTGTGATTGGTGAGGATGTCTTGCAGAAGTGGAGTTTTTCCAAGAGTGGGCGGTGTGACTATGGAACATTTCAGGGGTAGATGCTGAGCTGGGGTGGAGGCAGAGTCTCAAGGGGGCCCAAAAATTTTGCCATTATGGGGCCCTGAAATTCCTAGTGGCAACCCTGGTTGTAGTCATCCAGGAGATCGGGACGTCGAAGTTTCTTGAGTCTTGCAATTCCTTAGTGACTTGATAAATGTTTGAACTACCTCAGAGAAGACTGATTCTCCCTCTTAAAGGGAATGTTAATTGTTGCCTTTTGATAATGATGCCTTAAGTAGTAAGATAGTGATAATGTTTGCATAGTAGATGCCATGTAGCAAAGAACACGTTAGATTTGTATTGTAATGTTTTATAGTAAGCCTT
Source organism: Ranitomeya imitator (assembly GCF_032444005.1). Classification (NCBI taxonomy): domain Eukaryota; kingdom Metazoa; phylum Chordata; class Amphibia; order Anura; family Dendrobatidae; genus Ranitomeya; species Ranitomeya imitator. The sequence continues at coordinate 131,598,487 of NC_091282.1, forward strand.
TAGTGGGTTCAGCTTATACGCCCTTAAAGGAGAAGTTAAATTATTGTTCAAAGATTTGCACTTAGTAGAATACCCGGCTGGTATTATTTATTTATAGTCAGTAGAATAGAATGTTATTTAAAGTATTTAAACATGTTTCTGTTTGTAACTTTCAAGTGACCTCACCTCCCATAAACGGAAGCATTGTTATATTTACTTGTTCAAAGCATTCCAAAGATTTTGTATGTCTTTTTCTAACATGTATTGTTGTTCTTCTTTTCCCAGTCCTGGAGTACTGGATTTAACCGGGGGGAAGTGCAGCGCCCCAGAGACCTGGTCGTTGCAGTAATGTCGCTCTGCCGCTAAGGGGAGTGATGTTATGTCTGATTGCACTAAAGGAGTTCACCTGACCAGGTATCACAAGCACACATTACACTTCACACTCCGGCCACTAGTGAGAGCAAAAGGCACTATGTATTAGGCCACTCCTCACACTGGTAAAACTAGGGGTCGGATAGGAAAGTTAGGACAGAACGCAGCCTGGGAGAGTCCAGGGAGGACCTGTCAGGGGTGGGATCCTGACAGGGACCTAGCAGAACCTTGCGGCGGTATCCTAAGAAAGGACAAGAAGAGAAGGATATTGTGGAAAGTGAGATCAAAGCACAAAGGAGAGCCAGTAGGAGTCGTGCCCCGAGAACGGCAACATCCTACTGAGGCGCGTAGCCGGTGACCGGAACACGGAGGAAGTAACTGACTTTATGCCTTACTTCAAATACCGCAGGACAGTTGATTATAGGTTGGCTGTCTACCATACATCACCTAAACAGACATAGGGGGCAAGTGTGGAGAGGGGCGTCTCTAGGGTCCCAGAATAGCTCCGAGCCTTCCCGTCAAATGGGTGCGTCCTATCCAGATAAACTTGGGTGACGGAGAGAGAGAGAAAGAACGAGAACAGAAGTTGTGAGGACTATCCCGAATGCTCAGCAGGGAAGAACTACAACTTACAGGCGCTAGTGGTAGGCAATGATTTCCACCTGCAAAGGGAACTCTGGATGTGCCTTCGGACCGGCCGGTCTCAGACAGCCCAGTTGACAGTGCTCTGGATTGAGGATCCCGAAGCCTTCAGTAAAAGGTAAAGAGACTGCAACCCTGTGTCCTCGTTATTGATTGCGCCTCACACCATCGCCACCTACACTACTGGGAAGCCCTGGGGATATACTTCACCTGTGGGAAGGTATACCATCTAACTGCCATCACATCACCCCAGTGGACCCCAAGCAGCATCGGTCGACCTGACCGAATACCACAGGTGGCGTCATGAAACCTTAGCCGACTTTCATCACCCCTTTTATTGGACGCCCCTTAGCAGGGTCACGGACCGGGTCCAGCCACCGTGACAGCCCCAGAACCGAGACAGAGAGGACCGGTACCGAGTAACCCACGGCCCTGCGTCTGGGGGCGCTCCAACAACACCACATACAAAGAGAAATACTGCTACACCATGACCATATCACATATTAACCCCTTTCTGACATCTGACGTACTATCCCATCGAGGTGGGCCCGTATGACCACCGACGGGATAGTACGTCATACGCGATCGGCGGCGCTCACGGGGGGAGCGCGGCCGATCGCGGCCGGGTGTCAGCTGCCTATCGCAGCTGACATCCGGCACTATGTGCCAGGAGCGGTCACGGACCGCCCCCAGCACATTAACCCCTGGCACACCGCGATCAAACATGATCGTGGTGTGCCGGCGGTGCATGGAAGCATCGCGCAGGGAGGGGCTCCCTGCGGGCTTCCCTGAGATCCCCGCAGCAACGCGATGTGATATGGCCACGGCATCCGGGTCCTGCAGGGAGGGAGGTGGCTTACCAAGTGCCTGCTCAGGGAAGGCGCTTGGTAACCCTGCACTGCTCTAAGTCAGATCGCTGACCTGACAGAGTGCTTTGCAAACTGCCAGATCAATGATCTGTGATGTCCCTCCCTGGGACAAAGTAAAAAACTAAAAAAACAAATTTCCAAATGTGTAAAAAAAAAAAATGTAAAAAAAAAATCCTAAATAATGAAAAATATATATATATATTATTCCCATAAATACAATTCTTTATCTAAATAACAAAACAAAAACAATAAAAGTACACATATTTAGTATCGCCGCATTCGTAACGACCCGACCTATAAAACTGGCCCACTGGTTAACTCCTCCAGTAAACAACGTAAGAAGAAAAAAAAAACGAGGTAAAAAACAACGCTTTATTATCATACCGCCAAACAAAAAGTGGAATAACACGGGATCAAAAAGACAGATATTAATAACAATGGTACCGCTGAAAACGTCATCTTGTCCCGCAAAAAACGAGCTGCCATACAGCAACATCAGCAAAAAAATAAAAAAGTTATAGTCCTGAGAATAAAGCGATGCAAAAATAATTATTTTTTCTATAAAAGTTTTTATCGTATAAAAGCGCCAAAACATAAAAAAATGATATAAATGAGGTATTGCTGTAATTGTACTGACACGAAGAATAAAACTGCTTCATCAATTTTACCAAACGCGGAATGATATAAATGCCTCCCCCAAAAGAAATTCATGAATAGCTGGTTTTTGGTAATTCTGCCTCACAAAAATCAGAATAAAAAGCAATCAAATATGTCACATGCTCGAAAATGTTACCAATAAAAACGTAAACTCATCCCGCAAAAAAACAAGATCTCACATGGCTCTGTGGACTCAAATATGGAAAAATTATAGCTCTCAAAATGTGGTAACGCAAAAAATATTTTTTGCAATAAAAAGCGTCTTTCAGTGTGTGACGGCTGCCAATCATAAAAATCCGCTAAAAAACCCGCTATAAAAGTAAATGAAACCCCCCTTCATCACCCCCTTAGTAATGGAAAAATGTATTTATTTCCATTTTCCCATTAGGGCTAGGGTTAGGGTTAGGGTTAGGGCTAGGGTTAGGGTTAGGGTTAGGGCTAGGGTTAGGGTTTGGGTTAGGGCTAGGGCTAGGGTTATGGCTAGGGTTGGGGCTAAGGTTAAGGCTACAGTTAGGGTTGGGGCTAAAGTTAGGGTTAGGGTTGGGGCTAAAGTTACGGTTAGGGTTTAGATTACATTTACGTTTGGGAATAGGGTTGGGATTATGGGATTAGGGTTAGGGGTGTGTCAGGGTTAGAGGTGTGGTTAGGGTTACTGTTGGGATTAGGGTTAGGGATGTGTTTGGATTAGGGTTTCAGTTATAATTGGGGGGATTTCACTGTTTAGGAACATCAGGGGCTCTCCAAACGCGACATGGCGTCCGATCTCAATTCCAGCCAATTCTGTGTTGAAAAAGTAAAAAAGTGCTCCTTCCCTTCCGAGCTCTCCCGTATGCCCAAACAGGGGTTTACCCCAACATATGGGGTATCATCGTACTCAGGACAAATAGGACAACAACTTTTGGGGTCCAATTTCTCCTGTTACCCTTGGGAAAATACAAAACTGGGGGCTAAAAATAATTTTTGTGGGAAAAAAAAGATTTTTTATTTTCACGGCTCTGCGTTATAAACTGTAGTGAAACACTTGGGGGCTCAAAGTTCTCACAACACATCTAGATGAGTTCCTTGGGGGGTCTAGTTTTCAATATGGGGTCACATGTGGGGGGTTTCTACTGTTTAGGTACATTAGGGGCTCTGCAAACACAATGTGACGCCTGCAGACCATTCCATCTAAGTCTGCATTCCAAATGGCGCTCCTTCCCTTCCGAGCCCTCCCATGCGTCCAAACGGTGGTTCCCCCCCACATATGGGGTATCATCGCACTCAGGACAAATTGGACAACAAATTTTGGGGTCCAATTTCTCCTGTCACCCTCGGGAAAATACAAAACTGGGGGCTAAAAAATAATTTGTGGGAAAAAATTTTTGTTTTATTTTTACGGCTCTGCATTATAAACTTCTGTGAAACCCTTGGTGGGTCAAAGCGCTCACCACACATCTATATAAGTTCCTTAAGGGGTCTACTTTCCAAAATGGTGTCACTTGTGGGGGGTTTCAATGTTTAGGCACATCAGTGGCTCTCCAAACGCAACATGGCGTCCCATCTCAATTCCTGTCAATTTTGCATCGAAAAGTCAAATGGCGCTCCTTCCCTTCCGAACTCTTCCATGCGACCAAACAGTGGTTTACCCCCACATATGAGGTATCAGCGTCCTCAGGACAAATTGTACAACAACTTTTGGTGTCCAATTTCTTGTCTTCCCTTTGGGAAAATAAAAAATTGGGGGTGAAAAGATAATTTTTGTGAAAAAATATGATTTTTTATTTTTACGGTTCTGCATTATAAACTTCTGTGAAGCACTTGGTGGGTCAATGTGCTCACCACATCTCTAGATAAGTTCCTTAGAGGATCTACTTTCCAAAATGGTGTCACTTGTGGGGGGTTTCAATGTTTAGGCACATCAGGGGCTCTCCAAACGCAACTTGGCGTCCTGTTCTGAAAGGCAATTCAGTATCACAATGGACATGGAGGTCAGAGCACATACAGTGATCTGACAATAACCCAAAATAATTGAACGAGCTCTGAGACGTGAGAACTCTGCAGACCGCAATCCCTGATCCTCTCCAAAAACAACTAGAGGCAGCCGTGGATTGCGCCTAACGCTACCTATGCAACTCGGCACAGCCTGAGAAACTAACTAGCCTGAAGATAGAAAAAATAAGCCTACCTTGCCTCAGAGAAATACCCCAAAGGAAAAGGCAGCCCCCCACATATAATGACTGTGAGTAAGATGAAAAGACAAACGTAGGGATGAAATAGATTCAGCAAAGTGAGGCCCGATATTCTAGACAGAACGAGGATAGGAAAGATAACTTTGCGGTCTACACAAAACCCTAAAGAAAACCACGCAAAGGGGCAAAAAGACCCTCCGTACCGAACTAACGGCACGGAGGTACACCCTTTGCGTCCCAGAGCTTCCAGCAAAACAAATAGACAAGCTGGACAGAAAAAATAGCAACAAATAGCAAAGAAGCACTTAGCTATGCAGAGCAGCAGGCCACAGGAATGATCCAGAGAAACACAAGTCCAACACTGGAACATTGACAGGAAGCATGAATCAAAGCATTAGGTGGGGTTAAGTAGAGAAGCACCTAACGACCTCACCAGATCACCTGAGGGAGGAAACTCAGAAGCAGCAGTACCAGTTTCCTCCACAAACGGAAGCTCCCAGAGAGAATCAGCCGAAGTACCACTTGTGACCACAGGAGGGAGCTCTGCCACAGAATTCACAACAGTACCCCCCCTTGAGGAGGGGTCACCGAACCCTCACCAGAGCCCCCAGGCCGACCAGGATGAGCCACATGAAAGGCACGAACAAGATCGGGAGCATGGACATCAGAGGCAAAAACCCAGGAATTATCCTCCTGAGCATAACCCTTCCATTTAACCAGATACTGGAGTTTCCGTCTTGAAACACGAGAATCCAAAATCTTCTCCACAATATACTCCAATTCCCCCTCCACCAAAACCGGGGCAGGAGGGTCAACAGATGGAACCATAGGTGCCACGTATCTCCGCAACAATGACCTATGGAAGACGTTATGTATGAAAAAAGAATCTGGGAGGGTCAGACGAAAAGACACAGGATTATTAACCTCAGAAATCCTATAAGGACCAATGAAACGAGGTTTAAACTTCGGAGAGGAAACCTTCATAGGAATATGACGAGAAGATAACCAAACCAGATCCCCAACACGAAGTCGGGGACCCACACGGCGTCTGCGATTAGCGAAACGTTGAGCCTTCTCCTGGGACAAGGTCAAATTGTCCACTACATGAGTCCAAATCTGCTGCAACCTGTCCACCACAGTATCCACACCAGGACAGTCCGAAGACTCAACCTGTCCTGAAGAGAAACGAGGATGGAACCCAGAATTGCAGAAAAATGGCGAAACCAAGGTAGCCGAGCTGGCCCGATTATTAAGGGCGAACTCAGCCAAAGGCAAAAAGGACACCCAGTCATCCTGATCGGCAGAAACAAAGCATCTCAGATAGGTTTCCAAGGTCTGATTGGTTCGTTCGGTCTGGCCATTAGTCTGAGGATGAAAAGCCGAGGAAAAAGACAAAAAGACAAGGAAAAAGACAGCAGCAGCTGCCAAGGCAAACAGGATCATGGGGTGCATTAAAAGAGGTCTGGATACACATGATGAGAGCATTATACTGCCTCTGTACAAATCCCTAGTTAGACCGCACATGGAGTACTGTGTCCAGTTTTGGGCACCGGTGCTCAGGAAGGATATAATGGAACTAGAGAGAGTACAAAGGAGGGCAACAAAATTAATAAAGGGGATGGGAGAACTACAATACCCAGATAGATTAGCGAAATTAGGATTATTTAGTCTAGAAAAAAGACGACTGAGGGGCGATCTAATAACCATGTATAAGTATATAAGGGGACAATACAAATATCTCGCTGAGGATCTGTTTATACCAAGGAAGGTGACGGGCACAAGGGGGCATTCTTTGCGTCTGGAGGAGAGAAGGTTTTTCCACCAACATAGAAGAGGATTCTTTACTGTTAGGGCAGTGAGAATCTGGAATTGCTTGCCTGAGGAGGTGGTGATGGCGAACTCAGTCGAGGGGTTCAAGAGAGGCCTGGATGTCTTCCTGGAGCAGAACAATATTGTATCATACAATTATTAGGTTCTGTAGAAGGACGTAGATCTGGGTATTTATTATGATGGAATATAGGCTGAACTGGATGGACAAATGTCTTTTTTCGGCCTTACTAACTATGTTACTATGTTACTATGTTACTAAGTCAATGCCCATCCTACCACAAAAGGCTCGCCAAAACCTCGAAACAAACTGGGAACCTCTGTCAGAAACGATATTCTCTGGATTGCCATGCAAACGAACCACATGCTGGAAGAACAATGGCACCAAATCAGAGGAGGAAGGCAACTTGGACAAGGGTACCAGATGGACCATCTTAGAAAAGCGATCACAGACCACCCAAATGACTGACATCTTTTGAGAGACGGGAAGATCTGAAATAAAATCCATAGAGATATGTGTCCAAGGTCTCTTCGGGACCGGCAAGGGCAAAAGCAACCCACTGGCACGAGAACAGCAGGGCTTAGCCCAAGCACAAATCCCACAGGACTGCACAAAAGAACGCACATCCCGCGACAGAGACGGCCACCAAAAGGATCTAGCCACTAACTCTCTGGTACCAAAGATTCCAGGATGACCAGCCAACACCGAACAATGAACCTCAGAGATCACTTTATTTGTCCACCTATCCGGGACAAACAGTTTCTCCGCTGGACAACGATCAGGTTTATTAGCCTGAAATTTTTGCAGCACCCGCCGCAAATCAGGGGAGATGGCAGACACAAATACTCCTTCCTTGAGGATACCCACCGGCTCAGATAAACCCGGAGAGTCGGGCACAAAACTCCTAGACAGAGCATCCGCCTTCACATTTTTAGAGCCCGGAAGGTACGAAATCACAAAGTCAAAACGGGCGAAAAACAGCGACCAACGAGCCTGTCTAGGATTCAAACGCTTAGCAGACTCGAGATAAGTCAGGTTCTTATGATCAGTCAATACCACCACGCGATGCTTAGCTCCTTCAAGCCAATGACGCCACTCCTCGAATGCCCACTTCATGGCCAGCAACTCTCGGTTGCCCACATCATAATTCCGCTCAGCAGGCGAAAACTTCCTGGAAAAAAAAGCGCATGGTTTCATCACTGAACAATCAGAACCTCTCTGCGACAAAACAGCCCCTGCTCCAATCTCAGAAGCATCAACCTCGACCTGGAACGGAAGAGAAACATCAGGTTGACACAACACAGGGGCAGAAGAAAAACGACGCTTCAACTCTTGAAAAGCTTCCACAGCAGCAGAAGACCAATTGACCAAATCAGCACCCTTCTTGGTCAAATCGGTCAATGGTTTGGCAATACTAGAAAAATTGCAGATGAAGCGACGATAAAAATTAGCAAAGCCCAGGAACTTTTGCAGACTTTTCAGAGATGTCGGCTGAGTCCAATCATGGATGGCTTGGACCTTAACAGGATCCATCTCGATAGTAGAAGGGGAAAAGATGAACCCCAAAAATGAAACCTTCTGCACACCAAAGAGACACTTTGATCCCTTCACAAACAAAGAGTTAGCACGCAGGACCTGAAAACCGTTCTGTCCTGTTTCACATGAGACTCCCAATCATCCGAGAATATCAAAATGTCATCCAAGTACACAATCAGGAATTTATCCAGGTACTCTCGGAAGATGTCATGCATAAAGGACTGAAACACTGATGGAGCATTGGCAAGTCCGAATGGCATCACTAGATACTCAAAATGACCCTCGGGCGTATTAAATGCAGTTTTCCATTCATCGCCTCGCCTGATTCGCACCAGATTATACGCACCACGAAGATCAATCTTGGTGAACCAACTAGCCCCCTTAATCCGAGCAAACAAATCAGATAACAAAGGCAAGGGGTACTGAAATTTAACAGTGATCTTATTAAGAAGGCGATAATCTATACAAGGTATCAGCGAACCATCCTTTTTGGCTACAAAAAAGAACCCTGCTCCTAATGGCGACGATGACGGGCGAATATGCCCCTTCTCCAGGGATTCCTTCACATAACTGCGCATAGTGGTGTGCTCAGGCACGGATAAATTAAACAGTCGACCTTTTGGGAATTTACCACCAGGAATCAAATTGATAGCACAATCACAATCCCTATGCGGAGGTAGGGCATCTGACTTGGGCTCATCAAATACATCCCGGTAATCAGACAAGAACTCTGGAACCTCAGAAGGGGTGGATGACGAAATTGACAAAAATGGAACATCACCATGTACCCCCTGACAACCCCAGCTGGACACCGACATGGATTTCCAATCCAATACTGGATTATGGGCTTGTAGCCATGGCAACCCCAACACGACCACATCATGCAGATTATGCAACACCAGAAAGCGAATATCCTCCTGATGTGCAGGAGCCATGCACATGGTCAGCTGGGTCCAGTATTGAGGCTTATTCTTGGCCAAAGGCGTAGCATCAATACCTCTCAATGGAATAGGACACTGCAAGGGCTCCAAGAAAAACCCACAACGCTTAGCATATTCCAAGTCCATCAAATTCAGAGCAGCGCCTGAATCCACAAACGCCATGACAGAATATGATGACAAAGAGCAGATCAAGGTAACGGACAGAAGAAATTTTGACTGTACCGTACCAATGATGGCAGACCTAGCGAACCGCTTAGTGCGCTTAGGACAATCAAAGATGGCATGAGTGGAATCACCACAGTAGAAACACAGCCCATTCAGACGTCTGTGTTCTTGCCGTTCAACTCTGGTCAAAGTCCTATCGCACTGCATAGGCTCAGGTTTAAGCTCAGGTAATACCGCCAAATGGTGCACAGATTTACGCTCACGCAAGCGTCGACCGATCTGAATAGCCAAAGACATAGACTCATTCAAACCAGCAGGCATAGGAAATCCCACCATGACATCCTTAAGGGCTTCAGAGAGACCCTTTCTGAACGTAGCTGCCAGCGCAGATTCATTCCATTGAGTGAGCATTGACCATTTTCTAAATTTCTGGCAATATACCTCTATCTCATCCTGACCCTGACAAAGAGCCAGCAAATTCTTTTCTGCCTGATCCACTGAATTAGGCTCATCGTACAGCAATCCGAGCGCCAGGAAAAACGCATTGATATTACTCAATGCAGGATCTCCTGGCGCAAGAGAAAATGCCCAGTCCTGAGGGTCGCCGCGCAAAAAAGAAATAATAATCAAAACCTGTTGAACTGGATCACCAGAGGAACGAGATTTCAAGGCCAGAAATAACTTACAATTATTTTTGAAACTCAGAAACTTAGTTCTATCTCCAAAAAACAAATCAGGAATAGGAATTCTTGGTTCTAACATAGATTTCTGATCAATAGTGTCTTGAATCTTTTGTACTCTTGCCGAGAGCTGATCCACAAATGAAGACAGACTTCTAATGTCCATCGCTACACCTGTGTACTGAACCACCCAAATGTCTAGGGGAAAAAAAAGACAAAACACAAAGCCAAGAAAAAAAAATGGTCTCAGAACTTCTTTTTTCCCTCTATTGAGAATCATTAGTACTTTTGGCTTCCTGTACTGTTCTGAAAGGCAATTCAGTATCACAATGGACATGGAGGTCAGAGCACATACAGTGATCTGACAATAACCCAAAATAATTGAACGAGCTCTGAGACGTGGGAACTCTGCAGACCGCAATCCCTGATCCTCTCCAAAAACAACTAGAGGCAGCCGTGGATTGCGCCTAACGCTACCTATGCAACTCGGCACAGCCTGAGAAACTAACTAGCTTGAAGATAGAAAAAATAAGCCTACCTTGCCTCAGAGAAATACCCCAAAGGAAAAAGCAGCCCCCCACATATAATGACTGTGAGTAAGATGAAAAGACAAACGTAGGGATGAAATAGATTCAGCAAAGTGAGGCCCGATATTCTAGACAGAACGAGGATAGGAAAGATAACTTTGCGGTCTACACAAAACCCTAAAGAAAACCATGCAAAGGGGCAAAAAGACCCTCCGTACCGAACTAACGGCACGGAGGTACACCCTTTGCGTCCCAGAGCTTCCAGCAAAACAAATAGACAAGCTGGACAGAAAAAATAGCAACAAATAGCAAAGAAGCACTTAGCTATGCAGAGCAGCAGGCCACAGGAATGATCCAGAGAAACACAAGTCCAACACTGGAACATTGACAGGAAGCATGAATCAAAGCATTAGGTGGGGTTAAGTAGAGAAGCACCTAACGACCTCACCAGATCACCTGAGGGAGGAAACTCAGAAGCAGCAGTACCAGTTTCCTCCACAAACGGAAGCTCCCAGAGAGAATCAGCCGAAGTACCACTTGTGACCACAGGAGGGAGCTCTGCCACAGAATTCACAACAGCGTCCCATCTCAATTCCTGTCAATTTTGCATTGAAAACTCAAACGGCGCTCCTTCGCTTCTGAGCTCTCTCATGTGCACAAACAGTGGTTTACCCCCACATATGGGGTATCGGTGTACTCAGGACAAATTGTACAACAACTTTTGGGCTCCATTTTCTCCTGTTACCCTTGGTAAAATAAAACAAATTGGAGCTGAAGTAATTTTTTTGTAAAAAAGTTAAATGTTCATTTTTATTTAAACATTCCAAAAATTCCTGTGAAGCACCAGATGGGTTAATAAACTTCTTGAATATGGTTTTGAGCAACTTGAGGGGTGCAGTTTTTAGAATGGTGTCACACTTGGGTATTTTCTATCATATAGAACCCTCAAAATGACTTCAAATGAGATGTGGTCCCTAAAAAAATGGTGTTGTAAAAATGAGAAATTGCTGGTCAAATTTTAACCCTTATAACTCCCTAACAAAAACAAATTTTGGTTCCAAAATTGTGCTGATGTAAAGTAGACATATGGGAAATGTTACTTATTAAGTATTTTGTGTGGCATATCTCTGTGATTTAGATGCATAAAAATTCAAAGTTGGAAAATTGCAAAATTTTCTAAATTTTCGCCAAATTTCCATTTTTTTTCACAAATAAATGCAGGTAATATCAAAGAAATTTTACCACTATCATGAAGTAAAATATGTCACGAGAAAATAATGTCAGAATCACTGGGATCCGCTGAAGCGTTCCAGAGTTATAACCTCATAAATGGACAGTGGTCAGAATTGTAAAAATAACGTGCAAACCACCCTTGGGGGTAAAGGGGTTAATAATCTTTTATAATCATTATTATTATTTTTTTATTTTATATAGCGCTAACATGTTCCGCAGCGCTTTACAGGTTGCACACATTATTATCACTGTCCCCGTTGGGGCTCACAATCTAAATTCCCTTTCAGTATGTCTTTGGAATATGGGCGGAAACCGGAGTACCCAAAGGGAACCCACGCAAACACAGAGATAACATACAAACTCTTTGCAGATGTTGTCCTTGGTGGGGTTTGAACCCAGGACTCCAGCGCTGCAAGGCTGCTGTGCTAACCACTGAGACACCGTGCTGCCCATATTACCATCACATAGTGACTGAATAATAATAATAAATGATTATGAATAGAAACCACAATGCTAATAACTATTGTATATAGTATATAGTGTACAGGTAATACAGTGATCACTAATGACATTATACACAAGAGCTCTTTATATAGTGTCTGTATATAGTGTGTGTGTACATGTAATACACTGAAAAACCAATGACGTCTCTATTTGTAGTCCTTAACCCCTTAACGACCAACGATATACCATTTAATGGCGGCAGTTAAGGGTACTTATTCCTCAGCACCGCTTTTTAACGGAGCTGAGAAATAAGGTTATAACGCCCCCCAGTGTCGGAAAATCTCCAGGGTCACGGCTACCGGGGATAGCTGGGACCCCGGAGAACATGAATGATGGTGACCACAAAGAATAGTCAGATTTCCCATTTATTTCTCTCTCCTCTGATATGATCTAGCATACCAGAGGAGAGAGAAATGGGGTTGCCCTAGACCCCCGGTACCTCCGGCCATCCCCCGGTCCCTCCAGCTCTGTCCCCTGGCATCTTCTTCCAGGAAGAAAATGGTGGGTGCATACGCAGTGCGCCTGCCGAGATCTGCCAGCCTACACTCAGCAAAAAATAAGCGATTTTCCCTATTGGTTCATTTTGATCCCTGTGATAGACCCTATCACAGTGATTAAAATAAAAAAAAATAGTAAATCAAACCCCCCTTTATCACCACTTTGGTTAGGTAAAAATAATAAGATTAAAAAAAAAAATTTCCATTAGGGTTAGGGTTGGTGCTACGGTTAGGGTTGGGGCTAAGGTTAGGGTTGGGGCTAGAGCTAGGGTTAGGGTTGGGCTAGGGTTAGAACTAGGGTTAGGTTTGGGCTAGGGTAGGGATTAGGGTTGTGGTGTTGGGGCTAGGGTTGTGGTTAGGGTTATGGTTGGGATTAGGGTTAGGAGTGTGTTGGGGTTAGGGTTAGGGCTGTGCTAGTGTTTGAGCTAGAATTGGGTGTTTTCTGCTGTTTAGGTGCATCAGGGGGTCTCCAAATGTGACATGACGCCCGCCATTGATTCCAGCCAATTTTGCGTTTAAAAAGTCAAAAGGTGCTTTCTCCTCTCTGAGCCCTGCCATGCGCCCAAACAGTGGCTTTTCCCCACATACGGGGTATCGACGTACTCAGGAGAAATTGCACAACAAATTTTTTTGTCCATTTTCTCCTGACACCCTTGTGAAAAAAAAAAAAGTTTGGTTCCAAAGTAAATTTTTGGAGAAAAAAAGTAAATTTTTGGTGAAAAAAGAAAAACGTACATTTTTTCCTTCCACATTGCTTTAGTTCTCTGAAGGGTTAATAAACTTCTTGAATGTGGTTTTGCGCACCTTGAGGGGTGCAGTTTTTAGAATGGTGTCACTTTTAGGTATTTTCTGTTATATTGACCTCCCCAATCTCACTTCAAACGTGAGGTGGTCCTTAAAAAAATGGTTTTGTAAATGTTTTGCAAATTTTGTTGGAAAAATGAGAAATCACTGGTCAAATTTAAACCCTTAAAATGGTCCTAACAAAAAAAAATTATGTTTCCAAAATTGTGCTGATGTGAAGTAGACATGTGGGAAATGTTATTTATTAACTATTTTGTACAATATGACTCTCCAATTTAAGAGAACAAAAATTATAAGTTATAAATTTTCAAAATTTTTGCCAAATTTCCATTTTTTTCATAAATAAACGCAATTCAATTGAAGAAATTTTACCACTAACATGAAGTACACTATGTCTCGAAAAAATTATCTCAGAATCAGAGTAATCCGTTGAAACGTTCCAGAGCTATAACCTCATAATGTGACAGTGCTCAGAATTGTAAATATTGACTTGGTAATTAAGTACAAAATTGGCATTGTCACTAAGGAGTTAATCTTCACTTTTCTTCTCCAACACTGCTATCACTTCTTCCTGCCGAAATTAGATTAAGAAAGGCAGAAAATAATACCCAGTTACTGTATCTATAATTGATTGCTTCTAGAGAACATTCCCCACTTTTCCCCTGGTTTCTACACTACGACAGATGAAGAAAAAAAGCGACATAGGAAAGAAGGTTTAGGCATAATAACAGACGCGGGTTCTTTACTGTAAGAGCAGTGAGACTATGGAACTCTCTGCCGCATGATGTTGTAATGAGTGATTCATTACTAAAATTTAAGAGGGGACTGGATACCTTTCTGGAAAAGTATAATGTTACAGGATATATACACTAGATTCCTTGATAGGGTGTTGATCCAGGGAACTAGTCTGATTGCCGTATGTGGAGTCGGGAAGGAATTTTTTTCTCCAATGTGGAGCTTACTCTTTGCCACATGGGTTTTTTTTTGCCTTCCTCTGGATCAACATGTTAGGGCATGTTAGATTAGGCTATGGGTTGAACTAGATGGACTTAAAGTTTTCCTTCAACCTTAATAACTATGTTACTATGTTACTATAGTGCCGCCCTGCATAGTAATAGGACCTCCCTTTTGTTCCCCTATGGAAGACAGTATCCTCAAAAGTAAATTATATTACAGCAGTAATGTTCCAACTTGCCACCATAAAATAATAATGTATGTTCCTCATTCTTGTCACCATACAGTAATTGTTACCCATCCTTGCCTCTTTTATTTAACCCCTTAACTCCCAAGGGTGGTTTGCCTGCTAACGTTGAAACGTCCCAGTCCCTACTCAACCCAAGAGTGCAGGCCCCAAGCATGGATCTCCGCGCTGACGATCTGGCCAATTACTTCAAAGAAAAAATTGACCACAGTCAACAGGAAATAATCTCCCAATTTCTTCATACCATGCACTGTCCTCCCTCCCCCCACTGCATCTAGTTCACTCTCTGACTTTGAACCAGTTACAGAAGAAGAAGTAATGAGGCTCCTTGCATCTTCTCGCCCAACCACTTGCACCAGTGACCCCATTACATCACATCTCCTCCAGTCCCTTTCCCCGGCTGTCACCTCTCACCTAACAAATATATTCAACCTTTCTCTCACTTCTGGTATTTTTCCCTCCTCATTTAAGCATGCCATCATACATCCATTACTTAAAAAACCAACCCTTGATCAAAACTGTGCCGCTAATTATAGACCTGTCTCTAATCTTCCCTTCATCTCCAAACTCTTCGAACGCCTGGTCCACTCCCGTCTTACCCGCTATCTCTCAGATAACTCTCTTCTCGACCCTCTTCAATCTGGTTTCCGCTCTTTACACTCTACTGAAACTGCCCTCACTAAAGTCTCCAACGACCTACTAACAGCTAAATCTAATGGTCACTACTCCATGCTAATTCTCTAGGATCTCTCCGCAGCATTCGACACTGTGGATCATCAGATCCTTCTCGCTATGCTCCGCTCCATCGGCCTCAAGGACACCGTTCTCTCCTGGTTCTCCTCCTATCTCTCTGACCGCTCCTTCACTGTATCCTTTGCTGGTTCCTCCTCCTCTCACCTTCCCCATACTGTTGGGGTTCCTGCCTTTTTAGAAAACACCAGTGATTGTCTTACCGCTGTCTCTAACATCATGTTCTCCCTCTATTTGAAACTGAACCTGTCAAAAACTGAACTCCTCGTGTTCTCTCCCTCTACTAACCTACCTTTGCCTGACATTGCCATCTCTGTGTGCGGTTCCACCATTACTCCAAAGCAACATGCCAGCTGCCTTGGGGTCATACTTGATTCCGAGCTTTCATTCACCCCCACATCCGATCACTGGCTCGCTCTTCTTATCTGCATCTCAAAAACATTTCTAGAATTCGCCCTTTTCTTACTTTCGACTCTGCAAAAACTCTTATGGTTTCACTTATTCATTCTCGTCTGGACTATTGTAAATCTCTACTAATCGGCCTCCCTCTCACCAAACTCTCCCATCTCCAATCTTTCCTGAATGCTGCTGCCAGGATTATATTCCTCACCAACCGTTACACCGATGCCTCTACCTTGTGCCAGTCATTACACTGGCTACCCATCCACTCCAGAATCCAGTACAAAACTATTACCCTCATCCACAAAGCGCTCCATGGCTCAGCACCACCCTACATCTCCTCTCTGGTCTCAGTCTACCACCCTACCCGTGCCCTCCGCTCCGCTAATGACCTCAGGTTAGCATCCTCAATAATCAGAACATCCCACTCCCGTCTCCAAGATTTTACACGTGCTGCACCGACTCTTTGGAATGCACTACCCACGTTAATACGATTAATCCCCAATCCCCACAGTTTTAGGCGCGCCCTAAAAACTCATTTGTTCAGATTGGCCTACCGCCTCAATGCATTAACCTAACTATCCCTGTGTGGCCCATTCAAAAAAAAAACAAACATAATCAGGTTCCTTGGATCATGTTCTCATACACTTCATGCAGTTAATAGCCTCTGTGTCTGTACTGCTACATACTTAGGCAGTTAACTGGTTCATGCAGCTTTACATGAACACCCGAGCCTTACACTATAGCTGGTCCGACTAACTAAAGCAATTGTTACCATCCACCTCTCGTGTCTCCCCTTTTCCTCATAGTTTGTAAGCTTGCGAGCAGGGCCCTCATTCCTCTTGGTATCTATTTTGAACTGTGATTTCTGTTATGCTGTAATGTCTATTGTCTGTACAAGTCCCCTCTATAAATTGTAAAGCGCTGCGGAATGTGTTGGCGCTGTATAAATAAAATTATTATTATTATTATTAATGACCGCACCAATTTTTGCAATTCTGACCACTGTCCCTTTATGAGGTTATAACTCTGGAACGCTTTAACGGATCCTGATGATTCTGAGGTTGTTTTCTTGTGACATATTGTACTTCATGATAGTGGTAAAATTTCTTTGATATTACCTGCGTTTATTTGTGGAAAAAATGAAAATTTCGCAATTTTCCAAATTTGAATTTTTATGCTCTTAAATCACAGAGATAATGTCACACAAAATACTTAATAAATAACATTTCCCACATGTCTACTTTACATCAGCACAATTTTGGAACCAAATTTTTTTGGTTAGGGAGTTATAAGGGTTAAAAGTTGACCAGCAATTTCTCATTTTTACACCATTTTTTTTAGAGACTGCATCACATTTGAAGTCATTTTGAGGGGTCTATACAGAGGCGTAGCTAGAGCTTTTGCCGCCCGGGGCTATTCCCGAGTTTGGCGCCCCCCCCCCCCCCGGCTCAATACACACAAAGGTTACCAAAAATGGTTTTCCTGTTTTGTAGAACTTAAACTGGGCCTAATGGTGTCACCCCCACATGCCACACCTGTGACTTAATACCACCACACCATGACCAGGCCACATAGTGACCGAATAATACTACATACAAGGGACAAATACCACAACACCATTTCCAGACCACATATTACCACCACATAGTGACTGAATACTACAATACTGATCAGTAATAAAAAAAAAACCACAATACTATCACCATAAGTGCCAGTATTCACAGGAGATCTGTACTTAGTATGCAGTGTCTGTGTAGAGGTAATACAGAGATCACTGGTGACATTATACACAGGACCTCTATATAGTATACAGTGTATAGTGTCAGTGTATAGGTAACACTGACTCACCAGTGACGTCTCTAGGTGAAGTCCTTCATCTTTCATCCAGCACAGACCGCCATCATTCCTTCCAGCCAGGACTCGTTTCTGCAGGAAATAACACAGTTATCTCGAGCTCCGCTTGCAGAACACATTACTTAATTTTTCACAACTTCTACATTACATCACATGAAGAAAAAAAGGTGATATAGTGTCACTCTGCACAGTAACAGGACCGCCCCCCCATTTAAAACAGTATACTCAAAAAATAAAATAAATACATCACTGCAGTAATAATATCCCTTAATTATCCCCTATGGTAACACTATTCCCCACCCTGGCCCCGTTTATCTCATTCCTGGCTCCAGCCATATGTTCTCGCATCCTGCCCTCATGAGTATCCATTCTACCCCATATGATCTCCCCATCCTGCCCCACCAGCCTCCATCGTATCCATCCTGCCCCATGATCCAATCCTGCCCCGTGTCTCCAATCATGCCCCGTGTCTACATTCTGCCCATGCCTCAAGTCCTGCCCCCAGTGTGTCCAGCATATTACCCCCATGTTGTCCAGCAATCTGCCACAGTGTGTCCAGCATATTACCCCCATGTTGTCCAGCAATCTGCCCCAGTGTGTCCAGCATATTACCCCCAGTGTGTCCAGCAATCTGCCCCAGTATGTCCAGCACTGCCCCCAGTGTGTCCAGCAATCTGCCCCAGTGTCCAGCCTTTCCCCAGTGTGTCCAGCAGTCTGCCCCAGTGTGTCCAGCATATTACCCCCAGTGTCCAGCATTGCCCCAGTATGTCCAGCATATTACCCCCAGTGTGTCCAGCAATCTGCCCCAGTGTCCAGCATTGCCCCAATGTGTCCAGAAGTCTGCCCCAGGGTCTCCAGCATTGCCTCAATGTGTCCAGAAATCTGCCCCATGGTCTCCAGTATTCAGTGTGTCCAGCATTCTGCCCCATGGTCTCCAGTATTGCCCCAGTGTGTCCAGCAATCTGCCCCATAGTCTCCTGTATTGCCCCAGTGTGTCCAGCAATCTGCCCCATGGTCTCCTGTATTGCCCCAGTGTGTCCAGCAATCTGCCCTATGCTCTCCAGTATTGCCCCAGTGTGTCCAGCAATCTGCCCCATGCTCTCCAGTATTGCCCTAGTGTGTCCAGCATTGCCCCCAGACAGTCAGACATAAAGAAAAAAAAAAAGTAAAATCCTCACCTCTCCCGTTTCTAGCGCAGGTCCGGTGCAGTCAGCGTCTCTCCGGCTCTGCGACGCTCAGGACAGAGAGGCAGAGCGGCGCGCACAGTAGTGACGTCATCGCGCCCTCTGCTCTGAGACGTCGCAGAGTCAGAGGACGCTGAAGCCGCAGGAACCAGGAGAGTTGAGTATTTTAGAGCGGAGAGCGGGGGGCGGGAGCGGGGGGCGGGGGTGGGGGGAGCTGGTCGTGGCGGCGGACGGCGCCGCCCAAAGATTTAAAGGGGCGTCTTTGTTTTTTTTTATCTTCTCTTGCAGCGCCGGCCGCCCCCCGCATTGTGCCGCCCGGGGCGGACCGCCCCCCCCCGCACCCCCCTTCCTACGCCACTGGGTCTATATGATAGAAAATACCCAAGTGTGACACCATTCTAAAAACTGCACCCCTCAAGGTGCTCAAAACCACATAACCACATTCAAGAAGTTTATTAACCCTTCAGGTGTTTCACAGGATTTTTTGGAATGTTTAATAAAAAAATGAACATTTAACTTTTTTCACAAAAAATTTATTTAGCTTCAATTTGTTTTATTTTACCAAGGGTAACAGGAGAAATTGGACCCCAAAAGTTGTTGTCCAATTTGTCCTGAGTACGCTGATACCCCATATGTTTGGGTAAACCCCTGTTTGGGCGCACAGAAGAGCTGGGAAGGAGCACTGTTTTACTTTTTCAACGCAGAATTGGCTGGAATTGAGATCAGACGCCATGTCGCCTTTGAAGAGCCCCTGATGTGCCTAAACAGTGAAAACTCCCCAATTCTAACTGAAACCCTAACCCAAACACACCCTTAACCCTAATCCCAAACCTAAACATAACCTTAACTACACCCCTAACCCGAACTTGCCCCTAACCCTAATCCCAACCACACCCCTAACCACACCCCTAACTCCAACACATCCCTAACCCTAATCCCAATCATAACCCTTACCACACCCCTAACCCTAACAGACCCCTAACCCTAATCCCAACTGTAAATGTAATCCACACCCCCAACCCTAACTGTAGCACTAACTCTAACTGAAACCCCAACCCCAACTCTAACTTTAGCCCCAATCCTAACTTTAGCCCTAACACTAACTTTAGCCCCAACCCTAACCCTCAATTGAGCCCCAACCCCAACCCTAACCCTAACTTTAGCCCCAACCCTACCCTTAATCTAAACCCCAACCCTAATGGGAAAATGGAAATAAATACATTTTTTTTATTTTATTATTTTTCCCTAACTAAGGGGGTGATGAAGGGGGGTTTGATTTACTTTTATAGCTTTTTTTAGCGGGTTTGTATGATTGGTAGCTGTCATACACTAAAAGACTCTTTTTATTGCAAAAAATAGTTTTTGCGTCTCCACATTTTGAGAGCTATAATTTTTCCATATTTTGCTCCACAGAGTCATGTGAGGTCTTGTTTTTTGCAGGACGAGTTAACGTTTTTATTGGTAACATTTTCGGGCATGTGACATTTTTTGATCGCTTTTTATTCTGATTTTTGTGAGGCAGAATGACCAAAAACCAGCTACTCATGAATTTATTTTGGGGGGGCGTTATACCATTCCACATTTGATGAAATTGATAAAGCAGTTTTATTCTTCGGGTCAGTATGATTACAGCGATACCTCATTTATATCTTTTTTTATGTTTTGGTGCTTTTATATGATAAAAACTATTTTATAGAAAAATAATTATTTTGCATCGCTTTATACTGGGGACTATAACTTTTTTATTTTTTCGCTGATGATGCTGTATGGCAGCTCACTATTTGCGGGACAAGATGACGTCTTCAGCGGTACCATGGTTATTCATATCCGTCTTTTTGATCGCGTATTATTCCACTTTTTGTTTGGCGGTATGATAATAAAGCGTTACTTTTTGGGCGGGTTTACGGTGTTTACTGAAGGGGTCAATTAGTTTTATAGGTCGGGTCATTATGGACACGGCGATACTAAATATGTGTACTTCTATTTTATTTTTTTATTTAGATAAAGAAATGTATTTATTGGAACAATATTTTTTTTTCATTATTTAGGATTTTTTTTTTTCTAGACATGTAAATATTTTATTTTTACTTTGTACCAGTGTGGAACATCACAGTATAGTGTCAGATCGCTGCTCTGAGCAGGCTCTTGCAAGCCACCTCCCTGCAGGACCCGGATGGAGCCCCGCAGTCATTTTGGATCCAGGGCCTGCAGGGAGGAGGACATAGGAGACCCTCTGAACAATGCGATCACATCTTGTTGTTCCGAGGGTCTCTGGGAAGCCCCCTCCCTGCGCAAAGCTTCCCTATGCCGCCAGATCACTGCGATCATGTTTGATCGCAGTGTTTCGGGGATTAGTGTGCCGGTAGCAGTCCGTAACCGCTCATGGCACATAGTGCCGAATGTCAGCTGTAATAATCAGCGTGAGCGCGAGCCGATCACCTATGACGTACTATCCCATCCCTGGGAATTAAGTCCCAGGTCACCTCGACGGGATAGTACGTCATATGGGATTAAGGGGTTAATAATATCCCCCATCCAAGATTCCTTTATTTAACAATAGTCCACATGCTCGGACCCTTTATTTCATAATTTCTCCCATCCTAGACCCCTATGTATTCACCATCATGGGCCCCTATGTAACCCCCCACATCCTGAGCTCTAATGTATCCCCCATAATGGGCCTCTATGTATCCCAGAACACATTGATCATATCAGTCACAAGCTGGAAACACAGCAGCACTGCCTATGTATCCCCCCACCATGAGCCTCTATGTATCCCCTCCATCAATGGCCTCTATGTATCCCCCGCATCCTGGGCCTCTATATATGGGCCTCCAAAGATGACTATTTGTATGGAAGATGATGAGGAGGAGGGGATGCAGGAACTGGTTTAGAAGGTGGAGGAAACCCTGATGAACTATGGCCCGTAATTGTTGGCCTCGTTAGCAAGTGTGCCGTCCCCAAGTCCAACTCGTTCTCAGCCTCCACAAAATTCACCCAGTATGCCGTTATGGAAATATAGCATCTCTGGCCACAAACACTATGTTATGAACCGGGGTTGTTTGGTTGCCACCATTTTTTTTCTGAAGGAGATTTATTTATAACTCACTTCCCAGTTCCGGTTTGGAACTTGCAGCTCTCTGGCACCCCCTTACCCTCAGGTCAGACAGGGAACTGCACCTAGGATAATTAGTCGCCAGAAAGGCTGCCTTGCTATGTACTGGCTATTGGGCACACTGCAGCGAGGGTGATATAACTACTCCCACTCAGACAGGAACAATAATTATCAACGCCATCCGTTGCTGCCAGTTTTCCCAAAGGCTCAGGACACTTTTGCTGCCACCAGCTTCTATTTCTTAATTAATAATGGGTCAGGAGCAAACCCAATTAGTAGCGTAATTTACTTCAGAGGACATGAAAGTACGTTATAGAGCAAGGAGAAACGAAGCTAGTAATTTTATATATTTTACTCCAAAATCATGTGACTGCAATTCGCTCCCGTGGCCTCAATATGCTTCAGTGCACATCCTGGGGGACACACAGCGACCCTCACATATAACGCCTGTCACTGCCTCACATACCCCCCTGTGTTCAAACTTGTGGGGCTGAACATTTGTCACCATACAGGGCCCGTGACAGGGCATCTACATTTCCATGTAACTTCCCCACCCGATGTTCCACCGAAAAACTAAAGTTTTATAGGGACAGGAACTATCTGGTATCTATCTCAAGCATTCCTCGAGCATTGCATCCAGACGAGGGGTGAATGGTCTGTTATCAACCGAAACTGGCGACCGAGCAAATAGTAGTGTAGGGACTCCAAGGCCCACTTAATCGCCAAGCACTTCTTCTCCACTATGGTATAATTTTTCTCTGCCGGGGTCAGTTTCCTGTTCAAGTAGGTAATTGAGTGTTCATCACCATTCACCTCCTGCGATAGCATCTCTCCTAGGCCTACCTCTGAGGCATCCGTTTGAATGATGAAAGTTTTCTTGAAGTTGGGGCTGATGAGGACTGGCTGTCCACACAATGCTGACTTCAGGGACTAGAATGCTTTCTCCGCCTGAGGATTCCACTGTACCGACTTCTTACCTGTTAACAGGTCAGTTAGAGGTGCCGATCTTCGAGAAAAATTGGGTATAAACCGGTGGTACTTAACGGCTTGGCCAGTTTTAAATGGCCTCGATCTCATTTACTCTGAGTTTGATAAACCCGCTGCCGATCACGTAACCTAAGTACTGGGCTTCCATGAATCCTATTGCACATTTCTTTGAGTTCGCTGTTAACCCAGCGATTCGGAGAGAATCCAACTCTGCTTGTACCTGGGAAAGGTGGGTAAAGATGACTGTCATCTAAATAAGCTGACGCGTATTTCCGATGAGGCTCCAACACTATGTCCATCAGTCTCTGGGATGTGGCCAGAGCCCGATGAAACCCAATAAGCAAGATGACATATTGATAGAGACCTTCTGGTCTGGTGTTATAAAAGCGGTCTTCTCTTTCACCGTTCTGTTAACTGGTCCTGCCAGTAACCTTTGGTGAGATCAAGTGTGGTGAAGTACTGGGCCTCCCCCAGTCTCTCAATTAGCTCGTCCATTGGCATTGGA
This sequence comes from Ranitomeya imitator, assembly GCF_032444005.1. Classification (NCBI taxonomy): domain Eukaryota; kingdom Metazoa; phylum Chordata; class Amphibia; order Anura; family Dendrobatidae; genus Ranitomeya; species Ranitomeya imitator. The sequence goes on from NC_091282.1 coordinate 131,621,887, forward strand.
TAGAGGTCAAATTTTGACACCTCATTTAATTTTCTAAAGTCGTTACAGAATCAAAATGACCCATCTGGCTTGGGTATTAGCATAATGGGGCTAGCCCACTCACTCCGGGACTCCTCGATGACTCCCAAGTGAAGTATTTGCTTCACTTCAGCCGCTATGGCTTGCCTCCAGGCTTCTGGCACCTGGTATGGTTTCATCTGTACCATTAGCCGGGACTCGGTGACAATGTTATGCTGGATCACCAAGGTCCGCCCTAGCAGCTCTGAGAATACATCTGTACTCAGCTGCACCAGAACCCGAGCCTCCCGTCGCTGCTGCTTGGTGACTGCGTTCTTGACAGGTGACAGAGGGCTTTCCATTGGTACGACCGGAGTCGCCTCCATGACCAAACATTCCCAGTCCTTTCAGGCTTTTAGCAGGTTGACATGGTACAGTTGCTCGGGTTTCTTCCCCACCCCGATTGGTACACTCTATTATTCACTTCTTCTACCTTCCCCCGTATTTCATATGGCCCTTGCCACTTGGCCATGTGCTTACTCTCTGTGGTGGGCACTAGTACCAACACCCATCCCCTTCTTTAAAAGTCCTGACCATGGCTTTCTTATTGTTCATGCGGCTCGGCGCGGCCTGGGCATCCAACAGATGCTCCTTGACAATGGGCCTGAAGGCCGCAATCCGTTCCTGCATGCCTTGCCACATACTCAATCACACTCCGATGCGGAGTTGGCTCCTGTTCCCATGTCTCCTTGGCTACGTCCAGCAACACCCTTGGATGCCTGCCATAAAAGAGCTCAAACAGGGAAAAACCTGTGGACGCCTGTGGAACCTCGCAGATAGCGAACATTAGATAGGGTAATAACATGCCCCAATCACTCCCATCCTTGGAGACCACCTTTTTAAGCATGGATTTAAATCTCTCCACTAAGCCGTCAATTTGTGGATGGTACACCAACGTATAGCTGGTTGATCCAAAGCAGCTTACATACAGTACAGACCAAAAGTTTGGACACACCTTCTCATTTAAAGATTTTTCTGTATTTTCATGACTATGAAAATTGTACATTCACACTGAAGGCATCAAAACTTTGAATTAACACATATGGAATTATATACTTAACAAAAAAAAGTGTGAAACAACTGAATTTATGTCTTATATTCTAGGTTCTTCAAAGTAGCCACCTTTTGCTTTGATGAATGCTTTGCACACTCTTGGCATACTCTTGATGAGCTTCAAGAGGTAGTCACCAGGAATGGTCTTCCAACAATCTTGAAGAAGTTTCCATAGATGCTTAGCACTTGTTGGCCCTTTTGCCTTCACTCCGCGGTCCAGCTCACCCCAAACCATCTCGATTGGGTTCAGGTCTGGTGACTGTGGGGGTCAGGTCATCTGGCGTAGCACCCCATCGCTCTCTTTCTTGGTCAAATAGCCCTTACACAGCCTGGGCGTGTGTTTGGGGTCATTGTCCTGTTGAAAAATAAATGATAGTCTAACTAAATGCAAACCAGATGGAATAGCATGCCGCTGCAAGAAGCTGTGGTAGCCATGCTGGTTCAGTGTGCCTTCAATTTTGAATAAATCCACAACAGTTTCACCAGTAAAGCACCCCACACCATCACACCTCCTCCTCCATGCTTAACGGTGGGACCCAGGCATGTAGAGTCAATCCTCCGTTCACCTTTTCTGCGTCGCACAAAGACACGGTGGTTGGAACCAAAGATCTCAAATTTGGACTCATCAGACCAAAGCACAGATTTCCACTGGTCTAATGTCCATTCTTTGTGTTCTTTAGCCCAAACAAGTCTCTTCTGCTTGTTGCCTGTCCTTAGCAGTGATTTCCTAGCAGCTATTTTACCACGAAGGCCTGCTGCACAAAGTCTCTTCTTAACAGTTGTTGTAGAGATGTGTCTGCTGCTAGAACTCTGTGAGGCATTGACCTGGTCTCTAATTTGAGCTGCTGTTAACCTGCGATTTCTGAAGCTGGTGACTTGGATAAACTTATCCTCAGAAGCAGAGGTGACTCTTAGTCTTCCATTCCTGGGGCGGTCCTCATGTGAGCCAGTTTCTTTGTAGCGCTTGATGGTTTTTGCCACTGCACTTGGGGACACTTTCAAAGTTTCCCCAATTTTTCAGACTGACTGAACTTCATTTCTTAAAGTAATCATGACCACTCATTTTTCTTTACTTAGCTGCTTTTTTCTTGCCATAATACAAATTGTAACAGTCTATTCAGTAGGATTATCAGCTGTGTATCCACCAGACTTCTGCACAACAGAACTGATGGTCCCAACCCCATTTATAAGGCAAGAAATCCAATTTATTAAACCTGACAGTGCACACCTGTGAATTGAAAACCATTCCCGGTGACTACCTCTTGAAGCTCATCAAGAGAATGCCAAGAGTCATCAAAGCAAAAGGTGGCTACTTTGAAGAACCTAGAATATAAGACATATTTTCAGTTGTTTCACACTTTTTTGTTAAGTATATAATTCCACATGTGTTAATTCATACTCTTGATGCCTTCGGTGTGAATGTACAATTTTCATAGTCATGAAAATACAGAAAAATCTTTAAATGAGAAGGTGTGCCAAACTTTTGGTCTGTACTATAGCTCCTTGGTCACTTTGGACATAAAACGACTCCCCTGGTTGGTCAGGATCTCTTTTGGTAGCCAAAGGCGACAAAACATGGCAAATTGCTTCACGTGTCGTAGTCCACTATGACCAAAATATGTTGATGGCCATGGGCGGATTTCAAGATAGACCCCACCATATCCATTGCTATCCACTCAAATAGTACCTCTATGATGGGCAGAGGTACAAATGGACTCCAGTAGTTTGCGGTGGGTAAGGTTAATTGACACTCCGTACACGTGTCACAGCGCCTTTGGACCTCCGCATAAATTCCGTTCCAAAAAAAACACTGCAGTATGCGCTCCTGCATCTTTTTGGCCCCCAAGTGAACTCCCAGCATGTGGGTGTGAGCCATTTCAAGCATCACCTGATGGTAGGATTGGGGCACCACCAGCTGTTCCACCACCTCATCCAGGATTTTATCCACCCTGTAGAACAAATCCTGATGGATAGCCAAGCGGGGGAAAAACTGCCTGGGCACCCAGTTGCTGAGCCACTATATTAACCTCTATAACCCTTTCTCATGCCCAGGCCAAGGTGGGATCCTAGAGCTGAGCTGTCCCGAACTTAGCAGGGGATACTTCCAGCTCAGGGATAGGTGGGGTCTCCTAGACCTCTCCTACCAATACCTCTAGGGGAAACCTATCGAGGTTACACTCTGTCCTTAGGTTGGCGACACATACGGCAGGTTTGCCTGACTCGGGATCTTTGGGTTCCACGCCCAGAATAACATTTACCTTGGGAGGTTTAACCCTGGTCTCCCACAGGGATCAGAAGTCTCTTCCCAACACAGTCCCATATGGAAGGGTCTTCTCCACTCCCACCACATGTTTGATTTCTCCACACTGTGTGGAAAAGTAATCTCTGCGGTTGTGTTCTCTCGGAGTTCCTCATGGATACACACCACCCCCACTTTACGTTCATTGGGGTTGTCATCGGCAACCAGGGACCCATGAACCAGAATCACTAAGCTCTCGAAGTCCAAGAGAACCTCCGTTTGGTACCCATTGACGAGTACCTGGCACAGTTGGCGTTCGCTGCCAGCAGTGCCTGTAGTGGCGGTGCAGCCTCGCTGGGCATACATAGACACATGATGAGTATATCCGCATGGGTTCAGCAGTCAGGGAGCATATGGCAGCCGCATGTCTGGGTCCTTGGCACCACCGACACTTGATAGCTGCGGCGCGACTGGACCTTGGGGCCAACCTAAGGGAAACGGGTCTGTTGTCACTCTCTCTTTGAGATATCCCCTCAGTACAGGCTCAGTCCTGATTGGCCCCAGTAGAGGGTCATGGACTTTTCCCAGGCTCCTGGGCTGGTGGCGCTCAAGGTGACAGCTGAAGTGAAGCAGTGTCCCGTGTAAAGTCTTGAGTGGACATATACCGCTCAACTAGTCCAACCACCTGGTCGAGAGTGCCCGGGTCCCCTTGCCCCACCCAATGCTGTATGGCTGCTGGCAGAGCCCTCACCAGCCGGTTGACCACCACCCTCCCCACCATCTGGGCTGGAAACAAGGTCTCAGTTGGGAGCCACCTTTTCACAAGCCGCAGTAAGTCATAAACCTGAGATCGGGTGGCCGGGCCTCCACAAAAGTCCATGAAAATACCTATTGGGCTCTCACATAGGTATTCACCCCCAGTCGGGCAAGGATCTCACCTTTTAGCTTGGCATAGTCCTGGGCATCCTCCCAACTGAGGTGAAAGTAGGCTTTTAGCACGTCACCCCTCAGGAACGGAGCCACCACTTCAGCCCACTTGGAAGTTGGCAGGTTCCCCCGCTCTGCAGTGCGCTCATAGACAGTGTGGAAAGCTTCCACGTCATCTTCCGGACTTGAATCAGGAGTCCCATATAATGCTCCATACAGTTCATGATGGCCCCATAAGATGTTCCATAATAAAATATGCCCCATAAAATGCTCCATAAAGTTTATGATGGGCCCCATAAGATGCTTCATAGAAAATATGCCCCATATAATGCTGCATATATAGGTTACTGTGCACAATCCTGCTGACAGGTTCCCTTTACCGACTTCTGGGTGAATATGCAGTAACCTAAATGCAGCCTAAATGGCTGCCCTAGCCCTTGATGCCCAAGACCAAAACTTCTAACAAGTTCTGCCACTTGGTCAAAAGAAGTATAAGGCTATGTTCACGTGTTTCTTTTTTTGCTGCAGCCAAAACGTAATCTCTTTTCAGTAAAAAAAGCTACAGAATTTCTTGCTGTGTTTTCAGGATCTCAAAGTTTAGCTTTGCTTCCACCATGAAAGCATGAACAATACAAGGTTTTAGGCCACCAATGCAAGACGTTTGTGAAACTATAAAACATTTTTGTAAAAAAGGGCAATTTGATCAAATTATTTAGTGGAAAAATACTGACAATTCTGAAGAAAAAAGTTCACATGAGTTCATGAAAAAATACACAGTTGTGTGACGCCCAAGAGACCGGGGTACCCAGCACCGGACCAATGGGGTCTGTCTCTTGAGGGGGGTGTCACGGGTGGCTTGACCCGGTGCTGTGGCCTCAGGCAATGCACAGTGTAAAGGGTATCGTGAGGGAACAGGCACTTACTTGATCAGCAGCAGGTTCTCCCAGCGGTGATGATCCCAATCCTGGATAGATGGCTATTGTCCAAATGAAAGACTGAGGCACTGAAACGTTTAACCAGTTTACTTTAACAAAAAAGGATTTACAACCAGTCCTGTCACCGGAGTCTGTATGGGAACTCTGAGTTACTTTGACCCTGCCGGGGTCTTCGCCTCTTATTGTACGCAATATCTGTGTGGCCCTGCTGCTGTATGTGAACTGGCTGCCGGCCCAATCTGTCCCCTCCGGGTCCTGGTTCGACGGGCAACCCGAGTCCTTTTATCGGCTTACCCCCTCCAGGAGTACCGCTGAACTCTGTGTCTGTTGCTGCGTCCGACCCTAGTGAAGCTGATATCACCTCACGTTTTTCCAGTTGCTGTATTATATGTAATGAATACAGCCACGGATCCGGTATCCGTCTTTGCGCCTGTTCTGGGTAGTGATTAATGCTACCCGGATCTCACAATGTCCTTTTTCTCTATCCCTCTTCTCCTCAGGCCGGTGATTTAGGCCTGGTAACAGTCACAGGGCTGTTAGAGATTCAACTGTATGACCTCTCACTTTCAGCTCCTTAGCCCAACTGCCAGTTCTTCTCTCAGACCAGAATGAATCAAGGGGAGTCTCTGGAGCTCCCCCTTCTGGCCGGAGGTGGTAGTGCAGTCTTGCTATTTTAGTATTTGCATTTACTGTCAGTAACTATTTTTGTGGCAAATACCCCTAGGGGTGCCACATTCCCCCTTAGTTAAGAACAGTACTCCGGGACTGTGGGACAATAACATTTTGAAATAACAATTAATATGTACAGAGTCTTAAAAATGAAAAGTTACAAAAACCACTCGAGGAAACAAAAATATAGTTCTGTACAAAGTCACTTCAAATAGCGTCCATTAATACAGTTCTATCCTTGAAGGTACTAGGAAAGGCACTGCACTTTGTGTCCAGGAATTTAGTTCCATTTTTCCAACGGAGTTATCAATATAAAGTCTAAAGAAAGTTCAAAAAGAGCGAGGAGCAAAGTTCAAAAAGCAGTCTTTCCGGAGCTTTGATTTAGTGCCTCCGGGCTGATAAAAAGTTCAAGAATATGCAAGAAGTTCGTACAGACAAGTCTCTGTAGGCACTGGGCTTAAACGTTGCAGACTGATAACAATGACTATACTACATTTTCTGTTTAACTATATACGGCATAACATATATACAATTCACATTATGAGCTTTATAGTTGGTAATCTGCATACCTGGCCGGTAATTGACCCTGGGTACTACGCTGTGATCTACGTAATAGCGGTGTCTCTTCATGTGGTGTACTACTGTCTACTGCGGATGTAGTATCTGCCCGCTCTGCTAAAGATAATTCCACGACTATGGAGTTGGCAAGTCCACCGTGAATGGGATTACTCTGACCAGGAATCTGTTCTTCCTGGCCTGGAACCTCCTGTAGTACGGGGTCAGCCTCTTCCTGTCTTGGGACTTCTGGTATTGGGTTTGGTGTTGGGTAAAAGGCCACCATGGGAACCACTACTGCACCATGGTATGTTAGTAGGGTTTTGGGAAAGTCTCCTATACAGGTGTGATACACTTCCTCTTCTTTTTCCTTTACTGGTTGAACCTGTATGGGTTGAATAACTTCTGGTTCTGGCTGGACAACGTCTGGCTCTTTCAATGCTTCCGGACATAATTTAAGATTGTCTCTTGACACTAGTACAGATGTTAAGCCTCCGTTTTTGCTAATGAGACACATTTTAGGATTATCCACTCTTGTTGGTAAAACTGTGTAGGGTACGGCTTCCCACTGATTGTCCAGTTTATTGGTTCGACGATTTCTCTTGAGCACTTGGTCACCTGGTCTTAATGGGGTCGCTAGAGCATTCTGGTTGAAAGTTCACTCTTGTCTTTCTCTAGTTTGCTGAAGGCTTCTTTCCACACTCTCTTGCACTTGGCGATACTGCTTTTGCCGTATGATATCCCAATTGGAGTCTTGGACTTCTGCGTCTGGTTTCAGAATTCCCATTTCTAGATCGATTGGTAATTGGCCGGGTCTTGCACGCATAAGGTAAGCTGGGGTGCAATTGGTGGAACTCACCGGGACATGATTATACAGATCCACCAAGTCAGGCAATTTCTCTGGCCATTGATTCCTTTCTGCCTCAGGTAAAGTCTTTAGTAGTTCTATTACAATATGGTTCATCTTCTCGCATAAGCCGTTTGTTTGTGGATGATAGGCCGTCGTCCGGATCTTTTTGCAACCATACATATTACAGAATTCTCTGAAGATCTCTGATTCAAAGGCTGTACCTTGGTCGGTGAGAACCTGTTCCGGATATCCATGGGGTCTACAAAAGTACGTTTGGAACGCTTTGGCTGCTGTTTTTGCTGTCAGATCTTTTACGGGTACTACTACCAAGAAGCGTGAATAATGGTCCACGATGGTCAAGGCATAGACATAGCCAGACCGGCTTGGTGTCAACTTCACGTGGTCCATGGCTACAAGTTCAAGTGGTTGTTTGGTGATTATGGGCTGCAGTGGTGCTCTTTGGTTCTTTTGATCGTTTCTTCTGAGGTTGCACGGGCCACAATTTCTGCACCACTGTTCGATTGATTTTCTCATCCCGACCCAATAAAATCTTTCTCTTAGAAGTACTTCTAACTTTTTCCAACCGAAGTGACCAGCACCATTATGGTAAGCTTCGAGGACCATCTTGACATCTTGTTTAGGCACGATAATCTGCCAAACCAATTCATGTGTTTTCGGATTGGTGTACCTTCTACAGAGCTTCCCTTGATACAGGAACATTTTGCCTCTCTCTTTCCAGAGTTGATGCGTCTCTTCTGGGGCATCCTCATCGGGATATGCACTTTGCTCAGTTAACAGTTCCTTCACCAACTTCACAGCCGGATTGCTGTCTTGGGTGTCAGCCCATCTATGGTGTGCTAACGGATTTAAATTCACCTCTTGTTGTTTCTGATAGGTACTTGACTGATGATGTTTTGCCTTGGGATGATGGAAGGCTGGTAGTTCAATTTCTTCAAGCTCCCCCATTTCTTCTTCTACATCTCTCAAGTGTGGCATCCGGGATAGGGCATCGGCATTTCCATTCTTGCGACCTGCTCGATACTTGATCTTGAAGTTGTAATTAGATAACCGGGCTATCCATCGCTGTTCTAACGCACCTAATTTGGCTGTGTCCAGGTGGGTCAACGGATTGTTGTCAGTATAGACAATAAATTCTGCAGCGGCCAGATAGTGTTTGAAACGTTCAGTCACAGCCCAAACTACTGCCAGTAGTTCCAATTTGAAGGAGCTGTAATTTTCTGAATTTCTTTCAGTAGGCCGGAGCTTTCTACTTGCAAAGGCGATTACTTTCTCCCGACCTTCTTGCTTTTGTGACAGCACCGCTCCTAGTCCCACATTACTGGCATCGGTGTAGAGGATGAAAGGTTGATGGTAATCTGGGTATGCCAGAACCTCTTCTCCGGTTAGTGCCTTCTTTAGTTGTTCAAAGGAGTCTTCCCTTTCGTCGTTCCACTGAAAAGGAGGGTTTCGGTTTGAAGGTTTCTTCGTCTGCCCTACCAAGGTGTCTTGCAAGGGTGCTGCCAACTTGGTAAATCCTTTTATAAATCTGCGATAGTAACCCACCAATCCCAGGAATTGTCTCACTTCTTTTGCGCTGGTAGGTCTTGGCCAATCCCTTATGGCGCTTATTTTCTCGGGATCTGGTGCTACTCCCTCCGAACTCACGATGTGTCCCAGGTACTGTACCTTTGGCTTGAGAAGGTGACATTTGGATGGCTTGACTTTCATGCCATACCTGGATAAGGCTTCGAACACTTCTGCCAGGTCTATTAAGTGTTGTTCGTAAGTCTTTGAGTAGACGATCACATCATCTAGGTACAGGAGGACGGTCTCGAAGTTCTTGTGTCCGAGGCAGCATTCCATCAGCCGCTGGAAGGTACCGGATGCGTTGCAGAGTCCGAACGGCATGCGATTAAATTCACATAGACCCATTGGTGTGGTGAATGCCGTCTTTTCCTTATCTCGCTCAGCCACAGGGACTTGCCAATACCCGCTTGTTAAGTCTAAGGTGGAAAAATAATTAGCAGATTTCAAAGCAGTTAAGGACTCTTCTATCCTAGGCAAGGGGTAGGCGTCTTTATGGGTGATGTTATTAATCTTCCGGTAGTCTACGCACATTCTCATGGTTCCGTCCTTTTTTTTGACAATCACTAGAGGGGCCGCCCAGGGGCTACAGCTGTCTCTTATTACCCCGGTCTGTTTCATCTCCCTCAGCATATCTTTTGCACATTGATAGTGAGCGGGCGGTATGGGTCTATATCTTTCTTTTATTGGGGGATGGTCACTGGTGGGGATTGTGTGTTCTACCCCTTCTATCCGTCCGAAGTCCAATGGGTGTTTACTGAAGACTTGTTCATATTCCGTCACTAGCCTATACACCCCTTGTTTTTGATGGGTAGGTGTTGAATTTATGCCCACGTGTAGCTGTTGGCACCAATCCTCCATTTCTCCATCTGAGCCATTGCCTTCCACCTGACAGGTTGGTTCTAAGGGCTCAATGGTTGTGATGGCATTGTTGTCAACAGTATATAGCTTTGCCATTGTAGCATACCTTGGCAAAGTGACCTCTTCCTCTCCACAGTTCAAAAGTCGTACCGGCACTCGTCCCCGGCGTACCTCGACTATCCCTCGTGCTGTGAGTATAGTGGGCCTGCTGTCGGTGTACACTGGTTCTATTAAGGCTTGATAATCTCGTCCCTTAGTACCAATGGCTGCTCTACACCATACCAGCATTTCTGTTTTTGGCGGGATTACAATAGATGTTGGATCACTTACCCTCACACTGCCGATTTCTCCACCTGCAACTTCTACCTGTTGCCTTAACATCAATACTTTTATTTCCCTCCGGAGAACTCTCTGCTGGCAGGATTGGGCAGTTTCAGCAATTTGCTGTAAGACAGAAATGACTTCGGAAAAGCAGTTCTCTAACACATTCATTCCTATCAATACAGTTGGTTCCCAGTTCCGCCGGTCAACATCAACAACAATTATACCCTGTTTCTTCAATTCTACTTTACCAATCTTTATGGTCATCTCCCTGAATCCTAGTTTCGGTGCCAACTTACCATTACTGGCCCATATATCTAGTTCAACATCAGAGGGCCCTTTATCAATATCTGCATCAGCCCAGTACCTCTTATAAAGGATATACGGTATAGATGAAATCTGGGAACCTGTGTCCAGCAAAGCGTTGAGGGGCATTCCGTCCAGCACGATAGGGATAATGGGTCGTCCTCCGATGTACCTGTCGTGCCAGGGTGTTGGGCCTTGAAAGTTCATTCCTGCGAAGCGGCCCGCATTCCCAGGGGATTCCCGTTTAAATCACAATCTCGTGCAAAGTGGCCTGGCTGCTGGCAACGGCGGCAAATGGGCTGTCCATCCGGTTGGTAGCGGTCGCGGGGTCGTCCTCTCCATGTCGGGTATCTCCGGGGTCTCATCCATGGAACACCTTCTCTACGGTTTGACAAATCCATCTTGGGTCCTCTCATCTCCTGCATGGTTTTAGCCATTGAAGCAACAACATCAGTTAAAGAGTCAAGCTTTTGTTGAAGAGCCTCATTAGTACTGGGCCCCAGGGGCTTAGCAATGGCCCCGGACATAGCTGATGTCACTGGTACTCCATGTTGTTGAGGAGCCTCTGCCATGAGTTGCGCAGGATCCTGATCCCGAGGTGCCTCTGCCAGCTGGAGACGTATAACGCTCTCCTTTAATTGGGCAAATGTCAATTCAGGGTTCTTAAAAACAAGCATGCTCACATGCCCCCGGTGAGAAGGGGTGTAGAGTCCCTCAATAAATTGATCTCTTAGCAGTTTATCCGCTCCGGTGTTAAAAATGGGTTCAGCCAGTGTAAGTGATTTAAGGGCTTCCTGCAGGTTTAAGGCAAAGTCTCTCACGCCCTCATTAACTTTTTGTTTGCAATTAAAGAATCGTACTTTAGCTTTGCTGCTGGCAGTGGTTTCAAATGTAGCTTTTAATCCAGCAAATATGCGTTCAACAGTGCCTTTTAGATCAGCTGCCCATGCTGTGACTTCTCGCTTAGCATGGCCACTTAACTGCATCATCAGGAGACTAACACGCTGAACTTCACCCACAGGGAACATGTCAAAATGGGCCAGCATCTTTTCTCTGAAATCGTCAAGGGTATTAGGCTCACCTTCATACATTGGAAGGCATGGGCCACCCGGGGTATATGGCATCAGCACCGGCATGATGGGCGCCACTCCTTGCACCGCTGCGCTACCGGACTCTCTATCGACACTCTGTCTTTCAGCTGCATTAGCGTCGCCGGGTGCTGCGGCGTCTCCGTGCTGCGACATACTGTGCCCCCTTAGTTAATCCGGACCCTTCCGGTCCTCCGCTTCCGTCGGGATAGTGTAGATTCGTTCCGCTGTGCAGCAGGATCGATTTTCCCCTTGCTCTGATGTCAGAGCGCTCAGCTTGGTGCCGCCCACAATGACACGCCCCCTGCTGCTCCCACCCACCGCGCTCTGTAATGGCGGATTCTGAAGTTTTTCAGTTAGACTGGGGCTCAGGTGATGGCGTAGCTCAATTAACAGTCTCGTGCCTAACGGTTATGAAGTGATTACCTCAGGGGATGGCGGCCATCTTTACTCCATTATAACCAATGGGGAAAAGTCACTTTCAATAGTTTTCAATGGAGAATGGATTTTTCTTTAATAAAGTCAATTTTCAAGATTTTTCATCCAAGTTTTCACAGTTTTGGGCTCCAATCACGGCACACAATACCCGGTATACGGGTTGGCTAGATCCTGTTCGTGACGCCAATTGTGACGCCCAAGAGACCGGGGTACCCAGCACCGGACCAATGGGGTCTGTCTCTTGAGGGGGGTGTCACGGGTGGCTTGACCCGGTGCTGTGGCCTCAGGCAATGCACAGTGTAAAGGGTATCGTGAGGGAACAGGCACTTACTTGATCAGCAGCAGGTTCTCCCAGCGGTGATGATCCCAATCCTGGTTAGATGGCTATTGTCCAAATGAAAGACTGAGGCACTAAAACGTTTAACCAGTTTACTTTAACAAAAAAGGATTTACAACCAGTCCTGTCACCGGAGTCTGTATGGGAACTCTGAGTTACTTTGACCCTGTCGGGGTCTTCGCCTCTTATTGTACGCAATATCTGTGTGGCCCTGCTGCTGTATGTGAACTGGCTGCCGGCCCAATCTGTCCCCTCCGGGTCCTGGTTCGACGGGCAACCCGAGTCCTTTTATCGGCTTACCCCCTCCAGGAGTACCGCTGAACTCTGTGTCTGTTGCTGTGTCCGACCCTAGTGAAGCTGATATCACCTCACGTTTTTCCGGTTGCTGTATTATATGTAATGAATACAGCCACGGATCCGGTATCCGTCTTTGCGCCTGTTCTGGGTAGTGATTAATGCTACCCGGTTCTCACAATGTCCTTTTTCTCTATCCCTCTTCTCCTCAGGCCGGTGATTTAGGCCTGGTAACAGTCACAGGGCTGTTAGAGATTCAACTGTATGACCTCTCACTTTCAGCTCCTTAGCCCAACTGCCAGTTCTTCTCTCAGACCAGAATGGATCAAGGGGAGTCTCTGGAGCTCCCCCTTCTGGCCGGAGGTGGTAGTGCAGTCTTGCTATTTTAGTATTTGCATTTACTGTCAGTAACTATTTTTGTGGCAAATACCCCTAGGGGTGCCACAGTTGCAAATGTAAAAACAGCAAGAGGAAGTTGAATTTGTCGGGCATTGTTTACCTAACACAATGGTAGGGCATTGAGTTGATCATGCTTTGTTTACTTTCACAAATTTAATTAAACTGTACTAAGGGTACCGTCACATTTAGCGACGCTGCAGCGATATAGACAACGATGCCGATCGCTGCAGCATCGCTGTTTAGGTCGTTGTGTGGTCGCTGGAGAGCTATCACACAGACGTCACCGCTGTGCTCTGCTTTACGGCCGGCCGGCGCTGACACAGTGCAGGGAAGCTGACGCCGGGGGACAGACACCGGAATGTAATTATGTACTGTTTTTTTTTTACTTTTACAACGGTAACCAGGGTAAACATCGGGTTACTAAGCGCGGCCCTGCGCTTAGTAACCCGATGTTTACCCTGGTTACCAGTGAACACATCGCTGGATCGGCGTCACACACGCCGATTCAGCGATGACAGCGGGTGATCAGCGACCAAATAAAGGTCCTGATCATTCCCCAACGACCAACGACCAACGACCAATCGCATAACGATTTTGTTAACGATATCATTGCTACGTCACAAAAAGCACCTTAATAGTAACAGCCATGCTCATATGAGAACACCAAGGCATTACGGTTTAATCCCCTGCCCTATGTCCAAACATAACTTTTTGAAGAGATGTGGGGTGTCATGGGTTTACCACGACAGAGAGGAGCCAGAAGACCGCAATGTCTGATTTCTCCTATTTGTGTACTGATTAGAAGTACTTAACCTTCATATTAAATGTTGCAGATTTCTTTCAGCAGTGCAGGGTTAATCTGTTCTTGGAAGCTTTCCTGCATTAAGGCTCAGCTGTTCACTGTTAGCCACTCCTACCTCCTATATAATCTGGGCCCTGGTAAGCACTCATTGTCAGAAATAGCTTATGCTGCATGGCTGGAGGTTGTTGGTTGGTGGCTGTTATTTGAGAAGGTGTTTGGTGGATCTATCTGTGACTGTTGCTAGGTTTTGGGTGTGTGCTAATTCCCCTTCAACTTCTACTTTGGTTTTACCCCATCCTCTGTTGTTTGTGTGAGTATATTTGTATGATTGGTTTTTTCCTTTCACCCTGTTCATATTACCTTGCTAGTTTTGTTGGCGTATTATGGTACACTACTACTTCTTTCTTCCCTGGGAGGGGGACAGGTACAGATTGAGGGCGGATTCAGGAGCTAAGGCAAGGTACATGGCCCCAACGTCTTCACCATCGGAAGTAATCTGGGGAACAGGGCGAGCTAGGCCACCCCTAGCATTAGGGACAGGTAAGGATCCCTTAGTCCCAGGACACCCGACAACAGAGTCGTGACTTAGGTTATCGCTGCCCTTGAAATAAAGTGGGTAACAAACAGTGGGGTCCACTTTTTGATGTTATCTCTTGCAAAAGAGAACATAATTTCGGCTAAAGCAAAATTTTAGAGGTAAAATTTACAGTTATTTTTTCTTGTCATTCCACTTAGCATTAATTTTTCTGTAGCATGTGAAGGGTTAAAAATTTCCGGACAACAGTTCTGAAGTATTTGAGGTGTGTGGTTTTCAAAATGTTATCACTTTTGGGAAGTTTCAAATGCATAGGCCCCTTAATCAAGGTTCGTTGAAATCTGAATAGGTCATTAAAGAAACAGGTTTTGTGAATTTGTTGAAAAAATGAGAAATTGCTGCTAAAATTTTAACCCCTCTAACATCATAACAAAATAAAATGACATTTGAAAAATGATGCAGGTGTAAAATATGACATTGGGACATATGGGAAATATTGTGTACAGCATGACTTTCGGGTTTAAGGATATAAAGATTAAAAGTTTGAAAATTAAAACAAAAGCCACTCATAGTGAACAAATTTTACCACTATCATGAAGTACAATATGTCACGAAAAAATAATCTCAGAATCAGTGGAATCCGCTGAAGCGTTGCAGAGTAATTACCTCCTTTTCAAAAACATATCAGTTTTCCAAATCAGGGAAAATAAGTGTGTGCATGAGATTTCTGAATTCTCATAGCTTTTGCTGGTGCTGTAAACATTTTGCATTAAGGCTGTGTGCACACGTTGCAGATTTTTCATGTTTTTTTCACGTTTTTTCGCTATAAAAACGCTATAAAACGCAAAATAAGCATACATTAAGCATCCCATCATTTCGAATGTATTCCGCAATTTTTGTACACATGATGCATTTTTTTCCGAAAAAAACGCATCGCGGTAAAAAACGCAGCATGTTCATTAATTTTGCGGATTTTTTGCAGATTTCCCACTATATTATTGCATTAGGAAACTCTGGAAAATGCGCAAAAAAACGCACCAAAAATGCGGTAAAAATGCGCAAAAAACGCATGCGGATTTCTTGCAGAAAATTTCCTGTTTTGCTCAGGAAATTTCTGCAAGAAATCCTGAACATGTGCACATAGCCTTAAAAATGCAGTGAAAACACAAAGTGTGAACGTAGCCTGATTTACAGAAATTGAACTGTGATCAATGTAATCACTTAGCAAAAAGCCATACGGATAAGACAGGTGATGAATTAGCCAGAATAAATTCTTTTTCTTTGGGACCACACCCAATTTTGAGAGACGGATGTTGAAGAAAGGTGCCAGCTTTAATCTCCTTATCCAACTTTGCCACCACTACCTCTGGGTGTGGATAATTGGGACAGGACAGTAGAGAGTTGGGCATGGGGAATAACGTACTCATCAGCTGCCCGGTCCACTGTAGTGTGGTTCCGCCTGATGGGCTAGTTCTTCTCATACCCATCAGCTGAGTAAACCTGGGCCTCAGGACCAGCGAAGGCACTCCTTGGACGGTGGTCAACTGAGCCTTGGCTAGCAGGCAGCTTGGATGCTTCGCCCACTGCACCTTTTCTTCCTCACTGATGTCATTGGGTCCTCAGGCCACAAACCAGCAATAGAAAATACAAGATCCTTCTTTTCTTTGTCTGCGCTCCTCTACGCATGCCTACACCCTCCGATGACATCATCGTGACCTCCGGTACGCTCCAGTGACATCAACTTCCAGGTGATCACTCATCGCTGCATCCGGACCTCCGCCAGCTTCCAAAGAGAAACCCAAGAACCACTGGAGACATCCAATGGCTTCTCCCATCCAGATCTTCAATGCTTCTTGGAGGCATTCCATCGTCTGAACACCGCAGCAGCTTCAGGTAGGAAGCGCTGAATGTATGACACAGACCCTCAGCGCTACCGACTTTTAACAATGCACCAGCCCATATTGGTAAATACTGTATATCAATCATAAACCATTACCAGGGAAGAAGTATACTTTTTTAACCCCTTTACCCCCAAGGGTGGTTTGCACGTCAATGACCAGGCCAATTTTTACAATTCTGACCACTGTCCCTTTATGAGGTTATAACTCCGAAACGCTTCAACGGATCCTGGTGATTCTGACATTGTTTTCTCGTGACATATTGTACTTCATGATAGTGGTAAAATTTCTTTGATAGTACCTGCGTTTATTTGTGAAAAAAATGGAAATTTGGCGAAAATTTTGAAAATTTCGCAATTTTCAAACTTTGAATTTTTATGCAATTAAATCACAGAGATATGTCACACAAAATACTTAATAAGTAACATTTCCCACATGTCTCCTTTACATCAGCATAATTTTGGAACCAATTTTTTTTTTTTGTTAGGGAGTTATAAGGGTTAAAAGTTGACCAGCAATTTCTCATTTTTACAACACCATTTTTTTTTAAGGACCACGTCTCATTTGAAGTCATTTTGAGGGGTCTATATGATAGAAAATGCCCAAGTGTGACACCATTCTAAAAACTGCACCCCTCAAGGTGCTCAAAACCACATTCAAGAAGTTTATTAACCCTTCAGGTGTTTAATAGGAATTTTTGGAATGTTTAAATAAAAATGAACATTTAACTTTTTTACACAAAAAATTTACTTCAGCTCCAATTTGTTTTATTTTACAAAGGGTAACAGGAGAAATTGGACCCAAAAAGTTGTTGTCCAATTTGTCCTGAGTACGCTGATACCCCATATGTGGCAGTAAACCACTGTTTGGGCGCATGGGAGAGCTCGGAAGGGAAGGAGCGCAGTTTGACTTTTCAATGCAAAATTGACAGAAATTGAGATGGGACGCCATGTTGCGTTTGGAGAGCCACTGATGTGCCTATACATTGAAACCCCCCACAAGTGACACCATTTTGGAAAGTAGACCCCCTAAGGAACTTATCTAGAGGTGTGGTGAGCACTTTGACCCACCAAGTGCTTCACAGAAGTTTATACTGCAGAACCGTAAAAATAAAAAATCATATTTTTTCACAAAAATTATATTTTTGCCCCCAATTTTTCATTTTTCCAAGGGTAAGAGAAGAAATTGGACCTCAAAAGTTGTTGTCCAATTTGTCCCGAGTACGCTGATACCCCATATGTGGCAGTAAACCACTGTTTGGGCGCATGGGAGAGCTCGGAAGGGAAGGAGCGCCGTTTGACTTTTCAATGCAAAATTGACAGGAATTGAGATGGGACGCCATGTTGCGTTTGGAGAGCCACTGATGTGCCTAAACATTGAAACCCCCCACAAGTGACACCATTTTGGAAAGTAGACCCCCTAAGGAACTTATCTGGATGTGTGGTGAGCACTTTGACCCACCAAGGGCTTCACAGAAGTTTATAATGCAGAGCCATAAAAATAAAACAAAATTTTTTTCCCACAAAAATTATTTTTTAGCCCCCAGTTTTGTATTTTCCCTAGGGTAACAGGAGAAATTGGACCCCAAAAGTTGTTGTCCAATTTGTCCTGAGTACGCTGATACCCCATATGTGGGGGGGAACCACCGTTTGGGCGCATGGGAGGGTTCGGAAGGGAAGGAGCGCCATTTGGAATGCAGACTTAGATGGAATGGTCTGCAGGCGTCACATTGCGTTTGCAGAGCCCCTAATGTACCTAAACAGTAGAAACCCCCCACAAGTGACACCATTTTGGAAAGTAGACCCCCTAAGGAACTCATCTTGATGTCTTGTGAGAGCTTTGAACCCCCAAGTATTTCACTACAGTTTATAACGCAGAGCCATGCAAATAAAAAATATTTTTTTTCCACAAAAATTATATTTTAGCCCCCAGTTTTGTATTTTTCCAAGGTTAGCAGGAGAAATTGGACCCTAAATGTTGTTGTCCAATTTGTCCTGAGTACGCTGATACCCGATATGTGGGGGGGAACCACCGTTTGGGCGCATGGGAGGGCTCGGAAGGGAAGGAGCATCATTTGGAATGCAGACTTAGATGGATTGGTCTGCAGGCGTCACATTGCGTTTGCAGAGCCCCTAATGTACCTAAACAGTAGAAACCCCCCACAAGTGACCCCATATTGGAAACTAGACCCCTCAATGAACTTATCTAGATGTGTTGTGAGAACTTTGAACCCCCAAGTGTTTCACTACAGTTTATAACGCAGAGCCGTGAAAATAAAAAATCTTTTTGTTTTCCCACAAAAATTATTTTTTAGCCCCCAGTTTTGTATTTTCCCAAGGGTAACAGGAGAAATTGGTCCACAAAAGTTGTTGTCCAATTTGTCCTGAGTACGCTGATACCCCATATGTTGGGGTAAACCCCTGTTTGGGCACACAGGAGAGCTCGGAAGGGAAGGAGCACTGTTTTACTTTTTCAACGCAGAATTGGCTGGAATTGAGATCGGACGCCATGTCGTGTTTGGAGAGCCCCTGATGTGCCGAAACAGTGGAAACCCCCCAATTATAACTGAAACCCTAATCTAAACACACCCCTAACCCTAATTCCAACGGTAACCCTAACCACACCTCTAACCCTGACACACCCCTAACCCTAATCCCAACCCTATTCCCAACTGTAAATGTAATCTAAACCCTAACCCTAACTTTTGCCCCAACCCTAACTGTAGCCCCAACCCTAACCCTAACCCTAGCCCTAACCCTAGCCCTAACCCTAGCCCTAACCCTAACCCTAGCCCTAACCCTAGCCCTAACCCTAGCCCTAACCCTAGCCCTAACCCTAGCCCTAACCCTAACCCTAGCCCTAACCCTAGCCCTAACCCTAGCCCTAGCCCTAACCCTAGCCCTAACCCTAACCCTAACCCTAGCCCTAGCCCTAACCCTAACCCTAGCCCTAGCCCTAACCCTAGCCCTAACCCTAGCCCTAACCCTAGCCCTAGCCCTAACCCTAGCCCTAACCCTAGCCCTAATGGGAAAATGGAAATAAATGCATTTTTTTTTATTTTTCCCTAACTAAGGGGGTGATGAAGGGGGGTTTGATTTACTTTTATAGCGAGTTTTTTAGCGGATTTTTATGATTGGCAGCCGTCACACACTGAAAGACCCTTTTTATTGCAAAAAATATTTTTTGCAATACCACATTTTGAGAGCTATAATTTTTCCATATTTTGGTTCACAGAGTCATGTGAGGTCTTGTTTTTTGCGGGACGAGTTGACGTTTTTATTAAAAACATTTTTGGGCACGTGACATTTTTTGATCGCTTTTTATTCCGATTTTTGTGAGGAAGAATGACCAAAAGCCAGCTATTCATGAATTTCTATTGGGGGAGGCGTTTATACCGTTCCACGTTTGGTAAAATTGATAAATCAGTTTTATTCTTCGGGTCAGTACGATTACAGCGATACCTCATTTATATCATTTTTTTATGGTTTGGCGCTTTTATACGATAAAAACTATTTTACAGAAAAAATAATTATTTTTGCATCGCTTTATTCTCAGGACTATAACTTTTTATTTTTTTGCTGATGATGCTGTATGGCGGCTCTTTTTTTGCGGGACAATATGACGCTTTCAGCGGTACCATGGTTATTTATATCTGTCCTTTTGATCGCGTGTTATTCCACTTTTTGTTCGGCGGTATGATAATAAAGCGTTTTTTTTTGCCTCGTTTTTTTTTTTTTTTTTCTTACGGTGTTTACTGAAGGGGTTAACTAGTGGGACAGTTTTATAGGTCGGGTCGTTACGGACGCGGCGATACTAAATATGTGTACTTTTATTGGTTTTTTTTTTTTTATTTAGATGAAGAAATGTATTTATGGGAATAATATTTTTTTTTTTTTCATTATTTTGGAATATTTTTTTTAATTTTTTTTACACATTTGGAAAATTTTTTTTTAACTTTTTTACTTTGTCCCAGGGGGGGACATCACAGATCAGTGATCTGACAGTTTGCACAGCACTCTGTCAGATCACTGATCTGACATGCAGCGCTGCAGGCTTCACAGTGCCTGCTCTGAGCAGGCTCTGTGAAGCCACCTCCCTCCCTGCAGGACCCGGATCCGCGGCCATCTTGGATCCGGGGCTGGAGGGAGCAGGGAGGGAGGTGAGACCCTCGCAGCAACGCGATCACATCGCGTTGCTCCGGGGGTCTCAGGGAAGCCCGCAGGGAGCCCCCTCCCTGCGCGGTGCTTCCCTGCACCGCCGGCACATCGCGATCATCTTTGATCGCGGTGTGCCAGGGGTTAATGTGCCGGGGGCGGTCCGTAGCGATAAGCAGCTGACACCCGGCCGCGATCGGCCGCGCTCCCCCCATGAGCGCGGCCGATCGGCTATGACGTACTATCCCGTCCAGGGTCAGATAAGCCCAGGGCACCTCGACGGGATAGTACGTCTAAGGTCACAGAAGGGTTAACCAACCACCATGACCTGTGCAAGTTACCCCAAGATATCAAGACAGAAACTGTCAGGAAATGCTTTTGTACCAATTAATCCCTTCAGGAAAGAAAACAACATGTTATATACAGTAGTAATGCCATGTGTTCCCCTCCTAAAGGGTCTATGGATCATCATTCTCTAGCAGTATGTCTTTTAATTATCAAGAGCAAACACGGTTAGAACAAACTCTTTACAGATTTGTCCTTGGTGGCAGTGTCGGACTGAGACACCTTGGGCCCACCAAAGAAAATCATTCTTGGGGCCCATTATGTAGCTACATAAAAATAAATTCAAGACCATCAATTGTGTGGTAAAACACGCTAATATGGTATAATATAAGGTAGTACACGTTTTAATTATGTAGCAGGGGTTGGGGTTGCCCCCTCATAGAATATAAAGTAGCTCCCCTTATAGAATATATTGTGGCCTCCCTCATCTATATATATAATTGTCTAAAAGTTTTTTCCGTCTGTCTTTCTGTCTGTCTTTCTGTCTGTCTGTCCTGGAAATCCCGCGTCTCTGATTGGTCGAGGCCGCCAGGCCTCGACCAATCAGCAACGGGCACAGCGACGATGATGTCATAAAGGACCTAGACATGTCACGTTTCTGATTCAGCGATGGGCACAGTATCGACGTAGATGTCATAATGGTTGCCATGGCGACGATGATATCATAAAGGTTGCCTCGACCAATCAGTGACGGGCACAGTCTGCCGCGAATTCTGGAATCATCATTGTCCATATACTACGGGGACATGCATATTCTAGAATACCCGATGCGTTAGAATCGGGCCACAATCTAGTGGAATATAATGCAGCCCACCTCATAGGGTACAATACAGCACCCCACAAAATATAATGCAACCCCCTCATAAGGTATAATGCAGCCCCCTGATAGAATATAATGTAGCACCCTCATATGGCATAATGCAGCCCCCCTCATATAGTAGAATACAGCCCCTCCACAGAATATAATGTAGCCCCCTCAGAGTATAATGCATCCCCCTCATAAGGCAGCTCCCCATAGAATATACTGTAGCCCCCTCATAGGGCATAATGCAGCTCTCCTCATATAGTATGTCGCCCCCTGAGAGAATGCAGCCCCCCAAAGAATTATAATGTAGGCCCCTCATAGGGTATAATGCAACCCCCCTGAAAGTTTATAATGCAACCCCCCTCCACCACCATCATTGTTCTCCCCCTCCACCCCATCATTGTACTCATCACCACCTCAATCATTGCCTTCTCACCCACCACCCCCATCATTGCATCCGGCCCTACCACCATTGTCCTTTCCACCACTACCACTTTGTCCTTTACAGCACAACCATTGCTTTCTCCCCCACCACCCCATCATTGCCCATTCCAACACTTCCATCATTGCCTTCCCCACCACCATCATCATTGTCCTTTCCACCACAACCATCATTGCCTTCTACCCCACTACCCCATCATTGCCCATTCCACCACCTCCATCATTGCCTCCCCACCACCTGGAGCAGTGAGGGTCCTAGGCAGCCGCTGGCCAATATGCTAGCTGGTGTCAGTGCCTGGGCCCACTGGAGAATTCTCCGGTTCTCCGGTCGGCCAGTACGACCCTGCTTGGTGGGAATTCAAAACAGAATCCCAGTGGTCCAAAGCAAGTGTTAACTACTGAGTCTCCATGCTGCCCTGTTATAACATTCTGACCCAGGTGAGCTATTAAAGCTTAGCTTTGTGTACACATAAATCCAGACACCATGAAAAAAAAATTGAAGATGTTTCCACAGCAAAATCAACATGCTGTAACTGCAAATCTCGATATGGGTTGTCCAGTGGATTTAACGCAGATTGTACCTTTTACATTGAGTAAGAATTTTCCACAATATAAGCATGGAGCAGATTGGAAAAATACTTAAGGAGTGAGACCTTAAGAGATCAGACTGGATGACAATGGAGAAACTTTTGTGATGTACCGTAAATATTCAGGGGCAGAGGACGAAGCAATTTTTTTTCATTTAGGAGATACTTTGCAGTCATATGTTTTTTGGGGTGTGCCTCATAATAATCATTCATGATGTGAAAAGAAATGGGAGTGAAATAAAATCAATAAATATTTAACTTATTTTTCTGCAGGATATGTTTTGTTGTAATATTAAAGGTAACACTGGCCCCAAGCCAATTACCAGAGCAATCCTTTAATTTAACATTAAACACTCTGTAATAGAGACCAGATGGAGCTACTGTGAACAGATGATCCCAGGAGCTTCATCTGATCTTGTAAATATCAAACTTTTTTCTTGGAGGAAAAATGTTTTGACTGTGAATTGTTGACCTTGTAAATTATTCCTCTCACACGCTGGATAAAAGCAGCATTGTATTTTCCGAATTTCTGCATCCGTGGGTGCAGGCACATAACTACCACACAGTTGCCAACATTCTTATTTTTGTTGGGAGAGTCCTGTATAGTGCAAGGCTTTGTAAACTAAAGCCCAAAGTGGACATTTTGTGGGTGTTCCCGAGTGCAAGCCTTAAGGCTATGTTCACACCTTGCGTCGGGTCCCTGCGGGTTCTCCCGCAGCGGATTTGATAAATCTGCAGGGCAAAACAACTGCGGTTCTCCCTGCAGATTTATCGCGGTTTGTTCCGCGTTTTCCGCTGCGGGTTTCCGCCTATACTATTGATGCTGCATATGCAGCAATATGCAGCATCAATAGTAATGTTAAAAATAATAAAAATTGGTTATACTCACCCTCTGATGTCCGGATCTCCTGGGCGCTGCACCCGGCGGTCCGGTTCCAAAGATGCTGTGGGAGAAGGACCCTTCGTGACGTCACGGTCATGTGACCACGACGTCACCGCAGGTCCTGGTCGCACAGCAACTCTGACCGGATGGCCGCGTGCAGCGCCCAGGAGCTCCGGACATCAGAGGGTGAGTATAATCAGATTTTTTATTTTTTAACCCCAAATATGGTTCCCAGGGCCTGGAGGAGAGTCTCCTCTCCTCCACCCCGGGTACCACCCGCACATTATCCGCTTACTTCCCGCAACGTGGGCACAGCCCCATGCGGGAAGTAAGCGGTTCAATGTATTCCTATGGGTGCAGAATCGCAGCGATTCTGCACAAAGAAGTGACATGCTGCGGGTTGTAAACCGCTGCGTTCCCGAGCGGTTTAGCCCGCAGCATGTGCACAGCGGTTTGCGGTTTCCATAGGGTTTACATGTTACTGTAAACGCTATGGAAACTGCTGCGGACCCGCAGCATCAAAATCGCGGCGGTTCCGCGGTAAAAACCGCTAAGTGTGAATATAGCCTTAAGATATGAGCACAAGAGACATAAGCGCAGCTGATTTTCCAGCACATTTTTGCTTGTAGAAAAAACATTGTGTCTTACAGCAGCAGCAACAGCATGAATAAGATGTCATCAAATATCAAACACGCGCAGCAATGAAAAATCTGCCACTTATTTTGCCCCTTTGCAATGTATCCCCAGTGCCTCTCAAATTGATCTGAAACAATAATGAATAACTCATACCTTTGTAACGCCAATTTAATTCTCCTGATTGGACGGTGGAAGGCAGAAAAGCAAAGCTATGCCAGCTAGTCGTAAAGTAGTTATTAATGGTGTTGATGGACATTTACAATTTTCTCCCATGTGGAATCAGCGACAGCCAAAGGATTTGACAAGCTTTCCAGACTTCACAAAAAAACAGAATTAGACTTACTGGTAATTTGGTTTCTAATAACCCACCACGACAGCACACCAAATGATGTAACCCCTTTCCTAAAAGAGACAGGAAACACAAAAGAGGTCAAATAGCCCCTCCCACATCCTCTCATCAGTGTTATCATAAAGGACCACAGGAGTATGAATGCTTCAAATTATATTTTATTCTTCTTATTTGAATAATGCAAAAAAATAATAAGTAAAGGGAGGGATTTACCTGTGCTGTTATGGTGGGTTATTAGAAACGGAATTACTGGTAAGTCTATATCCATTTTCCCACACGACAGCACACTGGAGTAATATTAGGGAGGGACAATAGCCTTGAGGACATTTCTCCCAAAGGCTAAATCTTTAACAGACATTAAAATTAGTCTGCAATATCTGGAGAATGTATGGACCGAAGACCAGGTAGCATCTCTGCATATCTGCTTGATGGAGGCGCTGGCTTTCTCAGCCCAGGAGGCCAATACCGCTCTGGTAGAGTGAGCCATGAACTTCTCTGGAAACGAAAGGCTCTAAATTTGGTATGCATCAGTAATTTCTCTCTTGATCCAGTTGGTGATTGTGGATCTAGATGTTTTCTTCCCCTTATTCTGACTTTGAAGATGGATAAAAAGATTTTGGTCTTCCCTACACTTCCTTCCTCGTTTCCTGGAGATAGTGCAAAACTATTCTCCGTACGTCCAGAGTGTGGAACTCCTTTTCTTTTTCATTTGTTTGATTCTGACAGAAGAGAAAGATTATTTCCTGAGACCTGTGGAATTCTGAAACCACCTTAGGTAGGAACGTTGGGTCTAACCAAAGAATTAGCTAGTCCCCCAGGACACTCATGTAGGGCTCTTTAATTGAATTAATTTGTCCACTCTCCTGGCTGTAGCTATGGCTACAAGGAAGGTTGTTTTCCAGGAAAGTCTGCCCATATCTATAGATGAAAAGGGCTCAAAGGGTGGTAAAGTGAGCCCTTTAAGGACAATCTTAAGGTCCCAGGAGGGGACTAGATTCGTAATTTTGGGACGAAGGCGAGATGGTGCTGTTATAAATCTCTTTACCCAGCGGTGGTCGGCTAGGACCTGGTCAAAATAGGAACTTAGGGTACTGTCTCACAGTGGAATTTCGATCGCTACGACGGTACGATTCGTGACGTTCCAGCGATATCCCTACGATCTCGCTGTGTCTGACACGCAGCAGCGATCAGGGACCCCGCTGAGAATCGTACGTCGTAGCAGATCGTTTGAAACTTTATTTCGTCGCTGGATCTCCCGCTGACATCGCTGAATCGGCGTGTGTGACGCCGATTCAGCGATGTCTTCACTGGTAACCAGGGTAAACATCGGGTTACTAAGTGCAGGGCCGCGCTTAGTAACCCGATGTTTACCCTGGTTACCAGCGTGAACGTAAAAAAAAAAACAACCACTACATACTTACCTACCGCTGTCTGTTCCCGGCGCTCTGCTTCTCTGCTCTGGCTGTGAGCACAGTGGCCGGAAAGCAGAGCGGTGACGTCACTGCTCTGCTTTCCGGCTGCCCGGCGCTCACAGCCAGAGCAGAGAAGCCCAGCGCCGGGGACAGACAGCGGTAGGTAAGTATGTAGTGTTTGTTTTTTTTACTTTAATGATGGTAACCAGGGTAAACATCGGGTTACTAAGCGCGGCTCTGCGCTTAGTAACCCAATGTTTACCCTGGTTACCGGGGACCTCGGGATCGTTGGTCTGTGTGACAGCTCTCCAGCGACCAAACAGCGACGCTGCAGCGATCGGCATCGTTGTCGTATCGCTGCAGCGTCGTTTCAGTGTGACGGTACCCTTAGAGTCACCACTTGGACCTTGAGGGTACTAGGTTTGAGACCCTTCTCTAGACCTTCCTGTAGACAATCCAGGATTCGACCATGTTTGGATGACGTAGGTCTGGCTGTTCAGGCTCACTCCAGATGAAGGTCTTCCATATTGTTAGGGCTAGAGGAATGCACCAAGTAATGAGAGATAGATACAAGGAGCGTTCGCAGCCCGGGGTCCATCACGCAGAGATACCTGCTGCTAAGGCGGATGAACACTGAGCTCACATGTGGGTTAACCTCACCCAGTGTGAAATGTAAGCGACCTCTGTTGCTTCACAGAGTCGCGCTGTACACAGAAAACTATTACCCTAACTAGGGTTGTGCTTGCTCTGGAACTCTTCTGTGCTAACCGCACACATGAAGGAACCAGATGCTAAGCCAAGGCTAATTGCCCCCACTGACGCTAGCTGCCTGCCTGAGTGTACAGCCCCAGAGCTAAACAGACTCTTCACATATGACTGAGTGGTAGATTATCCTCTAGCAACAGCCAAACACAATTGATACTAGCTCTTAGCAGTGCGGCCATGCAAACCCTTTACAGCTGTAGCTTCTTCAGGACCTTCCTAGTGGACCAATAGGAGCTGCTACAGGACCTGAGCATTTGACCCCCGACCTCCAATGCTCAACCAAAAAGATATATAATTCAAAAGCAAAAGAAAAAAAGTGGTTAGCACTCACCAAACCCGATGCTATAAAAAGTCTTTATTTTGACATGGACATGGACAGGGAGAACATGATGTCTGAAGGATGACAGCTGTTTCGCGCTACATGCGTTTCCACAGATCCCGGGATCACAGATGCAAATAAGGTTGTAAGCACCTCACAGATCTAGTTTTTTAAATACCCTTGCTCCCCGAAGCCTATCAAAGAGCTCATATATCAAGGGCAGTGGGTACTTGTTCTTAACGGTGATGGCGTTAAGACCATTGTAATCTATGCAGGGACGTAATTCTCCATTCTTCTTCTGCACGAAGAACCCTGCCACTGCAAGTGACACTGACTTCCTAATGAATCCTCTTGCCAGATTCTCCTGGATGTACTGAGACATTGCCTCAGTCTCTGGGAGAGATAACGGATAGACTCGACCCCGAGGAGGCTCAGCACCAGGCAAGAGGTCAATAGGACAGTCATAGAGGCAGTGAGGCGGAAGGGTCTCTGCATCCCTTTTGGAGAACACTTCCTCATAGGGCCAATAACGCTTGGGGAGAGAGGAAAGATCTGTAGGTACCTCAGTAGTAGCAACCTGAATGCACTCCCTCTGACATCTACCCTCACAGGATTCACTCCATCCCAAAATTCTGCCTGTGGACCATTCTATATGAGGGGAATGGTACCGTAACCAAGGTATCCCTAACAGGACCTCATCAATTTCCTCAGGAATGATGAATAAGGAAATAATCTCCTGATGAGATTGCGATATAGATAGAGTAAATGGGATGGTCTGGTGTGTTATCTGTGAGGGCAGTGTCGACCCATTCACCACTCGTACGGTCACAGGTTCGGCGAGCATCACCAGGGGTATTGTATGTCATTGGGCAAAGGCAGATGACATAAAATTGCCCTCCGCCCCAGAATCCAGGCAAAGCTCTACCGTATGAGTGGATGGGCCTATGGTAATTGTCCCCTTAAAGGACAGTTTGGAGGAAAACATTTTCCCGACCGCTGGGAACATCTGGAGGCAAGATATCCTGACTGCCAGCAGAAATGACAGACCTTGAGTGCACGAGCAATCCGGGACTTAGATCCTGCTCGTGACACCTCCATGGCCTCACGTGACTCGGGCGCCTGGACTGGAAATTCACAAGGTTTGGCGAAGGAGGGAGCCAGCCGAAACCTCTGCCTACACTGGACACGCTCCAACCTTCGCTCACTAAAACAAAGGTCTATGTGAGTTCATACTGCTATTAGCTCCTCCAGTGTGGCGGGAATCTCCCTAGTGGCTAAAGCATCCTTCACATGGTCAGCCGGCCCCCTCCAAAATACAGGGATGAGGGCTTTATCTGACCACTCCAGCTCAGATGATAAGGTGCGGAAGTGGACGGCAAAATGGCTGACCAAGGACGAGCCCTGAGTCAATGCCAACAGTTGGAGCGCCGTATCATGTGTGACTCGAGGTCCTAAAAAGACCTGTTTCAGAGTGCCCAGGAACAGTGAAGCACTCTGTACCACATGATCGCCACGCTCCCACAGCGGCGTAGCCCACTCCAATGCCCTGTCCGACAGGAGAGAAATAATGAATCCCACATTTGCCCGCTCTGTGGGGAAACGTGCAGCCAGGAGCTCGAGGTGTATAGAACACTGGCTACTGCGGTAACATCCACAGCTGAGGTTGTGCGCTCGAGAGCCGCCAACCTGCCCTCCAGCTGCTGGATGTACCGCAAGGGTTGCTGTTCATCCGCTATTACTAGCCAGACCCTGGCGCTAGTATACTGTTAGGGCTAGCGGAATGCACCAAGTAATGAGAGATATATACGAGGTGCGTTCGCAGCCCGGGGTCCACCGTGCAGAGATACCTGCTGCTAAGTAATGGCGGATGGACACTGAGCTGACACGTGGGTTAACCTCACCCCGTGTGAAATGTAAGCGACCTCTGTTGCTTCACAGAGTCGCGCTGTACACAGAAAACTATTACACTAACTAGGGTTGAGCTTGCTCTGGAACTCTTCTGTGCTAACCGCACATATGAAAGAACCAGATGCTAAGCCAAGGCTAATTGCCCCCACTGATGCAAGCTGCCTGCCTTAGTGTACAGCCCCATAGCTAAACAGACTCTTCACATATGACTGAGTGATAGATTATCCACTGGCAACAGCCAAACACAATTGATACTAGCTCATGGCCGTGCGGCCATGCAAACCCTTCACAGCTGTAGCTTCTTCAGGACCTTCCTAGTGGACCAATAGGAGCTGCTACAGGACCTGAGCATTTGACCCCCGACCTCCAATGAGAGGTCTTCCCTTGGGCATGCTTAGAAGGAGAAAAGCAGGAATTAGTCCCAGAAGCATCTGCTCGCCGCTGACCAGTACTGGCTACAATGGCTGAGCCTGGAAGGGCAGCAGTAACCAAGCGCACAGTATCTGTCAGAGCCAGACGCTGGGACCGACGTCTCTGCTGAGCAGGCTCTACTGCGGCTGGAGAAGAATGGGAGACCGCAGCGGTGGTGGTTCGAGATTCCCCCTGTGCAGCGGCGGGAACTCGAGACCTAACACATATCTTCTGATATATGGCGTTCGTCACTGGTTTTGTACTTCTTTGTGGAGTTCTAATAACTATCTGAAAGACCCCTGGTTTTTAAGTTTGAGAATTCAGAAGCCAGGCAGTTAGATGTACCTTCTTGGGATCCGGATGATGAATTGGTCCCTTGTGAAGGAAGTCTTTGAATGGAGGAAGCGTTACGGGGTCCGTCTATACTTAAGTTGGTTGAAGTACCGAGCGGTCTTCTTTGGCCAGAGTGGTGTCACTGGAATCACTTTGGCCTTATCGGATGTTACATTCTTGTAGGATTCTTATGGAGATTAATTTTAGATTTTTGTGTCTCGTGATCCCTTGGTGTTGGAGGTGGGCTACTGTTGTCGTGATGTCCAAATTGATCTTCACATTGGTATTTTGAATTAGAGATCCTTTGGCTCTGAACACTTCCTCTACTGCCTTTAGTTTTGTTGGCAGATTTTGTCTAACCAGAGTCCTTGGAATACATCTTGGGAAATCATGACTCCCCATCCCTTTTTGCTTGCATCTACCTTTATGGTGACCATGGGGCTCTGAATCCATAGAACACCTTTGTTCAGGTTCTTTGGGCTGAGCCACCAAGCTAACGAGGCTTTTACCTGAGGTGGTATTGGAATCTTTCTATTTAATGACTCTGGGGATCCATCCCACTGTCAGTATCTGAGTCTGTAGTGTTCTGGTATGTGCTTAGGCCCATTCTACCATCTGGATGCAGGATGTCACGGACCCAAGAACTGACATGGCACACCTTACTGACACTACTTTCTTGCTTTGTAGTATGTTTATCCTTGATCTTAACAGGATCTGATCTTGTTTGTATAAAAAAGATGTTTGTGAGAATCTAACAGGACTCCCAGGAATGTCTTTGTTGTTGAGGGAACCATGTCTGATGTGTTTGTGGTTCACTAACCAAACTAGGGATGACTGGATCTGAGTTGCTATCTGCAGATGTTCTTGGAGACTCGGTATTAAGGGATCCACTAGCAGAAAGTCATTGATGTACGGAATTATGCATATATCGTGACCTCTGATGTACGCCATGACTTCGGACATAATCTTTGTGAAGATCCATGGTGCACATGATATTCCGAATGGGAGAACATTGAATCGATAGTGTACTGTATGTTCTCCCTGGATTACTGCGAACCTTAGGAACTTCCGATAGGTCAGATGAATAGGGATGTGGTAGTATGCATCCTGTAGATCGATTGCAGCCATGACAAAATCTTGACCTATCAGAGGGACTGCTGACCTGACGAATTCCATCTTGATCTTTCTGTATACTATCTACTGGTTCAGGGGTTTCAAGTTGATTATGACCTGATGAGAGTAGTTTGGCTTTCTTATTAGGAAGGGGTTGGAATAGTTTCCTCTGTTCTTTTCCCTTTCTAGGACTAGGGAGACTACCTTTGAGGATAGTAGGCTATTTACTCCCACTACCAAGGTAAATTGTATTTCTGGAGAGGAGAGATGTGATGTATTTACTCTATGTATACCTATAAAGAGAGAAATCAGAGAAACAGAACATTTTGCAGTGGTCTCTTAATTTTTGCCAGAGCTGTATACACTGCAGAGTACCACTTCTCCTGTCCTGTATATATACACTAAACAGTACCACTCCTCCTGTCCTGTATATATTACACTGCACAGCACCACTCCTCCTGTCCTGTATATATACACTGCACAGTACCAATTCTCCTGTCCTGTATATATAAACTGCACAGTACCATTTCTCCTGTCCGGCATATATACACTACACAGTACCACTCCTCCTGGCCTGTATATATACACTACACAGTACCACTCCTCCTGTCCTCTATATATACACTGCACAGTACCACTTCATCTGTCTTGTATATATACACTGCACAGTACCGCTCCACCTCTCCTGTATATATACACTGCACAGTACCACTTCTCCTGTCCTGTATATGTACACTGCACAGTACCGCTTCTCCTCTCCTGTATATATACAGTGCACAGTAGCACTTCTCCTGTACTGTATATATACACACTGCACAGTACCACTTCTCCTGTCCTTTATATAAACACTGCACAACACCACTTCTCCTTTCCTGTATATACAGATCTGGCAAAAATTAAGAGACCACTTTAACATTTTCAGTTTCTCTGATTTTTCTCTTTATAGGTATATGTTTGCATAAAATGTACATTGTACATTGTTGTTTTATTCTATAAACAACTGACAACATGTCTCCAAAATTCAAAGCTAAAAATTATTTTTTTTGCATCAAATGAAAAATCATCAAAATAATAGAGAAACAGTGCTTTTAGACCTCAAATACAGTGCCTTGCAAAAGTATTCGGCCCCCTGGATTTTTTCAACCTTTTCCCACATATCATGCTTCAAACATAAAGATACCAAATGTAAATTTTTGGTGAAGAATCAACAACAAGTGGAACACAATTGTGAAGTTGAACGAAATTTATTGGTTATTTAAATTTTTTGCGGAAATTCAAAAACTGAAAAGTGGGGTGTGCAATATTATTCGGCCCCTTTACTTTCAGTGCAGCAAACTCACTCCAGAAGTTCATTGTGGATCTCTGAATGATCTAATGTTGTCCTAAATGCCTAATGATGATAAATATAATCCACCTATGTGTAATCAAGTCTCCGTATAAATGCACCTGCTCTGTGACAGTCTCAGGGTTCTGTTTGAAGCACTGTCCTGTGTATATACACTCCACAGCACCGCTATTCCTGTCCTGTATATATACACTGCACAGTACCACTTCTCCTGTCCTGTATATATATATATATACACTCCACAGTACCACTCTTCCTGTCCTGTATATATGCACTGTACAGTACCACTCCACCTGTCCTGCATATATGCACTGTACAGTACCACTCCTCCTGTCCTGCATACAGGCACTGTACAGTACCACTTCTCCTGTCCTGTATATATATAACAAGCAACACAGAGGAAGCCAGCTCACCGATCATATGAGAAGCCCGGAACTCCGTCCTGACAAGACGTGGAGGAAATCCATAGACAAAAAGGGAGAAAAGATAGCTCCAGCTTCATTAAAATTTTCCAAACTTTAATCTCGCATAATAAAATACAGAGAGGACTCCTGGGACAACACCATAGCCCATGAGGTAAGCAACGTGTTTCGACTGACGCAGCGGTCTTTGTCACAGCTGATCTAATCATCACTTCATCCGGTATAAAAAGGAATGCACAACCAATGAAATGAAGAGAAATCCTCACATGACCCAAAGGTCCTAAATATACACGGAAACTAAATAAAAAAACTGCACAGACGAAACAATATATACATGGCAAATACAAATTACAAATATAGGACAACATATCCACATATGAAAATACATAAGAATACAAATATACGAAATGTTAAAATACATACAAAAAAAGAAAAAGAAAGAAAAAAAGGGGAAGACATATTTTTTTCCGCATGAGAGGCCTATTAATAATGGAACATCAATTCATTCCTTCTATTCATGCCATCGGGAAACCTAGTGCCCAAATTGAAGATCCAAAAAGCCTCCCTGGTAAGTAACATTCTCTAGGTGTCACCTCCACGTGAGGGTTTTGTTATTTTTTCGATTACAGTTACTCTCAATGATGCTGTTACGTGAATGAAAATCAACGAAATGTTTAGCCGCTGCTGAAATAGTGCGACTGTTATTACTGGTGCATGAAATATCATAGAGATGTTCTGTTATACGATTTTTTAGTTTCCTAATGGTACAACCAATATAAGATTTATTGCAAATAATGCAATCAATCTTATATACAACAAATCGTGTATTGCAATTAATGAAATTGCGAATTTTAAAACAATTATTTTTATCTGCCGTACCAAATGTTTTGGTGATGACTAAATGCTTGCATGTAGTACAGTTAGTGACATTACATTTATAACACCCTGTACACTTAAGCCAGGTTTCATTGCGTTTTTGGGACAAAAAATTATTAGGAGACAATTTGTTTGCTAGCGTTGGCGCTCTTCTAGCTATGATATTGCAGCCTTCACCAAGTATTTTTGAGAGAATTGGATCTTCATATAGGATAGGAATAGCCTTAGTTATGATGGTCTTAATAGCACTAAATTGGGGACTGAATTGTAAACTAACAAATGGTTTTTTTATCATATTGTTTTTATTTTTATTTATTTGTTTGATGGACATTTGTTTTGTGGAATTTGATAGGGGAAGTATCTCAGTACACAAATTATTACTTTGGGATTCTGTATTTTCATTTACCACATGTAGCGCTCTATTAAGCATCCAATTGGGATATCCTCGATGATGGAATTTTTTACAGGATCTAACAAGATCACTGTGAAGTTCAGTGTTATTGTTACAATTGCGTTTCAACCTTGTAAATTCGCCTACAGGGATGGATTTGATAGTGTGTTCTGGATGGCTACTATTAGCATGTAGGATCGAATTTCCTGCTGTGGGTTTAATGTAAGTCCTGGTTGAGATTAATTTGTCAGGAATACCTGTCAGTTCTAAATCTAGAAATGAAATTTTTGATGTGGCACAGACATGTGTAAATTTTAAATTAAAATTGTTATCATTAATGTAAATCAAGAAATCTTGTATGGCAGATACATCGCCTTGCCAAATGAATAGCGTGTCGTCGATGTATCTGCCATACCAATGGATCAGAGGGGAAAAAACATTAGATGTAGAAAATAAATATAAATGTTCCCAGTATGCCATAACCAAATTTGCTAATGAGGGTGAGAACTTAGCCCCCATTGCTACACCGGTACATTGCAAATAATATTCAGAATCAAATGTGAAAAAATTATGAGTTAACAGAAAAAATGTGACCTGTAAAATAAAATTAATGAGAACCCGTGAATATAAACTGAAATTATTCAAATGAAATTGTAATGCTGTCATAGCTACATGATGTGGAATAGAAGTGTACAGCGACACTATATCGCAGCTTAACCAGGTATATCCCGATTTCCATTGTTTATGGACAAGAATATCTAAAATGTGCTTTGTGTCCCTAATATGCCCTGGAGTTCTTAAAACCAGTGGTTGCAGCAAGGAATCTAGCCACTGACCCAAAAATTCATTAATTGACCCTATACTTGAAACAATAGGTCTCATAGCGGGAAATTTGGCTTGCTTATGAATTTTGGGCAATCCATACAAAATAGGCGTGACGGGATGAGAAACTTGTAAAAATTCTGCCTGTTTCATAGTTAGAATATCCCCGATAGCCTGTCTATGTTTTAAAAAACATAGACAGGCTATCGGGGATATTAAAGACATGAAGGATATTGTAGGGATTCGGACAAAAATCCGAGAGTGGACCCTCTGGGTCGTGACTCTAGAGCCCCCGGGGTCGAGCGGACCAGATGGAATCACCCCCTATACAGGGAGTGTTAGGGGCAGGACCTCGGGGGAATGGAGACACAACAGCTAGAGCCAAAGGGACGACCCAAGATAAGGAAGGTGACCACAGAGCTATTGGAATGGCGGTAAAATGATAGGAAAACAGGACTTAACTGATAAAGACAGGAACACGAGACGGTGCAGGACACGGCAGGAACACAGGACTTGGCAGGAGACGGCAGGAACACGGAACTTGGCAGGACACGGCAGGAACACGGAACTTGGCAGGACACAGCAGGAACACGGAACTTGACAGGACACGGCAGGAACACGGAACTTGGCAGGACACAGCCATGTTGGGGCGGAGCCATCGGGTCGCGACCTCCCAGCAGGCCCAGCGACAGAGGAGACGCGACCACGCATGCGCAGAGAGACCGGACGCCGAGAGCCGGCAAAGGAGGACGCAGCGCGGCGCGGGACAGGATCGCGAGCGCGCCGCGGGATGGAAGAAGCCGGGTGAGTATGCGCAGCGGGCGTGATAGTACCCCCCTCCTTAGTCCCCCTCCTTTTAAGGCTAGAAAGGAATCTTTTCATGATAAGAGGAGCATTGATGTTCTCTCGAGGCTCCCAGGACCTCTCCTCAGGACCGAATCCCTCCCAATCAATCAAAAAATAAGTTTTGTCCCTAACTACCTTTTTGGCAAGAATATCTTTAACATTAAAGATTCCATCAGTGGTACAGAGCTGAGGAGAAAGAGAGGTAGCGGAGTGAAAACGATTAAAGACTGCGGGCTTGAGAAGAGATACATGGAAGGCATTGGGAATGCGTAAAGAGGCAGGTAGTTTCAATTTGTAGGAAATATCATTAATGCGACTCAAGATAGGAAAAGGACCAATATAGCGAGGACCCAGTTTGTAAGAGGGGATTTTGAGCTTGATATAGCGAGAGGAGAGCCAAACTTTATCACCCGGGGAATAGGGAGGAGCATCCAAACGCCTTTTATCAGCAAATCTCTTCATATTGTGGCTAGCTCTCTCAAGAACCTCTTTAGTCTCACTCCAAATCTTAGAGAATTCCCGGGACAAGAAATCCGCTGCCGGTACCCCCGAGGAGAGAGAAACAGGAAGAGGAATGCTTGGATGTTGACCATAGACCACAAAAAAGGGAGATTTGGAGGAAGACTCACTGGGAAGATTGTTATATGAGAACTCAGCCCAGGGAAGAAGGGAGACCCAATCATCTTGATGTGCATTGGAAAAGTGTCGTAAGTAGGTAGTCAGGACTTGATTAACTCGCTCTACTTGACCGTTGGACTGAGGGTGATAAGCGGAGGAGAAGTCCAAGTTAATTTTCAATAGACTACAGAGAGCTCTCCAAAAACGTGAGGTAAATTGTACTCCGCGGTCTGAGACAATATGATGTGGAAAACCATGAAGACGGAAGACTTGGTGTAAAAAGATTTTTGCCAACTCAGGAGCGGAAGGCAGACCAGGCAACGCGATGAAATGAGCCATCTTAGAGAACCGATCCACTACAACTAGAATGACAGAGCAATCCGAGGAACAAGGTAGATCAGTGATGAAGTCCATAGCGATATGGCTCCATGGGACGGAAGGCACAGGCAGAGGATGCAGGAGACCGGAAGGAAGCTGCCTAGGAACTTTATTCTTGGCACAAGAAGAACAAGAAGCAACGAATTCGGTGACGTCTTGTCGGAGAGATGGCCACCAGTAGTGCCGAGAGATGAGGGAAATTGTTTTCTTGACTCCTACATGCCCCGCAATCTTGGAGGAGTGACCCCAACGTAAAACTCTCTCCTTGTCTTGATTAGACACAAGAGTCTTGCCAGGAGGAGCTGAAATCACTCTTAGAGGAGCGAGAGTGACGACCTTCGCAGGATCAATAATGTGAGCCGGAGAATCCTCAATGTCCTGAGGCTGAAAGGATCTAGAAAGTGCATCTGCTTTGACATTTTTATTTCCGGGTCGGAAATGAAGTTCAAATTCAAATCGTCCAAAGAATAAAGACCATCTGGCTTGTCGTGGATTTAGTCTTTGGGCAGACTGAATATAGGCCAGATTCTTGTGGTCTGTGTAAATGGTGAATGGATGAAGAGACCCCTCAAGGAGATAACGCCACTCTTCTAAGGCTAGTTTGATAGCCAATAGTTCTTTATCCCCAATGGAGTAGTTACGCTCAGGAGCAGAAAAGGCTTTAGAAAAAAAACCACAGGTCACCAAATGTCCGGACGAGGATCTTTGTAAAAGTACTGCTCCGGCTCCAACAGAGGATGCGTCGACTTCAATGACAAACGGTCTATTAGCATCAGGACGATGAAGCACAGGGGCTGTAGCGAAGCTTTGTTTAAGGGACTGAAAGGCCTCTTCAGCCTCAGGGGTCCAAAGACTGGAGTTGACTCCCTTGTGAACTAGGGCAGAGATAGGCTTGGTCATGGAAGAAAAATGAGAAATAAATTGTCTATAGTAATTGGCAAAGCCAAGAAAACGTTGGATTGCTTTTGTTCCAAGAGGACGGGGCCAATTCAAGACAGCAGAAACCTTCTCTGGATCCATCTCTAAGCCGGATCTTGAGACAATATATCCAAGGAAGGGAAGTGAAGATTGCTCAAAGACGCACTTCTCAATCTTAGCGAACAGATGATTCTCTCTTAGCCGTTGCAGAACACGGCGGACATCTCGTCTATGAGTGGAGAGATCCGGAGAAAAGATGAGAATGTCGTCAAGGTAAACCACGACTGAGGAGTAGAGAAGATCCCGAAATACATCGTTCACAAATTCCTGGAAAACCGCAGGGGCGTTGCAGAGACCAAACGGCATAACCAAGTACTCATAGTGACCGTCACGAGTATTGAAGGCGGTCTTCCACTCATCGCCCGCACGAATTCGAACCAGATTGTATGCGCCACGTAAATCCAGTTTGGTAAAAATTTGCGCACCTCGAAGACGATCGAAGAGTTCTGGAATGAGTGGCAGAGGATATTTGTTCTTCACCGTGATGTTGTTTAGGCCTCGATAATCAATACAGGGACGAAGAGAACCATCCTTCTTCTTCACGAAAAAAAACCCAGCTCCGGCGGGAGAAGAGGACTTGCGAATGAATCCTTTAGCAAGATTTTCCTGAATATACTCAGACATAGCCTGTGTCTCAGCAGGAGAGAGAGGGTAGATTCTTCCCCTGGGCGGGTTAGTTCCAGGCACGAGATCTATGGGACAATCATAGAGACGATGAGGCGGAAGACCCTCAGCCTCTTTCTTGTTGAAGACATCAGAGAAAGCACTGTAGACGCAGGGTAAGGCGGGAAAAGAGGAGGAAGGAGAAGAAGAAGAACCTACAGGATGCACCGGCAGCAGACAACGTTCCCGACAAAGCTCTCCCCAGCGCAAGATATTGCCATTGCGCCAATCTAAAGTGGGCTCGTGATTCCGTAACCAAGGAAGACCTAAAAGCATAGGATGAGACAGACCCGCTAAAACATAAAATGCAATTTTTTCCTTATGCAGAACCCCAACTTGAAGTTCCACCTCAAGCGTAACTTGAGTAATGGTCTCCTGTAACGGTCTACCATCCACAGATGCAAGAATCACAGGAGCCTCTAGGGTTTTGACTGGAACAGAGAATTTCAAAACCTCTTCCAACCTGATAAAATTCCCTGCTGCGCCAGAATCCACATAAGCATCCAAAGAAATGCCTTTGCCAGAGATATGCAAAAGGACAGACAAAGTGAGGGGTTGAGAGGAATCACACACACCTAGGGAGGCCTCTCTTACCAGACCTAGGCGGAGGAGTTTTCCGGACGTTCAGGGCAAGACCGCAGCAAATGGGCAGCACTCCCGCAGTAAAAACATAAACCCTGAGTACGCCTCTCTTTACGTCGCTGTTCGGACATCTTAAGATGGTCCACTTGCATAGGTTTTGGTGCGGACGCCAGAGAGGAAGACCTAGGCTGTGGGCTGAGTGGCTTACGGGTGGCAGGGGAAGGACGAAGAGATCTCCGCTCCCGGGCGCGTTCCTGGAACCGAAGGTCAATACGGGTAGCTAAGGAAATTAAATCCTCCAAAACCGTAGGGGTGTCCCGACCAGCTAACTCATCTTTAATGCGCCCAGAGAGGCCCCGCCAGAAAGCGCCCACTAACGCCTCATTGTTCCAGCCTAAGTCAGAGGAGAGGGTGCGGAACTGAATAGCATACTGGCCCACAGATAACGATCCCTGATGGAGAGACAATAGAGCCTCAGTAGTAGAGGCCAGATGACCAGGTTCGTCAAAGACAAGACGGAAGGTCTCCAAAAATTCAGACAACCGGGAGACTAGGGGATCGTCTCGCTCCCAGAGTGGATTAACCCATGCCAAGGCGTCACCCTCCAGATGGGAAATCAAAAAGGCAACTTTGGACCGATCCATCGGGTAATGCTGGGGCAGAAGTTCAAAGTGAAGACGGCATTGGTTCAAAAAACCTCGGCAGAATTTAGGATCCCCATTGTACCGAGGTGGTTTAGCCAAGCGGGGTGGAGGATGGGGAGCAGAAGCTGAGGTATTAGCGGCTGTCTGGATAGAAAGCAGCCGATCGTCTATCGAAGACATATAAGGATATGAGCCTGGGTGTCACGCTGCTGAGCTAACTCTTGCTGTAAGCCAACGAGTAGAGCGGCGTTGCCAGGATCAGAGGGCAGGAGCGTAGACAGGCGAGAATCCATAGCCTTCATAAAGGACATAATACGGGACTGATTCTCCCGCAAAAAGAGTAACTCTTTTTGCGCAGCAGAGGCCCCAGCGGGGTCCATGGCCTTTGCCTACTGTAGGGATTCGGACAAAAATCCAAGAGTGGACCCTCTGGGTCGTGACTCTAGAGCCCCCGGGGTCGAGCGGACCAGATGGAATCACCCCCTATACAGGGAGTGTTAGGGGCAGGACCTCGGGGGAATGGAGACACAACAGCTAGAGCCAAAGGGACGACCCAAGATAAGGAAGGTGACCACAGAGCTATTGGAATGGCGGTAAAATGATAGGAAAACAGGACTTAACTGATAAAGACAGGAACACGAGACGGTGCAGGACACGGCAGGAACACAGGACTTGGCAGGAGACGGCAGGAACACGGAACTTGGCAGGACACGGCAGGAACACGGAACTTGGCAGGACACAGCAGGAACACGGAACTTGACAGGACACGGCAGGAACACGGAACTTGGCAGGACACAGCAGGAAAACGGAACTTGGCAGGACACAACAGGAACACGGAACTAACACTGAGACAAAACGAGAACTAAGCTGGGAAAAGATACAGGGGAGCCTTAGGGCATAGGGACACTGACAGCAGGCAGTGCACCTACAAGGCAAAGGTGTCTTGCCTGGAAAGACGCCGCGAAGAAATAGCCGATGGGCGCTGCCATGTTGGGGCGGAGCCATCGGGTCGCGACCTCCCAGCAGGCCCAGCGACAGAGGAGACGCGACCGAGCATGCGCAGAGAGACCAGACGCCAAGAGCCGGCAAAGGAGGACGCAGCACGGCGCGGGA
Source organism: Ranitomeya imitator (assembly GCF_032444005.1). Lineage (NCBI taxonomy): Eukaryota > Metazoa > Chordata > Amphibia > Anura > Dendrobatidae > Ranitomeya > Ranitomeya imitator. The sequence goes on from NC_091282.1 coordinate 131,662,174, forward strand.
CAGGATCGCGAGCGCGCCGCGGGATGGAAGAAGCCGGGTGAGTATGCGCAGCGGGCGTGACAGATATAGTCATCAAGAACAGTGACAAGGGGGGGAAGGTTGTCATCATGAACTCCCTAGATTACAAGAATGAAATTATTAAACTGATCTCTGATGAAAACATTTATAAAAAATTATCTGCAGATCCCACGAATTTGTTTAAACAAGAAATTAACAAAATTATAGAGGAAGGGGTCACATTGGGAGTTCTAACTATGAAACAGGCAGATTTTTTACAAGTTTCTCATCCTGTCATGCCTATTTTGTATGGATTGCCCAAAATTCATAAGCAAGCCAAATTTCCCCCTATGAGATTAAATTAATGAAATTTTTGGGTCAGTGGCTAGATTCCTTGCTGCAACCACTGGTTTTAAGAACTCCAGGGCATATTAGGGACACAAAGGACATTTTAGATATTCTTGTCCATAAACAATGGAAATCGGGATATACCTGGTTAAGCTGTGATATAGTGTCGCTGTACACTTCTATTCCACATCATGTAGCTATGACAGCATTACAATTTCATTTGAATAATTTCAGTTTATATTCACGGGTTCTCATTAATTTTATTTTACAGGTCACATTTTTTCTGTTAACTAATTTTTTCACATTTGATTCTGAATATTATTTGCAATGTACCGGTGTAGCAATGGGGGCTAAGTTCTCACCCTCATTAGCAAATTTGGTTATGGCACACTGGGAACATGTATATTTATTTTCTACATCTAATGTTTTTTCCCCTCTGATCCATTGGTATGGCAGATACATCGACGAAACGCTATTCATTTGGCAAGGCGATGTATCTGCCATACAAGATTTCTTGATTTACATTAATGATAACAATTTTAATTTAAAATTTACACATGTCTGTGCCACATCAAAAATTTCATTTCTAGATTTAGAACTGACAGGTAGAGTTGAGCGACCTTGACCTTTTTAGAGTCGAGCCGGGTTTTGCGAAACCCGACTATGTCCAAAGTCGGGTCGAGTGAAATCGGCCGATTATGACGTAAAGTCGGGATCGACCGAAACACGAAACCCAATGCAAGTCAATGGGGCAGCATAGTCGGCAGTGAGTGGGGGCCAGGAAAACACCTAGAGTGCCCATTTTAATGTCAAAACCATCCATTCTTCTTAATGAAGCTTGTCAAGCGTAATTTACCTTATAATAATTGGAAGGCATTTGAAATTGGGGGTCATTTGGCTAAAGTTGTGGGGGGTAGGGCTGGTTCAAGTAATTAGTGGGCCCAGGAAATCTGGACCACGTCACGGCAGTGGAGCAGGGAGAGGTAAGTATTTCAACTTTGCAAGTGCTGTGAACCTGAGCAAGCAGGGGGGGCCCACTCGTTGGCATTGGCACTGGCACAGGGCCCCTCAAAGTACAGCGGTGTGTTTGCACGGCGGGGGCGCCTCCCACCGGCAGCAACACTTTTGCGTACTATGAGAGGCCCTGTGCCAGTGACGTCGCCAACTAGTATTCCTCCCCCCACCTGATGAAGGAACCTGCACTTTCATCTGCACCTTCCTCTTTGTCCCCGTGTAAGGTGGTATGGTATGCGGGAAGAGCAACCTGACTTTCAGCAGGGTCACAATGTTGTTGTGTAGCGTGCACGGGGAATGTTGCGTTATGGGTCAATGTACCAGCAGACTCATCTATCACTGGCTGGGCAATGGGCACGATGAAGTGGAAACACAGATATAGGCCCAAAGAAGAAAGTGGGCTAAATGCAGTTCAAAATTGGTAACACAGGAATAACCAGGGGGTATTGCAGTGGAGGACAACTGGAATGAGAGGCTGACACAGAGAGTAGGGCCAAATCAGTAAGTAGTCGAAATGCAGTTCAAAATTGGCAACCGTAGTAAACAGGCGGCACAGCTTTGTTCAGTGGAGGAGAACAGCAAGGAGTGGCAGACACCGATAGTAGGCCCCAACCCAACTAGTAGGCCAAATGCAGTCTAACATTAACAACTACTTAACGAGAGGCTGAAAATGGTATTTCAGGACAGGAAACCAGGAGAACAGCAAGGAGTGGCAGACACCGATAGTAGGCCCCAAACCAACTAGTACGCCAAATGCAGTTGTTCCATTTAACCACAATTTAATGAGAGCCTGAAGATAGAAGCTCAGAAAAGGCAACCTGGGGAACACCTTGGAGTGTAACACACCATCTCTCTCCACCCCATACCCATTTTGTAGGCCTAATGCTGTGTACTTTTCTACAACTACTAAACGAGAGTCGGAAGACCGAAGCAATGGCAAGGAAACCTGGGGAACACCTTGGAGTGTAACACACCATCTCTCTCCACCCCATACCCAATTTGTAGGCCTAATGCAGCCTACTTTCCGACACCTACTAAACGAGAGCATGAAGATCGAAGCTCAGGAAAGGCAACCTGGGGAACACCTTGGAGTGTAACACACCATCTCTCTCCACCCCATACCCATTTTTTAGGCCTAATGCAGTGTACTTTTCTACAACTACTAAACGAGAGTCGGAAGACCGAAGCAATGGCAAGGAAACCTGGGGAACACCTTGGAGTGTAACACACCATCTCTCTCCACCCCATTCCCCATTTTTTAGGCCTAATGCAGCCTACTTTCCGACACCTACTAAACGAGAGCATGAAGATCGAAGCTCAGGAAAGGCAACCTGGGGAACACCTTGGAGTGTAACACACCATCTCTCTCCACCCCATACCCATTTTGTAGGCCTAATGCTGTGTACTTTTCTACAACTACTAAACGAGAGTCGGAAGACCGAAGCAATGGCAAGGAAACCTGGGGAACACCTTGGAGTGTAACACACCATCTCTCTCCACCCCATACCCAATTTGTAGGCCTAATGCAGCCTACTTTCCGACACCTACTAAACGAGAGCATGAAGATCGAAGCTCAGGAAAGGCAACCTGGGGAACACCTTGGAGTGTAACACACCATCTCTCTCCACCCCATACCCATTTTGTAGGCCTAATGCTGTGTACTTTTCTACAACTACTAAACGAGAGTCGGAAGACCGAAGCAATGGCAAGGAAACCTGGGGAACACCTTGGAGTGTAACACACCATCTCTCTCCACCCCATACCCAATTTGTAGGCCTAATGCAGCCTACTTTCCGACACCTACTAAACGAGAGCATGAAGATCGAAGCTCAGGAAAGGCAACCTGGTGAAAACCTTGGAGTGTAACACAACCTGTCTCTACACCCCATACCAAATTTGTAGGCCTAATGCAGCGTAGTTTCCACCAACTACTAAACGAGAGCCGGAAGATCGAAGCTCATGAAAGGCAACCCGGGGAACACCTTGGAGTGTAACACAACCTCTCTCTACACCACGAAAGGGCTGATTCTTAGGAAGGAAGGCTGTTGTAAATAAGCATTGCGCATCCGAGGGTGATTATATTCTTATTCGGTATCTACTCACCCTCGGACGCGCCATGCTTCTTGATTTGTAATTAATGTTTATTTGCAATGTGCTTTTGACTTACTCAATTATTTTTTTAATTATTGATTTTATTAAATTAATAGTTTAACATCTTATTGGAAATAATTTAAAGGAGACGCGACAGGACAACACTCGGTGGATGCCATATCTGTGTTAACAACTCCAAAAAACTTTCAGTTAACTTCTTGCAGGAGAAAGAAATTGTAGCTGTTGGACCTTTGTAGTACAGTTCCAGATATTTGTTGTGTGTTTGTTTTGATTGTTAAAATGTCTGCATTTGAGATCTCAACACGATCTTATTTTTTATAATCAAATTAATTTTTTTTATATTTAATGATGTTGGTTCAAGGGGTACACGGGCAGCAATAGACAGGTCAGTGGAGGCCTAGTGGAAGGAGTGACGGCAGACAGGCATCAAAGGCCTAACATTGGGCTGGCTGTAGGCAAGTTAAAATTGGTTCCAAGGGAACACGGCCATCAGTGGCCTAGTCAGTGTAGTTGTAGTTGAAAGAACGGGACGCAGACAGGCTTCGAAGGCCTAACATAACAAACTTGGGCTGGCTGTAGGCACTTTTAAATTTGTTCCAGGGGTACATGGGCAGCAGTGTATGGTCAGTGGAAGTCTAGTGGAAGGAGTGACCGCAGACAGGCTTCCAAGGCCTAACATAACAAACTTGGGCTGGCTGTAGGCACTTTTAAATTGGTTCCAGGGGTACACGGGCAGCAGTGGTCTGGTCAGTGGAAGTCTAGTGGAAGGAGTGACCGCAGACAGGCTTCCAAGGCCTAACATAACAAACTTGGGCTGGCTGTAGGCACTTTTAAATTGGTTCCAGGGGTACACGGGCAGCAGTGGTCTGGTCTGTGGAAGTCTAGTGGAAGGAGTGACCGCAGACAGGCTTCCAAGGCCTAACATAACAAACTTGGGCTGGCTGTAGGCACTTTTAAATTGGTTCCAGGGGTACACGGGCAGCAGTGGTCTGGTCAGTGGAAGTCTAGTGGAAGGAGTGACCGCAGACAGGCTTCGAAGGCCTAACATAACAAAATTGGGCTGGCTGTAGGCACTTTAAATTGGTTCCAGGGGTACATGGGCAGCAGTGTATGGTCAGTGGAAGTCTAGTGGAAGGAGTGACGGCAGACAGTCTTCGAAGGCCTAACATAACAAAATTGGGCTGACTGTAGGCACTTTTAAATTGGTTCCAGGGTAACACGGCCAGCAGTGGCCTGGTCAGTGTAGTAGTTGTAGAAAGAAGGGACCGCAGACAGGCTTCGAAGGCCTAACATAACAAAAATGTCAAAACAATGGTATTGTCAGTGGCAGGCATTGAAGGATGTCAGCGCATAGACTAAACATTGGTGGAGCTGTGAGATAATTTTGCAAGTGGTAGAGCACTGTTTGAGCTGGGGTGGGGGGAAACTGTCTTGTGGCCGGCGGTACAGGCCCAGGGCCCCTCATATTACAACGGTGTGTCTGACGTTGGGTGCGCACCACCACCGCCAGAGACACTTTATTGTACTATGAGGGACCCAGTGGCAGTGCCGTCGACCAAAAGCGGCCACACCCACCTCTTCAGACAAACAGCACTCTCAAGGGTCCAAGCGCAAAGTGGCGATAGCACGGCCCCGTGTGGGGAGTTTGGCCATTTCGTGAGGTGGAAACATGTCGTATGCTGGACAATCAGGTGAAGAAAATTACGAGATTGGAAAAGTCATTCAGAATAGTCCACAGGCAAGACCTTTTCATAGGAAAGCTAGGTGTCAGCCGGGCAGGGTGGGGCAAAAGATTTTGAAATCCAGTTGTGGTTCATTTTAATGAAGGTTAGATCATCTACATTTTGGGTAGCCAGACGAGTCCTTTTTTCTGTTAGTATTGAACCTGCAGCACTGAATACTCTTTCTGATAGGACACTAGCTGCCGGGCAAGCAAGCTCCTGCAATGCATATTCTGCCAATTCTGGCCAGGTGTCTAATTTGGATGCCCAGTAATCAAATGGGAATGACGGTTGAGGGAGAACGTCGATAAGGGATGAAAAATAGTTTGTAACCATACTGGACAAATGTTGTCTCCTGTCACTTTGAATTGATGCTGCAGTACCTGTCCTGTCTGCGGTCATAGAAAAATCACTCCACAACCTGGTCAGAAAACCCCTCTGGCCAACGCCACTTCTGATTTCTGCCCCTCTAACACCTCTGGTCTGCTGGCCCCTGGAGCTCGTGTGAGAACGATCACGGGCGCTGTGTGCAGGGAATGCCAGAAGCAAACGGTCAACAAGAGTTGATTGTTTTGTTGCTAATATTAGTTCCAAGTTCTCATGTGGCATAATATTTTGCAATTTGCCTTTATAGCGAGGATCAAGGAGGCAGGCCAACCAGTAATCGTCATCGTTCATCATTTTTGTAATGCGTGTGTCCCTTTTGAGGATACGCAAGGCATAATCCGCCATGTGGGCCAAAGTTCCCGTTGTCAAATCTGCGGTTGTGCTTGGTTGAGGGGCAGTTGCAGGCAAATCTACGTCACTTGTGTCCCTCAAAAAACCAGAACCCGGCCTTGCCACGCCACCAATTTCCCGTGCCCCCGGGAAAGCTTCCTCATTAAAAATATACTCATCCCCATCATCCTCCTCATCCTCCACCTCCTCTTCGCCCGCTACCTCGTCATGTACACTGCCCTGACCAGACAATCGCTGACTGTCATCAAGGCTTTCCTCTTCCTCTGGTGCAGACGCCTGATCCTTTATGTGCGTCAAACTTTGCATCAGCAGACGCATTAGGGGGATGCTCATGCTTATTATGGCGTTGTCTGCACTAACCAGCCGTGTGCATTCCTCAAAACACTGAAGGACTTGACACATGTCTTGAATCTTCGACCACTGCACACCTGACAACTCCATGTCTGCCATCCTACTGCCTGCCCGTGTATGTGTATCCTCCCACAAAAACATAACAGCCCGCCTCTGTTCGCACAGTCTCTGAAGCATGTGCAGTGTTGAGTTCCACCTTGTTGCAACGTCTATGATTAGGCGATGCTGGGGAAGGTTCAAAGAACGCTGATAGGTCTGCATACGGCTGGAGTGTACAGGCGAACGGCGGATATGTGCGCAAAGTCCACGCACTTTGAGGAGCAGGTCGGATAACCCCGGATAACTTTTCAGGAAGCACTGCACCACCAGGTTTAAGGTGTGAGCCAGGCAAGGAATGTGTTTCAGTTGGGAAAGGGAGATGGCAGCCATGAAATTCCTTCCGTTATCACTCACTACCTTGCCTGCCTCAAGATCTACAGTGCCCAGCCACGACTGCGTTTCTTGCTGCAAGAACTCGGACAGAACTTCCGCGGTGTGTCTATTGTCGCCCAAACACTTCATAGCCAATACAGCCTGCTGACGTATGCCAGTAGCTGCCCCATAATGGGAGACCTGGTGTGCAACAGTGGCAGGTGCGGATGGAGTGTTTGTGCGACTGCGGTCTGTGGACGAGCTCTTGCTTCTGCAGGAGGACGAGGAGGAGGAGGAGGAGGAGGGGGTGCGAACGGCTACAGACAACTGTTTACTAGACCGTGGGCTAGGCAGAACTGTCCCAAACTTGCTGTCCCCTGTGGACCCTGAATCCACCACATTTACCCAGTGTGCCGTGATGGACACGTAACGTCCCTGGCCATGCCTACTGGTCCATTCATCTGTTGTCAGGTGCACCTTTGTGCTCACAGATTGCCTGAGTGCATGGACGATGCGCTCTTTAACATGCTGGTGGAGGGCTGGGATGGCTTTTCTGGAAAAAAAGTGTCGACTGGGTAGCTCGTAGCGTGGTACAGCGTAGTCCATCAGGTCTTTGAAAGCTTCGCTTTCAACTAACCGGTAGGGCATCATCTCTAACGAGATTAGTCTAGCTATGTGGGCGTTCAAACCCTGTGTACGCGGATGCGAGGCTAAGTATTTCCTTTTTCTAACCATAGTCTCATGTAGGGTGAGCTGGACTGGAGAGCTGGAGATCGTGGAACTAGCGGGGGTGCCGGTGGACATGGCAGACTGAGAGACGGTGGGAGATGGTATTGTTGCCGCCGGTGCCCTAGATGCAGTGTTTCCTACTACGAAACTGGTGATTCCCTGACCCTGACTGCTTTGGCCTGGCAAAGATACCTGCACAGATACAGCAGGTGGTGCGCTAAATGGTGGTCCTACACTGCCGGAAGGGATGTTGCGTTGATGACTAGCTTCATTGGCCGAGGGTGCAACAACCTTAAGGGACGTTTGGTAGTTAGTCCAAGCTTTCAAATGCATGGTGGTTAAATGTCTATGCATGCAACTAGTATTGAGACTTTTCAGATTCTGACCTCTGCTTAAGGAAGTAGAACATTTTTGACAGATGACTTTGCGCTGATCAATTGGATGTTGTTTAAAAAAATGCCAGACTGCACTCTTTCTAGCATCGGATACCTTTTCAGGCATTGCAGACTGAGCTTTAACCGGATGGCCACGCTGTCCTCCACCAGGTTTTGGCTTTGCCACGCGTTTTGGGCAAGATACGGGCCCGGCAGATGGAACCTGTGGCGATGTTGATGCCTGCTGCGGCCCCTCCTCCTCCTCTGCTTCAGAACTGCTGCCGCCTGCACCCTGTTCCCCCAATGGCTGCCAATCGGGGTCAAGAACTGGGTCATCTAATAACTCTTCTTGTACCTCCTGCGCAACTTCGTCTGTGTCACCGTGTCGTTCGGTGGTATAGCGTTCGTGATGGGGCAACATAGTCTCATCAGGGTCTGATTCTTGATCAGCACCCTGCGAGGGCAATGTTGTGGTCTGAGTCAAAGGACCAGCATAGTAGTCTGGCTGTGGCTGTGCGTCAGTGCACTCCATGTCAGATTCAATTTGTAATGGGCATGGACTGTTAACTGCTTCACTTTCTAAGCCAGGGACGGTATGTGTAAAGAGCTCCATGGAGTAACCCGTTGTGTCGCCTGCTGCATTCTTCTCTGTTGTTGTTTTTGCTGAAGAGGACAAGGAAGTGACTTGTCCCTGACCGTGAACATCCACTAACGACGCGCTGCTTTTACTTTTACCAGTTTCACGAGAGGAGGCAAAAGAGCTAGAGGCTGAGTCAGCAAGATAAGCCAAAACTTGCTCTTGCTGCTCCGGCTTTAAAAGCGGTTTTCCTAATCCCAGAAAAGGGAGCGTTCGAGGCCTTGTGTAGCCGGACGACGAACCTGGCTCCACAGCTCCAGACTTAGGTGCAATATTTTTTTCCCCACGACCACCTGATGCTCCACCACTACCACTACCCTCATTACCAGCTGACAATGAACGCCCCCGGCCACGACCTCTTCCACTAGACTTCCTCATTGTTTTAAAAACGTAACCAAACTAACGTTATTTGTTGCAGTCACACAACTTACACGGTGAGCTATAACTTCAGTATGATTTAGCTACCCCTTTACAGGTTGGTGAGACCACAGCGAAAATCAGGCCCAATGTTACACACTCTTTTTTTGGTGGCTGCAAATTAGAGAGATGCCCCACACGCAGGACTGTCACTGAAGCACAAATGTTAATATTAATGTCACACTATTATTTTTTTTTTATTTTTATTTTTTTCAGGAACACTTTAGAAACCCCCCAAAAAAAAAAAAATAGATTTTTGCAGGGAGAATTTAGAAAACAAATGTAACAAACTATATGCTTTCTATGGGCCACTGAGTGAGAGATGACGCACACAGGAATCAGGAGTGGCACACAAGCCCAGAGGCCAATATTTTTCTACCAATGATTGATGGAGTTATTTTCTCTGGTAGATTTTGGAACCCAAATCAAGGAAAAAAAATATAGGCTTTCTATGGACCACAATTGGAGAGAGAGAGAGAGAGAGAGAGAGAGATGGCACACCCAGGAGTCAAGACTGGCACACAAGCAGAAAGGCCAATATTAATCTCCCATTTTTTTGGGGGGTTTGTTTTTTTTTTTTTTTTTTCAGGGAGACTTTAGAAAAAAAAATAATAAAAAAAATATGATTTTATCAGGAAGAATTTAGAAACCAAATAAAATAAAATTATTTTTTCAGGGAGAATTTATAAAACAAATAAAAACAAAAATAGGCGTTCTATGGCCCACTGACTGAGAGATGACGCACACAGGAGTCAGGAGTGGCACACAAGCCCAGAGGCCAATATTTTTCTACCAATGATTGATGTAGTTATTTTCTCTGGTAGATTTTGGAACCCAAATCAAGGAAAAAAAATATAGGCTTTCTATGGACCACAATTGGAGAGAGAGAGAGAGAGAGAGAGAGAGATGGCACACCCAGGAGTCAAGACTGGCACACAAGCAGAAAGGCCAATATTAATCTCCCACTGTTTTTTTTGGTTGTTTTTTTTTTTTTTTTTTCAGGGAGACTTTAGAAAAAAAAATAATAAAAAAAATATGATTTTATCAGGAAGAATTTAGAAACCAAATAAAATAAAATGATTTTTTCAGGGAGAATTTATAAAACAAATAAAAACAAAAATAGGCGTTCTATGGCCCACTGACTGAGAGATGACGCACACAGGAGTCAGGAGTGGCACACAAGCCCAGAGGCCAATATTTTTCTACCAATGATTGATGTAGTTATTTTCTCTGGTAGATTTTGGAACCCAAATCAAGGAAAAAAAATATAGGCTTTCTATGGACCACAATTGGAGAGAGAGAGAGAGAGAGAGAGAGAGATGGCACACCCAGGAGTCAAGACTGGCACACAAGCAGAAAGGCCAATATTAATCTCCCACTGTTTTTTTTGGTTGTTTTTTTTTTTTTTTTTCAGGGAGACTTTAGAAAAAAAAATAATAAAAAAAATATGATTTTATCAGGAAGAATTTAGAAACCAAATAAAATAAAATGATTTTTTCAGGGAGAATTTATAAAACAAATAAAACCAAAAATAGGCGTTCTATGGCCCACTGACTGAGAGATGACGCACCCAGGAGTCAAGACTGGCACACAAGCAGAAAGGCCAATATTAATCTCCCACTGTTTTTTTTTTTTTTTTTTTTTTTCAGGGAGACTTTAGAAAAAAAAATAATAAAAAAAATATGATTTTATCAGGAAGAATTTAGAAACCAAATAAAATAAAATGATTTTTTCAGGGAGAATTTAGAAAACAAATAAAACCAAAAATAGGCGTTCTATGGCCCACTGACTGAGAGAGAGAGAGAGATGGAACGCTTAGTACTGGCACACAAGCCCAAAGGGCAATATTAATCTCCCTTTTTTCTTCCAGGGAGAATTTCTAAAACCCAAAAAAAAAAAAAAAATAGGCTTTCTATGGCCCACTATTTGTGAGAGAGATGGGACGCTCAGGACTGGCACAGAT